>NC_047087.1:273527173-274777173 GCF_902459505.1 Geotrypetes seraphini | reverse complement strand
TTTCAAATGTCTCTATCTTTCTTCTTAAATTTATATTATCCTTAATTAGAGTGTCCTGAAGCAATTTGGAAGATTTAAGTTGATCTTTAATACTTTGAATATCTAATTTGGATTCTCCCAAGTCTTGTTTTATCTGAGAAACTTCTTTCTCTTGAATTTTTATTTTTCCCTCTATTTGAAGATGATTAGTATTTACTGTCTTAGTTAAATTAGCAATCAGATCCCACAAAGCCTCCAATGTAACTTCTTGGGGTTTCACTATGTTAAATGTCTGCAAGTTTAATAGTGATAAGTTAGGCTCACCAGCTGAGGGACCTTCTCCTCTCCGTATCTCCTGTGTCGGGGTTGGTTCTGAGATGGAAATCTCCTCGTGTGCACTCAGGCTCAACTGCGATCCCTGTGAGCCTGGGTTGATGTTCTTCTCGCCGTTCCCCACAGCCTCTGGGAGGGGGCCCAAGCCGACTTCCGGCTGCCTCCCCACTCCCGGGGAACTAGCGGCTCGAGGGTTGGGAGGAGGGATTCGTGCGTCGGGGCTCAATGTGATCTCGTGAGCCCGAGGAGACTCTTCCAGTCTGTCATCAGGAAGCGTCTCAGCCGGGGGCGATACCGACGCTCCGATGACGCCCTGCATCCGCCGCAGCAACTCCTCAATGTTACCGGAGGAGGCTATTCCGGGACGCCGTGAGGCCGAAGAAGCTCCCTTTCCCCTTCTCTTCGGCATAGCAAAAACTCTGCCGCACCAACGCCAGAGAAGTAAGTTTTTAGGAGGTAGGCTTGCCGACGGCGTTCAGCAGACCACAACCGCGGCCATCTTGGATCCCTCTAGCCTCACTGTTTAACTTTAGAATAAAAACTGCTCCACTTGCAAAAAACGTTGAGATCTATTCACACTGCCTTCTTCAATGTGGTCAATAACACAGCAGCGTAGGTCCATGAACCTATGATTATACTCCAAACAATGCATAACTAGAGGAGCTTGCAGTCTATTGTTACGTATGCAACCCTTATGTTCTGTGACTCATGTTTTAAAGGAACGTGTGATGTGGCCCACATAGATTTTTGAACATGGGCATATAAACACATAAACCACGAACACAGATGTACATGATGTAGTATGTTTAAGATTAGAAACCTGTCCTGTGCGAGGATGTACAAAAGTGTTCATGAGTTCCGGAATCACTTGACAAGTCAAACATTCGCCGCATTTATAATGGCCTCTGGAAGAAATCTGAGGTTCATGTGTCTTGCCTATATCAGAGGGACTTAAAAGTTCAGGAGATGAGTATCAATGAATGTGGGATGTAGCTCCATAATCTCCCAATGTCACCTCAATATCCTTGTGACATCGTTCATTTTAAGTGAATACTGTAAATGCAAGTGACAGTGTTTTCAACTGTGTTTCTATCCCTGGGAATAAACAGAAGGGTCCCTATTGAGAAATTTGGCTCTTTTATAGGCCTTCTTTAAAACTGGCATCAGATAACCTCTCCTCTTTAATCTAGTGTAAAGTTGTTTGCTTTTTGAGATTTATAATCACTCGTGTCTGAGCATAGACAACGATATCTGAAAAACTGAGAAGTGGGCAAACTCTGTTTTAGGGAACCAGGATGGTTACTAGAAAAATCTAGAACGTGTTATCTGTGGTCTTCCTGAATACTGTGGTTTCAATGGACTTATCTCTTTGGTGACTAAAACATCCAAAAAAGAAATTTGATGAGGATGGCATGTCACACTAAATTCAACATGAGGATGTCTTAAATTTAACCACATATGGAATGAATATAGTTCTTCTCTCGTGCCTTTCCAAATAACGATAATGTCGTCAATGAAGCGTAGCCAGGTAAGAATTAGATCAGAAAAAGGATTGTTGATGATCCAAACATTTTTAAACTTCTGCATGAATAAATTGGCTATCAAGGGGGCCATGGTTGCCCCCATGGCTACCCCTGAGATCTGTTGAAAAAATCTATTAAAAAATCTTTTTTTTTTTTTTAATTCTTTATTCATTTTTAAAACATATACAATAAGTGAAATACAGAGTAAATTATTCATTTTACAATATAGACAAATATTCAAATATTCAAGCTTATTAATAACCTCCCCTCCCCCCATCAAAACTTTTCCAACAATTTTTCCAATCTTATTTACCTCCCATCCCTCCCCCCTCCCTGGATGTGCATATTATCTAATAACAAACCATAACTATAGAGATTCTACAAAGGACGTCAATGGACCCCAAATTAATTTAAAATTTTCATTATTCCCTAAAATAGCAGCATTCACTTTCTCATATTTATATATTAGACATAAACTTGCCCACCAGAATGTAAAGTTGAGACGATCCCAGTTTTTCCAGTTTCGTGTAATCAGTTGTATAGCTGTACTTGTCATAATTAAAAAGAGACGTCTTATATTTATCTAGGGGATCTTTAATATGCAAAATAGTACCACAAATTATTATTTCATAAGTTAAAGGGATCTCAGAATTTAAAATATTATTAATTTTACCCCAAATTGATTTCCAAAAAAATCAAAATTCTTCGGCAATAAAACAATAGATGGTCTAATGTTCCTATGTCTAGGTGTCAGTGCCAGCATCTATTAGATCTAGAATTATCTAATTTATTCAACCTAACTGGGGTCCAAAAAGAACGATGTAACAAAAAGAACCAAGTTTGTTTCATAGATACTGACGCTGTACACCTCATCCTCCAAGACCAAATACGTGGCCATCGAGATGCAGAAATGTACTTCTTAATCTCAATGCTCCAAATATCCCTAAGAACGTTTTTGGGTTTCTTATTCATAAGTTCAGATATTAATTTATACCACTTGGCGGCTTGATGCCCTAGCACAGGGGTGCCCACACTTTTTGGGCTTGCGAGCTACTTTTAAAATGACCAAGTCAAAATGATCTACCAACAATAAAATTAAAAAAAAAACACAAAGCACACTGTATGCATAGAAAATGTTAATTATCATTCCTATTCCAGGGTTTTTCAAAGAGGTCAAAGCAGATGACTCTATGCACTATCACCTCAGTAACAACCATACAAAAATAGACAAATATACCCCTCCCTTTTTACTAAATGCCCAGCGCTGCTCTCGACGCTCATAGGCTCCCTGCGCTAAAAACCTCTATTGCGGTTTAGTAAAAAGGGGACCTTAGTGTAAAATATAGTCAGCAGATATAAATTCAGACACATTTTGATCACTAAATTTAAAATAAAATCATTTTTCCTACCTTGTCTGGTGATTTCATGAGTCTCTGGTTGCACTTTCTTCTTCTGACTGTGCATCCAATCTTTCTTCCCTTCTTTTAGCCTGTATGCTTCCTCTCCTCCAGACCTCATTCCCTCCCCCAACTTTTCCTTCCTCTCTCCCTGCCCTTTCTTTCTCTCTGCCTCACTTTCTTTTTTTTCTGTTTCTCTTCTTTCCTTCTGTCTCCCTGCCTGCCCTTTTTCTTTCTTTCTCCCTGCCCTCTGCCACTGCCACTGCCATCGGGGACCAGGACCCAAACCGCCACCAATAACAGGCCCAAAAGCCGACGACGCCCCGCATCGCGATCGACCTATTGGGGGAAATGCTGCCGGGTCCTGCCTTCGCGGAAACAGAAAGTAGGCAGGACCCGGCAGCAAGAAGAGGAAATGCTTCACTAACCTGTCTCCCGCCTTAGCCCATAGTGAACGCTTGCTTCAGGGCTCTCAACATGTGCGTGCCCCCCACCCCCCCGACATAACTTCCAGTTTTGGAGGGAAGAGAAGAGAAGCCGGTACGCACACGTTAGAGCCTGGAGCATAAGTTCGCTATGGGCTGAAATCTCCAAGCCGTTTTTTTTTTTTAATGTTCAGCAATGGCGACAGCAGCAGATGACAGCTGGGCGGATCGCCCAGCTAAAAGGCCCTAGGGAGAATACAGAGGAAGGCTGATCGGACCGGTAGATCAGGACGGCAACACGAGTCTATCACGGAGCCCGGGATGGGCTCCGCGATCGACTCACGTTGCCTTCCTGAGCTACTGGTCGATCGTGATCGACGTATTGGGCACCCCTGCCCTAGCAAATCTTGAAAACAGAGGAATTGCAAGCTATAAAATTTTTTTAAATTACGCCATTCAGGGAACCCTTTCTGAATAGCCTGAATAGCCTTCAGTTGCAACCATTTATAAAATTGAAATTTTGAGATACCAAAAGATTGTTGCAACCGTGAAAAATCAAGCAGTTTTACATATCTATTCAAAAATCTGAAATAATTCCTCCGCATAGCAAGAGACATCACTAAATCGATGGGGATTCTACTGTTATTCATGTTGTCCTGAAGGAATTCCCTAATAATGATGATGACTTCATCCTGAAGGATAATTGTGTAAAGTGATTTAACATCAAAAGTGAAAAAAAATGTTATGTCAGTGGAATTAGTAATTTTGGAGAGTTTGATTAAAAATTGAGAGGAGTCACGTAAATATGAAAAACCTTTTGATACAATAGGGCGTAGAAACACATCAACAAAAGAGGACAGGGCTCTAAGATAGAACCCCTGCTTAATACGATAGGTTATCCTAGAGGGTTTTGCAGGTCCTTATGGATCTTAGGTAGAATGTAGAATGTTGGAATTCTGGGATCTGAGATGTTCAAATAATCAAATTCTTTATTGGTCAGAGAAGCCAGAGAAGTTAGCTGCTTGATTTCCAGAGCTAACTGGGGAGTAGGATCCTCTTCGAGTTCGCAATAATCGGTAGATACATTTAATAACCTGAACACCTCCATTTTATACTTGTTTATATCTAGGACCACTATCACACCACCTTTGTCCGCTTTGCAGATTCGTATCTGTCTGTTCCTTAAATTTGTCAAAGTGATTAATTCTTCTCTAGAGAGATTGTATGGTTGGTTCACCTTTCTCTTTTTGTGAATGAATTTCCTAATGTCCCTAGTGACTAATTCCTTGTATAACATCAAATGAGGGCTAGGCGGAGTGGGAGGGCATAAGGAATATAAAAGGATCTAGTCACTTTAGAAACTCAACATACATTTGAATGAGTTTTCTCACTCTCACATTCAGTTTTTTACCTTCTTCTTGCCGGCGAACAGAAGGATATAGTATTTCTGTGTTTTTAATAGCGTCGGAGAACTGACACGTTGACACTTCCGGTTGTGATGACAACACACCGGGAGCATTTAAATCCAGTTTGAACTCTTCGGAGCCATCTTTGGATGCAGGAGTTGCGTTTAGCGTCCAAATAAAAGGTAAGTCCTGTTTTGGTTTTTACTGACATCTTAAGAATATACATACATAAGTCTTTAACTTTAAGTTTTGATTCTGGTTTCAGTTTGATCGGATACATTACACCCTGAGGCAGCTGAATAGTGAAACACTGGTCATCGTCAGTGTACCATTCAACGAAGATAAGTTGAACTTTTTCATCTGTATCACTAATATACCATCTGACATTGTGCATCCTACCATTGTGGAAGTGTTTCATTGAATTATTGTTGATTTTCACAATATCCAAGTTTTTTGGATAGTTACTAAAATGTGCCATTGTTAACACATGTTCCAGTGCAATAGGTGAGACATTCTAGACAAGTGGTCCTCAACCCTATCCTGAAGGACCACCAGCTATTTAGGTTTTCAGGATAGCCCTAATGAATATGCAAGGGGCAGATTTGCATGTCTGCCACCTCCATTATATGCAGATCTCTCTTATGCATATTCATTAAGGCTATCACGAAAACCCGACTGGCTGATGGTTCTCCAGGACAGGGTTGGAGATCACTATTCTATACAGTAGGGTTATTTCCCTTTGGCCGCATGGCTGCAGAAGGAATCCACTCCGGATTTTTTTCACTTTACTTCTAGACTACTTCACTGAACAGTTTAGCGCCCTCTACAGTTTTTTCCTTCTGCACGCATGGTTGCAGTTGTGTGTGTTTTGCTCTCCCCATTTTCTTAGTTTTAAATCGATGTAATTCCGTTCCCTTTTTGGGTAGTTCAGCGCTTGGAGCGATTTTGAAGCTCTGCCTGCTTGAATATTCACAGACTTTAGTCTGTAGCTGACAGGCCGATCCCTTTTTGGGTACCTCTTAGACAGCCTGCACGGTTTTCTACGGAGCTCAGGGCCATCTGTGAAGTGATCTCACCGCCTGTTAATCAGGGGTCAAGCCCAGGCTATTGGGTGCCCTTAGGAGACTCAACGGTGTCTCGCAAGGGGATGGCTGCATCATTGCGCCTCCACCCGTCCAGGTGCACATCCGGTGGTCCACAGAGAGGTGGAGGTGTAGTCAGACAAGGAAATTTGACTGGCAGCCCCAAGATCAAATTGGCAGTGATTTGAATCATCCAACTACTGTGTGAGAGTTGGAAGCACTGCTGTTTGATCTCAGGCCACAGTGAGTAAACCAGGCTGACAGCCTGTATGAGACATCAGGAGAGGTTTAAAAAGTGGGGTTTTGGTGGTTTCTGAGTGTTCTCCTTTGTTTCCCCCTCCTCAAAAATCCTAAAATCGCCAGTTTTAGAGTTCGGGAAAAGTAAAAAAATAACACATTTTTGGCACAAATTTAATGCTAGTGGCCATCTTGGATTTTTAGTGATCTTTTTTCTTCAGCTCTCTGCGCTCTCAGAACTTTGTTTTTTGTCCTGGAAAACTGCTGGGATGGAGTCCTTGGGCTCTTCTAATGTAAATCCATGCCAGGATTGTATAAAATTGATGTTTTTAGAACTTCCTTGTGCCATGTGCTTTTCTGAAAAATTGTCATTATTTCTGGGCCTGTTTACTAAACTGCATTAGGTAAGGTTATTTACTATATTAATGCAGGGTTTATATTACTATATTATATTTACTATATTATTATATTACTATATTATATTTACTATATTACTATATTATATTACTATATTAATGCAGAAAAGCCACTACAGCATGTTAAATCCTGCATTAAATATGGAATGTGGAATATTATTTAAATGTAGAGATACAGTGTTGTGGTTAACGTGCATTACCTCAAGGGAATCCCTGTTGTAAACATTTCCCCTCAATTTCTATTATGATGCCACTAGATTTTTGCGGGCCTGTTAGTGCAGAGGGTTAAAAATGTGACGGTGAAATTGTTATTAGGGGCTAGTTCAAGGGATCATGTTACTCCTAAATTGATTCAAATTCACTGGTTGCCAATCATTCAGAGTCCTCAGTTTAAATTACTGATGGTGGCCTTTAATTTGTCTAATCCAGGCTATTTGATAGCCAAATTGCATAGATCTATACCTGCACATATTGCTTTCTTCCAGATGAATTTGTGACCAATTAATTAGACCTTTTAGGTTTAGGGCTCTTGCTTTTTCTGTCTTTTGTGAAATAAATTGCCAATGGCACTACGATAGTTAGATGATCTTTTGGGGTTTATGTCGAGCATTAAGAACCTATCTCTTCCGTTTGAGCAGAGCAACCCGAGCGGTATCAACTGCATTATCTTCTTTTTTACTGTATTCTTAGTCTCTGCTAGGTTATCTCTCTTTATATTGATGCATTTAGATTTTCTGAGTGTTTTTCTGTATCTGGTTTTGGATGTGTTTTTTTTTAAGTGAAGTGGCTAATGGAAGTCGCTCGAAGGAAGGAAAGGTGACTAGTGTAGTCCCTCAGGGTTCGGTGCTGGGGCCAATCCTGTTCAATATGTATGTAAGTGACATTGCTGAAGGGTTAGAAGGAAAAGTGTGCCTTTTTGCAGATGATACCAAGATTTGTAACAGAGTAGACACCGAAGAGGGAGTGGAAAATATGAAAAAGGATCTGCAAAAGTTAGAGGAATGGTCTAATGCCTGGCAACTAAAATTCAATGCAAAGAAATGCAGAGTAATGCATTTGGGGATTAATAATAGGAAGGAACCGTATATGCTGGGAGGAGAGAAGCTGATATGCACGGACGGGGAGAGGGACCTTGGGGTGATAGTGTCCGAAGATCTAAAGGCGAAAAAACAGTGTGACAAGGCAGTGGCTGCTGCCAGAAGGATTCTGGGCTGTATAAAGAGAGGCGTAGTCAGTAGAAGGAAGAAGGTGTTGATGCCCCTGTACAGGTCATTGGTGAGGCCCCACTTGGAGTATTGTGTTCAGTTTTGGAGACCGTATCTGGCGAAAGACGTAAGAAGACTTGAGGCGGTCCAGAGGAGGGCGACGAAAATGATAGGAGGCTTGCGCCAGAAGACGTATGAGGAGAGACTGGAAGCCCTGAATATGTATACCCTAGAGGAAAGGAGAAACATGGGAGATATGATTCAGACGTTCAAATACTTGAAGGGTATTAACGTAGAACAAAATCTTTTCCAGAGAAAGGAAAATGGTAAAACCAGAGGACATAATTTGAGGTTGAGGGGTGGTAGATTCAGGGGCAATGTTAGGAAATTCTACTTTACGGAGAGGGTAGTGGATGCCTGGAATGCGCTCCCGAGAGAGGTGGTGGAGAGTAAAACTGTGACTGAGTTCAAAGAAGCGTGGGATGAACACAGAAGATTTAGAATCAGAAAATAATATTAAAGATTGAACTAGGCCAGTTACTGGGCAGACTTGTACGGTCTGCGTCTATGTATGGCCATTTGGAGGAGGATGGGCAGGGGAGGGCTTCAATGGCTGGGAGGGTGTAGATGGGCTGGAGTAAGTCTTAACAGAGATTTCGGCAGTTGGAACCCAAGCACAGTACCGGGTAAAGCTTTGGATTCTCGCCCAGAAATAGCTAAGAAGAAAAAAAAAAAAAAAAAATTTAAATTGAATCAGGTTGGGCAGACTGGATGGACCATCCGGGTCTTTATCTGCCGTCATCTACTATGTTACTATGTTATGTATGTTACTATGTCAGAATGTTGAAGTAAATGAAAACATCCATTTGAAACACTTGTGCATTTTTACTTATTAAGAAACAGGATAAAACAGATGTTGTGAGATACAGAAGGATCTCAAGTAGGTTTAAAACATGACTTGCTCTATAATTGAATCAGACCAGGTTTATTGTACTGAAATGAAAATGATGTTTTCTGGAAACATAAATATACAAGAATATAGCAGAAAAGAAATATACTGTTCAATATACTGATTTGCGCTGTATGTTCCCGTGGCAAATGGTAAAGAGGTGTCAAATGTTATTCTGGGGGGTTGACATGCTGAAAATGGATGACTAGGGGGCTCCTTTTACTAAAGTGCGCTAGCGTTTTTTAGCGCAGGCGGGAAATTACCGCGCGCTACACTTCTAGAACTAATTCCAGCTTAATGCTGGCGTTGAGATCTAGCCAGCACTGCAATGTAGCGCGCACTGTTCCCCGCGTTAAAGCCCTAGCACACTTTAATAAAAGGAGCCCTAGGTGTTTGGTTTACAAGCAAGTTTTTACGGTTCATAGACAACGGCGCGAAAGACAAAAGCGCGCGCTGACAATTGAGCGCAGCGCGCGCCGCCACGCCGCTCTAAATTACAGTTTTTAGGGGCTCCGACGGGGGGTTTTGTTGGGGAACCCCCCCAGTTTACTTAATAGACATCGCGCCAGCTTTATGGGGGGCTTAGGGGGTTGTAACCTTCCACATTTTACTGTAAACTGAACTTTTTCCCTAAAAACAAGGAAAAAGTGAAGTTTTCAGTAAAATGTGGGGGGTTACAACCCCCCACAACACCCCCACAACGCGGCGCGATGTCTATTAAGTAAAGTGGGGGGGTTCCCCCCCACGCCCCTCCCGTCGGAGCGCTAAAAACAGTAATTTAGAGCGGTGCAGCGGCGCGCACTGCGCTCAATTGTCTGGGTGCGCCTTTGTCCCAGCGCGCTTTTGACCTGACACCGTTTTTACCATTTCTGTCTAAGCTTTTATAGATCTGCCCACTGATGTCTAACTGACTTCTCATGCAACATACGGAGAATTGAATTTCATATTTGCTTTTTTTGCACAGCTCCTGGAGATGTCCCATGTCCTTTTTTTTTTTTTTTCATTCTGAAAGACTGGCAGTCCTACCTTGTTTTCCTTCCTCCATACAGTTTCCCTCTGCTGTTTAGCTTCCTCTCTTTTGCCCTAGAAAAAGGATTTCTTATGTCTCTCTATTGTTGTTCTCTTTCAAATATAGCTTGAAGACCGGCACACTTTCTGGAAATTACACTTTTTTGATTTTTGGTAGCAAAGGTTATGTTTCCTGCAGCAAGGGTAGCCTTGTTTTTGCTGGGAGCTGCTTCGTTTTCAGCTGACAGTAGCTTTCATTTTTAGTTATTGTGAATACAGTATTTTGTTTTTGTGGAGCACTCACAGCACATGAA
This sequence comes from Geotrypetes seraphini, assembly GCF_902459505.1. Taxonomy (NCBI): domain Eukaryota; kingdom Metazoa; phylum Chordata; class Amphibia; order Gymnophiona; family Dermophiidae; genus Geotrypetes; species Geotrypetes seraphini. The sequence continues at coordinate 274,766,899 of NC_047087.1, read as the reverse complement.
GCAGTGGAGGCAGTGCATGCAAATCTGTTTCATTGTGGGTATCCTGATTAGCCGGGGTGCCTCCATACCATACCATACAGTTTCTAGACCCCACAATTTTAAAATAATAGAAACTGGATTAATCCGTTCCTGGGTCCCACAAACTCAAATTTTAACAGTAAATACACTGGATTTTAACTAATAATACAGTACAGTATTTTTCCCACTACACTACACAAAGGCTTTCACTACAGCTTCCAACAATGAACTGAACGATGTATGAGTGGCCGAAGCGCTGGGGAATCGTATGCACGAACAACGTGCAGGGCGTTCAGATTCCAAAGCAGCATTCGGATTCTGGGGCAAAATTTGCTTGAATTTTTAGTTCAGATTCCAAGTTGTTTGAGCACTGGGGCGTTTGGATTCCAAGGTATCACTGTATTATATTCAAATTTTTTTCTATACTTTTCTTCCAGGGGAGCTCAGAACGGTTTACATGAATTTATTCAGGTACTCAACTGGGCGGGCTAACAAACTCTCTAATATACCTGGGGCAATGAGGGATTAAGTGACTTGCCCAGGGTCACAAGGAGCAGTGTGGGTTTGAACCAACAACCTCAGGGTGCTGAGGCTGTAGCTTTAACCACTGCGCTACCACTCTCCCCTTACATTCCTATTTTGTTAAAGAAAAATACATTCTTATGTGCCTTTTATATGATAAGACGCCCAAATTATCCCCAATAGCACAGAAATTTACACCTATTCCAAAGCAGTGGGCTGAAAATCAGGAAAGCCGGGGTTTAAATCCTGTTTCTGCCACCAGCATTCATTTTGGTCTTAGGAAAATCATTTTTGGGGCAGGGAGTGTCTGATGCCTTATAGCAGTGTCCTTCAATTTTTTGATGCTGCGGCACATTAATCTCGGTTCCATGGCTGGAGAGCAACCGGAAGTGCATGGATGTTGATACGATGACATTACACATATGAGTGACATCATCATGTCAACGTATGTGCATGCGTGGAGGCCTTTTAGCTGTAATCCCTGAGCCTATTTCTATGCCGGTAAGGGTTACTGAGGGAGGAGAGGTGCAGGGAGAAGAGGAGAGATGCCGGTGAGGAGGAGAAGTGCCACCTGACAGCCTACAGGACGAGCCTCTCCTCCTTGCCAGCGTCTCATGGCCAGTGTGCCATGGCACACAGTTTGCGATACACTGTCTTCTAGGATTCTAGTGCAAACCAGCATTAGTGCACCAAAAAGAAGGTAGGTCTGCTTATGCCGGGTCAGTGAAAGATGTAAGTGGACACACATAAATGTGCCACTCAATGCATATGCATCTTATAGTATTCTATAAGATACGCATGCAGTGGTGTAGTAAGGGCTGGTGGTGCCTGGAGAGGTGGCTGCATCCTCCTCTCCACACCTCTGGTTCTTTCATGCCACCTCCCACTCCACACTTATGCTCTCCCCCATCCCCTGTACCTCTAAATCTTCACCAGCGCGAGTGGCTTCTCTAGGATGCTCCTCACGCCAGCATTGTATTTCCCTCTGACATCACTCACTTCCTGGCCCCATGACTCGGAAGTGATTCAGGGGGGAACCAGCCTTGCACAAGCAACATGCAGGAGAAGTTGCTTGTGGTGGGGTGGAGAGGTGCAAGAAGGTGAAGGCCTGCCATTTTGGAAGAGGCAGGCCTGCCCACAGGAGAAAGTGGGCATCCTCCTTGTTGGCCATCTCCTAAAGGTATAGGGGTTCGGAGGTGTCAGTGGGGATATTGGGGTGTGAAGGAGTGTCGGGGTGTGTTGGAAAATGTCAGGTGAGTGTCCAGGGTTGTTGGGCTATGTTGGGGAGTGTCAGGTGGGTGTTGGGGAATGTTGAGTGAGTGTCAGGGAGTGTTGGGGAATGTTGGATGGATATTGGGGAATATCTGGAGTTCAAGGGATCGACGGCGGCAGGAGAGAGTGGGCATCCCTCCTGTCAATTGGATGAGGGGAGTCGGGAGTGTCAGGGGTTTGGGGGATCGAAGGGGTCGGCAGCAGGAGGGCATGGGCATCCCTTTTGCCTGGACAGTATCGGGAGGTTCAGGGGTGGTGGCGGTAAGGAGTGGACATCCCTTCTGCCATGGACAGTATCAGGTGGCGTTTCAGGGGTGACGGCGGGAGAAGAGTGGGATCCCTCCTGCTGACCAACTTTGCTGGGGAGCAAGTTCCCTGCAACTACCGCTCAACTGGTTGCGACGGTAAGATTTCTTTGCCATGATCAGCATAGCGACCACATCTATTTGACCAGCTTTTCGTTGGCCTACATTTCAGGCACCTATCACAGCCCTAGGGAGATGCCTAGGGCCACTTAAGTTCACCCAAGGCCACTTCCAGGTGAAGCCACGCCCAGCCCTGGGTGAGCTTAAGCATCCCTACATGTCTCCCTCAACCGCAACAAACGCCTACAGTGTAGGCAGCCTGCCTCGGGGTGTTATATTTTTTAAACGTGTGTCCTGAATGGCTGGTTAGAAGTGGTAGGACGCCGACCGCTGCCTACAGTCAGGATGCCGTTTATAGAATTTGGCCTTTAGCAAGCACTGTGAGCACGTTAGTTGAATAGTGTTTCCATGCCAATTTTCCTCTCTGATATGTTCTTTCCCAAAAAAAACAGCAAACAAAAAAATACTGCATGGTTAGTGTGCGCAAATAGCAAAAACAAAGCAAAACTCTTTTCTGTGTTCTTCATTAGCACTTAACACAGTTTAGTAAGATGGCCCCTTAAGAAGGAAAAATTATAGTTTCAGGTGCAATTAAACACCCCATACCTCTTATAGTTTTGAGGAGTGATCGTAGCAATACAGACGTTTTATGGGATTTTCTTTTGTTCTTATCACTGTATTGTCCAAGGCTTCCTCTTTTTTATCCTTAATGGAACCTTAATAAGGTGGCTGTGGGCTATAAGAATTATAGAGGATTACTATACAGGTCCTGGACCTGATGGGCCACCATGTGAGCGGACTGCTGGGCGTGATGGACCTCTGGTCTGACCCAGCAGAGGCACTGCTTATGTTCTTATGTTCTTAAGATAGTGCTGTACCTCATTTTCAAGTTTATGTTTGTGTCTTTTTAATCTAAAGTTTATTGGATTTTTTTTATTTTTTATGCACAGCATTACAGAGTTTGTTTCTTTGTATTTTACAAAGCAGGTCCACGATGGCTGCAAATCTCCAAGACTAATAACCCAGCTACACTTTACCAGCTGGCCTGATTTTGGGGTGCCTTTCACACCCATTGGTATGCTCAAGTTCTTAAAGAAAGTCAAAGCGTTAAATCCGTCTCATTCTGGACCCATTGTTGTTCACTGTAGGTATGTTTCTTAGAGTGTCATGATTTCTGTGTAGCTTAAACCTTATACAAATTGCTGTGTTACACTTGGGATAGTGTATGCTGTACCTGTAACAATAACATTCAGAGTTGGGCATGAAAATGATGGGCACAGTGTAAATTCTTCAGGTCCTGAAATGTTACTTTTGTTAGGTGTGTGCAGAGGTGTAACGAGGGTAAGTGATGCCCCTCCCCTGCCCTCTTTGCCCCCTGCGCTTTCCTGACCCCCCCCCCCCTCCGCCACAGGCCTGCCCGCCTCTCTTCCCTTCCCCCATACCTTTTTAATTTTCCAGGCGAGAGCAACAGCACAAACTTGCTGCCCGCATTGTGTCGGCTATCCCTCTGATGTCACTATCTAGGTGCGGGACCTGGAAGTGACATCAGAGAGAGGCGACACCGACACGGGCAGCAAATTCGTAATGCTGCTCACGCAGGAAAAATTTAAGAGGTACAAAGAAAGGGTAGGGGTGCACGTGTGCGGCAGGGGAGGGCGGAGAGGAGGACAGATCCCTGCGCCCTTTACAAAGACCGCGCCCACACTCCTCTTACTATGCCAGTGGGTATGTGAATCTCTTATCACTTACATCCTCATGGTCACTCATATGAAATAGACAAATGCATTCGAGAAAGTGGCTCAACAGTAGATATAAATTCAAGTTTAAGCTGTAGTGAAGGAAATCTATCTGTTTGGCGTTAGCACAAGGAGATATGTGGGATCCTTACAGAATCATTATTTTGAGTGAGGGGAAAGACTGAGGACACAACCAAAAGGTTAACCTTAAGTACTCCACAAAAATAAAAAAAATCTGATAAAACCAAAGACACTGTGGAGAAGATGATCAAGTTGCAGGCTTTATTAAAAGTTCAATCTTATAATCCATGAAAAGAAATATATAGGACCCAAACCATTGGGGACTGTGGACCCAACACGTTCTGTGTTTCGACAAAACTATCTTCCTCAGGGGTCCCTAAAGGTCCTGGTACAGAGACTCGTGGATCAGAGGCTACAAGCGACTCTTGACAAAACTCTGAGCAGTTGAGAAGTCATCAATAGCGGGAGAAGTACACCACACAGAGTCAGTTTTTCATAAGCCTTGAGTTTTCATTTTACAATTATGTGAGCAAATCAAAAATTAAAGGTAATTGTTAAATTACACGATAACTGGCACAGAACTAGGGAAATGCAGCTTATGCACTCATACATTGCCTATGAGGTCAGAAACATGGACACTCTATTTTGCAGAATTAACGTGCAGTAGTGCCCTCCTCCAAGAAAATCATGTTGACCTTAGTTGATCTTTTTTGCAAATGGGTATTGCTCTTGCTCATTTCCTGATAAACCTCTAGGGATCAGGCAGGTGGGCCCACAGAGATCTTGCAGGAATGAGTATACACTGCTGCTGGCAGGAATGAGTATACACTGCTGCTGTTCATTTCCTTCTAGACCACCAGGGATCGAGCAGGATGGCCCACAGCAATCCTGGAGGAGGACTGTATGTTTAAAGGAGTGGGAGAGAGGGAGGGGGATTCTGGGTGGGGAGAGGAAAGGGGATCAGCACTTTCTAGCCAGCAGGAGCCTCTCCTGCCCATTTAAATCATTGTAAATATTGACCGAGCAAGTTTTTGTTTGGTTTTCCATTCTTGATATATAGTGTTTATACTGTATTTAATTTTATTATGCTTTATTTATTGTATATTGCTAGAGAAAAAAAGGGGTATCATAATCTCATTATTCAAGAAGCTTTAATAACTGCCCAAATGATTTTTTGTTTCTTAACTTAGGGCTCATTTTATCAAGGTGCGCTACGGGGGTTAGCGCGTTGGACATTTCATCACACGCTAACCCCTGTGGCAAGCCAAAAAAACTAACACCTAGTCAATGGAGGCGTTAGCGACTAACGTGGCAGGCGGTTGAACGTATGGTATTCTGCGCATTAACCGCCTACCACACCTTGATAAAAGGAGCCCTTAATCTTATCATCCAAAAACGATTTTTGGCCTACTATATCTTGACATAAAAGTCTCTTTTTAAACACTGAATATTACTATTCGGGAGTAGCGCGGGGCATTCAGTGCGGCTCTCTGTGCTAAAAACCGTAGTTTCGTAGAAGAGGGGGTAAGTTAAGAGACCAAAAATCATTTGGGCAATTATTAAATTTTATTGAATAATGAGATTATGATACTTCTATAATCATCCTATTACTCCTTTTTTCTTTAGCAATCTTCTGAAATGGGTAGGATGTCAATCTGAGAGCCTATATCCTATTTTTTATTTATTGTTTATATCATTTTTTAATATATTGTTGTGAGATGTTTTTAAGTATTTTAGAAATACTGTATAACCAGACTGGATTGAACTGAATTAGTTTAAGCTCATAAATCCCTTTATTAGCGTTATGTTCTTGTACTTGCCTACTCTCACTTCCAGGGATATTGTTTTCTGTCCAGAAACAGACATGCACATTAATAGCTGATAAAGCACTGTGCATCTTTATCTCTTCCTTTAGTAGCCTATTCTAGAATGTCTTTCTTCCTTGTCTATAATTCATGCTACTTAGATCTGGATGGTCACCCAAGAATAGAATTTACCTGCTTTTCCTTTTTCAAACTTGTTCAATATTTAACACTAGGACCAAAGCCCTAGAACAGATTGTATCAATAATGGAGGCCTTCAGACATGCTCTTAATAGGATAAGGCAAATGAGAACGTTGGAGATCCCTTTAAGAATTAACTTCAGGGTTGCAATCCAAAGACTGTGTGGAAGAGGCCTGGCCCTCCTCTTTATTATTAGAGAAAGAACACTTGTAGCTGGAACTTTTCTGTACAGATTAAGACTTGCCTCCAAATCCCCAGTAAATCGGCCTATAAAAAGGGAGCCTAAAATTTTTCTCAAAATTGTTTCCAATCGTCATGGTGTCTCATCCACTACTGGGTCCCATTCCAGTCTTATGGCATCCAGCGTTCTCTCCCGGCTCTCTGAATCTTTCCCTTGACTCAGCAGGATCTTGACCCAGCACTGATAAGATACACTCCTTCCCCACAGGATGGGTAAGAATGATCCTTTAACCCTCCTTTTTACTCTGAACCCTTGTCCATGAGGAAACACAAAAGAGCTCTCTTAACAAGATCAAGGGCTTCGCTATGTCACTCAAAAGGTAGCATTATGCACTGCCTAGCAAAGATCCCTGTGTTTGATTCCTGGGTTAAGTTCATAGCTTCCCAGGCTAGCCAGGACTAGGAATGCAGCAAAAAAAAACCACAAAACCCCCAAACCCTGAAGAATTTGTACTTTGTGGTTAATCACGTGGACAGAGTAACAATGGAGTAGACCAATAAATCAGTAGGCACTAAAAATGATATCAATGAGCAACCTTAATTGTACCACAAAGAAATAGTTCAGTGACTACTCGAAAGGGTCCAGAGAAGAGTGACTAAAATGGTTAAGGGGTTCGAGGAGTTGCCATACAGTGAGAGATTAGGGAAGCTGGGCCTATTCTCCCTTGAAAAGAGGAGACATGATCGAAACATTCAAGATAATGAAGGGAATAGACTTAGTAGATAAAGACTGGTTGTTCACCCTCTCCAAGGTAGAAAGAACGAGAGGGCACTCTCTGAAGTTAAAAGGGGATAGATTCCTTACGAACATAAGGAAGTTCTTCTTCACCCAGAGAGTGGTAGAGAACTGGAATGCTCCTCCGGAATCTGTTATAAGGGAAAACTCTCTCCAGGGATTCAAGACAAGGTTGGACAAGTTCCTGCTGAACCAGAACGAATGCAGGTAGGGCTGGTCTCGGTTAGGGCACAGGTCTTTGACCTGGGGGCCGCCGCGTGAGCGGACTGCTGGGCGCGATGGACTACTGGTCTGACCCAGCAACGGCAATTCTTATGTTCTTATGAATCATGTTTTGACCAATAGGCCTGCCTCAGAAGTCAAAAATTGCCAAGTGTAGTGATCACAAATGCATCAATGCCTACAACATCTCAATCTCAAATCCGTGAAATAATGAACCGTCAACAATGATTTTAGCAATTGCACAACGCCGTCTAAAAGAACGCTGTGAAGATGCCACAAATCGTACGCTCAGTCAGCAGTAACAATCAATTATCGGCACTAATTGACAATAAGAATTTATGTGCGCATCTTTTTGGGCATGCTCTATAAAGAGATGCGTGTAAATTGTAAAACTTTGCCACGGATTCCAGTGCTCAGCATATTCTATAAACGGTGCCCATTTATAGAATAGCACTTTAGCATGCATTTTGATTTGTGCCTATTTTCAGCACCATATACAGTATACTGTAGAATTTAATCCTATATGTCAGTAGCATATGTATACCCCACAGGCAGTATTAGAGTACATATTTCTGCTGGTTCAGTGCTATTGTGCAGCTTATAAAATTATCTCCTGAGAATGCAAGGGAGCTGTTGGATTAATCTCTCTTAGAACAGAAAGAGACATAACGAAACCTTTTTTTTCCACTGGGATTCTGAGAGTTTACTTTGCTTACTAAGCTCATCCCCTGTTGATGCCAAGTGGTACAGTGTATTTGTCAGGATTGTAATCAACCTGCTAATCTTCATGAATTCTAAAGTGATACTCTTATCAGTATGATGTTACAAATTTAAAAGAATGGAAGAATGAATGAGAAGATTTTGTAGCACTAAACACAGGATGCCAAGCCCTTTTCCTCTTAATGGGACAATTGAAAGCTCTGAGCAGGTTAGTGATTTATGACAGTTGTACCCCCTCTAGTGGTTGTGGTGAGACAAGCAATGACTTAAAGCAATGCCTGCTCTAAATCACCAGTTAAATAAAATACTATCATTCTTCACGTTTAATGTTATAAGCATTCAAATGTGAATCTTTTATTCCTGTTACAGAGGAAGAAGAAACAAGAAAAATAAAGTATATATACAAAATCGCAGGAATGGAAATCAGGAATTTAGTTGCAATCCGGTCTACTGATTCTTTCAACAATTATTTATCTCATTTTGACTTACCTCCCGTATTCCTAAACTTTCCAGTTGAAAATGACTAATAGTACAACCTGGGATGCAAGCAACAAAGTACAGTGCAATCAGTGGAATTTAAAAAAGCTCTGGTGGCATCCTAAAGAGAAATGCCACCGCAAAACAGTTTAAGAATGTCAACAGAAGGTCAAAATACAAATTGCAGCATAGGTGATTATTTACCAAGTGGTCCCTTGCTAATATTTTAGATTTAGCTTGCACCTTTTCAATAGTAATTCAAAATGAGTTACATTCAGGTACAGTAGGCATTTTCTTGTCCCGAGGGGGCTTACAATCTGAACTTATACCTGAGGCAATAGAGGATTAAGTGACCTATTCAAGGTCACTGGGAGATCTTGAGCAGTGAGAGAAGCCTTAATGCAGTAATTCTCATGCTAGGCAGCTAACCTAGAAAGGGGGTTGAATTGGCAGGGACTGTGCCTTACATTTAATGTGAGGTAGTTAACATTGCTGTTAATGTAACTGGTAATAAAGCGGTTAACATAAAGCTATTAGCTACACCTCTCTAGGTGGTGGTATTTGACAAGCAGTTAGAGCTAGATTCTGTATATGGTGTTGAAAAATCTGCACTGATAAAATTTTGCACTAAACACTATTCTATAAATTGCATTTAAAGTTAGGCGCCATTTATATAATAGCATTTAGCGCTGGGATCCATGCCCAATTGTAGGCGTGAGGATTTATACAGAGCAAAGCCTGGTGTAAATTATCATGCCTAAATTGCATGCAGATCTTCTATATTCTATAAAACTGTGCATAATTTCCAGGAAAGTCCCCAGTCCACCCATGGTCACACTCCCTTTTTGGATCCATATATATATATTGACCTTAGTACATATTGAAGAACTAAGGTCAGTACTGGGTAGACTTGCACGGTCTGTATATGGACATTCTGTTGAGGACGGGCTGGTGAGGGCTTTGATGGCTAGGATGGTTTAGATGGGCTGGAGTGAGCTTTGACGGAGACTCCAGTAGATAGAACCTAAGCACACTACCGGGCAGAGCTCTGGCTCAGAAATAGCTAAGAAAAAAGGACCATTGAAATTAAATTATTAATTTATAGAGCGTGTATGGTTGGGCAGACATTCGGGTCTTTTTCTGCCGTTATTTACTATGTTTTCATTGCCTCAGGTGTGAGCAAAATCCAAATAAATTCTGTGCCTGGACTATATGCATTTACACATACAGTCTGTATGCACATTAATTTGTCCTACTCAAGTAAAAGTGGATGGGTTTGTGGCAGTTTAACCTTGCATAGATATTCAAATAAAAACAAGTGTTCATCTGTGTAAAATGAGCTAGGAAATTTGTGTATAACAAAGAGCTGGTATAAATATGCGCATGTACTAATACCACGGGGTCATTTTCAAAGATTTTCTGATTAGAGATCCTCTATGTTCATACCATGCTTTTTAGAACTCTGTCACTGTTTTCCTCTCCACCACCTCCCTCAGTAGCGCATTCCAGGCATCAGCCATAGAGAAGAATTTCCTAACATTACTCTTGACCCTACCACCCCTCAACCTCAAATTATGCCCTCTGGTTTTACCATTTTCCTTTCTCTGGAAAAGATTTTATTCTACGTTAATACCTTTAAGTATTTGAACGTCTGAATCATATCTCCCCTATCCTTCTTTTCCTCTAGGGTATAAAAACATAAGAATTGCCACTGCTGAGTCAGACCAGTGGTCCATCATGCCCAGCAGTCCGTTCACGCAGCAGTCCTCTGGTCTAAGACCAGCACCCTAACTGAGACTAGCCCTACCAGCGCACGTTCTTGTTCAGCAGAAACTTGTCTAACTTTGTCTTGAATCCTTGGAGGGTGTTGTCCCCTATAACAGCCTCTGGAAGGGCGTTCCAGCTTTCTACCACTCTCTGGGTGAAGAAGAACTTCCTTACGTTTGTACGGAATCTATCCCCTTTCAACTAGAGAGTGCCCTCTCGTTCTCCCTACCTTGGAGAGGGTGAACAGCCTGTCCTTATCTACTAAGTCTATCCCCATCAGTACTTTGAATGTTTCGATTATGTCCCCTCTCAATCTCCTCTGTTCGAGGAAGATGAGGCCCAGTTTCTCTAATCTTTCGCTGTACGGCAGCTCCTCCAGCCCCTTAACCATCTTAGTCGCTCTTCTCTGGACCCTTTCGAGTAGTACCATGTCCTTCTTCATGTATGGCGACCAGTGCTGGACGCAGTACTCCAGGTGAGGGCGTACCATGGCCCGGTACAGCGGCATGATAACCTTCTCTGATCTGTTCGTGATCCCCTTCTTTATCATTCCTAGCATTCTGTTTGCCCTTTTTGCTGCTGCCGCACATTGTGTGGACGGCTTCATCAACCTGTCGATCAGAACTCCCAAGTCCCTTTCCTGGGAGGTCTCTCCAAGTACCGCCCCTGACATCCTGTATTCGTGCATGAGATTTTTGTTACCGACATGCATCACTTTACACTTATCCACATTGAACCTCATCTGCCATGTCGATGCCCATTCCTCGAGCTTGATTATGTCACATTGCAGATCTTCGCCATCCCCCTGCATCTTTACTACTCTGAATAACTTCATATCATCCGCAAATTTAATCACCTCGCTCGTCGTATCTATGTCTATATCATTTATAAAGATGTTAAAGAGCACAGGTCCAAGCACCGAGCCCTGCGGCACCCCACTGGTGATGCTCTTCCAGTCCGAGTATTGTCCATTTACCCCCACTCTCTGTTTCCTATGCTCCAGCCAGTTTTTAATCCACGTAAGTATTTCACCCTCAATTCCATGGCTTGCAATTTTCCGAAGTAGTCGAACGCCTTCTGAAAATCCAGATATACAATGTCGACCGGATCACCCTTGTCTATCTGTCTGTTTACTCCCTCAAAGAAGTACAGCAAGTTCGTCAAACATGATCTGCCTTTGCTAAAACCGTGCTGACTGGTCCTCATCAGCCCGTGTCTGTCAAGGTGATCAATGATGCTGTCCTTTATCAGTGACTCTACCATCTTTCCCGATACTGAGGTCAGACTCACCGGTCTGTAGTTCCCTGGATCTCCCCTCGAACCTTTCTTGAAGATCGGTGTAACATTCGCCACCTTCCAGTCTTCCGGAATCTTTCCCGATTTGATCGACAGATTGGCTATTAGTTGAAGCAGTTCAGTTATGGTCCCTTTCAGTTCCTTGATGACCCTTTCCTCACATGTCTTTTGGTTCAAACCTCCTACCATTTTTGTCGCCTTTCTCTGGACCGTTTCAAGTCTTCTTATGTCCTTTGCCAGATATGGTCTCCAAAACTGAACACAATATTCCAAGTGAGGCATCAACACCTTCTTTTTTCTACTGGTTACGTCTCTTTCTATAAAGCCTACCATTCTTTTGGCAACAGCCATCACCTTGTCACACTGGTTCTTTGCCTTTAGATATTTCGACACTATCACCCCAAGGTCCCTCTCCCCATCCGTGCATGTCAGCCTCTCACCCAGCACATACAGTTCCTTCCTATTTCTAATCCCCAAAAGCATTACTCTGCACTTCTTTTGCATTGAATTTTTGTTGCCAGATATCAGACCATTCCTCTAACTTTTGCAGATCCTTTTTCATGTTTTCAACTCCCTCCTTGGTGTCTACTCTATTACAAATCTTGTTATCATCCACAAAAAGGCAAACCTTCTAACCCTTCGGCATTGTCCTTCCCAAACATATTGAACAGGATTGGCCCCAACACTAATCCCTGAGGGACTCCAGTACTCACATTTCCTTTCTCCAAGCGAATTCCATTAACCACCATCCTCTGGCATCTGTCCATCAACCAGTATCACAAGGAGCAGCAGTAGGTGTCAAGCCCTGTGCTGTAACCACTAGGCTACTCTTCCCACTTCCACAATGCATGATTTTAACTGCCAGAAAGCCTTTTAAAATTCCCATTGTTTTCAAAATGATTTATCTGGCTAGCTAAGCTGCTAGTTGAAAGGATGTGGAAATTGTTCTCAGTGGAGTGACTTAAGTATAACTATCTGAGCTCAAAATATAGGTAGTTCAGGAAGTATAGCTGGGTTAGAGGAGAAAAATACATGCATAGAATTAAGTTTCAAAGCACTCTATATGTCTAGTTAATTCAGTGATCACACTAATATCTAAGATAGCTACTGAAATTGTAAGTGATCTTTTTAAACATTCAACATTTCCACATATCTTCTTGGATCATCGGAAGTAACGCCGTAATCCTTCATAGCCTTTTACAGAAAGACTGCTTAGATCGTCAACGATCCTTTAGTTTTTTCTATTTTTCTTACTTTAATTTATTTAATTAACTTACCCTCTCCTTTACTAACACGTAGCTCGGGTTTTAGCGGCGGTAACTGCTCCGACGCTCATGGGAATTCTGTGAGCATCGGAGCCGTTCCCGCCACTGTTGGCGCTAAAACCCGAGCTACATGTTAGTAAAGGAGAGGGTAAGTTAATTAAATAAATTAAAGTAAGAAAAATAGAAAAAACTAAAGGATCGATGACGATCTAAGCAGTCTTTCTTTAAAAGGATATGAAGGATTACTGCGTTACTTCCGATGATCCAAGAAGATATGTGGAAATGTTGAATGTTTAAAAAAGTCACATATAATTTCAGTAGCTATCTTTTGTTTCAAACATATATGCAAATTTAGTGACACATAGCTCAAGCCACATACCTGTATGTAGCAGGAACAAGATACATGGGCAAATTTGCACCCATGTAACTTTTTTTACAAATTTTCAACGAGAATCTACCTGGGAAGTTTGCTTTTGAAAATCTGCTAAATGTTGCAAGTTTTCAACTTTTATTTGTTGCTTATATATTGCAATCTACCTAATATATAAGAAGAATACATAATGAAAATTGCCCTCTTGAGAATTTTTATTGTACGTTCAAAGTTAAATTCTTAATCTCTCCCTTTTTTCATTCTTTGGAAGCGCTGGCGTGGGTCGAACGGGTACCTTTATACTTATAGATGCTATCATCGATATGATGCATGCCGAACAGAAAGTTGATGTCTTTGACTTTGTTTCAAGAATCCGAAATCAGCGTCCACAGATGGTGCAGACTGATGTAAGTACAATGACTGAGAGAGAGAATGCTTATTTTCTAAGTATTGATCTGTTAACAAAAGTATCATTAGAAGGAAGCTTACACACAGTTTCCAGGATGACAAATGCCACAGTGTTTCTACAGTAAATTTTTATTTTGTATTGTTTTAACTCTTTAATTTATTTTGCTGATTTTTTTAAATTATTACCCTTTCTTTCTATGATCTTGCATGCATATTTTTGCGGATAGCTTGCAAATTTGCACATGCAGCTTATACAATAATGCCAGATAAACACATAACAATCGATAAATTAGGCACCAGTTGGCACTAAACCAATAATCAGCTATAATTGGTGCTAATCTGCAGTTGTGCTTCTAACTGCTGTAACCTTAGGCCCTGATTCTATAAACGGCGCCTGCTGGTAGGTTCCTAGATTGGTGCACCCACCAAGTTAGGTACCTAAATTAATTTCTAGTGCAATAGGTGTGTCATTCTGAACAGTAGGGTATTCTCCCCATTCTTGCAAGCTGTATAGAAGGAATCCATTCCAGGTTTTCAACTCCTCCTTCTCCAGAGGGTTCTGCTGCCACCTTCTGCACACAAACCAGAAGGTGTCTTTCTGATCTGCTCTTTAAATTACTTTATTACTAGTCTTTAAGCCTGTTACATTAACGGGTGCTAGAATAGATGTGGCTGCTTTCTGTCTGTCTCTCCCTTGCCGCTTTCTGTGTCTGCCTTTCTTTTTCTCTCTTTCCTAGGCTATCCACTACCACTCCTTGCCTGCTCCCCCTGTCCAGCAGTAGGCCTTCTCCCTTCCTTTTACCTCTCCCCCTGTCTAGCAGCACCTCTTCCTTGCTCCCCCTGTCTAGCAGTAGGCCTCCCTTCCTGTTACCTCCCTCCCTGACTTCCCTCAGAGTTCCTGCTGCCGCCGCCAGTGCCACTGCTGCTCCTCTTCCTCCGACACCCGTCGCCTCGCGGCAATTTCCCGGTCGCACTCCCCTCAGAGTTCCTGTTCCTGCCGCCAGTGCCGCTGCTCCTCTTCCTCCGACACCCGTCGCCTCGCAGAAATTCCCCAGTCCCACTCCCCTCAGAGTTCCTGTTCCTGCCGCCAGTGCTGCTGCTCCTCTTCCTCCGACACCCGTCGCCTCGCGGCAATTTCTCGGTCGCACTACCCTCAGAGTTCCTGCTCTTGACACCAGTGCCGCTGCTTCTCCTTCGCCACCTCTGTTACTGCCTCCCCTCTGCGCTCCGGAAGCCCTGGGAATTTCCTCCCAAGCTAATAGAACCCTAAATGCGCATGCACACTCCTACCTGCCATGGACCTATGGATCACGGAACACGCAGGTAGGAGTGCTCATGCGCGCTTAGGGTATTATTATTAGTGATTCTCAGTATATTCTTGCAATTTTTGTGGCTACTGGTGCACCAGAGCTCCCCAGTGCGGGGGAAAGCTCTGCCTGCATGGAGAATAAGCAGACTTGGGTCTGCAGCTGGCAAGTTAATCCCTTGGGGACCTGTTTGGCCAGCCTGCAGAAAACTGTTTGGAACTCATATCCGTATCCCTAGTAGTTTAGCTTGCCTACTGAATCACAGGGGCCTTGAGCGCAGGCTGTTAGGCGTCCGCAGGAGGCTCAGCGGGGCTCCTCAGGGTGCCGGCTGTGATTTTGCCTCCTCCCCTTTCATGTGCGTGGTTTTGTGGGGGTTGAGGATCAGTTCAACTTTGATCCGACTGGCAGCCTGAAGGTCTCAGCATTTGGAGGAATGGCTGATTGAGGCTGGGATTCTTCTTCCAAATCCAGCTACTTCTTAGAGATGAGGCAGGCTGCAGCACCTTCAGAGCATATGTCAGTGAGTAACGCTATTACATCCTACGGGCAAAATTGGTGGGGTGGGGGGATGTCTGGAAAACCTATTTTTGAAGGTTTCTGCCACATCCTATAGGGTCTCCCACCTCTAAAATCCTGTTTTCTGAATTTTTGGGTTTGGTGGGTTGTTGTTTTTTTTTTACTTTTAGTAAAGTCATTTTTGAGCCTTTTTTAGTGCCAAAATGCTACTATGGTGACTATCTTGGATTTCCAAATTTTTCTTTCAAAGTTCTCCAAATCCTCCAAGGCCTCGTTTTGCCTCAGTACTGGCAGAGATGGAGTCCTCAGGCTCCTTTACCCCTAATTCATGGCAGATTTGTTCTTGTTGGATGCCAGAAGAGCACCCATGCATCACTGCTGTGCAGCACACGAAGAGGGTGGGAGCGTTGGGCTTAGTCTACCCTTTTGTCTCTAGGGCTGAGGAACTTTTACCAAGAGAAAATCCCTCCTGGAGCCCCTGTACATGATCTGCCCTTAACCATGCCCACTTTTAGTGTAGGCACTTTGGGCTAGGCACCTGATTTTTATAGAATCAAGTTTTCCAAATTAAGTGCCTTTCAGTTAAGTCCAGTTAAAGCTGATGGTGAGGTATTGCGTGCCAATATCAGCACTGATTAAGCCTATTAATTAAGTTAGGCACCAATATCAGTGCCTAACTTTAGGTGGCCTTTATAGTCTCAAGGTCTTAGGGCTAGATTCACTAAGCAAACCGATCGTGTACCGATCGGTTTGCGAGCCCTTTGCGACCCGATTCCCTCCAACCCGATTCCCTAACCTGTGTAGCGATCCGATCCGATCCGTGCATGCAAATGAGGGGAATCGGCATGCAAAGCAGGAAGGACGCGATTCACTACCCTTTTTTCCTGACACACCAACAGGCTGGCCGATCAAGAACAAGCGACTCTGTAAGGACCAGTTGCTTGTGTAAAAAACTGCTCTGTCTTTGGTGAGGCTCCACTCGGAGTACTGCCTGCCCTGACTCTTCTCTCTCTGGCTCCCCGGCTCTCCTGCTCTCTCTGCCTCCCCCGACTCTCTCTGGCTTCCACGACTCTCCTACTCTCTGCCTTGACCTGCTCTCTGCCTCCCCCGACTCTCCTGCTCTCTGCCGCCCTTCCCCGCAGTGCGAGCCCATGGTTTTAAAGCGGGGCTGCACTGCGGGGAAGGGCGGCAGAGAGCAGGAGAGTCAATAATTGCTTGCTTTTTAAATGCTGGGGATCGCCCTTCCAGAGCAGGAGACTCGGGGCCAATTAAAAAAACCTAAAACAAGACAAAACAGACACAAAACGCATGTGCAGACCATCTGCAGGGAAAGCAGATGGTCTACGCGTCAGGATCGCACACTAGCAATTCATGTAGTCGGAGGGGGGCATTTCTCCAATCGCCCTCATTTTAATTTTTTTTTGTGTTGTGAATTGGTCGAGCCTGCACGGATCGGCCACGGAAAGGAGGTAAGTAAATCTAGCCCTCTGTGCTTAAATCTGTTAGCATGTAACTTACTGGGGGGGTGGGGGGGTGGATGTGGGAGGACCATGAGCAGGTCAGCACTTACATGCTAAGGTTATAGAATGCTGTCTGTATAAGATGCAAAAATACTTGTTTGTTGGTTGCTGTACTATTTGTAATCTTGTGTATTGTTTTGTTATGTGAATTGCACAAATT
This sequence comes from Geotrypetes seraphini, assembly GCF_902459505.1. Classification (NCBI taxonomy): domain Eukaryota; kingdom Metazoa; phylum Chordata; class Amphibia; order Gymnophiona; family Dermophiidae; genus Geotrypetes; species Geotrypetes seraphini. Next base: position 274,749,957 of record NC_047087.1, on the reverse strand, counting down.
CAACTAAAATACTGTCCATTACGCACAAGCATTTACACCAGCCTTTGACATGGTGTAAGTGGTTGAACCTAAAGTCAAGTGCATTAATGCAGGCTTACCCTCGTATTTGAGAACAGCAATTATGTATTTAATTGCCATTATAGAATTTGTGCTTAGTGCTCATACTTTAGGCAACCTATATGGAATTACCCTTTGTTTGAGTCCATTTATACTGCATTCCCACTAGGCTTCACCTTCCCTTTTTCACAGGGCTATTCAAGGTGAGCACTATTAGTAAGGTGTGGTGAAATCTGGCCTTGGCACATTCTAACATGGGACTTTCCTGTTGCTAAGCCCAGATTCACCTTGGCATTTAAGTCAAACATTTTCTTATCTGCGTTATTTATTTATTTTTTTTGCAGGTCATGTACTAATGTTACCATTAGTGTGTGGCACTTGAAAAAAAAATGGGAGTACTTCCTGCTTTCTATTTAGGAGGCACTAAGGGCCTGATTCTAGAAACGGCACCTGCCACAGTAGGTACCTGGAAAACGGGCTTACCACGCGTCAGTTGCAAGTAGGCACCGCGTCCAGAATCACACCTACTTTTAGTAAAGACGCCTTAAATCAGTGGTTTTAGGTTTAGTTTTTTTTTTTTTTTAATATATATACCGCCTATCAAGGTTATCTAAGCGGTTTTTACAATCAGGTACTCAAGCATTTTCCCAATCTGTCTCGGTGGGCTCACAATCTATCTAACGTACCTGGGGCTATGGAGGATTAAGTGACTTTCCCAGGGTCACAGGGAGCAGCGCGGGGTTTGAACCTACAACCCCAGGGTGCTGAGGCTGTAGCTCCAACCACTGCGCCACACACTCCTGTGGTCTCAATCTTGCGGCCCGGGGGCCACATGGGGCCTGCCAGGTACTATTTTGAGGCCCTCGGTATGTTTAGCATAATCACAAAAGTAAAATAAAACAGTTTCTTGATCATATGGTTCTTTAGCTGTAAATTACAATATTATTATTAAGACTTAGCCAAAAGGAAAGATTTATAAACTATAAAGAGTTTTATCTCATGCAAAATTGTCATTTCTTCAATAAGACATTAACTATTTTTTTCTGAGGCCCTCCAAGTACCTACAAATCCAAAATGTGGCCCTGCAAAGGGTTTGAGTTTCAGACCACTGCCTTAAATGTAGGTCAGCGTTTTACAGGCCTACAGTTAAGGTGTCTGACTCGTGCCTACAGAAGCACCTAGGGATGCCTAAGGCCACTTCTGACCCAGCAGCAGCAATTCTTATGTTCTTATGTACACTGGCCTTAAGCGTCCATAGGCGTGCCTAGGCATCTCCATTTGAGTGTGAACCACGCCTACATTGTAGACGTCGTCCACTGCATCATGTTTTTTTGGGGTTTTTTTAGTATGCATCCCAACTGGGGGCATGTCTGGAGGTGGAGAGTAGGCGTATACTGCATTAATTGGTTAGCACAGCTACAACTGCATGCTAACCAATTAGCACGTGATTAGTGCATGAGTCCTTACTGCCTAGAAATTAGGTGTTGGTAAGTGCTCATGCGCTAATGGGGAAAATTAGTGCATGACCATTAATAAGGAAAATGAGGCCATTTTACAGCCACACTAAATATGGCCTCAGCACACAGGAAATCCCCATGCTGGGGTTAACACTGGCCACCTTTTAGCACAGCTTACTAAAAGGGCCTTTTAATCTCTTTTATTGCAGAATCAAAATAGTTGAATACTCATTTCCTGATAACGATAATGCAGTTTGTTTTGAACTTTGTACTCATTTATGCTTTACTGATACGTTAATCATGATCTAGGCTCTGCATTAAATTATGCTATTTTCAATTATTTGTTATAGATGCAGTATTCATTTATTTATCAAGCCTTACTTGAATACTACCTCTATGGTGACACTGAACTTGATGTGGCCTCCTTAGAAAAGCACCTTCAAACTCTGCACAATACAACAACACATTTTGACAAAATAGGTCTTGAAGAAGAATTTAAAGTAAGTATGCTTTTATATAGCAAAACTGACATGCCTACATGGCATTTATCTCTTTCTCTTAGGGCTCCTTTTACTAAGCTGCACTAGCATTTTTAGCGCGCGGTAGACGCTAATGCCAGCATTGAGCTGGCGTTAGTTCTAGCCGCGTAGCGCGGGGTTAGCGCGCGCTACTTTTCTGCACGTGCTAAAAACGCTAGCGCAGCTTAGCAAAAGAGGGGATTAGTGTGGGTTTAGGAAAGGCAAATCAATAATCCATCCAGTTTACCATCCTATATCTAACAGTGATCAGTCTGAGTCACTTACTTGGAAGATCGTAAGAGGAAACACCATTCCCTAGTTTTTACTCCCATAATTGTGAAGGAGCCCAACTCTGTCTAGCTAATAATTTTTTTGTACATTAGGCCTCTGAAAACATAATCATCATTTTAATACAAATATCTAGCCGCTGTTTCATTTTGTAAAATGTAACGTCTCGATCCACGTAAGTAAAACTAATGATAAGTTCACCAACCAAACTAGTTTGGAAGGAAAAGGAGCACAAATACAATTTAATTATTTCAAAGTTACTGTTCCTGTGGGTAATAAATTTGGTTAAGGCTTCTGGTATAAAGGTGTGCACCATAACATGATGACGCATATTTTGCCAGTAGGTATATATGGGGGTAGAGTATGGCTGGAGAGTGGGCCAGAGTTTGCAAGTGTAAGCATAAGAACATACGAATTGTCATACTGGGACAGACCAAAGGTCTATCAAGCCCACTATTCTGTTTCCAACAGTGGCCAATCCAGGTCCCAAGAAATAAAACGGATTTTATGCTGCTTATCTTAGGAGTAAGCAGTGGATTTCCCATTAATGGCCTATGGACTTCCCTTTTAGGAATTTATCCAAACCTTTTTAAAATCCTGCTAAACTAACTGATTTCACCACATTGTTCGGCAACGAATTCCAGAGTTTAATTACACGTTATTTGAAGAAATATTTTCTCCAGTTTATTTTAAATTTATGCACATACTTAAAAATTATAGGCGTAAATGTCTACACCTGTAAGTTAGGTATGATTTCTGCTATTTAGCCTAGTATTATGTAAAAGCAAATAGGCATCTACTTGTCTTTGTACAATAGCACCTTGAATAAGCGCCTACTTTACCTCCTAAAACCAGGTGCTCTCTTAGTAAAATTACCTTCTTTAGGGTCTGACACAGCAAGATTTTTTTCCTCCAATTCTATGTCTATTGGGGTTTGACAGAGGGGCAGGAACCTGGTAAATTAAGCCCTTTTATGTCAGCTTTTTGAACATATCTTAATGTTGTGCATTTCAGAAATTAACCAATGTTCGAATAATGAAAGAAAACATGAGAACAGGCAATCTCCCAGCTAATATGAAGAAAGCTAGAGTGATCCAAATCATCCCATGTAAGTTCTTTTCTATTGAACAAAATATTTGAAAAAGCTTGCTACATGGTAAGACAGATAACATGCAGGTCAGTACTCAACGAAATTTAAACAAACCTGCTTAAATTGCACTCTATAGGCAGATTCTGCTATTTAACTGGTAAGTGCTGCTGAATATTGGCACTAACTGGCCATTTCAAAAGTGGGATACGCAGATATATTAGGCAATATAGCAGTACTTCTCTAAGGTTTTCCTTTTGCTATGAACTAGAAGCCACATTCAGGGGAAATGCCTTGATAAAGCCCCTCGGGCAAAACATAGTCTATGTTGGAATGAAGAACCCCTGTTATGCTGCATGAAAGAGATGAATATTAGAATTAAATATAGAGTTACATACAAAAAAGGATAAAACTATATATATCTTATATAATAAAACCTTAGTGGCGCATGCGCTTTTAAAAAAGCGTGATCCCTGCCACTGTGGTGTGTGATCCGTGGCCGTGTTCCATTTTAGAACCCGGCTGCAGGGATCACTCTGGCCACTCCCCTTCCTCCCGCCCTCACTCACCAACCCAAAGCGCGGGCAAGCTCTCTCCCTGCCCGCGTCAGGGAACACACTGGAGCTTCAACTCACCAACCGCCACCGCCGTTTCTCCTCCTCTTCCAAAGCAGCCTGCGATCATGGCCGGCTTTAGCGAACCGCGCAGGCCGCTCTCCAAACTCAGTAGCAGTTCCCTCTGACGCACGGGATCGCGTCAGAGGGAACGTGCTACCGAGTTGGAGAGCGGCCTGCGAGGTTCGCTAAAGCCGGCCACCACGATCGCAGGCTGCTTTGAAGAGGAGCAGGCCAGAAGACACCGGGATGGAGGGAGGGTAAGAATGGGGCCAATACAGGGGGGGCCAGGGGGAAAGGGAAAGGAGGCTGCTTGGGGGGGAGGGGTGTGCTTGGGGGGAGGGAAAAGACAGAAGGGACTATGGAGAGACAGGGAGAGGGAAAGGGGGCTGCTTTAAGGGGGGAAGTGTGCTTGGGACAGACAGAAGGGGCCATGGAGAGACAGGGAGAGGGAAAGGGGGCTGCTTTTGGCGGGGGGGGGGAAGTGTGCTGGGGACAGACAGCTTTGCTGTGGGAGGAAGACAGAAGGGGCCATGGAGAGATAGGGAGAGGGAAAGGGGGCTGCTTTGGGGGGGGGGGAAGTGTGCTTGGGACAGACAGAAGGGGCCATGGAGAGACAGGGAGAGGGAAAGGGGGCTGCTTTGGGCGGGGGGGAAGTGTGCTGGGGACAGACAGCTTTGCTGTGGGAGGAAGACAGAAGGGGCCATGGAGATACAGTTAGGGAGAGGGAAAGGGGGCTGCTTTGGGGGGAGGTGTGTGCTGGGGCAAACAGCTTTGCTCTGGGGTGAATACAGAAGGGGGCCACGGAGAGACAGTCAGGGAGAGGGAAAGGAGGCTGCTTTGGGGGGAGGGGTGTGCTGGGGGCAGACAGCTTTGCTCGGGAGGGGGGAACATAGAAGGACACAGACAGTGGCCAAGGCGAGAGAGAGAAAGAAACACAGACAGACACATCTATTCTAGCACCCGTTAATGTAATGGGCTTAAAGACTAGTATATATATAAACTATACAAAAATAGACCGATGAAGACTTTGGTGCTAATGAAACTGTGAATGAAATCTACACACAGCTGCACCGCTGAGGTCTTTAAGTGGGTTTAAATTGAAAATATCTAAGGTTGCTTATGGTTCCTGTCATTTCAAAAGTGGATCAGAAAGGAGTTGGCAACTAAGGGGGTGCTGGAAATATTCAGTGCCAGTGCCCACAAGTTGGACCACATAAATAGCAGTGCTAATTTTTACCACTTAGCTTTATGGGTGCTGATACTAAATATCGCTGGCACCTGCATAGCTTCCACATAGTGGCTGGAGTTGTTGGATGTGCTCCTCCTCCCTCCTCCTTGATCAGACCCTTCTGAACCCTCCCTCTGAGATCAGCTCCCATTATGAGATTGCTCTCACCCCTGAGATCAGAACTCCCCCCACAAGCCAGGCCACCCCTCCTGAGACAAAACACTTTTCTCCCCCTAGGGTCTACCTACCTCCCTGGTTGTCTGTTGGGAGTATCCCAGGCAAGAGTGATCCCCATTCATTTCTGTCTCTAATGGCTACATGTGCTAAAATAGCTGCCATGAGCACTAGCGGTAATCTCACGGTACTACCACTAGAGCTTAGCTTTCCATATACAGGAATACAACTGAAGTCCCAATATCACACCAAGGACTTGAGTTTGATACCCTGATCAGGATTTCAATGCTTTACCAATCAAAATTATTTTTTGGAGTTTTACAGGTGAAGTTTAATGATTTCATCAAACAACAACATGTTTATCATTTATACTTCAAAGAAAAGAAACAACAATAAAATGTCTACTCACTTATGTACTTAAGCAGTAAAAAAATATTACTAATATTTATAATCTAATAAGAAAAAAAACATAGCCAACATAAGCAGAAGTTGCTTGGGACAATTCTGCACCAAAATTTGGATGTTTGGACTTACTCCTGCTGAAACAAGGTGTAATTCCTGGCGCCCAATTTGGCACATATCCATGGTATTCTATAATAATGCGTTCAAGTTTCTGGAATGCCCCTGACTTACCCATCCCCCTTTCATAGCCACGCCCCCTTTTCAGGGATTTGGGCACCCAGTGTTATAGAATAGCACATAGCAAGATGTGTGCGCAAATTCAAGTCGGTGCCAATTGGATTGTTAGCATCCAGTTATTGTTGTTAATTGGCTTGTTACCCAATTTAGTTGTATGCGTATCTTTGGATCATGTCCAAATTTGGATCATGCAAATTTGGATACCCTTTATTGAATCCAAGGGTAAATGCTGAGAAAAGTATTATTTATGCATATAAGCACCCTAAGTGCTATGAGAGTGCACATAATTGCAAGGATAGGGGCATACAGTTAGGTGGAGCATGGGCAAGGCTCTCAGTTGTATGGATACTGTCAGTTACATGTGTTCCAGCCACTTGTAGGTCTATGGCAGGTGCCTAACTGTAAGACAGGTCAATACCAGGATACACTAGAATTCTATAATGGAATCTGGGTGCCCAGATGTCATTATAGAATAGGCGCTCACCTATTTGTGGCATCAGGATGCCTAAAAATTAGCATTCATTTATAGAACTGCCACCATAATAAGTGAATTTTGCAACTCTCCATATAACTTTTTGCTTCATTACGTTTTGGATGGATAAATTTTAGCAATATAGAGGATGATACTGACCGCAATTTAATGGGCCAGAAATGAGTATGAATTAGCCTGTTTGGAGCTATCCAGTCATTTTCAAAGGCACTTTAACTGGTTAGCACCAAACTCAAAACTTGTTATTTTGGGGACAATCTTGGAGTAAAATCAGTACTTGGCTAATTAAGTGTTGATATTATGAACCTTAACAGGCCAAGTTAACCTCCTAAATAGGATCACATGAAAGTCAGTCTTACCTTTATGTGGCAAACCATAGCTGATTATGTGCTGAATGTTGCACTTAACTGGCTTTGTGTTAGCTGGCTCAACAAACCCAGAAATTCAGTGCCAAAGGTTGGGAGCTTGAATTATTTGAGCTCTTAATTGGGGTAGTATTCTTCTCATTGACAACTGCGATCTAGTCATGGTGCTTTCTTAGAAGTACCCCCATGTAAGGTGGCATGAGGGGTACAAATGTGAATAAGAGTCTTTTCAGTTGTAGATCCACTCCTCTGGAACAAGTATTCAGAGGAATTTAAGCAGGACAAAGATTTTAGCTTTAAAAGAAAATTCTTTTCAGGAGGAATGTTATTTGTTTGCTATTAGGACATGATTAACAGAGATAGAGTTTAGAATACATTGTTCATCATTGGAGTAATCTTGACTGAGAATGATTTAGGTATGGGAGAAATTCAAACTATGAGCATATTCTATTAAGTCATACTACAATTAACATCTGGCATTCAGAATATACAGTATTATGCATAATGTAAACCAAAAACAAAAATGTAAAACGTTTTGCTTCATGCTTTCAGATGACTTCAACAGAGTCATTCTTTCCATGAAAAGGGGTCAGGAGTACACAGACTATATCAATGCCTCGTTTATTGATGTAAGTAAAGTACATAATGCTATGAAATTAATTTTCTTTGTGGGTATTCTTTTTACATTATTGCTTAATGAAAAAATGGTATTTGAAAGGAACATATTACATTATGGTAAAACAACTCAACAGTACTTCATTGTAAAGAACAGTACTGCTTTGGTGCAGAATACATATGTTTTCTGAATATTTTTAAATCAATCCCAGAAGATTAACTGTTTATCAGAAATACACTCATACAATAATGTAAAGCTTTTGAGCTGGGATTTTTTTCATATTTTATGCTTAAGGCAAAAACCTCTTTTAAATGTAGATCTTAGAATCCATTATGTCAACTTTTTTTCCTTCTAATTTTAATATCTGCCTAGTTTTCACATATAAGAGAAAGTAACTGAATATCAGGCAGACTTTAAGCATCTGGCACCATGGCCCTATGGGGAGGCAGGTAGGAGACAGTCTCAGTTTCTGATCTGGATTTTGTTTCTCGTGCCAACTCCTTCTCAGAAGTCAGTAAGGGCATTACTCAAGAGTGACACCTGCTAGCAAATAAGACTGCTCTGTTACCTCTCATAGATGACAGACACTGCAATGTCTCAACTATAGGAGAATTGGATGGGATGGGAAAACTAATGGAGAATATACAGATCAAGTCAACACTGGAGATGTCTGGATTAGTAACAGTCACATCTCCTAGTAACAGTCACATCTCCTAGATTTCTGACTGCTGTTACCAGTGGTACCTAAAGTAATTCCTTTTGGAGCATACTTCTCCAGCAATGGGTTGTTCCTTATCTGGTTCCTGATAACATGCTCCAGCTACACAAAATTGTATTTGGCTTTATTCAACTAGAAAGGCTACAATAGTTAAAGGTTTCAGTGGGTCCTCCAAAGATGTAGCTACCATTGAGCAAGCCTAGCAAAAAGCCCAAGGCTGCCCATCAGAGTCCACCTGTTGCACCAATGTCTTCCTTTCAGGCTCCTTGCTCCTACCCCGATGGTTTAGCAGCTCCCCCCATCCCAAGTTCCTTCAAACTCATATGCAAAACAAACAGCAGCAGCCAAGAAAAAATGCTGGTCCAACTAGCAGGGTCTTCTCTATGCCACATCCCTCCTCCTCTGATACTATAAGCTGTGGGCAAGATATAGCAAAGAGAAGGCCCTGCTGGCTGGAGGCAGCCTCTTTTCATGGCTGCCACTGCTGACAACACACATGAATTTAGAGGACCGCAAAAGGGGAGGGGAGGGAGAATTAACCAGACCTATTGTTGGGGACAGGGGAAGGAAGGTTATTGAAGCAGTGTACATTCAGTTACAGGAGGTATTTTTCTGTCCCTGGAAGGCTCACAATGTAAAAGAAAATAAATGGCAACTATATTCATGCCTTTTTTTTCTTTCTTTTTTTTTTTTTGTGAAGGGCTATCGACAGAAGGATTATTTTATTGCAACCCAAGGACCATTACCTCATACCATAGAGGATTTCTGGAGAATGGTGTGGGAGTGGAAATCTCATACAATTGTCATACTTACAGAGCTCCAAGAAAGAGAGCAGGTATTCCATGTTCTAGAAATGTTAATTTGAAAATATTTGGGTAATTTATTCACATACAAATCATTTGTATATAGCGGTAGCATTTATAGATGTGATTTTTTTTTGTTGGACAGAGTATATATATTTTTTCTAAGATAGACTACTTTAATGCTCTATATCTGGGAATATCAGCATTTTAGACATCAAGTCTTAGAAGTAATTCAAAATTCAGCAGCCCTAATGTTAGAGGTCGATTTGGATCTTGTTGCTATCACAGACACATGGTTTAATGATGATAAACGGGATGGAACTCCTTTCGTATGAGGAAAGACTTAAAAGGTTAGGGCTGTTCAGCTTGGAAAAGAGACGACTGAGGGGAGATATGATTGAAGTCTACAAAATCCTCAGTGGAGTAGAACAGGTACAAGTGGATCGATTTTTCACTCTCAAAAATTACAAAGACTAGGAGACATTCAATGAAACTGCAGGGAAATACTTTTAAAACCAATAGGACATAAGACATAAGATTTGCTGCTGCTGGGTCAGACCAGTGGTCCATCGTGCCCAGCAGTCCACTCACGCGGTGGCCCTTAGGTCAAAGACCGTGTCCTATTTGAGTCTAGCCTTACCTGTGTATGTTCTGTTCCAGTAGGAACTTATCCAACCTTTTCTTGACTCCCTGAAGGGTGCTTTCCCCTATCACAGCCTCCGGAAGAGCATTCCAGGTTTCTACCACTCTCTGGGTGAAGAAGAACTTCCTTACGTTTGTACGGAATCTTTTCCCTTCTAACTTTAGTGAGTGCCCTCTCTTTCTCTTCACCTTGGAGAGGGTAAAAAATCTCTCTTTTTCTATTAAGTCAATTCCCTTCAATATCTTGAATGTTTCGATCATGTCCCCTCTGAATCTTCTCTTTTCAAGGGAGAAGAGTCCCAGTTTTTCTAGCCTCTGATTGTACGGCAACTACCCCAGCCCCTTAACCATTTTTGTTGCTCTTTTCTGGACCCTTTCGAGTAGTGCTATGTCCTTTTTTATGTACGGCGACCAGTGTTGGATGCACTATGCACTATGGTCCTTGGGCTACTGGCAGTCACATTTGGGTTCCCTTTACCATTGGAGAGTCCCAGATCAACTCCCTGTTTGGCTTCTGATTTGTCCTTTTGACACTTTACCACTTATATCTATATATTTGGTTTAAGATGATAGTTGTGTTTAGTACCCAAATCAAGGTCCTCTCCCAAACTAGTTTTAGTCTTCTCTCAGTTCTTTTCCTCAGAAAATGAAGGTTTGTTTTCTCAGAGTGGACCTCCTGTCCCTCTTTTTAGTATTGACATTTGAAGCTACAGTAGCTATTGCACTTGGTTCAGCAGCTGTTAAGTCCATTTTAGCCCCAAAGATAGTTTCCTCCAGTGGCATCCACTTAGCATGTTCAAGTTGTACTTTGAAATCCATAGGAATTGATAAGATTGGCTGCAGATCTTATCATAAACAAACTGACCTCGCAACAATCCAATTGCTGTTATAATTTAAGTTTATTAGCAATAAACAAAAGGTAGCTCAACAAAGTACTGCACATTGGGCTAAAAGGTTAACATACATACAAAGTGTCCAGCTTCTGTTCATGGATCTGTTCTCCCTCTCTCTTCCCCCTGCATCTCTAGGCTATGCCAGCTGGCATGCCATTTATATACTTTTAGTTCAGTAGCCTAGGGTACCACCTAGTTATATATTACATACTCACTTTCCATTGGTTTGTCACATGCATCATTTCTATTGGCTATATGGTCTATACACTTATCATGGAGCCATATTGATGCATGCTGTCACCTAGTGTCAAAACTGACCTTTCTGTTTCCCTGACACTGCATTCTTAATACTAAGGCAATAATTGCTGAGGACAGGCTTCCTCTGTCCTGAGCTTGATTGTAGTTCTGTCAATAGTTCTGATAATTCTTTAGTAGGACATTTTATCCTGTACTGTTGCTTGAGTTTATCCAAAGATGTCACAGTCAGCAGATCTCTGCCAATTACTAGAGCAAAGGTGAATCCCTCATAGATCATATCGTCTCCTGCTGACAAGCAGAAAAATGAATGTCCAGAGGCATGAATTCATAAGCACAATGTCTCTCTTAGAAATATAACTTTTTGGGGTCTCATGGGGGGTGTCTTCTGCCTACAATTTATGCAGGTCTTATTCTGGATTCTTCTTCCACCTACATTTTCATGCAGGTCTCAGTCCTGATTCTTCCTCAGAACAATATCACCCTGATAAACTACACCTTCTCCCCTGGTATTCATTCTTTTAGGGGAAGTTCCCTTCATCCAGGGAGCATCTTTAGACTGGGATTCCTTCCTATCCACTGCCAGTATACTGGCACCCTGGTGCCTAGGTGCAGGGTAGTAGTGAACAGCAAACCCTAGGGGGGGTATCTACTTCTTGAGAACTCCACTGTGGCACTCTTCACCCTCTTCCCATTACCAAGTGTGCATGCTTGCAGTAATTCTTTCCAGCACTCTGTAGAGGATACCAAGTTCCCCTCTTTAGGGTCATCCCAGTTACTATCTTCTGGCTGGTCTCCTTTAGTCCCACCAGGGCATCAAGAAGCTCTTTCTCAGGGTCCTTTTCCATTCACGGAACATCTCTCTGCATCTGTTGCTCCCAAACACTCTTTCTCTTCCATCAGTATGCAATATTTTCCTGTAAACTGAGCTTCCTTACAGTGCAGTTCTAATTGCCTGCACTGTTCATGTGCTTGGTTGATTTCAAACAATGCATTCTCCCATTGCTCCTCTGCAGCTTGGGTGAGCTCTTTTGTCTTCTCTCTTTCCACAATTAGCTTTTCTAGCTGCATTTGCAGTGTTGCATTTGAGGACTTCACAGAGGTTACCTGCTCCTTCAGCTGGGTAACCTCTTCTGCTTTCTGCTTCAGGCAGTTTCCTAATTCTGTGACCTCCCTGAATTATTCTCCTCTGGGGCAGATATACTCCTCACTGCCTGAGTCCCATTCCCTCTGACTCAGTAGGCTCTGTTCTGGGAAGTTAGTGCCACCTCCTGGAGGATAGCCTAACTGCCAGCTCAATAAACCAGCGCCTTCTACTGCCTGTTGAAAGAATAGCATAATTATTGAGGGAAAATCCCTGACTCTCTGGGTCAGCCACATGCAGCGTGCAAGAGTCGCTGCGCACGTCCCTGCAAACAAGTGCCACTGAAGGCAGGAAAGAACAGCCCTGAAGGGAGTGAGTGCGGCCCTGAAGGGAACAAGTAAGTGAGAAAGGGGATATCAATGTGGGACAAAGGGAGAAAAGAGGAGTAGAAGGAGAGTGTTGGGACATGGGAGGGGCACGAATTTGGGACAAAGGCTGGAAAGCAGGGAGGGAGCACAATCTCAGGACACAGAAGGAAGCATTCTGTAATAATTTGGCTTATTCAGTTTTCTCGATAGTGGAGGGGATATTTGTGAAGTTGGGGGGAGGGGAGACAGGGATTTTGTTGATCCTTGCTGTATATTATTTGTGTCTATAAAATGATAATTGTACAGAATATTGTTTCTTCTTATACCGTATTTTTTTTGCTCCATTAGACGCACCTGACCATAAGACGCACCCTAGATTTAGAGGAGGAAAACAAGAAAAAAAAGTTCTGAACTAAATTCTCCCTGCCAGAATCTGCACCCAACCCCACACTCCTTGCCAAGCTCTGTACCCTGTCCCCCCTCCTTGCCAGGCTCTGTACCCTGCCTCCCTCTGGTGGTCTAGTGGTAGGCTGGGACAGGGCAGGCCGGGACAGTGCAGGCAGGCTTAGTGGCTGGCTGGCAGGTAGGGACAGGGCAGGCAGGGACAGGGCAAACAGGCAGGTAGAGACGGGACAGGGCGGTAGGTAGGTAGGCAGGCAGACCTCCCCTCCTCCAAGGCAGGCAGGCAGGCAGGCCTCCCCCCCAAGCAGGCAGCTCCTCCCTCCCTATTTTTAATTGGGCAGAGCAAACAGGCAGGCCCTGGCCTCTCCCTCCTCCCTCCCTATTTTTAATTGGGCAGAGCAAACAGGCAGGCCCTGGCCTCTCCCTCCTCCCTCCCTAACCCCAAGGCAGGCAGCAAGCAGACCCCAGCCTCTTCCTCCTCACCACCTAGCAGGCAACAGGCAGGCCATGGCCCTCTTCCTCCTTACCGCTCCCCCCCCCCCCCCCGCGCGTACCTTTTTTTTTTTTTTTTACTTCTGTTCGTGGCCAAGGCTGGCTGGCTGCCTGATTCCCTCCGCTTCCTCCCAGAACTGCCGGCTGATGCGGCTGCCTCCTCTTCTGTTCTCTCATGGCATAGCGGTGCACCAAGTTGCCTGCCTGGTCCCGCGCCACTTCCCGCGAGAACTCAGCGGCAGGGAGCAGCGGGGAGGAGGAAGAGGGCCAGGGCCTGCCTGTTGCCTGCCAGCCAGCCGAGGGCGCCACATCCAGCGAGGGAAGGCGGCCGCATTAAAAATAGGTAATGGGAGAGGGGGGCTTTGGGTATTCACTTCATAAGATGCACCCTAATTTCCACACACTTTTGGGGGGAAAAGGTGTTGTCTAATGGAGCGAAAAATACGGTACTTTAATAAAATAAGTTCAGTATAAAATCATAACTATTTGAGACTAATGTAGATGGGATAAGATGGCTTGCGGGGATGGGGTGGGGATGAGGACCAAGCTGGCAGGGATGAGAACTGAGCTGGCAGGGACGGGGACAAATTTTTTCCCCTTCATCATTCTCTATTCCTGACAGACTCTGACTCTGTCATGCAAATGCATTACAATGAGAATATTAATATTTAAATGAGCACTCAGGGCGATTCTCTATTATCGCTGGGTGATTTCCTAGCTTCGCTGTCCTACATTTTTGGGCAAAATTTCTGGCAGGTCTGAATTGTCATACCCTTAGTTTCTGGTCAGTGCCTGAGCACTGATTGGTTCAGGCATTGACAGGAAAGTAAGACTTGACAGCTCAGACCTGCCAGAAAATTTTTGCCCCCTCCTCCCCGACACCCCTGGCAGGAGGGATGTCCACTCCCTCATGCTTCCATAAAGCAGCCCACACCCTCCCACCATCACCATCAAGCAATCCCCCAACATACATGTGCACTCCCGGCAGCAGGAGGGATGCCTACTCCTGCCACAGCCATCGTGCCCCCAAAGAACCCTCACACCCCCTCTACCTTGTTCACAAAGGCTGGCTGGAGGGATGGTTTATGGTTTGTTTATTTATATCCCGCCCTTACTCAGGGTGGGTTACAAAAAATACATGCATATAAATTAATGCCAAATAATACAATATAACACACACTACTTACAACAAATTAAGTGGGCGACCAGCACCTCACTTCAATACATACTTCAAAATCATGCTCCATATTTCATCTGATAAAAAAGATGCCTTTTAAGTAATCACTTAAAACTTGCCAAGTTATGGTGTTGACATATGTAAAAGGGGATGTCTACTTCCTCTGGCCAGCAGGTCCTGCCTCTTCAAAATGACAGACCTTCCCCTCCCCAGTGCATCCTGGGATGCATCGGGGAGGGGCCTAAGGCTCTAATTGGCCCAGATTGCCTTAAGCGACCTGGGCCAATCAGAGTCTTAGGCCTCTCTCCAGTATATTCAGGGAGGGGCCTAAGTCTCTGATTGCCCAGTGTAATTCCCTGTCCTTGGTACCTTTTCCTCCAGATTTCTTTATAAAAATCTCACAAGGCTTTCTCAGATGCCTCATCAAACAGGAGACAATCCAACAGCTTTGAACTTTAAACTCAAGGTAGCTTTTATTACCATTCCATACTTTAAGCAAAGCAAAAAGAAATCATAGAAAACTGAGCTTATCAAGGGATTTCATTCACACAAATGAGGTAGTTTGTAAACCAAGCCAAAGCTGTTCTTAAGAGTTCCAAACAGTAAATTTCAAGATATTTGGGAGCCATTAACAAAGTATTGTAATGATTAGAAAAATCTTGTTTCCCTTAAATTTACAAGTTCAATTATGGGGTGGGAGGGAGGGTATTTTTATTGTTACATGTTGTATAAGTATTGGTTATATGATAGATAAGGGTGGGGAGGGGGGGGAGATAAGAGAATATTATATGTATCATTGTTGATTATTAAATGATATATTTATGGTTATTTGCATGGATATGTTATCACACTTATTATAAGTTTAAAAATGAATAAAGATTAAAAAAAAAAAAAAAAGAGTTCCAAACAGGGTTCAGACTAGTATATCAAGTCTTCGTCACAGCTCCATTTGCCTTCTCCTTTATCATGGCAGGTTATTGGCGTTCAGAAAAACAACCCCAGTCTTAAGCAGCTGTATCTCTTGGTTCTTGTAACTTAAAACATTGCTTAATGAAAACTGTTGCTCCAGCTACTGCCCTTCCCCCTTCTGTGGGCAATGAGTTTCCCAAACAGAAGTTCAAACAGAGCTTTTCTTAGCCCAAAGGAAAAAGGTTTTCCAACATAAAACCTGGGCTGGAGTTTATTTACTCTAGTCTGTTTGGCTAACTTAGCTCAAATTCAAACATAATTCTCAAAGACTTCCTTTGCAAACATTGTATTTAATCCAGTTGCCAAATCATGTCTTCATATTACCTGGGTGCAAGGTGGCTATATTTAAGGCTCAAGTCAATCTCAATTCCAGACTAGCAGGTTCAAGTCAACTTGGCTTCCTGCATCTCTTCTGCAGGTCAGGGACAGCTTGGCATCCTGCTTCTCTCCTCTCAGGGCTTCCTCCCTCTGCCCTCTAGGCTAATCATTTAAACATCCCCTTTCTGCCTGCTTGCCAACTGTTAATTACCACCAGCTGGAAAACCATGTTCATTCAGCTTTTCCCCAGGGCTGCTTCAAAACAGGGCTGAAAAGCTCACTGTCTTCTGGTACCTGTAGTTCCCACCGAATAAAATATCTATTTCCCCTTTTACTCTGCTAAGATGGGTTAATTACGCTCACTACAGGGACAAGCAACAAGAGCTTGTTTGTCAACCCTAGCTGTTAGGAAGACAAGCTTTCCCGGGGCAACTACCTGCTGTTTACTTTTAAACCTGCTCTGCACAATCATGGCCTCTATCAAGGAAAAGTCTCACCCAGCTCCCCCTAGCAGCACTGATGACACGAAAGGTGTCGCAATACTTTGGAGGAAAGGTGGGAGAGAGGAGATACGATGGAGACGCATAAATGCGCATGAGGCGAGTCTCTTTCAATTGAAAGAAAGCTCTGGAATGAGGGGGCATTAGATGAAGGTAAAAGAGGATAGACTCAGAAGTAACCTCAGAAAATATTTTTTCGCAGAAAGGGTGGTGAATGCATGGAATAACCTCCCAGTGGAGGTGGTAAAAAATGTATCTGTATTCAAGAAAGCTTGGGACAAAATTGACTGGATCTCTAGGGGAAAGGAAGAGATAGTGGATGGTATGGACAGGCAGACTGGATAGGCCATATGGTCTTTACCTGTATTCATTTTTCTAGGTTTCCTGTGTTTCTATTTATTTAAAGGCAAGCTTTAAGAATTATTAAGGTGTTGCTAGTGCCAGAAATGATTTTTTTAAAGGTGGTTAAGGACTTGTTTATATGTCCCCCAAAAGTGAATATCAGTGCCAGGAATTAGTTTATGCATGGATACTTCACTTGGTACTTCCTTTGTATGAGATTGGATTTATAACAGTTTAAAAGCAGATATAGATTTTATAATCAATTCATTATAATGCAATACGGAGTACATTTACATTTTTCTCTAACCCATTTCCTATATAAATGTTTAAGGTCTAATTGATTATAATTTTTTTGCTAACATATGAACTGATAGTTTCTGGCAAGAAAGGGCTTAAAACCCCCAAAGCAAGTTGCAAACAGTTTTCATCACTCTCCTGTTTAATCTGGCAATCTGTTTGTAGTCCTGTATAAACAAACTGTGCTAAACTGAATTTAAGCCAAGTCTGGCTGCTGAGACTATGAGAAAAACAGTTTAGTGGAGAAGCAGAGACTTAGAGGAGACATGATAGAAACCTTCAAGATCATGAAGGGCATAGAAAGAGTAGACAGGGACAGATTTTTCAAATTATGGGGAACCACAAGTACAAGGGGGCACTCAGAGAAATTGAAAGGGGGAAGGTTTAGAACAAACGCCAGGAAGTTCTTTTTCACCCAGAGGGTGGTGGAAACATGGAACGCGTTACCGGAGGATGTAATAAGCAGGAGCACGCTACAGGGCTTCAAAGAAGGTTTGGATAGGTACCTGGAAGACAAAGGGATTGAGGGGTACTGATAGGAGTAGAGGTAGGTTATAGGGATAAGATTAGAGGATTAGAGGCAGTTACAAAATTAGTCAGGGACACTGTTCAGGCAATTAGGCCTGATGGGCCGCCGCGGGAGCGGACCGCTGGGCAAGATGGACTTCTGGTCTGCCTCAGCGGAGGCAACTTCTTATGTTCTTATTTAAGCAGGAATAGATAAGTTCCATAATGCTAGGGTCTTTGGCTAGGGTTACCAGATGTCCGGATTCCTGCTGGGCATCTGGGTTTGGGTTTTGAAAAGCTTCCAGCTAGGAGCGACAGCAGGACAGCATCTCTGCATGCGCAGATGCAACGCAGTGATGTCACGCGCGTGTTTGTCCTTTGGTGTGGACCATGTATAGATTTAATTTGTCACCTAGACTTCTGTAATATTGTTTATCTTACGGGTGTCAAGAAAAATATCTTGTCGTGAACTACCGTGATTGCCGATAGAGGCATGTATCATCTTTAAGTTGGGCTGTATTTATTATAAAGTCATTGTTGGTCAGACTCCATCCTATTTAATAGATTTATTTACAGTTGCCACTTGGAGGCATTCCCGAAAAACTCACACTCTTTTTGTTTTTCCATCAGTTAAGGGTTGTAAATTCAAAAAGTATCATGAACGCCTTCTCTCTTTTCAGGCAGCTACTTACGACAGGGACTTAAACATTTGCTATTGACCTCTTATTCTTACTTACACTTTAGAAGACAATTGAAGACTCATTTGTTTACAAAGTTCATAGGCAACTAGTATTCTACCCGTGCTCTGTATTCCTTCCTGATGTTGTTGGCTAATTAATCTTTTGTGAACCGCATTGAACTTTTCCATTATGCGGTCTAGAAATCGATTTTATGTTATATTATGATTGGAAAAATAAAATACCCAGACAGCAGAGGTAGGAAAAAAGTGGTTTTAGTCTGAATTTATTAATTACAATATGTTCATTGTGACCTGATGGTAGAGGCTCAGTCCGACTAAGGTCCAACTGGCAGCCCAAAGATCTTGGTGTGACAGCTGACCAGCGGCTTGAGGCAGAAAGTCCCTTTAGATCCAGCTACTCTTTCAGGGAGCTGAAGCATATGGTCTGTGAGTACAGGCTGTGACAGCCTGTGGTAATTTTTTTTTTTTTTTTTGGGGGGAAGCATCTGAAAACTGTGTTTTGACAGTTTCTGCTGCTAGGGCCTTGTTCCCCCCCCCCCCTTCTAAAATCCTATTTTTTGTTGAAGCACTTTTTGGCACCAAAATGCTGCTGCAATGGCCATCTTGGATTCCCCAATTTTTTTCTAAGTTCTCCAACTTTTTTTAAACTCCTCATTTTGCCTTAAAATTGGTAGAAATTGAGCCCCCAGACCTAATACCCCTATATCATGCCTTATTTGTGCTGGATGAATGGCTGAAGAACTCCTATGCACCACGTGCCACGAATTACAGGCTAGAGGGGTGGGAGCTTCGGGATTAGCCCCTCCATAGGCCTCTAGAGCTGGAGGAAGGCAGATGGCACCATCAAGTGGAATGAAACACCTTCTGGAACCCTGAGACTGCAGCTCTGCACACCGTGAGGCATTTGCTCCATCCTAAGGGATAGGGAGATTTGCCCTCTCAGGCCTTTATTCTAGAGTTCATTAATCTCCTCTGGCAGGCTTATGCACAAGACAGAGATCCATTGGTCAGCTCTGTGAATGCGCAGACCTCACTGGAGGCTCAGAGCATTTCCTCCCTAAAAGGCTGGTGTGGACTCTGATTGTCCATCAGACAGGGACTCGGAGGACGAGGGATCAGTTTTGATCCCTTTACTGTCCCAAAGTGAATCTTCCCTGCAAACACTGTCCTCCCAGTGTTCTATTCTGAGCGGGGCCTGGCACATCTTTTCCATGGCATCCGAACATGAGGATCCTAGTCACAGAGCCCTGGGAGACCCCTGAAGGCTCCCTGCGGGTAGCTAAGACCATGGCTAAACTGTATCCCATGGATCAGGAATTTAAGCAAATGCACTTCCCTGCCAAGCAAAGGAGCAGTTCTAAAGGATCCACAAGACCACAGAGTGGATATGGTCCTCTGGAGGCAGTTTAAGACTTTAGCCTTAGGAGTTAAGGCTGCAGCCGTGGCCTCCTTTGTGGCATGCGCCTGTCATTCTAAATTCAGAAGTCAGAGCCTGCTGGACCCTGAGCCCCTGCCTCAACTTTTGTTGGTGGGCACAGACTATGTAGCGGATGCCCTCTATGACATTATCAGGGTCATGGGGAAAGTCTCTGCATTTTCAATTGCTGCCCAACATATGCTTTTGGATCAGGCATTTGGCTGGTGATTTGTCTTTATTTGTAAAATGACGCTGAGCCTGAATGATCTTATGGCCAGTGTGCAAGATCGCCGGCCAAGATCTTTGCCAGACAGCAGATCCAGAGCAGCTAGAGGCCAGAGCTGGGGGTTCTTTCATGTCTCCAGGTGCTCTCACCAGGATTGCATAGGAGCCTCTACCTAGAGGCCTTTCCAAGGTCCAGACAGAAATTCTCCGGGATCTGGAGGTCCAGACCAAAGGTTGCTCTTCCAATAAACTTATTTTATTTGTCAGCCTTCTGGCTGTTTCTTTTATGAATTTTGAACCGTTTCCCCAGAGAAATCAATTTAAGAAACAGATGTTTATTTGAAGGAACATCAGGAACGCTGTTTAAGATAATTTGTCTGCCTCTTATTATACGGACACTGCTTAAGCGTGGAGGGAGCAGAAACAGGAAATGTTAACCCTCTACTCAAAGACTATCCAATTTGCTGGCCAAGGAGGTTTGTCTTGATAAGGAAATGTTGAAATTGTTGAAATTTGGGAATTCCTCTTTAGAATTTAACAGTCTCATTTAAACTCACTGGAGGGGTTCCTTTTACTAAGGTGCAAAAAAAAAAAAAAAAAAGTGGCCTTAGCACACCCTTATATGTTTTTTTTTTTTTTTTCCCATGCACTAAGGCTGTTCTTCAGGCAGATAGAAAATGGTTGATTTTTCCATTTTTTTGAATTAATGGCCATGCACTAATTTTGCCTTTCCAAGGTTCAGATTTCCACTCCGCAGGTCCAGCTAAAAGCCACAATAATGCATCACTCTGCACTTCTTCGCATTGAATTTTAGTTGCCAGTAGCTAGACCATTCTTCTAACTTTTGCAGATCCTTTTTCATGTTTTCCATTCCCTCTGGGGTGTCCACTCTGTTACAAATCTTGGTATCATTCGCAAAAAGGCTAACCTTACCTTCTAACCCTTCAGCAATGTCACTTGCAAACATATTGAACAGAATTGGTCCCATCAGCAATCCTTGAGGCACTCCACTGCTCACCTGACCCTCCTCTGAGTGAATTCCATTTACCACTACCCTCTGGTGTCTCTCTGCCAACCAGTTTCTAATCCAGTTCACCACTTTGGGTCCTAACTACAGCCCCTAGAGTTTGATTAAGAGCCTCCTATGAGGAACCGTATCAAAGACTTTGCTGAAATCTAAGCACCTCTCTTATCCCTCCAGCTTCACTCCACATGGGCCCAGCACCTGTTTCCCTTCTCACCCCAGTCCCCAGACCAGATCAAGCAACTGTCTCCCTTCCCTTCAGCTCCAGCTGGACCAGCAGCCCAAGAAACCCCTTCCCTCCTTTGTGGGTACAGCAGCAGCAGCCCCCCCCCTCACGAGTCCAGCAGCCCCCATCCCTCCCTTTCTCCCTATTTCAGTTCCAAGAGCCCCTTTCCTTACACCCTCCCTCCCGATCGCGAATACCAGCAATCCCCCCCCCCACAAACCTGCGACTCCCCTGGTTCGGCCCCTTTGCGTCTCCCATGGTGAGCCTACTAGCCTCTTCGAAGCTTCCTGGACAAAGAGGCAACATCGTATGCAGGGCTGCTTCGGAACCTTCTTCCCGCCGAGTCCCACCTTCTGATGTAACTTCCAGTTTCGCCACCATTTGCCTCATATAAGGGATACCGTAAAATGCCCTCCTATATGATGAAGACAAAAATGGTGATAGAATTCAAAAGGGAATGGGATAAATACAGGCAATCCCTAAATAGAAAGAGGGTGAAAATCAAGCAAAGAGTGCTTCAGCTCAAAAAAGCTGTGAAATGACTTTTTGTGCTTCTAAGAAGGCATGGGTTGTAACCTGCATCACCTTACGTGGCAGACAGACATTCCTGCGTTTGAATTTAGCATAAAACTTGACAAAAATGATGTGGGAGATGAGAGAAAAATAACATACATCAGGGTTCTGGAGAAGCTGAAGAAGGAAACCAACAAAGACTTACATAGAAACATAGAAGATGACGGCAGAAAAGGGCTACAGCCCATCAAGTCTGCCCACTCTGCTTACCCACCCCCTGTCTATGCCCTAATGACCCAATTTCCTTATCTTGACCCTCGTAGGGATCTGCTACAGTAGTGGAGGCCAGAGAAAATGATAAACATGGAGAAGGAGATCTTAAGTATCAAGCATGAGAGAAGTTGGAATCTTTTAGATCTTGTGTACTAAAATCCAATGGGAGACACATAGAATAGATATATGTGAGCATGAAGAGAGGGACTAAGGTCAGTACCTCCTTCAAGATTCTCAGCAGATTCAGTTGGGAAGATGGGCAAGGAATCAATAGAAAGAAAGCTAGATTGAAGGTACTGAATGTGGCCAGATGAAAAACTTTGGTTTTGAAAGGTTTCAACATTACTTAGAAAGCATAAGCACATCATAGATGAGGTAAGATGAAACTGAGCAGAAACAAATGAGAGGAGGGTGGGAGAATAAGAGATTTTGGAAAAAGTATGCAAGGAAAGAGTAATAGGAAACATTAAAGAAGAAAATTGGTCGGACATGGGAAAAACAATTTTCAAAATAATATATCAAGGTTAAAATGTATTGACATGCCTATATTCTCCTACATGAAAATAGCATTCCTATGGTTGGCTGAAATATGCCAGCCTGTGAGGAGACATTTTCAGGGGTGCATTTAGTTTGGGAGAGGAAAGTACCATGTATCTATAATAATAAAATGTTAGTCGCGCATGCGCACTCTAAAGTCGTGTTCCCTGATCCGTCGCGGACATGAGAGTGCGCATGCACGCTTATCACGCATCGAGCTTACCACCGCTGCAGCCAGCTGAGATCTATGATGCAGCTCAGCCTCTTCAGACACCGCTGCTCCTCCTCTTTGGGCAGAAGGCTCCTCTCACGCGCCCAGCGCCGCCGCTCGGAGGCCGCCGGGACAGAGCTGCGGCGCCGATCACCTCCACCAGTCGGGCAGCCAGCCGCCGATCTCCAGCGGGCGGGGTATCGGAGGAGAGGGATTGCAGCCGCTCAGCGCCCCCACCTAGGAGCCCAGCTTTCCGCCAGGGCTCTTTAACTGACCCCGCCACCCGGTGGCGATTCCAGCAACGTGTGCAACAGTCTTCACACGCTGCTTCGGGCCCTTCTACTGCCCTGATTTGCTCTGCTGCGTCTCTGATGATGTCATCACCAGCTGGAATCACCAGCTTTGTAGTTGGGCCCGCAGGAAGGGAAAGTGGGGTAGAGGAAACGCTAATGCTGCTGCACAGGGAACTGGTGTGGGGGGAGGGAAATGGAGAGGGAGGGAATGCTGCTTTGGACAGACAGACAGACAGAGGGAGGAAGGGAAACAGAAAGAAAAGAAGAAAGACACAGGGGCAGGGAGATACACAGAAAGACAGACAGACAAAGGGGGCCAGGGACAGAGACAGAAAGAAAGACAGAGGGAGTCGCGTCAGGGGGGGTGCGGGATGTGGCAGAGGGAACTTTTCCAATGGGTGCAACTAGGCGGATATCGGGAACCTCTGGTCAGGGGCAGAGCAAGGTAAGTGTATCATAGGGATAAGAAGGAGGAGGGGGGAGAAAAAGGAAGGGATGCCTACTGCTGGACAGGGGGAGAAGGAAAGAGGTGCTGATTGGCAGGGGGGGTGACGAAAAAGGAACAGAGGCCTAATGTTGGACAGGGGGAGAAGGAAAGAGGTGCTGCTGGACAGGGGGAGGAAAATCAAAGGGAGAAGGGCTGCTGCTGCATAAGGATAGCAGTGAAGGGGTAGTGGTGGACACAGGGGAGGTAAAAGGAAGGGAGAATGGACAGGGGGAGCAGGCAAGGGGTGGTGATGGGCAGCCAAGGAAAAAGAAAGACAGAAAGAAAGAAAGCGGCTAAGGAGAGAGAGAGAAAGAAATAAAGACAGACACACACATATATTCTAGCACCCGTTAATGTAACGGGCTATAAGTCTAGTATGTGATATTTTCACAAGTATTCATGATACTTTTACTCTTCTCAGCCACCCATACAAAAAAAAAAGTCAGGCACATACATAAGCAGGCAATTTTAGTGCATGTATTTTGTACTGATTTTCAGAGAGAAACTGAGCAGTTTCTTTTGAAAACTAATGCATATACTTTACATGTGGGCTCTTTGAGAATTGCACCCCTAGAGTAGATGAAGAACAGCACCTGCAAGAATAGCTAGAAATAGAGCGAGAGTTGTACAGAGTGGCAATTCATTTTGGCAAAATTCACAAAGCACAATTAACCACATAGACTTTAGAAAGCTAGCACTTATCCCTTGGATGAACAACAAGAAATAGATATTCATCTGGTTCTTGCCAGGCACTTGTTAACTGGATTGGCCAGTGTTAAAGGTGGCAACCAGGTCAACTACCCTGGGCCCTCATGCCAGAGGGCATGAGCCTGCCCGAAGCTGAAGAAAGCATAGCCTAAAGCAGGGGTGTCAAAGTCCCTCCTCGAGGGCCGCAATCCAGTTGGGTTTTTAGGATTTCCCCAATGAATATGCATGAGATCTATTTGCATGCACTGCTTTCATTGTATGCTAATAGATCTCATGCATATTCATTGGGGAAATCCTGAAAACCCGACTGGATTGCGGCCCTCGAGGAGGGACCTTGACACCCCTGGCCTAAAGACAAGCTTTGGAGCCCTCTCCTTACTTTCCACTTTTGACCCTTGCATTTCTATCACCAGCCCTGTAAGCAGCATATTTTCACTATCTTATACTCTGAATTCTGTGTATTTATATTTACATTTGAAATTGGGTTTAGCTCATACCTTTCAGTGGTAGCTCAAAGCAAGTTACATTCTAATACAACGGGTATGTCCCTGACCCCAGAGGGCTTAAAGTCTTAGAGAAAGAATCAATCAAAAGAAATATTTGCTGTCATTTTTTTTTTTCTTTCTTTTTAGGAGAAATGCTGTCAGTACTGGCCATCAGAAGGCACCATAACATATGGAGAGATAAACATAGAGATCAAGAATGACAACCTTCTAGATGCCATCAGCATAAGAGACTTCGTAGTCACATGTAATCAGGTATTTTTGTTTCATGATGTTATATTTTCATTTAAAGGGACATAATTTGTTGAACTGTAAACATTTAGGGTTAAGTTAGTAAATGGGGCCTAAATTTGGGTGCCAAATAAAATGAGCGCTAAGCACTGTTCTATAAATGGCACTCTTGAGTTGGCCTACAATACAAAGGAAAAACCACACCACCACGTGTGAAAATATAAACCAAAAAAGAAGTTGGAAAGTGACACAATCAATCAACTTGTGGGACAATCAGTTTATTTGAATGTTGTAAATCAATGATACATATTAACATATACATAAAACAAAGCAGGCATAACAAGAAATCTTTTCAATCCTTTTTCATACTGGACCCCCAACAATACACATGACTTTTCAAATATTTTATGATATATTTGTTCTCTATTACATTCATTGTGAATTTATATGTTCCTATTATATTACTATAAATGTGCATTCCCCTCATTTTATTGTAAATGATCTCTCACACTTCTCTATATTTTCCTAATTCAGTTTTTATATTGGGTTTATATATGTTTGTATATATGTTTATAGATATTTTGTTTGATGTTCTGTTTGATAGGCTACATTCATACACCCCTGAAGAAGGCTATCTTAGCCGAAACATGGACTGTGTTGGGGTGCAGTATGAAAAAGGATTGAAAAGATTTCTTGTTATGCCTGCTTTGTTTTATGTATATGTTTATATATGTATCATTGATTTACAACATTCAAATAAATTGATTGTCCCAGAAGTTGATTGTGTCCCTTCCCAACTTTGTTTTTGGTTTATACTCTTGAGTTGACCGCCATTTATAAAAATAGTGCTTAGCCCCAGGATTCGCACCAACTGAAACCTGGTGTTAATCATTGCACCCAAATTAGGCATGGATCTGCCATATTCTACAACACACTGCACAGATGCTAGGATCACGCCTGACCTGCCCATGCCCCTTCCATGGCCACATTGTCTTTTCAGATCTGTGCATAAAAATGTATGTTTACCCATAAACAGTACGTCAGCTATATTTTAAAAACTCACAGCATCCTATATCCTTTGCCAGTTTCACACTCAGAAGAGGAACGAGAGGCTTTGTTCCAACCCTAATTTCTCACAAAATGAGCAACATTCTATAACCTAGACATCGCTGGGAACATTTCCATCCCCTGGCATTGATGTTGGTGGATATAAACATTCATTTCCCTCCTGAAATGGGGAATGCATGTGTGTATCTTTGTGCCCTGCTCTAGTTCCACCCAAAACACACCCAGACCATGCCCACTTTTAGAATATTGTGTATAAACAGGATGGAGTTGGTTCAAAGGAAGGCTACTAAAATGATCGGTGATCTTCATCATAAAGCATATGGGGGACAGATTTAAAGATCTCAATATATATATATATATTTTAGAGGAAAGACAGGAGAGGGGTAATATGACAGAGATGTTTAAGGCCCAAAATTTAACTACAAAATATTACTCACCAGAGATGGGTTACACTCCCCCGATAACCATTTCACAAACCAGTGGAGAAAAAGCCTCAAAAATTTCAATGCAGCAGTAAACAACTTCAATACTGTTTAAAGTCCAAGCTGCCTTATGTACTATCACTGGCAAAAAACTCCACCACCACTGAAATATAATGTAATGTGCAGCCACAAAAAAAAGTGATACACAAGTCCCATTCCCTTTCCCTTCTCCCTCCAATTCATATTTTGGATGTGTATATCCCAGCTTTTTAAAATCAAGATTTAGACATGTATCTAATATGCACATCTATATGCCAGTTCATGCACATCGATAATGTGAATAGGTTTTCTAAAATAAATATAATAATAAAATACAATAGCAGTTTTGAACTAACTTACTTTTGCATTTTAAAAATACTTTAGACAAATATATATTAATATAAACAACAGAAAAGGATTATACTTATGTTCTGAAAATTAAGGTGCCCATTTTCAGCTTGAAGCAGGGCACACTGTTAGCATGTACTGTGATTATCTGATTAATTCAATGAAAGTTGCTCCTTGCCAGTTTGCTGCTGGTCTATCTCTTAAATTCAAAATTCCATGACTCCGTGTAGTCATTGGAATGTAATGTACCATACTTTTAATCCAGCACTAATATTTTCTTTGGTTACCTATATACTTTGTTTTGTTCTGTGAGAACTTCCTATTGTCTTTAAGCTTCCTCAGAAATATTCAGGTTAATTTGTCATTCAATGTCATTAATTTTGGTTAAAAAAAATAAATTCGACATCTTCCTTTATTGCTATCTACTGTGACTAAAAATTTGTGTAAGAATTTTTAAAAAACACAAATAGCTGTTTTTGTTTTCAATTGACCTCTGGATGCAATATGTTCCTAGGAGAAAGAAGCTCGACTTGTTCGCCAGTTTCATTTTCATGGCTGGCCTGAAATTGGAATTCCTGCAGAAGGAAAAGGAATGATCGACCTTATTGCAGCAGTTCAAAAACAGCAGCAACAGACAGGAAACCATCCTATCATTGTACATTGCAGGTAATAATTATTAATATGAAAAGCACTTTCACACTGAGGGTAATTCTCAATAGACCACCTAAAGGTAGGCGCCGGGGCAATTGCACATACCTGTCCTGGGGGATCACCAGCCAGTCAGGTTTTGAGGATATCCCTAGTGAATATCATGAGACAGATATGCATACCTGTAACTTTCATTATCTGTATGCATATCTCTTTCATACATATTCATTAAGGATATCCTGAAAACCCGACTGCCTGCTAGTTTCTCAGGACAGGTTTGAGAACCACTGGTGCATACAGTTGTTAAAGAACACTAGCCTAAGTCTGCAGTTACATGACTAACTTTAGGCGCAAACACTTACACTAGCATAACTGTAAGTATTCTATAACCCATGTGCATAACTGCTAAGCACACCCCAACCCACCCATGTCTCTCCAAAGTCCATGCTCCCTTTGAAGTTGTGCACTGTGGATTTTGCATGCAAGTTTTGTAGAATCCCAACTAGGGGCACCAAACAAGTTGGGCATGCAAGTTTCTAGAATTAGAGGAATTATGCGCCTAACTAGCAATTAATTTAAGCCAATTATTGGGCCAATTAAGCTTGTTATCAGCACCAATGAGAAAAGAATGTATTTCTTTTACAACTTTATTAAGGGACACATTAAGGCCATTGTGCATACACTAGAAATTTACAGCCTAATTCTATAAATGGTGCTAAAAGTTGTATATGGAAATTTGGGCATGTGCCCAATTACCATGCACAATTTAATTGAATAGTGAGCCAATTATCACTGATATTGGGTGCTAATCAATTACCAGCACTAATTGGCATAAATTAAAATTTACTTGTATATTTTTAGGCATTGGGATCCATGCATAAATTTTATGCACAGCTCCAAAAAGGGGGTGTGGCTATGGGGAGGGAGGGTCATAAGCAAATTGAGGGTATTCCTGCAATTTATGCACACTGTTATAGAATAAGGGGGAGCCATGCCTAAATTAGGCACAAGGATTTACACCAGGGTTTAGTTGGTAAGGGTGTCAGGTCAAAAGCGCGCCGGAACAAAGGCGCGCCCAGACAATTGAGCGCAGCGCGGAGGTGTGCGCCGTTCAAAATTACAGTTTTTAGGGCTCCGACGGGGGGGCATGGGGGGAACCCCCCCACTTTACTTAATAGACATCGTGCCGCGTTGTGGGGGCGTTGTGGGGGGTTTGGGGGGTTGTAACCCCCCACATTTTAATGAAAAGTTCACTTCTTCCCAGTTTTTAGGGAAAAAGTTAAGTTTACAGTAAAATGTGGAGGGTTACAAGCCCCCAAACCCCCCATAACGCCGGCGCGATGTCTATTAAGTAAAGTGGGGGGGTTCCTCAACAAAACCCCCCGTCGGAGCCCCTAAAAACTGTAATTTTCTTCGGCGCGCGCCTCTGTCTTGCGCTCAGTTGTCAGCGCGTGCCTTTGTCTTTTGCGCCGTTGTCTATGAACCGTTGGTAAGTGCTAAACACTTGTGACAGAGTGAAGTTCCTGTCACAAGCCAGCAGAGGGAGCCTGAGCAGTGGAGTATATGGAGCTTATTTGCATAAAGATCCTGCAAAAGTTACTTCACCCTAAGTGAAGTAAGGTGCTGAAAAGGACAGTTCCCAAGCTAAGAGCTGAGAAAAGCAGAAGCTCCTTTGGGAGTCAGGCAACCCTCAAGGGGAGGAATGCTGGCTTCGGCCTAACCCTTGGTAAGCCTGCCTGGTAGAGCTTGGAGTCCAAGAGGGGCTCAAGCTTGACGACTGGGCAGGGTAGGATTAATTCTTTGAGGGCCCCTAAGCACACAAGTATATTGGGACCCCCCTGGCCTTGCCCTGCCCTGCCCATACCCCGCCCCCATTTATCTCTTTTCTTATTCACTTCTATTTCTTTTTTTTTAATTCAAAACAAAGATTAGCATACCAGTCCACAGTTTATTCCAGGACAAGCAGGCAGCATATTCTCCACATGTGGGTGACGTCATCTACAGAGCCCTGATCGGACGCTCTCGCAAGCAAACTTGCTTGAAGATCTTCAAGCTTGTGAGAGTACCGCGCATGTGCAGATGCCTTCCCGCTCAAGCTAGGGGGCGCGTCTCCTCCTCGTGGTCTCAGTTCTTTGTTTTCTGCAGAGCCAGCAGCCCAGTTCCTCTGCTCTGCGAGATCGGAGTGCCTCTTGCACCACGGCTTACTTCGTTTTTTTATTTTCGGGTGAGTTGCTGTGCAGCGCGTTTCAAAAAAAAAAAAAATTCAAATCTTAAAACAGTTTTTCTTCCGACTTCTGTCGTTGACCCGGGGCTCCGGGTCCAACTAGGCCGGTGAGCCTCATGCGGCTGCGGCATCACTTGGGCCTGTGTCCCGGCCGGTCTCTGGTTTCAAAAAGTGCACTCAGTGTGGTCGGGTGATCTCTATCACTAACCCCCACAGTTGGTGCATTGAGTGCCTGGGGGCCAACCATCGTTTGGACTTCTGTCCGCGTTGTGCTACTCTTCAACCGCGGGCACTTCAGAGGAGAAGGGCCAGGATCCTCGAACTGTTTGGCATGGGTCTGGGGGCGGGACCGACCTCAGCCTCGACCTCAACCTTGGCCCCGGTGGAGGCCTCGGCCTCAAAGGCCTCGACTTCGTTGAAGTCGCCCTCGTCTGTCAAGTCCTCGTCTGCCTCGACGAAACCTGTGGCTCCGGGTAAGTCTCCTCTTCCTCCCTCAGGTTCCTTCGCGAAGAAGCCTACCCCGGGTTCTCAAGGGGGTGCGACAGCCCATGCCTCGTCCAGACCTCCTCCAAAGCATGCCTCCACTCAACGGGAATACTCTTCATCAAGGTCGCCCTCGTTGGAGCGCACTGCTGCACCTCCTCGACCTGATCCAATGGTCTCTCTGCCGATGTTCGAGGACATGCTGAAGATCATCCTGCAGACGCAGATCTCCTGCATGTGACTCCTTTTGCCAGACTTAACTTTCGCGTTACGCAATGGACCTTGGCCTTGCAGTGGCATCAGGATCGTGATCCGGTCTCCGCCAGGATCGCGGTGACTCCTTCCTTGAAGCGATCTCTCTGCTGGTGGATGCGCTGTTCCAATCTTTCCAGAGGTTTTATGTTTCACACTCCTCCAGCGCACAAGGTCTTGACGACCGACTCGTCCGCCTACGCGTGGGAGCTCACCTTGACGGCCTCCAGATTCAGGGGCCTTGATCCAGCGGGGAGCCATTTACAACGCACTTAAAGCCTTTCTTCATCTGCTTCGTGGCCATATGGTCCTCGTCCGGACGAACAACCAGGTGGCCATGTATTATGTCAACAAACAGGGGGGTACAGGGTCCCTGTCTCTTTGCCGGGAAGCTCTCAAGATTTGGGAATGGGCGATCTGCCACAACATCTTTCTCAGAGCGATCTACATTCAGGGTGAGCAGAACTGCCTGGCCAACGGGCTCAGTCACCTGCTGCAACCTCATGAATGGTCTCTCAGTTTGCGGATTCTGCTTCAGGTGTTTGATTGGTGGGGGACCCAACAGATAGATCTGTTTGCTTCCCCCCTAAACCACAAGTTGCCTCGATACTGCTCCAGGATCTATTCCCCACACCGTCTCGAGGTGGATGCGTCCCTCCTGGACTGGGCGGGCCTGTTTCTCTATGCGTTCCCGCCCTTTCCTCTGATTCTGAAGACTCTAGTCACACGCAAGTCTGTGCACGCCACCATGATTCTCAAAGCTCCTCGGTGGCCCAGGCAGCCCTGGTTCTTCCTGCTTCTTCAACTCCTTCAGGTCAATATAGTATACTGCTGTTACATTATACTGTCTTGACCTGAGAAACGGGGTTTTGGTCTCTAAAAGTTAGTAAAAAATGTATTAAAATTAGACCAATAAAAATATTACCTTATTTTCTGCTTATAAAAGTTTTATCAATTCAACTACAATACTATTTTATTCTAAAGCAACAAAAAAATATTTTTCTACCTTTTGTCATTTTTGCTTTAATCATCTTGTCTTCACTCTCTTCATTCTAGCTAGCATCTGTCCTCTCTCTGTCTTTCATGCAGCATCAGCCCCTTCCATCCATTGTCTGCCCTCTCTCTCTCTCTCTGCCCCTTCCATCCAGTCTGCCCTCTCCCCGTTCCATATGGCATCTGCCCTCTTTCTATGCTCCATCCATAAACTGTCTATCCTGTGCCCCTTCTCTCCTTTGTACATGATTGATTTCAGCTCTGCCACCTCTCCATTGTTCTCTCTTTTCACCACCCCGTCCCCTATGCTCTGGCATCTCTCTCTTCTTTCTTTCCTTCCCACCCCATGGTCTGGTATCTTCCCTTCCCTGATTCTCTGGCATCTCTCTCCTTTCCTTTACTTCTATGTCTCCCTCACCCTCCATGCTCTGACATCTCCTCCTTCCTTTCCCCTTGGTCTGGCATACTTTCCTCTTTCCCTCCTCTTTCCCTCCAAGCTCTGGAATCTCCTTTCATTCCTTCCCTCATCTTCTCTCCCCCTCTGCTCCCTTTCCTCCTTCTGTCACCCAAGGCCTGGAATCATGAACTTCTTTAGGCAGCAGCAGCATTCACAATTCACTGCTGTTGCTGGCTTCGGGCCTTCTTCTCTGTTGGGTCCTGCCTTCATGGAAACAGGAACTAGGCAGGACCTAGCAGAGAGGAAGGCCTGAAGCCGGCAACATCAGCGAATTGTAAATGCTGTTGCTAGCCAAAGAAGTTCATGATGCCAGGCCGAGCATCTGGGGCAGACTGCTTCTCTCCCCTTCCCCTGACCCTCCTATCTCTCCCTCCCTCCCATCGCGAGACTCTAAACAGCACCACAGCACTCTAAGCAGGCTGCTTCGTGAGATAGGAAGGTTGGGTAGGCAGGGTGGGGGTGGGACCTGGGACGATGATGATGATGAAGCTGCTGCTGCCCCCGGTGAATCTAGCAAGGGTGAGGTCCTAAAGCACTGCACCGGTGGGCCCCCCTGACCATTTCGGGCCCTAGGATGGTGCCTACTGGGCCTATTCTTTAATCCGGCCCTTCAGCAGGGGGCCTGGTGAAATTGTGCAAGTGACCAGAAGAGTCCTTACAGAGAGTGGCTGAGGAACTGGAAGGAATCCTCAGGAAGAGCCCTCAGAGAGAGAACCTGGAAGAAGGAGTAGCCAGAGGGCCTGATAGAGCTTAGAGTCCTGGGGGGCTCAGGCTTGATGACTGGCAGTGGGACTAGAGAAGTATCCAGGACCCATGGGAACCCAAGAGACAGGGGAGCATAGGGACCAGTGATGGACCCACAAGAAGCAGGAAGAGTTTGAGGCCCAGGCGGAGAAACCGGTAAATGGTACCGGAAGCAGCCTGATAGACCATGAGAATATTGGGGAAAGGTGACTGGCGAGGGACCGGTGGAGAGACCTGTAAATAGTACCGGAAGCTGCCAGAAGACCCAGAGGGCCAGTGAGGGACAGGGAGGACTTGGAGGAGAAAGAGGACTCCGGTGGAGACCATGACGTGCCTGGATGGACCTGGTCGCATGTTTTAGAAATTTTTTAACAGATAGTATGAATGAAGTGTGTTGTTGGTGGTCATCTTTTGTTTTAACAGAAGTACCTGGGGATGGAGAGATTACTAGTAATGACCACTTTGCCTGATCACAACACTATCGAATATATGCAGACAATATTATTTTTTTTCTTCCCAGTAGGCGGAGGATAACAATTTGGAAAAATCACTGAGTGAATATGTGTGTAAAATTGAGGAATGAATGGGAGAACAAGGTTTGAAATTAAATGTAGATAAAACTGAAATAATGTTTGTAGGAAAGCTGGATCATCAGTGGCCTACAGAAGTGAAAGTTATTGATAATGTTCTTTCTGTACATGAGGTGGTGTTCCAAACCCTTGTGGCAGCCCTGCTTCAACCTCTTGGCCACGGCACAGAACTAGAAAGTAGATTGATTTTTCAGTTGCATGAACATCACAAGAGCGTGGGTCTCAATTCTCTGGTGCAGCTGTGACCTCAGGAGATCCCCACCCCCCATATGTCTTTCCTCCCTGGCTCATGATAGACCAAGTTATTCGACGGCTCGCAGACCATCCAGGCCTTGTCATTCTGATGGCTCCAGTCTAGCCTTGCAGACCATGGTTCGCAGATCTGATGCATCTTCGCAAGGGTCATGGCTTTCAGTGGACCACTCATCCAGACCTACTTAAGAAGGGTCCAGTCTGCATTGAGGACCTGGGTCACTTTGCTCTTACGGCATGGCTCTTGAGCGTGGAGCCTTAGAACATAACAGTGATTCTGATGTGGTCATTGACACACTTCTCAAGTCTAAGAAGTCGACTACTGTATCTGCTTACGCTCAAGCGTGGAAGTCTTTTTAGCATTGGTGCACTCAGGAATTGGCAGAGCTGTATTCCACTCCGATTTCAGCGGTACTCTAGGCTGGTTTCTCTAGGCTGGTCTTGATAAAGGCCTCACTGTGGAATCCCTTCGGGTCCAAGTGGCAGGGTTCTCTTGTTTTAGAGCCTGGGTTCCTTTTTGACATCTCTCCCTGACATTGCCAGATTTCTGAAAAGGGGCTCTTTGCATCAGACCACCGATTCCTCAGCTGTTCCCTTCATGGGGCCTGAAACTGGTGCTGTCTAGTCTCACCCAGGCTCCCTTTGAGCCCCTTCAGGTTGCTTCTCTCTTGGACTTGACTCTCAAGACGTCTTTCTGATTGCTGTTACATCAGTGAGCCATTTTTCCAATCTCCAGGCTCTTTCTTGCAGGAAACTGTTCCTCTGGCTCTCAAAGATTGGGGTTTCCTTGAGAATGTTTTTTTTCTTCTTGCTGACAGTGGTTTAGGCTTTCCCTTTAATAAGGAAGTGTAGAGTGATGCGTTTGGGGAGTAGAAATCTAAGGGAGATGTATTTGCTAGGAGGCAAGAGACTGATATGCACGAATGAGAAGAAGGACTTTGAGGTGATTGTATCTGAGGATCTGAAGGCGATGAAATAGTGTGTTAAGGCGGTGGCTGTAGCCAGAAGGACACTAAGCTGTATAGAGAGCTGTAACCAGCAGAAGAAAGGTGTTGAGGCCCTTTTTGGAATATTGTGTTCAATTTTGGACTGGAGCCATATCTGGCCAAAGATATAAGAAGACTTGACGCTGTCCAGAGGAAAGTGATGAAAATGGTAGGGGGTTTGCACCAAAAGAAGTATGAGAAGAGATATAGATCTCAACATGCATACTCTGGAGGAGAGGAAGGATGGGGTGATATGATACAGATATTTAAATATTTGAAAGGTATTAATATAGAACAAAATATTTTTTAGAGAAGGGAAATTGGTAAAAGTAGAGGACATAAATTGAAGTCGAGGAATTGTAGACTTAAGAGTAATGTTAGGAAATTATTTTTCACAGAGAGAGTAGTAGATGCCTGGAATGCCCTCTCGAGGAAGGTGGTGGAGAGAAAAATGGTGTTGGAATTCAAAGTGTGAGATGAACACAGAGGATCTCTAACTAGAATATGAATGGGCAGACTTTCATGGTCTGAATCCCACAAATGAGATAGGTTGGACTGGACAAGTTTCTGGAGGAAAAGTCCACAGTCTGTTATTGAGAAAGACATGGGGGAAGCCACTGCTTGCCCTGTATTGGTAGCATGGAATATTGCTACACCTTGGGTTTTGGCCAGGTACTAGTGACCTGGATTGGCAATTGTGAGAACGGGCTACTGGGCTTGATGGACCAATGGTCTGACCCAGTAAGGCTATTCTTATGTTCTTCAACTTCAGTAGTTGGAACCTAAGGACAGTATCGGGTGGACTTCTAAGGTCTAAGACATTTTCATTTAATCATGAAACTGAAATGCATGTAATTACAGGGCAGACTGGATAGACTGTTCAGGTCTTTATCTGCTGTCATTTATTACTGTAAGTTACTATGTCTATAATTCTGCACCAGTTGACTCCCTACTGACTGCACTGAGTTTATAAAACAATTATATCAATTATCCCCCAAACAAATGGAGTATGAATTCCCTATATCACATTAGTGAGAGTAGATTCGTACCAAAAAGACAGTAGAAAATAAACGATCAGGTGCTTCCTGCTATAAAATCAGATAACAGGAAAAAAAAATGAAACACTGCAAAAATTGAAGCATAGAAAATAACAAAAAATTAGATAAGATGTTATTCAAAATAGCTAGTTATAAGAAAAATTGCATAAAACTAGAATTCCTAGGATTGTTAAGCATATAGTATTTTTAATATTTGAAATGTCACAAATAATCTAGTCCAACAAGTTTTAGTGCAGAATACAAAATCTAAAATGTGAGATTTTCACTTTCTCTGTCTCCTTGAAAGGTTGCTGTGGCAATATGTGTTTTGAAACCTCTTTGTTCTGCATGACAGAAATGGTGGTATATCAAGTCTGAAAATAAACATTTGAAATCTTTGAAAGATATCTACTGTCAGTGTTTGTGCAGGAGTATCTCCATAAGCATTACGGAATCTTCCTCAGCTGATTATAACATTAAAAGTGCTAGTTAGGCCAACTGAATAAGAGTCAACATATATGTTGTAGAATGTAGATAATATCTTCTTAAAGGCTTATCTGGATACATCTGTGTTTTTGAGAGCTAGAGTTTTCTTCAGGTCATTGAGAAAATGGAACAGTTCTACTGGATTTAACCAGTACAGAGACAGTCATGAAACAGTCTTTACTAGAGCTGCCTGATTCTGATTCGAATCAATTGACCGAATTGGTTGAATTGATTTGATCTGGGAAAAAATCTGGCTCACCGATTCAGTGTAGGCCATTGTCATTATTGTCTGCGAACTTCTCTGCAGCGGCAGCTTTCACAACATGCTGCTCTTGCCGGCATCGGGCCTTCTTTTCTGCCGGGTCCTGCTTTTGCGGAAACAGGAAGTAGGGTGGACCCAGCAGAGAGAAAGGCTAAACACCTACAAGAGCAGCATCTTGTGAAGGCTGTATTGCCAAAGGTGTGTGTGTGTTTTGGGGGGATGACAAAGAGAAGGAGGGGAGGGGAAGGGAATAGGAGGAGTTATCAAACCTTGGGAGGGCATGGATAGAGGGTGTTGAATGTTGAGGGGGAGGAGGAAAGAAAGCAAAGTTGCCTACCTATAACAGGTGTTCTCCATAGACAGCAGTGGAATGCAGCCACACTTGACAGTGAAGTCTGAGCCTAATGACGTTGGTACTCTCCCCTAGCTATAGTAAGCTTTTGAGCTTACTGAGTATGTGCAGGATTGCCATACTACTCGAGCCCCTTCCCTCTGCCTGTCAGTTTTGTTCCTAGCAATAGAAGAGGAGACGAGGGGATGGAGAGCAGGCAAGTGTGGCTGCATTCCCCTGCTGTCTGCGGAGAACACCTGTTACAGGTAAGCAACTTTTTGCTTTCTCCGGAGACAGGCAGGGGATATGCAGCCCCACTTGATGATGAGTCCCAAGCTGAAAAAGCATATGGGAGGTGGAAAACAGTCTATAATTCAAAGAGATTACATAAAACTGATAGTCCAAAGCTAAAGTGTGATCCAAGCAGCACTGCATTGTAAAAGTATGCACAGAAGACTAGGTTGCTGGTTTGGAAATACCCTAGATTGGGGCGGATTTCAAGTTGACTATTGGAGCCGCTGTAGCTCGTAGTTGATGCCCTGTCAGGGGGTTGAATATGAGCTGTTGCGCAGCAAAAATGGATCCACTGCGGAACAAAATGCAGCTTCAGAAACATCCTGAATAGGAATTAAGATGAAAATTCGCCATGCAGAAGCTGTAGGTCGCTCTCTATGATCCACAATTGACACAGGAGGATCAGGTGTGCTCTGGGGTAGCATGGTAGAGGAGAGAGAGTTCTTTCTCTGTTCTATCATATTGCATTTTATTGTTTTTTGTTTGCTTGTGTTCCTCAGTAGCTAATGTAGAGGAAATGAAGATCTGATTTGGTTGGCGAACTGAGTAGTTGCCTAGATGTAAAAACATAATGCTCCTCTGCAGTGGACAGCATGGAGACCTTGGTCTGCTGGAGAGGAATGCAAAGGAAGAAACAACGATGATAAAGTAATAGATTGGTATAGATGAAAATCCGTACCAAGTATAGGAAAGAATCTGGGATGAGTTCGGAAAAGAACACTCTAGTAGGAAAAAATGTATGAAATAAGTAGAATAAGTACGGCATGCTTAAAGTTCACTACATCCTCAAGTGAAATCAAAAGCAGTGAAACAAAACTAATGTCCCAGAAAAGAACATAATGGAAGCAGATTCCAATGGTTTAGACAGGAATTGAACTAAGAGATCTACCCCTAACGGTAGAGCCCACACTGGAGGAGGATCTCTTATTGGAGACCGAAGGTGGTACGACTGTTCATAAAAGGACAGAGTGTGATTAGAGACCAATATCTGAGAGATGCTGAAGGCATATGAGAATGAAGTCAAGTGAACATGCACCTGGATGGAATAAATGTACCCATGTAAACTGAGAGGACTTGTCAGTATGTTTAACAGACTGCAAAGATTGGAATGTAAGAAATGGCTGTTCTGCTGAAAAAAAAGAGAGGAATGGTCTTCTAAGGGAAATAGCGGAGTGTCCTGAAGGTTCCGCAGGCAAATTTTTCTCTTTTTTTTTTAGCACTGGATGTTTTTAGAATATGAGATAAGATAGACAGTGTAGAAAAATTGTTTGGAACTGGCTCTGTTACTAAAGTAGTTTACCAGCTAATCATCATGGAGATGGGGCAGTGCCAATGCTCCTAAATATGAACTCGGAACCAGCTGGTTTGAGGTTAGCTCAGCAGTTCCTGCAAAGCTTATAAGTACGTGCTGATATAAAATGGCAGAAGTCTGGTGAAACTTATGTTCTCAGAATACTGCAAGCTAATGCTGTTTCGAAAATGGCAAGATAAAAAGCACTAAGGAAGTGCAGGATCTGGACTCTGAAGAGTACTAGTAAATAAATCAGGTTATGTGTGTTCTGTGCTGTGACCTGGCTTTTCCTGAACTATGGTACAGCACCTCCTATGCCACCGAAACCATGGAAGGTAGGGTGGTAGGAGCTGAAGAGCTGATTTCAACTTCCCCTGCAATACCTACTGTCAGTCCTGAGTAGGGGGAGGTAGTCACATTGATGAGGGTCGTGACAAGGATTTAGATCGAGGCAATACCTACTTGATTTGGAGGAGGACCACAAAACCAAGACTGCCTTTGCTGAGTCAAGGTCATTGTGGATAATTCACCTCCCCTGGCAGGCCGAAACAGGTCCTTGAGGGGAGGGAAAAGAATGTCCAGGTGCCAGTATCTGCCAGTCCCCCCATACTACAGGATACCGGTTTGCTGTCAGATTCCTCCATATCCAAGGGGGAGAGCAGCAGTTCTAAAACTGGAGACATAGCCCACCACGAGCTCTCTGTCAAGACTTGTAAATAATAATTTTTTGTTTTTTAAAAATTTCCATCCACATTTAGAACCCACCACTTCTTCAGTGGCATCTCCCCCAATGAGATAAGAAAGAGAGAGAGAGAGCCATTCATGAATTAGAACTTGGTGTCTAATATACTGCTACCGAAATGAAAATAAAAAAGCAATTCAGCGGCAGGAGCTTCTGGGTACTTAGTTAATAATTATCATATTATAAGTATTAATAATATATAGATTTCCCTTTTTTTTTTTAACTTGCTGTGACGGCAGCGATAGGTTTCCCTCTCCTTGCAGAGTCAAAATAGAGCCCTGAGAGGAGGGAACAAGTGAAGAAGAATGCGGCCCAATAAAATCTTCTCAATGGTGTGACCTGCAAAGTCCCTGCGCGGGAACCACCGTCCCAGTGCGGCTATCCTATTAGCCGCTGAAAGCACCCACGGTCCCAACACTTACCTTGGCTCTCCTGGGAGATCCGGAAGCTGCCTCATATTATTGATTACTGCCAGTGCTGGGGTGCAGCCAGTTGAGGTGGAATGGCACTTCCCTCCCCCGCCGGACCGAATCAGAGCCCTGAGGGGAGGAAGCCAACAAAATCTTCTGCTGCGCTGGTGCTGAAACTTTTTTGTCAGCCTTGGTGGATGTACGCTGCCCTTCCCCGCCAGACCGAAGCAGGGCCCTGAGGGGAGGGAGCCATAAAAATCAGCTGTTTCTTCGCCGACACTTTTTTCTTGCCAGTTTGTAGCAACATCGGAGGCATAGACATCTTAACTTCCAAAGTCTCCGTGGTCCTGCGGCCGCTATGTTAGAAAGTGGGGCTGGCAAGTCTGTAAGGGCAACAGACCAGCATCTGTTCTGAAGAACTGCTTGTTAGGTTTTTGTTCTGTCTCTTTTTTTTAGCAATTGTTGTTATAGCCAAAAATACTTGCGATTAATTGTCACAATTAAAAAACTGGCAGCTGAAGAAATCAGTTTCCCTGTCACTGAAGGACTGTGAGAAGCAGGTTGGAATTTCACACTTTTTTTTTTTTAATTACTGCCCTAAGGGCTAGAAAGCCAAGGCTTTCCTGACTAAAAACTACTTTTTCTTTTTCCTATTAATATTTTTCTCTGAGAAAGGGAAGAACCGTGACTGTACAGGAATGGGTCAGAAAAAAACTGACAGGCAGAGGGGAGGGGCTCGAGTAATAGGGCAATCCTGCACTTGATCAGTAAGCTCAAAAGCCTACTATAGCTAGGGGAGAGTACCGACGTCATTAGGCTCAGTCAGAGACTTCACCATCAAGTGGGGCTTCATATCCCCTGCCTGTCTCCGGAGAAAGATGCCTTATTATAGGGCACTACAATATTTAAGCCACTATTGTCTAGTACGGCAAATCAAAGGTACACAGTTCAAGTACTAGTAAGAAATTGCAATGCTGAACCCACTGACTCAAACCTGTGGGATATATCCCAATCTAATACTGTTATTTTGTATGGACCTTCAGAATACAACGAGGCACATTCTACTTCTGGTTGTTTTAATCTCCATCAGTCCACTTTTATTAAATATTTATAAAAATTATTTTTGTATTTACAAATTTTTCTTCCATTTCTTCTCATTTGTTTATTCCTTTATTCATTCATTATGTAAATAATTTTCACTTAGCTTTTAGAAAATTTCTTCATTGTGTTATTCTCTTTCAATAACCACCTCTCCCGACATGCATATTTCAATAGAAACTTTCTTCAGGGTCGAGGGGAACTAAAACTAATTCAAAAACAACTAAAGGTTAAAACCACATCATCAACCTGTAGTCCAGCAATCTTTGTGTTTAGTGATTATAAGAATTTTTTTCAAACAGCAGGCACAAAAATGATTATAATAAAACGCTTACCATTTGCAGGAGCTGCTTGTCATCATAGAACATGGCCGCGGTTTGCAGTAGACTTAGTAGAGAAAGACAGACTGTTCACCCTCTCCAAGGTAGGGAGAACGAGAGGACACTCTCTAAATTTGAAAGGGGATAGATTCCGTACAAACGTAAGGCAATTCTTCTTCACCCAGAGAGTGGTAGAAAACTAGAATGCTCTTCCAGAGTCTGTTATAGGGGAAAACACCCTCCAGGGTTTCAAGACAAAGTTGGACAAGTTCATGCTAAACTGGTGAGACTTGACTCATTTGGAGCACAGGTCTTGACCTTGGGGCCGCCGCGTGAGTGGATTGCTGGGCAGGATGGACCATTGGTCTGACCCAGCAGCGGCAATTTTTATGTTCTTATTACTGTTTTTAAATTCAGCTGATCCCTCATTGATTCGGACGTGCATCACGTGGAACGTCATGTTTTCATTCTGCTTTGTACCTCCTTCAGGGCGTCAGTTCAGCTGAACCACGTTGCTCAACAATGTTGCCTAGGCAACCCTGCTCAAAGCTGTAACATAGCCAGGTGCTGCAAAGGTTTAAAAACAATTGCAGAGCAGTTTACTGCGACAGGGCAGACAGGGAAGGAGATGGCCTGGAGACAAGAAAGAAATGAGATAAGGCAGTAGGGAAGAGTGGGAGAGGCTGAAGTCAAGGAGGGAGGAAAAGAGAGAGAGAGATGCTGAGACAGGGGAGCTGGAAGAGAGAAAGAGAAATGAGAAGAGTGGGAAAGATGCTAAATCCACAAATGGGGAGAAAAAATAGAAATGCCTGGGATGAGGATGTAGGAGGAGAAAGGGAACAGGGGGAAGAAAAACTGGACAGAAGGAGAGGCAGGGCCACAGAGGGAGGGATGGGGACACAGGGATGGAAGGGGCAGAGAAAGAGGGCATATGCATGGAAGGGAGAGAGAGGATAGATGCTGGATGGAAAGAAAAGAGTGAAGAGAATGATTAAAGTCGAAAAAAAATATATTTTGTTGCTTTATTGTAGCTGTATTGATAAATGTTTTTTAAATTGAAAATAGAAATACAGTAATCTTTTTATTAGACTAATTTTAATATATTTTTTTACTAACCAGGTCAGCAGTATACTATACTGACCTGAAGAATGAAGTTTTGGCCTCTGAAAGCTAATTTAAAAATGGATTAGTCCAATTAAATGGTATTTTCTTATTTTCCATTTTTGTTTTATTTCTATGTGTTAATTTATATTTTGCACAGTATTAGGGGACATATGTTACTGTTTCTGTGGTGTTGCATTGTATGCAGAGTCAGGCTTCTTGGCTGCTTAGTTTAACTTATTTCTATATATTTCTATATTTAGTTTCTAATTACTTTTTCCATTCTGAGCGAGAGTACATTTGTGTTCTGTATGTATGAAAAGAACATGGTTTTCCGTTAGCATTGACAGTGCAGGAACAATCTGTATTAATCTGGCTTGTTTAATTTTACAATAACAATTGATTTAACTTTAAATTAAAAAGCTGTGTCATTGAAATCGAATCGAAAAATTGATTCAATAGGCCAAATCGAATTGAAAAAATTTTCCCTAAATCGGGCAGCTTTAGACTATATTCATATGCTATTGCTCAATGAAAAAGAAAAGAAGGGGCAAATAAGTCTGTACTATGAAAATATTCTGTGATGTGTATAAACAAAAATATTAAGGCTGTTATGATAAAACTATTTTGGTCTTCAAAGCTTTGAGAAAAGTATGCAGTAATTTACAAAGTATTTGAGAATGTTGTTGTGACATTCTTAATTTGGAGGTTTTTTAATAGGAAAACCACACACACAATGCAAGCTTTTGAAAAACAAAGTTCTGGGAATCTCCAGAGACAAGTGACTGGTATGGTGGAAAACTGCCAGATAAAGTATGAATGCTGAACTTGGGGGCAGGACCTATTGTTCTTTTTCAGGAAAACTGGAATATGAACAGTGTGGCAGCTCCATTCTGAGCACAAGAAAGATAAATTAGAACAGAGAAGGAATAACTAGAAAAACAAGGTATAAAAAGGCCAAAAAAAAAGAATTTAAA
Source organism: Geotrypetes seraphini (assembly GCF_902459505.1). Lineage (NCBI taxonomy): Eukaryota > Metazoa > Chordata > Amphibia > Gymnophiona > Dermophiidae > Geotrypetes > Geotrypetes seraphini. The sequence continues at coordinate 274,707,451 of NC_047087.1, read as the reverse complement.
ATAAAAGATCTAATCGTAATACAAATGGAATTATATAACTAGCATGGTTGGGTTTCTTTAGCCAAAATTGTCATACAAAAGAGAAATTTGTACCATGGACTCTTACAGTCTTACATCTCATTAAATATCCAAACAAAGCTGTCAGCTGTCCAGTAAAGTAATTTTGTTTGTGGTGTTAATTTTAAGTTTTGCAAAAACATCTACCAGTTTTTAGTGTATATCTGCATTGCAAAGTGAGAGTATTTCCTCTATCCTAGGGCTCCAGCATAAATTATGGCGATCTGCTAATTCTTGTGACCTATGCACACAGCAGTATTACCCCACAGAAAGTATTGGCTTACATTTCCACTTGCTCTTTTTTACACACACACAAATTTCCCTGCTTATTTTATGTGCATTTTTATAATTTACAAAGAATGCAAGTCAATGGTAACCTCTCTCTCAATATCTCCAATTAGGTCAGATAAACTTAAGCACATAAATTAATGCATTTTATGAAAGGCTATTTTTACACTTAAAACAATGTTTTACCCAGGGAAATGCCAGGAAAATTACTCCTTAAATGAGCCCAAGTTTGAAATTCCTGAAATATGATTAGAAACATATCTTTAACTATACGATCTTGACACATGAGACCAATCAGGGACTTCCTTAGGCTTATCCCCCAAAGGAGGAGCCAAGGCGCTGAGCCAGTCAGGGCATTAGGCCCCTCCCTGTGCATCACATGATGCACCGGGGCGAGGCCTAAGGCCCGCATTGCGCTAGAGGAGGCTGGAGGAGCAGGAGGGACTGAGCACCACTCCTGCTCCCAACATCAAGGAGGGGGACGTCCTTGATGGTAGGCTCCCAACATCAAGGAGGGAGATGTCTGGTGGCAGGTGGAATTGGGCATCCCTCTTGCCGTCTTATTTGTGGGGGGAGAGTGCACACCTTCGTGGCAGGAGGGAATGAGCCTCCCTCCTGCCGTTTGATTTAGAGTCAGGGGGCACGATTGTCAGGGGTTGTTATGGGAAGGCTGTTGTAAGCGGTTGGTTTTTTTGTTGGGTTTTTATTCTTTTTTTATGCTTGTGTAATACATGCAAAATATCTGTGCCATTAAAAAAAAAATAAAAATAAAACAAAACCTGGCAGACCTGTTGGTAAAACAGTTACCGACAGGTCTACACCACTCAGATCATAAAACCCGTTGCAGAATAGCCAAGCAAATATTAGCAAATCAATTGCTTGGCAATTTTGCATGGGTTTTACAAATTTGCATGGCCGAATCGGGAAATGGGCAATTGATGGGGAAAACACGCAGTGTGCCGTTTTGTGAATTGGATCGGTTAGCAGCGATTGTGGCTAAACCTGTGAAAACAGGTTTAGTGACGATCGCTGACTTTAGTGAATCGGGGCCTATGTTCTAAAAACCACTGGTGAATCCAAAACAAAGCAAAGAGGAACAATAATCTCTGGATATCACAGGAATCGTTGGTTAACCCTTTAATTGGCAGATAGTGAATCGTAACTTGATATGGAACGAGAGCAACAGTGCCAGGTAACAGGCATTTGGAGATGCAGATCTCCCATAAGAGTCATAGAAGACATGCTTCTATTCCTTTCTCTCCTCTCTTCTACCTTCCAAAGTATTTAGATCAATGCTGTCTTTTTAAAATGTTTATTTTATTTTTATTTTTCCTCTAACTCTACTTTTCACTTCACTATTACCCTTCAGGTACTTTAGTTAGATTGTGAGCCTTCGGGACAGTAAGGGAATTTTCCAAGTACCTTTCTTATTTCTAATCTTAATGTATATTTTCTGTAAACCGCTTAGAACCTAACGGATGTAGCGGTATATAAGAAATAAATTACATTACATTACATTACATTACATTACATGTTGCTTCTGAGCAACAATGCCAAACAAAGGGTTAAAAATATTTTATTGAGAAATGTCCAAATGTAAAAACATCAACACAAAATATATATAAAAATTTCAATTGCTCATGAACATAGCTGCAAATGGCATTAGAGTGGAGAGATATTACAGACCCAACACAGTCCGTGTTTCAGTGTTTTAAGTCTTCCTCAGGGGTCCTATTGATGCACAAGCTTGCTCTACAGTATAAACTGTGGTGCTACCAACGAGAATTCTGACTGATGGTGTGTTATGATGATGGTGAGATATTGACCAGCATAAAATGTGTTTAGGTGCTCCTAACTTCTATCAGTCAGATTACTCATTGGTAGCACCACTAGTGGCCCTCAATCCACTGATTGTATCAAACCTAATTTAGTCATGACTAATAAAATTTGTCTTCTATACAAAAGATGACTAAAAAACCACATGTATAGGGTATACATATATTTTCTAATCATTAGAAATATGTTTGCTTTGCAGTGCTGGAGCTGGAAGAACAGGAACGTTCATAGCACTCAGTAATATTTTGGAACGAGTAAAAGCTGAGGGACTTCTGGATGTATTTCAAACTGTGAAGAGTTTACGAATGCAAAGGCCACATATGGTGCAAACACTGGTATGATTTAGTAGTGCATAATAAGTGTAAAATATGTTATAAAGTCAGCATCTTTTGCTCAGTGTTGTCCTAAAGAGAGAGAAATATACTTCTAATCTAATCTAATCTAAACCTTAAGTTTATATACCGCATCATCTCCATGAGAATGGAGCTCGACACGGTTTACAAGAACTTAAAATAGTGGGTAGAGAAGAAGAAAAAGGATTACATGAACTAATGTGTAGAAGGGGGGAGAGAAAGGGGGGAAGGATAGAGCTACAATTTGCTGAAAAGCCAGGTTTTCAGTTGTTTGCGGAATAACTGAAGGGAGCTCAGGTTCCGCAACGGGGTGGTAAATCAATTAAGTGAAAGGCTCAAAAGTAATGCTTATATTTTTGATTCAAATCGGCAAAAAAAGAAAAAAAAAATTTAACTGCAATGTGTTTCATGGTGCTTCTTCTGTCTCCTCTCACCTCCCCCCTCCAGCCTATTCTCTTTTAGATACCCACACCCTACAGCAAACTCCCTTCATCCCAAGCCTCTCCTTACCACCCCTAAACCCAAGACCAACCCCTCTCTGCTTTCAGTCCTTCACTGTCAGCCAGTCCCCCTCTCATCCTACAGCGCCTTCTCATCCTCATTAACCCCACACTGTTCATATCACCAGTGAGCTAATCCTCAGTCTCTCCTTATCATCCTCACTCTCTATTCCTTTACATTTATCAAGCAACAGGAAGAGAGCGGAGATTCCTTAAGCCATATTTTCCTCCTGTTTCCCAGGGCCTTAGTCACATTTTGAACCATGCAGGGTATCATATTGCCATGTGGTTCAAACTGCCAGTCAGGACTCAAACAGTACAGGAGGAGGATATAGCCTAATGTTCCACTGCTCTCCATCTCCTTCCACCGAAGTGACTAAGCAGCAGGCAGAGGACAGGGAAGGGCTTCTAACGAGACCTTCCATCTTAAGCCCAGCAAGTTGAGTTTCAAAGAACAGCCTTGGTATGCTCACTCTGATGGGGCAAAGACTGTCAGCTGGACCTTGGTCACTTCAACAGGCAGAGGCTGAAGCACCCATCTGCCTTACTGCTGTAGCTGAAACTTGTCTTGCAGCTGTTCAAGTATGTCTTTTTGTAAATTTCATTTAGTTTATTCTATAAATAATAAGTTCTGTTGGTGAAATGGATCCTCAGATGGTAAGCTAGACAGCTACTTATGTCTTGCAACACCTCATTCATCATTGATTCAATCATTTAGCATAATGCAAAAATCACTTCAAATGAGGTCATCTCAATAAATGCTTAAGTTTTAAATCTTAAACAAGTATAGAAAAATCACTTCAAACAAACTTATCTCAATAGTGACTTAATTGCACCCACCCCTACTGTTGTATGTTTAACTTTCTGTTGACGTGAAGCTGTGGAGGTAAGTTTCTCTACACGTAGATAAAAAGGATATGGTCAGATACATAAAATATTTTTATTTAATGAGTTTTGGGCATTAATGATATTGTTTCTGTACAATCTCACTACACTTTCGACCTGGTTTACAGCACAGCACAACTACTCATGAAAGATCAGCAGAGTCCACAAAGAGAAGTACTAAACATTCCACAGGCATAGAGTTCCAGAACAAGGCAGAAAACCCCACAATTCACACATCAGCAACGCTTCTTCTGTGAAAATTATTAAGAGGAGGAAAAAGCCTCAGGTACCCCCTCCACCAAACCGAGAAACTCAGGTTGAAGACAGGTGGAGTTTTACAGGGTGTAATAAAGTCACTAGCATAAAAAACCTCCTCAATAATATTTCAATAGAGAAAAGCCTTGTGCAATGAAAGTGGAATATACTCTGCCTTGTATCAGGACACCTATGATCTGAAAATGATTTGAAAAGCCAAATTCTATTGAGTAAACAGAAAGACACCGCACATCGATGGTGGCCAGCATTTTGCTAATTATAAGCTGCCTCAGGATGTGAAGTCACAGTCAATCCTGCAAAACACAAAGTTATACATGATCAAATAGTTAACGTTTGAAGGATAGCTGCTCAAACCTCTCAGTGAAATGGACTTTTTAACGTATTCTCAAATCAACTCCTCGATCAAACATGGTATTCCCCAAACACAGAGAGTGGATTATGCCCCGCCTATTTAAATCCCATTGGTTGTAGTCACATGGGACAGAGATAGAACAGGATTAGATAAAATCCTACATGTTGAAACCTCTCCCAAGTGTCCTAACCCATCCCCCCACACACACCACACTACCACTGTTGTCAATCACAATGCATGATGCCATTCAATTCTAGAGTTTAACCCTTTAGGTTCCTCAGTTTCCAAAGCACAAATCCAAAAAAGTTCTCTTTGTAAAAGCAGACGCTGGCGATTATGATGGTTTGTAGGAATATAATCTATTGCACAACACCGCAGGTCTTCAAAAACATGATTAAACTCCAGACAATGAGCAACGATTGGTGCCTGCAGTTTGCCAGTGTGGAGACAACTTTTATGTTCTGTCATACGTGTTTTAAAGGGGCGTGTTGTTTGACCCACATAAATCATCTGACAGGGACAAATAATGAGATAAACTACATAGTCCATGAGACAAGTGGTATGAAAACGAATAAAATGCATTTTACCCGATGCCGGGGGGTGGACGGGGGATCTGAGGCTTTTTCCTCCTCTTAATAATTTTCACAGAAGAAGCGTTGCTGATGTGCGGATTTTGGGTTTTTCTGCCTTGTTCTGGAACTCTATGCCTGTGGAATGTTTAGTACTTCTCTTTGTGGACTCTGCTTATCTTTCATGAGTAGTTGTGCTGTGCTGTAAACCAGGTCGAAAGTGTAGTGAGATTATATTGTTTGGTTTTTCGAGGGGCTTGTGTTGTGTTTGATTGTTTCAGTACAGACATAGAAACTAGTTAACCCCCTGGTGGTTTTGACCTCTGGAATCTCAGTATTGGAGTTTGGTAAATATATACTGTTATAAAGGGGATGGTCAGCATTATTCAATCTTTTGAAAATTTAAATGCTAATCAGCAGGGTCTGAATAAAGATATTCAGAGCACACTGGAAGCAATATTTTACTATATTTTCTGTTGTTGGCTCTGCTTTTGATCCTGCCCAGGACTGGAATTTTGCCTCTTCCTCCAAGATATGTGACATTTGGATTTTTAAATTGAATTACTTATCAAAATCCTCACTAGGGCCTCCACCCCAAGTGCATTTACTCTAGCTAGAGGTATAGGTGGAAAATGAATGTTCTGGTTTCATATGTTTCCAAAAGAGCCAACCTATGCAAGACTTTCTTTTTAAGGTATCCTGTCTATGTCCAAAAATGAACTTCTTTGTAATCTTCTAAGACCATGTTTAGATTCCTATTGAAATGGATTCTAAGCATGGTCTTAGAAGATTAAAAAGAAGTTCATTTTTGGACATAGACAGGAAGACACTGTAGATAATGAAGAAAATAAAGGGCATGGATAAGGCAGCTTCTGTGTTGCATTCTTAGCAATTTCATATGTAAAATCCGTGTGTAACTACCACATTTTACTAGCCTACATGTGTAAGAGCTGCCATTGATTGATTTAGCTTTTGGGCTTGCAGATATAAGAAACTACCAAAGTGACTCCCTTAATCTCTCTGGCAAAGCCAAAGACAAAACAAGCACTTTTAAAAAACATGTGTATGCCTTTGAGCTGGTGTAAAACCCAATGTGGAAAATCTTCCCATACACATGTAGTCTGTTAGTAAATTGGAAAATAAATATACATGTAGATTTCAGCCCTAGAGATTAAATGAAACCAGTGGTTTTGGTTCCAGCTGAAAGTGAATCCACAGACAAAATCTGCCACTTAGTTTTGGCCAAAGTCGAAACTTTGGCCCCACCACCTTCACAACCCATCTCTTTGAACCAGCCTCTCCTCAACATTCCGTCCTTGGGCTACCCACCAACTGTGCACACCTCTCCCCCAAGCCTACTTTTTAAAGGCCCTGGTGGTCTAATGGCCTCTTTGGGGAAGGCGCATCCTGATTTGGTCCTACCCCCCACTGACTGCAGTGTGAAAATGACTGCCACAACTGCTATGGGAGATCATGACTGCTGTTTTGGAATTAGTAATGGCATACATGAAAGAAGGCAATAAAAACCTGCCCCTGTAGGATGCCAAGAAACTACAAGGTCCCTCAGTGTGTGGTCACCAAGAGTCAACTCTGACTCGAGGGCATATCTGAATCTGGATTTAAGCCAGTATAAGAACCTGAGTATAGTAGATAACTCATGTAACCTGACAGTATTCTTTAAGTGAGAACCCTGCCCATCTTCCACCCCCATGTACACCCCTTTTATTTATTAGGATTTATTCACTGCAAATGAGTACAAATATATACTTGTATTATGTTCCATCCAAAAACTAATAGATCCCATGACTATTATCATCCTTGTTAATTCCTTAGTCATCAGCCAACTGGATTACTGCAATGCCCTTTACAGAGCAAGTGTTACGGGGGAGCAAACAAGGCAGCTGCACTGGGCCCCACAGCTCTGGGTGCCCCATGGGCTGGAATGTCCTTCTGTACTCCCCAACCGATTCTGAAGCACCCCTCACCTATAAAAATGCAAGGAGGTCTCCAGTGATTCTCTAGCTCTTCCTGTAGCCTCCTCGGCACTGTTCCTTTGCCACGATCTGCCCCTTTGATGCAATTCCCTGTTTCTGCTTGGGTGGGCCACAGCAGAGGAACAGCACCAAGGAGGCAGTAGGCAGCATTAGAGAAAGAATGAAACAGTACATACCTGCCTGTTGTCAGCATAGCTATTGCTAACATTCTTAGTTGGCATTACTAATGTCAGCGAAGACCTATGGGAAATTATATCAATCTGACTCTGGCATGTGAATGCAGATAGACCCTGAGGGCAGGGAGACTGTTTTAAGTAGCCCTGATTGATATGTTTTAAGTAGCCCTGATTGAATCATGATTAGCTAAAATGTGTTAATGTCTGATTAAGAGGGTGCTTAGGACAATGGGTCCAGGTGCACAGATAACTAAAGTTAATCAGAAACTATTGTCAGAGACAGACTGGAAATACATATATGACCATAGCCTATTCTTCGGCTGTCTAGCACAAGTTTACTAAGAAGGGGGAGATTTAACTTCTATTGAAGATTCCAAGCTATCTCTTGGCTCTTGGCACTCTGGTCCTCTCTTGTTTCTCTTGAGCTCTAGCTCTCTCTCTTTCTCTGTCTATCCTTCTCTTTATCTATGGAATACGAAGCTTGGACCATCACCCCATCCCTCTTTTCTCTCTCTCTCTCTCTCTCTCTGCCTTTCCCTGGAACTTCACGCTTCCTTCTGGACTCTGTAAGGCAGGGAAACTGCTTTGCTCCCTCATAAATTGTAATGCTTAATTGTAATGCTTATAAATACTGCTTTTCTGTAAGACTATTTCTATAATATATTCTTTATGCAATCACCTCTGGCTGTGCCTCTTTGATTCTACTTCCTGGTGAATCATCAGTGAGGGAACTGAACCTGGGACCTGGCGTTTGTAAGGGCGCCTCTCAAGTGACCCCACCAACCATATATTGTGGGGGCCACTAACAAACCTGACATTTGGGGGGCTTGTCTCGGTCCTTCCTGATGATTTCATTTGGGTAAGTAGAATTAAATTTTTTTTAAATGTATAGACAGAGTGAGATAGAAATCAAAAGACTTGGAAAACCCTTAGATTGATTGTACGTTAGACTGGATGACACACTGTTGAAAAGTTCCAGTAATATTGTGGGGTTTTATACTTGGTGAGATTTTACTTATCAATAGACTTTGTATTTTTGATTGATAGACAGAGTAAGATAGAAATCAAAAGACCTTCTGGAACCCTTAAATTGTTTTAGACTGGATGACACACTTGTGAAAAGTTTCAGTAATATTTTGGGTTTTATATTTGATGAGATTTTACTATCAAAAGTCTTTGTAGTGTTACCCGTGCCAGTTTGCATTGTATGATTTGCTATTATATGCTTGCTAGGGTGTTGCATGTAAGAATATTTGAGCTGCTCTGAAGAAAAGCAGGGTTCAAAGTGAAAGCAGTCACTCAATTAAGACATGCCACATCTGTACTAATAACTTTTACTTTTTTACCTTGTGCTTTTAATTCTATTTCTTGTCAGTCTCTGCCCTGGTGAAAGGCCCAGTGCACACTGGACTGGAACTGGTAGCTGACACCTCTGCTCTTCTAACAGACTTCTTATATTTTTTCCTGCTAAACTTCTGCCTGTAAATTTCAGGTAGTAACCAGTGTGGGCATAAGTGTATTATTTATGCCAATGACTCTTGCCTAACACACTTTACCTCGAGATTCTACTTCCTGGTGAATCTTCAGTGAGGGAACTGAACCTGGGACCTGGCGTGTGCAAGGGCGCCTCTCACTTAACCCCTACCACCATACATTGTGGGGGCCACTAACAAACCTGACACCTGTATGACAGCTTCAAATGTTATGACCAGTCCTAGTAGAGCAGCAAGCAGATTCCTAGAGTAACCTAGTGAGTGGTGTAGTCAACCACAAGTTTGAGGACTCATGCCCATACCTTGTTCTAATACATGTATGGTGGAATGTGTCAGCCTTCCACAACCTAACCAAATCCTATTATATCTACATATAGGTGACACCTGCGGGCATAAAGGCTACTGTTGTGATGTACAATTGAGACCAGTGGGTTTTGAAGAGCTCACAATAAGGGAGATGTATACCTAGACTTTTTATGTAAAGTTCACAACAGTGCCCCCTAGGGTACCCCACTGCTCTGATAAGAATGTCTGTGTAGCTAGTCTGCTAAAAATGCCAGCCCCTCCTACATCCCAATTTTGGGATGTGGGTTTTTTTTTTTCCCAAAAAAAGGTTCAAAAAGATAGACACACTGAGGACAAGCAACATCTGAAAAATGGTCCTTTTTGAAACAAAAAGAAAGACATTTTTCTGTTTCAAAAATGGTTGTTTACTACTAGATTTTTGTGTGTGTTCCCCAAAACATCCAAACTTGGATTTGGACATCATATTGAAAATGCACCTCCACATCTTTTTTGAGATATAATAACCAGAATTGAATACAATACTCAAGATGAGGTTGCACTATGAAACAATACAGAAGCATTATAATATTCTAGGTCTTATTTACCATTCATTTCCTAATAATTTCTAGTATCCTGTTTGCTTTTTTGGCCGCTGATGCACACTGGGCAGAAGATTTTAGCATGTCTTCAATGACACCTAGATCTTATTCTTGAATGTCAACTCCTAAAGTGGACCTTAGCATCGGATAACTATGATTTGGGTTAGTCTTCCCAAGGTGCATCACTTTGCATTTGTCCACATTAAATTTCATCTGCCATTTGAATGTCCAGTCTTTCAGTTCCCTAAGGTCTTCTAGCAATTTTTCACAGTCTGCATGGGTTTTAACAACTTTGAATAGTTTTGCATCATCTGCAAATTTAATCAACTAATTTGTTCCAATTTCCAGATCATTCATAAATATGTTAAATAGCACCGGTCCCAGTACAGATCCCTGCAGCACTCCCCTATTCATCCTCCTCTATTGAGAAAGTCAGACTCACTAGTCTGTAATTTCCTGGATCACCCCGGAACCCTTTTTAAAAATCAGCGTTACATTGGCCACCCTCCAGTCTTCAGGCACTATAGACTATTTTACCAACAGCTTACAGATCACTAACAGAAGATCAGCAATTTCATGTCTAAGTTCTTTCAGTACCTTGGGGTGTATACTAGGGGCTCCTTTTATCAAGCCGCGCTGGCGGGGTTAATGCGTGTGACTTTTCATCACGCGTTAACCCCTGCGCTGGCCAAAAACTACCGCCTGCTCAAGATGAGGCTGTAGCAGCTACCGCGGCCAGTGGTTTAGCGCGGCTTGATAAAAGGAGCCCTAGGTGATGTATCACGCCTCAGTTATCTATTATTCATTTTGAGCAACACATGATCTCTTAGGAAACTGGGTCTTTGCGGCAACATATATAGATTTGCATTTTGTAAATTTTTTCATGTCACCAGTTATATTGTACATAGGCCACATTCATTGGATCTAAGCTTGCCCTTTCTTGTTTTACAGGAACAGTATGAATTTTGCTACAGAGTGGTACAAGATTTTATTGATATATTTTCAGATTATGCCAACTTCAAATGAAGAATCCTGCCTTAAGCATTCTTTTTTAAATTAAAAGGCCAGTTAAAAACACCTTCTACATAACAATGTTAATTTATTTTATGTGTATCATGGTTTTTTTATATTTTTGTAATGTTACTACTTATTCTGTTATATATGTGTTGGGTATAATTTATCATGGGTGTTTCCCAATGAATAGTCGAGATCCCTTGATAAATTAGATCTAATATACAGTATTACTACTGTTATAACTGTTTAAAGAATCACATCTGCTATAAAATAAATATAAATTTTATGTTTAATATGAGATGTAATACAAATATGTTCATATACTGTGTACTAAAATATATTTTGCTGGATGTTATTTATGCTATTAGTAAAATTGTTTATTTCATTTTTGTATTTTTTTCAACAGTTAAAATGAGCTTCCATAAAATTCAAAATATTACACAGGCTCAGAAAGCAACATAAAACAAAATTTTAAATTAGAAACATAAATTATGAACCGAAAATAGAAATGTCATCTAATCAATACCAGACCTTTGGACCCAGTTTAATATATGGGCTTAAAAGGACTGAACATTAATAAAGAACAAGCATAAGTGCCAATGCTTTTGGACTTAAGTTTATGCTATTGCAAGATTGTCAGAAGTTTGGTTGCAAAAAACCACTTTGGCCCGGATTCTGTAAATGGCACTGGCCTCATGTCAATCACACTGAGGCTCTGTTAAACAGAATCACAGCTATTGGTGCATAAGAAAAAACTTAGGGCTCCTTTTACAAAGGTACGCTAGCGGTTTTAGCGCGCGCTAGCTGCTACCGCCTCCTTTTAAGCAGGCAGTAATTTTTTGGCTATAGCGCATGCTAATCTTGTACGTGTGCTAAAAACGCTAGCGCACCTTTGAAAAAGGAGCCCTTAGGTACTGGTAATGTAGGCTAGGATTTTAAAGGCCTACATTTCCGGTGCCTAAGCTTTTGAGAGACTTGCGCATAGTGGCTCCTAGTGACACCTAAGGTCATCTTCACCCCTAAGCACCTACTTTCACCTTAGGCACCACTAGGCGCCATGCTGTAGATGTGATTCAGATGCCTACTTTTTTTAAAAAATATGTTTTAAATCAGTTTTAAATGATGTATTCAATTACCAAGCTAATTAAAACCAATTAATGTAATTAAGTTAGGTGCCGGTAAGCACGATCTAGGTACCTATTGGTGCCTAACTTTCGGCGCCGTTTACAGAATGTGGCCCTTTGAATTTATATCAGATTTTATCTTCTGTGACATGTATTATCCTCTGTGTTATGTACCATTCTGTTAAATTGTTCTATCATAATTCTACTGTTCCTGAAATCTACTCTTATCCTGTAATGTAATTCTACTGGAATTGCCCAGACATCTTCTATATTGTAATCCGCCTAGAACCGCAAGGCACAGGCGGAATAGAAATCCCTAATGTAATGTAATGTAATTTAAAAGTCATGTACAGATATAATTTATTTTCTTTCTTCTGGGGAAAGGGAATGAACTTTCCTCCATACCCTTATATTTCCAGTACAAGGAGGTAGTTACTAACCTTTGTTAAAGAAATAATGCACATATTTCACTCTTTAACATGTTAAGTGTCAAAATATTAAGGGTGAACAGACAGAAAATTCTCATTTCATGTTATTTCCTGTGTCAGTTATGGAAATTTTCATTTTATTTTTTTTTTGCCTATGTTGCTTCAGGAGCGATGTTGTTCTTCAATAAGTGTGCATTCTTTTGCAAATAGGGTGCACTAAAATAGGGTACATTTCACCAAAAGGGAAAACCCTTTCCCATAGTGAATGCATAAGTGTACTATTTGGTACAAGCACACAAAATTACGCATTTCCAGTGGTTTGTGCATGCATGATTATTTCCACTATTGGGAAATAGTGTGCATTTTTTCCAGACTGACGTGCACTATTTGCAGTGAACAAAAAGCACAAAATAGGGGAGGGAGGGGTGTTGTCTACTTGTTTTGGGATTGCTAATGACTCACAACATGGGATATGTCATGGGAATTTCCCATGCCATTGCAAACAACAGCCCAGCCCTACAAAATAGGGTGAAGTCAGTGCATGCTACACAAAAATGAGATGGAAAGCACTAAATTATCATGCAAATCAAATAACATAGCCTAATGCTTAAGAGCACCATCTTAAAGGAGCATATGGGCATCAAGGATTAAGACATGCCATTTTGAAACAGGAATGGGAATCAGGGATCATTCCTGCCCTGCTCCATTAGAAACCAGAGAATTGGCCAGGTAGGCCCAGGGGAAAGATCTGCAGGGGAATGGTGGGGGGGGGGGGGGTGTTCATTGACTGGAAGTCTAGGAGGTGAAGGTGCTTAGATTAGCATCTTTGATGGGGTCTGTTTGGGAGAGGGTTCTTTGCTGGGAAAGGAGTCCATGCCCCACTGAAAAGTCTCCTGAGAGCATAGGGCTGCATGTTAGTGACCTGACACTCACAGGAATAAAATAATGCAGCTTACAAGGTTGAATGCAAGTTGTAGTTACTAACATGTGGTATTGAGTTATTGCAAGTTAGTGGCTTTCTCTGTAAATTAAAATGTGGTAAAATATAATATTTTACTGCCACTTAGTAACTAGCCCCCTTAGCTGGAAAAGGGTCTAGGAATCCAGCATTATAACCCTTCATTTACAACTTCCTGGGGGTTTTCTAATCTTATTCTATATCCCTCTTACGCTGCCTAGATGGTGACATTCCTTGGCTAGGAAAGATCAGATGAAAACAAGATGAACCAGTTCTCAACAAAATAGAAGATACAAAGAATAAAGTAGAGATGACCATTCCTCGGCTAATTTAATCACACTCCTTTAGGAGCTTGTAATCCTGCTCATGGAGTCTGATCACTAGGGGCTACTACTGGGTAATGGCCAAGGCTTCACAGTCCCAGGGGTTCTGAATTCTGCTTCCATGGCATCCTTAATCCAAGGCAGCTGTGGTCTGACCCAGGAATTAAGGTTCTCTGCATTACAGCGTTTAATGTAATTACTCAGCCAGCCCAGTTTTGTCATTTTAAGTGCATATTTTAATTAAGCCACTATTATGTAAAAGAGGATATAGGGAAAAAGGGGAAGGGGGATGGGACTTAATATACTGTCTTTCTGTGGCTACAATCAAAGCGATTTACATATTTTGTACCAGGGCAATGGAGGGTTAAGTGACTTGCCCAGAGTCACAAGGAGCTGCAGTAGGAATCGAACCCAATTCTCAGGCCACTGCACTAACCACTTGGCTCCTCGATTCCTCCTCAATATAATTAAAATGAAGCAGAATTATTATTCTAATGATCTTTAAATGTTGCTGCATATACTGCATTTTTGTGGTACTTCAGCTTTGCACATCTCTTCATAATTAGACCTTTGACCTAATCTAAAATGACAAATTATGTATGCTCTTCCATTTGCAAATGTTTGCACTTTATTTGATGTTTTTGTATGTATTATTTAGCTTTTATGAATGTCAGCACAAAATGTATGGAAAACTAGGTAATGAGTTGTATAATATGCAAATCAGCTCATTATCTATGTTCATATAACAAAATTATGTGGGTTAAAATATATAAACACAGAACCATTATGAGAGTGGTAGTTAAGATTTTTTTGCAATAATAACCATTATTACAAGAATCTTAGTGCATGCTGTCTATCAGAAAATTCATTTGTATGTGATTAGCATGGGGGATTACTTCACATAGTACATTCAGCTTCTGATACTGAACACATACAGAAAATTGAACTGTAAACATCTGTAAATACACATTTATAACAAATTGGAGTCATTAGAGCAAATAACTAATGCCATTTTTAAAATTTTCTATCTCAAACACTATATCAAGATCAAATCACGTTCAGGTCATTAAAATCAAGTCCTTTTTGATTGTGTTGTGGTTCCACATGATACTAGGGTCAAACATTAATAGATCTAGCTGTTCCAGAAAGGTTAGTAGATGGTATGGATGGGCAGACTGGTTAGACCATATGGACCAGATTCTCTAAAGGGTGCCTAACTTAATTGGCAAAATCCCCTTAATAGATTCAGTAATTGAAAAAATACATTGTAATTGGGTGATAGGCGCCTACCTGATTCTATAAAAGGTAGGCACCTATTGAATGGTGCTTAGCAGCGCCTAAGAAGGCATTTCTATGGGCGGAGCATGACTTAGGTGCTGCTAAGCATGATTCTCCAAAACCTTAGGCGCCCAAAATGTAGGTCTTTAAAACCCTTGCATACATTTCTGGCGCCTAAGCGTGATTGAAATGCGGCTGGCTCCAGATGATTTAGACACCATTTACAGAATCTGGAGCCTATGGTCTTTACCTGCCTTCATTTTTCTGTTTCTATGTTAATGTATAATAATTAAAATCTTAGAAAATTATAACGGTAGACATGTCCTCAAGTGTAACATAAAGCTTTCTGTAACTGTAAACATATATATTCCTTCTATTATCTCCACTGCAACCAAGCTGAGCCCAGACTATAATAAGAAGGAGGTGGGAAGTGCAAAAAAAATGTTATTGAACCTAGTGTAGATGGTAGAGAAGATGTGGGAGCCAGTAAGGGGTGGGCCAAAAAAAAAAAAAAGGTTACTTGCAGAAGGAAGGTAAGTGGGGTAGTAAGACAAGGTCTGTCACTTAAGTCATTTGTTTTGTTTTTTGCATGGGCTGGATGCTTTTGAATTGTACCCCTGCCTAGTTTCTTTTATGTAGTGGCATCGCACAGCCAGAAATATCCGACAGCATAAGCATAAACATTGAATTGAGCAATCTTAAATCCTGACTTGAGATTTGCAGACCCAGAAACCAAAGCTTTTGTAGATTTATTTGCTTTGTGCTGTTTTGCTATTTTTATTTTTTTTTACTTATTGGGAAAAGGTATGCGAAAAATCTTAAACGACCAAATCAGTTCTTAAAAACTAGAATATTGTTATGGAAATATATCAATTCAAGCTATTAGGGTTAACTTCCTTGAAAATCCTTAAGAACTGCACTTATAGGCGGGGAATCGTGGGGGACATCAGAGTCCAGTCCTCCGCGGCTGTTGTTAGGTGACATTGTATACCATGTTTTTCTATCGCAGTTGTGCTTTTCTGTTGTTTTTTGCATAATAAAACAGATTTGAACATAATTGTGAGGATAAATTCTACAGATGTGCTTGTTTCTGTCTAGTTTTCTATGATCTTGAAAAGAGATTGAAAACATTTTTATCTCCAAGATGTCATGGGTTACTCAATTTGGGTGATACCTTTATCTAAAAATGTATTTTTCAATTGCACAAGTCTAGAAAATATTTATAATGCATAGAGCTGAAAGACAAAATTTTTGCTCCCCTATTTCACTATTGCTGCAATGGCATTAATCTGCTGTTGAATCAGGTTTTAGAACAATTCATCATGGTTATTTAAGAGCCGCCAGGTCAGCACAGCCCTTTCATTGATGCCATTTCATCGTGGGACTATTCAGCATGGCCCTTTCATCATGGAACGAGTTCTGCGTGGCCCTTCACAGAATATCAAAAACTAACTTCAACTTATTTCTTCATGATTTTCAGCTGGTAGGGCTGCTTGTCTATCCTGAGCTCCCCTCCAATCTTAGACTCCTGCATGCCGTACCTACACTATGCTGCAAAGCAATCCGAGTTCCTCCAGCTCAGCTCCTGCACCATGGCATTTAGCACCACCACACTGGGGCTTACAATCCTGCCTCAATCTAGCATGTGTTGGGGGGCAATTCCCACACACTCACCCCCATCAGTGCTCCACCTCAATCCAGCATATGGTATATTTGAATTGTAACAACTAATAAGTTTTTGATATTCTGTGAAGGGCCGAATTGAACTTGTCCCATGATGAAATGGCCACACTGAATAGTCCCGTGCTAAAAGGGCCACGCTGAACTAGTGGGGAGAATGTAGCGCAGGGGTTAAAGCTACAGCTACAACGACCACAATCCTCACTATTCGGATTCAACAAAGGATGGCAATAGGGCTTTCCAAGTCGTCAATGTCAGTGCATCAAACAAATATATGTCTGGCTTTGGCTCATCTCATTGCCTCCTTATGTGATGTAGCTTGTCTATTTACTCCTGTGTCATTTATCCAGAAATAAAAACTAGTTGACAGCATAAATTTTTTACTTATCATTTTAATGCAGTGTCTCTAGCATGCCCCGACGGGACCCGTTTCGCCCAAAAGGCTTTCTCAAGGGTTCATGGAGGAACTCATATACTGCATCCTTCCTCGTTTAGGGCTAGAGTAGAGATTGTGGGTTCAAACCCATGCTGCTCCTTGTGACCCTCAGCAAGTCACTTAATCCCTCCATTGCCCAAGGTACATTAGATAGATTGTGAGTCCAGCAGGACAGGGAAAAATGCTTGAGTACTTGAATAAATTAATGTAAACTGTTCTAAGCTCCCTTGGGAGAATGGTATAGAAAATTGACTAAATAAATAAACAACTATGATTAATTGTCTTATTCCAACAAAATCTTTACTGTTTTCAGTATATTTTACTTTATAGACTTGTACAAACAATAAGCACAAAACAATAGAAATTTAATTTGATTTTTCAAAATTGCAGGTATATGCAATGATTTTAGTGTTGAATGCTAGTGTTGAATGCAATGAAGTTATTTAGACTTTAAATTAAAAACAAAACAAGCCTTATTTAAAATGCATTGAAATGACCTTTTTTTGTGTTATGTTCATGTACTATTTTTGTCCTCTATTTAAAGGCAAAGTTAAAAAAATACCTTGATTTTGGGCTCCTTTTTCTAAACAGCGCTAGAGGTTTTTAGTACAGACTGGAGTGAGCATTGGAGCATTTTACCTCACCGGCCATGCTAAAACCTATAGCGCTGTCTAGTAAAACCAACAGAAGATTATATCTACCTGAAGTCAACCTTTTCAAATTTTTTCAAACCTCAGCCAGACCATTTGAGCCTCAAACATTTTGTTGCCCCAGAGATTTACGTGCCAGTTCGTCATAGCCAATCAGGGACTTTCTTAGATTCCTCTCTAAGGAAGTCCCTGATTGGTTGAAGCGCCCCAGGCCCCTCCAAAGGGAGGAGCCCGAGGCGCCTCAGCCAATCAGAGCCTTAGGCCCCTCCCTGTGCATCTGATGATGCATTGGGGTGTGGCTTAAGGCCACACTTGTGGTGGAGGAGACTGAGCATCCCTCCTGCTCCCAACGATATACTAAGGTACAGGGAGGGGGTGGGCCTTGCCCGATCATCTGGCCGGCCTCGGAGGATGCCTGGAGCAGGAGGGGATGAGCACCCCTCCTGCTTCCAACAATATACTTAAGGTACAGGGAGGGGGGTGGGCTGGGCTGGGCCCGGCCAAGGTTAAGGTACAGGGGAGGGAGGGAGGTCCAGCCCAGCCCGACTGGCGAGGAGGAGGAGTTTCACATGGAAGGAGGGAGTTGTTGGCATCCCTCCTGCCTATTGTGGGGCATCGGCATGTGGGGAGGAGGGGGGGTGCGCCTGTTTATTAAAAATTTTAACTTTTTTACATTTAGGCCAGGGAGTCTGTGGTTTTAACCTGCTTTAACCCACGGATTGAAACTATGGACTAGCAGTGCAGGGAAAAGCAGGAGAGATTTGGGGCAGTAGAGAGCAGGGCTGGCAAAGAGCAGGGCTTTTTAATGGAGCTGGAAAGTCAAAAACACGTTTTCAACTGGGCCCAAGCAGTCGCTTTTTGGGTTGTTCATCCAGTCCAGTCATATCGGGAAATTTGTTTAGGGAATCGCGTCCTTACCTACTTTGCATGCAGTTCCCCTCATTTGCATGCATGGATTGGAAGCGGATCGCAGGAGAGGTTAGTGAATCGGGCCAGAGGGAAATCGGGTCGCTAAGGGGTCGCAAACCGATCGGTACACGATCGGTTTGCTTAGTGAATCTAGCCCTATAAGCATTAGTTACAGCAGCCCATATTAATAAAAGATCTTCCAAGCTTCCTATTCCTCATCAACATCTAGAAACCTAATCAGGGGGATCAGGTGTTAAACTAAATTAAAACTTAGCCTCATATACCGGGTCTTCAACCATGGGAAGCTCAACATGGTTAACAATAAATTGATAAAAATGCTAAAATACATGGAGATTAATTTAGCAAATAGAAAAGTTTTCAAAGATTTATGAAATGATTGGAAGGAACTGGGACATCTCAAAATTACAGGTGTTTTTTTTTTATATTGTGGTTTGGTTTGGTGTTTAATAGCAACAACTCGTAAGCGTATTTGCACTATCAGCAACAGTGATACCATGTGGTAAAGTACCACATGCTAGCTCAGTGTGCAGTTCATGCCTTTTCTTTTAAATACCTAGTACACAGTATGTGCTAATTTAAACACCAACTCCTTAACTGTTTTAAGTCACATTATTTGCCTCTCAACTAGTGCTGCCCGATTCAGGAAAGAAAATTTCGATTCAGCCTATTGAATCGATTTTTCAATTCGATTCGATTTTCCTGCCCAATTGGGTGTTTTTGGGTGGGTTATAGCCTCTTCACCCCCTTTGTCTTCTCCTAACCACACTGGCGCTGTAGTGTAAATAAAATAGACTTTTCCTCTCTCTGTTAAATCCTAGCTCACGTTTGCGGTCTAACACCAGCTCTGGCAGGATACACATTTCAAATCTGACATATTGTAATCACAAAACAGAAAATACAATTATTTTTTCTACCTTTTGTTATCTGGTCATTATTCAAATCTTGTTGGTCCACGGCTCTGGTTGTCTTCTGATAACTTGCTTGTCAGGGTCTCCTTCTTTCTTCTTTCTCCGTGCTAACCATCCATCTTCTATCTCTGTCCTCCCCTTCCGTTTCCCTTCCCTCCCTTGGAGGTTTAGTATCTTTCCTTTTTTTCATCTCCATCCACAGATCCACCTTTTCTCAACTACCCTTTCATCCAGCATCTCTCCATCCTTCCCCACCACCCCAGGGTCCACCATATTTCCCTTTATTTTCCCAACCACCCTCCTATCCAGTATCTTTATCCCCCCTCCACACCATCCCTTGTGTCCAACTTCTCTCCCTTTCTGTTCCTTCCCTCTCTATATCCCATTGTCCACCATCTCTCTCTCTCTCCTCTGTTTTTAGAATCATTATTTCTTCCCTCCCAAAGTACAGCATATGCACGTCTCTTTGAACCCCCTTCCGTGTACTTCTACAACTGGGCCCCCTCCCCTGAAGGTCTGTCCCCCCCGAAGCCCTGCATCCCACCCCTGAAGGCTTGCCTGTCCCTCCGAAGGCCTGCACCCCACCCCTGAATGCCTGCCTGTCCCACCTGAAGGCCTGTCCCCCCCCCGAAGGACTGCACCCTCCCTGGAAGGCCTGCGTGTTCCCCCTGGCCTCCCGTGCACCATTTACCTACTAGCAGCAGCCTATAGAGAAGATCACTGGGGCTAGTGATCTCTGCGAACTGCTATAGGTCTTTGGAGTTCTTTCCTCTGCTGCGATCCTGCCTCTGATGTCAGAGGAGGGGCGGGACCGCGGCAGAGGAAACAGATCCGAAGACCTGTAGCAGCTTGCAGAGATCACTAGCCCCAGCGATCTTCTCTGCAGGCTGCTGCTATTAGGTAAATGGTGCGCAGGAGGCCAGGGGGAAGGCGGACACCAGTGAGAGGCCTGAGGGGAAGCCGGAAACCAGCGGGAGACCAGAGGGGAAGCCGGACACCAGCACTTCCCAACTGACCCTCCCCCCTCACCCTCTAAAGCAGGTGCGGCAGTGGCTGGCCAGCAAGAGGCAGTGCTGTCACTCCTGCTTTAGGGGGTGAGGGGGAAGGGTCAGTTACAGAATTGGGAGGCCAATTTTTTTTTTGTTTTGTTTTAAATCGATTCAATTCGATTAACCCGAAGTGAATCGGTGAACCGATTCGAATCGGGCAGCACTACTCTCAACACATCTTAAAAGGTCCTAAAGCAGCCCCACTTAATTTCCCATAGTGCTATTTAAGTTGCCATCGATTACATAATAATGAGATGCAAAACAGGCAAATGTCTGTTTTGTATCTCATTACTATGCAAATAACCTAGTTTGTGGTGACATAGCGCATGTTGTGTAAGGACCTAAAATGATGGTAAAATAACCCTAACATTTTGCTAGGGTTAATTCACCATCCAGGAGCATGATCAGATCACAAAGCTGCAGCCCAATGCTCTCAGTCCCCCAGCGCAGGGTTGCCCCCTGCTGCCTGAAGCCCCATTCACCCACCCCCATGAAAGTACCCACTCCCCCTACCCCCCACCAAGGTCTCATTTGTGGTCCAGAGGGTTCCTCAGGCAGGATTGAGGCATACGGTAGTTACTATGCACCGTCCGGCACCCTTAATGGTAGTCTGACAAGATTCCCAATGTAATTCAGTGGAACTTTAGTTAAGAGGGTGATGTAGGGGTTACATAGAACATGCTGAACAGGTTTGATTGAAGAAGTCTCCTTTTCTTTCACAAAGCATACAGTACAAACTTAAAATAGAGGCAAAATAATGCATTACACAAATGCACTGCAGGAACCTCTTGCATAAGGTGTGCTAAGCCCATTTCTTAGTAAGCTTAGTAAAAGGGCCCCTAAATTGCCTAGAATGAAAAATTTCACCTCCCATCAATGATGACATCTATCCACTGAATTTTATAAGGTGAGTAAATTTGCCACAGGGAAGGAAAAAACATAGGTTAAAACAAGGATAATTTTCTATCTGATAGTGTGTATGATAAGGTTATAGCTGCAGGAAAGCAGAAAAAATCCAAATTTATTATGATGATATTAGGGAGCAAATAGTAAGAGTTTCTTATTTGGGAAAACATTTAAGCCCCCACCCCCAATAACAAAAATCCTATTACAATGCAGCATTTAAATAATTTGGATAATGATCCTCTAATAACCTTTACAATTTAGAAAGTCTGTCAGTTTTAGTCAAATAAAGCTATTCTTACCTTTTAATAATATGAATTATTTCTTTCTTTTGAAATGTTCTATGTTGCATGGAATTGCATTAAAATGCCAAATAAAGATCAGAAGAAAGACACTCTGATCCAAATGCTACACTGGTCACCGAGTGACTAACTTTACTGTCTCTTTCAAGTGTTTTAATAAAGAATGCAAATTGTAGTTACCATAGTATTTTTATGTATCTTGTTTTTAGAGTTTAATAAATTATCTAGTGCCAGCTTCTAAACTGTATGGTTACTGACATTTTTCTGTTTATACCAGTTGCACTTAATTTATATTGAATCTTTATAACATGATATGCTTATGTGTAATATGGTTTCAGTTGTCTTTGATGTTTTCCTTTGCTCACATTTGTAATCTGATCTTACTGTGTTTATAATGCTAGCGAATGTTGATGAACTCTTTGTATATGCAAAATGCAAGGTCTAATACATCATGATTAAAAGAGAAATTTAATTATACAGTATTTGGATTGGATGTTTTTACATTGTCTCATGCTTTCTTGTTATATATGATTCTTTGGAGTTTCTTTATTGACAAATGGCATGGTACAGTTTACACTCTATTCAGAAAATCCAAGCAGGACACCAAAACACTCTGGGATCAGACAGGCTGACAACTATTTACTGTATATGCTTGCACATATTTATATTCTGCAATAATGTTTCTATCCAAAGTGCTTTCTAAGTATGCTTGAGTGAAAAGGTGTGGTAGCCGTGTTAGTCCACTGTTTGAGATAATACAGTGGTACTTTGGTTTGCGAGCATAATTCATTCCAGAAGAATGTTCATAATCCAAAGCGCTCGTATATCAAAGCGAGTTTCCCCATAGGAAGCAACAGAAACTTGGATGATCTGTTCCACATCACAAAAGCAGGCCTATGTTGCAAATACTGTAAAAGCTCATCCTCCCCTGCAAACTTTAAGTATCTACTGCAGTACCCCCCACCTCAATACCTCAGATTTCCGCAACTAATCCACCCGTACCAGAGAACACAACATCAGCCACTGGCCCTGACCGAACAGTTTTCCTTCCTCCCTCTGTGCACTATTGCTCAAGAAATCCTTCCTCTACCTCCAGCCTGCCTTTTTCTCTCCTCTCTAAGCACAAACCAGCCCCCTCGCTGCCAAGCTTAACCCACAATTCTGGAACGAATGTCAACTGCACACTTACCCCCAGCAGCTGCCATTGGCAAGTGGTTTCTCTCCTCAAACTTTTAAGTGCTCTCAGGGAACATCATCATCACTGCGTCGCCAACATTCAAACCTGGCGTGCAAAATTACAGAGGCGACATCAGGAGAAGCGCTCCAATCTGGAAGAAGTTGTATTGGGCGGGGGAAGCTCATATGCTTCTCTCCAACTTCCAGCTAATGAGTTGTGTGGAGAAGCCAGCACAACGCACTGAGCCACATCCATGACGCAAACCAATGGGAGAGAAGCTGGAAGTGAGTTGGTGGTTGTAAACAGTCGCAATGTGGTGGGAGGAGAGCTCAGAATCGTGGCCGGCATGCTGCAGTCGAAAGACTTGGAGAGCAGCCCCGTGGCAAGCTGAGTACTTTGTGTTCCGGGTGCGTACTGCTCTCAGCCGCCAGCCTTCTGCTCCTCTTGTCCGGTGCCGGTGTCCGCTGGAGGTAAGGGTTTGGGGTGGGCCGCGTGGGGGAGAGAAACGGGTTCCCGGGGTGGACATGTTCGTTGATCAAGTCAATACTCGTTTTACAAGTTAAAGTTTGCTCGAGTGTTTTGCTTGTCTTGCAAAACACTTGCAAACCACGTTACTTGCAAACCGAGGATTGACTGTATATAGAATTAAAATACATATATAAAACAAAGCAAAATGAATAAAGGTAATACCTTTTTTATTGGACTAACTTAATGCATTGTTTGATTAGCTTTTGAAGGTGACCCTTCTTCCTCAGATCAGTATGCATGAAAAGTTTTATTAGTCCGTTGTTACTCTCAAGAGTAAGAAGGACCAAAATGTGAGCACCTAATATCTATTTATATCTCTATAACATTTTTATAGATCAAAAAAATTTTAGGGGACTGTGGAATTATGTGGGAGCAAGGCTTTCATAAAACATAGAAGACAAGAAGCAGACCATTTGAAGAAAAGTGGTTTTTAAATTAATGTTCCGAGGAGACAGTGCCCAATGTGGCCGCATAGTAAGGCTCAGGGATGAGGGGGACAAATATGCAGAAACTGATAAGGATAAGGCTGAACTGCTTAACAATTATTTCTGTTCTATGTTCATGGATGAAAGACCAGGGGTAGGACCGCAAAAAAACAAACGCAAATGGGAATGGATGTGAAGTAGACCATGAAAGATTCTCAGAAGACTGTGTTTATGAGGAACCAGCTAAATTAAAAGTAGACAAAGCGATAGGGCCTGACGGGATACATTCAAGAGTACTCAAGTAACTCGAAGAGGTTCTAGTGACTTTGTTGTCTCATCTTTTTAATGCTTCTTTAGAGTCCAGTGTAGTCCCAGAGGACTGGAGAAAAGCGGATATAGTCTCTCTGCACAAGAGCGGAAGTAAAGAGGAGGTTGGGAATTACAGGCTGGTTAGTCTGACCTCGGTGAGTAAACTAATGGAAATGCTTCTTAAGCGGAGGATAGTGAAATTTCTAGAATCGAATGGACTACAGGACCTGAGGCAGCATGGCTTTACGAAAGGCAGATCTTGTCAGATGAATCTGATTGATTTCTTTGACTGGATGACCAAACAAGGGGCGCTAGATGTAGCACACTTGGACTTTAGCAACGCTTTTGACACGGTTCAGCATAGGTGACTGATAAACTGAATGTGTACGGTATGGGCCCCAGTGACAAACTGAATTAAAAGCTGGTTAAGTGAAAGAAGACAAAGGGTAGTCATAAATGGAGTTTGCTCAGAGGAAAAGGATGTTGTTAGTGTAGTGCTACAGGGATCTATCCTTGGGCCAGTTCTATTTAATATCTTTGTGAATGATATTGCAGAAGGGCTACCTGTCAAACTTTGTCATTTTGCGGATGATACCAAGCTCTGTAATACGGTAGACACTCCAGAGGGTGTGGATAACATGAAGCAGGATCTGGTTAAGTTTGAAGAATGGTCTAGTAATTGGCAACTAAGATTTAATGCTAAAAAATATAGGGTAATGCACTTGGACTGCAAAAATCTATTACAGTATTTCATCCATAAGCTAATTTATGAAAGTCTAAGTCAAAACATTGTACCAACAGCATGGAAGAAATCAATCATCCGTCCTATTATTAAAGATAAGAAAATTAGCTCTGGAGATCTATCTAACTTCAGACCAATAGCAAACATTCCTTTTCTGGCAAAACTGACTGAAAAAGTCGTCTTTAATCAAGTTTCAGAGTTTGTGGAAAAAACTAACGTCCTACATCCGAACCAAACCGGTTTTAGACATCACCATAGTACTGAACATTCTTTGATTGGTATGACTACTTCCATCCAATATTTTCTAGATCACCACCAGTCAGTTCTATTGATTTCCATTGATCTCTCAGCAGCCTTCGACACGATCGACCACCAACTTCTTCTGGATAGACTCCAATCCATAGGTATTACAGACCAAGTACTTTCTTGGTTTGTATCATATTTTACAAATCGTACTTCCTCTGTTTCTTTTAAAGATTCAATATCCAAATCTTCACAGTCTACATATGGTGTCCCTCAAGGGTCTATCCTTTCCCCTTTATTATTTAATATTTTCCTTGCCCCTCTGCTTACTTTATGCCAATCTGTGGGTTTCCAGGTCTTTGCCTACGCTGATGACATCCAGCTTCTACACCCATTAGACGCTAACAAAACATCTGATATCATAGCGATCAATGAGAAACTCGATCAAATCTACCATTGGCTAGACTTAAACAGATTAGCACTCAATATAAAAAAAACTAATGTGATGCTTTTCCCCTGGAAAGACAATTCTTCCCTTATTGCTCCCATTTCTATAAAAAATGTTCCCCTACAAATAGTTAGTAATACCAAAATTTTAGGGGTGATCTTCGATCACAAACTGAATTTTCATGATCACATTAGTAACATTATTAAAACAACCTTTTACAGATTAAGACAAATTCGATCAATCTCAAAATTTTTATGTTCTAAATCACTTAATATTTTAATTCACTCTTTGGTGATCTCCAGGATTGACTATTGTAATGCTCTTTTTAAAGGAATCTCTTTAAGTGAAATAAAACGCTTACAGATCATTCAAAACGTTTCCATTAAACTTATAACCAAAACTAAGAAATTTGATCACGTAACACCCCTTTTAAAAGACGCGCACTGGCTTCCAGTCTCCCATCGGATAACATACAAGCTATGCCTACTCACCTTCAAAACCCTTCTTAATAAAACCCCAGCATTTATTTATAAATTATTGATTCCATATTCTCCAATCAGAACCCTGAGATCCAATGAACAGAATTTACTAACTATTCCATCCCTTAAGGTCATCAATACAAGATGACAATTCATTTTTTCCGTTACTGCACCTCAGCTATGGAACGCCCTTCCAATTTATTTAAGGGAAGAGCAGAATCTTGAGAAATTCAAAAGTAACTTAAAAACATTTCTCTTTAAAGACGCTTTTGATAATTAACGAAACTCACCGCAGCTCAGATTATTTTATTGTACTATATTATACTGAGTTTTTTTGTTACTCATTTTGTATCTTTCCTTTTTTGTTCTACTTTTCTATAATGATTTTGTATTTCATCTCCCCCCCTTCCTTGTGTTTATAAGTTTGTAATGGTAATTTTTTTTAAATTTTGTATGTTAATATTTATTGTTTTGTCATGTATTGTTTCCCAGAAATTGTAATTTTAATTTGTTCATCGCTTTGAAATACGATTAAGCGATTAATCAAAACAATTATTAAACTTGAAACTTGAAACAGTATAGTATAGGAGAAGTACTTGTGTGTGTGGAAGAAAAGCGGGACTTGGGGGTGTTTGTGTCTGATCTTAAGGTAGCAAAACAGGTAGAAAAGGCAGTGGTCAAAGCCAGGAAGATGTTTGGGTGCATATAGCGAGGAATGAGCAGCATGAAAAGGGAAGTGAGGCCCCATTTAGAATACTGTGTAATTTTGGAAACTGCAGCTTCAAAAAGATATAAAGAGGATGAAGTCAGACCAGAGAGCTGCTACAAAATTGGTTAGTGGTCTTTGTCATAAATCATATTGGGACAGACTTAGAACCCTTAATATGTATACTCTGGAGGAAAGATGGGAGAGGGGATATAATAGAGAAATTTAAATATCTCTGTGACATTAATGTACAGGAGGTGTCGTTTTCAAATGAAGGAAAGGGTATAGGATGAAGTTAAGAGGTGATGGGTTCAGGAATAATGTAAGAAATTACTTCTTTACAGAAAGGGTGGTAGATGTGTGGAATAATTTCCCAGAGGAGATGGTGGAAATAAACATCCTCTTCTACGAAACCGTGCTAGTGGTTTCTAGCGCAGAGAGCCGCGCTGAATGGCCCGC
Organism: Geotrypetes seraphini; assembly: GCF_902459505.1. Taxonomy (NCBI): domain Eukaryota; kingdom Metazoa; phylum Chordata; class Amphibia; order Gymnophiona; family Dermophiidae; genus Geotrypetes; species Geotrypetes seraphini. Next base: position 274,680,289 of record NC_047087.1, on the reverse strand, counting down.
GCTGCTCCCGATGCTCATTGAGTTCCTATGAGCATCGGGAGCAGCGCGGGCCATTCAGCGCGGCTCCCCACGCTAAAAATCGCTAACGCTGTTTCGTAGAAGAGAGGGTAAGACTTTCTGAATTCAAGATGGGACATGGGGCAGGCATGTGGGATCTCTTAGGGAGAGAGGAGATAGTGGATGTTGTTGATGGGCCATTTGGCCTTTATCTGCCATCGTGTTTCTATATTTTACCAATAAGGCTGCGTCAGGGGCATACAGCCAACTGTAGATACATAACAGCTTTCACCAGTTATAATAAACCCAGGATCATTTTTACAGTACTGGTGGAAGCTGTTGTGTGTCACCAGTTGGTTGTATAACCCTGAAGAAGCCTTGTTGGCAAAACTTGGCCACTTGAGGCACTGTCTTCTGGGAGTATTAATTCAAAAACTACTAGGACTCTTTCCAAAAATATTAGGACTAGGAAGCATATGATGAAGCTACTAAGTAGTAGATTTAAAACAAACCAGAGAAAATATTTCTTCACATGTGTAATTAAACAATGGAATTCATTGTTGGAGAAGGTGATGAAATCAGTTAGCTTAGTGGGGTTTAAAAAGGGTTTGGATAATTTCCCTTATGAAAAGTCTTTAGGCCATTATTGAGATGACTTAGGGAAATCCACTACTTATTCCTAGGATAAGCAGCATAAAATCTGTTTTACTACTTTGGATCTAGCTAGGTACTTGGGACATGGGTTGACTACTGTTGGAACAAGAAAAAGGCAAGGGGGATGTCTTTTCAACCTATAATTTTTTTATTTAAAACAAAAGGTCCCAAAAAGGATCCCCGTTTCGGCGTTTAGAAGATGCTTTCTTCAGGGGACACTTTGCTGAAAACAAACATAGGGTAAAATGTCGGCAATGGGATGGACCATTTGCAGGCAGTCTCTACTGTTCTGAATGCATATTCTAAAAGTATATTTTAACTGAGGAATAAATTAGGACACCATACACCCCAATAGCTAGTGTTACCCCCTTTGGTTGAAATAACTGCAGTGAGACGCTTCTTGTAGCCATCTACCAGTCTCTGACATCGGTCTGAGGAAAGTTTGACCCACTCAATGCAGAATTCTTTCAGCTGTGAGATGTTTGAGGGGTTTCTTGCATGTACAGCCCGTTTCAAATCACCCCATAGCATCTCAATGGGATTAAGATCAGCGCTTTAACTCAGCCACTCTAGGATAGTGCTGCCCAATTCAGGAAAAAAATTTTGATTTGATTCGATTCAGCCTATTGGTTTTTCGATTCAATTCGATTTTCCTTCCCAATTGAGTGTTTTTTCAAAAATCCTGGTGGGTTTATTTTATAGCCTCTTCACCCCTTTTGCCTTCTCCTAACCACACTGGTGCTGTGGTGTAAACAAAATCAACAAACAAAAAAAGACTTTTCCTCTCTCTGTTAAATCCTAGCTCACGTTTGCGGTCTAACACCAGTTCTGGCAGGATACACGTTTCAAATCTGACATATTGTAATCACAAAACAGAAAATAAAATTATTTTTCCTACCTTTTGTTGTCTGGTCATTATTCAAATCTTGTTGGTCCCAGGCTCTGGTTGTCTTCTGATAACTTGATTGCCAGGGTCTCCTTCTTTCTTCTTTTTCCGTGCTAACCATCCACCTGCCATCTCTGTCCTCTGGCATCTTTCCTTTTTTTCGTCTCCCTCCACAGATCCACCTTTTCTTAACTAACTTTTCATCCAGCATCTCTCCCTCTTTCCCCACCACCGCAGGGTCCACCAGCTCTCCATTTCTTTTCTCAACTACCCTCCTATCCAGTATCTTTATCCCCCCTCCACACCATCCCTTGTGTCCAACTTCTCTCCCTTTCTGTTCCTTCCCTCCCTAAATCCCGTTGTCCATCATCTCTCTTCTTCTCCTCTATTTTTAGACCCATTATTTCTTCCCCCCCAAAGTCCAGCATATGCACGTCTCTTTGAACCCCCCCTTCCCTCTGTATACTTCTACACCAGGGCCCCCTCCCTTGAAGGTCTGTCCCCCCTGAAGGCCTGCACCCCACCCCTGAGGGCCTGCTTGTCCCCCTGAAGGCCTGTCTCCCCCCTTTGAAGGCTTGTCCCCCCCCTTAAAGGCCTGCATCCCACCCCTGAAGGCCTGCCTGTCTCCCCCCTTGAAGGCCTGCATGCCTGTTCCCCCCTAAAGGCCTGCCTACCTGTCCCCCCTGAAGGTCTGTCCCACCCCCCCATACCGCAGGACTACTCACCCCCCTCCCCTCCCGGAAGGCCTGCGAGTTCCCTCTGGCCTCCCACTGGTGTCCGGCTTCCCCCCTGGCCTTCCTGCATGGTTTACCTTTGAAGAACATCCTGCACAGAAGATCGCGGCATTAGCGATGTTTGCAAACAGCTTCGGAGCTGTTTCCTCTGCTGCGGTCCCGCCCCTCCTCTGACATCAGAGGAGGAGTGGGACCGTAGCAGAGGAAACAGCTCTGAAGCTGTTTGCAAACATCGCTAATGCCGCAATCTTCTGTGCAGGATGTTCTTCAAAGGTAAACGGGTGCGGGGAAGCCAGATGCCAAGGGGGGGGGCGAAGCGGATGCCAGGGGGGTGGGTACCGGACAGTAACACATCGCGACTGAACCTCCACCCTCACCCTCTAAAGCAGGTGCGGTAGCGGCTGGCCAACAAGAGCAGCGCTGCCGCTCCTGCTTTAGGGGGAGAGGGTCAGCCGAATCGGGAAGCTGATTTTTTATAATTTTAAATCGATTAGAATCGATTCACCCGAAGTGAATCGGTGAACCGATTCGAATCATGAATCGGGCAGCACTACTCAAGGATTCTCCATTTCTTAGTTTTCAGTCAGTCTTTGGTAGATTTATTGGTATGCTTTGGGTCATTGTCATGTTGCAGGGTCGTTCTGCTTCTGCTTTAATTTTCTTACAGATGGTCTCACATGTTCTTCAAGCACCCTCTGATACATGGTAGAATTCATGGTGGATTCTATGAGGGTGAGCTGGCCAGGCACTGCTTCCTTGGTAGATTTATTGGTATGTTTTGGGTCATTGTCATGTTGCAGGGTCGTTCTGCTTCAGCTTTAATTTTCTTACAGATGGTCTCACATGTTCCTCAAGCACCCTCTGAATTCATGGTGGATTCTATGAGGGTGAGCTGGCCAGGTACTGCTGCAGCAAAGCATCTCCAAACCATGACACTTTCACTTCCATGCTTCACAGCTGGCATGAGGCTCTTTTCCTAGAATGCTTGTGTTTGGTGTACGCCAAATGTCCCCTTTTCTGGTGTCCAAATAACTCAATTTTAGACTCATCTGTCCATAGAACACTATTCCAGAAGTCCTCGTGTTTGTCTAAGTTCTCTCTGGCAAACTTCAGTCTGGCCTTGATGTTTCTCTTAAGAGAGCAAAGGTTTTCTCCTTGCACACCCCCCATGCAAATTAAATTTGTGCAGTCTCTTTCTGATTGTAGAGGCATGCACTTTCACATCAACAGTATCAAGAGCCTGCTGTAGGTCCCATGATGACATTTTAGGGTTTTTGGAAACTTCTTTTAGCATCTTGCGGTCTGCTCTGGAGGTCAACTTTCTTGGACGACCAGACCTGGGCATGTTGGCAGTTGTTTGGAAAGTCCTCCATGTGTACACTATTTTCTGGACCATGGAATGGCTAATGTCAAATTCTTTCAAGATCTTTTTAAATCCCTTACCAGACTTATAAGCTGTTACAATCTTCTTTTTGAAAGCCTCAAGACAGCTCTTTTGATCTCACTATGGTGTTCACTCTTACCACAGCATTTATGAGCACACCAAACTAAATGTCTGACGTTTAAGTAGGGAAAACCTCCTTCAAAATGCTGAGTAATAATGTTCTAATCATGTGCACCTAATGTGAAACACGTGTGTGGTTTGAGCCACTTTAAGTGGGAGGGTATGTGGGAGTGTCCTAACTTATTCCTGTTAGAATACACATTTTTTTGTGGATATCTTTTGTTTCATGAGTAAATAAAGGAAAATTTATGTTGTTTACCTGCAATTACATCACTTTCTTTTCCAGAGATAAATAAAAAAAGATTTGACATCAATATATGAACATTTCTTAAGAAAAAAATGAATATTTCATGGGTGTCCTTATTTTTTCATACGACCGTGCATGGTGCTGGCTGCAGTTTTGCCCCCCCCCCCCTTTCTCGGTTCAGTGGTCTTTACAATCTGAGGGGGGTAGAGGTTCAGTTCAACTGAGGTCCAACTGGCAGCCCGAAAATCTCAACTGATAGCTGACCAATGCATTGAGGCAGAAATTCTCTCCAGATCCAGCTACTCTCTCAAAGAGCTGAGGCAGAACATAAGAAGTGCCATCTCCGGAACAGACCCTAGGTCCATCAAGTCCGACGATCCGCACACGCGGAGGCCCCACCAGGTGTACCCTGGCATAGTTTTAGTCCCCCATATCACTCTAAGCTTCTCATAAAGAGAAGTGCATCTAGCTTATCCTTACCCATGTCACTTTATGCCACTCATAAGGAGATGTACATCTAACTTACCCTTAAATCCTAGAACGGTGGATTCCGCAATTATCTCTTCTGGGAGAGCATTTCAGATGTCCACCACTCGTTGCGTGAAGCAGAACTTCTTGATATTTGTCCTGAACTTGTCCCCCCTTAGCTTCAGTCCATGTCCTCTTGTCCGTGTCACATTGGACATTGTAAATAATGTTTTTTCCTGCTCTATTTTGTCGATTCCTTTCAGTATTTTGAAAGTCTCGATCATATCCCCTCGCAGTCTCTTTTTTTTAAGGGAGAACAATCTCAGTCTCTTAAGTCATTCCTCGTAATCCAGGTTCTCCATACTTTTCATCAGCTTTGTTGCTCGTCTCTGCACCCTCTCTAGCAGTTTTATATCCTTCTTTAGGTATGGAGACCAATGTTGGACGCAGTATTCTAAGTGTGATCTGACCATCGCTCTATAAAGCGGCATTATAACTTTCTCTGATCTACTCGTGATTCCCTTCTTTATCATGCCTAGCATTCTTTTCGCATTCTTTGCTGCCGCCGCGCATTGCACTAACGGCTTCAGAGTCCTATTGATTAATACGCCCAGGTCCTTTTCCTGTTCGGTTTTTCCCAGAGTCGCACCTGACATACTATACTTGTGTTCCTTATTTTTTCTGCCTAAGCGTATCACTGACGCTGACCCATTCTGCTTCTATTCCTTTCTCTCCTCTCTTCTACCTTCCAAAGTATTTAGACCAATGCTGTCTTTTTAAAATATTTATTTTATTTTTCCTCTAACTCTACTTTTCACTTCACTATTACCCTCCAGGTACTTTAGTTAGATTGTGAGCCTTCGGGACAGTAAGGGAATTTTCCAAGTACCTTTCTTATTTCTAATCTTAATGTATATTTTCTGTAAACCGCTTAGAACCTAACGGATGTAGCGGTATATAAGAAATAAATTACATTACATTACATTACTTTGCATTTTTCCACATTAAACTTCTTCTGCCATTTATCTGCCCAATTCTCCAATCGGCTCAAGTCACTCTGGAGTTCCTCACTGTCCTGCGATTTGATGGCCCGGCATAGCTTTGTGTCATCTGCAAACTTGATGATCTCACTGGATGTTCCATCCTCTAGGTCGTTGATGAAAATATTAAATAAGATGGGCCCAAGTACTGAGCCCTGGGGCACACCGTTAGTTACATTTTCCCACTCTGAGAACTTCCCATTTATGCCCACTCTCTGCCTTCTGTTCTCCAGCCATTTGCCTATCCATCTTGGTATATTTCCTTCTATTCCATGGCCCTGCAGTTTCCTGAGGAGTCTTACATGTGGAACCTTGTCGAACGCTTTCTGAAAATCCAAGTATATAATATCTACCGGTTCTTCATTATCAATTTATCTGTTCACTGTCTCAAAAAATTGAAGTAGGTTCGTCAAACATGACTTCCCTTTCGTGTGTGTCTAAGTGTCGGGTTATGCTATCCTTGATCAGCGCCTCAACCATCTTCCCAGGGACCGACGTGAGACTCACAGGTCTATAGTTGCCCGGTACTCCTCTTGATCCTTTTTTAAATATCGGCTTGACGTTTGCTATCTTCCAGTTGTCCGGTATCTGTCCTGTTTTGATTCACAGGTTGGCAAGTTTTTGCAATAATTCTCCGATTTCCACTTTTAGCTCTTTCAAGACTCTGGATGAATTCTGTCCGATCCAGATTTGTCACTTTTGAGCTTGTCGATCTATCGGTAAATCTGGTCCAAGTCCACTTCTACTGTGGTAAGGCTGTCCTCTGTTACTCCTTTGAAAACTTTCATTGCTTCTGGAATTGTTGCAGTGTCTTCCTTTGTAAAGACAGACGCAAAGAAGGAATTCAGTCTGTCTGCGATTTGTTTGTCTTCCTTGATGTACCCTTTCCTTCCTTGGTCGTCCAGCGGTCCCCACTGCCTCTTTTGCGGGTTTTCTCCCTTTCACGTACCTGAAGAAGGGCTTGAAGTTTTTGGCCTCCTGCGCTATTTGGCATCCCTCACCGCCCTGTGACACTTCTTCTGATCATCCTTGTGTTTGTTTCAAATTTCGGTTTTTTTCATGCATTTCCATCCTTTAAAGGAGTCCTTCTTTTCTTTTATGGCTTCCTTCACCTCTTTAGTAAGCCACACCGGCTCTCTTTGCCTTTGGTTTTCTTTGCTTTGGACATCCGCAGAATGCAGAGGCTTTGTGCTTCCGTTATAGTATTTTTCAGAAGGGACCATGTCTGTTCTACCGTTTTGACTTTGCCCATTTTCTTCTTGATCTGTTGTAGAGAATGACATGGGGAAAAAATCTGTCCCCGGCCCCGGCCCACCGGCCCCTTCACCGCCCCATCACCGCCATTCCCTTCACCGCCCCATCACCGTCACTGCCATCCCCTTCACCGCCCCATCACCGTCACTGCCATCCCATTCACCGCCCCGTCATCGTCCCTGCAGCATCCATATAAGCCTTAGTACTGCAATATTTAGCTTATTCCTTTCTTATAAATCAAAGTTCTGGCTGCTAGACTAGAGAAAGAGATGTTTAGCTGGCAGGGCTTTATTTATAAATTTTTATCAACACAACTAATATACTACTTTATCCTAAAGCAAAAAATAAATAAATAAATAGAAATTTTTTTTCTACCTTTGTTGTCTGGTTTCTGCTTTCCACATCTTCTCATTCAAATCCTATTTTTAGTGTTTTTAGGTCATCCCTGAAGCATTTTAAAGCTCTCGCACTTTATTAAAAAAACTCATTTTGCCTCAAAATTGATAGGAGTCCTCAAACTAGAGAGCTGAACAGAGACGATGGGGACCCCTCCATGATTGTGGGGATCCCACGGGGTTGGAGGCAGCTCGAGGGGCTCAAATACCTTAATGCGCTTCCTTTTCCTGCCATCCAGACACATTCGCCCCTCCACAAAACAACATGCAGCACGCCTAGCACACTGCCCATAGCCGACCTGGAAGCCTTCTCTCCGAGCAGATGTTAGAGGGAAGGCTTCTGAATAAGCCACATGCAGCATGCAGGGTCTGTTGCCCTGCGAAGAAGTGCAGCTGGAAGGCAGGAAGGAAGTGGCCAACTTGGTCAGCTCTGGTAGTTTTGCGGGAGGGGGGCACCGGAGTAGTTGGACCACAGAAAGGAAGGAGGGAGGGAGGGTGTGTATGAGAGATGTTTTACAATATACTCAGGTGGAATCATTTACACCTGATAACTTATATTACATCCCCAGGAGTACCTAAGAAACTAGTGAAGAAGGAGAACTCTTGTCTCCAGATAGTTTGAATATTTCTCAGTTTCTGGAATTTTCTAAGGATTTGATTACCAAACGAGCAACTTTGTTGGTGATATTTAAAACAGAAATTGAAAAACAACTTATATACTTAAATTGTACTTTTTGAATAAACAAGCATTGTTTTGTTAACAATTAATGATTTTTCCTGATCTGTTCAGACAGACACAACTTAGGAGGAAACAGTTCCTACAGCTTAAACCCAAAGTTATAGCTGTGGGAGCTACTTTTTTCTTAAAATTTCCTTGCAAATACTTAGTAAACTATAAAGCTGATAAATTTGTTTTTGTAGATCCATCGCAATTGGAGAATTTCTTGTTTGATAAGGTTTCACTGAAAGTTTCAGATACTAATATAGTTGTTGAAGAAAGCTAAGGACATAATGGATTTGGTCATTTAGCCTGACAAGGATGACTGTAAATTGTTTCCTCTATAATTTTTATTTTACTTTAGGTTGCACTGAGTGACTCTTCTTAACGTGGACTTAGCATAAGTTTTGTTTTGAATTTTAATTTATTTCTTGAATTGTATTCTTTTTTGCATTTCCTGATTTTGTTAATGATGTAACAAATATAAATAAAAAGGAAGAGAGGAAGGGGGCACAAACTAGGGACATGGGAAGGAGAGAGAGATGCTGAAGTGGGGAGGGAATAGAAAGGGAGAATTGTTGGGCATAAGTGTGGAGAGGGAAAGAGATGGTGCACACGGGGAATTGAAGAAAGGAGAATTTTGGGCATAGAGAGGGAGAGGAGTGAGGTAGAGATGCATGGGGACGAGAAAGATGAGAGGAATGGAAGAAAGGAAAATTTTTGGTCATAGGGAGGGAGGGAGGTACAGATGAGAGGGAGAAATATTGTGGTGGAAAGGGAACAGTGGGACAGATTGAAAGGGATGGAAGAGGGAGGAATGTTAGACATAGCGGTGAGGGGAATGGAAGGAGAGAAGTGGCATGGTGCTGGAGAGGGGCGATAGGAGAAATGTTGGGAATGGGGCTGGTGGGCAGGGATGAAAGATGCTGTACACGATCCGGGGGATGAGATAGAAATGTTGGATGTGGAAGTAGAGGGGATGGGAGAGATGCACCCTGGATTCCTCTCTCTCTCTCTCCTTACTCCCTTTGCAGCATGGGAGGGAATAAGAGATAAAGAGATGGTGGACAATCAGAGAGGAAAATATTTCTTCCTCTCCTCCACCTGCATGTGCAAGAATAGGGAGGGGGAAAAAGAGGGAGATTGATCCAGGACAGAAGGGAGTGAGGATGCTGTACAATGGGAAAAAGGTAAGAAAGGGAAAAATGCTGGACTATGGTAGGGAGAGACCGTAGGTGCCTGGGCCAATCAGAGCCTTAGCTCCCCCTCCTTGTACATCCCAGGATACACCGGGAAGGCCCATCATTTTTAAGAGGCAGGCCTACTGGCCGAGGGAGTAGGCACCCCTCCGGCCAGCCTTTGTCAGAAGGTACGGGTGGGGGGGGGGGCAAGGGCCCCTGGCAGTGTAAGGGAGTGGGCCTTCCTCCTGCTGGGAGTGTTTGGGACCCTGGCAGCAGGAGGGAATGGCCATCCCTCCTGCCAACCTTCAATTTGGGGGGGTTGTTTTTTCAATTTGCTGGGGGGGGGGAGTTTCTGAGCTGTCAAACCTTACTTTCCTATCAGTGCCTGAGCCACTCAGCACTCAGGCACTGACCAAAAAGTAAGGCTACAACAGTTCAGACCCTGTTGGAAAATTTTGCCTGTAAACATGGCACAAGGCGGTTAGGGAACTGCCTGGAGTGCTCATTTAAATATTGATGAGCCTATTTTATTACCATTTTAATATTAATGATCTTGTTGTACTACATTTGCATGGCAGAATCAGAGACTGGTAGGAAGTTCATTAAAGGGCTTTCTGATAATCAGCCAGTAAAATGCTGGAACTGGTTTAGGGAACATGTTAAGGGAAAGGTATGTTTTGAGAATCTAGCCCTGAATCTTTGGGAAGGTTGTACTAAAACCAGTTAGAAATGGAAGGCTCTATTTGCGATTTATAAAGAGTTGGACAGAATAGTCCCTTTATATACTTTAATAGAAAGATTTAAATATAAAATTATAAGTGTTCAAGGCTTGTGCAAATGAGGACAGAGTCCGCGGGGACAAACTTTGTCCTGTGTCATTCTCTAAATGCGCCATTCAAGGGCTTCATCCCTTCCCTAGAAGCTATGGCTCGCACTTCCAAACCTAAACTTGAGTGTATTCAGCTGGTCGTGACATTAAAGTCATTACCATATTTACAATACCTTAAAACTTTCACCTGATGTTCAGCAAATCCTGTAAATACCGCTCCAGCAGCTTGAGAGGGAGGGGTTTAGGAACTCCATGCCATCAGAGAAGCAGTTTGCATAACGTGACCATTTATTTTTTTTTCTCAAAATAGGACATCTACTTCCTGTTTCCGTTTGCAATTTCTTGTCTCTTTTTAGCACAGGGAGCTGCGCTGAATGCCCCGTGCTACATAGGAACTCTATGAGCGTCAGGAGCTGCGCAGGACATTCAGCCAATTGCTGGCCCAGACCTTCTCGCCAACATCAGAATTGATGTTGAGGGGAAGGCTTGTGGGCTGGCTGCGTGCAATCGCTGCATGCGCTGGCCCTTTCCGTAGTTGTGGTAAGGGGCTGTAATTAAATGTAGAGGGAGAGCAGATGGGCGGCGGTCAGCCTGTGCATCTCTGAAAGCGGGACATTGAAATGGTCCCATTCAAAACAGGATGTATGGTCACTTTACGTTTGCATTGACTTCCGTGCTTTAAGTCTTGGATCAACTCTAAAGCACAGTTACTTACCGTAACAGGTGTTATCCAGGGACAGCAGGCAGCTATTCTCACATATGGGTGACGTCACCGACGGAGCCCAGATGCGGAAGCCTCGCAAGCAAACTTGCTTGAAGAAATGAGAAGTTTCGAGTCAGCCACTTCACGCATGCGTGAGTGCCTTCCCGCCCAGTGCAGGGCGTGTCTCCTCAGTTCAGATAGCTAGTAGAGAAACCAACCAGGGGAGGTGGGTGGGTTCTGAGAATAGCTGCCTGCTGTCCCTGGATAACACCTGTTACAGTAAGTAACTGTGCTTTATCCCAGGACAAGCAGGCAGGTATTCTCACATATGGGTGACCTCCAAGCTAACCAGAATGGGATGGTGGGAGTGTTGGCAATTCAGGAGAATAAATTTTGTAACACTGCCTGGCCAAAATGGCCATCCCGTCTGGAGAAAACATCCAGACAATAGTGAGAAGTGAAAGTATGAACCGAGGACCAAGTGGCAGCCTTGCAAATCTCCTCAATAGGGGTAGATCTGAGGAAAGCTACTGAAGCTGCCATTGCTCTGACCTTATGGGCTGTGACTCTACTGTGTAAGGGTAAGCCAGCCTGGGCAGAGCAGAACGAGATACAAGCAGCCATCCAGTTGGAGAGATAGGATGTCCCAACTTGTGTGGATCGAAAGAGACAAAAAGTTGAGGAGCAGATCTGTGTGGTTTGGTGCGTTCCAAATAAATGGCCAAAGCACGTTTACAGTCCAGAGTATGAAGAGCTGATTCTCCAGGATGAGAATGAGGCTGAGGAAAGAACACTGGAAGAACAATGGATTGGTTGAGATGAAATTCCGATACCACTTTTGGAAGGAATTTAGGATGAGTACGGAGGACCACCTTGTCAGGATGGAAGACGGTGAAAGGTGAATCAGGAACTGAAGCTTGCAGCTCACTAACTCGTCAAGCAGAAGTGAGAGCAATGAGAAACACCACTTTCCAAGTGAAATACTTGAGATCAGCTGTAGACATTGGTTCAAATGGAGGCTTCATCAATTGAGCAAGGACAACATGGAGGTCCCAAACCACTGGAGGTGGTTTGAGAGGAGTTTTTTCGTTGAAAAGTCCTTTCATGAATCTGGAAACCACCGGATGAGCAAACAGAGCAAACAGCCGTAATTGCACTAAGATGGACTCGAATCGATGTAGACTTGAGGCCAGAGGTGGATAAGTGCAAAAGGTAATCCAAAACAGAAGATAAGGAGGAAAGTTGAGGTTCCTTATTGGGAAGAAGTAATTGGGAGGGAGGAAGTGACGTCTTCTGGCTGAATGGCGGCTTAACTCTTGAGCTCCGACGGGGCTCGTAATATTGTCGCTTAAAAATGCCCAAGAGCGGTACTGCTCTCTTAAATATGCTTTGGCAGTAAGAGAGCACGACGAAAACGCCAATTGGGAAAGCTTTTTGCTACCTCGAGCTGAGGGGACTTGCGGTCCGGGACGTCTCGGTGTCGCTCCCTCTCTCTTCCGGAGAACCCGGGAGTTGGGGGGGAGCCTGGAGCGGAGAACGGAGAGTACGGAGGAGGAGGGGCAGTGTTGGCTGTCTTTGGTGCTGCATCTCTGACTGGCTGCTGGCTGGTCGCGCTGGGATCGGCCTAGACGGACGGTAATGGACGGGATGAGGACGCTGGAAACCATTCAGTGGAAAGATGTATATCTGCCCTGGACTGATATATTACAGGAGAAATTCAGTTCCATTCTTTTTTTTTTTTTGTAAACTCATTTTTATTGAGCAAAAGGTCTACAGCACAACACACAGTACAGAAATCATTGCCAGGAATGAAAGTAAGAAGAATTTCAAATAACATAGGTAGTACAAATAATACAACTATGTCGAGTGATGGGAGCTGATTAAATCATAACCTGAAATTCGTAGCATAGCATTCCTGGCTCTAGAAAACCAGCACAATACGAAAGAGAATTCAGAGAGGCCAACAGTGGCACAATGTGCGAACATGAGAAAAGGCGATGGCACTATACACCAAAATGCTCAAGGGTTATATGATAAAGAAGGGTTCAAAGCACCCCAAATTGCAGTGAAAAGAATGTTGGGCTTTCCCCAGATCCCAACATTCTACACCACACCCACCCGCAATCAAAACCGCAGATATGCACAAATCCCCTACATCCCCCCATTCACACATACACGCGCACACCATACATCCAGGCAGTCAGAGAGAAGAATGGAGGCAATGCACGAAGCGAGGAAAAAGAGTAAGAGAATGGGAGGATAAGAAGAACAATAATCATGCGAATAATAAGAATATTAAAATAAAAAGAATAATAAGAATAAGAGTAATAAGAAGAAGGATAAAAGGTGGAACATAGGTATTTGAGCAGGCAGAGCACAAGCGGGGCAGAAGCAAATCCAGCCAGTCAGGGGCGAAGGAAAAAATGCAAGAAGATCAGCCCCATCAAGACGAACGCTACTGGCAAGATGTCAGAAATCTACCCCATATAGCACTATAGTCCTTCCAGTGATCCTGAGTACGAGAAGAATAAGTTTGAAGCTCATAAAGACCCAGGACCTTCATGCGAGCCAGCCAGAGCAGGTAAGTAGGGGCCTCAATAGACGCCCAATGTTGCAGAATAAGCTGCTTTCCCAGCATGATCGCATGAAGGACAAATTTCTGAGAAGAGGTGTTGAGCTGCTGTTGAGACAAGTCCTGTACATCACCCAAAAGCAGTGTGGACGGGTTCCAAAGCAAGGTACAACAAAGAGTTGTATCAAGACTAGCACGAACGGAGTCCCAGAAGGAGAGATTAGGACAGAGAAAGAAAGAATGTAGATAGGTTCCCGGAGAGAGATGGCATTTGACGCAAAGATCATCTGGCCAAAGCTTCATGACAAAACCTTTGGATCTAGAGAGATAGGCACGATGTAATATCTTAAATTGGGTCTCTCTTAACGAAACATTTTTGAGAAAAAGGTATATATTCTGATAGAAGGTCTGTAAATCCTGAGGAGAAACCAACAAGCCCAAATCCCGGGACCATTCATCCGCTATGGGTTGAAGGCAGCGCTCCCCCTGAAAATCCTGACCCTCTTTATACCAAGTAGCAATCCTGTTCTTGTGAGGAGGTGTAAGTAAGGCCCTCTCGTCGATAGCACCACAAGACCAAGAGTTTGAAGTGACAGCAGAGAGAGATGAATAATAATGCTTAATTTGAATATAAAGGTAAGCCTTTGTGGTGGGGAGCCCCCAGTGGGTGCACATAAGGGAAAAAGAAGGAAATCGGCCGCCCCCCAAATGCAACAAATCAAGTATGGTGGACTCTCGTTCAAGGCGGTCCCTCAAGCCTGGCAGACTCTGAAGTCCGGTTACAAACCCCGGATTACCCATTAAGGACAAAAAAGGAGATGGATGAGGCACCCTATGCTGTAGACGTCTCCACCATATCCACGCTTTGCGAAAGGCAAGGAGAAAGTCCAAGGTAGGATAGCGTAAAGAGACTGACGAACCCGGACTCCCATGGACAAACGATATAAAAGATATAGGGGAGCAGCAAGAAGCTAGAAGGCCCGGCGGGGATGTGAAGTCAAATGTTCATGAATCCACCGGAATAGGGACGCAACATTATAAAGACGGATGTCCGGTAGGCCAAGTCCCCCCTGCTCCTTGCTCCGAGTTAGTTTGGGGAAACCTATACGAGCCCGCCTGTCCTGCCAGATAAACCTACGAATAATGAAGTTATAGTGACGTTCATCCTCTCGACTAACCCAAAAGGGTACGGTTTGAAGAGCGTATAGAAGTTTAGGAAAGAGGACCATCTTGACCAGGGCTACCCGGCCCATTAGGGATAAGGGAAGGGAGCGCCACCGATGACAGAGGGACTTGATCCGTCCAATAGCTGCCGAGATATTAGATTCATAGAGTTTGCCCGGGTTCCTATATAAAAGAATCCCCAAATATTTCAATTTCCCGGGCGCAATGCCAACCCCCAGGCGTTCAAACCACTTGTCACCCATCGAGTCATTGAGAAGGAGAGCTTCAGTTTTATCATAGTTAATTTTTAATCCAGTAAAGGAACCAAAGGAATTAATAATATTCATCAGATGGGGAAGATGAACGTCTGCATGTTTGACATAAAGTAACATATCATCTGCGAACATACTAATACGGAACTCAGACCCCCCCACACTCAGGCCCTGCAGAGTCGTATCCTGACGGATGCGGATAGCTAGGGGTTCGAGAGAAAGAAGGAAAAGCAGAGGCGATAAGGGACAACCCTGCCGGGTGCCACGGCCAAGAGGGAAAGGATCAGAAATTCCACCGTTAATCAATAGCTGCGATTTAGGTGAAGAATATAGAGCAGATACCCAATGCACAAAATCTCCAGATATACCATATTTTGCAAGCACCCAGAAAAGATGACGCCATGACACCATATCAAATGCCTTTTCCACGTCAAGGCTGGTGATCAAGGCCTTGTCCGAAGTTTGGTAAGGCAATTGTAGTATTGCAAGGACTTTTAGCAGATTCATTGAAGCGTGCCTACCAGGAACGAAGCCTACCTGATCCTCATGGATCAGTTCTGGAAGCAGTACATTTAGACGTGATGCCAAAATCCCAGCCAGGAGCTTGACGTCCTGATTCAGAAGCGAAATCAGCCGATAGGAGCCCAACTGGTCCATGGGTCTCCCCGGTTTCGGCAGAATGATCACATGGGCATTGTTATGCGTGTTTCCCGGAGATGTTTCCGAGCGAAGGCCCATAAAATAGTCCTGAAGGGCGCATAAAGCGGAAGGTGGCAAGAGCTTATAAAATTCCGGTCCAAAACCGTCCGGGCCCGGAGTTTTGGCTAGTTTAAGACGTCGAATGGCCGTTTGCAGTTCCTCTCCACTGATCGGCCGATTAAGGAGAAGATTTTGAGATTCAGATATGCTAGGCATACACAAATCAGAAAAGAATGTATCCCGGGCCTGATCATCAGGAGGCTGCTCCGCATAAAGCTGTTGGTAAAACTGGAGAAATTGGCTCTTGATCTCCCTCTGCTGAGTATGCAATTTACCCGCCCGATCCTTTATTTGCGTGATAACATGATGAGTACGTGGGGGTCGGATCAGGTTTGCGAGTAACCTGCCAGTTTTATTTCCCCATGCATGCAATTTGTATTTGTAAAAGTAAATACTGCGAGAAGCCCGCTGAGATAGAATGTCATTTATTTGATGTTTAACCACTTGAAGTCGGTCCCTCAGTTCCCGTGTGAGACTCGAGATATGAGAACGCCGCAGATCCTGCAACTCGGCAGTCAAGTTCAATAAGTCTCCATCTCGCTTTTTCCTAACAGCTGCAGAGTAAGCAAGCACGTGGCCTCTCATAACGGCCTTAGCGGCCTCCCAATATAAAACCGAACTGACATCCCCCACACCATTAGTGGCAAGGAAGTCCTCCCATCTGCGCTCCAAATAGGGTTTGAAATTGGGATCAGAGTATAGATGGGGAGACATCCGCCAAATCCTGCCAGGAGAGGCCGAAGAAAACTGAAAAGTAGTTCCCAAAAGTGCATGATCCGATACCAGTGGAGCGGCCATAACAGCCCGAGACAGCTTCGGAAACAGTCCAGCAGAGATGAGTATGTAATCAATTCTAGTATATACATTGTGAGGGTGGGAGAAAAAAGAAAAATCGCTATCATCCGGATTCAGGGTCCGCCAGGCATCCAACAATCCCAATTCCCGAAGAAGGAAGGGAATACCCCTGTCATAGTGGCCCTTAGTAGCAGATTTAGCAGGCTTGCGATCCACAAGGGGCTCCGCCACCACATTAAAATCACCCCTGAGAATCATTTGATGAGAGGAATAGGGTGCCAAGAGTCCCACCAAGGAGGAGAAAAAGTCATGAGAGTAAATGTTTGGGGCATAGATAGTACCCAAAACTAAAGGACAGCCCCACAATTCTCCAATCAGAAATAAATATCTGCCCTTGGGGTCCTTAAGTTCCTTATGAATAGTAAAGGGGATTTTTTTATGAATCAAGATTGCCACCC
This sequence comes from Geotrypetes seraphini, assembly GCF_902459505.1. Taxonomy (NCBI): domain Eukaryota; kingdom Metazoa; phylum Chordata; class Amphibia; order Gymnophiona; family Dermophiidae; genus Geotrypetes; species Geotrypetes seraphini. The sequence continues at coordinate 274,663,659 of NC_047087.1, read as the reverse complement.
CTCTCTTCCGGGAAGAGTAAGCAGAGAAACCCACCTGTCCCACCCAGTCCCTCCGAAGTTTGAGATGTTCAGTTGGGGACAGGTGAGTTTCCTGAAGGAGTGCTATGTCATATTGCTCTTTTTTCAAATAAGTCAAAATTTTTGTACGTTTCACCGGGGAATGGAACCCATCCACATTCAGAGAGTTAACAGAAAGACTAGCCATAGGAAAGGAAAGCAAGATCAGACAGCAGAGAAAAGTAGCCCAAAAACCGCCAAGTACCGGGTGGGAGGCGTCCCAGCCAATTCCCCCCAATCCAGTCCCGGCGAGAAGTAGGTATCCCCCTAATAGCCACAGCAACCAAACCAGAATCAAGTCCTCGCACTTCTGTCGCCCATAAGAAACACAGCCATCCAATCCACACCCATACAAACACATACTCACATCCCACCCCAGTCCCCCATATTTCCCCCTCCCTCCCTCCCCACCCCAGACTATGTAGTCTACCCCTGCACAACATTACAGCATAGAAAACACCAGCTCCGGGCCACCTCAAAGCAGCCAATGATCAGCACAAAATAAGAAACCCTTAATAGAATCAAAGAAACACTGCATACAGTTTAAGCCCAGAGCTTGCACGGCGTATAAGCCACAGCGAACAGTTTATAAAAGAAATGCAGTTAGGGAGATAACAATGCCCAGTACAAAAAGCAAGGCCCAATGGTGAGTCTGAACGTAGACATCTGCATAAACCAGAGCAAGAAAAACTCAAGAGGGCTAACAGCAAGATAAATGAACAGAAAAGAAAAAGTGCGCCCCTCAGGGAAAGCACCCTCTAAACATCAGTCACAATTAACAGCATGGGTCATTGCACCTGCGTCCGCAGAGGTGTAGCAAATAGAGGCACACAGAGGTGGAGTAGGGTGCCTCTAGAAAGTAAAGTAAAAGAAAAAATACCATGTGCATCCCCATTACTCCACGGGCCACGACCCAAGGCTACAAGAGACCCCTGTCAGGATCACAAAAGAATACCAAAAACTTGCAAGGGTCTCCCATAATCCTGAACTATATATATATTCCAAAGTCAATAGTCCTGGTAACACAATCAGTCAGCTACCCTGGAAGGTTCCAGGCCAGAAGGAAGCTTTTGAATAAATTGCTCCATTGCCTGCGGAGTTTCCAGGAAGGTAACCTTGTTATTATGAAAAACCCGGGCGCGTGCAGGATACTGAAGAGTGACTCTAATATTGCGCTTGTAAAGCTCATTACAATAGGGAGCCATAGCCCTGCGCTGGTATGAGACTTGAGGCGGAAAGTCCTGAAACAGGAGAATCTTCTGTCCCTCAAATTGTACTGCTGCCCCTCTTCGGTACAAAGAGAGGATTCTTTCCTTAGCTGCAAAATTAAGAAATCGCGCAATGACAGGGCGCGGGCGTTGGTCATCTTCCTTGCGGGTGCCCACTCGGTGAGCTCTCTCAAGCAGCACTGGGGTTAAAGGTGGTTGCATATCGAAGACTGTAGGTAGCCATGCTTCCAATCGGGTACGGAGATCCACATCACGTACCGAAGCAGGGATTCCAATAAAACGCAGATTATTTCTGCGGCCGCGGTTTTCCTGATCCTCTGCCCGATCTTTCAAAGCGGAGGTGGAAGTTTCCAGCGAGCGCAGCCTCTCTTCAAAGTTGTCTGTACGCACCTCCTGCTGTGCGATGCGCTCCTCCGCTCGCTGCAATCGATTAGATTGAGAGTCCAGGCTTTCCCTCATTTCCTCCATGAAGGATTGAATTTTTGTAAGTTTGTCATCCATCACAAGCGTGAGGGATCGAGTGAGCTCCTGCACAGCGGCCTCCTGTAAGGTGAACATTGGCACCTCGTGTTTCTCCGCCATTTTGGGTGCCGGCGACGTAAGTTTGGCCTTCACTCCTCGCTGAGATTTAATCGGCATACCCCAAGGAAACGCCGCTGGAAAGGTATTGCCGCTTGTGCCAGAATGTAGAAGGAGCTCCGGTGCCGAGCTGCAGGGCTGTATAGTAGGAAGTCGGGTGATTATCGAAGATTTAGGACGAAGCAGCCCGGAGCTGTGGAGAGGCACGTCCGATCAGGTCTCCAGCATCACGTGACCCCCAGCTCCATTCTAATAGCAGTGACGCCATGGTAAAATCACTCTACATACGTCCATGACCCTCAGACGAATAGTAACAGTTTTCTGACTCCAGACAAGTTAATGGCTTGTAGAAAGATATGGCCACTGAGAGTTAATTTGTGAGAAGTGAAGTTATTCTGTTGAATGGGGCTTGAGAGCTAAAATGGTCAGACCACTTCCTAAGTGAACCAGAAACCCTGAATGAAAGTGCAATAACGGGGATAATATATGACGAATCGTCATAAATTGGATAAGTACCGCTTTAATGATACATCGAGTGGTAAACGGATAATGAAAACACCGGGATCTCCAGCAGCAGCCTCCAACATGGCATCTCCAGGACAGCCTCAGCTATCACCAGTAGTGACCAGCTTGGAAAATAATACTGCAGCTTTGAAAACGATCTTGGAAGCTGGATTTCAGGATTTGAAATCGGAAATAAAAGGGGTAAGAGAAGATCTTAAAACAGCCCTCACTGAGATTAGAGCGGAAATGAGCGAATTGAGAAGCCGGGTTGAGGCCTCTGAACAACATGTATTGCAGCTGGAAAGAGAAATAATGGAAATTAAAACAGTAATGGCCCAGCAAACAAAGGAGATTACAGATTTACAAATGAAAACTGAAGATTTGGATAACAGATCCAGAAGAACTAATTTGCGTTTCAAAGGGATACCTGAATCTGATCAATATAAAAATTGTATGGAAGTGATAAAAGATTATTGTAACCAGCTATTGGGACCTGAAGAGACTGTGGACAACGCCAATATTATTCTTTTAAGAGCACACCGCTGTTTAGGGGGGAGTAGACCAGGCACCCCAAAGGATATTATTGTGTGCTTTGGAGACTATGTATTTAAAGAAAAAATACTCCAAGCTGCTCGAAAATCCCCACAATTTAGATGGAATGGAATTGTAGTAGGAGTTTACCAAGATCTGGCTCCTATGACTTTACAGAAAAGAAGAACTTTTCATGAGGTGACTCAAGTCTTACGCTCAGAGGGCCACAGATATAGATGGCTGTTCCCTTTTGGAATGTGGTTGACTATAAATGGAAAGTCACGCAGAGTGGACACAGTGGAAGATGCTTGGACTGCGTTAAAAGAGTTGGGCTGTAACAACTTGCCCAATACCTCAACTAGAGCAACATTAAATAAAACAGGGAGACCAGTGGCGATCTCAAGCATGGTCACTCGATCGAACAAGAGATTACCATCATTGGAGAAATGAGTAAAAACAGCGAAATTGGAGTATAAACACTGCTAGACTAAGTTTTAAGTGAAGGTTATGGGGGGATTTATGAATGGCTGAAGAAAGATGTATGAGTGATATTAGGATGGGAGTGTGGAAATACGGGGTGGACTAAATATAAGGATGATGATTTTAATAATAAATCTGAGAGAACTTGATATATTTTTGGAGAATGGAGTAAGAGAATATTACCATTGTTTTAAAGTGTAGTTATGATGGGGGGCCTAAGAGGATAGTAGCCTTTAGAAGAAACTTCATTCTTTCTCGATAGTTGATCTGGCATTGACTGGATTGACATGTACGGGGGGAGGAAGGGAGGGGGGAATCGTAGGGAAGCTGGAGGGAGGGGGAGTAAGAAGGTAGGATCACAGATAGAAGTGCTTAGGATCGGATCTTGGAATATCAATGGGATGAACAATCCTGGGAAAAGGAGCATTATTTTTCGGGAGTTGAAGAAAATGACGTGGGATATTTGCTTATTACAGGAGACCCATTTAAGGCCCAGAGATGTGAGATGTTTAGAGAATCCATCATTTGAGCAAGTTTGGACACATCAAGGGCAAGACCCTATTAAAAAAAAAGGAGGGATTGCAATTTTGGTGAAGAAGGGACTGGGTTTGATTATAGAACAAGTATATCGAAATCCCCTGGGGAGATGCTTAGCATTGAGAGGAAATCTACAGGGACAAAGAGTAACAATAGTGAATGTCTATGGCCCTAATACAAACCAAAAAGAGTTTTATCGGTCTTTGCAGAGCGAATTGGTACCATTCCTTCAGGGGGTTATAATTCTAGGGGGAGATTTTAATATGTTCTCAAACGGATGTTTAGATCATTTTAAAGGAAGTAGAGATATAATCAGGGGACACACTCGGGCCTTTCGAATATTCATGCACTCTTTAGGGTTGATAGACTGTTGCCGTCTTCTGCATGGAACCCAGCGAGATTACACTTATTACTCTCATGTACAACAAACTTATACTAGGATAGATGGATTTGGATTCATAGGAATCAATGGGGAAAGATAGGAGAAGCTGAGATTGGAAGTATTCAGATATCTGATCATGCTCCAGTATGGGTGGAATGTACTGGGATGACATCTGGGAGAAGAACCCGCAATTGGAGGCTTAATGATTCTTTGCTTAACATCCCAGAGGTAGAAAAGGAAATTCTCTGTAAAATAGATGAATATTTGGAGTTTAACGATAAAGGAGAGGTGTCAGATGGGACTCTTTGGGATGCATTAAAGTCAGTCTTGCAGGGGGTCTTTATTAAATGGGGAGCCCGATTAAAATGTCAACGAACTCAAAATCAGCTACATCTAAGGGAACGTCTACTCGCCTTGGAAATGCTACATAAAAATACATTAGATTCACAGATACTGTCACAAATACGTCAGGTAAGGGGTGAATTGCTACAACTTCAAATGGAAGAGTTTAATCATATATGAGAACGCTTTTGGTCTTATAAATATGAACACAGTAATAAATGTAGCGCTCAACTTGCCCGTTATATTAAAATTAAACAGGCAAAAACATCCATTATAGCAATTCGAGATAACAGGGGACAAATACAGGTTACAGATAAAGATATAAGTAATTCATTTCTGGACTATTATCGACAGCTGTATAACCTGATGGAACGGGGGGAAAAATTGAGATACAGAATTATTTAGATAAGGTAGATCTACCAGAATTGTCATTTGATGAACTAAAGCTATTTAATGAACCAGTCACTCTGGGGGAAGTAATGGGGGTAATTCGGAATGTAAAAGCTGGCAAATCCCCAGGATTAGATGGCTATACGGGTCGTTTTTATAAAAAATTTGGTCCACAGGTGGCACCTTTATTAGTGTGTATAATCAACGGGATCTCAGAAGGGAGTCACTTACCTGACTCCATGAGGGAAGCAAGTAAAGTGATCATCCTGAAACCTGGGAGGGATCCATTGAGCTGTAGTTCATATAGACCTATTTCTCTATTGAATGTAGACGTAATCATAGCAAAAGTCCTGGCTGTGCGACTAGGTAAACTACTTCCTAGTCTGATCCATATAGATCAGTCGGGTTTCATACAACAGAGACAAGTGGGAGATAACATACGACGCACTTTACATTTGATGTGGCATGTGAGGAAAAATCGAGAACAAGCGGTGTTGATGGCGATCGACACTGAAAAAGCATTTGATCGAGTATCGTGGGACTTCTTGTGGGCTGTTATGGAAAAGATGGGATTACAGGGACTCTTTAAAGCATAGGTTCAAGCGTTATACTGGGAGCCCTGAGCATGTCTTCAGATTAATCAGACATACACAGAATTATTTTCCATTGCGAGGGGTACCCGACAGGGTTGTCCGCTCTCTCCACTGCTTTTTGCTTTATCCATAGAACCATTAGCGATATTTATTCGAAATCATCCCTGGTTGAAGGGGATTCAGATCGGGGGCAATGAACATCCCATAGCTTTATTTGCGATGACATTCTTTTATATATGGGAGATCCAAACCATACTGTGGGACCCTCATTGCAAATTTTTGAGGAATATGGAAAAGCATCTGGATTTAAGATTAACTTAGACAAAACTGAAATTATGAACCTCACATTAGAGCCATCAAAGGTAGAGGACCTTCAACACCTGTTCCCATTTAAATGGACATCTAAGTATATAAAATACTTAGGTATTTATTTACCAATAGACCCAGACACTCTATATGAGGCTAATTACGGACTGATTCTCCTGAAAATACGGGGAGATTTACAACGTTGGAATAGGTTGTGGATATCGTGGAGGGGGGGGGGACGCATAGCAGTCCTCCAGATGAATGTATTACCCCAGCTACTATTTCTGTTTCAAACTCTCCCGATCCCCTTTCCCATTCGCATGTTTAAGGTTTTACAAGCAGAATTTAATACATTTATCTGGGTAAATAAAAAACCTAGAATCTCTCAGAAGGTGATGTGGGTAGATAAAGACCGAGGTGGAAAAGGGGTTCCTAATCTTAGATGATACTATCAAGCAGCACAAATACGGATGTTACTGGATTGGGAATTGAATTTACATAAGTGGGGAGTACTGATAGAACAGTCTCTGATCCCTCAACATAGATTGTCTACCGGGCTTTGGTCTTCACAGACAATTCCGCAGTGGAAATTAGAAACTGACAATCCCTATATAATACACTTACTTATAATATGGGGTAAATTGAGAAAGGAATGCAATCATGGGGTAAAATTTTCTACCCTGGCTTCGTTGAGAGACGAACCCCAATTTATGGTGGGTAAAACTAATCCCGTATTTGAAAGATGGGGACAAAATGAGTTGTCTATTTTTCGAGATTTCCTAAATACAGGGACTTTGCTTTCGTTTGAAGCTTTATTATGCCTCCCAGGAGTAAAAAAGGGGGATTATTTGGCATATTTACAAGTAAAACATTATGTGGTGGCCCAGGGTTGGGATAAGATATCGTTTGCTGGAACTGAACAGTTAGAACAGCTATGGGTAATACTGCAGAAGGTGCCTAGAACTATATCAGTTATATATAAATATCTACAGGGGAGAGAAATTCCTAAATTAAATTATCGAAAAAGTTGGGAAAGGGATTTACACTGTGTATCTACTGTTAAAGAATGGGATACTATCTGTGTAGAGGTACGGAGAATATCTGTCTGTGCACTGATTCAAGAAAATGCTTATAAAGTATTGAGTCGTTGGTATTACACCCCAGAAAGACTCCATAAGATGTACCCTCAGATTTCAGATTGCTGTTGGCGTTGTCATAATGCTGAAGGCAATTTTTTACATATATGGTGGGAATATCCTGAATTAACACCTTGTTGGACCACAATAGTCAATTTTTTGTCCCACTTATTGGGAGTATCGGTCCCCAATACTTCCCAATGTTGCTTAGACTAGATGGCAAATATGTTTATTACGTATGGGGTTAGCAGCGATCAGATGCCTTATAGCTGCTTATTGGAAACAGCCCCAGATTCCAGATGAATATGAATGGAGAGTGAAACTCTCAATGATAGGGAAGATGGAAATTTATGTAGCTAAACGTCGAGGGTATTATCAACAATCATTACAAACTTGGACTGTCATCACCAAGAAATTGAATTTATTGAATCTATAGAATTATGAAGAGATCTGGATCCTAATATATATTTGATATTAGGGGGGGAGGGAGGGATTTAATATAACATAAGAATGTATTTATAGCTATTATGTTTATGGATATATATATTGTTAAAATGGATTTTCTATTTTGAATGTTTTAATTATGTTTAAATTTCAATAAAAAGAGATTTAAAAAAAAGAGGTTCCTTATCATGAGAAAAACACCACATAGACGATCTAGTCCATTTTTGGGGATAGCATTGTCTAGTAGCAGGCTTCCTAGAAGCTTCTAAAATGTCTCTTACAGGTTGAGAAAACTGAAGAGGAGTTATGTTTCAAGTTTCAAGTTTATTAGTTTTTAATATACCAACCATTAACAAGTATCTAGCCGGTTTACAATAAAAGTTAAAATCAGGGTAAAATTATATTTATAGATTATAAAATTAATAAAAGAGAAAGAGTAAAGGGAAGAGTGAACATTAAAGACATTTGACAATGACAGACATAAAAGTGGAGTTAACAAGGAGGGAAGGGGAAAAGTTACATTAAAGTGATGAGAAAGAAGAAGAAAAAGAAAAAACAAAACAAAAAAAACAAACAACAGTTTTGAATGTGAGAAGGAAGGGGAGGGTAGGAACAGAAGGAAGGGGGGGCGCTTCATTAAAGTGGTTAGGTGAATGGTGAAAGAAGAATTATCAGTAATAAAAAGCGTCTTGAAATAAGGTTTTCAGATTAGTCTTAAATTTATCAATAAGTTTTTCCTGACAAAGTTGGATGGCAGAGAGTTCCATAAAGTAGGAGCTACTACAGAAAAATTGGTTTTTCTAGTATAGAAGAATTTCTTTATAGAGGGAACGGATAGTAAATTTTGGTCAGCAGATCTAAGGGTCCGTGATGGGCAAAATGGAATAAGAAGTTTGTCAAGAAAGGATGGTTGATGGGAAGATTTGATTTTAAAGACCAAAATAAGAGTTTTATAAGTGATACGATGTGTAATGGGTAGCCAATGCGCTTCTTTCAAAAGAGGGGTGACGTGGTCATATTTCCCTAGTTTATATATAAGTTTTATTGCAGTGTTTTGGATAAGCTGAAGACGTCGGGTTTCCTTTTTAGGAATTCCATTGTAAAGAGAATTACAATAATCAAGGTGCGAAATGACTAGGGAATGAACTAGGGTTGTGATTGCTTCGGTTTCAAGGATGGATGTTAAAGATCGAATAAGTCGTAGTTTGTAGAAGCAGGTTTTTACTACTGAACTGATATGATCGTGAAATGTTAAATCTTTGCTATGATGACCCCTAATAATTTTATTTATGTTTCCATTTTTACAGGCTGAGATTTAAGGTAGATTTTTCCTGTTACTGTTTCGTTAGGATTGGTTGAGAAGAGAATACCACAAGATTTATTAATGTTGAGGGAGAGTTTGTTAGCAAAGAGCCAATCACTTATTTTATCTAGTTTTGAATTAATTTCTTGTATATCGGTGATGTTTGTGGAATCTATAGGGTGAAGTATTTGGATGTCATCTGCGTAGGCAAAAATTGTGAAATCTATAGATTGTGCTAAAGTGAGAAGAGGGGGCATGAATATATTAAATAGCAGAGGGGATAGAATAGAACCCTGTGGAACACTGTAGGTTTGAAATATAGGTGAAGAAGTTTCGTTGTTTGAGTAAACATTAAAACAACGATCGGTAAAGTATGAGGCGAACCATGAGAGTACTTGGCCAGTAATACCACAGTCTCTAAGGCGGTCGAGGAGGAGAGAGTGGTCAACAGTGTCGAAGGCGGCAGAAAGATCGAGAGAGATAAGGAGAACAGATTTTCGATGATCCAGGAAATAGTATATAGTAGAGAGAAGTCCTAGTAATGATAGTTCCGTGGAATAAGATGAGCAAAAACCAGTTTGATTGGGGTGTAAGGCATTGGTTTTGTCAATGAAATCGGCTAGTTGGTTGTATATGATTTTTTCTGTTATTTTAGAGATGAGAGGTAGATTAGCAATTGGGCGGAAGTTTGATAATGAAGTTGGGTCTGAGTTGGGATTTTTTATTTTTGGGTAAACAAGAGCCGATTTCCAGGCTTTTGGAACAAAACTATTAGACAAACTGTTAGTCACCATTTCCAAAAGAAATGGCCCAAAGAGAGGGAAGAATTTTTTGAGAATTAAGGGGGGTATACTTTCTATTGAATTGTTAGATGCATTTGTAGATTGTAGTGTTTCTGAAGGTTTGCTAGAGAGGGAGGAATAAAGTTATTACAGGTACTAAAAGATAGAAGAGTCGACATCTTGAGGGGGAGTGTGGATAGATTGACTGAGATGTGATCTGATCTCTTTAACTTTATTATCGAAGGAGAGGGCAAGCTCAGAAGCAGGTGGTTGTATGGGTAATGGGGGAGGTTTCTTGTTAGAATAGGGGGATAGTGATTGAACTATACTAAAAAGTGCTGAAGAGTTGTGAGTTGTGGTGATGTATTTAGAGTAATATTATTTTTTTGCTTGTTGTATGGCATTTTTATATTGGGTAGCTTTTTCCTTGTATAACATGAGAGAATTGTTTGATTGAGATTTCTGCCATTTATGCTCTGTAGACCGGAGGTGTCGATGGAGGAGAGCGAATTGGTCATTGTACCATGGTTTTCTGTTTGGTTGTGATTTTAATACTTTCCTGAGGAGGGGGGGGGGCAATGGAGTCCATTAAGGATTTTGTTGAAGTGGTCCAAAGAGAAAATTGTTCTTCTATTGGAAGATTAGTGAAATCTTGTAGGTTTATTTTAAAGAAGTTCTGAATCGTAGAAGAGGTGATTTTATTGAGATTTCTAGTGATGTAGGTGTTTTTATGGAGAGAAAATGGTTGTGTGGGTGAATTTAGTTGAAAGTTTATAAGGACATGATCAGACCAAGGGAGAGGATGGGTTAGAAAATCTTGAAAGAGATGGCTGGTGGAAGTTGGGCTGAATATCATGTCTATAGTGTGTCCAGCGGAATGAGTGGGCAAGGCAAATAGAGGAGTTAGTGATAGATCTGATATTAAGGTCAGGAGAGAGGTACCAAGCTAAAGAGCTGCACGGGGATCCCGTGGGGACGCCCCTCGTGCTTTTGGGGATCCTGCGGGGTTCAATGCCGCGAGGCTCATCTGATTTTCCTACCTGCCCTGCTGCAAGGCTCGTCTTCCATTTCCTGCCTGCCCTGCTGCAGCACACATAGCCAATAGGAAGTCTTCCCCGAATTCTGCGCTGACATCGGAGGGAGGACTTAAGCAAAGCCCTCCCTTCCTCAGATGTCAGCGCTGACATTGGGAAGATTTCTGGTTGACTGTGTCTGGCAGGGCAGGTATGGAAAAGGCAGTGGCGTTCCAAAGGGGGGAGCGGTCCACCCCAGGTGCAGCCATGGGGGGGGAGTGTGCACAGCCGGTCAGGTCCCCTTACATTTGTGGCCTTCCCCTGACCAACCAACAGGCCTGGCCGACAAACGAGGAAGGGGTGATGAGATTCGAAGTCGAAGCAGTGGAGGCCGGTGGACCCTCGGTCGAAGTCGAAGTCGACTTCGGAGTCAAGGAAGAAGTGGATTCCATCTGGAAGAGCCTCTCCACTGAAAGTAGACAACGTGTAAGCACGAGGTTGAAGAGAAGCACAGTGGTCACATGACTTCGGTTGATGGTGAGGCCCAAGGCACTTAAGGCACCTAGTATGTGGTTGCCAACTCCCTCCTGCCATATTACCCCCTTGATCTTGTCTGGCCGGGCTGGGTCCGACCCACATCCCTCCCTGCTTCTAAATTAAGTCATGCCGCCGGCCGGCCCACCCACCTACCCATAAACTAACTACAGGAGGGATGCCAACTCCCTCCTGCCACCCCCTCAGACACCGCCTACCCATTCCAAGCCCCCTTTCCACTCCCCTCCCCGTAGCTTTAACTTAGCAGGAGGGATGCTCAACCTCTCTTGCTCCAATGACTCCAGCGATGACTCTGAGGCCTTAGGCCCCACCCCGTTGCATCATGTGATGCACGGGGATAAGCATAAGGCCCTGATTGGCTCAGGCTCACACCTTGGGGCCTAGGGCATCTGAGCCAATCATGGACTTCCTTAGGGCTGAACCTTCGGAAGTCCTAGATTGGCTCAGGCGCCCCTGGTATCGCATGATGCACTGGGGCGCTCAGTCGTCGCTGGAGTAGGAGGAGTTGAGCATCCCTCCTGCTCTGTTAAAGGTACGGGGAGGGGGGTGGCAAGGGGGCTTGGAATGGGTAGGGGGTGTCCGGGGTGTGTGGCAAGAGGGAGTTAGCATCCCTCCTGCTGTTTGTTTATGGGCAGCATGACTTTTAATTTAGAAACAGGCAAGATCAGGGGGGTAACATGACAGGAGGTAGTTGGCAACCCTCCTGCCTTTTGTGGGGCATCGGCGCGGGGGGCATCGCAACTTTTTAAAAAACTTTTTTCCTTTTATGGGGCATCAGTGCGGAGGGGGCATTATGACTTTTTTTTTTTTAATGGGGCCAATATTTTGCATGTGTAACACACGCAAAATATCTGTGCCATGGAAAAAATGAATAAAAAAGACAGGCAGGCCTGTCAAAAAGCCTGCAGACCTGACGGTAACTCAATTACCGACAGGTCTGAGCAGTCGGGTTTGGCAATAGTAAAACCCGACTCAAAATAGCCAAGCAATTGTTAGTGAATCTATCGCTTGGCTATTTTGCATGGGGTTTTATTAATTTGCATGGGATGATCGGGATAGGATCGCTACAGGCCTTAGTGAATCGGACCGTATTGAAATCTGGTCTTTCAGGGCTCACAAACGGTACACCATCGGTTTGCTTAGTGAATCTAGCCCAATGTCCGTCTCAGCCTCACACTCTCTCCCTCTGCTGATATTATGTTAAATAAAACATTGGTTGGGTCCACCCCATTTTGCTGCCTATGAAACTTTGGCTCTGGGCTATGCTGTCCTTCAGCTGGGCTAGAATTAGAAAGCAGATGTATTATTATCACTTGTTATGGGTGGACGGGCCACGTTCTTGCTTATTTTGTTTTAATGCGAGATTCAGAAAGATGGAGAAGGGACAGCTTATACTTCTCACTCTTCTCTCACGTTCGTAACGTATAAAGTTGTTTTTTTTTAAAAAAAAGCTTTGGTCAACAACAAACGGAACCATGATTTTGCTATTTTAATACTGCAACACAAAACCTGTCTTTTACGATATGTTTGTAGTGAGCGTTTGCCTTTTGGGGACATTATTTAAATGGAGACAAAAATTGTCTTACAGCTGTCTCTAGAAACAGCACCACAACAAACTCACATTGGTAAACACGTTTCAATCACGCCATTTCTACATAACTTGTTTTAAAACAAGTTCTCCTTAATTCCTTACCCCTCCCAGCCGCATTTACTTTAATAAAACCCAGCTCTCGGGGGAAAAAAGCGTATTCAAGAAAAAAAAAATCGCTACAAAAGCCCAAAACATCCTTAAGCTAAAGGAACAAAAATAGAATCTAACGTTTACGCTTTACTACGTCTACGTTTAGTATTCAGGAAGTAAAGCCCTCCTCCCACGTGCCTGGCTCTCACCAATAGCTCCTCTTCGCGCGGAATTTCGAACTTTATTTTTAAAATGCACAAACAAATGTTGTGTTCATGCGCCAGTAAAATAATCCGATCAAAGCTCATTGTAACCTCCATAAAGACCAATTATTAGCTCATAAGGATCGCAGTGATATATTTATTTTAAAAGGTAACTATTGTTACGACAAAAGTTGATTTGTGCGTTTATTTCCTGTTGTTTTTAGCAGCGGAAGGGTATGCCGATGGTAAGAAGTGCCGTCCGTTAGTTGAGTGGCGCGCGCGCGCGCACACACACGTTGTTGGATTGGTGAGTTGGTGTGAGATGGTTCGCGTACGTGGTTGATGGAATAGGAATTTAAAGGTTAACATTATCCTGTTTCGGATGAGCTCGTTTGTGAATGGATCGGGTTGGTCTTTGACGAAAACTTGTTTATCGGGGTAAGAAATATCAAACGTTATTTGCCCTTTTCTATACGTATCTACACAGATGTGTGTCTCTTTTTTTTTTTTTTAAGTAGGTGTAGGCTGCTTTAAAACGGTGACATTTCCGAGCAAACCTGGCAGTTCGCCAATTTGTGTTTTCAAATGGGGTCTGGGTAAAACCAGGATTTCCAGGATCCTCATAGACTTGTATTGAAATCCTGGTAAAATTGCAGGATTTCACGGATTTCCCAGGATCCTGGTCCACCTTAACAGCAGACCTCCTCTTTTTTTTTGATTGCCACAGCTGCTGCTATGCATTTACTGGAGTCCCTTACAACGCTGTCTTCTCCTTCTGTGCTGGTCCCGCCCCTTATGACACGCTCTTCTCTTCCCGTGTGAGCGGACCGGCAGAGAAGAAGACGTCAGCGCGGGGACTCCCTGCAGAATGACAGCCAGAGGGGCAGTAAAATAGGCTACCTGCAGAGTGACAACCAGAGGGGCAGTAAAAAATAGGCTATAACTTATCACACAAAGGGGAAAAAAAAAGAACAGCAATACTTTGGATTTAGAATTTCAGTAACCTGGTCAACCTTATTGAAACTAATAATTCAGATTTATTCAATTTTATATACTGTTCACCCAGGGGAGCTCTGAATGGTTTACATCAGGGGTGCCCAAATGGTCGATCGTAATTGACCAGTAGATTGCAAAGGCAACGCGAGTCAATTGTGTTGCCTTTGCGATCTTTTTCTCCCTGCTGCTTCTCAAAGCCAGGCCTGGTGTGTACAAGCGCCGGACTCACAAGACTTCACCTCTCACATCAATTCTGACGTTGGAGAAGAAGTTCTGGGCCAGCCAATCGCTGCCTGGCTGGCCTGGAACATCCTCCCCAACGTTAGAATTGACATCAGAGGTGAAATCTTGTGGGTCCAGCGCTTGTACACGCCAGGCCTGGCTTGGAGAAGCAGCAGGGAGAAAAAGATCGCAAAGGCAACGCCAGGCCTGGCTCGGGGAAGCAGCATGGAGAAATCGCGTTGGTGGTTTGGGGGTGGGGATAGGAAAAGAATTGGGAAAGTGGAGAAATTGGCACGATGGCAGGGGGACAGAGAAAGAAAGGCAGAAATAAAGAGAAGGGCAGGGGAAGAGAGAAAGAAAGAAAGAAAGAAATATTGGCTTTACAGAAGAATAAAGTGCAACCAGAGACTGATGAAATTACCAAACAAAGGTAGGAAAAATGATTTTATTTTCAATTTAGTGATCAAAATGTGTCCGTTTTGAGAATTTATATCTGTTGCCTATATTTTGCATTGTGGCCCCCTTTTACTAAACCATAATAGCAGTTTTTAGCGCAAGGAGCCTATGAGCATCGAGAGCAGCGCAAGGCATTCAGTGCAGCTTCCTGTGCTAAAAAACGCTATTGTGGTTTAGTAAAAGGGGAGGGGGTATATTTGTCTATTTTAGTATAGTTGTTACTGAGGTGACATTGCATATTTTAAAGTCATCTGCCTTGACCTCTGAAAAAAAATCCAAATTCAAATGATAATTAACATTTTCTCTGTGTACAGTGTGTTTTGTGTTTTTTTTTTAAATTTTATTGTTGGTAGATCATTTTGATTTGGTTATTTTAAAAGTAGCTTGCAAGCCAAAAAAGTGTGGGCACCCCTGGTTCACATGAATTTATTCAGGTACTCAAGCATTTTTTCCTGCATGTCCTGGTGGGGCTCACAATCAATCTAATGTACCTGGGGCAATGGAGAGGGGGGGTTAAGAGACTTTCCCAGGGTCACAAGGAGCAGCCTGGGTTTGTATCCACAACCTCAGCGTGCTGAGGCTGTAGATTTAACCATAGTGCCACACGTTCCCCTAGGTAAGTTAATGTTACTGTCTTTTAAACAGTGCAGCAGGATGTAGCTCCTCCTCCTTCCATTAATATTTCTAAACCTGCAGCAGGAGAAGATCAACACCTTCTGGATGGACTAAAGTGTGACACTGTTGAAAAGTTGGAATCTGTCTTCTACCAGAAAATGCTTGGGTTCAAAATTAACATGAATCCAAGGTGCACTATAGATTATTGTCCTCTCCCCATGTTTCTTGGACATGAGTTTTTCAACTTTAACCCAGAATGTAAATTAACTTCAGACATTCTGTAAAAGAAGTGCAAAACGCTTCTGCCTGCAATTACACCAGCTGCAACACGGTTTTGCTGTTTGTGTGGCTTTGAGGGATACCTGACTGTAGGGTTATGAGACATCCAGGTTTCCCCAGAAATGCCCTCCTTTTGATAACGTCTGGAGATCCGGATAGCTTTTGAAAACTCGGCAAGCAGTGTGGGCAGGGTTAGGGTGGGATTGGTGGCGGGATTGGGACATGATGGGACAGGAATGGGTGGGTCTAGGGCAGTGATCTCAAACTCAAACCCTTTCGGGGCCACATTTTGGATTTGTAGGTACTTGGAGGGCCGCAGAAAAAATAGTTAATGTCTTATTAAAGAAATGACAATTTTGCATGAGGTAAAACTCTTTATAGTTTATAAAATTTTCCTTTAACAGTTAAAAGGAGAGATATATAAACTATAAAGAGTTTTACCTCATGCAAAATTGTCATTTCTTTAATAAGACATTAACTATTTTTTCTGCGGCCCTCCAAGTACTCTATTTTTTTCTGCAGCACTCACATTTAAAGTTCAATATCTTTTCTTTCTCAAAACTGGCACATTTCAATCAATAAATTGAAAATAAAATCATTTTCCTACCTTTGTTTGGTAATTTCATCAGTCTCTGGTTGCACTTTATTCTTCTGACTGTGCATCCTATACTTCTTCCCCCTTCTTTCAGCCTCCTGTATGCTCCCTCTCCTCCAGATCTCATTCCCTCCCCCAACTTTTTCTTTCTCTGTCTGTCTTTCTCTGATTCCGTGCCCCATTTTTTGCTTTGTTTCTGGTTCCCTGTCCCCCCTCCTTCTTTCTTCCTTCCTCCGTGCCCCATTTTTTGTTTTTTTTTCTGGCTCCCTGTCCCCACCCCATCTTCTTTCTTTCTTTCTTTCTTCCTTCCTGCCCTCCCCATGCCACCGCCGCCGCGGAATAGGCTGCTGCTGCCGCTATCGCTATCAGGAACAGGCCATCTCCCTGCTTCTCTTCTGCACCGGTCCAACCAACTCTTGCCGCACGACGTCAAGCTAGCCAGAACGTCCTCTCGACGTCAGAATTGATGTCGGGCCGCGAGAGTTGGTCGGCCCCGCAGGGAAGAGAATCAGGGAGATCAAAGAACACGGTGCCGACCTGATCCCCGATGGCAGCAGTGGGAAGGGAAGCAGGTTGGGCACCACTGCTCTAGACGAGCTGCGAGCCGCACTCTAGGGAGAACAGTGGACCTTGGTACGCCACTGGAGCAGCAGCGTGTCTGGCCGGCTCGTTCGTTCAAAGCCGCGGGTGGCGGCTCCTTGCGAGATCCGTGCCTGCGTCTGAAGCCTCTCTGATGTTGTGACATCAGAGAGGCTTCCGATGCAGGAGTGGATAGTGCAAGGAGCCGCCAACCCGCGGCTTTGAACAAACGAGCCGGCTGCTGCTCCAAAAGGAAGAGAATGATGCCTCCAGACCGCGGGCCGCAAATAAAACCTGGAGAGCCACATGCGGCCCGCAGGCCGCGTGTTTGAGACCGCTGGTCTAGGGGGTCCGGATTTCCAAATGGGTAATCTGGTAACCCTACCTGAGTACACCCCAACCCTCTCATTCTGGCTCTAGCAGTGCCACCTGGCCTCCTTTAAATAGTATCAAAAATTGGTTGACAGAACACGCTGGGAGTAAGAGCAGACTGCCCTCTTAAACATAGAGGGCTAAGGCAAGGTGCACAATATTCCGTACCAGGATATTGAAATTCTGACCCCAGGAAGGGCAGCATCTATCTGGTTTCAGAACCCTCAACCACCTATAAGGCAGAAAACATCCATTCCATGCACTCTTTCCCCATCAGAATCACAGGATATGCCAGGATGTGCAGGATTTGCAGGATATCCAGCATCTAGCAGGATCTGTCAGAATCCTGCAATTCTGACCCCAGGAAGGGCTGCATCTATCTGATTTCAGCACCCTCTTCCACCTATAAGGCAGAAAACATCCATTCCATGCACTCTTTCCCCATCAGAATCACAGGATGTGTCAGGATGTACCAGGATCCTGCAATTCTGACTCTAAGAAGGGCTGCATCTATCTGGATTCAGCACCCTTAACCACCTATAAGGCAGGAAACATCCATTCCATGCACTCTTTCCCTATCAATAGCACATGAAATGTCAAGATGTGTCAGGATGTACCAGGATCCTACAATTCTGACCCCAGGAAATGCTGCATCTATCTGGATTCAGCACCCTTCACCACCTATAATACAGGAAACATCCATTATCCCAGTCAAGCAGGCAGCATGTTGGTGACGTAATCCTTGGAGCCCTGGTACAGACAGCTTAAAAAGTGTATTGCCACATTAAGATTTTAAAAAAGTTCACGACTGACCGCACCACACTTGCGAGAGTGCCTTCCTGCCCGACCTAGGTTTGCGACTCCTCAGTTTTTAGTTTTCCACGGAGCTAAGTTGTATTTTTTGAATGTCATTCAATTTTGCCTTGTTGCCTTCCCAGTGGCGTACCTAGCATATGTGACACCTGGGGCCCATCATTTTTTGACACTCCCCCACATCTATATGAAAAATATGATTTTTAGTAACAATCTACATATTGAACAACAAGAGTGTACCTAGGAAAAGGCAGCATCTTAAACACTGCAGTGAGCACTAGAACACCAACACATACATTGTAAAACTAAACAAACCAGATCCTGCACAGTCAATTGATCCAGTACAGTCGATGCTATCAGAAAGCCATGTCCCTTTCATACACACAGACAGATACACCTTTGCCCAATATGGAATAATCACAAACTAAAAATAGAAATATGTAGACAAAAGTTAAACTGAACTGCCAAGAAACCAGACTCTGCATACAATGCAACACCACAACCCCACAAAAACAGTAATACATGTCCTCTAATACTGTGCAAAATATAAAGACAGTAGATGTAAATTTGAAAAACTGATACATAACAATCACCACTTTACAAATTAACAAATAAAAATAAAACAAATAATGAGAAATAAGAAAATACCATTTTATTGGACTAATCCCCGTAAGCTCGGTCCTCATCCCCACAAACCACCTGATTCCATCCACACAAGCCTTGAATTGTTTTATATTGAACTTATATTAAAGTATAAAAAGAAACAATATTCTGTACAATTGTCAATTTATAAATCAGCGTCTTCTCCCCACTCTCTCTTCCCCATTTCCCTTCAGCGTCCTCAGCCCACTCTTTCTCTACTTTCCTTCAGCGCACGCACATAAAAACAAGCAAGTAATTTTATATTATTTTCATTCTATTCATTCATAGAAATTAAAGTCTAAATAATGCCAGTCACATAACAAACATGATTTTACAAAGATAATTCCTTGCAGTCAAGCCTGCAAGGATTACTAGATGTCTTTCAGCAACTCCCCTCCCTCCCTCCCCGTTACCTTCGTGGCCAAGTCAAAATGATCTACCAACAATAAAATTTTAAAAACACAAAGCACATTGTACGCAGAGAAAATGTTAATTATCATTTATATTCCGCGGGTTTTCAAAGAGGTCAAGGCAGATGACTTTATGCAATGTCACCTCAGTGACAACTATACAAAAATAGACAAATATACCCCCTTCCTTTTTATTAAACCGCGATAGCGTTTTTTAGCGCAAGGAGCTGCGCTGAATGCCCCACGCTGCTCTCGACGCTCCCTGCGCTAAAAATTGCTATTGCGGTTTAGTATAAGGGGTCCATAGTGCAAAATATAGACAGCATATAGAAATTCTCAAAACGGACACATTTTGATCACTAAATTGAAAATAAAATCATTGTTCCTACCTTTGTTTGGTAATTTCATCAGTCTCTGGTTGCACTTTATTCTTCTGACTGTGCATCCAATATTTCTTCCCTTCTTTCAGCCTCCTGTATGCTTCCTCTCCTCCAGACCTCATTCCCTCCCCCAACTTTTTCTTTGTTTCATTCTGTCCCCTTCTTTCTTTCTCTCTCCATGCCCCCTTTCTTTCTCTGTCTGTCTTTCTCTCTCTTTCCCCATACCCCATTTTTTTCTTTCTTTCTTTCACCCTGCCCCCTTTCTTTCTTTCTGGATCCCTGTCCCCCCCTTGCTTTCTTTCTGGCTCCCCCCCCTTTCTTTCTTTCTCCCTTCCCTCTCCCATGCCACCGCTGCTACCACCACCATGCTGCCACCACCGCCGGGGAAAGGCTGCCACTGGCCATCGGAAACAGGCCGGCGCCGAATTCGCCCTCCTTTTCCTGCGGGCCGACCAACTCTGGCTGCCCGACGTCAATTCTAACTTTGGAGAGGACGTTCCGGGCCAGCCAGGCAGCGATTGGCTGGCCCAGAACGTCCTCTCCGACGTCAGAATTGACGTCGGATGGCTAGAGTTGCTCGGCTCGGGGAAGAGAAGCAGGGAGGGAGAATTCGGCGCCGGCTTCTTTCTGATGACGGCAATGGCAGCCTTTCCCCGGTGGCAGCCTATTCCCCGGTAAGTGGCCAGCTGTACACCCCCCTCGGGCCTTGCACCCGGGGTGTACCGCCCCCCCTTGGTACGCCACTGTGCCTTCCCGCTCTCATGTATTTTCTTTTCTCCCTTTTTTCTTTCTTTAAAAAAATAATAAAGCGGGGGTTATTTTTTTCCTCTTGCAGGCAGAGAGCTAGAGGAGGTGAAAGTGGTATGGGTGAGGGTAGGAGAAGTGAGGGGGCACCTGTTGCTGTGACGTGGGTGAAGTTCAAGCAGGAAGAGACTGGATGATCGAATGAGAGGGAGAAAGTGTTGGATCTTTAGAGTGAAGAAGAGGATAAGAGGAAGGGAGCGGCAATGGGTTTAAAGAGTGAGTGGTGAGGTATTAAGGGATTCAGTGACTTGGGGAGAGATTGGGGATCATTAATACCAGTAGGAGGGGAGTAAGGGAGTCATAACAGTGGAAGGAGGAAGAGGAACAAGGAAGAAACTGTGGGCTAGTCTAGAGAGCAGAGTGTCACTTGTCCATCTCAGTCATTGAGTTTGATTTGCCTGAGGTGCTCTTCCCATCGATGTCCCATCCATTGATGGGTTATAAGAAGTGTAGAAGGTGTCAGTAGCCCATATCTCTCACCGACCCACATTGTTGGTGTCTGTAGTGCCTGGGCCTGGAACATCATGTTGAGTCCTGTGCATGTTATTCATTGCTTCAGAATCATACCATCAAAAGCCACAAATTAAAGCAGGAAAAGTTATTTGGCACCAGCATGAACATCGATAAAACTTCCCAGCCATCAAAACCAACACCGGTGTCAGAGGACATCGCTCCCTCTGGTAAGCCTGTTAAGAAGCCATCAGCTTCCCGGTCCGTGTTGCAGGCCACTATGGCATTGAGTCCAATCATGCCGGCCAAGTGATAACCTCTCTTAAGACTCGCTTCTTTTCCATCGGAGTTACCTTTGAGCTGAGGCACCTTTGGTACCGGCAGAAAAGCTGATAGTACCGGTGCTGTCTTTTTGGGAAAAGCTGGATGCGTTTTATCAACTTAGAATTTGGTGACATGTTTCACCTTATGACCTCTGCACTGACTGCTCTGGTACCGGCTCAGCCTGAGCATGACTCTGTGAGGTCTGGCTCTTCGGTACCTCATCAAAGCACCTCTTAACACCGATCATCTCATCAATACTGCACAGCATCTTCTTGTCATTCAAGTTCATCAAGGCATCGTCGATCATCGCCTTCTCATTCCAACAAATGTTCTTCCAAGAGGAAACACCATTCTCTTGCAGATGCTTCCCAATGTCACAGGTCTCTAACACTGATCCCATGTAAGAAACATCACTCTTCTCATCATGCTTCTAAACATACCAAGTCTTCCACACTGACTTCGTCCAAAAAGAAGCATCCTCCTGACCATGCTTCTAAACTTCCACAGTCCCCAACTTCAGCTTCGACTTCATCATCTGATGGGTATCGGTGCAAACAATTCATCTTCCCTAGCAACAGCAGCAGATGAATCCAGAGACCAATGGGATAGCCCACATCTACCAGCAGGCGGAGATAGAGAAATTGATTAACAGGTGGTCCTATTGGCTGGCACTCCTCCTGTTTATCCAGTATGCTCTATCTCCCAGCAGGGGAAGTTCGCTATTCAACTAGCTCCTGGATTCTGGCAATGACTGAAATCTTATTACTCCTGTTGAGGTTTTCTCTTCAGTGAGTTATCAGTGCTATTTCTCCTGTTGAGGTTTCCTCTTCAGTGAGACAGGGGTGTCCGGCTGATTGGTGCCGGCTTTAGGGGTTACACCTGGGCCCTCCCAGGTTCCTGCCTCCCCCTCCCTCCGATGATAGAGGGTTTGACTGAGTCCCTATTTTTCTTCTTTCCCTTAAAAAAAAAAAAAAGGGACTCCACAGTTTCTGAATGGTTTTTCTGTCCTCATGGTGCTTTTACCGGCATCTACCAGCACTTACGGGCCCTGACCACTGTTTGTGAGTATGCTTCTTTTGGTTTGGGGATGCTTCCGTCGTGGATGCGTGTTGGTTAGGGACATTTGGTGTCCTGTGCGGTGATATTTTAATTTGGCGCGCTGGGGCTTGTGAGCAGTTGCGGTGGTGAGGCTGTGTTCGGGTGCTGGTGAACTCCGAGCTATTTTTGGACCGGAAATTTACAGTAGCTCGGGACCCTCCGAGTGTGTGGCTATTGCCGCGTGCTAGGGGAAAACACTTTTTCCTTGGCGCAGGTGGAGGCACCTCTAAGTTGGAAAAGGAATGGGGTCGGAGGACCTAGGCTGTTCCCGCTCGCGGAAGGCGCTCTCGCTGGTTGGTTCCACGGGCAGTGGCTTTGCGGCAGTTGCGGCTCTCACATTGGCTCTGAAAAAAAAAAAAAAGAAGGGTTTTCAGCTTGCAGAAGTCATGCGCAAGCGTGTTTTCTTCTGCTGGGGAAGCTCCGCCGGATATGTAATTTTCCAACAGTTGAGAGGATTAGTTTTCCTGCGCTCGGGTGAAGCGCGCTTGTAATCCTCCATTGTCGACGGCGCCACAGCGGGTCGCCTGTGTTTTCCCCTGGCTGCTTTGAGCGGGTGCCGCGGCCTCCCGGTTGCTTTTCCCGGGTGAGCGCAGAACGCGCTTACGATCCTCCGTTATCAGCTGCGCTGCAGTGTGTAGTCTCTTCTTTCACAAGGCCTCCCTAGTGTTTGAGTTTCGCACGTAGAGGTGGTGCAGCCCAATTGGATGTGATGCAGCGCTTGGGGCCTTGGTGAGTGTTTATTTGCTGCACTTCTAGTTACTGGGTGGCCATGCATCTTAGGCCGGGGAGCATATTGGAGGGAGATTTCAGTTTCTGCTCCTCTGCCCATTTTAGCTTTTCTCTGTACAGGGTGGCCAGAAGGTGCATTGCTGCAGGATGCTGTTTGCAGCTAGAGATTCCCTGGTACTTGGTGGGGGTTTCTCTTTCTTTCTTTCTCTTAGGATCTCCCTAAAGAGAGCATAAGCATACTTGAATGTTTTCTTTTCGCTTCCCTGTGCAGTGCTTTGTGTGTGTGGTTGCGTTATAGCATTATTTCCGGTTCTGCTGTTAAGTTTATCTGTTGGGGTGCAGTTTGGGAGCGCAGTCTGTCTAGTAGTGCTGCGGAACTGCTTTCTGTCCCTATGGTGCGGTTCTAGGGGCATGAGCAGCCTTGGTTACTGTGAAAAAAACAAAACAAAAAACCACCCAAACCAGGTTGCCCTTTGGGGGCGGTTGGTTTTTGGAGCACCTTGCATGCAATTTAAGTTACTGCAGGCTGCTGCAGTTTCCTATTATTTTTCAGTCTTCCGTCTTGGTCATTGCTACATTGCGAGTATTGTTGTGTTTCAGGAGTGTTCCTTTCTTCTTTGCTGAAATTGTGTTTGTCCTCCAGCTCGTTTTTTGACCGCTGCTGCACTTTGTGGGGATCATTTCTTCCGCTGTCAGCTCTGTCAGCTTTCTCGTAGACAGGGAGCTGTCATATGGGCAGGTCACAACGCTTTTGTCTGATACCTGTTAGGATGCTGTTGTTTTTCAAAGGGCGGTAGATACAGCATCTTGATTGCATCTAGTACGTATTCCCTTTAAAGGCCATACGTATTTCGCTCACGTTGCATGGAGTTAGTACTGTTTTCATGGGTTACATTACGAACCTTGATTTTTTTCCTAGGAGAATTTCTTTCTTCTTAAAGTTCCTCCAGTGCTCATCCTGCCGTTTACTGTCTTTTGCACTTCATTCTGAGGGATCTTGACTTCTTCCAAGGCCTCGTCAGGCTTTCTCATGAGGGAGTAGTCGCTAGACTGTCGGGTCGGGGGCTGTGAACATTTTTCAGGATGCTTGCACCTTTGCCTCCTCCTCAGGTCTCCTGTTCGTTCATGGAGTCTCTATGTTTTGTGTTTCTCTTTGAAGTGTTACTGGTCCTCAGGACGGTTCTTGTAGTTCTTGGGGAACCACTTACTGCATGGTGGCCAAGACAGGGGCATTGGGCAGGCTGGATCCCATTCTGCTGAATTAGTTTCTCAGGGTTACACATTTCTGCAGTCATCCTGGGAGTATATTTACATTTTCTCTATGGACTCCGCATCGGCACTAGGTTTGCCTGCCTCTCTTGGAGCAGCGCTTTCGGTTTTGGCACATGCCATTTCACCTACCCGAGGCTTCACGTACGTTTTAGATGAGGTGGGTGGTGGTACCGTTTTGGTGCTACCAGGCGATTCCTCTAATTTCTTCTTGACTGTCTGTTTGATTCGGACGACTTCCAGTCGGGTCATTTGTCTGACACAAAAAGGGTGGTATCTTTTCCTCAGTTCTTTACACGTGCATCGTCGAATTTGCAGCGCTCTTTTCTCCTGTACTATTGATATGTATATCGGAGTGATGTTTTTATGTATATAGGAGAGACATGTGTTTCTTTCCGGAGACTTGGGCGTGGGGTCTCGGTCTCAGATTTGCATTCTTCTTCGCTTACCATGACCATGAGTATGGGATTCTGTAGTTTCTAGGATCCATATTGCTGACTCATTGGGAACTTCGGCTTGCTTTCCCCTTCTTACGCTACAGCAGTCGCTTTTGTTCCGGTGGTTCCCGGTATCTCAGGGCTCTAATTATTTGGTATGCTCCTCCTGCATCGCTCTGTCTGATTTGGTGACTCAGCACGATTTCTCTTTTCCAGGTATGCCTCGGTCTTTGCTGGCCTAGCTCATGACCACCGCCCATCCCGGGCTGTTGGGTTGGGGGGCTCGGTGGCTTCCATCCTCAGCTCCAGGAGTCTGGTCTTCAGAGGCGACTTAGTACTTGTTCATTCTTCTATTCTTGAGCAGGGTCAGGCTACCTTTCTGGAGCTTCAGATCATTCTTCTGGAATGCCGCTGAGGGTCCTTTTGGTCAGTATTAGGATGGGGGTATTTCTCTACAGCTTGGACAGTAGGTGTTGTACTCTGTTGGCAGGTGAAGTTGTTCTGCTTCAATGGGTGGACTCTCATCTTCATCTTCTGTTGGCAGATCCTTTTATGGATCAGGATAAGAGTTTGGATAGACTTTCTATCCGCGGAATCTGAGCATGGCCCATTTCTGGTATGTTACAGTGTACAGCGCTGTGTACGCTCTGGAGAGTGTGCATGTTAGTAATAGTGTTATCTTCTGCATCCTGGATTTTGAGATTTGTGGCTCTGCCGTTCTAGCTCTTTTTATGGACATGAGATCTCCTGGACCTAGACCTCACGGCCTCGTCTCTCACTTCTAAGCTTCCTAGCTTCTTCGGCGGGCCCAGGGATTGGGAGTTAGAGGGGGTTGCTGCGTGGCTCTGTCGCCTCTGCCTTCTCTTTTTTCAGTGTCTTCCTTTGGCTGATGATGGTTTGGATTTGCCATCTCGAGCTCGCTTGCCGGGCACTGTATTTGTAGAATCTCTGGATTGGCGGCGCCATCCTTACTGTGCGGATTTGATGAGTCTTTCAACAGCTGGACTAAGAAGTTTCCTGGTATCTCCGGCTTTGCTCGCCTGGGGTCCGATCAACATGGATATTTGTACTACTTTAGTATTATGACCTAGCTTTTTGAAAAGTCTTGGCTGACGTGTAGGGGTTATGCGAAGCAGGTTGTTTCTTCTCTTATCCAGGTGCTATGGATGTCTTCTCCTGTGGCTTCTGCTTCCTTTTGGAGGTTTTTCCTTTCTTGGGTGCTTCTTAACATTTGAACCACTCCAGAGTTCCTTTTTGGCACAAGTGTATTGCCAAGGGCTTAGCGTTCAATTCCCTTCAGCTTCTAGTGCCATTCTTGGCTTGTTACAAGGGCTAGGTATATTGCTCTTCGCTTACTTCTCAGCTTCATGTAGTTCAGTTCCTAAACAGAGTGCGGTATATTCATGCACCTCTTGGAAAACCCGGTTTGGAGTACAATCTTCACGTACTTCTTCTCAGTTTACCGAAGGCTTCATTTCATCCTTGTCTTTTGGGTCTCTAAAGGGCTGTGCTGTTGAGCATGGGGTTTCTTGTGGCCCTGGCTTCAGCTCTGCAGTTTTCTATGTTGCAGGCCTTGTTCAACGGGGATTCCTATTTCTGATTTCCGAAATATGGGGTATCGGTTTGGATGGTACCACTGTTTCTTTCTAGGGGGGTGTCATCCTTTCTTTTATGTCACGCTCACTTTTCCTTTTTATATTCTTCAAGGGACGCTTCAAACGTATGGCAGCATCCGAAGCCTCCATCGCTCGATGGGTCCAGGAGGACATTCTTTATGCTTGCTTGCTGGCAAGGAAGCGGTTGGCGAAAGAACTTCATGACCATTCCGCCGGAGCGATGGCTACTTCTTCGGCTCGGCCCAGAGGTTTTTCCTTGGAGGAGATTGGTCTCGCGGCTGATTGGTCTTCCGAGAGTGCTTTCTCTCCGCATTTCTGCTTGGATGTGGGGGCGCATGCGGTAGGGGCGTTTTGTGCTTCGGTTGTTGCGGAGGCGGCGTTTGCTTCCCACCCAGATTGAGGATTGCTTTGCTACATCCCATTGGTCTCTAGATTCATCTGCTGCTGTTGCTAGGGAAGGAAAAATTATGTTCTTATCTGTTAATTTTCTTTCCTTTAGACGCAGCAGATGAATCTGGAGCCCCACCCTTTCTGGATAATGTCTCTCGGTTTTTTCTTTTGCAATTTTCGCAGTTTGTTATTATGGCAGGTTGTTTTCTGTATTATTGCATTTTGAGATTTGTTATGCGAAAGAAGTTTTTTACATGCTATGCCTATTGATGGTTACGGATGCTTGGGCAAGGAGCTATACTTGGAGGAGATAAACAGGAGGAGTGCCAGCCAATAGGACCACCTGTTAATCAGTTTCTCTATCTCCGCCTGCTGGTAGATGTGGACTATCCCATTGGTCTCTGGATTCATCTGCTGCGTCTAAGGGAAAGAAAATTAACAGGTAAGAACATAATTTTTCCTTCACAACTGTATGGAGAAGTTCGCATCTTCAGTTTGATTCAGATGCTGACTTCTACATTTCCTCTACTGAGGTTTGTGACACGTCTGAGGCAATGTCTCCATGCCGGTCTCCTCCTAGAGTGAAATCTCCCACTGAGAGACTCTCTGCCACCAAATTTATTAGACAATTGGGTAAATATCTCTCTGTCAAACTTGAGGCTGATTCTGCATATAGTGCTGAATTTTTAGAGATGCTACATTATGATCAGCCTCCTAAAGAGCTCTTAAAACTCCCATTGCATGGAATCCTTAAAGAGACTCTTCATAAGAACTGGGAGTTTTTTCTCACTATACCTGCGGCTCCCAGAAAGTTGGACTCTCTTTACAAAATCTTCTGTATTCCAGGTTTTGACAAGCAACAGCTTCAGCACCAATCTTTAGTGATGAAATCTACTTTAAAGAAGTCTAATCCAGCCAGAGTTTAAACCAGAATTCCCTGTTGGCAAACATGGTCATTAATTACAATTTCTATTTTTCCTGTTACATGAAACATCTTCTAAAGAAATTTCCTTCTTTTAAGAAATATCTTCTTACTAAACATCTGAAGGAGTTTCAGTCCATTATTCACACTCTCACTCAACTATGGAAGTATATGGTCCTAACTGCTTACGATACTTTTGAATTTCCAGGGCCTCTGCCATATCTGTAGCCATGAGATGCTTAGCCTGGTTTCAAGTGGCAGATATTGATACTAATTAGAGAATGACATGATAGCAATTACCCGTGGCAACCCGCCGAAACGGTGTGGGGGGGGTAGTGCTCACTGTGGGCACAGGGACAAGGCCATCCACCACCCCATGGAGCGGTGAATGGCCTTGCCCCGCTTTTAAGGGAGGGAAGGCATGCTGTCAAAGATCGCATGCGGCTCCCTACCTACCTATGGCCAAATCTATCTCCCTCCCCCTTACCTTCGCAGCTCTTTAGAAAAGAAACTTACTGAAGCCGGTAAAGCCTGCCTCTGCCTGCAGTCACGTGTGTGTGGGCGGAAGCTTCTCCTCTAACGTAACTTCCGGTGAAGGGGATGGCGGGGACGGGTCGGTGAAGGGGACGGTGGTCCGGTGATGGGGCAGTGACGGGGACAGATTTTTTTCCTCATGTCATTCTCCAATACTAATCTCCAGGACAGATTGGCTAATATCCCATATTTGGGGGAAGAACATTTTGGGGACTCTATTGAAAATGCCACCCAAAATCTCACTGACTATGAGAAACATTGGAATGCTTTGGTCAAATCCAAAACAAGACCAGCTACTATAAAGTCTTTTAAACCTTCCTGTTCTTATCAGAGACAATTTTCAACTAAACCTTCTGCTCCTGTTAGACCGCAGCAGAAGAAACAGCACAATGTACCCCATAATCTCAACCAGCAGCTCCTCTGAGGTTCACTTAGTCTTTTTGATGGGCTTCTAGAGAGCATAGCCACTGTTCCTTTGTTTCACTCCCTCCCACAGCCAATCAGAGGTTGTTTTCAACTCTATTTTCAGCGATGGGAGTTGATGACCATAGACTTCTGGGTTCTAAGGATCATTCAGGAGAGGTACTCTCTTCATTTCATCACTGTTCTTCCAGATGATCCTCCAAGAGAGTCTTCTTCAAACCCTTATCAGACATCTCTTCTTCTTCAGGAAATAGATTATTTTCTCCTTCTCAATGCCATCGAGAATATACCCTCAGCACAGAAGAACCGAGGATTTTACTCCTGCTATTTTCTTGTCCTAAAGAAGACGGGAGGTCAGCGACTGATCTTGGATCTCAGAGGCCTCAACAAATTTCTAGTCGAGGAAAAGTTTCAGATGTCCCTAGCGACTTTATATCCTCTTTTGGATCGCAACAATTGGCTATGCTTTCTGGACCTCAAAGAGGGCTACACTCACATTCTATCCATCCAGCTTACAGGAAGTTTCTCAGGTTTCAGGTGGCACACTATCATTATCAATGTAAGGTTTTACCTTTTGGCCTGGCATCCTCTCCCAGGGTGCCTGGTGGTAGTTGCAGCAGCCTTGTACTCTCAGGATCTTCAAGTTTTTCCCTACTTGGACGATTGGTTCATCAAGGATATTTTTTCTCCTTTTAGCGACCCATCGAACGATACTCGTCCATCAACATTTGGGCTTCGAGATCAATTTTCCCAAGTCACAACTTTGCCCTCTCAAACGCTCCAGTTCATAGGAGCACAATTGGACATTATTCAGCTCAGGGCGTTTCTTCCCCAGCAGCAGCAAGATGCTTTGATTCAGCTCTGCCAGCAAATTTCTTAACTCCCGTCCCATTTCAGCCAGGCAAATGATGGTCATCCTGGGACACATGGCCTCCATGGTAACTCCATTTGCAAGGCTTCACCTCCGGACGCCTCAATGGTCTCTGGCATCTCTGTGGTCTCAAGCCCTCGATCCTCTTTTGCAGCACATTACAGTCACGTTGTCTCTTTGACGATCGCTACAGTGGTGGATGAGCTCTTCCAATCTTTCTAGAGGACTGCTATTCCATTCACCTCCACATCTGAAGGTTCTCACCATGGACTTATCCACTTATGCTTGGGGGACTCATATGGAAGGGTTTTACATTTAAGGTCATTAGTCTTCCCAGGACCAGCACCATCATATCAATCTACTGGAACTCAGAGTGATTTTCAATGCTCTCAAGACTTTTCAGCATTTAGTCTCAGGTCATGTCCTTCTACTCCGCATGAACAATCAAGTGGCCATGTAATATTTAAACAAACAAGGAGGAATAGGCTCTCTTCTTTGTCAGGAGGCCCAGAAGATTTGGTACTGGGCGATTGCTTGGAACATTTTTCTCAAAGCAATCTATATTCAAGGAAAGCAGAATTCATTAGCAGACAAACTCAGCAGAGTTCTTCAACCTCATGAATGGACAATCAACTCTCCTGTTCTTCATCAGATTTTTTCTTAATGGGGAATGCCTCACATTGACCTGTTTGCATCTCCCCATAATCACAAGTTGCCCCACTTCTTCTCCAGACAGTATTCGACTCATCACCTGGACGCGGACACTTTCCTACTGGATTGGACACATCAGTTTTTCTATGCATTTCCTCCCATTCCTCTGGTCCTCAACAAACTTGTCAAACTCAAACAGGAATCGGCCACCATGATTCTTATAGCTCCTCGATGGTCCAGACAGCCTGGGTTCTCCTTTCTCCTTCAACTCAGTTCCATGGAGCCAATAACTCTTCCAATTTTTCCTTCTCTTCTAACACAGTGTCAAGGATCTCTTATGCATCACAAACTTCAGTCTTTACACCTAACAGCTTGGTACCTATCGGGCTGAGCTCACCTAATCTCCATTTTTCTCAGCCTGTTCACCTCTTCTCGGAAGCTTCCAGAAAACTGTCAAGTTTTTCTTCTTGGTGTACCCTGCATCAGCAGAATCTGAAATCCATCTTTGTCTCCTCAATACTGGATTATCTGCTTCACTTCTCTGACTTTGACCTCAAATCTACTTCCATTCAAGTCCATCTCAGTGCTATCAATGCTTTTCATCAACCAGTGGATGGAAAATCTCTCTCTGCTCATCCATTAATTTCCAGATTTATGTAAGGTCTTTTCAATGTCAACCCACCTCTTAAGTCACCTTCAGTGGTTTGGGACCTTAATTTGGTTCTTGCTAAATTGATGAAGCCTCCTTTTGAACCAATGTCTATGGTTCATTTAAAATACCTAGTTTTTCTCTTGTCCCTAACTTCTGCTCGAAGATTAAGTGAACTTCAATCGTTAGTAACGGATCCCAAGCGCCTAAGGCCCCTCCTATAGTGGGAGGGGCCTTAGGCACCTGGACCAAACAGGCCCTAGGATCCTGTGGGTTGGGCAGGGGAGGGGTGGGCCCGCCTCATTTGGAAGGAGGCGGGCATGCTGGCCGGACGTGCAGGAGCCTTCCGGTCCAACTTGCAGGTAAGCCCAAGGGGGGGTTCCGGGGTGAGGGGGCTTGTAGGAGGGGGTTCGGTAACCTCCTGCCTTGATCATCGGGAGGGCCATTGGGGGGGTCCGGCAGGAGGGGTTGGGTATCCTCCTGCCACTATCTTCCGGGGGGTCAGGTTGCTGTCGACAGGAAGGGGTTGCGCACCCTCCTGAGTCACTCGGGGAGGGGAGACTTGCGGCCATAGCCGCGGCTGCATACTAATCACGGCAGGGAGATCCTTGCCGCGATTAGGTATAGTGGGCCGCGTCTACATACCATGTAGGCCAGCATTTTGCTAGCCTACATTGTAAAGCGTCTCCCATTCTGCTAGGGAGACCGTAGGGCCGACTAGGTGTTGCTTAAGGGCTACCTCCTAGTCTTAGGCGAGCTTAGGCGGGCTTGCGGGGCCTCTCTGGGCTCCCTGGAGGCACCTTCAATATAGGCGGCCTGCCTGGGGGAGGCATTTTTTTTTTTTTTTAGAAAAAAGTGCCTCCGATTGGCTGATTAGACAGCTGTAGGGACGCCTACAGCTGCCTACAATCGGGAGCACTTTGCAGAATCAGGGCCCAAAAGTCCATTCCAGTCTGCCCATTCCGCAGTAACCCTTACCTCTTCCTCTCTCTAAGAGATCCCACGGCCTATTCCACACTTTCTTTTAATTCAGACACAGTCCTCTGTCTCCACCACTTTTTTCCAGGAGACTGTTCCACGCATCTATCAGCATTTCTGTAAAAAAGTATTTTCTTAGATTTCTCCTGAGCCTAACACCTCTTAACTTCATCCTATGCCAGGGGTGTCAAAGTCCCTCCATCTACATTAATTAAAGATATAGGCCTGTAGCTTGATACCAATGTAGGATCTTTATTTGGCTTTGGCAAAACAATAGTCAAAGATTCTGCCATAGTACCTGTAATACAACCTTTGTTTAGTTGAAACTCATATAAATTTAATAATTGGGGTAATAAAAGTTTTTGAAAAGCTTTATAAAATTCTACTGTAAAACCATCCCCCACCTGGAGCGGATCCAACTCTAAGAGACTTCAATGCTGTTTCTAATTCTTTTAATGATATAGGCTTTTCTAAACTTTGTTTTATATGATCAGGAAGTTTTGGACCCTCTATAAGATTTAAAAATTCCAAACCATTTTGAACTTTTTCAGCATAAGACTCAGAAGAATACAACTCCTTATAAAACTGAAAGAAACTGATTTATAATATTCTTATTTTGAGAATGTGTAATTCCACTATCATCTTTTATTACTATTATTTTTGTTTTCCTCTTCTTTGCTTTAAGATAATTAGCAAGTAATCTTCCCGCCTTATTTGAATTTCCATAATACAAAGTTTGTTGTGTAAACAAATCCTTCCTTGCCAATCTTGAAGAAATTTCATTATATTTACCTTTTGCCTTTAACAGAGCCTGCAAGGTATCTTATTGCCAATTAACTATTAATTTGGATTCCAACAATTGAATTTCTTTTTCCAAATCAAAAAACTGTTTAGGTCAATTGCTTTTTTTTTATATATGCAGGAATATGAAATGATATTACCTCTCATAGTAGCTTTAAAAAGCGCCCACAATATTTCTGTACTAATAACTTCAGAGTATTTATTTGGAAAAAATTCTGAGATCTTTAATTTAGAGAATCTTCAAGAAAAGCTGAGTCCACAACCAATGTAGTTATCAAATCTCCATATTGATCTAGAACTATCTTTGTCACCAAACTCAAATTTAATCCAAACCCCTCCATGATAAAAATAATATGATTGTATCAATGGAAGCTTGTGTAACTTGTTGTACCAACGAGTTTGAGAACAAAAAACATAATCAATTCTCGAAAAAGACTGATGAACTTGCGAGCAAAAAAGGAAAATTACCTGATCATTAAAATGAAGTATTCGCCATATATCTAAGTCACAAGATTGTACCAGATTATCTAGTCCCTAATGATATCATAGATCGATCCATAACAGCATTAAAATCTCCAGCTACAACTAAATTAGAAGCATGCCAGTGGGAGTAATAATCGTTGTAAATCCTATATAATAAATAAATAAATAAATAAAGAGGCACATTTCAGACATCAAATCATTAATACTAGTTTTTACTTTATACCCTTCCCCCTAATTCCTTTTGTGTTTACCTTAAATGTTTCTTATTTTTATTTTATCAATTGTATTTCTTACCCCCTTTACCAATCGTGTCTATTGTACGCCTGTCTATAATTACCTAATCCGTCAGTCATGTCGATCTTAAAAGTTTGTATTAAATGTTTTATTTTTTATCTATAAAGTTATTTTTATTCTGTACAACGCTTTGAAGAAACGAAAAAGCGTTTAATCAAAAATTGAATAAACTATAAACTATAAACTATTCCCTGCCGCTGTGGTGTGTGATCCGTGGCCGTGTTCCATTTTAGAACTCTGGCCACTCCCCTCCTCCCGCCCTCGCTCACCAACCGCTGCTGCTGGAGGAAGCTGCAGGCAAGCTCTCTCCCAGCGGCGCCAGAGCTGCATCATCACCGCCCAGTACCGCTGCCGACGCCGCTCTTCAAAGGAGCCTGGTGAGAATAGCGGCCGCCTGTAACAAACTTCGCAGGCTGCTCAGCACCTCAGTAGCACGTTTCCTCTGACGTACGCGATCGCGTCAGAAGGAGCTTGCTACTGAGGTGCATAGTGGCCTGCGAGGTTCGCTACAGCTGGCCGCTATCCTCACCAGGCTGCAAACGAACATGCTGGACAGGGGGAGCAGGTAAGGGGCTCTGATGGGCCAGGGAGCAGGGAAGAGGGACAGGGGGAGCACGAAAGAGGTGCTGATGGGCCGGGGAGCAGGGAAGAGGGACAGGGGGAGCACGGAAGAGGTGCTGATGGACGGGGGAACAGGAAAGAGGCTGCAAACGAACATGCTGGACAGAGGGAGCAGGTAAGGGGCGCTGATGGACGGGGAGTAGGGAAGAGGGACAGGGGGAGCACGGAAGAGGTGCTGATGGACTGGGGAACAGGGAAGAGGGGCAGGGGGAGCACAGAAGAGGTGCTGCTGGACACGGGGGACATAAAAGGAAGGGAGAAGGGCTACTGCTGGACAGGGGTTGCTGGCAAGGGGTGGTGGTGGACAGCGGAGGAAAAAGAGACAGAGAGAAAGAAAGACAGACAGAAAGCAGCCAAGGATAGAGAGAGAGAGAGAAAGACACATCTATTCTAGCACCCGTTAATGTAACGGGCTTAAAGACTAGTTATTAAAATATTCATTTTGGTTCGAATTAGGGGCATAGACATTAAATAAAGTCAAGGTATTATTCCCCATTCTTATTTCTAAACTAAACTAAACCTTAGGTTTGTATACCTATAATATAATATAATAGGTTTCTACTATAATCCATCTTCCTAAGGGATCAAAATCTATCATTTGAAAAGAAGCTAAAGAATTACTATTTATTAAAATGGCTACACCTGCCTTCTTTCCTACAGCAGGTGCAAAAAAAACAGCTTCTTAGATTCTAGAGCTGACAGATGCGTCTCCTGGATACAATAAATATCTGCCTGTTGCTTTTTCAAGAAAATTAACATTTTTTTTCCTTTTCAAGGGGTGATTGAGACCATTGACATTAAGGGAAAAGAGTTTAACCTCCATTTTCTGAAACTATTATAATGTCTCTCATCCAATCATTATATAAAACGTTATGTATTGTTAGATGAATAAACACTATTTTTCCAAAAATTCCTGATAGTATAATATACCTCCTAGAACCAGCAACATATAACGCACTCCCACCCAACCCTCCCCTACCCACCCTATAAAATGACATTAAAAGCTTGGAACTGCACATTTAAGATCAGGCAAAACATGAGAATTCCACACAGACCCCAAGTAAAAAAACAGTTATATCTGAAAATATTAAATGAAAAGTTGAACATATATAGAAAATAATCTAAGACCTTCAAACGAGAAATATGATTAATATACATATTTCAGAAGTATATTAAAATAGTCCACTCTTACTTAGTGCTATATATTAAGTCAATTAAATAAATAAGCACTGAAATATTATGAATTGTTATCAGTCATCTCAAACAATCATAGGAATCCTTAAAATAAGAGTTAAATCATATTATCAATTAAATGCTAAAAATTAGAATTTTTGCAAAAATTAGAATTTCAATTTCGAAATGAATATTAAAAACCAACCCAAAACCTTGACAACAACCTACATTCTTTTTCAACCAAACCTTAAATGATTCTCCGAGGCTAGCCATTATCAAGTTGCAAAATTTCCTATATCTTCATTTATCCTGATAAAGTAATAAAGTGAAGAAGGCAATACGCTCATATATAAAATAAAATTTTGCATTTAGATAAATAAAGTGCATTATCCTTTCTGGAAGTGAAGGTATTCTAAAATAAACTGATAGCAATTCTAATCAGGCCACTTCCACAGATATTCCTTAAACATAAAAATTCTTCATAGTGCCCTTTATGGCAATACTCATATAATATAACCTTTAGTATCACATACATCCCATCCAACCAAAAGGCCTGGCAACATCAACACAAACATTAAATCTTTACATGAAAACCCTTTTCGAAGCCACTGGATTTAGCTGGGGATAAATATATCTTATATATTAATTAAAAAGAAACAGGACTATACTGTATAGCCTGCTGCCTCTTTACAGAGGAGTAACCTTCCAAACCAGTTCACCGGCAGCAATGGTAGCAAAACCACCTTAATTATTTAGCAGGTTTTGTCTGCACCCAAACAGTAATTGAAACTGCCACTGCATCCTCAATTCTTCTCATGTAAAAACTAGCATAGTTTAGACACTTCACGTGTTATTCTGGAGCCGCCAGTCTCAAGTCTCTGCTCCCAGATTATTAGAAATTCTGAAGAAGACAATGTCATTTGAAGTGTGACTTATTATGTGGGAAACGGTCTTATTTACCTTATATACCACAGTTGTAAAGTTATGTGCAAACTATTAATATGCCAAAATCAAAATCCGCTGTCCTTTTTGAAAAAATCTACGAATTCTGTATGAATAAGCACTGTCAATTTGATATTACCAACCATATCAAACTTTTAAAGCTATCCCCAAAGAAAATAGATCACTTAATCTATGTAGACAGTGACTCGGGCAAATGAAACGCACTGTACTGTGTACAGAAGAATGATCCATATAGAACTTGCAGCCCGGGGGGCACATGCGGCCCGCCAGGTACTATTTTGAGGTCCTCGGTATGTTTATCATAATCACAAAAGTAAAATTAAACAGTTTCTTGATCATATGTCTCTTTAGCAATAAATCACAATATTATTATTTAGACTTAGCCAAAAGGAAAGATTTATAAACTATAAAAGAGTTTTACCTCATGCAAAATTGTAATTTCTTTAATAAGACATTAATTATATTTTCTGAGGCCCTCCAAGTACCTCCAAATCCAAAATGTGGCCCTGCAGAGGGTTTGAGTTTGAGACCACTGATTTAGAACGTTCTCTAAAGATGACCAGGTTCCTTCACCGTTGCAATTTAAAATGTCAAACTGTCAAATCAAGATTATAGTAAGATTCATAAAACCCTTAAATCCGTAAAGGAAAAAATAAAGCAAAAACCAAATTACCCAAATCTGAAAAATTAAAGCAAAAGTTGAATAATTAAATAGTCATTGGCTGCTCTCTATGACTCAAATAATATTCCAGTTTCTCCGGTTCATCAAAACTAAGAGTTCTATTATCGATAGTAACTTTCATAATAGCAGGATACAAGAGTCCTTATTTCGCTCCAATTTCTTTCAGCTTCGGTCTAATATCCAATAATTTTTTCCTCTTATTTGCCGTTGCTTTGGCGAAATCAGCAATATGCACTCTTGCATCCTGACACTTTAGGTTAGAGTTTTCCTTAGCAAGGCGCAAAATTTCCAGAACTTGTTGGTGGCGCAACATCTTAAAAATGAGAGGACGAGGACCCTTTAAGTTGTCTGGTCTTCTCATTGGTATACGGTGCGCACGCTCAATTTCAATAGGAAACCGGGACTTAAGAGGAAGTATTTTCATCAAAAATTTTCTAAGAATTGGATTGAATTTCCTTTCTCCACCCCTTCCGGTAGTCCTAAAAGCCTCAAGTTACTCCTCCTCATACGATTCTGACAATCTTCCACCTCTTTTATAAGCATATTGATTTTATCTCTGTCTGCTTTAAATTGTCTTTTTTCCATTTCAAAACTGTCCATTCGAACTTCCAGTTTAGTTGTTTTTATTTCCAGTATTTCAATTCGTTTATTTAGAGTAGCCCCTCTTGTATGTCATTTAGTTTCTTTGCGTTGTTTAAAACAATCTCCTTTATTATCTGAAGCATCCAAAGGTGCAGACATAAAACTGGGGCTGTATTATCGTCCACCTGGTACGCCGGATGCAGTCGGACACGACTTGGAAGCGGAACTGAAGCAGGAATGCAGTACTGGAAGTGTAACAGTGATGGGGGACTTCAACTACCCGGGGATAGACTGGAGTACGGGTCACTCCAACTGCACCAGGGAAACGGAATTCGTAGAAGCTGTGAGGGACTGCTTCATGGAACAACTAGTCAGGGAACCGACGTGAGGGGGAGCTACTCTTGACCTCATTCTTAACGGATTAGGGGGGCCCGCAAGAGGGGTAGAAGTGGGAGGACCACTAGGCAACAGTGATCACAATGCAATCAGATTCACATTAGAAAGGGAGACACCCATAGTGAGGAGGACCGCATCGACTGCGCTCAACTTCAGGAAAGGGAACTATGTTGCTATGAGGGAAATGGTGGGGAGGAAGCTCAAGAACAGCTTTAGGATGGAGACTGTAGGAAGCGCCTGGACCCTATTCAGGGACACCCTGCAGGAAGCACAAAACCTGTACATCCCCAGTTTCAGGAAAGGATGTAAGAACAAGCAGTCAAAAAGCCCGGTTTGGATGACAACTGAAGTAAAGAGGGCAATAAGTGACAAGAAAGTGTCCTTCCGGAGATGGAAAAAGGACCCAACGGAGGAAAATCACCAGGAGCACAGGAATTGCCAAAAGGAATGCCACCGAGAGGTTAGAAAAGCAAAAAGGGAATACGAGGAGGGGCTGGCCAAGGAGGCAAAAAACTTCAAGACATTCTTCAGTTACGTAAAGGGGAAGCAACCAGCGAGAGAGGAGGTGGGGCCGTTGGATGATGGGGATAGGAAAGGAGTGATCAAGGAGGACAAAGAGGTAGCCGAGAGGTTGAACATGTTCTTCTCATCGGTCTTCACGAGCGAAGACACATCCAATATACCGGACTCAGAGGAGCTCATGAGTGGGGAACAGGCCGAAAAATTGGAGCATATAGAGGTAAGTCAGGAGGATGTCCTCAAACAGATAGACAGGCTAAAAAGCGGCAAATCGCCGGGACCGGACGGGATCCACCCAAGGGTTCTAAAGGAACTAAGACAGGAAATAGCGGGCACAATCCAGCATGTTTGCAACCTATCCCTGAGAACAGGAGAGGTGCCAGAGGACTGGAAACTGGCGAATGTCACACCTATCTTTAAGAAGGGATCGAGGGGTGACCCCGGGAACTACAGGCCGGTGAGCCTGACTTCAGTTATAGGGAAGATGGTGGAAGCGATGATCAAGGACAACATTTGCGAACACATCGAGAAAAATGACCTACTGCGAACAAGCCAGCACGGATTCTGTAAGGGAAGGTCATGCCTTACAAATCTACTGTACTTCTTTGAGGGAATAAGCAGTCAGGTGGACAAAGGGGAACCCATAGACATCATTTACCTCGATTTTCAAAAGGCTTTTGACAAGGTGCCACATGAAAGGCTGCTTAAGAAACTGTGGAACCACGGGGTGGGCGGGGATGTACACAGATGGATCAAGCACTGGCTGTCAGGTAGACTGCAGAGGGTCGGAGTAAAAGGCCAATATTCTGACTGGCGGGGAGTCACGAGCGGTGTGCCGCAGGGATCGGTGCTGGGGCCGCTACTCTTCAACATATTCATCAATGACCTGGAAACGGAGGCAAAATGCGAGGTTATAAAATTTGCGGACGATACCAAACTCTGCGGCAGAGTTAGGACCAGGGAGGAGTGTGAGGACCTGCAAAGATACCTGGACAAGCTGGAAGATTGGGCAAACAAATGGCAAATGCGCTTTAACGTTGAGAAATGCAAGGTCATGCATATAGGAAATAAGAACCCGTTGTTCAACTACAAAATGGGGGGGGGCACTGCTGGGAGACAGCGGACTTGAGAGAGACTTGGGTGTGCTAGTGGATGCATCAATGAAGCCATCCGCATAGTGCGCAGCAGCGTCGAAAAAAGCCAACAGGATGCTGGGCATCATAAAGAAGGGTATCACAACCAGGACGCGGGAAGTCATCATGCCACTATATCGGGCGATGGTGCGCCCGCATCTGGAATACTGCGTTCAGTATTGGTCGCCACACCTCAAGAAGGACATGGCGGTACTTGAGAGAGTCCAAAGGAGAGCAACGAAGCTGGTAAGAGGGCTGGAAAACTGCCCATACGCCGAGAGGCTGGATAAGCTGGGTCTCTTCTCTCTGGAAAAGAGGAGGCTCAGGGGAGATATGATAGAGACCTTCAAAATCCTGAGAGGCATAGAGAGGGTGGATAGGGACAGGTTCTTCAGACTGAGAGGGACAACAGGTACGAGGAGGCACTCGGAGAAACTGAAGGGGGATAGGTTCAAGACAAATGCAAGGAAGTTTTTCTTCACCCAAAGGGTCGTGGACACATGGAATGCGCTCCCGGAGGAAGTGATCAGGCAGAATACAGTACAGGGATTCAAACAGGGATTGGATAGATTCCTGAGGGACAAAGGGATCGTAGGGTACTGAAAGGGGTGAGGGGAGAAAGGGTCAGGAAATTGATGGGAAGATAGGACTTCGATGAGAAACCAAGGGGTGATTCAGACAGGTCATGACCTGTTGGGCCGCCGCGGGAGCGGACTGCTGGGCGGGATGGACCTGTGGTCTGACCCAGCGGAGGCACTGCTTATGTTCTTAGACCTTTTTGCGCTGCCAGTGCCGGTACTTGAAATTGCGGCTTCAGATTTATTCTGCTTCCCTGACGCCATCGGAACTATTATACACCTCGTTTTTATTAAAAAATTATTTTTTTCTTTAGTTATTTTAAATACAAATGTCTGTAGATGTGGAGCCTCTGATCTACCCGTCCATCCTTGTGCACCACCAAGCCACGCCCCCTCCCTAGGGAAAATGCTTGAGTACCTGATAGGCGGTATATAAACACCTAATAAAAACTTGGAAAAAAAAACTATTATCCTTGTGTTTGATCTTATCCATAGTTTGATCTTATAAACTTATCCATAGTGAATTTACTGCTAGAACCAGTGTCAATATCCTCAGGGCTCTGTTGGGGATCACAAAGGGTGTGCCTCCGGCTATTTCCCTGTGGCTACATTCTGGCTCAGTGCTTTTCCTTATAGGGCAGGTCTCATTGCAATGACATCAGCGACCTAGCGCTCCAGATATCTTATCAATGTAAGTACGCCTCCAAAATAATTCAGGATAACACCACCAACCTTTACGAATGTAGAGATGATGCGGTATACAAACCTAAGGTTTAGATTAAGGTTTAGAACCTCTTCTAAAAGTTGTATATTCTGATCTTAATTCTAAATTACAAGCTTTGTGTTAGATCTTTTCAGATTGGGGGAGGGTGTTCAGGACAAAGTGTTGATCTGTTAAGACAAAGCCATGAGTACTTCAAAATTTTGCATGAAATGCATTTTCACATTGTTGAAATCTCTTTTCTAGGTAAAATCTCAGTTCTGAAGATGCCGCGTTTTGGAGAAATTGTTGTTATTAAAAGGAATGGGAGTGATGGGACCCATTTTCCACTGACTACAACTACATGTTTATTTGGAAGGTAAAAAGTATGATTTTTGTGGAAAAGATTCATTTACTCTTCATACCCAGGGCATGACAGATCCCAGATGCCAGGTTGCTATGGCTCGTAATAGGTACTGTGGTGCCTGGGTCAGCCTCCTAAATGTTTCAGAATTGCCTCACAAACTGTATCTCTGAGTTCTGCACTATGATTTGGTTCACTATAAACTTGAGCCATGTGATAGAAGACATGCAGGAAGTCTTCCCTAAACATAACTCACTGCTGACAGTGTTGTGTGGAAAGGGGGGGGGGGAGTAGGGAAGAGTGAGAGATATCTTGACTGCTGGCTCTTAGATTTACTAATAAGGCCTCTTCTTGTACAATCCCACTTTATTCCAAGATTAGTGGGTTATTTCCATCTACCTGCCAGGACTTTGTAGGAAGCCTCAAATTTCAGAGACTTAAACTCCTCGCCCTCATAACTCATCACTGTGCCAGTGCCTCAGTTCCTCAATTTTTCTTCCTATAAGCCAGGCTGTAGGAGCTTGTCATTTCTGCTCATGTTTTTTCTTGTAATTTCAGTCTATGCATTTGCAGTTTTCGCCCTTGTGCTGCAGGAGATTGCAGACCTTTGAGGAAAAGTCTGTTTCTGGAGGGTTCCCTGCTTGTCATTAAGCCCTCTGGACAGCCTGCACATCAGATTGGGGCTCAGGGACCGTTTCCTTTGGGAGCTGGCTCACCCCAGGTCATCCACTAGTGGGTCGAGCGCAGGCTGCGTGGTTCCATGGAGGCATGCCCAGGATTGGAGCCAGATTGCGTTCCTTCGCCAGTCGTGCTGCACAGCATGTCCGAGGGTGGCTGAGACCGGCCGTGGAAGTCCGGTCAGTGAGACAGTCAGAAGATTCAGAGTTCAGTTTTCAAGCAAGTTGAAAAGAAAAAGAAAAAATCACTCTATGGACCTGTTCAAAGAGTAAAGTTGATGATATAACTCAGTTCACAAAAACTTGCTCAGAATCAAGGAGGGGAAAACTGGGGCAAGCCCCAGAAAAACCACCTCGCAGCCCAATCATCGCATGGAGAGTAAACAGAAACGTTATATCATTCCATATATGCTTTTTGTGTTATAAAAAATGTTAACGTTCAGCACTATGTTAACTAGGTTTTTTAGTCAAAGAACTGAGCAAACTTAACTTGCAGCTTGCGGGTTCCGACGTGCACGTTTCGATCCTGCCTCAGGGAACACACAGGAATAGATGAAAAAACTCATGCGATAGGTACAGAGATTCAGAACGGACTGTTGTCTTCCATATAGAAGCGCAAGTAGCGCGGTTTAGCTGCTTTGAGAGGTGTTGTCTCTTTCATCGGTGTTTGTCACGGCCATGTGCAACTGATTGTGCAGGTGCCGGTTTATAACAGCGCGCATGAGATGGGACATGTTTTTTCCAGCGCTGTGGGCCGTTTTTCTGGTTATTCCCCGAGTCTGATTTTCTTTCTATGCAAGCCGCGGCAGGGTAAATTTTGCGGGGCTTGAATCCGACTATGTTTCTAGGAGCGTTGATGCAGCGGCCACGTGTCAGCGAGAATCAGGCATGCGCTTGGGTCTCCGGCAATGGCGGGAGAGCTGCAGCGTTCCGGTAGTTTGTTTCCAGCTGACTTTGGTCAGGGTATGCCGGGGCTTCTCTCCTTTCCGATTCAGACAAATTGTATGTGTTTCACCAGCTTTGGGACAAGCTTGGGCAGGTTTATATGTCTGTCTGTGTTCCTGCTGTACTCCCTTGAAGGAAACTGCTTGTTTAATTGAACTCTGGGGTTAACACTCAAGGGGTTTACCAGAGAGACTCTGATCTGTGCTAGGTCACCCAGTCTCAGTTTATCTCTGGACTGGGGCGA
Organism: Geotrypetes seraphini; assembly: GCF_902459505.1. Taxonomy (NCBI): domain Eukaryota; kingdom Metazoa; phylum Chordata; class Amphibia; order Gymnophiona; family Dermophiidae; genus Geotrypetes; species Geotrypetes seraphini. The sequence goes on along the minus strand of NC_047087.1, from coordinate 274,620,953 downwards.
CATACAGCAACTCACGGCACGGTGAGATCAGCAGTAAGATAGTGCCTTGTATTTCACACAGGTATCTCATTATCTCTCTTGGGGGTCCCTGCAGATTGAGCCTTTGTCTGTTGGTAACTGTCCTTATTTGGGCCTCTGTGCTGAGCTGCATGTGTCTAGTAGTGGCACAGGATATATATGCCTAAAGATAGTACAAACAGTTTCCAAGTTTGGGCTGTCTCTATGGGCATAATGACACTGCGCATCTTCCTGCGGCCAGGACTCTCTTTCTCTATTTCTGAGGGGGCCTGGACTTCAGATTTTCATGCTTAACACGCTGGTTTCTCCTGTCGCCATTTTCTCCTGGCACATGCTAGACGGGCCCCCTGACCAGTCAGGAAGGGCTGTACAGCTCCTTTTAACCAGGAGCCAGTTACCTATTATATCAAACCCGCGGAGGATCACGCGCTATGTGGCTGTTAGCCTCATCCCTGAAGCTCTCATTAGCGATGTGAGCTTTGTCTGATACCTGTTAGGATGCTGTTGTTTTCCACGGGGCGGTAGATGCAGCTTCTTGATTGAGTCTAGTACGTATTCACTTTAAAGGACATACATATTCGCTCATGTTGCATGGAAGTACTGTTTTCATGGTTCCAGTATATTCTTCTTTACATTGTGAAGCTTGATTTTTCCTAGGAGAATCTTCTTGCAGATCCTACAGTTCTCATCCTGCCGTTCCTTGACCTTCTGCACTTCATTCTGAGGGGATCTTGACTTCTTCCAATGACTCTTCAGGCTTTCTTATGAGGGAGAAGACGCTATAATGTCAGGTCAGGGGGCTGTGAAGATTTTTCAGGATGCTTGCAACTTTGCATCCTCCTCAGGTTTCCAGTTCGTTCTTGGAGTCTCTATGTTTTGTGTTTCCCTTTTCAGTGTTACTGGAAAGGCAGTTCCTCAGGGCAGTTCTTGTAGTTCTTCAGGAACTAAGGGCGTTGTTCCACTTACTGCATGGTGCCCAAGACGGTGGCATTGGGCAGGCTGGATCCCATTCTGCTGAATTAGTTTCTCAGGGTTACACATTTCTGTAGAAAAACTAGGAGAATATTTACATTTTCACTATGGACTCCGAATCGGCACTAGGTTTGCTTGCCTCTCTTTGAGCAGTGCTTTCAGTTTTGACACTTGCCATTTCAAAAACAGAAACTCTGGCCACAGATTTCAGAAATATTGAAGGCGACGACCCCTTCGGCATGGGATGTCCTACAGAGTTTGGGTTCCAGGCTTACCAAGCTGGATGTGGTTCCTTAGATGAACGCATGCATGCGTCCTCTTCAGAATGCCTACCTCTCTCACTGGGCCCTGATATGTTTTAGAACTGAGTCTGCCGTGGTCTCTGGCGGCAAGAGTGTGTGTGACCTGGTAGCTTCATCCTCAATCACTCAGCCAGAGCATTCCATTAAGCCTTGCCTCTTGAATTGTAGTAACCACGGATGCCAGCCTTCGTGGCTGGGAAGGGGTTCACTACAGTCATTTTCCTTTTCAGGATTGTTAGACTCCATAACTACAGAACTGGTCGATCATTGATGGCAATGGTCTCTGTTAATCGTCAGAGAGGAACCAAGAACTCTCCCTTGGCTCAGGAGGCTCGACTTCTTTCCCTTTGGCCGGAAAGTCATCTCCTTGCGCTGATGGTGGTGCATATGGCTGAAGTGGCTTGCAACTCAACCTGGCCGCGTCATTCTGGTGGCTCCCGATTTGCATGGAAGGTCATGGTGTACGGATCTGATGTGGCTGCGGGTGACATACAGTCTGCCCCTGAGTGTCTTTCCTGACCTTCTCATCCAGGCCTGGTTGCCATGAAGGATCTGGGTTGTTTTGCTCTTACGGCTTAGCTCTTGAGCGCGCAGCCTTAAAATAAATAATTAATTAAATAAAGGCTCTTCGATGCTTGTCATAACTGAAGCTTCTTAGATCTACCAAGTCGTCCACGGTGTTGGCTTATACCAAGGATCTCAAAGTCCCTCCTTGAGGGCCGCAATCCAATCAGGTTTTCAGGATTTCCCCAATGAATATGCATTGAAAGCAGTGCATGCACAAAGATCTCATGCACATTCATTGGGGAAATCCTGAAAACTCGACTAGATTGCAGCCCTAAAGGAGGGACTTTGAGACCCCTGGTTATGCTAAGGTGTAGAAGACCTTTCGAGCGCTGGAGCAACCAAGAATAGGTGGACCCTTATTCAACTCGGATGTCATGGGTCTTTGCTTTCTCCAAGCAGGTCTGGATAAAGGCCTCATGGTGGCGTGTCTGTGGATCCGATTTTATTTCCCAGGATTGTCTGTTCTTTTGGGTGTTGCATCCGGATGTTTCTTGGTTTTTAAGGAAAGATCTTCGGGTTTGACCACCTGTTAATAATCTGCTCCCAGCCTGAGACCTTAATGTGGTACTGTCTGGCTTTTGCCAGGGCTCCTTTTGAACCGCTGAGAGATTTAACGTTGTTTTTTCTGGTCACTCTCTCTTGGGACCGTAGTTTCCGAATGGCAGGCCTTGTTGTCCCCACCCTTTACTCTGAAATCCTGAGAGTGGACAGTTCCTTTCTTTTTGCTGAAGATGGTTTCGGCTTTCCATGTCTATCCGGAAGTGTGTTTCCCGGTTTTTTTCGGCCGACGGGTTCCAATCATCAGGATTGTCTGCTAAAGAGGTTGGACGTGCGTAGTGTGTTCTGCATTATTGGCGGGTCTCTAACGAGTTTTGCTTTCTGACCACCTGTTTGTGGTGGCTCATTTTATTATGCGGGGTTCTCCTGTTTTAGGGCTGCGATCTCTGGTTGGATCCATAGAACCATTTAGTCCACTTACGTTCTTGTGGAGTAACTGTCCCATATTTCTGGTAAGGTGCATTCTGCCAAGAGTGTAGCTTCTTTGTGGGCAGAAACCAGATGTGTTTCTCATTAGGAGATTTGCAGGATGGCGATGTGATCTTCTCTTCATACTTTTGCCAAGTTCTACAGAGTGGATGTTGCCAGACAGGACTCTGCCTTTGAGTCCTTGGTCTTAAGGGCCGGCACAGCAAGCCCACCCTAGCTTTCTTGGAGGACTGCTTTTGTACGTCCCTATGGTCTAGACTCTAGAATGTCTCACCTTTTGCACTGGAAAAGGAGATTATGTACTTACCCTAGTAAGCTCTTTTCCAGTAGATAGGTGAGATATTCTAGACTCCCCGCCCTGTCCTTGCTGTGCCTGTTTCAGCTACTGATTTCAGATTTTAGTCTCCTTCTGCTTATCCTGTGTTTTTCGTGGAGACCGGTCAGCCCTTGGGGGTTAAGAAGAGTTGTGTATATATGTATGACGTGTTGTGAGAGAAGTTCTGAACTCCTTTGACACCTCTGTTGGCAGTTCACAGTACTGTTTCGTTGTTTAAACAGAACAATAGTTTAGCATCTTTACAGGTGCCTCTAATTCACAGATAGGTGTGTGTCTCTATGCTTGGATACTGACTGCTAGAAGGTTCTAAACTAGCCTGTCATGTACTCTGGAGGCAGAGTGAAAAACCTGGAATGAATTTCTTCTGCAGTTCATGCAAGTAGTGGGAAATAACCTATGGGCTAAAACAGGGGTGTCAAACTCAAATCACATAAGGGGCCAAAATCTAAAACACATGCTAAGTCGTGGGCCAGATTTTTTATTAAGATACTTACTTTCAAAATGGAAAGATCAATAGCTGTACAAAATGGAAACTATAAGACCTTTTCTAAAATATGGGGGCCATTGACATTTTTTTGTGATGATTAAACACCAGTAATTTGATTGAAATATACACCATGAATAATAGAGAGGGGGAAGGGTGCTTATTTATTGTGTTTACTATTAATAATAATGGGAAGAGGGGGGTGGTTTATGGCTTTATATATATACAATTGTTGTTTTTCTTGATAGATTTACAAGTGATGTTTTCAAGAATATGTATGATATTAATTTGTACGCTTGTTGAAAGATTAAAAATGAATAAAGATTTATAAAAAAAAAGATACTTACCCCCTCCTTTGCTGATGCATAGCGTGGGCCCCTGCGCCGGTGGCAACTCCGACGTTCACAGGACTTCTGTGAGTGTCGGATCAATCACTGCCGCCACCAAAACCCACATCGCACCAGCAAAGGAGGAGGTTAGTCTTAGTAGAAGTATAGGGATACAACCTCTCCAACCCCACGCCGGCTACAAAATAAATAAAAAAGACTTTTCCTTTCTTTTAGGTCCTAGTTCACGCTTGCTGTCTAACATCAGCTCTGGCAGGATACACATTTCAAATATGACATATTGTAATCACAAAATAGAAAATAAATTTTTTTCTACCTTTTGTTTTCTGGTCATTTTGCTTTTAGTCCCAGTTTCTCTTTCTGATTTTGTCTATCTTCTAATTCTCTTTCCAGTGTCTGCTGTCCATTTTTTTTTTCTCCTCTTCTCTCTTGCTCCAGTCTCTATCTCCAACAAATTGATTTTTCCCTTTCAACTTTTCTCATTATTTCTTTTCTCCCTCTGTCCACTCAAATCTTGCCCTCTTGCTCATCCTTCTCCTTTTTAAATTTTCAGCTACCTATCAATTTTCCATCTTTCTCTTATTCTGTAGCTCTCCCATTTCCCATCTCACTCCTTTCTCAGGCTCTATTTCTCCTTCTCTCTCCTCTTGGTCCAACATTTTGCTTCCTCTCTTTTCTGTTGTTCTTCTTCTTTTCCCCCTTGATGCTGAACAATGAGAGAGAAGGAAAAAAAAAAAGAGATGCTGCATCTCTCTCTCCCTTCCATCACCAGGCCCAACATTTCTCCCTCCCTTCCAGATCCAAGTTCTCTCCCCCTGTCTGCCTCCCTCTTTTCCCCCCAGGTCCACCATTTCTCCCTTTCTCTTCTCAACAGTTCTCCCTTCAAGTATCTTTTTTCCTCTTCCACCACACTACCCCAAGTCTAACCTCTCTCCCTTCATCTCGCTCTCCTCACAGCACAGCTTGCCTTTCCCTCCAGCGCTGGTCACTCTCTCCTCACAGTCCGGCGTCTTTCCCTCCAGCGCCAGTCCAATGTCGCTGCCAAGCCGAGGAGTCTGTCGGCCTCAGCAATTCGGCAGTGTTGTACATGACTCCCCCTCCTGCTTTTCACCTGCCGCAGTCTGTCTCCAATGATGCGCAACTTCCTATTTCCATCCGGGTGGACCACGGAGGATGGAAGGCAGGAGGGGAAGCCACGGACAACACTGCCGAAGCTGGCAGACTTTCCGGCGTGATGGCGATGTCGGACTGGCGCGAGAGGGAGGACACGCTGGGGTCTGAGAAGGGGAAGTTTGGTAGAATTGCTGCGGGCCACATAAAAAGGCCAGACGAGCCAGATTCGGCCCGCGAGCCTTGTGTTTGACACATGTGGTCTATCACATGTCTACTGGAAAAAAGCTTACCAGGGTTAGTGCATAATCTCCTTATACCGGCCACCTGCTTTTACACTATCTTCAAAACCGACAACTGTAAGCTCCCCGAAAACAAAATTCCCAGTCCCTTTCTTTTTTTTCCTTGTTGGTTAGACGCACAGAATATTCAGGGAAACTTACCATGATAAAACAGATATTCATGTGTAGCTAGGCGATGTACCTCTTGTACAAAAAATAATATCAGCCTTTAGTCTAGAGATTTCTTTAAATAGCAGTTGCCTTTTGGATGGTATATTCAGGCCCTTAGCATTAATGGAGATAAATCTAAGATCCTTAATACTCTGTATCATTAGTATTAATAAATCCCTATATGCCTATCAGCATATAACAGAAGAAAACCAGACAAAAGTCATGTTGAGAGGCAAAGTCCCCAGAAACCAACACCCACACAGAAAAATGCAGCAATACTCCCTTCTTTAGCACTCTCCAGACCAGTAGAGGTTAATCTTTATGAATGGATATATATCCAATCATGACCAACAGGTGGAGACTGAAGACAAAACTGTGAGATAGTACATAAGATATCCCCTTCTTTATTTTTTAATATTTTACTAAATCATATAATGTATAATATAATATACGAATATTTTTGATGTATTAGGGATGGAAGGATGGTTAAATTTCATGATTTTCAGATATAGCAATTCAAGTGATGATTTACAATTCAAATGTTATTTCCTGTTACACTTGATGTAAGTTATAAAAACGAATAAAATTTTTTTAAAAAAAGAACTATGAATTACTGTGAAAGTAATACTTGAAGTTTAGAATTTGTTTCACTGAGTACAATTTATCACTTTTTCTCCTTCTAATTCTAAGGAAAACTGAATGTGACATTCGCATCCAGCTACCTATGGTCTCCAAAGAACACTGTAAAATTGACGTCAATGAAAATAAAGAGGTAAATGTATTAAGTATACTTCTTTTTAGTTTTGATTACAACCCTCAATGGGCTAATATGTAACTGAAAAATAGATAATTTCTTAGTTTTACATTTTTCTAGCGGTAATTGGAGCGGTACCTGTAAAATTGAGAAGCCTATATGGGCTTATATGATTCTATTTGGGGGTTTTTCTTCTATTTTATTTTTCATTCATTTTCATCAAATATCTCAATACAAGCATACACCTGACTAGAAATAATAAGGTTGCAATCAATGTTTCTGTTTTTTTGTTTTTTTTTTTGTAAATTTATAATTATTGAAATAATATACAAGTAAAACAACTTGTGCAGGCAAATCGAAAGAAAACAATATAAATCACAAGATATCAACATAATAAGAATCCATATTTCTCCTTAGACCTCAAAAATATTTGGAAGGGGAGAAAGCTTAATATTGGGGACCACTGTTATACAAGAAAAACCATGAAGATTAAATAAATGAAAAGGCATTAATGGCTTATTGGCCCCTTAACAATCCAATTACTTCCCATTTTACCCCCTGGAGATTTTCTTCAAGTCTAGGAAGGCTCGCAAATGGTCTGGAACAAAGCAAGTATATTTAGTCCCAGCATATTTAATAAGGCATTTCTGAAAATAAAGTTTATACTGAATTCAGATCTTGTTGAAAAATAAAAGACACAAGCAGTGTTGCTTTTTCTTCAATTGTTGTAGTACCGTATTTTCACGCATATAACGCGCGTTATTGAGAATCTTGGAGAGAGCGAGACCAGAAGGCTTTGAGCATGAGCAAATGCTCAAAGCCCAGTCAAGCCCGGCACAGGGAAGAAAGAGGATCTCCCTCGCACCACACAGCCCAGCCAACGAGGGAGGATCTTCGGGCACTGGCACTGGCACGTCCTGTGCATTGGTGCCGGTGCCCAATCGGGTAAGAGATGTTTTGCGGTGCTGGGGGGGGGGGTTGTAGGATCGCGGGGGAGGGGGTGACGCGAGCGGGGGGGGGGGGGAGGATGCCGGTTCGCAGGCCAGAAGGTAAGCGGGAGTGGGAGGAGGTTATAGCAGCATGCACGGTATACGCATGTGCGTGCTATATAAAATTTTTTTACAGACATGCTTTGGACCCGCGCGCTATACACGTATGTGTGTTATACACACATGCGCGTTATATGCGTGAAAATACGGTAGTCTCCAGTATAGCTGACAAATTGTCCAAATCCATGGTAGCAGGAACTTGCTGAATCTGATTTTCTATCTCCACTTCAGTCTCAGGGTTTTTTTTCATAGGTAAATAATAAATCTTGTTTAATGGAAGAATAGCCTCGGGAAAGAAGTTTAAATTTTGTATTAAGTACTTCCTAAACAATTCTACAGTTGATATTTCCAAAGTCTTAGGGAAATTCAAGAAACGCAAATTGAGTTTTCTGTTTTCTAGCTGTTCAATTTTTCTATGAACCACCAATTTGTCTTTAATCAAACTATCAACTGCTGTTTTCATGATTTTTATATCTTCATGTACTAATTGAAATTTAGCTTCATTGTCAGCTTTTAACATTTTCAACAGTTTTAGACAAAGAATCCATTTTCCTCACCAATTCTGATGTTTCTTGGGTAATACTGTTCCTTCCATTCTATGGAGAACTCCCCAGACTTTCCAGCAGGGTAACCTCCGAAGGGGTTGAGGATAAAACCCCACCTAGCACCTGTTGGTTTCATCGCGAGATCTCTTATTGCCTGATTACTCTCCACAGAGTATAAACCTGCAACCACTTCGGTATCGGGATGACTCTGAATCTCATGCAATTGTACCGCGGGATACAGAGGAACAATGGGAGCTGAAGGCGATAATGAAACTTATCCCAGGACAAGCAGGCAGCATATTCCCACACATGGGTGACGTCACCGACGGAGCCCCGCAGCGGACAGCCTCGAAAGCAAACTTGCTTGAAGATCTCAAGCTTTCGAGTGCTGCACCGCGCAGGCGCATGTGCCTTCCCACCCGAACTAGGTGGCGCATCTCCTGTGGGGATCCTCAGTTCGTTTTTTCCGTGGAGCCAGGAAGACACGTTTTTCTCAGCTTCGCAGCGAAATTTCTGCCTTCTCTTCACCGCGGCTGCTTCTTTTTCTTTTAAAAGTTTGGTCGCTGTGCTCAATCGTTTTCTTTCTTTTTGTTAAAAAAAAAAAAAAAATTTGTTCGGCACAGAATTTATTTTTTCTATGTCCCGGCCTCTTACCGGATTTAAACGTTGTTATTCGTGTGGCAGGACGATTTCTATCACCGACCCTCATAGTCGGTGTATGGTCTGTTTGGGTCGCACTCATCGTCCAAAGGACTGTGATTGCTGTCTGACCCTTCAGCCTCGGGCTTTTTGCCGCCGCTGTGACAGGTTTCTTCCTTTTATGGACGTGAAATCTCCTTGACCTAGACCTCATGGCCCCGTCTCTCAATTCTAAGCTTCCTAGCTTCTTCGGCGGGCCCAGGGAGTGGGAGTTAGAGGGGGTAGCTGCATGGCTCCTTTCTCGCCTCTGCCTTCTATTTTTTCAGTGTTTTCCGCTGGCTGATGATGGCTTCGATTTGCCATCTCGAGCTCGCTTTCCGGGCACAGTATTTGTAGAATCTCTGGATTGGCGGCGCCATCCTTACTATGTGGATTTGATGAGTCTTTCGACAGCCGGACTAAGAAGTTTCCTGGTATCTCCGGCTTTGCTCGCCTAGGGTCCGATCAACATGGATATTTGTACTACTTTAGTATTACGACCTTGTTTTTTGAAAAATCTTGGCTGACGTATAAGGGTTATGCGAAGCAGGTTGTTTCATCTCTTATCCAGTGCTACGGACGTCTTCTCCTGTGGCTTCTGCTTCCTTTTGGAGGTTTTTCCTTTCTTGGGTGCTTCTTAACGTTTGAACCACTCCAGAATTCCTTTTTGGCACAAGTGTATTGCCGAGGGCTTAGCGTTCAATTCCCTTCAGCTTCTAGTGCCATTCTTGGCTTGTTACAAGGGCTAGGTATATTGCTCTTCGCTTACTTCTCAGCTTCATGTAGTTCAGTTCCTAAACAGAGTGCGGTATATTCATGCTCCTCTTAGAAAGCCCGGTTTGGAATACAATCTTCACGTACTTCTTCTCAGTTTACCGAAGGCTTCATTTCATCCTTGTCTTTTGGGACTCTAAAGGGCTGTGCCGTTGAACATGGGGTTTCTTGTGGCCATGGCTTCAGCTCTGCAGTTTTCTATGTTGCAGGCCTTGTTCAACGGGGATTCATATTTCTAATTTCCGAAATATGGGGTATCAGTTCGGATGGTACCACTATTTCTTTCTAGGTGGGTGTCATCCTTTCTTTTATGTCATGCTCGCTTTTCCTTCCTTCTTCCTGGGAGGAGAAATTGGGAGCAGTGCTTTTATTCACTGCATTTTTTGACATGTACGTAGCGTCCTCCCCGAACTCGGTTTCTAACGACTTTTAGTTGTTTATATCTCCTTTTTGTTTTCTTCAAGGGACGCCTCAAATGTATGGCGGCGTCCGAAGCCTCCATCGCTCAATGGGTCCAGGAGGACATTCTTTATGCTTGCTTGCTGGCAGGGAAGTGGGTGGCGAAAGAACTTCATGACCATTCTGCCGGAGCGATGGCTACTTCTTGGGCTCGGCCCTGAGGTTTTTTCCTTGGAGGAGATTTGTCTCGCGGCAAATTGGTCTTCCGAGAGTGCTTTCTCTCCGCATTTCTGCTTGGATGTGGGGGCGCATGCGGTAGGGGCGTTTTGTGCTTCGGTTGTTGCGGAGGCGGCGTTTGCTTCCCACCCAGATTGAGGATTGCTTTGCTACATCCCATTGGTCTCTGGATTCATCTGCTGCTGTTGCTAGGGAAGGAAAAATTATGTTCTTACCTGTTAATTTTCTTTCCCTTAGACGCAGCAGATGAATCCAGAGCCCCACCCTTTCTGGATATTGTCTCTCGGTTTTTTCTTTTGCGACTTTCGCAGTTTGTTATTATGGCAGGTTGTTTTCTGTATTATTGCATTTTGAGATTTGTTATGGGAAATAAGTTTTTTACATGCTATGCCTATTGATGGTTACGGATGCTTGGGTAAGGAGCTATACTGGATAAACAGGAGGAGTGCCAGCCAATAGGACCACCTGTTAATCAGTTTCTCTATCTCCGCCTGCTGGTAGATGTGAGCTATCCCATTGGTCTCTGGATTCATCTGCTGCGTCTAAGGGAAAGAAAATTAACAGGTAAGAACATAATTTTTCCTTCCCAATTATTCCACTTCAAAACTATTCCATACATAAATTTACACAACCTAGGTTTTTCCTTTATATTCAAGATTAAACATGCTTCTTTATCTTTGTAATATTAATATCATGAAAAATGTTGTATTCCTAATTGCTTACGGAATTACCCAAAAGCCAACAAACCTTATCATTCACATACATTCATATAGTTTACTCATGTTATTTATGCATTTTCCCTCTTTTTATTGTATCCTTTTTTCTTTTCTTTTTCTTTCCCTTTTAAATTATCTAACTTTTATCAAGTCTATAAACAAGATAAATACTTCAATTTCTATCTTGCTAAATTAAACAATGAAATAAGTTATGTAGAACTATCTTATCTGCTCAGCTTTATCATACTTAGAGAGATTTTCCATTCTTCTATCTTGCCAATATGGTTTCAGACCCAACTTCAATACCGAATCTCTATTGGCCTCACTAATTTCAAAGGTTCAGTAACTACATTCACGTAATAAGTTTGCAATCCTATTACAATTCGATCTATCTGCGGCCTTTGACATCTTTCACCACGATATCGTGATCTACCAACTTTCTGAGATAGGCATTGATTCTACAGTCTTAGACTGGTTCTCGAAAATTCTTTTTTTTTTTTAATTGATTTTCAATTTAAATTTCAAGTATTACAATGGTACAGAAAGCAATAATAGCATAGATATTAAATACAATGTAAATATAACTCATAAGTTAATAAATTTACTATTTATGCTCAAGTCCTCAACTTAGGATCCAAGAATCAAAGAAAAAAATGGCGAAACAATGAAGAATACTAATAATTACATAAGAAACTGAAAGCTATAGCACTGAAATGAGGTCCATCAATAGTCAAATTATAGGGCTCAAAGATTACTTGCATTCAGACGAGACATTGCCACAAAGTTTGTCAGTTGAGATGGTTCAAAAAACACATACTTAAGAGTACGGTAACACACAATACATTTACACAGATGTCTCAAATAAAAAGTCGCCCCCAAAGATATAACCCCAGGTTTCAAAAGAAAAAATTCACGGCGGCGCCTTTGCATCTCCCGTGCCAAGTCTAGAAACATTTGTATTTTGTGACCAAGGAAACTTTTTGTCTGTTTTTAAAGTAAAGCTTTAACAACCATGTTTTATCAATTGGTAAAGCTAAGGTAATAATCATAGTGGCTGATGATGCTAAGTCCTTCTCAGATGTCTCTAAAATTTGTGAGATATTTAAGGGTTCTCGGTCTGAAGATTTTTCTTTTTGTTGTTGGTTTTGTCCTTTATCAGGCAAATAATAAACCCGTGAGAGTGGTGGTAACGATTCTTCAGATATCTCCAAAATTTCCGCTAGATATTTCTTAAGTATATCTCTAGGTGTTACCAAATCAAGTCTTGGAAAGTTAATTAACCTTAAATTGTTGCTATGTGAATTGTTCTCAAGCATTTCAATTTTCTTCCTTAGGTTAATATTATCTTTAACTAAAGTCTCTTGCAATTGTTTCGATGTTATAATTTCCTTTTCCCTAGCAACAGCAGCAGATGAATCCAGAGACCAATGGGATAGCACATATCTACCAGCAGGCGGAGATAGAGAAACTGATTAACAGGTGCTCCCATTGGCTGGCACTCCTCCTGTATCTCCAGTATTCTCTAACTCCCAGCAGGAAATGGTTGCTATTCAACTAGCTCCTGAATTCTGTGACTGGAAACTTATTTTCTCCTGTTGAGGTTTCTCTTCAGTGAGACTGCCATTCTGTTTCTCCTGTTGAGGTTTCTCTTCAGTGAGCTGGCAATGCTATTTCTCCTGTTGAGATTTTCTCTTCAGTGAGACAGAGGTGTCCGGCTGAACGGTGCCGGCTTTAGGGGTTACACCTGGGCCCCCCCAGGTCCCTGACTCACCCTCCCTCCATTGATAGAGGGTCTGACTGGGTCTCAATTTTTTTCTTCTTTCCCTTCTCTGTTTAAAAAAAAAAAGAAAGAGACTACAGTTGCTATATTCTGCCCTGTTATTGCTGCACTACTAGCTCTAACTGGCTTCAACCGGCCCTAACAAGCTTGTGAGTATGTCTGGTTTTTACTGTCGTTTGAACTTCAGGTTCTGTTTGGGAGTCTTAGTACTGTGGGTTCGGTCATCGTACATTTAAGGAATGGATATTTTCTTGAGGCTAAGTTTTATGATTAGAAATCCGTGGAGGGAGCCGGGACTTCCCGCCCTTTGCATGCACGCGCTTGGTTTCCTTGTTGGTTACAGCGCGGCGGTAGCGGTGCGATTTCATGGTCGCACTTTGTGACATTTCCGCTCCTCGAGACGATCATGTCAGAGTAAAACCCCATAGTAAATCCTGTGACCGAGACCAGAGACTGACCGAGAATGATCAGGCAGGTGATCATGAAAGCAGAGCTGCCTATCCTGAGCCATCTGAACCTGAGCAGGAGCCAGAATACAGGTTAGCTCCATGTCCCAGTAAAAACCCCAGCTCCCTTAAGAGGTTTAATCAGGCTCCCAGTTGTATTCGGCCCAGCAACCTGGGGGGGAGCCAAAGAGCACGAAAGCTAGGAACACAGACACCTAGAACAGGGAGTGGCACAAACACTCTTAAGCAACTCTCCAAGGCAGTAAGGCAGGCTGCACATGAGGACCTGGCAGAGAAGGTTCTCCGGGCCAGGCAAAGGCCAGACCTCGCACAGGAGCCTAATGAATGGGAGGATTCCATTGACCAAGAGTCAGCAGAGCAGTTGGGTGTTCCGGAAAACATGGACACAGCTGAATGGGTGCTGCCTGGAGCTGAGAACGTGGAAGCCATGGATGTCAGCTTGGCAGTCTCTCACTAAGGACTGGAGGTACTGGTTTCCATAAGGAGATAGTTGTTGGGACTGTTTGCTGAAAAACTATTTTGTTCTTGTGTATAAAAGTTTTGGTTCTACTGCAAAGCCAAGCTCAGAGCAGTGCTGCAGTAGCATTCAGCATTGATTACGTTGCTGCACTCCAGCTGTGCAAAAGCCAGGAGAAACTGAAGGAAGTTTTTCTTTTGGGCTTGTGGAGCAGTTTCCCTGTTACCTATTTAACTTCAAGGGACTTACAGAATTGGAGTAGGATTCCCGAAGATCTAAGGGTTGGGATTCTGCGGGAGCTTGTTAAAGCTATTTAATAAAGGGGAACCAGCAATTCTATTGCCCAACTGTTAGAAGGACTGGAGAGTAGCTATTGCTGGAATGACAAGAGCCTGCAGTAAGGTCTTACTTTTCTTTTTATGTTTGAAGTTTGCTTTGCAATACAGAATATAAGAGCCTGGTGAAGAAACAGGATTATATGCTGAAAAGTCCAGGACTCAAGAATATTGTTGAGGACTTTTTCCTTTTTGGGACTAGTTTTGTTTCTCTTGCTGAGTGTGTGGTTTAGTGCTGGGTGAAGCCGCTAGAACCTTTATTGTGGACTTCTATGGACTTACCTACTATAAGAACTGCTGTTCTTCCATTGAACTGTTTTGGGAGGATATAAACCTTTTTCCTTTGGAGCAAAAGGAAGATAGTGCTAGTGCTTCCTTGTATGATTTTGGTTTTCTATTTTTGTTTTTGGTGACAAATTAAACCTTGAACATTTTTGATTTGACTTGGCTCTCGCTGTGGTTTATTGTAGCGAAGCCCAGAGTATTGGGACACCAGTGAGGTCTTCCACTTTGGGAGCCACGCCAGGGTCGTGCTGCCGCCTGTCGGTGGTCCTCCACAAGCTTCCAGGGACCCCGGCAGGTGACAACTTGTTCTCATTATTGGGTTTCAGTGCAGCAGTAGTCCTGTTTATTCTGAGGCTCTCTTTCATCGGTGTTTGTCACGGCCATGTGCAGCTGATTGTGCAGGTGCAGGTTTATAGCAGCGCGCATGAGATGGGACATGTTTTTTCCGGCGCTGTGAGCCATTCTTCTGGTTATTCCCCGAGTCTGATTTTCTTTCTATGCAAGCCGTGGCAGGGTAAATTTTGCGGGGCTTGAATCCAACTATGTTTCTAGGAGCGTTGATGAAGCGACTAAGTGTCAGCGAGAATTAGGTGTGCGTTTGGGTCTCTGGCGATGGCGGGAGAGCTGCAGCGTTCCGGTAGTTTGTTTCCAGCTGACTTTGGTCAGGGTATGCCGGGGCTTCTCTCCTTTCCGGTTCAGACAAGTTGTATGTGTTTCACCAGCTTTGGGACAAGCTTGGGCAGATTTATATGTCTATGTCTGTGTTCCTGCTGTACTCCCCTGAAGGAAGCTGCTTGTTTAACCGGACTCTGGAGTTAGCACTTAAGTGGTTTACCAGAGAGACTCTGACCTGTGCTAGGTCACCCAGTCTCGGTTTGTCTCTGGACTGGAGTGACATACGGCAACTCACGGCACGGTGAGATCAGCAGTAAGATAATGCCCTGTACTTCACACATTCACACTTCATTGTCTCTTTTGGGGTCCCTGCAGATTGAGCCTTTGTCTGTTGGTAACTGTCCTTCTTATTTTGGCCTCTGTGCTGCGCTGCATGTGTCTAGTAGTGGCATAGGATATATATGCCTAAAGGTAGTACAAACAGTTTCCAAGTTCGGGCTGTCTCTATGGGCATAATGACACTGCACATCTTCCTGCGGCCAGAACTCTCTTTCTCTATTTCTGAGGGGGCCTGGACTTCAGATTTCCATGCTTATCACGCTGATTTCTCCTGTCGCCATTTTCTCATGGCACATGCTAGACGGGCCCCCCGACCAGACAGGAACGGCTGTACAGCTCCTTTTAACCAGGAGCCAGTTACCTATTCTATCAAACCCGCGGAGAATCACGCGCTATGTGGCTGTTAGCCTCATCCCTGAAGCTCTCATTAGCGATGTGAGCTTTGTCTGATACCTGTAAGGATGCTGTTGTTTTCCACGGGGCGGTAGATGCAGCATCTTGATTGAGTCTAGTACGTATTCACTTTAAAGGACATACGTATTTCGCTCATGTTGCATGGCGTTAGTACTGTTTTCATGGTTCCAGTATATTTCTATTTTCATTGTGAAACTTGATTTTTCCTAGGAGAATCTTCTTGCAGATCCTACAGTTCTCATCCTGCCATTCCCTGACCTTCTGCACTTCATTTTGAGGGGATCTTGACTTATTCCAATGACTCTTCAGGCTTTCTCATGAGGGAGAAGACGCTATAATGTCCGGTCAGGGGGCTGTGAACATTTTTCAGGATGCTTGCAACTTTGCATCCTCCTCGGGTTTCCAGTTCGTTCTTGGAGTCTCTCTGTTTTGTGTTTCCCTTTTCAGTGTCACTGGTCCTCAGGGCAGTTTTTGTAGTTTTATTTTTTTTTCCATGCTATGCCTATTGATGGTTACAGATGCTTGGGCAAGGAGCTATACTGGAGATACAGGAGGAGTGCCAGCCAATGGGACCACCTGTTAATCAGTTTCTCTATCTCCGCCTGCTGGTAGATGTGTGCTATCCCATTGGTCTCTGGATTCATCTGCTGCGTCTAAGGGAAAGAAAATTAACAGGTAAGAACATAATTTTTCCTTCTATTTTCTGAATAGATGAATTAGAAGTATTCATTTCTTTTCTTATATCCTTCAATTCTTTATTATGTTCCTTAATTTTCCCTTCAATTTGTTGAAAAGTAGGAGTAATGTTTTTAACAAAATCAGCCATTAAGTCCCAAATGGAATCTAGAGTCACTTCAGCAGGTTTAATCAATACAATTGGAGCTTGTGTGAGTGAAAGTGCTCACCGTTCTGAAGATTTCCTTCGGGGCATGTCTTCTGTCCTTCCCCCTCATGCTGAGATGGTACAGCCCCAGATATCTCCATAGGGACCCTTGTAATACGAGCCTCAGCCTGCAAGCTCTCCTGAAGATCCTTACTTTCTTCTGGAGAGGAGAATACCTCAGAATCTGGGGTTTCCTCGCCCCTGGGAGAGCTGGTAATCTGAGGCTGCTGGGGCGGTGCCCTAACCTTGGGGCTTAGAGTAGTGTCGGGCCCAAGAGTGTCCACCGCGGGTTCGCCTCCCTGTGTCCTCAGCAGGCCGCCATCTGATGTTACAGAGACCTCCTGCATACGCCTCAGAAGATCTTGAATGTTGCTGAGACCCGGAGCTCCAGAGCGCCGCGAGGCAGAAGCAGCACTCTGGCCCCGTCTCTTAGGCATCGCGGTAAGTAAAACTACCGCTTTGAATTCGTTCCAAAAATCGCTGTTCTGAGACGAGCAACTCAGCGCATCCTGCTCTCAGTCGCCATCTTGGATCTGCCCTCCTGGTTCTCGAAATTCTTACGATCTCGCTCATATACTCTTATATGAATGGCACCATGCCATCTTCTTGGAAGCCGTTATGCAGAGTCTCGCAAGGATCACCTCTGTCCTCTATTCTTTTCAACATTTATATGTCTACTTTAAAACTTTTCCATTATATACATATACATATGCAGATGACTTCTTTGTCCTTCTTGAGATAGATTTGAAAGTATGTATTATTCCTTTTGAGCGGGAAGAGAGATTTTTGAGCCTTTGCTGCAGCTTGCTCTATGATAAAACAAAAGGATTAAAGATATACATAGATTGAAAACCTGAAGCGGCTTCAGCTCCTGAGGTTTCCTTTGTGGCGAAACGCAAGATTGTGTTGGGCTGGCTGAGTGCTATTTTGTCTGAAGTCATCAGAGGCAGATCAAGATTGACATGATTTTATACATATCACAGGAGTAAAGTCCATGGAAGTCGTCATTGATATGGATTTTAGAGATTGGATAGTAGAGCCAAACATGAACATTGGGCAAAAAAAGATTGGCCTCCAAGGGATTATATGGTGGTTGGAGAACAAAATATAATCAATGAACCTTTGGTAGCGCGAGAGAGACCATACTGCCAGCACTACATATAAAGCTAGGCCTGATGAAACAATTTGTAAAGGCTTTGAATAAAAATGTTCGTGCATTGAATACATAGGCAGGAATTTTCAATGGTCCACAGATCAGACAACTTATAAATGACCCATATTTCTTAGCATCAATGAATGAAATCGAATCGTGTGCCTGGCCTTCATTTTTTCTTGTTGTGAAAAACTTTCTTGGCAACAAGAAGGCAAGCAACTACACATAAAGGCAGACAACTACACCTAAACAGTATGCTCTTTCATTTCAACAGACTTGGCTGTAACATGAGTGTTAAGTCCATTAATTGCACAGTCACTTAGATCACTTTCCAGATGATCTTGATGACTTAAATGAAGAGCAGGGAGAAAGATTTTATCAAGACATAAAAACAATGGAAGCCAGAAACCAAGGAAGATGGGATGCACACATGATGGCAGACTATTGTTGGAATCTTATGTGGGATTGTCCTGGCAAATCCCACTCTCGGAAGTCTTACAAAAGGAGCTTCTTGTGTGTCAAATAATTGGAAAGTTTGTATCATAAACTGGTGCTTTTGGTATGACATAAGTAGATTTTCATGTTGTACACCAGTGTCTCTGAAACTTTTTTTAGCTACGGCTCACTAAAAGGAGCAAATATTTTTCACGGCACACCAAGCGGAGTAAATGTTTTTCGCGGCACATTATAATTGAAATGATAAAATTTCAAAGCCAATGTACATGCCATCTATTCTAGTGTATACTTAATGAAGGGAATTTTTCAAAATAAAGTAAAATTCTAGAATCTCTCATGGTACACCCGGAATCTCTTTGGGGCACACCTCTGTGCAGGGGCACACAGTTTGAGAGGCACTGTTGTATACTTTTCTCTTAATTTTTAATGTTTCCTTCATGCCTAAAAGATATTAATTTAAACACCATATTAAAATATCCTGATTTTTTTTTTTTTTTTTTAATGGGCAAACAGAGTGAAGAGTGGTATATGGCACATGTTCTGTATCTCAAACACTAGAGCTGATAGGAGAAAACTGGTGCCATTTTTGGAATCAGCAGGTCAAATATACCCAGAAACAGATCTAACATTTGAGGCACCAAAATGAGTGTTAGCCAGTGTTATCTATTGTTAGCTCCCACAGCATGATAATTGTAGTCACTTAAGGTCTGACTATAGAATTGAAAGAGATTGTAGGAAAATTCTTCTTTTTTCCCCCCTTTTTAGGTAATTGTAACTAATTTAAGTTCCGTCAATCCAGCACTGTTGAATGGTACCTTTATTGACCAACCTGTACAACTGAAGCATGGAGACGTAATAACTATTATTGATCGTTCTTTCAGGTAGGTATAAAAAAGTTCATATATTTAATACATTTGTGTCTAATTTTTTTTTAATTATTTATCGTTTTCCATAACATATCAAGCATCCACTTGTACAGAAAGGTGAAGTTAATTAAAGAAACAAACATTACAAATTATAATAATATAAACAACCATATTAAGAAATTTAAGCTTAACTTCAGCTCAAGTCCTCAATACTAGGGTCCAAAAAGTAGAATCAGCGAGCAATTAATAAAGACACATTTAAGAAAAAGAAGAAAACAGGAAATTCAGTCAGCTAAAGGGAATATCCAAATTAAACAATAAGCACTCATGTATCTGCTTTCAGGCGGGCAGCCAACAAGTTCTTCCAAAATTTCTAAGACCTCCGTCATGTAACGTTTTAACATGTCTCTAGGAGATATTGCCGCAACTCTAGAAAAATTAATCCATCTGAGATTATTGCGAGAGAAATTTCCCAAAGACTCCAATTTCCTTCTCAAATTTATATTATCTCTCACTAATGTTTCTGTGATCTATTTAGAGGCAACATTAGACTTTTAAAGGTCTTGTAATTCAGTTTTAAGATTTTTAATATCAGTTTCTTGAATATTTACTTTTTGCTCCAGCTGAACCAGTTGGAGCTTAATTGATTTGGCCAGGTCTGCCACGAGATCCCAAATAGCATCAAGAGTTACCTCTTGAGGTTTCTCTAATGTAGTAGAAAGTTTTCAAGTTCAATTTTTGTATTCTCACCAACCGACGTCTCCTCCTGGTGGTGACTCTCCCGTTCGCAATTCACCCTCTGAGTAGTAGAAATCTCAGGCTGCACGGGACTCTCCTGCAGATGTAGGGAGTCCAATTCCAAGCTCCCCTCTCTGATGTCCAAGGCCTCCGAGGAGAAAAGCACACTGCCTCCGATTGCTCCTCCACCCACGGGGAGCTGGCAGTCTTATGGAGAGGGGGAGGTGCTCTGGCGTCGTGGCTCAACGTGATCTCCAGTCGGTGCCGATGCCCAGATGAGGGTAAGAAGCGGCGGAGGGGTGCCCAATAGTGTCGGGGGGGGGGGGGGCGGGTACGGATTGTGGCGGGGGTTGCTGGATCGCAGGGGGGGGTGCCGGATCGCAGGGGGGACCTTCGGGGGGAGCAATGCCGTTCTCGGGGGGGGGGGGGGGGGGGGGGGAGGACGCATCAAAGCGAGTTTCTATTATTTCCTATGGGGAAACTCGCTTTGATAAACGAGCATTTTGGATTATGAGCATGCTCCTGGAATGGATTATGCTTGTAATCCAAGGTACCACTGTATATAGCTAAGATTATTGTAATTTTTCCAATTACTGGTGATATGTTGCATGGCGACTCCTGTCATAATCAATAAGAGTTTATTATTGCTTGATGAAATTTGACTTTTTGTTTTTCTGACTAATGATTTAATTCAAATCCTCCCTGGGCTAAATGTATGAATACTGTAACTGTCTTTTCAAAGGTACATGTCTCCCTCCATATTCATGGTTTCAACAATCGTGTTTTAGATTATTTGTGTTTTTTAGCTTGCAGGACCCTCCCCCAAAATTACGCCAGCTTGCATAGAGAAATCGCTGATTCCAAGCGTTTACAGCAGGGGTGTCAAAGTCTCTCCTCAAGGGCCGCAATCCAGTCGGGTTTTCAGGATTTCCCCAATGAATATGCATGAGATCTATTTGCATGCACTGCTTTCATTGTATGCTAATAGATCTCATGCATATTCATTGGGGAAATCCTGAAAATCCGACTGGATTGCGGCCCTCGAGGAGGGACTTTGACACCCCTCATTTACAGAGAAAATTGCTGATTCCCAGCACTTTTTTCACCATGTTTTGCCTCTCCTTCAGGAACAGGCCAGGTCTCCCACCATGTTATTCGCGGTTTCACCATATTCACGATGGTTTTTAATAGAAAACAGCGAATAACATGAAAAAGTTATTTGCTGTTTTTCTGTATTTGCGGGTCTGTTAATCCCCTATTTTAATCCCCTGTCACAGAAAATACGGAGGGAGAAGTGTATTAGACTTCCTGAAATCCAGCATCTACAACTTATTCAAAACACAGCAGTAAAAATTATCTGTGGTGCAATAAAATACAAACCAAAAGAATGGGAGGACCAATAAAATGGCAAGTGTGTTGCTTTTTGCCACCAGTGCATTCCTGGATAGTCAGTGTTGGGCCTGCCTGGTTTTGGGCAATGAATATCCTTTTTTTTGTCAGCTAACACATAGCTAGTAAAGTCAATAATATTCAGCCCTTGACCACATAAGTCAAAGATAGCTATTTATGCTGTCTGATTTAAGCAGTTTACTTATGTGGTGAGGGGCTGAAAGTCGGTACTTAACCTTACTCTGTCCTGGCATTCATAAGAACATAAGCATTGCCTCTGCCGGGTCAGACCAGGGGTCCATCGTGCCCAGCAGTCCGCTCCCGTGAGGCCCCCCAGGTCCATGACCTGTAAGTGATCCTTTACCTAAATCGTGTATTCCCTATTTATTTAGTGTCCTGTATAGTTACCCTCTATCTGTATCCTTCAATCTCCTTCACCTTCAGGAAGTCATCCAATCCCTTTTTGAAACCCAATATTGTACTCTGTCCTATCACCTCTTATAGGAGCGCATTCCAGGTGTCCACTACCCTCTGAGTGAAGAAAAACTTCCTAGCATTCGTTTTGAAACTATCTCCTTTCAATTTTTCTGATTGCCTTCTTGTTTTTGTTGTCCCCGCTAGTCTGAAGAATCTATCCCTATGCCTTTCATGATTTTATAAGTCTCTATCAGGTCCCCTCTAAGTCTCCGCTTTTCCAGGGTTAGCCATGTTTGAATCTAGTGCTAACCTGTCTTTTTTTTTTTTTCAGCAGCACCATAGCCTTGAACAAGTGATTTAACCTGTTGGCAGCTGTTTTCATCTTGTTAAATCATTGTGAATATCATCCAGAAAATTTATTATAATAAATTCCCCAAAGCAGTGGACACACAGAAAAGGAGAGCCATTTTAGGGCAATTTAGTCTATACAGTATGGTGAATCAAACCCTCTGGTGCTTGTCTTAAACTATTAGTAAGGCATTATCAAATGGATAATTATGTACATATATATTTATAAATAATAACATTCATAGTTTATATTCTGTTCACCAATATTTGTCAGGTTTGAATATCCTCTTCATTCAACACCAAGGAAGACAAGACAGTCTACATCTCCTGCAGTTGAACCTGTGCAGGTAATTTCACATTAACAAGTAAAATGTGTAGAGCTAACATTACAAAACAAAATGGTACTAGTATGTACAGGCAGTCCCCGGGTTAAGAATTAGAGAATGACACAGTGACACATTTTTCCTCGCAGGAACTCATTTTCCCATCCTGTCCACGTGAGTTCCTTTCCTGTCCCTGCCCCATTCCTGCAAGCTGTATTCTCATCTGCACAAGCCTCAAATACTTTAAAATCATAAGTGTTCGATGGTTGTGTGGTTAAGGCAGAGCTTACAGGAATGGGGCAGGAACAGCAACAAAACTTGCAGGGATGGGGAAATTGAGTTCCTGCGGGGATGGGGAAAATACTCTATTAAGAATGGGTTCCATTTTTTAAACCATTCTAGTGTTTTCCCTAGGGACTTTTAGCCGGGCGCTCTGCCTGGCTAGTTTAGATGACCGCCCAGCGAATCCTCCTGCTGCCGCCGATGCTCCTTCCCAGGCTGACTCGCTGCTGAAAATTTTGTTTGACGCCTGCCTTTTTTTTTTTTTTGACAGCATGCTTTACTTGCTTCGGGCCTTCCTCATTGCCGGGTCCTGCCTACTTTCTGTTTCCGCGAAGGCAGGACCCGGCAGCGAGGAAGGCCCGAAGCAAGTAAAAGCAGTAAGTTCTAAGCTTCCCTCCGGGGCTCTATCGTGTGCGTGTCGGCTTCCCTTCTCTTCCCTCCAAAACTGGAAGTTACGTCCCATGGGGTGGGGGGAGAGAAGAGAAGGGAAGCCGGCACACACACGTTAGAGCCCCAGAGGGAAGCTTACAACTTGTTGCGGGCCTTCCTCGCTGCCGGGTCCTGCCTTCGTGGAAACAGAACGTAGGCAGGACCCGGCAACGAGGAAGGCCTGAAGTAAGTAAAAGCAGCAAGTTTAGAAAAACAAATGCACGGAAATTGGACCCGATTCTGCTTGCTCTTTTAAAGCTCTGATCCAAGTAACCTTAATGCCTATTGTGGAAGATAAAGTGGTCAGCCAGGAAGAATGAAATCAAAAAAGTTCAAGTTTTGTCAAGCTGTGATTTGAACTTTATAGGCATTTGTTTTTCATCCCTTAACTGGCATGCAGAATGATGCTCCATTTATTAATCTTGCAAAGTCTGATACAGGAAAAGCTAGAAGTGCATCAGGATTTAACGAGCTTGGGGTGTGCAAATCCACTTAATGCAGAAATTACAGTAAAACCAAATCACTTTTCTCTTCTATTTCACTGCAGCTCTATGAGATTTTTCGAGCTTATGTTCTTTTGCACTTAGCTATAGTCAAATGATGGATAGGAATAAGTTTATTTCATTTTAAGCTAAGGGAAAACAATATTTTTTCTGAGTATCCTTTAAATAATGGTTCACAAATTATTTCAGCCTGTTTTAAGGCTGGGTTTTGTTTTTCACATTATTGCTTCTGTTTTTATAATCCTTAAAAAATAAGTGGCAATTCTCCAAGTGGTTTCTTCCTCGTAGGCACCCTGAGACTGTACAGGGAACGCCTATTCTATAGCAGTGAATGGGCTCCCAGGTTCCATTACAGAATGGTAGCATATAGCCTTAGATTCAGGTGCCTTGCAGATACAGCAGCCATAGAGCTGACGTAACTAAGCATGTCCAGTTGTGGCAAGAGCTTGTGTAACTAATATGTATAACATGAAAACAAGCCCATTCCCCACCCACATGTCTACCCCCTTTCTGTTTGTGCAGCATAGCACTTATACTGTATGTGCTGTTATAGAAAAGTACTTAAGGTGTGAATGTGCATATTCGCAGGCACTTAGTTTTATGGTTTACGGTTTATTCTATCGATGTACCACTTTTCAATCCAATACAAAATCAAGGAAAAAGAACTCCCAAAATTATAGGAAAATGGACATGTACATGGTGTAAGGAAAAAGAAAATGGGTTATTTTTCCAAATAACCCTAAAACAAATGTACTATTATTAAAAAAAATATTCCTATTATTAATAGGTGTTACTGCAAGATGCTATAAAAACTGGATGATCCTTGTTTTCAAAATGACATCATTCAGGAAGTGACCATTAAGATATGTTTTAGCAAAATGGCATTTAACGAAGAAGTTGCAATTAAATTTATGCAACAAAATAAGACATATGGCCAAAAGAGGGAAATGCTATAAACAGCATCCCGATTGTAGGCGGCAGTTTGGTGTCCTACCACTGTCTAACCAGGCAATCGGGATGCAGGTTAAAAACAAATAGCCCAAGACAGACAGCCTACAGTTTAGGCATTTTTACAAGCCTAGGGAGGCGCACAGGGCCGCTTAAGCTTGCCCAAGGCTAGGCTTAGGCGTGGTTTCATCCAGAAGTGGCCTTAGGTAAGCTTAGGCTGTCTTAGGCATCTCCCTAGTGGTGCAATAGGCATCTGAAATATAGGCTTCCCTTCTCTTCTCCCCCCCCCTCCCCCACGGGACGTAACTTCCGGTTTCGGAGGGAAGAGAAGAGAAGCTGCACGCACACGTTAGAGCCCTGGAGGGAAGCTTAGAACTTGCTGCTTTTACTTGCTTCTGGCCTTCCTCTCTGCCGGGTCCTGCCTTCGCGGAAGTAGAAAGTAGGCAGAACCTGGCAACGAGGAAGGCCCGAAGCAAGTAAAAGCAGCAAGTTGTAAGCTTCCTCCGTCGCTGACCTATAGAAGATAGGTCAGCGATGGAGGGAAGCTTACAACTTGCCTAGCGACTCTGCCGACAGGTGTGTGAGCTGGGAGGGATGGGAAGAGAAATGCTGCTGCTGCACCGAATGGGGGAGGGGAGGGAGAAGAGAAATGTTCTGCTGCTGCACCCATTTTTTGGGGGGGGGAAGAGAAAAGCTGGTGCACACAATTGGGGAAGAGAAAAGCTGCTGCTGCACCCAACTGGGGAGGGGAAGAGAAGTGCTGCTGCACCCAATTGAGGAGGAGGGAGGGGAAGAGAAGTGCTGCAGCAGCAGCACCCAATTGGGGAGAAAGAGGGGAGAAGGAAGACCAGGGAAGGGAGAGGAGAGGCAAGAGATGCCAAGACCAGGGGAGGGAAGGAAAGGAAAGGAGCTAGAAGACCATGGGGGGGAGAGATGTCAGTGCATATGGGGGGAGGGGGAGGAGGGAGATGCCAGGGTATGGGGGGAGAAGGGAAGGAGATAGAGATGCCAGACCATGGGGTGGAGTGGGAAGGAAGAAGGAAAAGAGAAGAGAGAGATGCCAGAAAATATGGGAGGGGGTGAAGCTGAAATGAATCATGTACAAAGGAGAGAAAGGGCACAGGATATACAATTTATTAAAGGGACATAGAAAGAGTGAAGATGCCATATGGAACAGAGAGAGGTTGGACACTGGATGGAAAGGGTAGAGAGGGTAGAGGCAGAGAGAGTGGATGCAAGGGACAGAGAGAGGGTGGACAGTAGATGGAAGGGGTAGAGAGAGAGAGGGCAGAGGCTGGGTGGAAGGGGCAAAGAGAGGACAGATGTTGCATGGAAGGAAGCGAGGACAAACACTGAATAGAAAGAAGAGAGCTAAGAGAAGATGATTAAAGCAGAAATGACAAGGTAGAAAAATTTTTTTGTTGTTGCTTTACGTAGAATCAAGTAGTATTGTAACTGTATTGATTAAAGTTTATAAATAGGAAATGGAAATAAGGCAATTTTTTTGGGATTAAATCCCTTTCCTCAGATCAGGACATGATACCATATCAGGGGTGCCCAAATGGTCGATCGTGATCGACCAGTAGATCACAAAGGCAATGTGAGTCGATCGTGTTGCCTTTGCAATCTTTATCTTCCTGCCTCCCTGAGCCAAGTCAGGCGCATACAAGCGCCGGACTCACAAGACTTCCCCTCCAATGTGAGTTCTGGGCCAGCCAATCGCTGCCTGGCTGGCCTGGAACTTCCTTTTCGATGTTAGTATTGACGTCAGAGGTGAAGTCTTGTGAGTCCGGCGCTTGTACGTGCCTGACCTAGCTCGAGGAAGCAGCAGGGAGAAATCGGCGTGGTGGCTTAGGGGGTAGGGAAAGAATCGGGGAAGTGGAGAAATCGGTGTGATGGCTTGGGGGGATAGGGGGAGAAAGACAGGTAGGCGGGGGGAGAGAGAAAGAGAGACAGAAAGAAAAGGGGAGGGCAGAAAGAAAGAAATATTGGATTTACAGTCAGAAGAAGGAAGTGCAACCAGAGACTCATTAAATCACCAGACAATACAGTAGGAGAAATTATTTTATTTTCAGTTTAGTTATCAAAATGTGTCCGTTTTGAGAATTTATATCTGCTGTCTATATTTTGCACTATGGCCCCCTTTTACTAAACTGCAATAGCGGTTTTTAGCGCAGGGAGCCTATGAGCATCGAGAACAGCAAAGGGCATTCAGCGCATCTCCCTGCGCTAATAACCGCTATTGCGGTTTAGTAAAAAGGGAGGGGGTATATTTGTCAATTTTTGTATAGTTGTTCTTGAGTTGACATTGCATAAAGTCATCTGCCTTGACCTGTTTGAAAACCAGCGGAATATAAATGATAATTAACATTTTCTCTGCATACAGTGTGCTTTGTGTTTTTTCAAATTTTATTGTTGGTAGATCATTTTGATTTGGTCATTTTAAAAGTAGCTGTCAAGCCAAAAAAGTGTGGGCACCCCTGCTGTAGAGCCATTTCTTGTATGACTGGATGAGCTATATTTATCTTTTTTTTTAAGTTATTTAAATTCATGCAGAAATAAATGGCTAGATTGAACCTAATGACTTCATTAACGCCTTTACCTTTTTTAAACCTCTATACCATTTGAAAGAGGGCAAATATCTAATTATTCCCTTCTAGAATAGGATACTTCTTAAATTTAGTAAAAATATTCTGGCACAAGTGTCAAACCTTAAAGGAAGTCATATTGAGCATTGGAAAATAATAATAATTAACTAATAAAAATAGTACACATTGGGGGGGCGTGGCTTGGACACGCAGCTGAATGGATGGGTGAATGACTAGCTCTATGCTCACAGGATCTACTAACGGATTTTTAAGTTATTAAAAATTAATTTTTGTTTAATAGTACGGTGGTATTTATATCATAATATGGCAGCGAGTAAGCAAGTTAAACAACAAAAAGGGGAAATGTTGGCTTCAACTTCAGGCAATGCTAAGTGTTCAAAACCAGAGCCGGTGACTCCGTCGAAGGTGTCATTGCCAAAGGAAGATTATACAGACTATAACGTGTTTGAGGAACTTAGGCAAATAAAAGAAATAGTTTCTAAAAATTCAAAAACTCTGCAAGAAGTGATGGAGGAGGTTGGTAGTCTTAACAAAAGAATAGAATTAATGGAGTCAAAGATGGATCACATAGAAAAAAGAACGGAGCTGAATGAAAATATGATACAGCAAAGTAAAGTTGATAAGAAAATAATTGATAATCTATCAAAGGACTTGGAAGACTGTATTAATAGAAGTAAAAGGAACAATTTGAGGATCATTGGGATTCCTGAGGGAGTGGAAAAAATTGATCCAATTGCATTTTTAGAAAATTTCCTTCCCAAGATTCTGCCCTTAAAAACAAAATTTCCACTTGAATTTGAAAAGGCGCATAGAATCCCTGCAAAAAGGTCTAATCAACAACAGGGTCTACGTCCTATAATATTTCGACTGTTAAGGTATCAGCAGATGATGGAAATTATTAAACTTGCAAAAGATAATAAAAATCTCAAGTGTCAGGACTCCAGAATACACATAGTCCCTGATTTTGCCAGGAACACTGCTTACAAGAGGAAACAGCTGTTGGACTTGCGCCCAAAACTTAGATCTCTAGGGGCAAGATATGGATTGATATACCCTGCTACAATGAGGGTAACATATGATAATAAAACCTTTAATTTTGAAGATCCGGTAAAATTACAAGAATGCCTGGAGAACTGTGAACAGCCGATGGCTTCATGAGGCATTTTATAAAGACAAAACTGATGTTTTAGTATTTTGTTTTATAGAAACATAAAATAAGTTTATATTTTTTATTTTTGTATTTGTTTTGATGACTGAAGTTATTCCTAGAATGGATTTAGTTTACGGAACACATTTGAATTAACGAACTGTCTGCATCAGAATACAGTGATTACAGTGTTCACAATGTATGCAAATTTCTCTGATGACTCATAAGGAAAAAGAATTTCCTGCTTTGATGTTCGTCAACTGCAAGTCAGTCGAGTTTCCACATAACCATTAGAGGGTAGTGTCATTAAAACGGTGGAGTATGTAAGAAGACTGAGTGTGCGTGGTCAGAACCTTAAGAGGAAAGCTTCAGCGTAACTGCGACATCCATGTTAATATATTCGGTATACATACGCTAATTGAACAGTGAATACTAAAGTGAAGCTTTTAAGGAAAAGAACAGTAATTTAAAGGCTGAAGAAGGAATTTTGTGAAGGAAATGGATAGCGATGCAATATCGTTACACTATGGGTTCTGGATATGACTGAGATGGAATTTATGCTGTGCCTAAAGTCCTGGCTTTATTATATCATCAAGTAATAGGAAGTAACTTTTAAAGAATTTCGGGATTTTAAACTCAAAAAGTAGTCATGCCATTGAAAGGCTTTCACTTCTTCAATTATACGGTGCCTTTCAATGGCATGACTACTTTTTGAGTTTAAAATCCCGAAATTCTTTAAAAGTTACTTCCTATTACTTGATGATATAATAAAGCCAGGACTTTAGGCACAGCATAAATTCCATCTCAGTCATATCCGGAACCCATAGTGTAATGATATTGCATCGCTATCCATTTCCTTCACAAAATTCCTTCTTCAGCCTTTAAATTACTGTTCTTTTCCTTAAAAGCTTGCATCGCTATACAATAGATTTCATCGAAAGATTAGAACTTGTATCAGAAACTTTCTCGGATGAATGTAATTCAGATTGATTGCATAAAAAGTTGTCTTTCATTTCTAGGAAGAAAAGTACTTCTCAGTGAAGCAAAGCTTGTCTATTCAATTTTGGAAACAGTTATATCTATTTTACAGATGCTTTGTCTAGCATTTCTCTGTCAAAATTTGTATATTTCTTCACGTAGTAACAAGGCATATTATAATTTTGGAATTGAATTGCAGGTTTTGCTTAGAATAGATAAAATGCGGGTCAGTTTCTTGGAAAATCTTTTTGTAGTTTGGTATTAATGCTGGGATCTGCATCAGAGTCAGCAGAGTTGTGAGAACATTTACAATAGTAGTAAGCTCAGTTAGAAATGTTATAGATGGGCTGCTAGTGTATAAAGACCCCACATAGGATTCAAACAAATATAATATTGAGGGGTTTGAAGACTCTGGTATATTTCTCAGTATTTTTTGTGTGAATGGGTACCGAGAAGATTCTCTACAGTAATAATTACTAATTTCTCTGTATGTTTTCATTTTAATTCTTGGCTGCAGTTTCTATTAAGGCAGTATCATTGAGGAAGAAAACTAATAGAAGTTAGTGTGGTAGGATACATTTGTCATGTGCTTCTATAGTCATCAGGGTTAGAGAGATTGATTGTTAACAGGCTTTCTCTTTTTATTATTTATAAGTTGTAAGAAGGATTAACTTTTTCACATCTCCAATTCATTCTATACCATATTAATGTTCTTGGTCTTCTAGGAGATATGGTGGAGGTTGCTGGATATTGTATATTTAAACTAATGTTGTATGTTGCTAACATTGAAAAGTGGTTGTTTTAATTCTCTATAAAAATTAGAAATATTTGTGCATATTTTTTAGTTTGAGTATGAATTCTTGGGGATTCTACACATATTTATTGTAATGTGGTTTGTAGTAATATATACAGAATATGAAAATATGAATCTTTACTAGAGCTAGGAGATGACTATAATTAATTGGGAATGTGATATAAGTGATAAATATTAGTCTCCTATTTTATAATAAGATTATTATTATATATGTCTAAGTTAAATATGTAATTATAAAGTATATGGATTAATATAAATCTTAAATTTGGGATTTTTATTCTTTGAAATATTCTTAATTATAATTTGTTAATATGGTTTTCAATATATATGATATAGGATTATAGATTTTCTGTATCACAATAAGATATAATTTATTTTTAGTATTACTTATTTAAAGGTAATTTATGATTCCTTCAATGCATTAGTTTATGGGTTAACATATTAATTATATTAATGATTTCATAATTAGATTCTGATAGCTTAATGAAATTATATTTTAATTTATCCTGATGGGGTTTCTCATATACCTGATTTCATATGTGCGTTTCCAAGTTTTCATCATTATGGGGGGATGGGTTTGGGTGGTTTTACAGATATTGGGGAGTTTGGTAATTGTAGGGATGGGGAATGAAGGGGTTGATAAAGGGAAGATTTTTTTTTTTTAAATTGTATGCTCGGTGTATTGGTGCCTAATTATTTTGTTATATCTAATTTATTTTATTATTGTCAGATTATATTTTTGGTTCCGGATAATGATTAAATTTTTTTCCTTGAACGTAAATGGTCTAAATCATCAAATTAAAAGGAAAAAAATGCTGGCATTCCTGAAGCAGCAAAATGCTGATATAGATTTCATACAAGAGACGCATCTTTCAAGGGTAGAGTCAGGAAAGCTGGAAGGGGGTTGGGTGAAAGAGAATTTCTTTGCCCCTGCAGTTGGTAAAAAGGCTGGGGTTACTATATTAATTAATAAAAAATGTACTGCTAAGTTTCAGTTGATTGATTCAGATCCTTTGGGAAGATAGGTACATGTTAAAATGAGTATGGGAAATACTGCCCTGGAATTGTTTAATGTGTATGGCCCGAATACAAATCAAGTGGAATTTTTTAAGAATTTACAACAATTACTACTCCCACTGGCTACTTCAAATTTAATAGTGGCTGGAGATTTTAATGCTGTTATGGATCCATTAATAGATAAGAAACCAAGTAGAATAATGAAATCATTAGGGTTAGATAATTTGGCACAATCGTGTAATTTAATAGATATATGGCGTATACTTCATTTTAATGATCAGGAATTTTCATTTTGTTCACAGGTCCATAATTCTTTTTCAAGAATAGATTATATTTTGGTATCGAATCAGATAGTTCAAAAAGTGACAAAAGCCATCATAGATCCAATCATATTTTCAGATCTTGCTGGTGTATGGATTGAGTTACAATCTGATGAGCAAAACTTTTGTAAGTCGGTTTGGAGATTTGATAATACTTTGATTGCGGATTCAAATTTTCTTGAAGACTTTAAATTAAAAATGATTTGAGTTTTTTCAAATTAATACCTCAGTAGATATTAACATAGAATCTTTATGGGACGCATTTAAGGCTACCATGAGAGGTAATATTATTTCATATTCAGCATATATTAGAAAACAACTTAAAAAACAATTTTTTGATTTGGAAAAAGAAATTAAATATTTGGAGAATAAATTAGTTGATAAATGGGAACAAAGTATATTGCAGGCTTTATTGAAAGCAAAAGGCAAATATAATGAGATATCTTCTAAATTTATAAGGAAAGATTTGTTTTCCCAACCAACTCAGTATTATGGAAACTCAAATAAAGCGGGAAGATTATTGGCAAATTATCTTAAAGCAAAGAAAAGAAGAACAAAAATTATTGCAATAAAAGATGAAAATGGAGAAACACATACTAAAAGGAAAATATTTCAAAACAATTTCTAAATTTTTAGAAAGACTTTTATTCTTCTGAGCCTTATGGTGATAGGGAAAAAGATGGTTTAGAATTTTTAAATTTAATTGTTGGACCAAAGGTTCCTGAACATATAAAAAGAAGCTTAGAAGAGCCTATATCACTAAAAGAATTAGAAACAGCATTGAAGTCTCTTAGAGTTGGATCCGCTTCAGGTGGTGATGGCTTTACAGTAGAATTTTATAAATTTCAAAGTACCATTTTACCCTATTTATTAAATTTATATCAATTTCAACTGAATAAAGGTTGCATTACAGCTACTATGGCAGAATCATTAACAATTGTTTTGCCAAAGCCAAACAAAGATCCCACTTTGGTTTCAAACTACAGGCCTATCTCATTAATTAATGTGGATGGAAAACTTTTAGCAAAGACATTAGCTTTAAGATTGGCTAAGGCTCTCCCTTTTATTATTGATATGCATCAAACAGGATTTGTTGCTAAGAGACATTCTTCTAACAATACTAGATTGGCTTTTCATACTCTAAATTTAACAAAAAACTTGAATGATCTGGCTTTCCTAATTTCTTTGGATGCGGAAAAAGCCTTTGATCGAGTTGAGTGGACTTTTATGTATCAGGCATTAGAATGGTTTGGTATAGGTTCAGGATTCATACAAATGATTCAAACGCTGTATAACTCCCCTGGTGCAAGATTATATATTAATAATAATTTGTCAGAATGTTTTAATTTGCGGAGGGGTGTTAGGCAGGGTTATCCCTTATCCCCTTTGCTTTTTGATATTGTTTTAGAACTCTTGTTATTAGCCATTCAACAGGCAAAGGGAATACAGGGAATTCCTCGTGCAGATTGGGAATATAAAATCTCAGCCTATGCAGATGATATAATGCTTTATTTGAGGAATCCGGAAACTACCATTCCATGCTTACTTGAATTGATAGAGAAATTTGGAAAGTTTTCAGGATACAAGATAAATTGGAGCAAGTCAGAAATTCATCCACTTAATGTCCATTGTACTAAAGGTTTATTTGATTCATTTTCATTTGTATGGAAAGAAGATGGTTTAAAATATTTAGGTATTAGCATAAAAAATACAATAGATGACACAGTGAAGGAGAATGAAAAACTTTTATTAAAAAAAGTAACAGATATGTGCGAGCAATGGAATCCTTTACATCTTTCTTGGTGGGGGAGAGTTCAAACTATTAAAATGATGATACTGCCTGTGGTTTGTTATCAAATGAGTATGATTCCAGTTTTTTTTCGGGGTCCTTTTATAAAAAATTAAATAGTATTCTTACAAAATTTGTTTGGCTGGGTAAAATGCCTAGAATTGCCTTAGTAACTTTACAAAAATCAATTGTGGAGGGTGTCTATAGATGCTGGCATTGTAATCTGGAAGCAGGGACTCTAGATCATCTACTTTATTTTTGTCCCTGTATTATGGCCTTTTGGAAATTAATTTGGTCCCAA
Organism: Geotrypetes seraphini; assembly: GCF_902459505.1. Classification (NCBI taxonomy): domain Eukaryota; kingdom Metazoa; phylum Chordata; class Amphibia; order Gymnophiona; family Dermophiidae; genus Geotrypetes; species Geotrypetes seraphini. Next base: position 274,587,823 of record NC_047087.1, on the reverse strand, counting down.
ATTAATGGCTTATTAGAAAATCATGTAGTTCTATCATACGATACAATTCTATTTGGAACGTCCATGAGAAAAAAAAGTCAAATTTCATCTAATAATAATAAACTTTTATTAATAATGACAGGAGTTGCCATTCAGCATATTACTAGAAATTGGAAAGATTATACCAGACTTAATTACACCTTCTGGTGGAACTCATTATGCCATATATATAAAATGGAAAGGACAATTGCCATGCAAAAAGGAAACTATAACAATTTCAAAAAAATTTGGGGACCATTGACAACATATTGTAATGAGTAGGCACCTTTATACACTAAAGTATATTTAGAATAATGGGGAAGGGGAGATATATTGATTCATTATTGTTTTATTATTATTTTGAATACATTACATGTATGATACATTTGATTTGCATTATTTGTAGAGAGGGTGGGTGTGGGAGGGATTTAAAATATGTATTGAAATAATAATATGAAATAATTTTCAAGTGATGTATAGGAATTAAATGTTGTAATATTGTTCACTTGGTGTAAGATGAAAAAATGAATAAAGAATTGGAAAAAAAAAATAGTACACATTTAGGGCTCCTTTTACTAAGTTACGATAGTGGTTTTAGCGTGCACACAATTGCCATGCGCGCTAGAGACTAACACCTACATTAAGCTGGCGTTAGTTTTCCCACATAGCGCGGGGGGGTTGCGCACGCTAAAAATGCTAGCGCACCTTAGTAAAAGAGGGGGTTAATTTTCCCCGCCACCAAATTTCCCCATCCCGCCCCACCCGGCTACGTTTTCATGCCACCCAGCTGTAAAAATTTCTGGGGAGAACACTGCATTCTTAAGTTGAATTTGTATGCAACTTGGATCCAAGTATTCTTCCCACCTTCTCCATTTTGAAGCCCCTCTTACATTCCTTTCCTCTCCACTACCACATCCAACATTAGTCCCTCTCATCTCTCTCTTCCCCATGCATCTCTACCTCACTCCTCTCCCACCACACTGTCCAATAATTCTCTCTCCCTCCCTATGCCCAACAATTCTCCTCTTTCTTCATCTCCCCATGTGCACCATCTCTTTCCCTCTCACTCAGACAATTCTCCCATTCTATTTCCTCCCTCCATTCTTCCATCCTATGGTTCATGCCCCCTCCCTCCTTCCTTTGTTGAAGTTTTGTGCTCCCTTCCTCCCGAGTTCCAATGCACCACTTTCCTTCCCGAGTTCCAATGCAACCCTCTCTCTCCTTTCCTCCCTCCCTCCCTCCCATTCTGTGCCCTAAGTATGTGCCTCCCTCCGGTGGGTGTTTACCTTCTTCTGGCTGGCTCCCTCCTCCTTCCAATTGCAGTCATTTCACTGCACAAAGCAGGGGGCGGCAGTTCCTATGCGCATCTCGCGGCTGAGCCAGAAGCCTTCCCTCTGACGTCTGAGAAGCAAGCAGAGTATTTGGCATAAGAACATAAGAATTGCTGCTGCTGGGTCAGAGCAGTGGTCCATCGTGCCTAGCAGTCCGCTCCTGCAGCAGCCCTTAGGTCAAAGACCAGTGCCCTAACTGAGTCTGGCCTTACCTGCTTACGTTCTGGTTGAGCAGGAACTTGTCTAACTTTGTCTTGAATCCCTGGAGGGTGTTTTCCCCTATAACAGCCTCTGGAAAAGCGTTCCAGTTTTCCACCACTCTCTGGGTGAAGAAGAACTTCCTTACGTTTGTATGGAATCTATCCCCTTTTAATTTTAGAGAGTTCCCTCTCGTTCTCCCTACGTTGGAGAGGGTGAACAACCTGTCTTTATCTACTAAGTCTATTCCCTTCATTATCTTGAATGTTTCGATCATGTCCCCTGTCCCCTCTCAGTCTCCTCTTTTCAAGGGAGAAGAGGCCCAGTTTCTTTAATCTCTCACTGTACGGCAACTCCTCCAGTCCCTTAACCATTTTAGTCGCTCTTCTCTGGACCCTTTCGAGTAGTACTATGTCCTTCTTCAAGTACGGTCACCAGTGCTGAACACAGTATTCAAGGTGGGAACGTACCATGGCCCAGTACAGCGGCATGATAACTTTTTCCGATCTGTTTGTGATCCCCTTAATCATTCCTAGCATTCTGTTCGCCCTTTTTGCTGCCGTTGTGCCTTGCGCAAACGGGCTTCATCGACTTTGGTTCATATACTATGCAGATAAGTAATGTTAGATTTTTGATCGTTTCCAGCTGATTTTTGTTGAAAGTATATTAAAGGCTTGAGCACTGAATATTGTACATTAAATTTTTCACTTTGATTTGCACTATGGGAGCAAGTCCAGGGATTTTTCACAAATGAACCCTTTTGGATATAAGGAGTGACAACTTTGCCTTTAAGGTTATACCTGGCACAAGTTGTGAAGACTGAGGACTATCCCTACACTAATTATTATTTGTATTTTTGAAAAATATCTTTGTATAGCACATTTTGACTGTTTGCTTTTTCTCACTTTATCAAGGAAGGATTCTTTTATTAGATATTGTTACATTCTTTCCTAGTGGGTTTATGTGATTGGAAATTTATTTTTTTCATGTACAACAATCATCTTTCCCTTCCTCTCCTCCACCCCAATTCTTTTGCTTTCCTTTTTTCTCCCCACCCCCTCCCATTTGTGGCATATTTCCTCCCCTCTCACCCAAAGGAGCCATGGAAAACACATGTTGCTTCTGAGCAACAATGCCAAATAAAGGGTTTAAAAAAAATCAAAGCCTATAATCGGACCTCTTGACAATATTTGGGAACCTCAGTGTTGACCTCACCCAGTTAGTGAAAGCTGCTTTTGAATTGCTTGACACTTACTACTTCAAATTGCTGACCTGGAAAGTTTTGTGGTTGGTGGCGGTCACTTCAGCACATCGAGTCTGAGTTTCTGACCTTAGTAGCTAATCCACCTTATACAAAACTTCATCAAAGTGAAGTAATTTTCTGCACATTTCCTATGATCTTTCCAAAGCTGATGTCAGAATTCTACTGTCCATTGTCTTGCTGACATTCTTCCCAAAACCTCATGCCCATCTTGACAAAAATGCATTGTACTCCTTGGAGTGCAAGTGAGCTTTAGCCTTCTATCTGAAGTGGACTTCAGCCCATCATAAAGTAGTTCTTCACATACATCTGAAGTTCTTTCAATGCCATTATAACCAGTCTTTTTTCAGTCGGTATTTTCCCATAAGCTCCATATCCAACCTGGTGAAAGTTTCCTGCATATATCAGACTGCAAGAGAACCATAGCATCTGGAGTGGGCTAGAGCTCATAGACTAGGGTTGTCCAATGTCAGTCCTCAAGGGCCACAATCCAGTTGGATTTTCAGGATTTCCCCATGAATTAATATAAGATCTATTTGCATGCACTGCTTCCATTGTATGCAAATAGATCTCATGCATATTGATTTGGGAAATCCTGAAAACCCGACCTGGCAAGGGCTGAGGTTAGACACCCCTATCATACAGTCCATCTAGCCTTTTGTTTCCTTCGACCCTAACAGGCTAGGGACATCTATAGAAAATGCATTCTGTCGAGTTGGCTAGCAGAGTGCATATCTTTCACATATACCCGTTATTCTGCCTATAGAGCAGTGTCTCTCAAACTTTTTTGAGCCAGAGCATACTAAAGGTAGTGGCCACGGCTTGAGGCACCCAGAAGTGTGTGGACGTTGCTGTGATGACATCACGCATATGCGTGACATATCACATCTGCGCATGTTCAGAGGCCTTCCAGATAGGCCCTGAGATGCCAGTAGGGGGTGCCAGCAGGGAAGAGGACCGCAGAGAAAGAAAGGCACTGGCACCAGCTGATTGCCTAAAGCAGTGTTTCTCAACTACATCAAGCTAAGTACCCCCTAAGTTTAACAAATCTCAACTAAGTACCCCAACCACAGACCTCCCTAGGCCTACCCAAGCTCTGCCATCCCATCCCCTTTACTAATTGTAATGCAATTTTTTCCCCTTCATTTTTCATATACACACAATATACACAGCAGATATAAATTCTCAAAACTGACACATTTCAATCACTATATTGAAAATAAAATCATTTTACCTACCGGAAATCCTCTGTAGGCTGCTGTAATTAGCTTTAAAGGTAAGACCAGGAGGCCAGGGGGTAAGCCAGAGGATGCTAGAGAGAAGGGGGAAACATGCAGGCCTTCGGCGAATCGGGCAGCGCTGGTGCTGTACCTCGTAGGGAAGTCAGCTGGCAGGCACCTCTCTTCCTCCTCAGTGTGCTGGGGCACACTTGGAATCTCAGGAGGCACACAGTTTGAAATATACTGCTATAGAGGTTCTTGTCTTTACCCAATGTCAGAGCCATTGTTGTGCGAGTCCATTTTAAATTGACCTCCATTAAGAAGCATTGTGGAGCAGTAATGTGGTCTTCAGTCCTCTCATTCATATCTTACTGTTGCTTAGAACAGGATTCTCAGTGTGACAGTTGGTTTGGTTAATTAGTCTTGCAGAATGTATTCACACCCTAGAACCAAACTCCATTTTTCCCTGGTCCTATTTTGTTTTTGTTTCAGGCTGTAAAAAAATTAGGTAAAAAAAATATATATATTTTAGGTCTTTGTCTTTGTACTGTATGAATATGTAGTCCTTGTTTTAGAGAAAGTAAAGTTACTCACCTGTTGCAAGTGTTCTCCGAGGACAGTAGGATATACGTATATTCACACATCCCACCTACTTCCTATTTTGTTATGTTTTCTAATAGTCTGCCTGGTCTTGCGTGGTGATGACATGTAGGCTGGCGTATGCATGGTTGGCCTTCCAAAGGTTTCTGGTATAAAAGTTGGGAAGTTCCTCACCCCCCTAACCAAGTTCTGTCAGATATATATGAATGTGTCCTTCTGTCCTATTATAATACATACTATAGGTTAGTAACTTCACTATATTCTCTGAAGAAATCTTAGGATCATTACAAATTATTTATTGCTCTTGAAAAACCTGTGAATTTATACAGTTTTTATGTTCAGCAGGAAATAAATGTGGAAAGCACCCATAAAAAGAAGAGACAGCAGCCTTCAAATTCTGAAACTTCTGGTTGGTATTTTGTTTTGGGTATTTTTTGTATTCTGTTTTTTTAATTTGTTGAATGCTTTTAAAGAGTTAAATGTCAGTTGCTATTTATGGCTTATGTTTGAAATACAGTACAGTCTTGATTATCTGATGTAAATGAGAGTGACCTGTTGTCAGATAAGTGAAAAATTGAATAATATGGAAAACCATGGTAACTCCTCAAACAATGCATAAACACAGTAGAGAATGACATGGGACAGAGTTTGTCCCCGTGAGCTCTTTCCTCATCTCTTCAGGCTCAGGCTTCGTCAATGCATGCTCTGTCCCCATCCCTTCAGACTGTCCTCATTTTCATAAGCCTCAAACACTTATGATTTTATATTTAAATCTTTTTATTAAAGTATCAAAAGGGACAATTCTGTACAGCTGTTTATAAATCACAAATAAAGTCTTCCATTTTCATCTGTTTTGGTACAACCGTCCCAAAGATTGTTGCCTATGTTTTTACACCAACAAAAGGGGAAAAAAATCCACAAGAAATAAAACACGCAATTGGGTCACGCAAATTATGTGGTTCTAATCATTGTGGTGATTGCATTTTGCTGTTCTGGTTTTATCATTTAATTGTCCCAAATCTCTTTATAATTTTTGAGTTACATGGACTCCTGAGGAAGGCATATTGTCAAAACATGGACCATGTCTGGTCCTCCTCGATGATATCTCTTGTGTTATACATTTTTTTATTATTATAGAGATTATTAAATAATTTATTTATTTATTTTTTTTAATATCCAAGATGGTTTTTCTTTTCCTCTTATTGACCTTCCTGTAATTATCCAGGCACTTCACATTTTTATCCAAATGGGTGCAGAAAAGAACCTAAAATGTGGTGGATGAACAGGAAAATGAGTGTCTATTCCAGTGCAATAAGTGAGTCATTCTAGACATGTGGGTTGTCTCCCTATGGCTGCAAGCCATCTGCAGAAGGAATTCACTCTGGATTTTTTCTTTGTCCCTCTTCTACTTCACTGGGAGCTCTACTGCCACCTGTAGTTTTCCCTTCTGACCGTGAGCCTGAAGGACTCCCCTTTTTATTATTTGGTATTTTTAGTCCCTTTTCGGGTTCTTTCTTTGTTCTCGGAGCATTTCTTCAGCTCTGCCTGCCTAGCGAAGAAGCAGAGTTCTGTCTGCAGCTGTTAGGCCAATCCCTGGTGGTAGCTGTTTGCCAGCCTGCATTTGTTAATTTAGAGCTCGGGGCCATCCCTGTTTTTTTCTCACCTTCTGTTTAGCAGGGGTTTGAGCACAGGCTGTTAGATGCCTTTAGAAGACTCAGTGGTGTCTCGCAGGGTGCCGGCTGTGTTTTCTGTCTCCACCCTTTTCCTTAGAGCAGGAGTGTCAAAGTCCCTCCTCGAGGGCTGCAATCCAGTCAGTTTTTCAGGATTTCCCCAATGAATTTGCATGAGATCTATTTGCATGCACTGCTTTCATTGTATGCTAATAAATCTCATGCATATTCATTGGGGAAATCCTGAAAACCCAACTGGATTGCGGCCCTCGAGGAGGGACTTTGACACCTCTGCCATAGAGCGTTCATTGGTCCGCAGGGGTGAAGATGCGGTCAGGCACCATGTCTGACTGGCAACCCAAAGATCAGCATCGAGGATATATCAATTATGTACTGAACACTGCAATGATTGATGGGTGAGGCGGAACACTATGCCTTCATATCTCTGAGCAGAGTTCTTTGTACAAGATTGTGCATAAAGACTTATGATTATATCTTTATGAAGTGAATTTTTCAAGCAGTGACTTTATCTTTTTTCAAATTGTTTCCTTTAGTCACTCTACGGCATTTATTTAGTGGTTGAGTTTGTTACCCCTCCAGTATTTTTTGACTGACTCTTCAGCAACTCGGCAGGGGCGGCGATCAAGACAGGCTGCCGACGTTGGGACCTTCCCTCTCTGAGTCCCCCCTATTTTGTTTCAACTTCCTGTTTCCGAACAGGCTAGACTCACAGAGGGAAGGCCCCGACGTCAGCAGCCTGTCTTGATCGTCCGACGCTGGGAGGAACCGCAGTTGGCAGGAAATTTAACTGCCGACTCAATCTTGCCGGCCCTGCACGGACCAGCAGAAATTTTCTGCAGACTGGCACCAGTCCGCGGACCGGCGGTTGAACAACAGTGTTCTAGGGTGTTCCAAAGCCAACCTTTCACAATGTGCCAAATGGCAAAGTGCCTGGACTGATGCCATCTGGTTGGACCGCCTGATGGCTAACCTTCAGAACCTATGGAACAATACACCCCGACTGAACAATAAAATATAGAAAGCACAATCCCAATCGCAGGCTTCCGGCTTTCTCCAAATCCTACAGAATTATAATAGACGGCTGGTACGACATGGAATTAACAAGCCTAAAACAAAAGGCACGACAATTAGAAAAAATATAGAACAAAACAAAGAACAAAAAGGTACACAATATGGAGATCTAGGGTAAATGAGTACAAGCGAACCAAAGAACGGTATACCTTCTACTTTCACAAAATAGGATCTTCAGCAACTAATAGCAAAGAACTCTTCAGATTAATTAACACCCTCTTTGAGATAGACCACTTCAAAAGATCTTCCAAAACAAAAGTTCTCAAACTAGGAACCACCTTCTCAAACTCCCCTATCAACTACCTCCCATTGACCATACCCCCACACACAGAAACAAGCCAGGTGCTAGACAATTGTCAGCCCCCACCTTCTTCAAGTCAATGCTTTTCGACTGGATCACTCTCTCAGTGTCTAACGGTGAGTTTTGAACGACATCGGCCACATCCTCATCCCACATCCCATCGTGAAAACCACAGGATCCCATATCGACCGTCACCAACTACAAACCTGTAGCAAACATCCTCCTCTTCATCTCATTGACCATACCCCCACACACAGAAACGAACCAAGCAGCTAGATGCTAGAAAATTGCCCACCATAAATTCAGCCTTCACCTCCTTCAAGGCAATGCTTCTCGACTGGATCACTCTCTTACTGTCTGATGGTGAATTTCGAATGACATCGGCCACCTCCTCATCACACCCATCGTAAGAACCACACGATCCCAAATCGACCATCACCAACTACAGACCTCCTCTTCCTCATATTGATGAAAGGGCTGATCAACCTTGATCTAACAAATTACCTGGAAATTCTCAATATTGCACAAATATCATTCACAGTGTCCATTGTGGACTACCTCGCCCACGTGCTCAGTTTTGGAAATCATGCACTAGTCCTCCCATCCGACCTGGCCGTGTATTTTACTTTTTCCTAGTAGATCACCAACATACTACTAAGCTGTCTAGATGCCTTAGGCATCTCCGGCCACGTGTCTTACTGGTTCAAACGCTTCACCAAGTCATCCATGAACAAGTCTACTCCCAATCATAGACCAACTCCCAAGGCTCGCCTCTATCACCTAACCCTGTTCACCCTATACATGTCTACAATAGGCCATGAGCTATCCAAACTAAATCTCGAAACATGCATATACTGATGACATCAAATCGACCAGACATTTCATTTCATCCATCATCGATCAAGTAGAACAATGGACAAACTGCAAACTGAAACTCAAAACCTGAAACTAAAATATTTTTGGCCACCCCAACGAACTAATACAAAGAACCATCAATCAGCTTACGCGGGAGAAACTTTCCAGAACAACTCTTCTATAAAATCCTAGGAGCACCGGACCAACCAAAACCCTGGGCAGATGGAAGTGCCTTCAACCAGTGAGCTGCAACCACCATTTAGTCTGCCCCATCTGCAGCAACCCCCTTTCGGGGGAAACACAGCAAACAGCAACACAATGGCAGACCAAGGCCAGATAGCCCATCTAGTCTGCCCGTCTCCATCTCTCTCTGCTAGATCCCACATGCCCATCCCAGACCCCTTTGCCAGAAACCTGATGGCGGGCAAAGGCCAAATGGCCCACCTAGTCTGCCCATGCTGGTGCCTTCAGTGCTTCAATTTGAGCAGTTGACAGCACCAAAAAGGTCCAAATGCCATGCAGACAGTGCACAATAATGAACCATGACCACCTGTGTTCTTCCCAATCGAGAGCAGAAGGAGACATGTGCATACAGTCCTGAAACTCCCATTGCTATGGCCCAGCCCAAGACCATGTGGTTTCTCCACTCACCCCGCTATATCAGCTATGACCCAACTTCCACGTTGCCAGCACAAGTCTATGCGGCGTCTCACCCTGACTGCCAGATGCCGCCGCACATCCCGTCGGTCTCTCCCCCTGTTCAACTCTCCAGCGGTCCGCAAACACATTCCGACCTATTTCCACTGCGCCTACAGCCTGCCGCGAAGGGAACCTACTCCCTACCTCCACGGCCGTTGGCCTCGGCGTGCAGGGTGGCAGCGGGGTCAGAGCGACTTCGGAGTTCTCTCTACCCACCGCGCTGTGTTGGGCAGGGTAGTGTCGGCTGAGACCCAAAGAGGCAGCAGTTTCAAGAGGCCTCGCTATCTCCTTCCCTTTTGCCGGTCATGCTGCACTGCACGACGACAGCTCTCAGGCCACTACGCCTCCTCAAACACAACACTGCATTCCCAGGCCGCCACCTCCTTAGCTCGCTCCACTGCGTGGCCTAAACTGACTCGACCGCCGCGCTCCGCTGCTGCTAGCCACATAGAGCAGGAAGGGGCCAGATACCATTCACCCGTGCCCATTCATGCAGGGCCTACCCGAAGCAGAGCCAGCGGACCGCTGTGAAACGGCCCGCCAAACAGGGCCACGACCCCTGTTTGCACACGGCAAGCCCTGAAGGGATCGGCTGAAGATACCGACACAGGGGACCGCCCGGACACCCTCTCCATTGCCTACCTGCCTCAGGCTACCTCCCGACGGTGATATTCAAACCGAGCCAACTCAGCACAAGGTAAGGCAAGCAGGCAGTGGGGTGTCAGCACACCACGACACTCCAATGGTGAGGGCCAAACTGCAGCTTCAGCTTGAGTTGCCTCACCCTCATTCCCCTGCCCTTCGTGCCTATGTCCCTGACCCTCATTGGTCCCCCTCCTAATCCTGTTTATTCTCTACCCCGAGTTTCCCCTCCCCCTCCCTACCTCCCTTTCGTTCACCACCCCTTAGGCAACGGCCTCAGCCCTTTTGTCATCGCACCCCCCTAGGATGGGGCGCTTGTCCTTTCCTGATCTTCTTACCCAGGCCTGGTTGCCATGAAGGATCTGGATCGTTTTGCTCTTATGGCTTAGTTCTTGTGCGCACAGCCTTAAAAAATAAAGGCTATTTGGAGCATGTCATAGCTAAAGCTTCTTAGGTCTACCAAGTTGTCCAAGGTGTCAGCTTACACTAAGGTTTAGAAGACCTTTCAAGCGCTGGAGTGACCAAGAACAGATGGACCTTTATTCGACTCGGGTGTCGTGGGTCCTTGCTTTTCTCCAAGCGGGTCTAGATAAAGGCCTCACAGTGGCGTCTTTGCAGATCCTGGTGGCCGATTTATCCGGTTTTAGATCCCAGGATTATCTGTTCTTTGCCATTGCATCCGGATGTTGCTCGGTTTTTACAAAAAGATCTTCAGGTCCAGCCACCTGTTAAGAATCCGCTCCCAGCCTGGAACCTTAATATGGTGCTGTCTGGCTTTGCCAGGGCTCCTTTTGAACAACTGAGGAAGCTTCTCTCTGAGATTTAATACTTCAGACTGTTTTTTGGTCACTGTCTTGGATCCGTAGGGTTTCCGAATGGCAGGTGAGATCCCGAGACTGGAGTTTCCAAGTGGACAGTTCCTTTTTTGCCGAAGATGGTTTCGGCTTTCCATGTCCATCCAAAGTGTGTTTGCCAGTTGTTCAGCTAATGGGTTCCAATCATCAGAATCATATGCTAAAGAAGTTGGACATGCGCAGAGTGCTCTTGCATTACTGGCGGGTCTCTTAACAAGTTTCGCTTTCTAACTACCTGTTTGTAGTGGCTCATTTTATTATGCAGGGTTCTGCCGCTTCTAAGGCTACGATCTCCAGGTGGATCCTTAGAGCCATTTAGTCCTCTTACATTCTTGTGAATAACCCACTCTTATTCCTTTCTACTAAAAAGATGGTTTTCAAGGTAAGAACCTAATCTTCCAATATAAATAAATGTAATGGGGTTTATCCAAGGACAAATAGGCAACATAGTCTCACATGTAGGTGATATTATCCATGGAGCCTGGCATAGACAGTGAAAAAGTGTACTGTTGCTTTAAAAATCTGTTGCTTTAGAAAAGTGTTGAGATTGCCTGTAACAATCATGTGTTGGTGCCTTCCCACCTGTTGTCAGAATAGTGGGACCTTCAGTTCTCAGTTTTCTGTGAAGTTGAGAATCTGTTTCTTAGAGTTTCTCTAAGCGCATCAAAACTTCTACATTTTTTTTGTGCCTTTGCATTCCTTTTTTCATCCTTCTTTTTATTATATTTTTCTAATTTATTTCTTAATCTTCCATCTGGTACAAAAATTTACTATTTTTTTACCTAGTTTTTGTTTCACGCCTTCGGAACTTTTGCAGCCTCTTTTCAGGCTAAGTGTGTCAAGCCTTTTTCAACTTATCTACTTGATTTCCCCGGACCATTGAGTCCTTTGACCTAGCATCGGTGGTCAAAGGCTCCTAGCACCTTCAAAGGGAACAAATAAAAACAAAGAACAATCCAACTGGTCTGCAGTGAGAACAATCAGAACAAAGAAAAACTGCACACAAGAGTACAAGATGCAGGCTAAGTTTATTAAAACAAATATGTTGCGGTTAGTGTCACCACCTTTTGGCAAAACCAAGGGACCCGACACGGTCCATGTTTCGGTTAACACACCTTCATCAGGGGTTCCTAATTTGAAAAGTATCGAGTAAAACCACAACTAGAATAAACTTGAGCCTGTGTAAAAAAAGTAAAACTAATCGCTGTGGCAGTAACTACTTACAAGGTCCGTGTCAGGTCCCCTGATTTGCCAAATGATGGTGACACTAACCTCAACATATATCTGTTTTAATAATCTTAGCCTGCATCTTGTACTCTTGTCTGCAGTTTTTCTTTGTTTGCATTCTTCCAAAGGACCATTTTGGGTACTGACCAACATAATTGTTGTGTCCAGCGCCTAGGTCCTGAACTTCAGCATATTTCCTTCCTGCTCTGCTATAAATTGCAGAAGTAGTCGCTTAGAGCCAGAAAGTTGCAGTATGAAAAACTTTTCTGGTCAACTTCATCTGTATCAAGGATGGCTGAAGACACTGACGTTCAACATCCAGCAACTCCAACACTGGCACTGCATCGACAATCCATTCCACGTTTTTGTCAATGTTGCCTGCCTTGGGGGAAAGCTCGGAAGAAAGCTAAGAAGCATAAATGCCTTTCCCCCTCAAAGCATGCTTCAGTATCATCTAAAAAAAAATAAGTCTCCCAAAGCCCCAAGAAAAGGGACTAGATGAGAGGGGGAGACCGTTTCATTAGATCTCTCCAAATTAAGTTATTCTTTCAGAATCAACCCGGCACTGCAGATCCTTCTATATTTAGAGCACCTTCGACATGGCAGCCCCCGGGTCCCCTCGATCCCGCTCTCCATACATTTCGGGAGCTAGTTATGAGGGACCTTAACACCCTTGAATCATCTCTTCAACATAGTTCTCGAGGGTATTCCAATATGTCTGCCCAAGAATATAGAGCTCTATTTGAACTAGGCAGTGATACCCAACGGGTTATTAAACCGGCTGACAAGGGGGGTTCGATAGTGGTGTTAAATAATTATCAATATCTAGCGGAAGTTAATAAACAACTGTCTGACCCATGGTTTTATTCCGTTCTCACGGGGGATCCTACGGATTCTCTAGTTAGCACTATTGCCACCTTAGTGGATACTGCCTTTGAGGAAGGTCAGCACACTAAAGCAGAGACTAGATATTTGAAATTATCCTCCCCTCGCCGTCCGACATTTTATATCGTTCCCAAAATTCACAAAAACACTCAATCCCCCGCTGGGAGACCCATAGTGTCCCTGAGAGGCACGGTCTTGGAGCCTCTCTCCAAATTCATAGATTGGTTTTTAAAACCCTTAGTCACTAATGCTAGATCTTATATCAAAGATACGACACACTTTTTATCCATCATTGAACAATTTACCGACATACAGGATACTGACATTCTAGTGACCATGGATTTGGAATCTTTATATTCCAACATTCCGCAATCAGCAGCTCTTGAACTCATTTCCAGGATTTTCATGCAAGAAGTTCAGCATGAACGTATCAGAGCTGACTTTCTCATCCAGTTGGCTCAGTTGGTTCTTTATCACAATTATTTTCAATTTGATCACCAATTTTTCCTTCAGACCCATGGAGTCGACATGGGCACTGCAGCGGCTCCAAGTATTACGAATTTGTATGTTTCCTCCTTTGAAGAACGGCTCTTGTATCCATCTGCTTGGTATCGATACATCAAAGTGTGGCTTAGATTTATCGACGATGTGTTCTGCATTTGGACAGGTCCTCCTGAACTGTTACCTCATTTTTTGGATTGGCTTAACACCCTGGACCCTAACTTAAGATTCACGATGTCACATGACTCGAGTAAAATATCCTTTTTGGATGTTTGGGTTCATAAAGCTGATAATTCCTTTGTTACTACTGTGTATAGAAAAACTGTTGAAGTCAATAATTATCTGGATTACACCAGTTGTCATCCCACCAAACTGAAACAATCTTTGCCCATAAGCCAGTTCCTTCGTATTCGCAGACTTTGCACAGACCTTGGCGAGTTCCGTGTACAAGCCCGGAAACTGTATACTCGCTTCAGAGAGCGGGGGTATCCTCACAGGGTTCTTTCGAATGCTTACAACAGAGCCTATATGCCAACAGGGCTCTTTTACTCTCCAAGATTTCCCCTGGTGAGGATGCCAAAACTATCTGTGTACTATCCTTTTCTGATCACGCCTCTGATGTAGCTCGAAGTATTAGGAGACACTGGCACATTTTACAGCTTCACTCTGGATTCCAGGATTTACCGTGCATTGCCTACTCCCGAGCAAAGAACATCGCTGATCATGTGATCCATTCTAGATACATTTCGGACCGCAGTAACAATCATCGTACAGGGCAACATGGTAAATGTGGGGACAAGTGTGATATTTGTGCTACCACCATCGAGGGCACTACGTGGAAACATCCCGTGACCCACAAAACATATGTTCATAAATCAGTTACATCTTGTTGTTCTAAGTGGGTCATATACGTCATTATATGCCCTTGTTACATGCTATATGTGGGACGCAAACAAAGGGCTATAAGAACACGCCTCATAGAGCATTGTAGTTGGATTAACACAAAATCCATGAGCTCTCCTATTGTGCCCCATTGCATTCAACTAAATCACTCATTCCAGGATCTTCGTTGGTTCGTGATTGAGCAGATTTATGAAGACTATCAGGGAGACAAGCTAACTTTGCTTCAACGGAGGGAACAGTTCTGGATTTTTAAACTCCAGGCTTTATCTCCCACAGGACATAATGACTAAATTGAGTGGCATCACACTTTTTAAGAGCTTCTGCTCTTTGTAGAAGCTAAGTGTTTTATGGTTCTAGTTTTTCTGTTTTTTTTAATTCATCATTTGAAACTGTTAGTAACTGCGAGGGGAAGCCTACTTTTTTCCCCGTCCGTGGCTCTTCAGTCACGTGGTGTTCTATTCAGTGACGTTTTCTGGTCTGCAGTTTAAATTGGAAGCGTCTGTTCTGGTACAAGCGCCATTTTCTACTTTGCCAAACCGCTGTAGCCTGATGATTTGGGGGCTTCAGCTCAGCCTAGCCGTTCCTGAGGAAGGGGGTGTTTGCCCCCGAAACGGAGTCCCGTAGGACACATTGGTTATCTGCTGGCTGTATTCTTCAGAGAAGCTAAGTACTTCCTATTGGCTTTGCTCAGTTGAAATTGGACATTCGAACTTTGTTGTTCGGTCCCCTGGATCAGGGGTAGAGACTGCCTGTTGAGTGTGTTTTTGATTTAGTTTGCACTTATCAGCACTTTTGTGTTGTTTATCACCAAATTTCACAGAGAGCCCAGGGATGTTTCACAGTAAACACCTTATTGGGTGTAAGCCAGTGGCAGCTGTCACTTCTGGGGGTTCCCGGAGGGAGGCTGTGTGACTGAGGGCTCTCTAAAAATCTATCAAACTTTATAAAATTCATATTACTTTTTTTTGGAGTGTTAGTGGTATCGTTGTCCTCTACAGGCGGTCTCTCCCTAGTCCCTTTTCTTGGGGCTTTGGGAGACTTATTTTTTTGAGTATTGTTTCAGCTCCCATTTTTCGGGTTTTGTTAGTGTTCAGTATCATCTCAAGCATCGTCACAATTGACTCATTCTAAGTGTTGGTGAACTGAAGCTAGGTCTCTTCTTCTGTTGTCTCTGAGGCATGCCTCAACATTGAGGTCTCCAACTCCTCAGCACCCAATGCAATCATTGTCTGACGTATCCTTACTAGCATCTGCACATTCAGTTGCAGAAAGGATGCACTCTGCCAATTTCTGCTTCCATACTCTCAACTTCAACTCTGTCTCAACAACCTCCAACAGCTACATTGAGGCAATGAGCTCGGACACCACAACATTGAGGATCTGCATCAAGGCCTGCATAGTTATCAAAAAACAGCAGTTCATCATCCCATTCTTGATGCTCCTCCACGTTCATGACACTCATGTCAACGATTGTCTCAGTACTCACTTCGATGCTTATCATTACGCTCTCCTTGACGTCAATCTCATTCTGCAAGGCCTAACGTCGAGGTCTTTGACTCACTTGTCTATGCGCTTTTCCACTGACTTTCCACAGCTATCAGCAACTGAGTCATGGGAGTTCTTTGGATCCATCTCCACCACGGCCTCATCGAAGGTCACCCCAGAAAGTCTGTCCTTCACAAAGCTTTTATGACATATGGGACAAGCAGTCCCAATAAATGGAGTCGGAAAGCCTCGTGCTGAGCTTTATGGATGTCCTTGACTATAAAGAGTGGCCCAAAGACTTCATTAAGGTTCCTCTTTATTTATATTTATTTCTTATTTATTTCTTATTTTACAATACATATCAAGCATAAACTTGTACAGAAAGCAAAATCCAAACCAAAAACTTCTTTTTTTAAAAAATTATTTATAATTTATATTTTATAATTAATATTTTATAATTGATTATCAAGTATAAACTTGTACAGAAAGTAAAAATTTAAGTTTAAGGATACATAACCGTGTACATCATATTTAAGTCCAAAATACAAAGAAGCAAATGAATAATACATATCCTTATTTTCAAAAAGAAAACTCAAGTTTCAAGTTTCAAGTTTATTGACTTTTTAATATACCGACCATCACAAAGTATCTGGCCGGTTTACAATAACTCCATTATTTTACTTAAATTTTTTACTCAAGTCCACTTTGAGGATCTAGATGTACAAGGGACAGTTTAAATTAAGAAAGGGAACAAAGAATGCTAAGATTAATCTAAGCTGAGCTCAAAGCTCCCTAATAACTTCCTATCTAGGGCTAGATCTTATCGTCCTTTTCTTTGTCCAAATGAGACAGCGACAGGAAGGTCACCAGCTGGGAAGGATCAAAGAAGACAAATTTCTGAGAAGAATAATACACTATGCATTTACATGGGTGACGTAAATAAAAAGTTGCCCCTAGGGCCAACACCCCTGGCTTTAATAATAGAAATTCTTTACGACGCCTCTGGGTTTCTCTGGCAAGATCAGGATACATTTATATCTGCATTCCTAAGAATATTTTCAGTTTATTTTTAAAGAAAAGTCTCAGTAATTAGTTTTTGTCCGGGGCCAATGCCACTGTTAATAATAGGGTTGCTGGGACTGCCTTTTCAGTATTCGAGGATTCCAATATGGTGGACACATCCAAATTTTCCTGTTCAACCTCTTGCTGTTGTTTCCGTTGATTAATAGGAAGATAGTAAACTTGTGTAAATGGTGGTATCATATTTTCAGACAAACCCAAAATTTTCATCATGTATCTTTTCAGCATCTCCCGAGGTGTAATCATTAAGACCTTAGGAAAATTTACCAATCTTAGATTATTTCCACGGGAAAAGTTTTCCAAGGACTCTAACTTTCTTCTAAGATTGGTGTTATCTTTAATTAATGTTTCATAAATTTGTTTAGACTTAAATGACTCCTGGTTAATGCTGACAAACTCTTTTCTAAGCTCTGTTGTTTCCTTTTTTACATCTTGTATATCTTTATCATGATGTTTTATTTTTTCTATTTGATTTAATTGAGGTTTTAACAAGTTAGGAATATTGGCAACCAGGTCCCAGATAATTTCAAGTGTTACCTCATGGGGTCTCTGAAGATGAAAAGAGTAGGCTGCAGACTCTTCTCCCACTGGTGAAACTGCCTGTTGAGCACTCTCCTGGATCTGTCCGCTCTCCTCTGCTGTCGACTCCTCAGTTTCTTCATACAGACTCTCTTGAAAATGTAGAGAGTCTGGATCCCTGCTCCCTCCATGATTTGCAACGGCCTCCAGGGCAGAACATACTCCCTCTTTGGAGAGTTCCCCTGCCTGCGGGGAGCTGGTAACCTGAGGGCGTGGGGGCGGAGCCCTTGTGTCGGGGCATAGCGTGGTCTCAAGTCCCAGAAAGATCGCCTCCGTTCTGCCCGTTCGGGGCGTCTCTAGCGGGACCGCGTCCGACTGTAGGGAGCCCTGCATGCGACGGAACAGCTCCTCAATATTACCCAACCCGGGTCCGACGGAGCTCCACGAGACCCCAGCCGTGCTCCGACCCCTCCGCTTGGGCATCCTGTGGTAAATTCACTGAGGAATCCGAAAGTAAGTAAAGAGCTCACCAACGCGTGATGCTCAGCTTAGACATTCAGCGGCCATCTTGATCCTTGGGGCGGGGTTAGGGCAAAAACCAAAAACTTATTGTATCAATTTAACCCCAA
This sequence comes from Geotrypetes seraphini, assembly GCF_902459505.1. Taxonomy (NCBI): domain Eukaryota; kingdom Metazoa; phylum Chordata; class Amphibia; order Gymnophiona; family Dermophiidae; genus Geotrypetes; species Geotrypetes seraphini. The sequence goes on along the minus strand of NC_047087.1, from coordinate 274,569,853 downwards.
ATATGCTTAAATTTCAGCTCAAGTCTTCACTGAGATCCAAAATATAACCTAATGTGAGATTATCAGGCAATGTATAAAGAAGTATAGCACTAGCAATTATGCTGAGCAAGGATGCCCCATAAATCTATCTAAGGCTTAGCTCTTTATCTTTTTCTTTTTCCAAGCGTGTTAATGATAGAAAAGTTGTCAACTGGAAAGGTTCAAAGAAAACATATTTCTGTTAAGAATAATACACTATACATTTGCATGGGTGACGGAGATAAAACGTCGCCCCTAAGGCTAAGACTCCAGGTTTTAAAAGTAAAAATTCTCTGTGACGCCTCTGGGAATCTCTAGCCAAGTCCGGGTACATTTGTATTTTTATTCCAAAAAATTGTTTCTATTTATTTTTGAAGATAAGTTTTAATAGCCAATTTTTATCTGGCGCCAAAGCAACTGTTAATAATAAAGTTGCAGGTGTCATCATTTCCTTATCGGACATTTCCAATAGGTTAGATACATTCAAATTTCCCTGTATAATTTCTTGCTGTTTTTTTTCTGTTGATTGTTATGGAGATAATAAACTTGAGTGAATGGAGGTATCATCTCCTCTGATATTCCCAAAATTTCTAGCATATATTTCTTTAACATTTCCCTAGGAGTTACCATCTGAACCCTAGGGAAATTCACCAATCTTAAATTGTTACTGCGAGAGAAGTTTTCCAAAAATTCAAACTTCCTTTTAAGATTAGTGTTATCTTTAATTAAAGTTTCTTGAACTTGTTTAGTCTTTATTATCCCCAATTCCTTCTTCAAATTCTTTTACTTCCTGTTTCAAATTTTGAATATCAGTGGAATGAATTTTTATTTTCTCTTCTAGTTGTTGAAATTGGGGATTTATTAAATTAGGTAGACTAGCTACCAGATCCCAGATAGAGTCAAGTGTTACCTCTTGGGGCTTCTGTACTGAAGACAACTGCAAACATTTACTTTCCTCACCAGTCGATTTTCTCCCTCATTGATCACTTTCCTGGATTCAACCGTCCCCAGACGCTGTTGATTCCTCAGTTTCTGTGCCCAGGCTCTCCTGAGATTGGAGGGAGTCCGACTCCATGCTCCCCTCAGCATTGTCTCTTGCCTCCAGGGCAGATTGAGTTTCCTCCTCCGAAGACTCCCCCGCCCACAGGGAGCTGGTAACTTGAGGATGTGGGGGCGGTGCTCAAGGAAGTTTCAAGGCCCAAAGAGATCGCCTCCGTCTCGCCCATCCGGGGCGTTTCTTGCAGGCGAGTCACCGACTGTTGAAGGATTCCTTGCATGCGACGAAAGAGCTCCTCTATGGTCCTCGAACCAGAGGCACCGGAGTTCTGCGAGGTCCCAGCTGAACTCTTTCCTCTCCGTTTGGGCATTGTTGATAAAGTAAAGTTAGCATGAAATGTTAGTTTTAGCAAGCTCACCAATGCGTGACACTCAGCAGAGGTGGACCGCAGCCGAATTTCCACTTTTCGTCTCAATGGCTCCACGCAAGTTGAACACACTTTATTGGATCCGGTCTTGCCCTAGGTTTGATCGACCACAGCTGCAACACCAGCCTTTGTTCATGGAATCTGCCTTGAAAAGAGTTAACAGTTCCAGAACTTATGCCAGTACCCCTCCTGGACAAGAAGGCAGAACTCTAGTTAAAATTGGCCGCAGTGTTTCAAGGCTGTGTGCTGGTGAGCAGAATCTTAAACCATGACTTTTTATATGAAATGTCTCTTCCAAGAGATGTCCTTGTATGATCAATACATACCATCAGGACATCTATCTTCTTTTCAACATCTAACACATGATCTTTTAGAGGACAAAAAGTACATGGTACTATCAACATTTGACACGTTTGATATTACATCGCGAACTGCTACAGTCTCGATTGCCTTTCAAAGACAAGCATCTCAGATTTGAATGCTAATTTTCAATACCGTTTCTCTAATATTCCCTGTACAGGTGATGATTTTTTTTGGAGACTGATTGCATGACAACCTTGTTCCGTAAAAATCTTATCGGGTTGAATAGCTAAAGAGATATTTCAGCTACCTCCAAACACTTCATCTATTTTTTCGAGGTATATTTATCATCAACTTTGTGTCCACTCGACCAACTATTCAAAGATGACCCTGACAGAGAGAGAGAGCATAAAACCTCTTCCCTGGCTCATTCCAAGCATCAACAGTTTTTGGGTTTTTTTTTTACTTTATCATAGAAAGCATGGTCAGTATTTCTCAATCTTCATCTCACTCTACCCATAGAATGTCGGCTTGCCCATTTCTATCACCGATGGTTCCTAATAACATTGGGTCCTTAAAGTGATGAGTTAGGACTATGCCCGTCGTTTACAACGGAAACTGCTTAATCACCCCCCAAGAGAGTCTCTTTTCAACTACCAACAGAAGATCCTCCTTCTCTAGGAGCTCTCAGCCCTCCTCCAGCTCAATGCAATAGAACAAGCTCCTCTGCAGGAGAGGGACCAATGGTTCTACTCAAAGTATTTCCTTAATACCGAAAAAATCAGGAGTTCTCATCCAATTCTGGACCTCCGTGCTCTCAACAAATACTTGGTGAAGGAGAAGTTTCATATGTTCTCTCTGAGAACCTTTTATCCACTATTAGAGAACTGGCTGTGCTCTCTAGATCTCAAAGAAACATACCCATATTTCCATCCTATCTGCTCACAGGAAATACCTTAGATTTAGAATGGGAAAACATCATTTTCAGTACAAGGTGCTATCATTTGGTCTGGCGTCTACACCCAGGGTTTACAACTGCCATGTGTTCCCTCATCTAGACGACTGGTTGATCAAGGCTTCCACACTTCAACAGGCTTGCCAAGCTATGAATACAACAGTTCATCACCTGGAGCTCCTAGGTTTTACAGTCAGTTATGAGAAATTCCATCTAGAACCTACTCAGTCTCTAGAGTTCATTGAAGCCTTCTTAGACACAACTTAAACTCGTGCATTTCTACCTCAGCAGATTCAATAGTCCAAATCTGTCAAGATATCTCTTCTCATTGCCACATATCTGCACATCAAATGTGACTCCACAGCCACATGGCCTCTACTGTTTGTGTGATTCCATTTTCCTGTCTACAACTCTGGGAACTGCAGTGGGCACTGTCAACTCAATGATCTCCAGCTGCTGGACTTCTGCCCAATAATTCACAGTGACTTCACATCTCAGAAATCACTTCAATGGTGGTTATTACCAGCCAAGGTCTCCAGGGGCCTTCTATTCCACATGCCACCATATCAAAAGATATTAAGAACCAATGCCTCTATGCTTAATTAGGGAGCCCACTTTAAGGGCCTTTATACCCACAGCTCTTGGAGTCCTCCGGAAAGAGCTGTCCACATCAATCTCCTTGAGCTTTATGCAATTCTCAGTGCTCTATTCACATTCCAGGATTATCTTCTCATTTAAGTAGCACTCATTCATACAGACAACCAGTTAGCCATGTACTAAATGGGCAAGCAGGGAAGTACAGGATCTCACCTGTTAGGCCTAGAAGCAGTCTAAATCAAGTCCTGTGTGCAACATTTTCCTAAAAGCAGTCTACCTAGCAGGAAAAGAGAATATCTTAGCTAACAAGCTGAGTAGGCTTTTTCAAACACACGAGTGGTCACTCAACTATCATTTTACTTCAGATTTTTGCAAATTAAGGAACCTCTGAAGTGGATTTCTTTGCTTCCCCTTAAAATCACAAGCTTCCTTTTCAGAATATTCAATCCAAATCAACTGGAGTCGGATGCCTTTCTTCTAAACTGGAGGAACAAGTTCTTTTGTGCTTTCCCTCCATTTCCTCTACTCATAAAGTCTCTATTCAGACTTCGCCAGGAATAAGCCAGTATGAGTCTTATAGCATTTCAATGGCCACGTCAAACATGGTTCCCCCTCCTTCTACAACCCAGTAAAAGGGAACCCATCACACTTCAAATCTTTCCAACCTTGCTGACACAGAATAAGGACTCTCTCCTCCATCCCAATATATATTCATTAGCACTCACAGCATGGTATCTCTTAATCAACCAATAAATGCCTTTGCATTATCTGCACCGATGTCAGATATCATTGAAGATCCTAGGAAGCCTACTCATCACTGCTATCATTTCAAATTGATTCATTTCATCATCTGGTATAATAACTCACTGGAGCCGATTACCTGTCCTCTTCTACACCTATCTGATTCTGGATTAAAAACACTTTCGTCAAAGTTCATCTTGGTGCCATTAGTACTTTTCATACTCCATTTGATAAAAAGCTATTGTCTGTACTTCCTTTAGTTGCTAGATTCATGAAAGGCCTTCTCCAGACCAGACCTGCAATCAAGCCTCCTCCTTTCCACTCTGAAGTCTCCTTTTGAACCACTCATCTCCATCCCTTAAACGTCTTACTTGGAAAGTAACCTTCCTTATTGCTATCACATCTGCATGTGAAGTCAATTAATTTGAAGCTCTTGTATCAGATCCACCTTAAATAACATTCTACCATGATAAGAGTAGTTCTTTGCAATCATCCCAAGTTTCTTCCAAAGGCATCTGAGTTTCATCTAAATCAGTCCATAGATCTTCTGGTCATCTTTCCAAGAACACATTCTCACGCTGGTGAAGCTGCACTCCACCCACTGGACTGTAAACGTGTTCTTAGATTACACCAGTAGGCATACATAATACTGGACAAGTATGAAGCCTTTTGGATTTGAACCATCTGCGCTTCATACACTTATTCACTCACTCGTTATATCTAAGTTAGATTACTGTAACACACTCTATAAAAACATCATGCAGAAACAAATAAGACTATTATAACTAATCCAAAATATATCCATAAAAATTATTACAAATTCAAAAAAATTTGATCACGCAACCCTGCTACTTCGTAATGCTCATTGGCTCATCGTATAACCTATAAAATTCTACTTTTTTGTTTCAAAATTTGCCAGGTCAACCTCCCAGGATTTCTTGATAAATTGCTAACTCCACATATCCCCTTAAGAACTTTGCGATCCGTAGATCAAAACCTACTCACAGTATCTTCCCTAAAAATAATTAATATAAGACACAACAAAATATTCACAGTATATGCCCCTCAGTTATGAAACTCTATATCCTCCTTTCTCAGAAGCATGCCATCTCTAGACAAATTCAAGAGTTCCCTAAAAACTTTACTATATAAAGATGCATTCAAAGAATGAAACTCTGTCCGACTCCTCTTTCTTTTTCTTATGTTTTCTTAAAGGATAAATGCCTTAAATTCAGATATAAAGAGGCTTTGCTTATTTTTCCCTATTCCTTTTTGTACTTTACCATACATGTCTACTTTCTTATAACCAATGTAGTTCTTTCCCTTTTTCCTTCTGTATCAAGTTAGTATGTCTAAGTTGGTTTAATTTTTAAGTTGTAAAATAATGACTTTTTTAATATGTACATCGCCTAAAAGTTTTATAGGCGATACTATCAAATTTTAAATAAACCTGAAACCTATCATATAGTTCAAAGCATTTTACTTAGCCTGTTGCTATCAGCTAACAGAGTATGGGCAATTGACGACCTTGCTATGTACTTTTTCAGTTTATGAATATTTTCTTGAATAGGTCCTCACATGTAATGTTTCTCTGTTCACTACTTAGTCAAAAAAAGATTTCACTACTTAGATTTCCCCAAACCTCACAGATCTTCCACACAACTGTTCCTGTCTTTTAATTCAAACAGACTTGTTAGTGTCACCAAGAGAACTATTTCCACGTGGCTGGTGAACTGTATCTCATTTTGCTATGCTCGGGCTGGGTTGAGGCTTGGAGGCCATGTCACTGCACATAAAGTTTGAGCAAGGCCATCTATGTTCTACTCCCATTGAGGACTTCTGAATTCACACCTTCAAATCCCACTATTGTTTGCAGAATCATTCCAGACGGGATAGTTGGTTTGACCAAGCAGTTCTACAAAATTTATTCTCTACTTAATCCTGTTTCCCTGAAAATAAGACCTATCCCGAAAATAAGCCCTAACATGATTTTTAAAGATGCTCCTAATATAAACCCTACCCCAAAAATAAGCCCTATTTAAGATTGACTCCTGAAGCCCCCCCTCCCGAATATTCCCAACACTCCCTGACTCGATCCCTGACACTAGTGCTGCCTGATTTGCTGAAAAAATTGGACTCGTCGATTCAGCAACTCCCATTCCTGTTGCTTTAGAAGGCCTCAGAGTGGAGGTGTGTCAGTCTCACGGTCGGAGGGTTGGTGGAGTTCTGTTGCATAGGGGGATGGGAAGGAGGGAGGGATAGAAAGATGCTGCACAAGGAGATGGGTAAGAGGGGAGGGAAGATGCTGCACATGGGGGGGAAGGAAAGAAGAAGAATTGGGGTGGAGGAGAGGAAGGGAGAGAATTGTTTAACATGAAAAAAATAAAAATATCCCCAAAAGTAAGCCCTAGTGCATTTTTTGGACCCAAAATTAATATAAGACAGTGTCTTATTTTCAGGGAAACACGGTAGATGCCAACTTCCCTCTGTCCCATTTGGTTTTGCCAGGCTCATGATAGTTGTCAATAACCCTCTTCTCAAAGGCATGATCCTGGCAGCAAGGGAGTCCCACATGTGAGAATATGCTGCCTGCTTGGATAAAGCCAGTTACTTACATGTAGCAGGTGTTATCTGAGGACAGCAGGCAGGTATTTTCACAACCCTCCCACCTCCTCTAGTTGGCTTCTTAGCTTTGTTACTGAACTGAAGGTCCCATGAGCTGACATGGGCAGGAAGGCACAGAAGCATGTTTAGTATGGGCAGTTTCAAGACTTCTGAGGTGACAGTACACTTTTGCACTGTCCATGTCGGCTTCTGTGGATGATATCACCCACATGTAAGAATATCTGTCTGCTGCCCTCATAACACCTGGCCATCCATACCAACTACAAAGGTCTCCAGTCCCTCCCTCATATTCTCTGTGCTTGTCTTATGATGCCTTGAATTCAGACACCATCCTCATCTTGACCACCTCTGCTGTGAGATTCTTCTATTCATTCATCACCTTTTGTTGTAAAGATTTTCTATTTTATGTGATTGTTATCAGTAACAGGAAATTAAAATGCTCAGACTAAAAACTTTTTTTACAATATTTGTTGTGCTTTTATAGGTAAGACTCTACATGAAAATCACAGCGATGATGGAAAAAACCTGGTAAATGCAGATGTTTCCAAGTCACCAGCTAAGCCATCTTCATCAAATAGGACACCACGCCGAAGATCTAAATCAGCACGAACACTTTCACCTTTTACTGAACTTTATGAAATCTTTAAACATCAAATTGACACAGAACCAAAGCAGCATGATGAAAGTGAAAAGAAACTTCTTTCCAAGCACATTAACTCACCAAAAAAAGGAAACAATCAAAATATTTTGCAAGAGAACAGTGCTCCTGAGACAAACTTATCTAGACGTAGATCTGAGCGAAGGAGCCAGATAGACATTGAAAAAGCAATAAACAAAGTTGGCAAGGGGGATATCAATTTTGAAAATCAAGAGATCTCTGTAGAGGTAAATGATTTAGTGAAAAATCCATATAGTGGTCGTCGATTGTCTGCAAGTAGAAAAAAACATGACAGTAAAGAAAAAGATAACACACTTTTAAAAGAAAATGTTAAAGCGCACAAGCAATGTGTTTCAGGTAAAGATGAGGAAATGTGGTCCAACCGTGATAATACAGCAGAAGTATCTAACAGTGTTGTATCTACTCCAAAATGCAAAAAGTCTCTTCAGGGTTCCCATTCAGCAGAAGATAAAATTGAAATGAACTCCAGTTCAGATGTATTACAAAATGAACATATTGCACCCAAATCTCAGGTATCAAGCTACGATAAAGGGGAAGAAATACCAACTGTTCAATATGTGGATTTTATATCTATATGCAAAGGTACAGGGGGAGAAAGGGTTGAAGGACAAAAAAGAATTGGAAAATGTCCAAGTCCCAGAAAATCTTTAAGTGCAGAGCAAGTACTAAAGGAAATTCAAGATGATTTATCTTTAGCTGATACCTTTAAAAATAAAAGTCACGCAAGTGCTAGTGAACCATATATGGTAGCCTTTCTTTCATCTCCACCCAAAAATTCTCCAAAACAGAGCAACATGTTATCTTCAATATTAAAAGACTCTGGATCAACTGTTCCAATTCTAGAGCCCTTTATGCTAGAAATGGAATCTGTGCATGAGACCTCTGCTAGCCAGAAATCATCTGAAACACCTAAAGGAAAGCTAACTGCTGAACACAAGCACCCTTCTAAAAGAAATGTTAGACTGTCGTCTTCTAAAGCATTTGAAGATACTAACATATCAGATCTAGCAATCCCAGAAAATCTGTTTGTAGGAGAGCAGACTCCTGCTTCCTTAAATTTGTCTCCAAGAGTACGAAGTAGAAGATCACATACTTCTGAGCACATAGCCAAAGCAGATTCAGGAATTCAAGATGAAAATCAACAGTTAACATCAATGTGTCATGAAAAAAGCTTGATGCTGAAAGATTCCGTTGCTACCCTGGAATATCCAAAATTGCCCCCAAGAAGGAGCAATAGAAAATCTCTGTTTCAAGCTGAAAAAGCTGCTCAAGGAATAGGTTTGTGTGGACTACCTTTTTTTTTCTTTTATTTAAATTTGTAATTATCACATATTGTATATAAAATACAAAAAGGCAATAAGAAAATTAAAGCAAAATGTTCCAACTTAGACTAATAATAATTTAGACCACATTATGAGACCCATGTCATGTTTTTGTTGTTTGTTACAGTAATCTAATACAACAAGAAATAAGTCTGAGAATAAGGTGGACACAATAATTTAACATATAACTGATATCTTCCAGCAGAGTCTGGCATGGATGCACTCTGATGCTTCTGGAAGCTATACCACATTTGTATACCTTCTTGCAAATGTCCTTCAAGATCAAGGCAGGCTACATTTTTCTGGAAAGTAAAGCTAACATACCTAGTTTATCTCTCTAGAGCAGTGTTTCTCAGCTTGATCCTGGAGTACCTACCCACTTGCCAGTCAGGTTTTCAGGATATGTACATTGAATTTGCATAAACTTGATTTGTATACATTGCCTCCATTATATGCAAATTTTTTTTCATGCATATTCATTGTGGATATCTTGAAAATCTGACTGGCAAGGATGTATTCCAGGACCGAATTGAGAAACACTGCCTTAGAGTATGCCTAGTTTTGCAAGATTAAAAAAATTTTTGTTGTCTCTTTTTTTTTTTTTTTTTCTTTTTTTCTTTTCTTTTAAGTGTTCGGAACCTTCTTTTTTTCTCTTTGGTTTTCTCAGTTTTTTGGCATTGTTAAGGTTTTGTTTTTTTGTTTTGTTCCACAGCCCATTCAACCCCTTAGTCCTGGGCATCCCGACTAGGAATTTCTTTTCTCCTGTTTTTCAAAATTGAGTTGTTTGATTTTGGTTTTGCTGTTTCTAGATACATCCCAGAAAACCCCAGTGGTTTTAAAAATAGTTCTACTTTCAGCAAGACCATGTCACTGACTGACCTTCAGAATCATTTCTTGCTGTGTCTGGGATTTGACTTTGAAGCTGCTCTTTGTAAACTGTGTTCCAGGATGACAGAGGATTTCTTATCAGGTGTCGAGAACAGTGCAAAAGTGTTTTTGACACTGAAGTCCACACTGACTTCAGTATTGATTTAAACATAGAAACATGATGGCAGATAAAGGCCAAATGGCCCATTTAGTCTGCCCATCTGCAGTAACCATTATCTCTTTCTCTCTCCAAGAGATCCCAAGTGCCTATCACAGGCCCTTTTGAATTCAGACAGTCTGTCTCCACCACCTCTTCTGGGAAACTGTTCCATGCATCTACCACCCTTTCTGTAAAAAAAGTATTTCCTTAGATTACTCCAGAGTCTATCACCTCTTAACTTCATCCTTTGCCCTCTCATTGCAGAGTTTCAAATGAAAGAGACTCGACTCGTGTACATTTACATTATATAGGTATTTAAACGTCTCTATCATATCTCACTCTCCTGCCTTTCCTCCAAAGTATACAGATTAAGATCTTTAAGTCTGTCCCCATATGCCTTATGATGAAGACCACATACCGTTTTAGTAGCCTTCCTCTGGACCGACTCCATCCTTTTTATATCTTTTTGAAGGTGTGGCCTCCAGAATTGTACATAATATTCTAAATGAGGTATCACCAAAGTCTTATACAGGGGCTTCAATATTTTCTTTTTCCTACTGACCATACCTCCCCCTATGCAACCTTACATCCTTCTAGCTTTCACCATCACCTTTTCAACCTGTTTGCCTACCTTAAGATTGTCACATGCAATCACACTCAAGTCCCACTCTTCTGTCGTGCACATAAGTTCTTCACCCCCTAAACTGTACTGTTCCCTTGGGTTTTTGCAGCCCAAATGCATGACCTTGCATTTCTTAGCATTAAATTTTAGTTGCCAAATTTCAGGCCATTCTTCAAGCTTCACCAGGTCTTTCGTCATGTTATTTACACCATCCGGTGTGTCTACTCTATTGCTGATTTTGGTGTCATCCACAAAGAGGCAAATCTTACCCGACAACCCTTCAGCAATATCGTTTATAAAAATGTTTAAAAGAAGAGGTTCAAGAACAGAACCTTGAGACACACCACTGGTAACATCCCTTTCCTCAGAGCGATATCCATTGATCACTACCCTCTTTCGCCTTCCACTCAATCAGTTCCTGACCCATCCCGAGGGCACTCAGTTTATTTATTAGGCGACTGTGTGGAATATTGTCAAAGGCTTTGCTAAAATCTAAATACACCACATGTAGCGCACATCCTCTATCCAATTCTTTGGTCACCCTGTCAAAGAAATTGATCAGATTTGTCTGACAAGACCTACCTCTAGTGAATCCATATGATTCCAGAAACTTGACCATTGGCATCCAGAGCTGCACCAGACACTTGGGATGTGTCTGTATATGGGTAGTGCCCACCTGTCTTGGTGTTGAATATTGGTGTTGGCCATTGGGTCCTAACATCTTTCGTCCTGACACAAAAAACTCACAAATGATTTGATGTTTCATCAGTATTAAGGAATGCCATTCCTGGGTAGAGGCACAATAACAAGAGCTCTGGGGCATTGATGTTGATACTAACAGAGAATTGGTGCCATGTGAGCCACTCCACGGATTTAGCTCCAACTTGCCAGCCCTCTATATGTTAGGGTCAAGCCTTCAATTTGGCCCAGCTATCTTTGAATATTACTATAATGGTACTGGCCCAGTCTTCCCCAATGCCTATTCTCGAGCATTTCTGGGTCAATTTGGCGACTTAGCTGGAGATGATGCCTACCTTAACTAGACACTGAGATTTGAAGAAGTTGTAGAGAATGACACGGTGGCCAAATTTGTCTTCTTCCCCACAGGATCTCAATATCCTCTTCTGTCTCCTCAAGTTCTGTCTCTGTCCCATTCCTGCAAGCTCTGCCTTAACCGCAGAAGCCTTGAACACTTATGATTTTAAAGCGTTTGAGGCTTGTGCAGTTGAGGACAGCTTACAGGGATAGAGAGATCTCACGGGGATGAGGAAAATTTGTCCTTGTGTCATTCTCTTTATGTTGACCCTGGTGCCACTCCAGCCCTTACTGGACACTTGTTTACCATGCCTCTGTACCCGTGCCCAAAAAGGCATCAGATTTGGCCATGGCCAAGATGGTGTTCCTTTCTTGCCCCTTAGGGGAGGAAGCTTACTTGGGGCTCAGCAGGTCCAGAATTTGACATCACACAAGTAGTAGTACCATGAATTCAATATGGATTGCCTGAAAGAAGCCGACAACAGCTAGAAATCATCTTAAAGGAAGATACCTCCCCTCCAAATTTTCCATCAGATCCCTCTCTGATGAGAGGAAGAAATCTCCTGCTGAGGATCTCTTTATTAGTGGTTACTACGGATGGGCAGACTAGATGGGCCTTTATCTGCCATCATGTTAATCACCCATGATTCAGGAAAACAATTGGCTGTGCTTTCTGGCTTTAATGGATTCTTACATCCATATCCAGATACATCCCAGTCATGGGGAGTATCTCATGTTTCGAGTAACGAGACACCATTTCCAGCACTCTCCTGCATTTTAGCGTCATTTAGCTCTCTGGATTTTAATAAAATGTTTTTGCAGTAGTTGTAGCGTTGCTATGCGGACTGGGAAAACTCGCCTCTTCCCCAAACCTGACAACCCAGTTTTAAATTAACCCTTGTTGGCCCAAGACTAGACAACTATCACTCATCTTTACCCCATCACAAACCTCAATTTTTTTTTGTTTTTTATACATTTATAAAGCTGCTATTCTAATTTTAAAAAATTATTGTTCCTGTTGTTTTTTACTATCCTTTACACCACCTTGAACCGAAAGGCTAATGTGGTATATAAATAAACATTTTTTATGTTATATTCCCTTACCTGGACTATTGGCTGGTAAAGCACATTAAAGGAACGTAGTGTAAAATCAGTGCATTGAGCTATTAGGGTGTTGGAGTCACTAGGGTTTGTGGTCAACTACCCAAAGTCAAGAAAATATGAGTAAAGTGGTTTATAGTATTTTAACAGACAAGGAAAAAGACCTCAAATATCCAGAACCACAAACTGAGCTGTTATAAAGCGCTGCCGTTGCTGCCAGGCCTGGAGCAAGCCATTGGCATTGGTTTAGCACGAAGTATAGCCTGTGCTTGTTCCAGGCTCTTTGGGGATAGTGGCAGCAATAGCAGCACTTTATAACAGCTAAGTGTTTGTGGCTTTTTTCTTGCCTTGGACTAACTGCGCTCTGTTGATTGTGAACTGTGCCTTTGTGATATACTTAGCCTTTCCCTGCAATTTTTAAAACAGCTTTATGCACTATTTGATTGGAAGAAAAAACAGCTGATTGTTTGAATATTATTTGAGAAAGTAGAGTTTTTTTGAACCCATGAAGTACATGAGTTAAGAACCTGAGGGTTTTTTTTTCTCTACTTTCTTTCTCATGTTCTTTTCATTTCTTGTTTGATGCATGATTGTGTGTTTGATTGGCCTTTCTATAGTTCTTCCTTTTGTGCATTTAGGGTTGTGTGTGAGTGCAGGGGGCTTATGTAAATTAGTGGATATAGAGTAGGTATATTGTTGCTTTGGTAATGTACATTATCCCAGGACAAGCAGGCAGCATATTCTCACATGTGGTTGACGTCATCCACGTAGCCCCAGAACAGCTTTAAAGATGCATCACCACTTTAAGAATTTAAGAAAATTTGTGAACTGCCCACACAGCGCATGCGCGAATGCTTTCCTGCTCTACTCAGGCTTGCAGCTCCTCAGTTCTTAGTTTTCTGCAGAGCTAAGAAGTTGTCTCTAAACGATGTTCAGTTTTTTGCCATTTGCCTTCCCGCTCACGCAATTTGTTCTTTTTTGTTCTTAACTCATTTTTAAGAAAAAGAAAGAGGAACATTTTTTCATTGGGAGCTTTGGCCACCGAGGCCTTCATTTTACCTCAGCCATCTTTTCCATCATTCCAGGCTGCTAAGGGGGCTTAGAAAAAAAGTGCTGCAAGGTGCTCAAGGCCAATATCTCTTCTCGACAGTTGTTGCTTCCAGTCCCTTAACACAAAACACCGGGTGGAACTTGTGCCCGGTGTCCTACCCAGCCAGAAACTTCAACAGGAAGGATTGTTTGGGACCGGCATGGGCATTGACCAGACCTCGCAACCTTCGTCGTCAAAGACATCGACTCCGGCGTCAGGAGACATCGCTCTGTCTGGTAAGCCAGGTCAGAAACCACCAGCTTCCCAACCAGCGTCACATGTTACTTTTGCATCGAGTCTCTTGATGCTGACCAAGCAACGACGACCACCTACAAGCTTGCCTCAATCTCTGTATGCATCCTCATTGAGGTCGCCCTCTTCGGGGCAATTCGTGGCACTGATGGCACCGGCAGATAAGCCACTGGTACCGATGCTTTCCTTCTGGGTACAATTCGATGAACAGTTCTGAAGGGACTTGAGTGATTCATGTAAACTGCTTACCCCAGTATCGACTCCTCGGTACTAGAAAGTTGCGCAGGGACAGAAATCCCACCTGTCCCTGCCAGGATCCTTTCCGTCCCCGCCAGGATCCTTACTGTCCCCACCCGTCCCCACGAGGAATCTCCTCCATCCCCACCCGTCTTCATATAAAGCAGCAATTACTTCTGACAGGATCATCAATTCCACAGTTTCTTTTGTGTTTGAGTTGCTGTTTTCCTTGTGGAATCTCTTTGGTGGAACCCTTTTTTTGTTTTCTGTTCAGGTGATTAACTTATTCCCACTGTTTTACTAAGGCTTGCTAGCGGAATTAGCGTGCGCTAAATGCTAACGCATCCATAGAATATAATAGGCAAATCAGCATTTAGCACGCACTAAATCAGCTAGCACACCTTAGTAAAACAGAAGGTTTAAGTTAATTACCTAAACAGAAAAAAAAAAAGGGTTCCACTAGGAAAACAGCAGCGCAAACACAAAAGAAACTGTGGAATTGATGATCCTGATGAAATCTTTATTTGAAAAAAAGGTGCAGATGAATTAAAAAATAAAACACAATATGAAAATATAAAACACAGTAAAAGATTTCATCAAGATCATCAATTCCACAGTTTCTTTTATATTTAAGTTAATTACCTGACTGCCGGCTGCCGAATCCTGCTTCTCTGAAGCACCTCCTTCTGTCTGCTGACTGCCGAATCCTCCTGCCTCTTTGAAGACATATTGGATAATGAGTGTGAAGGGGAGGACATCAGGGAGGATGGAAGGAAGGAAAGATGGGGTCAGGAAGAAAGAGATGGGACAAAAAAATGTTGGGTGAAGGGGAAGAAATAAGGAAATGTAAAGCTACTAGAGGAGAGAAGTGGAAATGGTAGAACTATGTGGTTTATTGGGGGAATAGAAAGGACATGAGTGACAGGAAGATTACGAACACAGGTGGTAGAAATGTGGTAATGGGGAATAGTAGACCAATTAAAAGTGAGACAGGATATGGGAGAATTAGAGCATGAGAGAAAGAGAAGGAAAGTTGATAAGCACCTCCTCCTGCCTGCTGTGCTCACTGCTACTCCGTCCTCAGCTTGGGTCTGGAAAAAAAAAATTGCTCAATTCCATGTCTCTTGCCTCCTCGGGTCACCCTCTTCGAGTTTGAGTCTCACCAGTAACAGGGCCTTTGGGTTGATGGGCGGATCACTAAATATATCCTGTGTTGTCCCGCTCTAGCCTTGCCGACCAATCAGCAAGTAAGGCTCTCAGCTGTGTACATGCTGAGCAGTGAGCTCAGCATGTAAACAGCTGAGAGCCTTGCTTGCTGTTCCCGCCCCGCTGCGCTGCCAGACCATTCAGCAAGGCTTTCAGCTGTACGTGCTGAGCTCACTTCTTAGCATGGCTGTTTCTGCCATGGTGCCGGACAGGTCTCTCAGGTGTGTCGGAATTTAGGTAGACCTGCTTCCATACCCATGGGAGTCCCGTGGGTCAGAGGGGGGACCCCGTGGGAGTTCTGCGGGTTGGGGGATACCCGCGATCCCTGTTCCCGTGCAGACCTCTACTCGGTACAGGCCCAACCTAAGTACATGGCTTCCAGGTCCTAGGGTACCATAGCTGGTTCTGTGAAGCGACATCAACGTTCCATGTCTAGGTATCAATCCTCTCACCACCAGTCCAGTTCTTTATTGACAGTACAATGAGCATCGTTCCTCCTTGCATGCTTTGAAGGGAAAACATTGCTCTCTCATGTTCTTCAAAGAGAAAAACAGCTTCGTATTATACCTCTTCCTAGTCATCGGACTGGTACCAGACTCGAAGTAAGCATCGATATTCTCGACGCATTTCTTCACCAAGGCCTTCATATCCCTCTGACTTACAGTCTGATTCATTTGAGGACTTCTCTGAGTCTACAACAGAGGCTTACGACACTCCGTTGGAAAAATCTCCACTCAAGTGTTCACTATTAGGCAATTGGGGAAAAGAGCTACCACTTGAGCTAGCAGTTGATTCTGCTTACATTGCTGAATACTTAGAGGTCTTAGTTTATGATCAGCCTCCTAAAGGACTTCTCAAATAGACTCTTCATAAGAACTAGAATTCACCCCTTACCATAAATACCAGTGACTAATGGTAGAGTTGACTTTGAAAAAATCTACTCCATCCAGATCTATGCCTCAGTGCCACCAGCATGTGAAAGATGCACTATGGTCACATTTGGATGTCCCTTGTACCAAATCTCCATGTTGGTGAACAGACTACCAAATTACAATTTCTATATAATCATGCTATGTGAAGCATCTTGTTCAGAAATTGCCTTCTTCTGATGGATATCTTCCTTCTCAACATCTACAGGAATTTCATCATATTATCTTTTCCCCTACCTAGAATATATCAGGCTGGATCTACTTATCCATGGTCTAAGGAGGAATCTAATATGGGTATAGTCTGTAAAGTTGGATTCCTCTACATGGTATTCAGCAAGCATCATGGCATGCATCAAACGAGTTGTGATTGCTTCAGGATTCCACTATGGGACATAGAGCCTGTAAGGTGGCTCTTTCCTGTTGTTTTGATACAATTCTAACATGAAATGTTGGGATGTAGAGCCTCTAAGTTGGATTCCTGCCATCTTAGAACCTTCCACTATTTTATCCTCGAAGCAGGATCAACCAGGATTTTTCTTGCAACATGTCTTCCACTGTTCCATCAGTGTTTATCAAGTATCTTCTAGAACAGTGATTTCCAACCCTGTCCTGGAGGAACACCAGGCCAATCGGGTTTTCAGGCTAGCCCTAATGAATATGCATGAGAGAGATTTGCATATGATGGAAGTGATAGGCATGCAAATTTGCTTCATGCATATTCATTAGGGCTAGCCTGAAAACCCAATTGGCCTGGTGTTCCTCCAGGACAGGGTTGGGAACTACTGTTCTAGAAGACATCCATTTACTTTGTCTTTTTCCCTACACCTGTTCCTTAATAAATATTCACCACACCAATTTTACTCCATTTTCTTTTTGATTCCAAAAGCCAGGAGGTTTGAGCGGGGCTGTAGGGGAGGAGGCTACTACATCTTTTTAAAAAAACAATATATATATTTTTTTAGAACGACTTTCTTTTCACTTAATCACTATGCCTCCAGATCATCCTCCAAGAGAGTCTTTCAAGATGTCGTCTTCTTCAGGAAATAGTATCTCTTCTCCTCAAAAAAAAGTTTCACTTTTTCAGAGGAACTGGGGTTTTTACTTCCGGTATTTTCCTCATTCCAAAAGGAAAGGGAGGTCTATGGCCAATTTTAGACCTCAGGGGCCTGAACAAATTTCCACGGGGGGTGGGGGGGAGTTTCATATGTTTCCTCTGATGACTTTAGAATACCTCTTAGATCGCAACGACTGGCTATGCTCTCTAGATCTGAAAAGAAGCTTCTTCTCATATTCTAGTGCATCCGACCTTCTGGATATTACTCAGATTTCAGATAGCACAGTGCCAATATCAATACAGAGTCCTGCCTTTTGGCCCAGAGTATTCATCAAGTATTCACTACGGTTGTAGTGGCAGCAGCATTACAGAAGCAGGGTCTCCAGGTCTTCCTTGTCTGGCCAATTGATTTATCAATGACCCAACCTCGCAATGGGTTCTGGCAGTGATTCATTTTCACAACTCTCTTCATTCAGCAGTTGGGATTCAAAATCTTTTTTCCCAAATCCCAACTTCAACCATCTCAAAATGTATGATTTATCAGAGTTCTGCTAGACATCATTTATCTCAGAGCGTTTCTCCATGTGTAAAGACAACAAAATTTGATTCAGCTTTGCGATCAGACTTATCTTCATTCATCAATCTTGGCCAGACATCTGATGGTACTCCTTGGTCACATGGCTTCCACGATACATGTTACTCCCATTTACGAGCCTTTCTTTCAAGAGTCTCAATAGACTTCTTTGTCAGTTGCCTCAAGCTCTCGACCAATTGTCTCAACATATTACACTTTGACAATCTCTGCTGTGGTGGATGAGCTCTTCCTTGCTTTCCAGGGGGTTTTTGCTCCACATCAGAAGGTTCTGACCATCCACTCATCCTCCTACGCTTGCTGGGTTTATCTGGACGGTCTTTGCAGTCAAAGTTGCTGGTCTATCTAAATCTTTTGGAACTCAAAGCGATCTACGATGCTATCGAAAAATTTCAGCACATTGTGACTAACTACGTCCTCCTAAGCCCCACGAACGTTCAGATTGCAATGTAACATAGAAACTGACGGCAGAAAAGGGCCATGACCCATCCAGTCTGCCCACACCAATGACCCACCCTTACCTACCTCTATGAAGGTGCCAATCCCATTTTTTCTTAAAATCTGGCACGCTGCTGGCCTCAACTACCTGCAGTGGAAGATCATTCCAGCGATCAATCACTCTTTCGGTGAAGAAATATTTTTTGGTGTCCCCATGAAATTTCCCACCCCTGAGTTTCAAGCAAGTGGAAGCAAGGAGGCACGGGTTTTCTCTTTTGTCAAGAGGCCCAGAGGACTTGGAACTAGGCGATTGATCACAATATATTTTTGAAAGCAGTATGCATTCAAGAGAAGCAGAACCAGTCTCACAGACTGATTCAGCAGGTTTCTTCAGCCACATGAGTTGACGCTCAACTGTGCAGTTATACATCACATATTCTCTCTTTGGGGGATTCCTTAGGCCTGTTTGCGTCCCCACCATAATCACAAGTTGCCTCCAATTTAGCTCCAGGCAGTATTCTCCCCAACGCCTGACACCAGATGCGTTTCTTCTAGATTGGACACACAAGTTTCTTTGTGTTTCCTCCAATCCTTATATTCAAGATGCTTGTCAAGCTCAAGCAGGAATCGGCCACCATGCTTCTGATGGCCCTTTGGTGCCACAGGCATCCCTGGTTCTCCCTTTTACTTCATCTCAATATCAAGGAACCAATGCCTCTACAGACTTTTCCATGTCTTTTAACACAGAGTCATGGATATCTTCTGTATCTCAATCTACAGGTTTTAGACCTTGGTGCCTCTCAGATTGTCATGGACTGAGGTTCATCTTTCTCATCCTATCAGACTTACCTTAGAAGCGTCATGAAAACAGTCTACACAGCAGTGTTACCAGCAGAAATGGACACTGTTGGTGTGCTTTTCATCATCATGATGCTATATCCACCGCTATATCTGCAATACTGGATTTCTTCTACATGTATCCAATTTAGGCCTCAAGACCACTTCGATTCACATGCCATTTCAGTGCTATCAATGCTTTTCACAGCCCAGTTGATGGCAAACCTCTATCTGCTCAACCTGTTGTGTCTGGATTCTTTAACAGATCTTTTCAAGGTCAAACTACCTCCAGTAGTTTAGGCTCTCAATATTGTTCTCTCTAGACTTATGAACTCTCCTTTTGAACCAATATCTTCGGCTTTTCTGAGATACCTCACTTGAACAGTGCTTTTTTTCTTATCTCTCTTACCTCTGTTTGAAGAATAAGTGCACTTCAAGTACTGGTAGCAGAACCACCATTCACATTGTTTCATCATGACAAAGTTGTGCTTTGCACCCATCCGAAGTTCCTTTCAAAAGTAGTCATGGAGTGTCATCTAAATCGATCTGCTGAACTCTGTGTTCTTTCCTAAGCCTCATTCTGGAAAAATGGCTCTTTGTATTTTCAACTTGAGCATGCCTTGGCTTCCTACTTACAGAGAATTCGGCCACATAGAGCATCTCCTCAACGTTTTGCCACCTTTGATCCTAACAAGTTGGAATGTCCTGTATCCAAGAGAACTATATCTACATGGTTAGCGGTTTGTATCACTTTCTCGGATGATCAAGCTGGGCTGCAATTGGGACTTGTATCACAGCTCACAGTCAGAGCTATGGCAGCTTCATTTGCTTTCCTATGCTCAACTCCTATTGATGAAATCTATATACCATTGCTACTTTGTCCTCATTTCATACATTCATATCTCAGTACTGTCTGGAATTTAATTCTAGACGGGAGGGTCACTTCTGCTAAGCAGTATTACAAAATTTGTTTTCTTAATGGTTAACACTCCCTCCATCCCATTCTAGTAAGCTAGGGAGTCCCACATGTGAGAATATGCTGCCTGCTTGTCTTGGGATAAAGCACAGTTACTTACCATAACAGTTGTTATCCAGAGACAGCAGGCAGATATTCTCACAACCCACTCACCTCCCCTGGTTGGCTTCTTAGCTTTCTTACTGAACTGAGGAGCCATGAGCCTGCATCGAGTAGGAAGGCACTAGCTCATGCGCGGTCCGGGCAGTTCGCAAACTTAAATTCTTAAAGTGGCGATGCAATTTTAAAGCTGTCCATACTGGGGCTCCCTGGATGACGTTGCCCACATGTGAGAATATCTGCCTGCTGTCCCTGGATAATACCTGTTACGATAAGTAACTATGCTATATCATTGGTCCATAAAAAACCTTGCTGGGTTGTTGTTGTTTTTTTTTAACTACCAATAGTGAAAATTCAAAACTTCACAATGAACTAATAACTTGTGCAACTCTACCGATCCATAAAAAATGATAGAAGGTAATCGGAACACTTAACTCCCACCCAGAGGTGATTCAATTGTTTCACTTCATAAGGCTTCTTCAGGGGCAGTGTTTTAATATCAGATTGATATAAACAATGTAGAATTACAGGTACTCTCCAAGCAATTGCCAAATGTCCCACCTTTCAAGGAACCTGTCTGTCGCATAAGCATAAAACAGTTCCTGTATATAAGATAAGAAAAACTCAGCTGTTCATAAAATATATTTCCATAGATATATTTCTATGGAATATACACACTCTTCAGTGTCATGGTTATTCAGCTGAGTGCTTGAATGTGAAATACAAAATGGCACTGACATCGCTTAGCCAATCAAAAAGCCCAGAAAATGGCTTTAACGTTCTATAGGTCTCTTTCAAATGAAAGGATACTCTGGCATGTGGGGACATAGGATGAAAGTGAAAGAGGATAGACTTAGAAGTTACCTCCAGGAAATATATTTTTCATGAAAGGGGTGGTGAATGCTTGGAATGACCTCCTGGTGGAGGTGGTGGAGACAAAATGTGTATCTGAATTCAAGAAATCTTGGGACAAGTATGTTTGATCTTTAAAGGAAAGGAGGGGGATAGTAGATGACATGGTTAGGCAGACTAAAAATGTCATATGGTCGTTTATCTGTCTTGATTTTTTTTCTTTGTGTCTGTTTGTCCATCCTGGAGGTACATCTTTGCATCTACCTCCTGGATCTATATGCACAGTATGGAATGTTCTAATGGCTTTCAAAGATTGGCTGATGCACCGAAGTTACCCTTATTCACACAGACAAATTACCATGTATTTTGTCAACAAGAAGAGAGACATGGTAGTGGTCTTCTGTGTCAGGAAATAGTCAGGTTGTGGCACTGAGCATCCACTCAAGAGCCACTTACATGATGAGAAAAAACAAGCAAACAAGCAAAGCAGGGTTATGTAACTGCACAAGTTGTGTCTCAATGTGGGCATAGCCCACAAGCTCTTCTTAAGAGTGGCACATTCTTGACACTCAGCTGAATGACAAATTTCTTTAGTAGTACTTCAGAATGGGATCATGTGATAAATTAGTCTTAGATACCTTCCTCCTGCATTGGGTAGAGTGTCTTCTATATTCACTTTCTTCCATACATCTGATAGAGAAGAATTTGCTGAAACTGAAGCTCGAGGGATCATGATTCGCTTTGTTTCTTATTGGTGAGACAGACTCCCCCCTCTACTTCTAGAGCAGTGTCTCTCAAACATTTTTAGCTCTGGCACACACAAAAGCAGCATATTGGGGGGGGGGGGGTTGTGGCACATTACAATTGAAATTATAAAATTGCAAAACCAACAGAAAATTAAATCTGAGAGTTATATATTTAAAGTTCTTTAAGCTATGTATGGCTAATTGTAACAATGGTGAAACTAAAGTAGAAAGAATTGCTAATCAATGCGATTGGTGTGCTTGTTTTTGAGTGCAAATTAACTCAAAATGGTTCCATAGTCAATAAGCAAATACGCATTTCATCATCCATCAACTGCAGTCATTCTCTTTTATAAATTTAATTTGTCAGAGCTGAAAATCTAAGTTCGCAAAGATAAGATCCAAACGATAACAATAAAGCCTTGATTGCTTTGTTGCTCAAGTTAGGATAACTAATGCTTTAAAAGTAAAATTATCTGCCATTAGTTTTCAAGGACCAGTCACATCAAAGGATGTGATGTTGCAAAAAGAAATCTGCTGTAGAGGCGTTTCATTTTCGAAAGGGCGACTATGATAAAATGAGGAAAATGGTTAAAAAGAAGCTAAAAGGATCAATTACAAAGGTTAGGACTGTAAACCAGGCATGGATGTTAGCATGAGTTCAGCCGAGGGAGATCTTGGGTCACCATTTTGTTTACTTCTTTGAAGGTGTGAACTTGTGGATAAAGGTGAGCCAATTGATGTAGTGTATCTAGATTTTCAGAACGCTTTTGATAAAGTTCCTCATGAGAGGCTTCTCAAAATTAGAGAGTTATGCAATAGGTGTCAAAGTTCAGTTGTAGATTAGGAATTGGTTATCGGATAGAAAACAGAGGGTAGGGTTAAATGTTCATTTTTTTCAATGGAGGAGAGTAAATGGGTCTGTACTGGGACCGGTGCTATTTAGCTTATTTATAAATGATTTGGAAATTGAATCGACGAGTGGGGTGATTTAATTTGCAGATGACACTAAACAGTTAAAGTTGTTAAAACACTTGCGGATTGTGAAAAATTGAAGGCAGACCTTAGGAAATTAGAAGACCAACTGGCAGATGAAATTTAATGTGCACAAATGCAAAGTGATGCACATTGGGAAGAATAAGTTGAATCACAGTTACCGGATGCTAGGGTCCACCTTGGGGGTTAGCGCCCAAGAATAGGATCTGGATGTCATCGTAGACAATACAATGAAACCTTCCTCCCAATATGTGGCAGCAGCCAAAAAATCAAACAGGATGCTAGGAGTTATTTAAAAAGGGATGATTAAGACTATGAATGGTATCATGCCCCTGTATCGCTCCATGGTGCGACCTCGTCTGGAGTACTGCGTTCAATTCTGGTCTCAATATCTCAAGAAAGATATAGTGACACTAGAAAAGGTTCAAAGAAGAACAACCAAGAAGATAAAAGGGATGGAACTCCTCTCGTATGAGGAAAGACTAAAAAGGTTAGGGCTCTTCAGCTTGGAAAAAAGACAGCTGAGGGGAGATATGTTTGAAATCTACAAAATTCTGAGTAGAACTGGTACAAGTGGATTGATTTTTCACTCCGTCAAAAATTACAAAGACTAGGGGACACTCGATGAAGTTACAGGGAAATATTTTTAAAACCAATGGGAGGAAATATTTTTTCACTCACAGAATAGTTAAGCTCTGGAATGCATTGCAAGAGGTTGTGGTTAGAGTGGATAGCGTAGGTAGTTTTAAGAAAGGTTTGGCCAATTTTTAGGAAGAATTGAGGAAAACGACCCTCAGGAGAACCTCAGGAGAGACATTGTGCTGCTGAATTAAACCTATCATAAGGTTTATGAACTGTGCAAAAAGTACATAATTCCCTGTCAGCACAAACAATACTTTTGCAAGAGGACTACATCTTTGCCCTACAAGCTGACAATTAGCTGCTGTATGTGACACTTGACATTTATTCTATTAAAGGACATTCCAAGAATTGCTTGGGCCACAAGAAAGCCACAATGTCATTTAAGATGACATGGTCAAAATGACATGAACTAGAGATAACCTGCTGACAATCTACAAACAAGATTAGGAGGGAGGGTGGAGGGTGCTCACCCTCAGGGATCATTGACCTTAGTATTAAGAATGCATTGTCAGGGGAAATAAAGAAGTCATATTTGACACCAAGCTATATTATGACAACTGCAATTATATATATCATCCAATCATTAAGAATGATAGTGTGAAAATCCAATAAAAATTAAGTATGTAATTAGTATGCAAGGCTCCGGACCTCAGGCTACTAAGCTTGGTTATAAAAGGTAGAACGGACTGGGCAGCACATGACATACTCTGTGTTACTACTCCGTTAGCCTAACTGCTGTTACTATATCCTATTTGGATACTATTTTTTATGTAAGATGTCTTTTGTTTATTACTATTAAACATATTATATACAGCAATTGGGTTGTCGGTGTGAGATCATTTAAATACATTGGAGGGGCTAGTAGCAACCTTCTTCAATTTTCTGGAGGAAAAGTCCATACTCTGTTATTGAGAAAGACATGGGGGAAAACACTGCTTGTCCTGGATCGGTAGCATGGAATATTGCTACTCCTTGGGTTTTGACCATGTACTAGGGACCTGGATTGGCCACCGTGAGAACGGGCTACTGGGCTTGATGTTTAAGCGGTTGTAACCATAAACGCACAGATGTTCATAACATTGACACTATTACGTACGTGACATATATGTCATCTATTCTAGTGTATACTCACTGCAATGGATACCCAATCCAGGGGCGTTGGTTGGCCTACCAAAGAAAGTGGTCGATGAATAGATTAGAATATCGACCCATTCATTTGGCATTGCTGAGACTTCAGAAAAGTTTGAAGATACAAGTGGGTCGAGTTTCATAGTGCTACAGTAGTGGCGTATGTCAATCGCTAGGGAGGTAACAAGGGTGTGCAGCTGAGTCAGGAAGCTCGCTTACTGTTTGGGTGGGCAGAGCTTCATTTTTAGACTCTCGCAGCAGCACATGTAGTGGGAGTGGACAATGTCCAAACTGATTTCCTCCACAGATAGTCACAGGATGTGGGTGAGTGGACGCTGTCTGCAGCAGCCTTCCAAGCCATTGTTCGTTGCTGGGGTCACCCAACATTTGATCTGGTGGTGACAGCAAGAAATAGGAAGATGGGCAGATTATTCAATCGAAGAAATAAACCCGAAAGTGCGGGTTTGGAATAGCTGTAGCCGAAGAACGAGCTCTTATGTCTTTCCTCCATTACCCATGATAGGCTGGATTTTAACAAGATTGCAAGCCATCCAGGAGCATTCATTCTAGTGGCTCTTGATTGATTATGCAGACCTAGTGCGTCTTCAGACAGGTGCAAGTCTCAGCCAATGAGTAAAGCTGGACCTTCTTTCTCAGAGTCCAGTTGGTCATAGAAGTTCCAGATTGCTTTTACGGCATAGCTCTTGAGCACCCAACATTTGTGCACAAGGGATATTTAGAGGTAGCCATTACTACTTTTCTCAGATCCAAAATGCCTGCGACAATCTCTGTTTATGCTAAGGCATCAGAAACTTTCCAGCACTGATGCATTAAGGAATAAGGAGGAGCCTTTCTCTGCTCTGATCTTCATGGTGCTAGCCTTCCTCCAGTTTGGCCTTGACAAGGGGCTTACAGTGGTGTCTCTCTTGTTTCTGGGCTCAAGGCTGAAAGGCTTCATTGGTATCTCATCCGGTCACAGTCATATTCCTAAAGGGGGCATGCATCTCAGGTCCTCGGTAAACATCTGTTCTCTATATCCCTCAGCCAAGTTTTATACGATCTGCTGAAGGCATTGTCCTTGATGGGTCTTATGCTCAAGACTTTCTTGTGGCCATTACCTAAACGAGAAGAGCCTCTGAGTTTTTCTTTCTTGCAGTGAGCTTTTCTTCAAATTCACAGAGGCTGGAGTTCCTTTTCATGTCAATCAAGAATTCCACAAGTTCTAAGAAAAAGGACCGGATTCTGAAAACGTTGGATATGAGTAGAGTGCTTTTCCGATATCTTGAGGTCACCAATGAGTTCAGACTGTGTGATCATCTTTTTGTGCTCACTAAGGCTAGACGTGGCACACAGCCCTCCAAGGCCTCATTCTCCAAATGGATCTGTAGGTCCATTTTGTCAACATATATTGCATGTGAAAAGCAGTTGATAAAGGGAATGAAAAAAATCAGTGTTTCCATAAAGGCACATTCCACTAGAAGCAATACTTCTTCGTGGGTGGAAGCTGACATTCTCTCCTGAGGAGATTTGTAGGGCAGTGACTTGGTCCACTTTACATATGTTTTCCCAATTTTACATAGTGAATGTAGTGGTAAGGAAGGACTCTGATTTTGAGTCCTCAATGTTATAAGCCAGTGCAGTGGTCACACTCTAGATTTCTGGGTCTGCTTTTGTACATCCCTTCTGTCCAGAATGACACACCTATTGCACTTGAAAAAGAGATTAGGTTCTTAGCTTGTTAATATCTTTTCTAGTAGATAGGTGTATCATTCAGGAGCCCAGCCCTGTCTGTTATCTACTGCGCCTACCTATGAGTAATAAATCAGAAAATTTGAATCCAATCTTATATTTGCCTATCAGTCAGTCCTTAAAGATATAAAGAGTAAACTACTGCTAGAACATTTTGGGGTTATACTTGTGCCACATAAATGTTTCTGTTTTGATTGTTTTATGGTAATGTTTGACATGTTTATTTTGATTTCAGAACAGACCAGAGTTGTAGCTTGGGGTGCTTCTTCATATACCTTCACACATGTTTTTCTATGGGGCTATCACTTGCTTTGGTACAAACTGAAAAAGGCAGCTGATCCCTCTAGTGAAGAAGGAGGGATTCAGAAGCTAGAGTGGATTTCTTCTCAGCTTGCAAGCAGTGGTATTTATTTATTTATTTTTATAGCCTGTCCTCCCCAGGAGCCCAGAACGGGTTACAATAGTAGTAGTGGTCATTAGGTGCTTAAAAACTTCCCTATCTGTCCAAAAGGCTCACAATCTTAACTAAACCACCATATTAAACATTTATTAACATACAATATATTAACATAACAAATTAATAATAAATTAATTAAAAGAAAAAAAATAGGAAAGTAAAAAGAAGAGAAATAAAATATTATATTCTCAAATAAAAAGGAAAATATCCATGATCTCCAAAGATGTAAACCAGTGGATGAACAGCTGCATGGCCCAACAGTCAGCCGCTCCCAGCTGATTTCTGGTTGTCCACCCACTTTTGGCCCTATCTGGCTGTTTCTCTCCCCTCTCTGCCATCGGACAAGGTCACAAAGGACACCCTCCGCTCGGCTGGCCATGCCTTGCTCTCCCTGAGCTGCTGATCCTAGGGCTTCGCGTTTGCAGCCTCGCAGTCTCTAGACTCTGCTCCATTCCCTCTGTCCTCCTTAGCCCGTTGCACCCGCTCTCCTTGTGCCATGCTGCACCGGTGCCACCTCGTGTTTCTGGGCCATCTGCTTCCTGCCTCCCGGTGCCATCCACACGCGCAGCCACCAAACAGAATTTAGCCGTTAAAAAAATAAATAAGAACAACAAACTGGACCAAAACAAAAGGAACAATCAACACAGAAAAGTGGGAGGAACCAAAAAAGAAAAACAAAAAATAAAACAAATAGAAAATAAAAAACAGAAAACAGCAGTAGACACTACAACTCACAGCTTAACCAGCCGCCATCTTGAAAAAAAACAAAATATACCTGTTGTTCCAGAATGACACCCCTGTCTACTAGAAAGATATGATAAGAACCTAATCTCTTTAAAAGGGATGCAGACCATGCAAATCTGCCTAGTACTGACCTTTGTTTTATACCACTCATTTTCTAATTAGAGATACTGTGTTCATCCTATACTTTTTTGGATTATTTATCTCGACCACTTCCCTCAGAGGGGTATTCCAGGCATCTACCACCCTCTCCGTGAAAAAGAATTTCCTAAGTCTATCATCCCACAACCTAAATTCATTCCTCTAGTTTTATCATTTTTTCCTTCTCTGGAAAAGATTTTTTTCTATATTAATACCTTTCAAGGATTTATCATATCTCCCTTTTCCCGCGTCTATAGTATACATATTCAGGTCTTCCAGTTTCTTCTCATATGTGTTTTAGCGCAAACCCCTACCATTTTCATCGCTTTTCTCTGGACCACTTCAAGTCTTTTTACATCCTTAGCCAGATACGGCCTCTAAAACTGAACACAGTACTCCAAGTGGGTCCTCACCAATGACCTGTACAGGACCTCCTTTCTTCTGCTGGTTATGTTTCTCTTTATACATCCTAGCATCCTTTTTACTACAGCTTACGTCTTGTTACGCTATTTCATCGCCTTCAGATCCTCAGACACTTATCACCTAGTGTTTAAGAATGTTGACCTATAATCAAATGTTTAAAAGTATTGGTCATGCACAGAAAATGTTTGATGCAAGTACCAAGTAAATTAGTTTGACTCTGCTCCTTAGTATTTTGAGCATAGTGATTTATGATTGCTTTTTGCACATTTATTTTCATATTGAAAATATTTATTAATGATTACTTCTGGTTTCTGAAGGAAAACTGACTTTTAGATGTCTCAGTATGTGCCTTCTAATAATGAAATTTGTATACTCTTTTCATATAGGATATGTTGACAGGGAGGAGCCCCAGGTCTAAGAATGTGGGATCAATATTCTGCCATCAATGGTTAGCATTTTGTTCCATGCAGATGATGGTATTCCTAGATATTTAAAGCTGAGGCATGTGCGGTCTTAGTCTTGAAATATCAGTTATTTTTAAGCTGGCTAGCACTTAGCCGCTTAAGTCTATAATCATCTCTTAAGCAGCAAATTGTTTCGACATAAAAATAGGACAGACTTTTATATGCTCTATTTATGCATTAAACCTGTCTGCTTAAGGGGTAATGCCATCCTTAGAATACCTCCAGCATAGTTGTTTGGTATTCGGTGCTAACCACATTATTGAGCTAGCTAAATAATTTTGAATATTTAGCCCTATATGTTTATCCATGTGTATATGTAGATATGTACATTCATACTTGGAAATGAGTTCTTTTACTACTGAATGGATTTTCTTGGTTCTAACAAAGGTTTTTTTTAAATGTTAAAGTATGACTAACTTGTTTTGGTAATACATTTATTTTAGGCGAAACAATGACACCTCAAAAGCGGAAAAGTCTGGAAATTAATGTATTATCTGAACCTCCTACAAAAAGAAAGAGAGTTTCCTTTGGCGGGCAGCTTAGTCCAGAACTATTTGATAAAAGATTGCCTCCAAATTCGCCCCTCAAAAAGGGTGCCATTCCTGCAAGACGGAGCATGGCATTTGGCAGCTCCTCCCCTCTTGCAACTGGAAGAAGGAGCCGTGGACGCAGATATTCTGTAATCCAGGTAAATCTGTGTGTTAAAACTAATATTGAGTAAAATTCTTGCATTTTACCAAATTTAAATGTAGGTTGGAGGAACTCAGAAAACTTTAATTTTAGAATATTTATTTATTTTGTGGCTTATATGCTGTCTTTAAACAGAGTACAAAAGCAACAACGAAGGAGACTAGATTGTGCTCAGTCCTTTTAATTAATATCTGAGTTTGATATTAAATCTAATCTAATCTAATGCTTGGATTTATATACAGAGACATCAGTCCAAGAAAGCTTGACTCGGTTTACAATAATTAACTTAATAAATAAAAACCCATAAGAAATAAGACTAAGTTTCAGAAGATTAATTTTCAAAGTGTTTAGCAAATAAAATGGTTTTTAAAGATTTACGAAAAGATTGGAGTGAACCGGAACTCGTTAAAAAGAGTGGAAGATCATTCCAAAGTTAAGAAAGCTTAAAAGGATTGAGCACCATCTAGTCTCCTTCGTTGTTGCTTTTGTGCTTTTCACTGCTGTAAAGGCAGTTTCTCCTGTTTGTTTACTGTCCTTAAGCAGAGTACCATATTTATTTATTTTTTAATGTGGCAGCAATAAAACTTAGGAAACAAAATTATTGGGAAGTGAATAAGAAAAGGGCTAAGGAAATTAAACAGGATAGATGATTTTGACAAGCTTTGTTTTTGGTGTTATATTATGTGTGTTTAGGATGCCATAGGTGGTTTCATGGGACTAAAATTAGTATAAGATTGCATAGAAATGATTAAATTCATAGCAGTAGCTGTAATTAAATTGGGTTGGCCTTTCCAACTCTACCCCATCACAACTCAGTATTTCCTCTATTCTTTCAAATCTACTCCCTCCCAAGTCCAGCCTCTGCTCCTTCTCTAAATCTCTCTGTCCTTCTCTGGTGTACCTCTGATGAGTATTGACATTCACAGCAATTCATCTTTGTTGCTTGTGTCAGCCGCTGCAGACTCCCCTTTGCCGTGTCTTGATCTTATAGACATCACTTCCTGTGGGAACTGACACAAGCAGTGAAGATGAATTGTGGCTGCCGGAATGCCTCTGATGTACACAAGGTAGGCATGGGGAGATTCAGAGAGGGGGCAGATGCTGGATTGTCATCAGAGGAGAGTAAGAGCGGAGTGAGATACCACTGCTGTAGACCTAGCTACACCACTGCTTCACAGTATTCCGTGGTGCGCATGTTGTTGGAGCGGCGCCAGCTTGATCGGGGAGTTGAGAGGTCCTGCGCATGCGTCTGGAGGATGGCGGCCGGCTTAAATCGGAAGCCGGGAGGCGCTGGTGGACGGCAGAGGCATCGGCCGTAGAGGGAAGAGAGCCGCACGGGGACCCCGAGGAAAGGAAGCCACCGCACTGCAAGGGCTGCAGCACCCACAGGCAGGTACCCACTCGTGGGCCACCATAGTGAGAGCTCGTGTAGCGAATCAACATTCGTCTTGCGAGACGAAAGTTTGCTGAGTGTTTTGCTCGTCTTGCAAAACACTTGCAAACTGCGTTACTTGCAAACCGAGGTTCCACTGTAATTGAGACTAGAAGACCTAAATATTTATACCCTGGAGGAGAGGATGGACAGGAGAGATATGATACAGATATTTAAATACTTGAAAGGTATTAAAATAGAACCAAATCTTTTCCAGAGAAGAGATAATTGTAAAATTAGAGAGAATAATTTGAGGTTGCGGGGAGGAAGACTCAGGAGCTGTTAGAAAATTCATTTTCACGGAGAGGGTGGTAGATGCCTGGAATGCCCTCCTGAGGGAAGTGATGGAGAAGAAAACAGTGATGGAATTCAAAAAAGCGTGAGATAAAAGAGAATCTCTAATTAGAAAATGAAGAATGTAAATTAAAGAGCTAAGGCCAGTACTGGACAGACTTGCACGGTCTGTGTCCCAAATGTGATGATTTGGTATAGTATAGGCTGGGAAGGGCATCGATGGGAACTCCACTAACTTGGAACATGAGGATGTTACTGTCCAGACTTTATGGTAGATATCCTGCAAACAGGATGGTTGGATAGACTGGAGTGAACTTGGACGGCAGCTTCAGTATTTGGAACCTAGGACAATAACAGGTGGACTTTACAGTCTATGACCCAGAAATACCAAAGAAAAGACAAGTTAATTTAATCATGTATTTTTAATGAGTATAACTAATGGGCAGACTAGATGGACAGTTCAATCTACCCAAATGAGACTGGATTCCTAGCAGAGTTCATCACATCTCTGTCAGACCTAGGCTTCCATCAAATTGTTTCTTCACTGACCCACTCTGCGGGCCACATCCTAGACCTAATCTTTATACAGAAATATACATTGCTCACCTCAGAAGCCCCCAGCTGCTCCATGAAAACAATATTCTGATCTGATCACCTTCTCAACCATAACTACACAATGAAACACCCACCAACCAAAAAGCAGACCCCATCCAAGATAATACACAACAACGATGCTCTCTCCAGAGGTCTCTGTAGCCTAGAAGATCTCGGTCTTGCATCATGGCTCTTGAGCACGTGGTGCTAGCCAAGAAAGGATATTCAGAAGTGGTTACAGTATTAACATACTACTGAAAGCCAAGAAACTATCCACTCTTTCAGCTTATGCCAAGGTCTCGGAGACTTTTCGGCACTGGTGCAGTAAGGAGAATCTGCTATCCGCCAAAGCCCCATTACCATCAGTACTTGCCTTCTCACAAGAGGGCTTGGACAAGGGATTAGCAGTGGCATCTTAAGGTGCAGATGACAGGTCTTGCTTGCTTTAGATGCCGAGAGAAGAGAGTTTCGCTAGCAGCTCGCCCAAACATTAGATTCTTCAAAGGCGTCCTGAGGCTGAGGCCACCTATCCCAAGAGTCTTTCCCTTTCTGAAATTTCAACATCATGTTGGAGTGTCTTGGAGTAAGATTTTCTCATGGATCTTATGATCAAAGTTGTTTTTATAGTTGCAAATATTTTGGCTAGAAGTATTTCGGAAATGCAAGCTTTGTTATGCCATTAACCGTTCCTAAGGATTACGGAAGCATGAGTGACCCTTGCGTACAGTACCTTTTGTTTTGCTAAAGGTTGTTTCAGCATTTCACATCAACCAGGAAGTCAGACTTCCAGCCTTTCAACATACAGATTCTAAGAGGAAAGACAAGACTTTAAAGCAAGGGTGTCTACCCCTGGGTGTTTTTCAGTCTTGCCAGCTCCATCCTCCGTCTTGCTGCAGCATTTGTTCAAAGCCGCAAGCAGCGGATCCTAAGTGCCTCTTGCGGCTGACCTGGAAGTGTTCCCTCTGATGTTGCGACGTCAGAGGGAACGCTTCCAGATCAGCCGCAGGAGGCATGTGGAAGCCGCTGCCTGCAGCTTTGAGTGCATGCTGCAGGCACTTAAACATAATCGGAAGCATCAATAACTAAAAAAAAAAAAAAAATGGGCCGCACCCTGAGCTGCCACTGCTCCATTCCCCAAGACCCTTCAGACTTTTGTTCCAAGAGCCGCAAGTTCAGCACCACCTGCAACTTCAGCCAGATCCTGGTGAGCCCAGAGTGACTGAACATCAACGCGGCCACTGAGGAGGAGCTGATGACCCTGCCGGGGGTGAGCTGGGCTGTGGCACGCTGAGTCTGCAAAACGAAGAGCTCGAGCTCCCTGCCGGCGGCCCGGGGCAGCTGCAGGTGGTGCGCATGCCCCTTGAGCCCTTCCCCAGTGTGCACAAGTTCTGACCCTTGCTGTGCGTGGCCACGTGGAACCTACAGCGCTGCTCCATGGACAAGACCTACAACCCAGTGCTCTGCATGACCCGGCTGGAGAAATGGTAAGGGATCAGCGGTATTAAGCAAATGCTTCACTTTGGCCAGGAGGTGTAATTTGGGAGTGAATGCTGCACTGCTGATGGGTGTGTGAGTGGGGCAGAAATGCTGCTTCTTCACAGGGAAGGAAAGGGGGAAGAGAAATGCTGCTGCTGCTGCACCCAATTGGGGAGAGAGAGGGAAAGAGGAAGAAGGAAAAAGGAGAGGAATAAGAGATCCCAAGTGCTTGGGAGGGAGATACCAGACCATGGGGAGGGGGAAGAGATGCCAGGGCATGGAGGGGGGGAAGAGACAGATGGCAGGAGAAAGGAAGGAGGGAGGGAGAGAAAGGAAGGAGAGGGGATGCCAGATAATGGAAGGAGAGGGGAAGGGGGCGTTGAAAGGAGAGGAGAGATGCCAGGGGGAGGGAAGGGAAACTAAGGAGACAAATGCCAGACCAGAGGAAGAAAAGGTGCCAGAGAGGAAGTACCAGGGCATGGGGGAAGGGAAGGAGATAGAGATGCCAGACCATAGGGTGGAATGGTTAAGAAGGAAGGGAAGGAGAAGAAAGAGATGCCAGAGCATAGGGGAGACAGAAAAATGGAGAGGGGGTGAAGCAGAAAAGAATCATATACAAAGGAGAGAAGGGACACAGGATAGACAGTTTATGGAAGGAGCCCTCTCTTCAGTCTCATAAAGATTCAAGCTCTTCCCCTGTGCTGAAATAATATTTAAAATCAACGGGCTTGGGAACTGGAAGTTACAAACACCAGCAGCGAGTAGCCCTTCAGGAGAAGGCAGAGAGGGCTGGGGGCAGCAATGAAGGAGACAGAATGAAGGGAAAGATAGAGAGGAGCATGAGCCATAAGATGGAAGAATGGAGGGAGTGAAGGAAAGAGATGCAGAGGTGAGGGAGATAATAGAAAGGGATAATTGGGTGTCTTATAGAGGGAAAGAGATGGTGCAATTAGGGAGATAAATAAAGAGGAGAACTGTTGGGTAGAGAGAGGAGGGATGGAGACAGAGAGAGAATTATTGGACATGGTGGTGGAAGAGGAGTGAGGTAGAGATGCATAGGCACAGAGAGAAAAGAGGCAAAGTATATTAACAGGGATTTATTAATTTCTGAACAGGTGACAGAACTAAAAAGTGACAAATTAATATGTGTACTCCCTTACTCAGAGGCAGCAAAAAAACTTATAACATATATTAAAATATACTGGCATGTATTACAATTACATTCTGTGTTCAAAGAGATCCCGATGTTTGCCTTTAAAAGGGGAAAAACCATAGGCCAAGTTTTAATCCAACAAAAACTGGGGAATTTTAAAACTATGACAGTAGGAAATCATACAAGTTGAGCCTCACATCGGTTCCAGGGAAGATAATTGAAACACTAATTAAGGAGAACATTGTACAACACTTGGAGGACCACAATCTAATAAGGGCTAGTCAGCACGGCTTCAGGAAAGGGAAATCATGTTTGACAAATTTACTACAATTCTTTGAGATAGTTAACAAACAAATGGATGGTGGAGAACCAGTGGATATAATTTACTTGGACTTTCAGAAAGCGTTTGACAAAGTCCCTCATGCAAGGCTTATGAAGAAACTACTAAGCCATGGAATAGGAGGAGAAGTACACAGATGGATCGGCAAATGGCTTGAAAACGGAAGGCAAAGGGTTAGCATAAATGGGAAATTCTCGGACTGGGAGAAAGTGACCAGCGGCGTGCCTCAGGGCTCGGTTCTTGGGCCTATCTTGTTCAATATTTTTATAAACGATCTAGAAGAGGAAACGACATGCAATATAATAAAGTTTGCTGATGATACAAAACTATGTTGGGCGGTTGGCTCTCAAAAGGACTGCGAGGACCTCCAGAAAGATCTGAACCAGCTAGAAACGTGGGCGATAAAGTGGCAGATGAACTTTAACATAAACAAATGCAAGGTGATGCATCTGGGAAAGAAAAACAAGGAACATGAGTATAATCTAATCTAAACCTTAAGTTTATATACCGCATTATCTACATGAGTATGGAGCTCGACACGGTTTACAAGAACTTAAAATAGTAGGTAGAGAGGAAGAAAAAAAGGATTACATGCACTTATATGAAGAAGGGGGGGAAGGATAGAGTTACAATTTGCTGAAAAGCCAGGTATAAGATGTTGGAGGTCAAGTTAGCAAAATGCGAACGGGAAAGGGATTTGGGGATACTGATTGACAGTACCCTAAAGCCATCGGCACAATGTGCGGCGGCGGCGAAGAAAGCAAATAGGATGTTGGGCATAATTAAGAAGGGGATTATGAGTAGATCGGAAGATGTTATACTGCCACTTTATAGAACAATGGTCAGACCGCACTTAGAATACTGTGTCCAACACTGGTCTCCATACCTTAAAAAGGATATAACTCTGCTGGAGAAAGTGCAGAGGCGAGCTATGAAACTTATTAAAGGAATGGAACATTTGAACTACAAAGATCGACTCAGGAAACTGGGACTGTTTACCCTTGAGAAGAGAAGACTCAGAGGGGATTTGATTGAGACTTTCAAAATATTAAAAGGATTTGATAAAATAGACCAAGAAGCAGCATTACTGACATTTTCACATGTGACATGGACAAGAGGTCATAGCCTGAAACTGAGTGGCAGCAGGTTCAGGACAAATGTCAGGAAATTTTCTTTCACACAGCGCGTGGTGGATGCTTGGGATGCACTCCCGGAGGAGGTTGTGGAGGAGACTACTGTACTGGGATTCAAGCGCAAGTTGGATGCATACCTTCTTGCATATCATATTGAGGGATATGGTAAATCCGGGTCTCCATAAAGGAGTACCTAAATGGGCCGCCGCGTGTGCGGATCGCCGGACTAGATGGACCTCGGTCTGATCTGGTGAAGGCGTTTTTTATGTTCTTATTTGAATTGAATAGATTTTTAATAATATATGAGTTGAAATATTTTTAAAGGTTGTCTGGGGGGAATGTGGGGTTGCATTTCCTATGTGCGTTACAAGTTTATCCATTTGGAGGGAGGGTTTGGGAGGGATAGGGTTGGGGGAGTATTAATAATTTATATAGTGATGAATTTGGGGAAGAAAGATGAAGGGCAATTGAATATTTGGAGGGGGGAGGGGATGGGAGGGGGATTAAGGGAATATTGAATATTTGTTTCAGAGTACATTTGGAAAAGAAGAGAAATGAGAATTTAAAGGATTTAAGATTGGAAGTTATGGATGCATGGGTGCCTGATCATTTGAGAATAATTATAAAATATGATATTATTAGAATGAATATATATGTTAAAGATGATTAAGTTTTTTTCATTGAATGTAAATGGCCTCAATCATGTGATTAAGAAAAGGAAAATGTTAGATTTCCTTAAGAAACAGAATTCGGATATATATTTCATACAAGAGACACACCTATATATTAATGAATCTAAGAAGCTGGAAGGTGGGTGGATTTCCAAGTGTATTTTTGCTCCAGCGAATGGGAAAAAGGCAGGTGTGGCAATATTAATAAGTAAGAAATGTTCAGCAAACTTTCAAATGGTTGCTGCTGATCCTTTGGGAAGGTGGGTACATATCAAAATGAGCATGGGAAATAATACCCTTGATTTGTTTAATTTGTATGCTCCAAATACGAATCAAATGGAGTTTTTCAAAAATTTACAAAAATTACTATTACCACTGGCTGCTTCTAATCTAGTGGTGGCTGGAGATTTCAATGCTGTAATGGATCCGATAATGGATGAGTCCAAGTAAAATTTTAAAATCATTAGGTTTAGATAATTTGGTTCAATCTTGTGATTTAACAGATATATGGCGTATTCTTCATTTTAATGATCAGAAATTTTCCTTCTGTTCTCAAGTGCATAATTCATTTTCAAGAATTGATTATATATTTGTTTCAAATAAAATAGCTCAAAAAGTGAATAAAGCCATCATAGATCCGATAATTTTATCTGATCATGGTGGTGTATGGATTGAATTACAATTGGATGAGCAAGTGGATGCAAAGCCGATTTGGAGGTTTGATAATGCTTTGATTGAAGATCTAAAATTTATTGAGGAGTTTAAATAAAAAATGAATGAGTTTTTTCAAATTAATGATTCTGGAGATGTTAATATTGAGATGGTATAGGATGCTTTTAAAGCAACCATGAGAGGATATATTATTTCATACTCAGCCTATGTCAGGCTAAGAAACAATTCTATGATTTAGAAAAAGAAATTCAATAACCTCAAAAAACTATGTGAAAACACAAAAAAACCTGTAGTAGGCAGAGATACAAGTTCAGAATAATTCCCAACTGGAACTATAAGAGAGAAAGTGAAGGAATCTCAAGCGCTCACAGCTAAAAGCTCAATGTGTCTTGAGAGCTAATAACCATAGGGTGAGCTATCATTGATCCTTATAACTCTCTTTAATTATTTATCAAAACCACTCTGTGTATTTTTTGTATTTTTTATATTCTTTTTATATATATCAACAAACAATACAAAAATCTACTAAAAGACAAGAGGAAAAGTTACTATACCAAGCTCATAGGCACAGAAACACAAGACTCCAAAAAAATTTTCCAAATAGTAAAAGAATTAACAGACACCAAACCATACACTACCACCACCAACACACCTCCACCATCACCAACCATTCTAGCAGAACATTTCAAGAATAAAATCACCAACACCAGAGCCACACTAATACTCAACCCATCCAATCAAAATCCAATCACAATCAACCCCACAGGAAAAGAGGCAATCCCAGCAGACAGAACTTGGTCTCAATTCCCAAACATACAATGGCCAGAATTTAACAAATTATACAAAAAATACAGCCATGCCTCCTGTGACCTCAACCATTGCCCCTCATATCTCCTTACCACCTCTAGTATAAAGTTCCGCACCATAACTCTACAATGGATCCAATTCACGCTCACAGAGGGCACATTCCCTGTCAACCTCAGCGAAATTGTCATCACCCCAATCCAAAAAGACCCAAAGGCACCACAAAATCTCCCTTCCAACTATAGACCTATAGCCTCAATTCCGCTATATGTCAAAATCACAGAAGGCCTAGTAGCCAAACTCCTCACCAATTACATAGAGGACCACAACCTACTACACCCCATGCAATCAGGATTCAGAGCACATTTCAGCACAGAGACATTACTAGGCTCCCTCATGGATACCGTCAGAAATCAACTTAGTATAGGGAAAAAAATGCTACTCATACAACTGGACCTATCGGCGGCATTCGACCTAGTAGACCACAACATCCTTCTACAGATCCTAGATGCAATAGGCATCTCAGACAAAGTATACTCCTGGTTCAAAGGATTCCTAAAACTCAGAACCTACAGTGTAAAATCAAACAAAGAAAAATCAGAATCATGGTCAAACCCCTGCGGCGTACCACAAGGATCTCCACTATCCCCCACCCTCTTCAATCTATATACTGCCTCTCTAGGAACCCATCTGGATAAGCTAGGCATAACATCCTATAGCTATGCGGATGACATCACCATCCTCATCCCATACGACCATTCCAAACCCACCATGACAGAGGAACTTCACCAAACACTGGAAGCAGTCACAACCTGGATGGAAAATCACAAACTTAAACTCAACCAAGACAAAACCAAATTCATCCTCCTAGAAAACGACAGGATCCAAACCACAACCATCCTAGACATAAACGCAACCAAATATCCCATCCAAACAACCATAAAACTACTAGGCATGACCATAGACAGATGCTGCACAATGCAGCAGCAAATAAACAAAACAACCCAAAAATCATTCGCAATCATGAGAAACCTGAGACAAGTCCGAAAATTCTTTGAAAGCACACAATTCCTACTTATAGTACAATCCCTAATACTAGGAATACTGGACTACTGTAACATCCTCTTCCTCCCATGTCCGGCAACTACGATAAGACAACTCCAAACAATCCAAAATACAGCCTTAAGACTCGTCTATTCATTGAAAAAACACGACCACATCACTGAAGCCTTCATCAACTCACACTGGCTCCCAATCCAAGAAAGAATCCAATTCAAATTCTACTGCATATTATTTAAAACACTACACGGAGACAGCCCATCATACCTGAACAATCGCCTCATCCAAGCAACCAGCACCAGACACAGAAAAACGCACTCCCCATTCATACCCCCCCCATCCAAAGAAGTAAAAAGAACAAAACTACATGACGGCCTCCTAGCCACACAAGCTGCAAGACTAGACAACCAAATCTCCAACCTTCTGATGACCACCATAGACTATAAGACATTCAGAAAAGAAATAAAAACCACACTGTTCAAGAAATTCCTAAAACAGAAATAACAACACGACCACCAAAAGCCCTCAAGATCTTCATATTACCTCTCTAGCTATTCTCTACAATTCATATAATTCTGTAACTCTGTAATTCTGATATCCATTGTAATTCTATCCTTAAATTCATATAATTCTGTAATTCTGTAACTCTGTAATTCTGTTATCCATTGTAATTCCGTCCTTAAACTAACCTTTTGTAATCCGCCTTGAACCGCAAGGTAATGGCGGAATAGAAATCCCTAATGTAATGTAATGTAATGTAATATATATTTTGTTATATTTTTTTAAAATTGAATATTCTTCACAAGAAATTGTTAAATATATATGCATATATATATAAATATTTAAAAATTTCTTGTGAAGAATATTCAATTTTAAAAAAATATAACAAAATATATATATATAAAAAGAATATAAAAAATACAAAAAATACACAGAGTGGTTTTGATAAATAATTAAAGAGAGTTATAAGGATCAATGATAGCTCACCCTATGGTTATTAGCTCTCAAGACACATTGAGCTTTTAGCTGTGAGCGCTTGAGATTCCTTCACTTTCTCTCTTATAGTTCCAGTTGGGAATTATTCTGAACTTGTATCTCTGCCTACTACAGGTTTTTTTAGAAAAAGAAATTACAATGTTAGAAAAAAAATTAATGGATAGGTGGGAACAAAAGACATTACAAATTTTGTTAAAAGCTAAAGCCAAATACAATGAGTTATCTTCAAAGCTTGTTAGAGAGGATTTGTTTTATCAGCAAGCTCAGTATTATGGACATTCAAATAAGGCTGGAAAATTATTAGCAAATTATCTTAAGGCAAATAAAAGGAGGACAAAGATTGTTATAATAAAGGATTTTCATACACATACAAATAAAGGGGATTCATACACTAAAAATGAGCATATTTTAAAACAATTTCTTGCTTTCTATAAGGATCTATATTCTTCAGAAAACTATAGAAATAAAGACAAGATGGTTTAAATTTTTTAAATTTACTTGTTGGTCCAAAAATTCCTGAACATATAAAAGGAAGTTTAGAAGAACCTATATCTCTAAAAGAGTTAGAAGAAGCATTGAAGTCTCTTAGAGTTGGATCCGCTCCAGGTGGTGATGGGTTTACAGTGGAATTTTATAAATCATTTCAAATTACTCTTTTACCATATCTGTTAAATTTGTATAAGTATCAACTGACTAATGGTTGTATTACAGGTACTATGGCAGATTCGGTGGTTATTGTTTTGCCAAAACCAAACAGAGATCCTACTTTGGTATCAAACTATAGGCCTATTTCATTAATAAATGTAGATGGGAAAATTCTTGCTAAAATAATGGCGTTAAGATTGGCAAAAGCTCTCCCATACATTATAGATACTCATCAAACAGGATTTGTTGCAAGGAGACATTCTTCACATAACACTAGATTGGCATTTCATACTTTAAATTTAACAAAAACAATAAAAGATCCGACGTTTATGGTCTCTCTAGATGCAGAAAAGGCCTTTGACAGGGTAGAATGGAATTTTATGTATCAGGCATTGGATTGGTTTGGGGTGGGATCTGGGTTCATTCAAATGATTCAAACGCTGTATAGCTCCCCTGGTGCAAGATTATACATTAATAATAGTTTATCAGATAGATTTGACTTGCGGAGGGGGGTTAGGCAGGGTTGTCCCTTATCTCCATTGCTTTTTGATGTTGTTCTGGAGCCCTTGTTAATTGCGATTAATCAAGCAAAGGGGATACAGGGTATTCCCTATTCAAACTGGGAATATAAACTTTCTGCTTATGCAGAT
This sequence comes from Geotrypetes seraphini, assembly GCF_902459505.1. Classification (NCBI taxonomy): domain Eukaryota; kingdom Metazoa; phylum Chordata; class Amphibia; order Gymnophiona; family Dermophiidae; genus Geotrypetes; species Geotrypetes seraphini. The sequence continues at coordinate 274,528,752 of NC_047087.1, read as the reverse complement.
GATATTTTACTTTATTTGAGGAATCCAGTGACCACCATACCATGCGTACTTGAGTTGATAGAGAGATTTGGAAAATTTTCAGGATATAAGATTAATTGGAGTAAGTCTGAAGTTTTACCGCTTAATGTTCACTGTGTCAAAGGATTATTTGATTCATTTGATTTTGTATGGAAAGATGAGGGCCTAAAGTATTTAGGTATACTAATTAAAAATAATGTTGATGATACAGTAAAGGAAAATGAAAAACTTTTACTTAAAAAAGTTATAGATATGTGTGAAAAATGAAATCCATTGCATTTATCATGGTGGGGGAGAGTTCAAACTATTAAAATGATGATATTGCCTGTAGTTTGCTATCAAATGAGTATGATACCAGTTTTTTTTCAGGGGTCATTCTATAAAAAGTTAAATGGTATTCTTACGAAATTTGTTTGGTTAGGTAAAAGACCAAGAATTGCTTTAGTATCTTTACAAAGATCAATTATGGAGGGAGGTGTAAATTTTCAAAATTTTTATAGATATCATCAAGCCTATATTCTACGTCAGGGTATGTATTGGATCCTCCCAGAGCTCATGGAGAATGTCCCAGATTGGTTATATTTGGAATGGCGACTCCTGTTTCCTTTTCATTTGGTTCATTTGCTTAGTATAAAAATACCTAGAAGATATAGAGAAGATAAAATATTTGTTGACACATGGAAAACATTAAGGTATGTTAGTAACCTGTCACCTATTCCAATTGCTAAATCTTTACACCAATCCATTTGGGTAAACTCCAAGATCAAAATTGGCGGAGCTCAAATCGTTTGGAAGCAATGGATTATTGGGGGTATTCGTACCTTGAATGATGTTATTTTAAATGGATCGCTGCTTAGTTTTTCACAATTGCAACACAAATTTGGTCTGAATAAAAATCAAAATTTTAAATGGTTGCAATTGAAGCAGGCTATTCAGGAGGGGTTCCCTGAATGGAAGACTCTTAATAATCAATATAGTTTAGAATTCCTTTGCTTTCAGGCGGATTTCTTGGGTCACCAAGCCGCACAGTGGTATAAATTGTTAAGTGAGTATTTGAATTAAAAAAAGAAAACTGGGTTGAGGGATATTTGGAGCATTGAGATCAAGCATCAAATTTCTGCATCTCAATGGCCACGAATTTGGTCTTGGAGAATAAAATCGACAATGTCGGCATCTATGAGACAAACATGGTTGCTTTTGTTGCATAGAGTGTTTTGGACCCCAGTTCGGTTACAGAAAGTAGATAATTCTAGGTCTAATAGATGTTGGCATTGTAAGCAAGAAGCAGGGACTTTAGATCATTTAATTTTTTTCTGTCCTTGTATAAATGCATTCTGGAAGTCAATCTGGCCGCAAATTAATTTGTTATTAAAAAATCATGTTGCCCTGTCCTATGATGCAATTTTATTTGGCACTTCAATGAGATATAAAAGTCAAATTTCAGGATCCAATAATAAATTATTATTAATATTAACAGGAGTTGCCATTCAGCACATAACTAGGAATTGGAAAGATTATACAAGTCTGAATTTTACGTTTTGGTGGAATACAGTGTGTTATATACATAGAATGGAAAAAGCTATTGCATTACAGAATGGGAATTATAATAATTTTAAAAAGATATGGGGGCCATTAATGACATATTCAAATGAGTTGGCACCTTTACAAGACTGATTGAATATATAATGAAAAAGATAGAATATGATAATGATTGAAGTATAGAAGTGGGAGAGGAGGGGGTGGGATATTTTACAATTTGGTAAGATTTATGGTTAAGAATGTACAAGTGATTGTGTATAATATATTGTATAAAATTGTAAACTTGTTGATTGATGTAAAAATGAATAAAGAAGTTAAAAAAAAAATTAATTAATAAACCAGATTTAAATTTTAAAAAATTGATTTAAAACAAAAAAAAATCTTGAGTTTTTTTATTGATTTATAGTCATCCTGCCTGTTTTATTGATTTTTGATTTGTACTTTTTTGGGCAGTAGAATATGAATTCTTTAACACTGAGTTTTACTAAATAGCACTAGTTTCTAGTGCGGGCTGGTGAGGTAAATGGTCTGACGTTCATAAGAATTCTAAGAGCATCAGAACATTTACTTGACCAACCCACGCTAAAAACCCTCTAGTGTTGTTTAGTAAAAGGAGCTCTAATGCATTAATGGTATTGTTCTTTCTGTTTTATGTTTAAATCAGAATTTTTAAGCAGTTTCAGTAATGTTTGTTTTTTGTATATAAAGAATGATTACAGTTTTTAATGTAATTCAGTAATCTTTATTTTGTTTTTGTTTGCATTAGGAATATTCTAAACAGTATCATGGAAAAAAGTCAGAAAGTCGCCTTTCCCAGTCAGAGAAGTCTTCTGTAGCTTCATCAGTAGTAAACCTAGCTGGGTTATCCTCTGTTGAAACAATCTCAACTATGAAGTCCCTAGGCATGTCGTCTGTTGATAGAGCTTCGGTGAACAGATCATCAACCAGCAACCTCGATGATGACACAGTCGCATCTTCCAAGAGAACACCATGCAGCAGGTCCCCAGCCAATAATTTAGCTGAAATCTCTTCAACCTTACCTTCAGCCAGGAAGTTGTCAGTTGGAAATTCTTTGAAAAAGTCATCTAGATTGAAATCTTCAGTCAGAAGAACCACTGCTGATTCACCTGCTAGGGCTTTACATGGACATTCTGCTTCTAATCCATCTAGAAGAGCCTCTGTGTCGCTTAGGTCCTCCTCTTCTTTCAGTCCAGATACCACTAGGTCATCTGGTTTGAGTTTAGCTAAAAATCACCATGGCACTGTATTTACTGACCAGACTTTGTCTTCGTGGTCCTCTTCCTTGACATCACCGGAAAGTTCCCCTGGCATATTACCAACTGGTGAAACTCCATTTCGGTCTCCTGGGTTAAAATCTAGAGGAAGGACCCCAACCCCAAAATCTTCCAACAGTATTCCAATTGGCCAGTCTCCAAGTTCAAGATCCCATGTTTTGAAGTCTTCCAGAAGATCACCTGATATGTCTCCAACTGGCCAAACTCCATCCTCATGGTCTTTTGGATTGAAATCAGAAGGCAGGTCCAGAACAGCAAAGTCTCCTGGCACTTCAACAATTGGTCAGACTCCATCTTCAATGTCCCCTGTCTTGCAGTCTGTAAGGAAAACACGTGGCTCTTCAGATTCCCCAGTTTCAAGGTTGTCTGGCACTTCACCAACAGAAGTCTCCCTTACGTTGCAGTCTTTGGGGAATTCACATAATAAATCACCATTTGATAGGACTCTATCATCAAGGTCCTCTGCACTGAAGTTGCGAGGAAGTCCTATAGCCACAAGATCATCTGGGGTTGCACTGACTTTTCAGACTGTGTCCCCAGGGACCCCTGCATTAGGGTCACCAAATACACCTCGTGACATTTCATCCTCAAAGTCTCTAGCCACAGAGTCATCCAGGCATTCTCTAGTTTTGAAGTTACCTGGAAAATCCTTAGTTGCAGTGGGCTCAAGCATTCCACCAGCTTGGGAGAGTCAATCTTCTGTGTCCCCTGAATTGAAATCTATAGCAAGATCCCTAGACAGTAGGAATTTTAGTACATTATCAACTGGTTGGACTCAATCCTCAAGATCCCCAGCTGCAAGACCTCAAAGCATTTCGCCAGCTGGCAGGACTCGGTTTTCAAAGTCCTCAACTGCAAAGTCTCTTAACATTATACCAGATGGCCAAACTCCATCTTCAAGATCCCCAACGGCTATACCTCAAAGTATTTCGCCAGCTGGCTGGACTCCATCCTCAAAGTCCCCAGGAAAGTTTCCAGAAGCAATATCTCATAGCACTTTCCGAGCTGGCCGAGCTCCATCCTCGAGGTCCCCTGTCTTGAAGTTACCAGGAAGGCTTCCAGTTGTAAGGCCACATAGCACATCACCTGCTAGCCGAACTCCATCCTCGAGGTCTCCTGCCTTGAAGTCACCAAGAAGGCCTCCAGTCGCAAGGCCACAAAGCACTTCACCAGCTGGCCGATCTCCTGTCTTAAAGTCACCAGGAAGGCCTCCAGTTGCAAGGCCACAAAGCGCTTCACCAGTGGGCCGATCTCCTGCAAGGAAGTCACCAAGAAGGCCTCCAGTTGCAAGGTCACAAAACGCTTCACCAGCTGGCCGATCTCCATCCTCGAGGTCACCAGGAAGGCCTCCAGTCACAAGGACACAAAGCGCTTCACCAGCTGGCCGATCTCCATCCTCGGGGTCACCAGAAAGGCCTCCAGTCGCAAGGACACAAAGCGCTTCACCAGCTGGCCGATCTCCATCCTTGAGGTCACCAGGAAGGCCTCCAGTCGCAAGGACACAAAGCGCTTCACCAGCTGGCCGATCTCCATCCTTGAGGTCACCAGGAAGGCCTCCAGTCATAAGGCCACAAAGCGCTTCACCAGCTGGCCAATCTCCATCCTCAAGGTCACCAGGAAGACCTCCAGTTGCAAGGCCACAAAGCGCTTCACCAGCTGGCCGATCTCCATCCTCGAGGTCACCAGGAAGGCCTCCAGTTGCAAGGACACAAAGCGCTTCACCAGCTGGCCGATCTCCAATCTCGAGGTCACCAGGAAGGCCTCCAGTCATAAGGCCACAAAGCGCTTCACCAGCTGGCCAATCTCCATCCTCAAGGCCACCAGGAAGACCTCCAGTTGCAAGGCCACAAAGTGCTTCACCAGCTGGCCGAACTCCATCCTCGAGGTCACCAGGAAGGCCTCCAGTCGCAAGGACACAAAGCGCTTCACCAGCTGGCCGATCTCCATCCTCGAGGTCACCAGGAAGGCCTCCAGTCGCAAGGACACAAAGCGCTTCACCAGCTGGCCGATCTCCAATCTCGAGGTCACCAGGAAGGCCTCCAGTCATAAGGCCACAAAGCGCTTCACCAGCTGGCCAATCTCCATCCTCAAGGCCACCAGGAAGACCTCCAGTTGCAAGGCCACAAAGCGCTTCACCAGCTGGCCGAACTCCATCCTCGAGGTCACCAGGAAGGCCTCCAGTCGCAAGGACACAAAGCGCTTCACCAGCTGGCCGATCTCCATCCTCAAGATCACCAGGAAGGCCTCCAGTCGCAAGGCCACAAAATGCTTCATCAGCTGGCCGGTCTCCTGCCTTGAAGTCACCAGAAAGGCCTCCAGTCGCAAGGTCACAAAGCGTTTCACCAGCTGGCCGATCTCCAATCTCGAGGTCACCAGGAAGGCCTCCAGTCATAAGGCCACAAAGCGCTTCACCAGCTGGCCAATCTCCATCCTCAAGGTCACCAGGAAGACCTCCAGTTGCAAGGCCACAAAGCGCTTCACTAGCTGGCCGATCTCCATCCTCAAGATCACCAGGAAGGCCTCCAGTCGCAAGGCCACAAAATGCTTCATCAGCTGGCCGGTCTCCATCCTCGAGGTCACAAGGAAGGCCTCCAGTCACAAAGCCACATAGCGCTTCACCAGCTGGCCAATCTCCATCCTCAAGGTCACCAGGAAGACCTCCAGTTGCAAGGCCACAAAGCGCTTCACCAGCTGGCCGATCTCCATCCTCGAGGTCACCAGGAAGGCCTCCAGTTGCAAGGCCACATAGCACTTCACCAGCTGGTAGATCTTCCTTTAAGTCACCAGGAAGGCTTCCAGTTACAAATCCACAAAGTGTTTCACCAGCTGGCCAATCTCCTGCCTTGAAGTCACCAGGAAGGCCTCCAGTCGCAAGGCTACAAAGCGCTTCACCAGATGGCCGATCTCCATCCTTGAGATCTCCTGCTTTGAAGTCACCAGGAAGGCCTCCAGTTGCAAGGCCACATAGCACTTCAACAGCTAGCAGATCTTCCTTGAAGTCACCAGGAAGGCTTCCAGTTGCAAATCCACAAAGTGCTTCACCAGCTAGCCGATCTCCTTCCTTAAAGTCACCAGGAAGGCCTCCAGTCGCAAGACTACAAAGTGCTTCACCAGCTGGCCGATCTCTTGCCTCAAAGTCACCAGGAAGGCCTCCAGTCGCAAGACTACAAAGTGCTTCACCAGCTGGCCGATCTCTTGCCTTGAAGTCACCAGGAAGGCCTCCAGTTGCAAGGCCACATAGCACTTCACCAGCTGGCAAATCTTCCTTGAAGTCACCAGGAAAGCCTCCAGTCGCAAGGCCACAAAGTGCTTCACCAGCTGGCCGATCACCATCCTTGAGGTCTCCTGCTTTGAAGTCACCAGGAAGGCCTCCAGTTGCAAGGCCACATAGCACTTCACCGGCTGGCCGATCTCCTGCCTTGAAGTCACCAGGAAGGCCTCCAGTTGCAAGGCCACATAGCACATCACCGGCTGGCCGATCTCCTGCCTTGAAGTCACCAGGAAAGCCTCCAGTTGCAAGGCCACATAGCACTTCACCAGCTGGCCGATCTCCTGCCTTGAAGTCACCGGGAAGGCCTCCTGTTGCAAGGCCACATAGCACTTCACCAGCTGGTCGATCTCCTGTCTTGAAGTCACCGGGAAGGCCTCCCGTCGCAAGGCCACATAGCGCTTCACCAGCTGGCCTATCTCCTGCATTGAAGTCACCAGGAAGGCCTCCAGTTGCACATAGCACTTCACCTGCTGGCCGATCTCCTTCCTTGAAGTCAGTAGGACGGCCCTCAGCTGCAAGGTCTCAGAGCACTTCTTTAACTGGCCAATCTCCATCCTCGAGATCCCCTGCCCTGAAGTCAGCAGGACGGCCCTCAGCTGCAAGATCCCCTAACACTTCACTTGCTATTAGGTCATTGCTAACAAGATCTTCAACTAGAAGGTTGTCATCTAATTCACCTTCTATTGTAAAGTCATCCATGGTTACTTTACCTGTTGACACAAGGTCACCAACTGGAAAGTCCGTTTCTGCCTCCAGAATGTCACCTGGGAGACGCCCTATTTCAAGAGCAGCCAATGCTTTGTCTTCCATTGCAAAGACACCAGGCAGACCTTCTTCCTCGTGGTCAACTAGTATTTTACCGAACACAGAGTTGCCCAGCAAGTCTCTTGCCTTGATGTCATCGATTATTTTCTCAGACAAGCTAGCTCTTGATTCTTCAAATGCCAGAGCTTTCCATTCCAATTCAAATGAAATAACTCATTCAAATAATACTGAAAGCATTCATTCATCTCCTGAGATGCGGGAGTTATCACTTCGAAAAGTATATTCTGAATTTACTACAGTTTCTTCACCACACACGCCATATAAAAAAGGACGATTCTCAATTTCTCGCATTAGAACACCACCTGATTCTTATAAGAATATTCCAGAACAGCTCAGTGTTAAAGGAAACTTCATGGGACTGAATATGCCTGAAAACTGTCTTACTGTTCAGTCAGAAATGTTGCCTGTATCGAGCACTCCTAAACAATTGAGAAGGAAAAGCATGAGATCTGCTGCAAAAAAAACACCATTATGTAGACAAAGCAACGGAAATGATGCTCTGGATGCTGTTCGTTCGAAAAGAAAAAGTGGTGCTAGTGTAGCAAATTTGCTTGGTATGTGTATATACAAGAGTTCATTGTATAATCTATTTCATCTGAGAAGATTGTAAAATTCATTTACTTCTCCTTATATTTCTCTTTTAGTTGCAAAGTCTTGGGCAGATGTAGTAAAACTTGGTGTTGCAAGACCACAAGTTAAACATGTGAAAAAGGATGCTCTCCGAGCAAAACTGAGCAAGAAAAAATTAACAAAATCAAAGGTATGTGGACCTATATTTTTATAAGCTTTACAATATCTTGCAAAAGTTTTCAACTTTGTCTATTTATTTCATTCTGCCATCTAAATACTTGCTTGAAGAAACACAAAGTTTCGAGTCGCCTGCACCGCGCATGCGCAAGTGCCTTCCCACCCAGCACAGGGCGCGTCTCCTCAGTTCTTACTTTTCCGCAGAGCCGAAAAGTCCGTCTTTGACTCTCTGCGTGAAGTGCTTTCACTTGTGCCTTCTTTAGGTCCACGGTTTTGGGTTATTTTTCTCAAAATCGCTGATTTTCATCGTTCTTTTCTTCTTTTTTTTTTTTTTTTAATTCTTCTGTCTGTTCGACCGGGCAGGCCACGTGGCCGCAGCCCCGCAGCTTCGATCTTGCAGCGGAGCTTTTTCAGCCTATGTCCCGGCCTGCAACCAGTTTTAAGAAGTGTTTCAAGTGCCAGCGCGCGATTTCCCTGACGGACCCTCATCGATGCTGTCTTCGGTGTCTTGGGCCTCAACACCTCCCGAAATCGTGTCAGCCTTGCTCAACACTTACTGCCCGTACTTTCAAGCGTCATTGCATCTTGTGGGAGCAGCTTTTCAGCATGGAGTCTTCGATGGAGCTTTCGTCATCGAAGGGTGCTTCACCATCGACCTCGCCCGAGGCTCTCCAGGCTTCCACATCTTCTGCTCAGAGCCTCATCAAACCTGCCTTGTTTGTACCGGCTCTGTCTTCGACGCAGGCTGCAGTACCTTCCTCTGTCTCTTCAGGTCAGATAGCACAGCACCCCATTCCCCCGGTGGTGCTTTAAGTGCCCAAGGCTTCTAAGTCCAAGCACTCTCACACTGCCTCGAGGGAGCACGAAGCCCGTGCAGGTGGTCCCGTTGGAGACGCGGATCCATCCTTGCCGGCTTTATTCCAGACCTTATTGGAGAAGCAATTCATTCAGCTCTTTACCACAATGGGGCCGAAGCTTCTCTCTCAAATCCAGCCTGGGCATGCGGAGGTCTCCCACGAGGTCGAGCCGCCTCCTGTGCCTCAGTCGTACGCACACTCTCTACAGGGAGCAGAGTCTCTGCGAGTGTCTGGTCTGGCATCGATGCATGCATTGCAAGGAGAGTCTTTGCCCATGCCTCCGTTTGAACCTATCCATTCGATACAAGGAGCAGAGTCTTTGCGAATGCCTCGAGGTTTTTCAACCCAACCACTGGTGCTTTGTTCCACAGCCTCCAGCCCCATCCATTCTCTGGGGGCTTCGACGAGGACCCACTCTCCTCGAGTGTCGAGGCCTGCTTCGAGGCACAGCTCGCATCATCGCTCGAGGCATTCTTCGAAGCATTCATCCAGGCATGCCTCGCCTCATCGGAAGCAGCCTTTTCTTCAGTATTCCCCACCATCTACCTCGATCCTTCCACTTCCGGATCTCGATGACCCAGCGGGGCCTTTTTCTCCATCTAGATCCCCGTCTTCATTGGATCAAGCTGCCTCGACGTCCTCGAGTCCCTCTCGAGGCCAGGCTTTGGCAGATCAACTGTCTTTTTCTTCTTTTCTACGTCAGATGGCAGCTGATTTGGATATTCAACTGGACACTGGGTCCAAATTTTCTAAGGAGTATCTCAAGACCATGCATCTCCCTCAACCTCCTGCGGAATCCCTCAAGCTTCCTCTCCACAAGCTTTTGGATCAGACTTTTGTCCGCTGTCTGGAAACACCTTACTCCATTCCAGCTGTTCCAGGGAAATTGGATTCCAGATATAGGACTGTCCATCACAAGGGATTTGACAGTGCCCAATTGTCTCAATCCCTTCTGGTGGAATCTTCTTTGAAGCGTTCTCAAGTCTATGCCACTTCCCAAGTCTATGCCACTGTTCCTCCGGGCAGAGAGGGCAATACGATGGACAGATTTGGTCGTAGCATCTATCAGAACTCCATGATGACCTCCAGAGTTCTCAACTACAACTTTCATTTCATCACCTATTTTGAGTTTTTTCTGTCCATCCTTCACAAGTTCATGCCCTATTTGGATTCTCGGGCGCACTTTGAGTACCAGGAAGTCCTGGCATCATTGTCCCAGCTTCGACTGCAACTTCTTTAGTCCTCCTATGATGCCTTTGAGCTGTCTGCTCGGGCTACTGCTTGCTCGGTGGCCATGCGTCGTCTGGCATGGCCCCGTACCATCGAAATGGACCCAAATCTGCAGGACTGACTGACTAAGTTTTCAAGTTTTATTAAATTTGATAAATCGCTTATTACATACTAAGCGAGTAACATTTAAAAATATATGGTGTACAACCTTAAGAGGGGGGTAAGAAAACACAAACTGACAATACAGATGAACTTGGATACATAAGGAAAGGGCAAAGGTGGGCAAAAAGTTACAAAATTGCTGTTTTTCTAGAGAAAAGAGAGCAAAAGCCGAGTAAAGGAAAAAACATTAGGATTGGGATAAAATGGATAAAAAGAGTTATTTTAAAGATTAAATGAAGCTTTGAAAAGAAAAGTTTTTAAATTGGTTTTAAATAAATTAAGATCTTTAACTTCTCTTATGTATAAGGGGAGAGTATTCTAGGTAAGAGGGGCCATAACTGAAAATATGTCATGACGTCTGGTTCCAATAATTTTCAAGGAAGGAACCATAATCAGCCCTTGTGTTGTAGACCGCAGGGAACCAGTCGAGTTATGTGGAACTAGTAACCAGTCTATGAATTGTGGTTCATTAGTGGATAATTTTTAAATGCTAAGAGTAATATTTTGTATGTTATTCGTTGATTAATGGGAAGCCAGTGTGAATCTATTAAAAAAGGTGTTACATGATCGTATTTTTTACCATTGTGAATAATTTTAATTGCAGTATTTTGGATTATTTGTAAGCGTTTTTTTTTCCTTTTGAGTGATATTTAACAGAAGTGAATTACAGTAATCTAATTTAGATATGACGAGGGAATGTATTAAAATGTTTAAAGATTTCGGTTCTAGGAACTTAGACATAGAGCGAATTAAACGCAAACGATAAAAGCAACATTTGACTACATTGCTGATGTGCTCTTGATAAGAGAATTTGTCATCAATGATAACTCCTAATAACTTTAATGATGTTACTAACCCAATAGTTATATTGTCTATTAAGAAAGGATCTGATAATTTTAATCCCTGTTTCATTGGGAAGAATAAGGCCTTAGTTTTTGTTATGTTTAAAGCTAGTTTATTTTGTGTGAGCCAATTTTTTATTTTTTCTAATTTTTGATTGATTAGAAATATTTCATTGGGATTTTCGGGGTTAAATGGGTGGGTCAATTGAATATCGTCTGCGTAAGCGTAAGTGGTGAAACCTATAGATTAACTTAGACTAAGTAAAGGTGAAAGAAAGATATTGAACAGCAACGGAGACAAAATGGAACCCTGAGGGATTCCATAGTTATGTGAGAATGCTTTAGAACTTGCGTTATTAAAGTGTACCGTAGAAGATCGGTTGGATAGAAAAGAAGTAAACCACTTTAATGATAAATCGCAGACGCCTATAGTTTGTAATCTGTCTAAGAGGAGAGAATGATCGATGGTGTCAAATGCTGCTGAAAGGTCAAGGGAAAAGAGAATGACCAAGTTATGATGGTCTAGATTATAGATGATGTTCGCGGTAAGGCCTATTAATGAATATTCAGTGTTGTGATTTTTCCTAAAACCCGTTTGATTAGGATGCAATATGTTTGTAGATTCAACAAAGTCCAACAGCTGGTTAAATACCACCCTTTCGGTGATTTTCGCTAGAAAAGGGATGTTGGCAATAGGGCGGTAATTCGCGGAGTCCTCTAGACTAATTTTATGATCCTTTATTATAGGAAGTATTGTGGCGGTTTTCCATGGTTTAGGGAAAGTCCAGGTAATAAGACTTTTTTTTATAAAGGAAAGTATAAAGGGTCCAAAACAAGAAAAATATTTCTTTAAAATTACAGGAGGAATAATCTCGGAAGGAGAGCTTTTTAAATTTATTTTTTGAATGATTTGTTTAATGTCTGTCAATGTAGGTATATTAAAATTGGAACATTTGGCACAAGGGAGTTTATAATTATTTGAGGTATCCGGGGGGGTCGATGACTGGGTTTGAATCGAATTTCTTTCGTATGTTTTTAATTTTGTCACAAAAGGCATCAGTCAGGTCTTGGGCTGAAAGGGCCGTTTTTTTAATTTCCCTTTGTGAGTTGGGATTAAAAGATTTTATAATGGAGAATAATATGGAAGGGTTTTTAGCTGTTTTAATTTTATTGGAGTAATAAGATCTTTTTGCATTGTTGATTTTAATTTTATAGAAAAGTGATTGTTCTTTATATAATTTCAGGTTTTCGACTGTTTTGTTTTTACGCCATTTTCTTTCAAAGGATCTGAGTTGTCTTTTAATCAAGGAGAGTTCTGGCGAATACCAGGGGTTTTGAGCTTTTCGATTGAGAATGGTTTTATTGATAAGGGGTACTTCTTTGTCCAATAAGAGTTGAATTGTTGCATTCCAGGTGATAAGTTGTTCTTCAAGGGAGTCAGTCTCTGAGATTGAGGGTCTTGAGTGGAAGAAAGAGGAGACAGAAGAAAGCTCTAATTTGGTATAGTCTCGGTAAGTAATTTTCTTGGATGAGGGAGCGATTGCTTGTTTCTTTTTTAAAAGTAAGCTAAATGAGATGAGATGATGGTCAGACCAGGGGACTAGTGTGTTATGAATATTGGAGTATGAGAAATGATCGCTTTTTGGAATTAAAATCATGTCCAGGATGTGTCCGCCGAATGTATGAAATCCTGAATGAGAGGTAATAAATTTAGAGCATTGATATAAGTTACAAATTCATTGGTGATGGGATTTGTGAGTTCGTCTAAATGAATGTTGAAATCACCTAAAATTAAAGGATGTTCCCTTGTGTTGGCACTGACCTCTTTGATGAGTCTATTGAAGCTGCCACCAAGAAGCTTTCGGACCACGAGAAATCCTTTCAATCTATTCTTCGTCCTAAGCCAAAGCCAGCTCCTCCTCGTCCTTCACGCCCGCCTCTGATTTACCAACGGCGTTTTCCACCAAAACAGGCTCCTGCCATCTGTCAGCCTGTCAAGAGGCAGCATCCTCAGAAGCAACAGAAGCCTCAGACACCTGCTGTGCCCAAGGCTCCTCAGCCTTTTTGACTGTCTCATTCAAAGCATGACCTCAGTTGTTCTGCCTTTTTCTGTTTTTCCCCCTATCGGAGGTCGTCTCCATCATTTTTTCCACCGATGGACAACTATTACCACCGACCTCTGGGTTCTTTCCATCGTCAAGGAGGGGTGCTCTCTTCAGTTCCATCAAGTTCCTCCGGAACATCCTCCAAGAGAGTATCCTTCCGACTCGACCCAGACCGCCCTTCTTCTTCAGGAAGCTCAAGCTTTGCTTCAAATTCGAACTATCGAGCCCTTTCCTTTGGCTCAACAGAACAAGGGTTTTTACTCCCGGTACTTCCTTGTTCCAAAGAAGACGGGCGATCTGCGTCCTATTTTGGATCTCAGGGTGCTCAACAAATTTCTGGTCAGAGAAAAGTTTTGCATGTTGACCCTAGCATCCTGTATCCCCTCCTCGAGCAGAACGACTAGTTATGCTCTCTGGCTCTCAAGAAGGCCTACACACACATTCCCATCCATCCGGCCTCCCGTCCATACCTCAGATTTCGGGTGGGAAATCTTAATTTTCAATACAGAGTGCTCCCTTTCGGCCTGGCCTCGTCGCCCAGAGTCTTCACCAAGTGTCTGGTGGTGGTGGCCGCTGCACTCAGGATCCATGGTCTGCAGGTGTTTGGATTCCTGGACGACTGGCTCATCAAGGATTCCACTTCTCAGGGAGTCGTCCTAGCGACCCAACACAGAGTCTGGTTCCTGCAGAGTCTGGGTTTCGAAATCAACTTTCCGAAATCCCATTTCCAACCTTCTCAGACTCTTCCATTCATCGGAGCTGTTCTGGATACTGTCCAACTCAGAGCGTTCCTTCCTCAACAACGTCTGGAAGCTCTTCTCCGTCTGTGTCATTCGGTCTCCTCTCGCCCGTTCATCTCGGCGAGACACATGATGGTTCTTCTGGGTCACATGGCTTCTACAGTGCACTTGACTCATTTTGCCAGACTTCACCTCAGAATTCCTCAGTGGACCCTGGCATCTCAATGGACGCAGGTTTCCGACCCTCTGACTCGACACATCCAGGTCACACCTGCACTGACACAATCTCTTCGCTGGTAGATGCTCTCTTCCAATCTATCCAGAGGCTTACTTTTTCACACGCCCCCTCATCAGAAGGTTCTCACGACCGATTCTTACGTTGGGGGGGCTCATCTAGATGGTCTCCGTACTCAAGGCTATTGGACCAGTACGGATCGTCAGTGTCACATCAATCTCCTGGAACTCAGGGCAATTTTCAATGCTCTCAATGCTTTTCAGCATCTGCTTTACGACCGTGCAGTCCTCATTCGCAGGGACAATCAAGTCGCCATATATTATGTCAACAAGCAGGGAGGCACGGGATCTGCCTCCCTCTGTCAGGAAGCTCTGAAAGTTTGGGATTGGGCAATTAGCCACAACACCTTCCTCAAAGCTGTCTACATTCAGGGGGCGGACAATGCTTTAGTGGACAACTTGAGTCGTCTTCTACAGCCTCACGAATGGACTCTCCATTCCACGCCCCTTCATCACATCTTCTCTCAGTGGGGAACACCTCAGATAGACCTCTTTGCAGCCCCCCACAACTACAAACTGCCTCAGTTCTGCTCCAGGATCTACACTCCTCATCGCCTCGAGGTGCATGCTTTTCTTCTGGACTGGACGAATCTCTTTCTATATGCGTTCCTCCGTTTCCTCTAATTCAAAAGACGCTGGTCAAGCTGAAGTCCAACCACACCACCATGATTCTGGTTGCTCTTCGGTGGCCCAGACAACCCTGGTCCTCCCTTCTACTTCAACTCAGCAGCAGGGAACTCTACCTTCTACCAGTTTTTCCCTCTCTGCTTACTCAGCATCAGGGATCTCTGCTTCATCCCATCCTGCAATCTCTACACCTGACAGCTTGGTTCCTCTCAACATAGCTCCCCTACAGTTTTCTCAATCTGTGAGGGATGTTTTGGAAGCTTCACGGAAACCTACTACTAGACAATGCTATCAAAAAAAATGGACTAGATTTTCTGCTTGGTGTTTTTCTCATTATAAGGAGCCTCAACTTTCCTCCTTATCTTCAGATTTGGACTATCTGTTGCACCTTTCTCAGTCTGGTCTCAAGTCTACTTTGATCCGAGTCCATCTTAGTGCAATTGCTGCTTTCCATCAGCCTATTGAAGGGAAACCTGTCTCTGCTCATCCTGTGGTTTCCAGATTCATGAAAGGACTTTTCAATGTCAATCCTCCTCTCAAACCGCCTCCAGTGGTTTGGGACCTCAATATTGTTCTTGCTCAGTTGATGAAACTTCCATTTGAGCCAATGAACAAGGCTCATCTGAAGTATCTCACTTGGAAAGTGGTGTTTCTCATTGGCCTCACTTCTGCTCGGCGAGTCAGTGAACTTCAAGCGTTGGTTGCGGATCCACCTTTTACAGTGTTCCATTATGACAAGGTGGTTCTTCGCACTCATCTGATCTGAAATTCCTTCCTAAAGTAGTCTCGGAGTTTCATCTCAACCAATCTATTGTACTTCCGGTGTTTTTTCCAAAGCCTCATTCTCATCCTGGAGAATCAGCTCTTCATACTCTGGACTGTAAGCGTGCTTTGGCATTCTACTTGGAACGCACCAAACCGCACAGAACTGCTCCTCAACTTTTTGTCTCATTTGATCCGAACGAGTTGGGACGTCCTATCTATAAGCGTACCATCTCCAATTGGATGGCGGCTTGTATCTCTTTCTGCTATGCCCAGGCTGGATTTCCTCTTCATAGTAAAGTCACAGCCCATAAGGTCAGAGCAATGGTAGCTTCTGTGGCTTTCCTCAGATTTGCACCTATTGAGGAGATTTGTAAAGCTGCTACTTGGTCCTCGGTTCATACCTTCACTTCTCATTATTGTCTGGATACTTTCTCCAGATGGGATGGACAGTTTGGCCAAACAGTATTGCAAAATGTATTCTCCTAAGCTGCCAACTCTCCCACCATCCCACTTTGATTAGCTTGCAGGTCACCCATTAGTGAGAATACCTGCCTGCTTGCCCTGGGATAAAGCACAATTACTTACCGTAACAGGTGTTATCCAGGGACAGCAGGCAGCTATTCTCACATCCCACCCACCTCCCCTGGGTTGGCTTCTCTGCTAGCTATCTGAACTGAAGAGACGCGCCCTGTGCTGGGCGGGAAGGCACTCGCGCATGTGCGATGCGGGCAACTCGAAACTTCAAGTTTCTTCAAGCAAGTCTGCTTGTGAGGCGTTCGCATCAGGGCTCCGTTGGATCACGTCACCCATTAGTGAGAATAGCTGCCTGCTGTCCATGGATAATACCTGTTACGGTAAGTAACTGTGCTTTTTGGCGTTCTCAGGGCCAATTTTGGCGGGAACCTCCTCCTTCATTTCGGTTACCTCAGGGGACCTTCCCTCTGTTCTGGAAATACAGGGGCAAGGTATGTCAGGGTCCCCTGCTGGGGCAGGGAGTCCCTTGGGGCTGCTGGGGGTCTTCCAGACCCCATCTGGAATACTGTGTATAATTCTAGAGGCTGCATTATCAAAAAAAATGTGCGGAGAGTTGAGTCGGTTCAGCGAATGGCCACCAGGATGGTCTCAGGTCTCAAGGATCTCCCGTATGAGGAACGACTGGGTAAGTTGCAGCTGTACTCACTCGAGGAACGCAGAGAGAGAGGAGACATGATCGAGACGTTCAAATATGTCACAGGCCTTATCGAGGTGGAAGAGGATCTCTTTTTCCTTAAAGGACCCACGGCATCAAGAGGGCATCCGTTGAAAATCAGGGGTGGGAAATTTCATTGCGATACCAGAAAATATTTCTTCACCGAAAGGGTGGTTGATCGCTGGAATAATAATAATAATAATAACAGCTTATATACCGCAATACCGTGAAGTTCTATGCGGTTTACAAAGATTAAGCAAAGGTACAAATTGATTGACTTTAAGAGGGGAGGAAGAAAGAGGGTTAATAGGACAGGAAATCCATTTTTGGGGAGAGAGTGATCAATAGAACAAGTTAATCGCTATAGAGGGGAGAGAGAAGAGAGGATCAGTTGTCTAGATACTTTAGGAACAGGTGTGTTTTCAGACGTTTCCTAAATTCCTCATAAGTAGTGGGCAAAAGCAATTGTTCTAGGTCTTTACCCCATGATGCTGCTTGGTGCGAGAGAAGATGTTCATGGTGTTTTTTCAGTTTACAACCTCTCACTGGGGGGGAAACAAAGTTGGAATGCGAGCTTCTCTTGTGTCTGTTGGCTGAGAAGACGAAAAGGTCAGTTATATATTTAGGGGCAAGTCCGTGTAGTGCTTTGAAGCAGAAGAAGGCAAATTTAAACTTTACGTGCGCCTCCTTTGGCAGCCAATGCAGCTGCCGGTAGTAGGGTGTCACGTGGTCAAACTTTCTCAGCCCAAAGATCAGTTTGACCGCTGCATTTTGCATCAATTGTAAACGCTGCATGTTCTTTTGGGAAATTGCTAAATAGGCGATGTTGCAGTAGTCAAGTAGACTCAGTACGAGGGATTGGACTAGGGTTCTGAATGCCGCTGTATTGAAATAAGCTTTAATGGATCTGAGTTTCCAGAGAGTGAAAAATCCCTTTCTGATCAAGGAGTCCACCTGGTCTCTCATGGTTAGGCACTGATCCAAAGTTACACCTAGTATCTTTATGGTAGGTTGGATAGGATAATTAAGATTATTGATACATAGTGGTGATTTGGTGTCAAGCGGATGTGGCGAAGCAACAAAGAAAGTTGTCTTTTCTGAATTAAGTTTGAGCCTAAAGGTTGTCATCCAGTGCTCCATCACGTTTATGGCTTCTGAAGCTTTAGGAATAGTTTCAGAGATAGAATTAACGAATGGGATGATGATCGTAAAATCATCTGCATAACTAAATAGTTTTATCCCTAACTGGGTTAGCTGCGTGCCTAGTGAGGACATGTAGACGTTGATGAACAATGGAGATAGCGGAGACCCTTGTGGCACACCGGATGGATTGCTCCAGGTATCTGAAAGTTCATAATTAAAACGTACTTGATAATTGCGGGACATAAGGAAGCCACGGAACCAATTCAGCACCTCGTCCCTGATACCAATGGAATAATCTTCCACAACAGGTAATTGAGGCCAGCAGCGTGCCAGATTTTAAGAAAAGATAGGATTGGCATGTGGGATTTCTTCATGGAGGTAGTTAGGAGGTGGGCCATTAGTGTGGATAGACTAGATGGGCCGTGGCCCTTTTCTGCCGTCATGTTCTATGTTTCCCCCTGACTTTATGTTAGCACTTTGTAAAGCTTATGTGCTAGTGGCAGGAGGTTCCATGTCCACTCAGGGGGGGTTACCCTCGACGTCTTCCCTGGTGCGGTCCCACACAGCGGCGGTTTTGCCCCCTCTACTTCTCTCATCCAAACGCCCGAGGGTCACTTGGAATGAGGATTTTTTCACAGAAGGGCACGAGGTGCTTGATGAGGACCTGGACCTTTTGGGAGAATTCCAGGATCCCCTTGGGGGACCAGATTCTGCCGGCGAGGGGTTTGAGCACCCCCCTGCCTGCAAAGATGCGTCTGTGGTGTGCATTTTTAAACAGTTTTGCACTTTGAGGACCCCGTGTCGGAGCACCCGCGTACAGTGGACCCCTTGCTTAAGGGGATTCACTCTGCTTCCCGCTCTTTTCCTAAGCATCAGGATATTCGGGACATCATGCTCGCACAGTGGCAGGTGCCGGAAGCCCCTTTTCGCTTTGCACGCTCCATGGCCTGCCTGTATCCCATTCTGGAAGGGGATCGGGATACTCTGAAGTCGCCTGTAGTGAATGCAGTGGTCTCGGCTGTCTCTACGCAGTATATCGTGCCTGTTGAGGGTGGTGTGGCCTTGAAGGACCCATAGTAGCGTAAGTTGGATTCCCTCCTTAAACAGTTTTGATGTGACAGCTCTGTCAGTCCAGGTGGCTCTGTGTGGCGCGCTGGTGGCTCAGGTGTGGTTTCGTTAGGCCCAGCATGTACTTGATGATAAATCTGAGAACTGGTACTTGCTAAGGCAAGAAGTTGCCAAAATTGAATTGGGTGCTTCTTATCTCTTGGATGCCATGTATGACCTCTTACAAGCTTTTGCCAAGTCTCTAGCCTTAGAAGTGGCAGCACACCGTACCTTGTGGCTTTGTGCTTGGTCGGCGGATTCGGCATCCAAAGCTAAGTTGACAAAGTTTCCTTTTAAAGGATCTTTTTTGTTTGGTGAGGACCTGGACAAGTTGGTTCAGACTCTCACTGATTCTAAACTGCCTCGTTTGCCTGAGGATAGGCCTAGGCCGCTGGCTCGAGGCGGTGCTGCTTGTGGGCATGATTTCCGCCGTTTCCGTTCCGTTCGAGGGGCTGCATCTTTTCAGTCTCCTGGGCTCTCAAGAGGCAGGTTCTTCAGCGCATGCAGTCCTTTCGTGGGGCCCGACGGGGTGCAGGTAGCACCCCCACCGGGCCCCTCTGCTGTCTTGCACAAGGACTCCTTGCCGGCGCCCTTCTTGGTTCCAGTGAGTGCCCAGTTGAGAGACTTTTATCCACAGTAGACAGACATCATGTCAGATCAGTGGGTTCTGGAAGTGATCTGGAATGGCTATGCTCTGGAGTTGCCCTGTCCTTGCCAGACCATTTTCTCGCTTCTCCCTCGCAGGTGGTGTGGAAGCAGCAGGCCTTTTGCCAGACCCTTCAAAGATTGTTGGATTTTCATGCTGTGATTCCAGTTCCCTCGCTGGAGTGGGGCACGGGTTGGTGCTTGATTTACTTTGTGGTGCCAAAGAAAGAAGGGACCTTTCCGACCCATCCTGGATTTGAAGGGGGTCAACAGGGCTCTCACGTGCCTTCCTTTCGCATGGACACTCTACGGTCTGTCCTCTCTAGATCTGATCTCACGTGCCTTCCTATTCGGGCCTCCCATCATCGCTTCCTGCGCTTTGCGATCTTAGGACAACATTATCAGTTCTGTGTACTTCCCTTTGGTCTGGCCATGGCTCCGTGGACGTTCACCAAGGTGATGGTGGTCATCGCAGCAGTATTGCGCAAAGACGGCATTCTTGTTCATCCTTATCTGGACGACTGGTTGATTCGAGCCAAGGTGTTCCAGGAGAGCACTCGGGTCACAGCTCGGGTGGTGGAGTTTCCGCAGTTGCTGGGATGGGTAGTCAACCTTGCAAAGGGCCGGTTGTCTCCATCTCAGCGTATGGAATATCTTGGGGTCCTGTTCAACACCTCCTTGGGGAAGGTCTTCCTTCCAAAGACCCGAGTAAGCAAATTGCAATCTCAAATTCACCTGCTTATGGCGTCCCGGTGTCCTCGGGCGCAGGATTTCCTCCAAGTCTTGGGGTCGATGGCGGCTTCTCTTGATGTTGTGAGATAATCGCGGGCCCACGTGCATCCTCTTCAGTATGCTCTTCTTCGGTGGTGGTTGCCTCTACTTATGAGAAACGTCTAAAAACACACCTGTTCCTAAAACATCTTGACAACTGATCCACTTATCTCTTTCCTCTCAATAGCGACCTACTGTCCTTTTGATCACTTTTCTCCTCAACAATGAATTTCCTGTCTAATTACTTCTCTTTCTTCTTCCCCTCTTGAAGTCAGTCAATTTGTACCTTTGCTTAATCTTTTGTAAACCGCATAGAACTTCACGGTATTGCGGTATATAAGCTGTTATTATTATTATTATTGCCTCAGAGGCACAGTCTGGATCACCCTGTTCCGCTTCTGGGCTTAGCTCGGGGCAGTCTTCGCTGGTGGCTTCAGACCCCCATCTTCTACAAAGGGCGAGTCTGGATCAGCTGCAGTGGACGGTGCTGCTCACGGATGCCAGTCTTCTCGGTTGGGAGGGCTCAGTGTCTAGGTCACTCAGCTCAGGGCACATGGTCCACAGAGGAGGCTTCTTGGTTGATCACTGTTTTGGAGACCAGAGCGTCCGTCTGCCATTGCTAGCCTTTCCAGTTCTTTCTGATGGGCAAGTCAGTCAAGGTTTTGTCAGACAATGCCACGGCAGTGGCCTATGTCAATCATGAGAGGGTCACCAGGAGTACTTTGGTGGCGCGGGAGGCGACTCTGCTCATGGTCTGGGCAGAGTCACACCTTCAAAAGATCTCAGCATCCCACATAACTGGAGTGGAGAATGTTCAGGCGGACTTCTTGAGTCGTCTCATGCTAGATCCCAGCGAGTGGTGTCTAACCCCCATGGCCTTTCAGTTGATAGTGCAGTCTTGGGGTAAGCCCCTCATAGACCTGATAGCTACAAGTGTCAACACCAAAATGCCCTGCTTCTTCTGTCGTCGTGGAGACCGTTAGGCCGAGGGCCTGGATGCTCTGGTTCAACCATGGCCAATGGAGGGGCTGTTGTATGTGTTCCCACCGTGGCCTTTAGTGGGCAGAGTTCTCCGCATAATTTTCCATCCGGGCCTCGTGGTTCTGGTGGCTCCGGATTGACCTCGACGACCGTGGTACGCAGATCTGGTGAGGCATCTGGTGGCGGATCCTCTGCCTCTCTTGGACGATCTTCTAACTCAGGGTCCCATTCCAATGTTCAATCCAGGTCCCTTTTATCTTACACCTTGGCTCTTGAAAGGGGTCGCCTAGGTAAGAAGAGGTATTCAGATAAAGTGATCTCCATGCTCTTGGGGTCTCGGAGGCTTTCCATCTCTCGGGCTTATGTGAGGGTTTGGTGTCTATTTGAGGAGTGGTGTGATGCACGTGGGGTGGTCTCTTTTCGTGCTTCCCTGCCTAATATCTTAGAGTTCTTATAGGATGGCCTGGACAGGGGACTGGCCTGGTCTTCTCTCCAGGTTCAGCTTGTGGCCTTGTCAGCCTTTCGGGGGTTCTTGAAAGGTCAGCATTTGACTACCATTCCTGATGTGATTCACTTCTTGCGGGCAGCCAAGTTGCTCAGGTCTTCCGTACGACCCTCTGTTCCATCTTGGGATCTGAATCTGGTTCTGTCCATTCTGGTGCGCCCTCCTTAACTTTTGTAACTTATAGTAAAGTCAGTTTTCCTGGTGGTGATTAAGTCGTCGAGACAAGTTTCTGAGTTACAAGCTATTTCCTGCAGGGTGCCTGTTCCTTAGGATCATGGAAGCAGGGCTCCCCTGCATAGCTCTGTCCATACTTACCGAAAGTGGGTTTGGCCTTCCATGTCAATCAGGAAGTCCATTTACCTGCCTTTCACCCTACAGGGTCTAGGAAAAAGGATAAAGCATTACATTTGATGGATGTCAAGCAAGTGCTTCTTCAATACCTCGAAGCTGTCGATAAGTTTCACCTATTGAATCACCTTTTTGTTCTGACTAGTCATTCCAAGAAAGGGAGGCCAACATCTTAAGCCTCGATTTTCAGATACATTAAATTGCTTTGTCCTCCATGCATGTGGGCTATGGTAAATAGCCACCGATCTCTTTGAGAGTGCACTCCACTAGAAGAGTTGCTTCCTCTTTGGCGGAGACTAGGGCTGTCTTGTCCAAGAAGATTACATGGTTATATGTCTGTGATATAGCATCCGGGTAGTACACCAATGTTGAGGCTTCAGCTTTTACAGGTACGTGCAGCAGACTCGCCCTAGACTTTTGGTATTTCCCTAGCGTTCAGAAACAGTAAACATATATTGCACTAGAAAGAAAGATTAGATTCTTACCTCAGTAATCTTTTTCCTTGTAGATTGACTAGTGGTCCTGAAGCCCCACCTTGTGAATGGGCTTCTCCTGCCTTCTGCCTTAGGTTCAATCTGGGTTTGAAGAATTCTCTGTCTCAGATGAATAAGAGGCTATTTAAAAAAACCAACAACAAAGTAAAACACTCAAGAACGTAAAGTCTGGTTTAAGTGTCTACTTGATAGCAGGGCATGCAATTTAGCTACAAACATATAAAGTTAATGCTGGCTGCACATGTTTTTTTTAATCAGGTTTGAACAATTACTTGAATGTTATAATGTTGATTAGTAATGTTTATTACAGAGCAGAACAGAATTGTAGTGTCAGGGAGTTTTGTCTTTTCATTACAGTGCTACTTGATTGTTTTTTATGAACTAAGGGGGTAGGAGCAGCTCCTTGGGAAGGTGGCACAGTTGAAAACATGATTGATAGTTTTCTGCATGCATCTTTCAAATTGGGATACAGAACCTTAGCATACAGGACCACTAGGCACATCTTTAAGAAAGAAGATTACCAAGGTAAGAACCTAATCTTTCTTTAAAGTCACAGGCAATGCATAATATATACTAAATAACAAGCATCCTATCTCCATTCAGTTGGGGCCAGAAAATATCAAGATCTTGTTTCATATAGCTTTTATGTAGATCCTGCATTGTTTTGATAGCCTTTCCTTTTGTAACCATTTTTCTTAGGAACAGATTATTTAAAAATCACTTATAATAGTTGTCCGATTTTAATCAATCCTGACATCACTTCATTCTCATTCTGAATCAGTATGGTGTTTGCAAAAGAAATGGTGTAATTTGCCTCATAAGTTTATTCATGATTGCTGAAATGTTATATGTGATGATAATTTACATATGTGTCCTAAATACCAAGAATTCAGTTTTAAACTATCTAATAAGCTATTCTTCATTTTAGCAAACACCACGCAAAATAAAGGACCATATTGGTACTGGCCATGCAGATTCTCCTGCTACAATAGTGATAGGAAGAGCTCATTCAAGACCTGTAAATATGATTGGACGTGCTCCATTAGTATTGACAAACTATGCTTTCAATCAAAACATGAAAACAAATGAGAGTTTCACAGGTAAATCCATGCTTTTATGTATACAGTATTTGCATTTCTTCTGAGAAAGAATAAGTGGTTGTCTTCAGTATGAGATTAATAGGATCATCTAAAGTTGAGGTTAAGAACATACTGTATTTTTCGCCCCATAAGACGCACCCCAGTTTTAGAGGAGGAAAAAAATAGGGCATGCAGGTAGGCCTTCCCCTCCCAGACATCCCCCCAGGCAGGCAGGCAGACAGTACTCCCCCCTCCAAGGCAGCCCCCCTAAGCAAGCAGGCCTCCCCCCCTCCCAGGCAGCCCCCCCTAAGCAAGCAGGCCTCCCCCTTCCCAGGCAGCCCCCCCCCCCAGGCAGGCAGGCCTCCCCCTCCCTGGCAGGCCCAGCTACTCCCTATTTTTAATTTGGCAGGGCAGGCAGGTCCCAGCCTCTCACTCCTCCCTTCCTACCCCCAGGCAGGCAGGCCCCGGCCTCTTCCTCCTCCCTAACGCCTCCCGCACGTACCATTTTTAAAAAAAAACTTCTGGACGCGGCGCCTCGTTGAGAGAGGCGCACCAGGCTGGCACCCTGGTTCCCGCCGCTTCCTCCAAGAACTGTCGGCTGCCTCCTCTTACGTTCTTTCGCGTAGCAGCGCACCAGGATGCCTGCCTGGTCCTGCGCTGCTTCCCAGTTCTCGCGGTTCGATTAAATAAAATAGATCTAAGTCTAATAGATGCTGGCATTGTCATATTGATATAGGGACTTTGGATCATCTGCTATATTTTTGTCTGTTTATATTTATATTTTGGAAGTCAATTTGGGGACAGATAAATTTAGTTTTGGATTCAAACGTTCCACTATCATATGAGGCTATAATTTGTGGAACGATATTACATGTGAAACCCACTCTAGATAAATGAGTCATCTATTTATGATCATGACAGGTATAGCCATTCAACTGATAACGAGTAACTGGAAGAACCACGACAGAATAAGTTATACTTTTTGGTGGGTGTGCACCACATACAGATATGAAAAAATTAATGCAGAATTTAGGGGATTTAGTGATGTATTTAATAAAGTTTGGAGCCCATTGACTAAATTTGTAAAATTATAATAATGTATATTTATCTTATCTTTCCTTTTGTTCATTTACCTTTACTCATCCATGGGGTGTGGAGGGTTGGAGGGAGGGGAATATATATTGTTGGGGACATTTGGGTAACTTTATTCTTCATTTATACTATATATTATGTTATATTATGTTATTACTAGTTGTTTAGCCCGTTACATTAACGGGTGCTAGCAGCCCTTCTCCCTTACTTTTACCTCCTCCCTGTTCAGCAGCACCCCCCCTTATTCCCTGCTCCCCCTATATAGCAATAGTCCTTCTCCTTTTATCTCCCCCTGTCCAGCCTCACCCCCCCATGCCCTGCTCCCCCTGTCCAGCAGTAGCTCTTCTCCTTTACTTCTTGCTCCCACCCTGTCCAGCAGTAGCCCTTCTCCCTTACTTGTAAATTCCCCACTGTCCATTAGGAACCCTTCTCCCTTATCTGTAAACCGTGCAGCCTTACATTTTAGAAGTCCCCCACCCCATTCTGGCCAGTTCCCTTGCCAAATTTCAAAGCCGCAGGCAGTGGAGGCTCATCACCTGATCCCCGCTTACAGCGTCTCCGCACTCGCGGTCTGGTTGGCTCCCTTGCTGGTGCTTTTCGCAGTGTTGTCTCCTCTTGGGCTTCTCCGAGGGCTGGCTGGCTCCCATGAAAATGTTGTGTTGCTGCTCGGGGCCGCGGCTTCTCTCTGGAGGCGCACCAGCGTCGGAAGCCTTGTCGGCGTCGGAAGGGTAGCATTTTCATGGGAGCCAGCTTTCGGGGAGGCTTTGGATGCGGAGCCGGATGCGAGAGGAGCAGCCACCGTGGGCCGAAGTTAAATTTTGAATGTGCCACGGCGGCTCCCCTCACCATCGTTGCCTTCCTCGGAATCCTTTCAACGGCGCAAGATGGAGAGCAGGGAGGCTTGTCTGGCGCGCATGCGCGCTCCTACCAGCCACATCCTGACAGATCAGATCTCAGGGAACACGCGGTGAGAGTGCGCATGCGCGCTTAGCATTTTATTATTATAGATTATATGTAGTATAACTGAAAATCTTGAATGATGTATATGTTACCTATACAGATATTAGTGTAATGTATGTAATACCTACTGTTTGTTCATTTGTATGACACTGTTTTAGATTTAAAAAAGAAAAGAAAGATATAGTGGCACTATAAAAGGTTCAAAGAAGAGCGACCAAGATGATAAAGGGGATGGAACTCCTCTCGTATGAGGAAAGACTAAAACAGTTAGGGCTCTTCAGATTGGAAAAGAGACGACTGAGGGGAGATAATGATTGAAGCATACAAAATCCTGAGTGGAGTAGAATGGGTACAAGTGGATTGATTTTTCACTCCATCAAAAATTACAGACTCGGGGACATTCAATGAAGTTACAGGGAAATACTTTTTAAACCAATAGAAGGAAAAAAATTTCACTCACAGAATAGTTAAAGGTCTGGAATGTATTGCCAAAGGTTGTGGTAAGATCGGATAGCATAGCTCAGGGGTGCCTTGTGAGTTACTTTTAAAATGACCAAGTCAAAATGATCTACCAACAATAAAATTTTAAAACACACAAAGCACAATATACGCAGAGAAAATGTTAATTATCATTTGTATTGGGGGTTTTTATCAGAGGTCAAGGCAGATGACTTTAAAATATGCAATGTCACCTCAGTAACAACTATACAAAAATAGGCAAATATACCCCCTCCCCTTTTACTAAACTGCGATAGCGGTTTTTAACGCAGGAAGCTGCGCTGAATGCCCTGCACTGCTTTCGATGCTCATAGGCTCCCTGCACTAAAAACCGCTATTGCAGTTTAGTAAAAGGGGGCCTTAGTGCAAAATATAGACAGCAGATATAAATTCTCAAAACAGACATGTTTTGATCACTAAATTGAAAAAATCATTTTTCCTATTTTTCCTTTTTGTCAGGTGATTTCATGAGTCTCTGGTTGCACTTCTTTCTTCTGTAAAGCCAATATTTCTGCTTTTCTTTCTCTTTCCCTCTGGCCCCCCTCTTTCTTTCTGCCTTTCTTTCTCTCTCCCCCTGCTACCTCTTTCTTTCTGCCCTTCTCCCCCTGCCCCATTTCTCCTCTCTCCCCCTGCCCCCCTCTTTCTTTCTGCCTCTCGCACCATGCCTCCCTCTTTCTTTCTCCCCCTGCCCCTCTTTTTCTTTCTGCCTTTGCAATTTACTGGTCGATCACGATCGACCATTTGGGCACCCCTGGCATAGCTGTTTTTAAGAAGGGTTGGACAATTTCCTTGAGGAAAAGTCCATAGTTTGTTATTGAGCCACACCTGATATACAATAAAAAGAAGATAAGTCCTTAAATATCACCGAGTTGTTGGAAACCACAATGTATGAAAACACAGAGAGGACTACTTTATTAATATCTTTTGTTTTTGAAAAGATGTTAATGCAGTCATGAAATTATATTTTCATAACTCTCAAAGTTTGTTCTGTGGGGAAAAAAAAGTTTGGATGTTCCCTGATGTCACAAGAACTACGCAGGAGCGGAGGAAATTGTTTCTTGCCGTGAGAAATGAGACATTAACTCTTGGAGCAACATTCTTATTAGCATATCTTTGTAAATGTTTGGTAAAGTTTCTGGGAGTTAAATGTCTTTTTCACATCAGAACAATTATGATCCTTTCTGGATTTGAAGAACCTGGCAACTGGGAAGGGAGTCTGATCAGCATCCTTGGCATAAAGTGAACCACATGAATATTAATTTTTAATTGCCCTCAACCCCCAAAAGCAAAGCTAATAGAAATATAACAACCTGCAACTAATCCATTACACCATTCATACTCATATACAACAACACTTAAACATACGAGCCCTTAGCCAATTAAAATAGATCATATAAAAATGAATCATACAATGAAACCTGCTTAATTTTCATAGAAATAAAATGGCAAATAAAGGCTAAATGGCTCATCTAGTCTGCCTATCCGCAGTAACATTGTCTCTTTCTCTCTCTGAGAGATCCCATGTGCCTATCCCAGGCCCTTTTTTAATTCAGGCACAGTCTCTGTCTCTACCACCTCTTCCGGGAGACTGTGACACGCATCTACCACCCTTTCTGTAAAAAAGTATTTCCTTAGATTACTCCGAAGCCTATCACCTCTTAACTTCATCCTATGCCCTCTCATTGCAGAGTTTCCTTTCAAATAAAAGAGACTTGACTCATGTGCATTTATATTACGTAGGTATTTAAACATCTTTTATCATAACTCTCCCATCTTTTCTCCAAAGTATACAGATTGAGATCTTTAAGTCTGTCCCCATATGCCTTATGACAAAGACCATACACCATTTTAGTAGCCTTCCTTTTTATATCTTTTTGAAGGTGCAGCCTCCAGAATATTCTAAATGAGGTCTCAGCATAGTCTTATACAGGGGCATCAATACCTCCTTTTTCCTACTGGCCATACCTCTCCTTATACAACCAAGCATTCTTCTAGCTTTTGTCGTCAACTTTTCAACCTGTTTGGCCACCTTAAGATCATCACATACAATCACACCCAAGTCCCGCTCTTCTGTCGTGCACATAAGTTCTTCACCCTCTAAACTGTAGTTTCAAGTTTTATTAAAATTTTGATGTTTCGCAATATCATTAATTCAAAGCGATTTACAATTTAAAACAGGGTCTTAATTATTAACTAAAACCAACACAAACGGACCTGACGTACCAATACATAAGAGAAGTAGGGAGAACTACAATAAGTATAGTAAAGAATACATACAAGGAAAATACAAACGGAGAGTAAGAAACTTTAAAAGTATGATAGAAAGTTAAGAACTTTTTTTTTTTTTAATTCAATTTCTCAGAGCCTAAGACAGAGGATTAATGAGTTTAAGCAATGAATGGAATCAATAGAGACTCCAATAACTAGGTCTCAAAAGCATCCTTGTACAACCAGCATTTTAACAGTCCTTTAAATTTACTTAGTGATTTTTCTTCCTTAATAAATGATGGTAAGAAATTCCATATTCTGGGCGCTGTAACTGCAAAGATCGTATCTTGTCTTATATTTATTATACTAAGTGATGGAATTTCTAGGTTTTTGGCCTCTGATCTCAAACTTCTAGTAGAAATATATGGAATAATGTACCTTTCTAAAAATGATGGAGCTTTGGTTGTTAATATATTGAATGTTAATATTGCTATTTTGTAAGAGATTCTGTGAACAATTGGAAGCCAATGAGCTTTTTAAGAAGAGGCGTCACATGATCGAATTTTTTCCTATTCTTTATAATCTTAATTGAGGTGTTTTGCATTAAATTTTAGCTGTCAAATTTCAGACCATTCTTCAAGCTTTGCTTTTTCTTTCTTCATGTTATTCACACCATCCGGCATGTCTATTCTATTGCAGATTTTGGTATCATCCACAAAGAGGCAAATCTTATCCAACAACCCTTCAGCAATATCATTTATAAAAATGTTAAAAAGAACAGGCCCAAGAGAAGAACTTTGAGGCACACCACTGGTAACATCCCTTTCCTCAGAGCGATCTCCATTGATCACTACCCTCTCTCCTTCCCACTCACCCAATTCCTGACCCAGCCTATCACTTTGGGACCCATCCCGAGGGCACTCAGTTTATTAGACGTCTGTGTGGAACACTTTCAAAGGTTTGCTAAAATCTAAATACACCACATCTAGCGCATATCCTCTATCCAATTCTCTTTCTCCCAGTCAAAGAAATTGATCAGGTTTATCTGAAAAGACCTACCTCTAGTAAATCCATGTTGCCTCCGATCCTGTAATCCACAGGATTCCAGAAACTTGACCATTCTTTGTCTTAAAAGCGTTTCCATCAATTTGCTTACTACGTAGTGGCCCTGATTCTCCAAAAGTGCGTCCCGATTTTAGGCAGCTGTAGGCGTCCTACAGCTGTCTAATCAGCCAATCGGGATGCACGTTTTTTTTTTTTTTTAAATGCTCCCCAGGCAGGCCTGAAGGCGCCTCCGGGAGCCTAGGGAGACCCGCAAGATGCTTAAGCTCGCCTAAGGGCCTTAGGCGAACTTAGGCGACCCTACGCGTCTCCCTAGTAGAGGAGAAACGCAAAAATGTAGGCCAGCAAAATGCTGGTCTACATTGTAAGTAGACGCGGCCGCTATACTTATTGCGGCAAGGGATCTCCCTGCCGCTATAAGTATAGCGGGCCGCAGCCTGTCCGATCGCTGGCAGGAGGGTGCCCAAACCCTCCTGCCAGAAGATGCCCCCCCCCGACACTACCGACCGCCCCCCCCCCGTCCCGACACTACCAACCGCCCCCTCCCTTCAGCTAAGTTCACCTACCTCCAGATAATTCACCTACCTCGACTGAACTCATCTACCACCAGACAATCCTCCCCCAATTATCACACCTAATCACCCTTCAAGTAAACAGACCATAAAAAGATTGTAATCTTGCCTACTCTAACTGTATTCCATTTGCTAATATCACACTGCTAGGCACTGTCAGTTTTCTATCCAACCCATAAGATCCCCAAGAAAAAAAAAAAAAAAAATTGTATCCTCACTGGAAAATGTCCAGTAAAATCCTCTGTAATGTGATCATCACTGGAAATGTCCAGTCAAATCTTTTGTAATCCGCCTTGAACTGCAAGGTATAGGCGGAATAGAAATCCGTAATGTAATGTAATGTAATGTAATTACTGATCTCCCTCCCACCCCGACACTACCGATCGCTGGCAGGAGGGTGCCCAATCCCTCCTGCCCGAAGACGCACCCCCCCCCCCCCGGCGCTAACAACCCCCAAACCTCCACCCCACCAAACTAACCTTTTTTAAGGCCAGACGGTTCTTGCCCGTCCAGCCGGCAGGCCTGCCTCGTCGAAATGAGGCAGGCCTGCCCCTTCCCGGCCCATCCCGCCGAAGCCTAAGGCCTGATTGGCCCAGGCTCTAGAAGCCTGGACCAATCAGGCCTTAGCCATAGCGGGTCCGCCCATCCCCACTAAGTCTGATTGGCCAATCAGGCCTTAGATTAAGTGGGAATGGGCGGACCCGCTATGCCTAAGGCCTGATTGGTCCAGGCTTCTAGAGCCTGGGCCAATCAGGCCTTAGGCTTCGGTGGGATGGGCCGGGAAGGGGCGGGCCCGCCTCATTTCGACGAGGCAGGCCTGCCGGCTGGACGGCAAGAACCGTCTGGTCTCAAAAAAGGTTAGTTTGGTGGGGTGGAGGTTTGGGGGTTGTTAGCGCCGGGGGGGGGGAGGGTGCATCTTCGGGCAGGAGGGATTGGGCACCCTCCTGCCAGCGATCGGTCAGGGAGCTGCGGCCCGCTATACTTATAGCGGCAGAGAGATCCCTTGCCGCGATAAGTGTAGCGGGCCGTGTCAAATCTAACCCGATTCTCTAACCAGCGTCTGTAACATGGACGCCGGTTACAGAATCGGGGTTTAGTGTAGGCCGATTCTGAATAGGACGCCTCTCCCGGGCGTCCTATACAGAATCAGGGCCTAGGTGTCTTGCGGGCCTCGCCTTCAATATAGGCGGCCTGCCTGGGGAGCATTTTTTTTAAAAAAAACGTGCATCCCATTGGCTGATTAGACAGCTGTAGGACGCCTACAGCTGCCTAAAATCGGGACGCACTTTTGTAGAATCAGGGCCAGTATGCCTGTAGCCTAGAACCTTGAAAATATCTCTTCAAAGAGGATGGAGAATCTTCCCCGTAGTCACAGAAAGTTCGGCAGGAGCCATGCAAAGGAAGATGCCCAGCACCCTTTGGCTGTGCTCTACTATTCAGCAAGGTCTTCGGGAGATGGTCCATTAGCAAATTCATGAGGTCAACCAGATCCTTGCAAAACAACAACTGCCTCTGAAAAGGTAGCCGCGCCAGAGTTGCCTTGGAGGTGAAATCACCAGCCCACTGCCGAACCCAGAGCATTCGGCGGTTCGAAAAAGAATACGCTGATGCCCTTCGCCAGCACCATATCTGCCCTTCTCCAGTCCCACTCCTGATTCTAGAGACTCGTTGAAAAGATCATTCAGTGGCGCCGTCAGAACTTCCCTAGGTTCCTTCAGCACCCTCGGATGTACACCCTTCGGCCCCATCGCTTTGTCTATTTTTATTTTAGCTAGCTCTTCATGAACGCAACCCACTAAAAATTGATCAGGGTCTATTACTCCTCCATCCCTATTCATATTTGTCTTCTGTTGTCCCGCTCCCGGCGCTTCAGCCGTGAACACAGAACAGAAATATTTGTTAAACAATTCGGCTTTTATTAGCTTCTACATATTCCTCCCCTTCACCTTTGAGTCTTACAATGCCACTTTTGCACTTCTTCCTATCACTAATATATCTAAAAATTGTCTTATCTTCCCGTTTTACTGTGTCAGCTAATTTTTTTTCCATTTGCGTCTTTCAAGACTACACAACCAGCCTCTCTTAACCTTTGCAGATATTTTTGTCTGTCTTCCTCTTTCTTTGATCTTTTGTTGTTTATGAAAGCTTACCTTTTGAGAACTAAAGCAGCCTTATTTTCCTCTTATTTTTACTTACTTGCCTCACAAAAAGGTTTGTCACCCTTACAATTGCTTCTTTCAGTTTTGCCCACCGCATTTCCACTCCTTTCAGATGTTCCCATCCAGACAATAATTCCTTAACGTAAACTCCATCCGAACAAAGTTAGTTTTTTATAAAGTCTTGAACCTTTGCTTTTGAATGAGCCCTCTCTATACCCATCTTAATATTAAACTGTACCATGCAATGATTACTGGATGCCAAATAATCACACACTCTAACATCAGAAACACTTTCCCTGTTTGTAAGCACTAAATCCAGTATGACCCCATCCCACGTGGGTTCCATTACTAACTGCTGAAACAGTTCTCCTTGTAGAGAATCCAGGATCTCCCTACTTCTAGAAGACCCCACAATAGGGATACCCCAATCAACATCCGGCATTTCTTGTGAAGTTGTATGCAATGAGGTAGGGTGTTCCTCTTTGGTACAACGCTTCCAGGTAGGTTACTCATATATTAGTGGATTGCATAATCAAGTGCTGATACATTGGCATCCCAGGCAGCTTCAAAGATTATCAGGCAGTCTGTAGCCACCAAGTAGCTCTACCATTAACAGGCAGCGAGTAAATATCAGCAGATAGAATGGGTAGGGAGCAAGTTCAACCTCTGGGTAGATGCCACTCATATATGAGTGGATCGTGTCATCAAACAGCGTCAATGAGCTGGCATCCCGGGCAGATCCAAAAACAATCAAGCACAGTCTGTAGCCGTAACAAGCAGAAAGCAAATATCAAATACAGCAGGGAAGCAGTATTTGAGAGAATCCTTTTCAGTCTGCCATAGACTGTAGGATTAAAGATAAGAATCTACTTTCAAATAGATAATAGTCCTAAGCAAAAGCGATGGTTCAGAAATAAAGTGAATGTCCTCTAGTGGCCTAGCTAAAACCTTAACTTGTTGCTAGACTTGGCTTATATTCCACAAGCTGTTCCCTGGGAACTTGAAAGAGTTTAGGCTATTTGCCATAAAGAATGTGCCATCCACCTGTGCAAGATTATTAGTCACTTATCAGGAAAGACATGTGGCTGTTACTGTTACTGGAACAGAAAATGTTTTAATAAAGTATTGAATCATGGGATATGAAGGGTTATTTTGTTGTTAATATTTCTAGAATTGTTCTTTTCATGTTGAAAGATTTAACTAGGGGGTGGAACGAATGTTTAATGTAGGGAGAAAAAATACGTAGGGAGAAAAAATACAGTGAAATCAAACCTAGTTGTGGGAGATGAGCATGTGAAGGATACGGTATAGCATAGAGGGGGGCAATGCTGGGGAGAGTGGAATTGTTTGGTGGGAAAAGAATTCAAAGGAGTTAGGATGTTAGGAATTATTATAAAAAGGGGTGATATTTATGACTAAGTACATTATGATGCCTCTTTATTGCTCCATGGTGCAAACTCACCTTAAGTATTGCATTCACTTCTGTTCACCATATCTAAAAAAATATATAGCGGAATTAAAAAAGGTTCAAAGAAGAGCTACCAATATGATAAAGAGAATGGAACTCCTTTCGTAGGAGGAAAGACTGAAGATGTTAGGGCTCTTTAGCTTTGATAAGAGATGGCTTAGGGGAGATATGATTGAGGTCTATAAAATCCTGTGTACTGTAGAACAGGTAAAAGTGACTCAATTTGTTTTTACTCTATTAAAAATTACAGACACTAGGGGACAACTGTTGAAATTACAGGGAAATACTTTTAAAACCAATAGGGTGAAATTCTCTCTCACTCAATAGTTAAGCTGTGGAACTTGTTGCCATAGGATGTGATAACAGTGGTTAATGTAGATGGGTTTACAAGGTTTGGACAAGTTTCTGAAGGAAAAATCCATAGACTATCGATACAGATTTAGGGGAAGCCACTGCTTGCCCTGGGATCAGTAGCATTGAATGTTGCTACTGTTTGGCATTCTGCCGGGTGCTTGTGTCCTCGGTTAGCCACTGTGGAAACAAGATACTAGGCTAGATGAACCATTGGTCTGACCCAATATGGCTTATGTTCTTATGAGTTTAGGCCAGAGTTAGTTGGCAGTGGGAAGAACAAAATAATCAGGCCTTGTGATTTGCTGTTATAATACTTTAGGGGAAATTTCTCCAGAAAGTTACCGCCCATGGTCATCTGTTTTATAAATTATGTATGGTTGTAATAAACCTTGTTTAAAGGTGGAATATAAATAAAAATAAACTATATGATTAACATACATGACCTCACTGAGCTGCCTTCATTGAATAAAACATAGGTTATGAATATCTCAAATTTTTATAAATGTAGTATGACGCCTGTGTGGATTTAAATGGTTCAGTAAACTGTTGTTTTTAAATAACATTCTGTATTGCCTGGTAGACCGGTATAGTCTTTACGAATGGGTTATATACCTCACTGCTACCAGCAGGTGGAGACTGAGAACAAACTTGTATATCAGGATAGCTTCCCCTCTAGCAATCCAGTCTTCCTCAGTCTCCAGCAGCAGGTGATAAGCCTAATTCGGCTCTCCTCTTAGTACTGTTGGAATTTGTTTTGGACTCCTGGGTTCCCTTTTTGTGCCGGTCGGAGCTTGGTCAGGTCCTGTTTGGGGTTCCGTCCAACCTTGGGGATGATAAACCCGGTGGGTCTCGTGCTGGGTCCTTCCCCCCACCTTCCTCCACCTCCCCAAATTTTTGTAGAGGTGCCTCAGCCGGCAGCCTGGCCTCCTAGTTGGTCAAGCTTCCAGCTTTGAGAGCCGTGGAGTCTGTTCTAAGTTTGTTTGTTTTTGTTTTTTGTTTTTGTTTTTTTAATCCTGAGGTGTGCCAGTCTAAAGGGCTCATTTTACTTTAAAACTGCTGTTTTGATGGGTTTTCTCATCTAACCGACACTTTTCTTATAGCTAGGGCGTCAGTGAGCACTTTTAAAGGGAAAAAATGCACGAGTGACTCACGATCGGACTGTGCAAGCATTGTGCAGGCCGGATCAGTGGGGGAATCTCATCGGCAGCGGTTGCCAGCGGCCAGGGCACCCCACCGCATGTAACTCGTGAGTAGGCTTTGGATCGCGGGGAAGCCTGGACTTCCCCCAACACCCATGCGTAGGGTTCCCTAGCCGCCGACGGTCAGGGTGAAAAAGACTCCCTTACTGCTGGAGCAGCTGGGGATTCCCTTTTTGTATCGGTCAGTGTCTCAGCATCGGGAAGTCCCAAGCTTTTCAGGTGCGGCAGGCCACAGGAGCTCCGATTTTGGCAGTTTCCGGTCCATTATCGGCGGGAACCTCCTCCTTCATTTCTGTGACCTCAGGTGACCTTCCCCCTGTTCTGGAAATATAGGGGCAATGTATGGCTGGGTCCCCTGCTGGGGCAGGGAGTCCCTTGGGGCCACCAGGAGTTTTTCCCCTTGAGTTTGTTGGCACAATGTAAAGCCTATGTGCTGGCAGCAGGAGGTTCTGTGATCATTCGGGGGGAGGGGGTTGCCCTCGACATCTTCCCCAGTGCAGCCCCATACAGCGGTGGTTTTGCCCGCCCCCCCCCCCCCCCACACACACACACACACACACACACACTCCTCTCTTGTCCAAGCGCCCGAGAGTCTCTTGGGATAAGGATTTTTGCTCAGAGGAACAAGATGGTATTGACAAGGACCTGGACCTTTGGGGAGATTTCCAGGATCCTCTTGAGGGGCCAGATTCCGCCAGCGAGGGGATCGAGACCCCCCTCCCCCCGCCTGCTGGCGAAGATGCATCTGTGGTGCGCATTTTTCAGCGGGAAGAGCTTCATGAGCAAATTCTTCAGGTCTCGTCGGTTTTGCACTTTGAGAACACTGTATCGGAGCCCCTGCATACGGTGGGCCCCTTGCTTAAGGAAATCCACTCTGCTTCCTGCTCTTTTCCTATGCATCAGGATATTCAGAACATTATGCTCGCACAGTGGCAGGTGCCAGAAGCTCCCTTTCGTTTTGCACACTCCATGACCCAACTGTATCCCATTCCTGAAGGGGATAGGGACACTTTGAAGTCGCCTGTGGTGGACACAGTGGTCTTGGCCATCTCTAAGCGGCATACCGTGCCTGTTGAGGGTGGTGTGGCCTTGAAGGATCCTGAAGAACATAAGTTGGCATCCCTCCTTAAACAGAGTTTTGATGTGACAGCTCTGGCGGTCCAGGTGGCGATGTGTGACGGGCTGATGGCTCAGGCGTGTTTTCGTTGGACCGAGCATGTGCTTGATAGTAAATCTGAGGATTGGGAATTTCTAATGCGCGAAGTGGCAAAGATTGAATTGGGTGCTTCTTATCTTTCAGATGCCATGTATGACCTCTTGCTAGCTTCTGCAAGTCGTTGGCTTTTGGAGTGGCAGCACGCCGTACCTTGTGGCTTTGTGCTTGGTCGACGGATACGGTGTCCAAAGCTAAGTTGACAAAGTTTCCCTTTAAAGGATCTTCAGTGTTCTCCCTAGCACGTTTTAGCTGGGCGCTCCGCCTGGCTAATTTAGGTGAGCGCCCGGCTGTCATCTTGGAAAGTCGCGAATCAACCTGACTGATCGCAAACTTCACTAAGACTCAAAATAAATATTTTGGGTTTTGATACCACAGCTCCTCAGCTGCCTTGCACTGACCAAAGGAAGAGCCAACACTTAGATTGTTAGTTAATTTTCAACCATGTACCTTTTCTACTGGCTACTACCTCATTTATTGACCAATTGCAGAGTGTCGTGCTGGAAAATTTAGAGAGAGTTTTAGAATGCAGGTTAGTTTTTTTGGGGGGAATCTACGTTCCATGTATGGTTTCTGGAGAAGGCTGGTTTCTCCCCATTTGTGAAGGACATCGGACATTGGGCGTGGCCCGTGTGGCGGGAACATTTGGATATCGTTGGTTTTTGAAGCTATCAGGTGCCTGGAAAGGTCAGAGAGGGTGGACAGTAGATGTCCGACCTTTCTCTGTTCCATATGGCATCTTCCCTCTTTCTATGTCCCTTCAATAAACTGTATATCCTGTGCCCTTTCTCTCCTTTGTACATGATTCATTTCAGCTTCACCCCCTCCCCTATGCTTTGGCATCTCTCTCTTCTCCTTTCCTTCCTGCCTTCCTTCCCACTTCACCCCATGGTTTGGCATCTCTATCTCCTTCCCTTCTCTCCCCCCATGCCCTGGCATCTCCCTCCTCCCCCTCCCCCCATATGTACTGACATCTCTCCCCCCCTCCATGGTCTGGTAGCTCCTTTCCTTTCCCTCCCTCCCATGGTCTTGGCGCTCTTGCCTCTCCTCTCCCTGGTCTTCCTCCCCTCTCTCTCCCCAATTGGGTGCTGCTGCAGCAGCACTTCTCATCCCCCTTCCCAATTGGGTGCTGCTGTAGCATTTTTCTTCCCCTCCCCCTCCCCAATTGGGTGCAGCAGCAGCTTTTCTTTTCCCTCCCCCATTGGGTGCATCAGCTTCTCTCTTCCCCCGTCCCCCCAAAAAATTAGATGCAGCAGCAACATTTCTCTTCCCTTACCCCCAAAATGGATGCAGCAGCAGAATATTTCTCTTCCCCCTCTCCTCCCCTATTCGGTGCAGCACCAGCATTTCTTTTCCCATCTGTCCCAGCTCACAAACCCATCGGTAGAGTCGCTAGGCAAGTTGTAAGCTTCCCTCCATCGCTGATCTATCTTTCATAGGTCAGCAACGGAGGGAAGTTTTCAATTTGCTGCTTTTACTTGCTTCGGGCCTTCCTCTTTGCCGGGTTCTGCCTGCTTTCTGTTTCCGCGAAGGCAGGACCCGGCAGCGAGGAAAGTCCGAAGCAAGTAAAAGCAATAAGTTGTAAGCTTCTCTCCGGGGCTCTATCGTGTGCGTGCCGGCTTCCCTTCTCTTCTCTCCGAAACCGGAAGTTGCGTCCCGTGAGGGGGAGGGAAGAGAAGGGAAGCCTGCACGCACACGTTAGAGCCCCGGAGGGAAGCTTACAACTTACTGCTTTTACTTGCTTCAGGCCTTCCTCGCTGCCGGGTCTTGCCTTCGTGGAAACAGAAAGTAAGCAGGACCCAGCAATGAGGAAGGCCCGAAGCAAGTAAAAGCATGCTGGCAAAAAACAAACAAAAAAAAAGGCTGGCATCAAACAAAATTTTCGGCGGAGAGTCAGCCCAGGAAGGAGCATTGGCGGCAGCAGAAGGATTCGCTGGGAGGTCATCTAAATTAGCCAGGCAGTGCGCCTGGCTAAAAGGCCCTGAGGAGAACACTGCAGAGTACACTTCTCTCTCAATGTTTGTGGGAGTTAAGGGCAGAGCCTGGCCGCCAATATGGAAAAAATTGCAAATTTTAGGGCCGACTGACCCACCCCCGCCTCCCTCCTGCCTCCTGGACCTCTCCACACTGAATAACGTGCTGAACAAAGCAGCATTATCACCTTTTTACGCTGCCCCTAAATTGTGATCAAGAGGCTAAAAGAAAACAGCCAGCAATACCTGAGTATTGGAAAATTATTAATAAAAATAGTACAAATTTAATTTTCTCCACCACCAAATTTCCCCGTCCCGCCCCACCCGGCTACTTTTTCATGCCACCCTGCTGGAAAAATTTTCTGAAGATAACACTGGGTCCTTCTTGTTTGGTGAGGACTTGGACAAGTTGGTTCAGACTCTTAACTGATTCTAAAGTGCCTCGTTTGCCTGAGGATAGGCCTAGGCCACTGGTTCGAGGCGGTGCTGCTCATAGGTGTGGGTGTGATTTCCGCCACTTCTGCCCTGGTCGAGGGGCTGCTTCTTTTCAGTCTCCTGGTCTCTCTAGAGGCAGGTTTTTCCAGCACATACAGTCCTTTCGTGGGGCCCGCCAGGGTGCAGGTAGCACCTCCTCCGGGTCCCCTGCCGCCCATCCTGGCCAATGACTACGTGCTGGCGCCCGTCTTGGTTTCTCAGTGCCCAGCTGCGAGACTTGTATCTGAAATGGGCAGACATCATGTCCGATGAGTGGGTTCTGGAGGTGATTTGGATGGCTATGCTCTGGAGTTTGCCCTTTCCTTGCCAGATCGTTTCCTCGCTTTTCCCTCGCAGGTGATGTGGAAGCAGCAAGGCTTTCGCCAGACCCCTGCAAAGATTTTGGGATCTCCACGCAGTGGTTCCAATTCCTCCTCAGGAGTGGCGCACAGTTTGGTACTGGATTTACTTTGTGGTGCCAAAGAAAGAAGGGACTTTTCGGCCTATCCTAGATTTAAAGGGGGTCAACAGGGCTTTTTACGTGCTTTCCTTCTGCGTGGAAACTCTGCGGTCTGTGATTCTGGTGATTCAGTCAGAGTTTCTGACCTCTCTAGATCTGACAGAAGCCTACGTGCACATTCCCATTCGGGCCTCCCATCATCGCTTCCTGCACTTTGCAATCTTGGGGCAACACTATCAGTTATATGCACTTCCCTTTGGTCTGGCAACGGCTCCGCGGACGTTCTCCAAGGTGATGGTGATCATCGTGGCGGCGTTGCGAAAAGAGGGCATTCTAGGTAATCCCTACCTGGACGACTGGTTGATTTGAGCGAAGTCATTCCAGGAGAGCACATGGGTCACGGCTCGGATGGTGGAGTTTCTGCAGTCACTGGGATGGGTAGTCCCAAGCAGCACTAATAGAGAACAACGGAATCCAGAGGGACAACCAAAAACAGGGGAACAGGCTGAGGACGAAACAGACACACCACAGGAGGAGGATGACCGAGACGAGGCTTGGGGTCTGGCAACTCACGAGGGGGCCAGGAGCGCCAAACCACGAGGAAAAACAGCAAGAAAGGTGAACAAACGGGACTTACTTTGCCTATACACTAATGCTAGGAGCCTAAGGGCTAAAATGGGAGAGCTGGAAGTCCTAGCCAGCAAAAAGGGCCTAGACATAATTGGAGTCACAGAAACATGGTGGACTGATGACAATGAATGGGATGTGGCTTTACCAGGATTCAAACTCTACAGGAAAGATAGGTCTCACAAAAAGGGTGGAGGAATAGCGCTATATATAAAAGATTCCATACCTTCAACCAGGATGGAAACAACAGTAAGGGCGGACGACTTGGAATCACTATGGGTTAAGCTACCAGGAGGAACTGGAGCAGACATAAAATTGGGTCTGTACTATCGCCCACCTGGACAAACAGAAGAAATCGACCAGGATCTGGAGGCTGAACTGAGGCAGGTATGCAAAAGCGGAAGTGTGGTGGTGATGGGAGACTTCAACTACCCGAGAATAAACTGGAGTACTGGGCACTCAAACTGCATGAGGGAGACCAAATTCCTAGAGGTCACGAGGGATTGTTTCATGGAACAGCTGGTCACGGAACCAACACGGGGTGATGCCACTCTTGACCTAATCCTCAACGGACTAGAGGGACCCGCTAAGGAGGTGGCAGTACTAGCCCCACTAGGAAACAGCGATCACAACACGATCCAGTACAGGCTAGAAATTGGATCATCAAAGGTGAAAAGAACTACAACGGCTGCACTTAACTTCAAAAAAGGGAATTATGATGCCATGAGGAAAATGGTGGGAAAGAAACTCAACGACAGCGCAAGGAAGATGGGAGTCCGTAGAAAATGCCTGGACCATACTCAAGGGCACAGTGCACGAAGCACAGAACCTGTGCATCCCCAAGTACAGGAAAGGGTGCAAAAAAAATAGAACAAAAAACCCAGTGTGGATAACAAATGCAGTGAAAAAGGCGATAAGTGACAAGAAAGCATCATTCAAAAAATGGAAAAAGGACAAAACAGAGGAGAACCAAAAGGAGCACAAAAAACACCAAAAGGAGTGTCATCGAGTGGTTAGGAAAGCAAAAAAAGAATATGAAGAGAGACTGGCAGGGGAAGCAACAAACTTCAAATCATTCTTCAGGTACGTTAAGGGGAAGCAACCAGCAAGGGAGGAAGTGGGACCCTTGGATGATGGGGACAGAAAGGGAGTGGTAAAAGAGGAAAAGGAGATAGCTGACAGACTAAATAAGTTCTTCACGTCAGTTTTCACGAGGGAGGACACAACCAACATTCCGGAGCCCGAGGAGATCGTAAAAAGAGAGCAGGATGAAAATCTGGTCCAGCTAGAGGTGAGCAAGGTGGATGTCCTCAGGCAGATAGACAGGCTAAAGAGCGACAAATCGCCAGGTCCAGATGGCATTCACCCAAGGGTACTCAAGGAACTAAGGAACGAAATAGCTGAGCCTTCTGACCTTCTGACTCAGGGTCCCATTCCAATGTTTGATCCGGGTCCCTTCTGTCTTACGGCTTGGCTCTTCGACAAATATGCAACCTATCCTTAAAAACTGGAGAGATTCCGGAAGACTGGAAAATAGCAAATGTCACGCCCATCTTCAAGAAAGGCTCAAGGGGAGACCCAGGAAACTACAGGCCAGTGAGCTTGACCTCGGTCCCGGGAAAGATGATGGAAGCACTGATTAAAGACAGCATCTGGGAACACATCGACAACTATGGGCAGCTAAAGTCGAGCCAGCATGGCTTCTGCAAGGGCGGGTCATGCCTCACGAACTTATTATACTTCTTTGAGGGGGTAACCAGCCAGGTGGATAAAGGGGAATCCATAGATATCATTTACCTTGATTTCCAAAAAGCCTTCGACAAGGTGCCACACGAAAGACTACTAAGGAAGCTATGGAACCATGGGGTGCAAGGGGAGTTCCACCGATGGATCAAAAACTGGCTGGCGGACAGGAAACAGAGGGTTGGAGTAAAGGGACATTACTCAGACTGGCAATGGGTCACGAGCGGAGTTCCACAGGGGTCGGTGCTGGGACCGTTCCTATTCAATATATTCATTAACGACCTGGAGGCAGGAACAAAATGTGAGGTTATTAAATTTGCGGATGACACCAAACTATATCGCAAGGTCAATAACATGGAGGACTGCGAAGATCTCCAAAAAGATCTGACAACACTGGAAAAATGGGCCAAAAAGTGGCAAATGAGTTTCAACATAGGGAAATGCAAGGTCATGCATATAGGGAAAAAAACCCCGATGTTCACTTACAAAATGGGGGGATCAGCACTAGGGTTGAGCGACCTTGAAAGAGACCTGGGAGTGATGGTAGACACAACATTGAAGGCGTCGGCGCAGTGTGCCACGGCCTCAAGGAAAGCAAACAGAATGTTGGGTATCATTAAGAAGGATATCACGACCAGGACAAAGGAAGTCATCCTGCCACTGTATCGTGCTATGGTTCGCCCGCACCTGGAGTACTGTGTTCAGTTCTGGTCACCGTACCTCAAGAAGGACATTGAGGTACTTGAGAGGGTCCAGAGAAGAGCAACTAAGTTAATAAAGGGCATGGAGGACCTCTCATATACTGACAGATTGAAAAAGCTGGGGCTTTTCTCCCTGGAAAAGCGGAGACTTAGAGGAGACATGATAGAAACCTTCAAGATCATGAAGGACATAGAAAAAATAGACAGGGACATCTTTTTCAAATTAAGGGGATCAATAAGTACAAGGGGGCACTCAGAGAAATTGAAAGGGGAGAGGTTTAGAACAAACGCCAGGAAGTTCTTTTTCACACAGAGGGTGGTGGATGCGCTACCAGAGGATGTGATAAATAGGAGCACGCTACAGGGGTT
Organism: Geotrypetes seraphini; assembly: GCF_902459505.1. Lineage (NCBI taxonomy): Eukaryota > Metazoa > Chordata > Amphibia > Gymnophiona > Dermophiidae > Geotrypetes > Geotrypetes seraphini. Next base: position 274,486,041 of record NC_047087.1, on the reverse strand, counting down.
CAAAGAAGCTTTGGATAGGTACTTGGAAGACAAAGGGATTGAGGGGTACAGATAAGAGTAGAGGTAGATTATAGGGATGGGATTAGAGGTAAGTTACAAAATTAATCAGGGACCACTGTTCAGGCACTAGACCTGATGGGCCGCCGCGGGAGCGGACCCCTGAGCAAGATGGACCTCTGGTCTGACTCAGCGGGGGCAACTTCTTATGTTCTGTCCAAGAGCCGATTGTCTCCATCTCAGCACCTGGAGTATCTAGGAGTACTGTTTGACTCCTCCTTGGGGAAGGTCTTCCTTCCGGAGACCCGAGTAAGCAAATTGCAATCTCAGATTCACCTGCTTATGGCGTCCCAGTGTCCTCGGGTGCAGGATTTCCTCCAAGGCTTGGGGGTCGATGGCGGCTTCCCTTGATGTGATGAGGTAATCTCAGACCCACATGCGTCCTCTTCAGTATGCTCTTCTTCGGAGGTAGTTGCCTCAGAGGCAAAGTCTGGATCACCCTGTTCCGCTTCCGGGCTTGGCTCGGTGCAGTCTTCGTTGGTGGCTCCAGACCTCCCATCTTGTACACAGGCGAGTCTGGACCAGCCGCAGTGGACGGTGCTGCTCACGGATGCCAGTCTTCTCAGTTGGGGAGCTCAGTATCTAGGTCACTTAGCTCAAGTCATCTGGTCCATGGAAGAGGCTTCTTGGTTGATCAATGTCTTAGAGACCAGAGCCATCCGTCTGGCACTGTTAGCCTTCCAGTCCTTTCTGATTGTCAAGTCAGTCAGGGTTCGTTCAGACAATGTCACGGTGGTGGTCTATGTCATAAGAACATAAGAATTGCCGCTGCTGGACCAGTGGTCCATCGTGTGCAGTAGTCCGCTCATGCGGCGGCCCCCAGGTCAAAAACCAGTGCTCTAAATGACTCCAGCCTCACCTGCGTACGTTCCAATCATCAGAGGGGCACCAGGAGCACTCTGGAGGCACAGGAGGCAGCTCTGCTCATGGTCTGGGCAGAGTCTCATCTTCAGGACATATCAGCCTCCCACACAGCCGGAGTAGAGAATGTTCAAGTGGACTTCCTAAATCGTCACATGCTAGATCCCAAAGAGTGGTGTCTAAGCCTCGTGGCCTTTCAGTTGATAGTGCAGTCTTAGGATCAGCTCCTCATGGACCTGATGTCCACAAATGTCAACGCCAAAACGCCCCGCTTCTTCAGTCATCACAGAGACGATCAATCCGAGGGCCTGGATGCTCTGGTTTAACCATGGCTAACGGGGCTGTTGTATGTGTTCCCTCCGTGTCCATTAGTGGGCAGAGTTCTTCTCCACATAGTTCAACATCTGAGCCTTGTGGTTCTGGTGGCTCCAGATTGGCCCAGGCGGCCGTGGTATGCGGATCTGGTGGCGGATCCTCTCCCTCTGCCTCTCTTGGATGACCTTCTGACTCAGGGTCCCATTCCAATGTTTGATCCGGATCCCTTCTGTCTTACGGCTTGGCTCTTGAAAGGGTTCGCCTAGGTAAGAAGGGGTATTTAGATAAAGTGATCTCAACTCTCTTGGGGTTACGGAGGCTTTCTTCCTCTCGGGCTTATGTGAGGGTTTGACGTATATTTGAGGAGTGGTGTGCTGCGTGTGGAGTGGTCTCTTTTTGCGCTTCCTTCCTAACATCTTAGAGTTCTTGCAGGATGGCCTGGACAGGGGACTGGCTTGGTCTTCTCTCTGGGTTCAGCTTGCGGCCTTATCAGCCTTTCGGGGGTTCTTAAAAGGTCAGCATTTGACTGCCATTCCTGATGTGATTCGCTTCTGTGGGTTGCCATATTGCTCAAGCCTCCCATACGACTTTCTCTTCCATTCTTGGGATCTGAATCTGGTTCTGTCCATTCTAGTGCACCCGCCTTTTGAACTGTTGGGCGACTGCTCTTTGAAGGCCCTTACTCATAAAGCGGTCTTGATGGCCATTACTTCTGCTAGACATGTTTCTGAGATGCAGGCTTTCTCTTGTAGGGCTCCCTTCATGGAGTTTCTAGGGAGTGGGTTGTCTTGAGGCCTGTTCCTTCCTTTCTGCCAAAGGTAGTTTCTCCTTTTCATGTCAGTCAGGCAGTGGCCTTCCTGGTGTTGGGTAGCTGGGTGGGCTCTTCTGTGCAGGGACAGTTGCGCAAGTTGGATGTCATCTGCTCTTATGTGCAGATGACCCATGAGATCAGGAAATCAGATCATCTCTTTGTTCTTCTAGCGGGTCCTCGTAAGGGGGATGGCACTTCTAAGGCTACTATTGCACGCTGGATTAAGGAGACTATTGCTTCCACTTATCTTCTGAAGAAACAGTCTGTTCCAGAATTTCTCAAGGCTCATTCCACTCGGGGTCAGGCAGCTTCTTGGGCTGAGTCTTCTCTAGTGCCTCCAGTGGATATTTGCAAGGCTGCAGTTTGGTCTTCTCTGCATTCCTTTGTCAGACACTACCGTGTGGATGTTCAAGCACGTAAGGATGCGGTCTTTGGTGCACGTGTTCTGGTGTCGGCCCTTCGATGTCCCACCCTTGATGGGTACTGCTTTGGTACATTCATTTGTAAAGACTATACCGGTCTACCAGGCAATACAGAAGGAGAAATTAGGTTCATACCTACTAATTTCCTTCTGTTAGCCTGTAGACCAGTATAGTTCCCCGCCCTATCTGTCTTTGTGCGGTAATTGCGGGTTTTTATTTTGCTCGCAGTCAGATTTTGTTTTTCTGCGGGTTCTAGAATTTTTCTAGGGATGGGGAGAATTAAGAACAGCGGCTATGGCTTAGCTGGTGAGCTGTGGGGATATTTTCTATATCAGGGTTTAGTTCTACACATGTTCCAACAGTTGTTTACAAGTGTTTGTTGTTTTTACACTCCTGTTCGGAGTATATTTTACTGTTTTCAGTTGAAATTTTTCTTAAGTTCTGCTTGGCTATTCGGCAGACTGGATTGCTAGGGGGGAAGCTATCCTGATATACAAGTTTGTTCTCAGTCTCAACCTGCTGGTAGCAGTGAGGTATATAACCCATTCGTAAAGTCTATTCCGGTCTACAGGCTAACAAAAAGAAAATTAACAGGTAAGAACTTAATTTCTCCTTATTTATTACAGGTTTAGTTGAGCTTTTTAGCACACCTGTAAATGAAAAAGAGAGGCGAAATTCACGGCTGTCTCGAGTTCCAAAAACTGATGTTAACCCAACTCCTTTCCTGGCTGAAATTTCACAGATGCTTACACCTAAAGAATCAGGTTGGTATTTTGTTGCTGTTTATAAATACTAGTTTTTAGCGCATCTGAGCAGCTGTATAGCATCATTGGAAGCTTCCTTTCCTAGGTAGTAAGCTAGCTGCTTGGTCCTGCAGTGATACTGACACATTCCTTTAAGTATTTTTGTCAAAATAGCCACTGTTGGATATATAGTGTAGATCACTGTTATATAATTGAAATTTTGGAGCTGTGACCAATGAAAATCTCCAGAAAGGCATACTAAAGGATTTGAATTTCCTTACATGTGTTTTTCCTATTGTTTAATGGACATTATGCAGAACACCCTTTCCTCCATCTCCTCAGTGGCGTACCAAGAGGGGCCGGAGGGGAGGTCTGCCCCGGGTGCACGCCCCAAGGGGGTGCACAGCTGGCCACCCACCGGGGAATAGGCTGCCACTGGCCATTGGGAACAGGCCGGCGCCGAGTTCTCCCTCCCTGCTTCTCTTCTCCGCTGCCTGGCTGGCCCGGAACGTCCTCTCCGACGTTAGAATTGACGTCGGGTGGCGAGAGTTGTTCGGCCCCATGGGGAAGAGAAGCAGGGCGAACTCGGCGCCGGCCTGTTCCCGATGGCCAGTGGCAGCCTTTCCCCGGCGGCAGTGACAGCATGTTTCCCAATGGCAGTGGCATGGGGGGAGGGCAGGGAGAAAGAAAGAAAGGGGGGGACAGGGAGACTTAAAGAAAGAAAGGAGGGGACAGGAAAACAGAAAGAAAGAAAGGGGCAGGGTGAAACAAAGAATGAAAAAAAAAAATGGGGCATGGGGAGAGAGAGAGAGAGAAAGACAGACATAGAGAAAGAAAGAGGGCATGCAGAGAGAAAAAAGAAGGGGGCAGGATGAAAGAAAGAAAGAAATCGGGCACGGAGAGAGAGAGAAATACAAACATTGAGAAAGAAAGAGGGCATGGGGAGAGAGAAAGAAAGAAGGGGGTAGGGTGGAAGAAAGAAAGAAATGGGGCACGGAGAGAGAAAGACAGACATACAGAAAGAAAGGGGGCATGGAGAGAGAAAGAAAGAAGGGGGCAAGATGAAAGAAAGAAAGAAATGGGGCACGGAGAGACGGAGACAGACATAGAGAAACAAAGGGGACATGGAGAGAGAAAGAAAGAAGGGGGCAGAGTAAAAGAAAGAAATGGGGCAAGGAGAGAGAGAAAGACAGACATACAGAAAGAAAGGGGGCATGGAGAGAGAAAGAAAGAAGGGGGCAAGATGAAACAAAGAAAAAGTTGGGAGAGGGAATGAGGTCTGGAGGAGTGGAAGCATACAGGAGGCTGAAAGAAGGGAAGAAATATTGGATGCACAGTCAGAAGAATAAAGTGCAACCAGAGACTAATGAAATTACCAAACAAAGGTAGGAAAAATGATTTTATTTTCAATTTAGTGATCAAAATGTGTCCATTTTGAGAATTTATATATGCTGTCTATATTTTGCACTATGGCCCCCTTTTACTAAACCGCAATAGCGGTTTGTAGCAGCGTCGAGAGCAGCGTGGGGCATTCAGCGCAGCTCCCTGCGCTAAAAAACGCTATCGCGGTTTAGTAAAAAGGGAGGGGATATATTTGTCTATTTTTGTATAGTTATTCCTGAGGTGACATTGCATAAAGTCATCTGCCTTGACCTCTTTGAAAACCCACGGAATATAAATGATGATTGCGTAGTGTGCTTTGTGTTTTTAAAATTTTATTGTTGGTAGATTATTTTGAATTGGCCACGAAGGTAAGGGGGAGGGAGGGAGGGGAGCTGCTGAAAGACATCTAGTAATCCTTGCAGGCTTGACTGTGCAGGGAATTATTTTTGTAAAATCATGTTTTGTTATGTGACTGGCATTATCTAGACCAGGGGTGCCCACACTTTTTGGGCTTGCGAGCTACTTTTAAAATGACCAAGTCAAAATGATCTACCAACAATAAAAAAATTTTAAAAACCCCACAAAGTACACTGAAAGGCAGAGAAAATGTTAATTATCATTCATATTCCGGGTTTTTTTCAAAGAGGTCAAGGCAGATGACTCTATGCAATGTCATCTCAATAACAACCATACAAAAATAGACAAATATAACCCCTCCCTTTTTACTAAACCACATAGCAGTTTTTAGCGCAGGGAGTTGCGCTGAATGCCCCACGCTGCTCTCGACGCTCATAGGCTCCCTGCGCTAAAAACCGCTATTGTGGTTTAGTAAAAGGGAGCCATAGTGCAAAATATAGACAGCAGATATAAATTCTCAAAACAGACACATTTTGATCACTAAATTGAAAATAAAATCATTTTTCCTACTTTTGTTTGATGATTTCATGAGTCTCTGGTTGCACTTTCTTCTTCTGACTTCTTCTCACTTCACACTGGCTGCACTTCTTCTGACATCTTCTGATTTCAGCCCACTCCTTCTTTCAGCCTCCTATATGCTTTCTCTCTTCCATACCTCATTCTCTCCCCAACTTTTTCTTTCTTTCTCCCTGCCTCCTGTTCTTTCTTTCTCTCCGTCTCTCCATGCCCACTTTCTTTCTGTCTCCCTGCTTGCCCCCTTTGTTTCTTTCTCCCTGCCCTCCCCCAAGCCACTAGGTTTGCCATCGCCACCGGGGAACAGGCCTCCAAGCCATCACCCCCCAAGCTCTGCATGCAGAAGCTTTGCACTGACCAGCATTCTGCTCCCCTTCAATTCTGATGTCGGAGAGGAAGTTCCGGGCCAGCCAGGCAGCGATTGGCTGGCCCAGAAATTCCTCTCCGATGTAAGAATTGATGTCGGGGAGAGGAATGCTGGTCAGCGTTAGGCTTCTGCAGGCCCAAAGGCCGAGGAAAAGAAAAGAAAAAAAGCCAGTCTTCCATGAGAGCCGTTCCAGTCTCTTTTTAGCACGACACTCAACTTCCCATTTTCAGGCTCAAGACGTCAGAGCAGCAGCAGCAGCTCCGGCATTTTTGGGCAGAGCACCTCCTGCTCTCGACCGCCTTTCTCCAGTCTGGCTTGTCAATTCCGCCAGGGGCAGCCGGCGCTCAGCTCTCAAGGGTCGTGACTTCCCTAGACCTCCCTCCCGCCTTCTCCCGAAGGAAGTGACTTCATCCCCCAGTCGGAAGACGGGTTCTGGCAGTCGGGCAGGAAGGGCGCAGCAAGAATGTGTGTGCGTGGGGAACCTTGGGGAGATTCCGGTGGGGAACCTTGGGGAGAGGAAGGCTGATCGGCCGGCCGATTGGAACGGCAACACGAGATCGACTGGCGTTGCCTTCCCGATCGACCGGTCGATCGCGATCGACGTGTTGGGCACCCCTGATCTAGACTTTAATTTCTATGAATGAATAGAATGAAAATGATATAAAATTACTTGCTTGTTTTTATGTGCGTGCGCTGAGGGAAAGTGGAGAGAGAGTGGGCTGAGGATGCTGAAGGGAAATGGGGAAGAGAGTGGGGAGAAGACGCTGATTTATAAATTGACAATTGTACAGAATATTGTTTCTTTTTATACTTTAATATAATAAGTTCAATATAAAACAATTCAAGGTTTGTGTGGATGGAATCAGGTGGTTTGTGGGGATGAGGACCGAGCTTACGGGGATTAGTCCAATAAAATGGTATTTTCTTATTTCTCATTATTAGTTTTATTTTTATTTGTTAATTTGTAAAGTGGTGATTGTTATGTATCAGTTTTTTTCAAATTTACATCTACTGTCTTTATATTTTGCACAGTATTGGAGGACATATGTATTACTGTTTTTGTGGTGTTGCATTGTATGCAAAGTCTGGTTTCTTGGCAGTTCAGTTTAACTTTTGTCTACATATTTCTATTTTTAGTTTGTGATTATTCCATATTGGGCGAGGGTGTATCTGTCTGTGTGTATGAAAGGGACATGGCTTTCTGATAGCATCGACTGTACAGGATCAATTGACTGTGCAGAATCTGGCTTGTTTAGTTTTAGAATGTATGTGTTGGTGTTCTAGTGCTCACTGCAGTGTTTAAGATGCTGCCTTTTCCTAGGTACACTTTTGTTGTGCGATATGTGGATTGTTACTAAAAATCATATTTTTCATATAGATGGGGGGGGGTCAAAAAATGATGGGCCCCGGGTGTCACATATGCTAGGTACGCCACTGCATCTCCTTTTTTATTCTAAATGAACTCAGAGGTTTGGGAGGAGCTGTAGGGGAGAAGGAGGCCACTACATCCTTTTATAGATTTCTTTTTTTTTTTTCATTCTACTCCAGTTTCTTAAACAGAGTCTCAGTATACAGTCTAAAGTTACAAGGTTAAATGTTCAAACATCAGTATGCTCTACCCAAGTTCTTTTATTAGATAAGATAATTCTAGATCTGTTTCTGCTCTGCATTCTTCAGGTCACATTCACATCTTTCATTCTAATCTAGCCAGAGAAACTGAATATGCTCGGGTGCAATTTCAGTTTCAATTTTAATTTCTAGCCAGATAAAATGGATATGCTCAGTTGCAATTTAGCATATGCAAGTTTTAATAGCATATCATAGTACCATTGGGTATTGTTCCAGTACTGAAATCAAGCCACACCTTTGTCACAGATCCTTTGGTTTTACATTGATCTTTATTTAGTGAATTACTGTTCTACTTGTTACACTTCTCTGCAGTATGCTGGGATTTTGTCTAAGATGTTGCAACCTCTAGACCAGGGGTGTCCAACCTTTTGGCTTACCTGGGTCGCATTGGCCAAAAAAAAATGTTTCTGGGGGCCACACAAACGTGCAAACTCTGCAGCAAGACAGAGGAGGGACCCTTGGGCAGCGGAGGAAAACACTGCATCGCCCTTGACCGGGGCCACACAAAATACTTCACAGGGCTGCAGGTTGGACACCCCTGCTCTAGACTATTTCTAGGTCACCTCATTTTTACTGATAATATATTTGTTCCTGCTAACATAATGCAGTCATGTAAAACTGAAAACTGCTCTATGGTGCAATTGAAAGTCTGTAATATTGGTTCATCATTGGAATCATTTTAAGTGACTCGGAGGTCTTTAAAAAAAATAAGAAAAAACTTTTCTTTGTTTATGACCTCATATGATCTTCTGTTATAACCATTTCTTAATGGTCTCGCAGAGTTATTTTACTTCTTGTTTTTAATAAGAGAGGAGGAGTTAGGGGCTGCGGAGGAGGAGCAGAATAGTTAGTCTGTTTGACTTTTTCTGCCTTTATACTTATGTATTTCTGTAGGAATAATGTGGTGTGCTTTTCTTCCACACACAAGATTTTATTCTGAGTTTGTTGGGTTTTTTGCGGCTTCTGTGCAACAGTTTAATTTCTCCTTATTTTGTTTTTCTCACAAAAGAAGATGAGAAAACATTGAGGTTTTTCTCACAAGATAATGTGAGAAAGCATTGAAGTTACCATTTCCTCTCAAGTTTTCTGATTTTGGTGACCATTTTTCTAGAACATTCTCTATTGCTTCCTAAGTGGATTCTATTCATCACCTTAACTCGGCAGACACTTTGCCTCTCTTCATTAGTTGGGTCATACTCAACTCTACTGTATCTCCTTATCTTCAGTTGATGCCGTTGGCTCAGGAGTAATTTATTTGACATTTTGGGATAATGCATGGCTAAATTCAGGTTACCCATGTTTCCTATTCTATTTTGAACTAAGAGTGTACAGGAGTTCAATGACATGGGTTTGTTACTTTGGTTTTCCTTTTACCTTCTTAAGTACTCCTGCTTCATAGGACACTTATACTAGGAGTCACATCTATCATGGCATGTTTCTCCATTCCTTATTTACTTTGATACAATTTTATGTATTTTAACTCCCAAGTTTCTAACAAGCCAATCAGGGCCTTAGGCCCCTCCCCGTGCATCACATAATGCACCGGGGCGGGGCCTAAGGGCCCGCATTGCATCGGAGGAGGCCTACGGCAGAGGAGGGACTGAGCACCCCTCCTCCCAACTTTTAAAGGTACGGGGGGGGGGGGGGCAGTGTCAGGTAAGTTCGGAGGGGGGAGGGCATTTGGGGGGGTTCCCCAGGGAGCCGGGCCTGATGGCAGGAGGGAGTGAGCATCCCTCCTGCCTTTTTCTTCGGGGGGGGGGGATCTAATTTCTCCTTCCTAAATAAAATTTATCATGAATTGGTATATTTTGTAATTTAAGCCAGAGGCTGAGAGCAATTGGTATATGCAGAACATTGGGTAAAAGTTTTGCATTGTGTTGTTGGATCTTTGTTCAGATTTCACTCAAAGGAGATGGTCAGATAAAAGAGTAACATAGGAGTTTTGAGATCAAATGATCAGAGAACGCATTATTGTATTAACTGCAGACATCTGAATAGTTTTCCTGTAGAAAAAGTCATTGAATGCAGAGATTTTATTTGCAGCTGCATGATAGCATTGCTTGAATATGGTTTCAAAACAAAGCTTTTCATATAATTATAAATATTCATACCCCAAGGATTTTCTTATAAATTTATCTTGCATGTTTTCAAACTGACAACCGTTGGATCATTTTTTCTATCAAACATATTCAGATTATTATATTCAGATTATTTTAGTTCTTATATTATTTATATGCATATTCAGTTCAATATATTTGTTTAAAAACCTTTTAAACTTTTTTTTCTAGGAGAAATGTTCATTTCACCATTAAGTACACCTGATACTACAAAGAGGAGGCATTATAATCAAGATGCTGTAACTCGCCTTCTCCAAGGGCAAAGAGCTTCAAGTTCTAGCTTTGTTGGTATTAAAAAATTAATGAAGACACCTAAAGGAAGGACAGCAATTCTCAAAAATGTACCTGGGACAAACAGAAATAGCACAGAAGTTCTAGAGGAGACGGACTTAAAAGAAATGAAAAAATTAATGAAATCTAAAAACGTTACAGGTATTAAAAGCCTCATTAAGATTTCAAAAGAAAAGAGAGATTCTGAAGCATCATTTTCAGGCGTAAAAAGACTTTTTAAGACTCCTAGACAAAAAACAAAATCTGTTACGGATGCTGTTGCATTAAAAAGGTTGTTGAAGACTCCAAAGCAGAAAAAACAATTAGAAACAAATATAGTGAGACACACACGTAGGACCAGAATCCTTAAGCAGAAAGGGCAGCCTGTCAAAGATATGATTGGCATCAGGCGCATCTTGAAGACACCCAAGCAGAAAGGGCAGCTTGTGGAAGATATGGTTGGTGTTAAGCGCATCTTGAAGACACCCAAGCAGAAAGAGCAGCCTGTGGAAGATATGGTTGGTGTCAGGCGCATCTTCAAGACGCCCAAGCAGAAAGGGCAGCCTGTGGAAGATATGGTTGGTGTCAGGCGCATCTTCAAGACGCCCAAGCAGAAAGGGCAGCCTGTGGAAGATATGGTTGGTGTCAGGCGCATCTTCAAAACGCCTAAGCAGAAAGGGCAGCCCCTGGAAGATATGGTTGGAGTGAAAGCAATATTTGATTCACCAACAAAAAGCAAGGTAAAGCGGAGTTCTAATACCTATTATCACTTTGTTGATGCAAAAGATAGATGTTTGAATCCTAGTTGAAAGTTGCAAAATAGAAGAAAAATGTATGGTATGGTATTCTCTTATAGCAATAAATATTATCTTCAGTGAAATGAAATCCAGTACAGGCACTGAACAGCAATTTGCTACTGGTAAACTGTATGGTATTGCTGCATGTTGAGAAATTCCCATAAAAAGCGGACTCTGTGAAGATGAGCAATTCAGTATGGCATTATTGTTTCTTTTCTACTAATAGACTTAATTGCGTACTCCAGGGGTTCTCAACCTAGTCTTTAGGACAAATCCAGCCAGTCAGGTTGTCAGAATACTCACAATGAATATTAGAATGATTGGGGGTGTTGATCTTCAAGTGTTTCAACAAAAGAGAGAAAACCAGTGCCTGATGTGGCGTAGCGAGGGTGAGAGGCACCCCTGCTCCTTCCCCGATTCCCCTTTCCCTTCCCCGTACCTCTAGTTCACCGCCACACGTAACAACTTCAACGTGCTCCTCGTGAACCTGGTGGCTGTCCCTCTGACCTCACTTCTTATGTGCGCACCTGGAAGTAATGTCAGCGGGAGAGCTGACATGGTCATAAGGAACACATTGAAGTTGTTGCTCGTGGCAGTAAACAACTAGAGGTAGGCTGGAAGGGGAGGGGTGAGGGGATGAGTTGGAGCCACTAGATGTGGCCACCTTTTGCTTAAGTATGACTACGTTAGGGATAGATGATGATCAAATGAATATAATTTAAATTATAAAATCAAATAAATACTCATCAAATAGAACTAAATTTTTAAATATTTATTTAAAATATTTATTATCTGCCTAAAATCTAGGCAGCTTACAATAAAACATTCATAGTCAATTGAACAAATGAACCTTAAACAAATACCACATAGTTTACATCACCCATTAAGCTGTACTAATGATATAGAAAGCTCACCAAGAGCTAGATGCACTAAACAGGATCAGTCAGACCATGTTGGTCAGCTCTGATCCAGTTTTTGGCTGATTCTAAAAGAGCTATTGGTTCACTAAAAATTTTGCATACAGAGGTTTGTCGTAATCCCCATCTCTCCTGTCCAATTGATTGCTGGAGCGATTCTCACATATGCTCAGAGCTGACAGGGGAAAAGCCTCCTGCCACTCAACTGTTGGGGACAGGAAACTGCTTTTTTTATGGGCACGGATGCTGTGTATGTGTTATATACTTAATATCTGCCCCATTAAAAAGAGAAAATGCCCCCCAGACATACCCACCGTTGATGGCCCTCCCCTACATCCCCCTGTTGAACCGGCACCAGGAACAGACACCCCTCCCCCGGGGGGAACAATCAGCAGGAGGGATGCTCACTGCCGCCAGATGCTCCTCCAAACCTCCCCTTCCCCTTTCAGGTACCTTTGTCTGAAGAGAGCAGGAAGGAGGCAGCTCCGAGGCCCGCCGATCCAAAATGGTGGGGTGGACCTTCCCCTCCTTGATGCATCATGTGATGCACGGAAAGGGGCCTAAGACCTCAAATGACTTATATGCCAATCAGTGATACAGAAGGAGGAGCCTAAAGCCCTGATTGGCTCTTATGCCTAAGGCCCCTCCCCTTTTTTGACTCCTTGGATAATGTTTCCTTAAGTTATATGTGTTTATTTTCTGTTTAAACTCCCATTACTTTGTCTATACATTCCATTTCCACTTATCTCCTATGCTGCCTATTAAGATGATTTCATGTGTGTACCAGTATTTGAATGTTTAAATTCTGTAATCACTTATTCCAGTGCAATAGGGATGGTTTGCTGAACCAAGGGTCTTACACCCGCGAGTCCATTGCAGAAAATACTGATCCTTTTTTCAGCACCTCCTACACCCTGCTCTCTCCTGCCAAGTCAGTTGTTTCTTTTGCGAACAAGCCTGCAGGAGCAACTTTGATCTGCACGGTTTTCTTTTTTGTTTTTTCAAATATTTTTTTTGTTTTTTCACTCCATGGGCATCTCCTGATCAGTTGCGAGTAACTCTGAAGTTGCTTCAGCTTCATCTACTTCCATAGGCAGACAGGCATTATCCTTGCTTGAGCCAGGCAGCTACTCATTAGGGAGAGCCCCAAACTTCCTAACCTTCCTAACAACTTGTTCAGGATTGCTGGCTTTTCAAGGGGGAAGACGCGCCCTTTTCTACCTGAGTCAGCACCTTGCTGCTCCTCTCTTTGGTTCCCCTGGTGGTGACCTGGATAATAGGTATTCTGCTTGCTCTCAGGTCTGGCTTTAAACTCCTGGGTCCTAGCTCTGCTGTGTTCATGAGAAGGTTTGTGTAAAGTTTTCCCAGCCCCCAGCTCTAGCTTGCTAACAGGCTCAGGGAGATCTAAATAGTGGCGGGGCTGGGTCCTGGGCACCCCCTTTTTGGGTTTCCTGTCCCCTTTCCAGCACCCCCAGGGAGCTTGGCAGGCATGGAGCCTGACTGGTCACATACCCCCTCACTAAAAGAATGCTTATCCTGATAAGCATAAACATTTAGGTCCTAATGGCGACGCCTGTTCTATATTTCCTTTCCTCAGGGACCAGGTCAGGACAAAGATTTTCAAAGTCCTCCTTCCAAAAAAGGACCGTAGGTTCAGGGGTTCTTGATTTCTCAGTCTTAGTTCGGGGCTCTAAGTCCTCTAACCCTTCTATTTTTTCTGCGAGCACAGTAAGGACCTGAGCGATATCTTCCAGCTGACCTTCTCGCAGTTCCTGCATTTGGTTCTGTAGACTACTAACATCACCCCCAATCCCTTTTAAAGAGTCCTTGACGGTCCCTATCTGTAGGCCCTGCTGCTCCAACTGAGCCCTATTGGTCTGGCTCTGTTTAGCCATCTGTCAGGCTCTGCTCCTTCAGTAGCCCACACTTCCTGAGTTTTCTGAATTCTTTTAAGCTGTTGTATCATATCCTGCTGTTGGGACTGACTCCCAGCTCTTTTACTCTATTGAATCTGGGTCATTAATTTCTCCAGAGTGTCAGCATGTTGCTGACCCTACGCTAAAATTTCCTGAGCCTCCCCCCAATCAGGTCGGGTCCCCAGGAGTAGGCTCCTTTCTCAGTGTCTGCTTCAGACTTAGATCAGTGTATTTCTGGGAAAGTGCATTGAGTTCCCCTCTCCACTGGGCAGCCTGTTGGTCAGTCGTATCCCGTAGTTCCTTGCTAAGGAATACCATCTCTTGACGGAGGCTTTCAATATTTTCCTCCCCGGGAGGACCACCCGTGGTCTGGCTAACTGGAACCCATTCGCTAGGCTCTTTTCCCTGAGATTCAATCTGAGCATTACCCTTTCTAGGCTGGGATTTGATATCACCTTCTGGGTTTATGTGATGGCAGCTTGACTCGGTAGAGCCGAACCCTTTTGTCCAGCTATCAGTACACGGGAGCTGCACCCAGCGCTCTAACTTGGCATGCCATATGCGCTCACATATCATCTGTGCCACCTTGTCCCCACGCTTAACCTGATAGTTGCTGTCACCATGGTTAACTAATAGTATGGTGATATTACCCCTATAGTCAGGATCAATCACTCCCGCAGACACATCCAGAGAGTGCCGAGCAGCTAATCCCGACCTAGCCCCTGTCCTCAGATATGACCCTGGAGGAGGTGAAACTTGCAAATCGATTTGCACCAGGGCTCTTCCTTTTGCAGGGACCATCTGTTCATGGGCAGCGTACAAATCACATCCGGCCACTTTTGAATATGCTTGAGTAGGGGCCCAGGCATTTTCAGACAACGGTATCTCCTAATCGTGGGATACTACTGTTAACGGGTGGCTCTCCATCTGGGTCACCTTCTCTGCCAACCTCCCCTGCTTGGGACCCCCTTGTTCCTCACTTATACCTGCTTATCAACTTGCGCAAGTTCTTCCAGCTACTTGATCATCAGAATGCCAGTCTGCACGACTACCTGACCAAGGACTGGCCAATCCCTGCCTAAAATAAAAGGGAAAGATGTAGCATCCAAAATAGCCAATTGCATGACATAAGGCTTACACTCGTGTTTCATGGTCACTGTGGCTTGGGGGTACTCTTTCCTATCCCCATGAACACACACTACTGGAACTTTATCCATGTCTTTTTTTAACTAAGGGAGACCCACAGATCTGTTCCCATATCTGACGTGACATGACAGACTGTGTTCAGCCCCTGTATCAATCAGGGCATGCACCTTTTTCCCTGCTAACAGGGCGGGTATTTGACCCTCCTGCCTATCCTTTACTCCAAGGCCCCGGGAAATCACAAAATCTCTTTTCTCCCGGCATAACCTTTGAGTATATCCTGCATTCCCACATCTATAACATTTCCTTTCAGTGCAAGGCCAGCCGAAGGGAGACTGTAGGAGCTGTGCCTAGTCCTGAGCACATGGCAGAACAGTGAGCGGAGAGTGTGCTAGCAGGAAGAAGCAGAGAGGAGCAGAGAAGGTGGTGCTAGCAGGGGAAGAGGCGAGAGCTAACTCCGCCCACCCCTGACGTCACCAGCCAAACTCCCCCCATAAAAGGGGACAAGCCAACGGCAGAGAGTCCACAGTGCAAGGCCAGCCGAAGGGAGACTGTAGGAGCTGTGCCTAGTCCTGAGCACATGGTAGAAGAGTCCTGAGCACATGGCAGAACAGTGAGCGGAGAGTGTGCTAGCAGGAAGAAGCAGAGAGAGGAGCAGAGAAGGCGGTGCTAGCAGGGGAAGAGGCGAGAGCTAACTCTGCCCACCCCTGACGTCAACAGCCAAACTCCCCCCATAAAAGGGGACAAACCAACGGCAGAGAGTCCACAGTGCAAGGCCAGCCGAAGGGAGACTGTAGGAGCTGTGCCTAGTCCTGAGCACATGGTAGAAGAGTCCTGAGCACATGGCAGAACAGTGAGCGGAGAGTGTGCTAGCAGGAAGAAGCAGAGAGAGGAGCAGAGAAGGCGGTGCTAGCAGGGGAAGAGGCGAGAGCTAACTCCGCCCACCCCTGATGTCACCAGCCAAACTCTCCCCATAAAAGGGGATGAGCCAACGGCGCGCAGCCGTTCGGCGCACGGCGAAGGCGAGTGGCAAAGGCGCTCGCCTTAGCGAGAGCGCCTTAAGAAGAGCCAAACTACACAAGACAACGATACCTTAGGGCAACAAGCGGATCTCTCAATCACACTATCCCTTCACCCTAATCGTACAGGCTCTCATACTAACTCACAGACAGCAACCCTCTCAGACACCTCAAACTCTCAGTTTCTCAGACACCCTTATCTTTCAAGCACTAGATCCCCAATCTTCCAACTCTCAGACACCCTAATCTTTCAAAATCTCACACCTGCTCACAGACAGATTTTTCTAATTTTCCTAATTCTCTACCTTACTGACAGGCAGACCTCAATTACAAATCAGCAATGGCAGGGAGGACAAGAAGCGCGAAGTCTACAATCAAGACCAGTATTCCATTCGCTATGTGGATCCAGGAAGCGACCACGGACTGCGTGCAGAAGGAGGAGGACCCAGGACAGTGGACAGAGGTCTCAGTGCAGACCGAGACCATCCCCCAGCGCTACACTAAAGTCTCTACACAGACAGAGGAGGCCGCACAGCTGGATGGAGATCTCATGCAGGAACTAAGGAGCCTCAGGGAGGAGGTGATACGCCTGAGAAGCATCCGAGAGGACGAGGCCTACATCGACGGAGTCATCCAGGAGCTGTCCCAAATCACCGAGCAGGCCCATGACAAGTCCATCCTCGAGACGCCCAAATCATCAGCTTTGAAACCAACAATTGGCAAGTGACAAGTGACTCCTGGCAGCTAGTGACCTCCTCCATGGGCAAACATAGGAGACCCTCCCCCCCCCCTTTTCAATCTCTTCATCTTCTCCTTCTTCTTACAAACAGGGTAGCTATACATCA
Source organism: Geotrypetes seraphini (assembly GCF_902459505.1). NCBI lineage: Eukaryota > Metazoa > Chordata > Amphibia > Gymnophiona > Dermophiidae > Geotrypetes > Geotrypetes seraphini. The sequence goes on along the minus strand of NC_047087.1, from coordinate 274,469,499 downwards.
ACCCCTCAACTCACCCTGCGGAACAAATTCCAGATTCTTCAGGAAGGAATTGCCGATGAGGAACAAGAGCAGGAACAGGAGCAGGCCTAACACATAGCTCCATCTCCAGGGACAACTGACCGGCTCCCCCCAAAGAAGCGCAGAGTAATAGTCATTGGGGATTCCATGCTGAGGGGCACCGAGGGACCAATTTGTAATCTAGGGAGGTCTGCTGTCTGCCTGGAGCCAGGATACGAGATGTCAATGCCAGTCTGGATAGACTACTCACGCCCCGAGACCACTTTCCTATGCTTCTTGTCCACAAAGGAACCAACGACACTGCCAGGAACACACCGGAGACCATCACAGAAACTTTGGAGCACTGGGTGAGAGGCTGAAGCGGACAGGAGCGCAGGTGGTTTTCTCATCAATCCTCCCAGTTAGAGGCAAGGGAAGAGCCAGAGATGAACGTATCCTGAAGACGAACGAGTGGCTACAGGGATGGTGCCGGGATATGAACTTCGGATTCCTAAACCATGGGGAAGCGCTACAAGGACTTCAGGGACCAGACGGACTCCATCTGACCAGTAGGGGTAAGAACGTCTTCGGACACCGACTAGTCCGCCTGCTTCACAGGGCTTTAAACTAGGTAAGTCGGGAGAGGGCACCCATTCACATATTAGTGCAGAAAGGAATTATCCTGATGAGGTGAGTCGAAACTCCGCTTCCATGTCCAAGGTAAGTACCCACATTGCAAACAGTTCTTTAGGAGTCACACCGACTCGGGTAGCATACGCCTCACAGGGACTTAGCAAACACAAGATATGGAGGGCCATGTATGTCAATGCACACAGTTTAGGTAACAAAATTCTAGAATTGGAGGCTGAAATAAGGAATGCCGACCTAGATGTGGTGGCAATATCTGAAACTTGGTTCACGGACTCACATGGGTGGGATATGGCTATATCGGGCTACAATCTACTTCGTCAGGACAGAGAGGGCAGGTTAGGAAGGGGGGTAGCTCTATACATTAAAGAGGACATCAAAACCACCAGGATCACAGATGTCAAGTACACCGGGGAGTCCCTCTGGGTAAACCTGGCAAGAGGCAGAGAAAAATGCCTGTATCTAGGTGTGGTAAACAGACCCCCAAGACAGCTGGAAGACATGGACGCAGAATTAATTGAAGACATAGAGAATATCACTCTACGAGGAGAAGCTGTACTGCTAGGGGACTTCAATATGCCTGATGCAGACTGGAACTCATTTTCAGTGACAAACAGCGGTAGCAGGAGGCTCTTAACCTCCATAAAGGGAGCATGTCTCAAACAAATGGTAACGGAGCCCACTAGGGCCCAGGCGATCCTCGACCTGGTACTCGGGTACGGGGAAAGCGTCTCAGAGGTCTCAGTAGGAGATACGCTAGCCTCCAGCGACCACAACATAATATGGTTCAACCTTAGGAAAGGCTTCCCTAGATCAAACACGAAACAAAGGTACTCAATTTCCGGGGCACAGACTTCGCACGCATGGGAGATTTCGTCAATCGGACGCTGCAGGACCAAGCGGAGACCGATGATGTAGAAACTAAGTGGTTAACACTGAAATCAACCATACATGAAGCAACTAGCCGCTTCATAAAATTAGTAAATAAACGACAAAGAAACAATAAACCCCAATGGTTCACCGCGGAGATCTCGCGCCTCATTAAGGAGAAGAAAAAAGCGTTTCTCTCCTACAAGCACACGGAGAAAAGAGAGGCAAAGGTAGAATATAAGACCAGGTCTACAGCGGTCAAAATGGCAGTTAGGGAGGCAAAACTTAGAGTGGAAGAAATTCTGGCAAAAAAAACATTAAAAAGGGGGACAAATCCTTCTTCAGGTATATTAGTGACAGAAAAAGGAACACAGGCGGGATAGTATGCCTTAGAAGACCGGACGGAAGTTACGTGGAAGCAGATTCCGATAAAGCCGAACTACTGAATGAATACTTCTGCTCAGTCTTCACCTGTGAGGCACCGGGACACGGTCCGCAGTTGAAGGCAACACAAAGCACACAAGACCCGTTTCAGAATTTTGAGTTCACACCAGGTGAAGTTTACAGTGAACTGGCAAGACTCAAGGTGAACAAAGCCATGGGGCCAGACAATTTGCACCCAAGAGTGCTCAGAGAATTGAGCGATGTCCTTGGGAAACCGCCCCCCCCCCCCAACATTACCGATCCCCCCCCCCGATAATATCGATAGCTGGCAGGAGGGTGCCCAATCTCTCCTGCCCGAAGATGCACCCCCCCGGCGATAACCCCCCCCCAAACCTCCACTCCACCAAACCTGTTCTTAGATGGGTCTTGCACGACTTGAGCCGGCAGGCACGCCTCGTCGAAATGAAGCGGGCCCGCCCCTTCCCGGCCCATCCCGCTGAAGCCTAAGGCCTGATTGGCCCAGGCTCTAGAAGCCTGGACCAATCAGGCCTTAGGCATAGCGGGCCTGCCCATCCCCACTTAATCTAAGGTCTGTTTGGCCAATCAGGCCTTAGATTAAGTGGGGATGGGCGGACCCGCTATGCCTAATGCCTGATTGGTCCAGACTTCTAGAGCCTGGGCCAATCAGGCCTTAGGCTTCGGCGGGATGGGCCGGGAAGGGGTGGGCCCGCTTCATTTCGACGAGGCGTGCCTGCCGGCTCAAGACGTGCAAGACCCATCTAAGAACAGGTTTGGTGGAGTGGAGGTTTGGGGGGGGTTAGCGCCGGGGGGGTGCGTCTTCGGACAGGAGGGATTGGGCACCCTCCTGCCAGCTATCGATATTGTCGGGGGCGGGGGGCGGTCAGTAGTGTCGGGGGGACGGTCGTTAGTGTCGGGGGGGGTGCGTCTTCGGGCAGAGGGTTTGGGCACCCTCCTGGTCAGGGGGCCGCGGCCCGCTATATTTATAGCGGCAGAGAGATCCCTTGCCGCGATAAGTGTAGCGGGCCGTGTCTAATCTAACCCGTTTCTCTAACCCGCGTCTGTAACATGGACGCCGGTTACAGAATCGGGGTTTAGTTTAGGCCGATTCTGAATAGGACGCCTCTCTCGGGCGTCCTATTCAGAATCAGGGCCTAGGTGTCTTGCGGGCCTCGCCTTCAATATAGGCGGCCTGCCTGGGGAGTATTTTTTTTTAAAAACGTGCATCCTGATTGGCTGATTAGACAGCTGTAGGACGCCTACAGCTGCCTAAAATCGGGACGCACTTTTAGAGAATCAGGCCCTAACTGCATGGGTCAATGATTGGCTGAGTGGCAGACTTCAGAGGGTGGTGGTTAATGGTACCCTCTCTAAAACATCGGAGGTGACCAGTGGAATGCCGCAGGGCTCGGTCCTTGGTCCACTCCTTTTCAACATATTCATAGGGGATCTGACTCAAGGGCTTCAAGGTAAAATAACACTATTCGCCGATGACGCCAAACTATGTAATGTAGTAAGTGAATGCAGTTTACAGAATTATATGGCGCAGGACCTGCTTACATTGGAAAGTTGGTCCTCAACCTGGCAGCTAGGCTTCAATGCTAAGAAATGTAAGGTCATGCACCTCGGAAGCGGAAATCCATGTAGGACGTACTTCTTGAACGGAGAAACTTTAACTAGGACTTCAGCAGAATGAGATTTAGGAGTAATCATCAGTGCAGACATGAAAACTGCCAATCAAATGGAGAAGGCTTCATCTAAGGCAAGGCAGATATTGGGTTGTATCAATAGAAGTTTCGTCAGCCGAAAGCCTGAAGTCATAATGCCGTTGTACAGGGCCATGGTGAGACCTTATCTGGAGTACTGTGTGCAATTCTGGAGGCCACATTACAGTAAAGACGTGCGCAGAATTGAATCGGTTCAGCGGACGGCCACCAGGATGATCTCGGGGCTCAAGGGTCTCTCGTACGAAGAGAGACTGAACAAATTGCAGCTCTATACTCTCGAGGAACATAGGGAGAGGGGAGACATGATCGAAACATTTAAGTACCTCACGAGACGTGTCGAAGTGGAAGATGATATTTTCTTTCTCAAGGGACCCTCGGCCACAAGAGGGCACCCGCTCAAACTCAGGGGCGGAAAATTTCATGGCGACACCAGAAAGTATTTCTTCACAGAGAGAGTGGTTGATCATTGGAACAAGCTTCCAGTGCAGATGATCGAGGCATACAGCGTGCCAGACTTTAAGAATAAATGGGATACCCATGTGGGATTCCTACGAGGGTCAAGATAAGGAAATTGGGTCATTAGGGCAGAGACAGGGGGTGGGTAAGCAGAGTGGGCAGACTTGATGGGCTGTAGCCCTTTTCTGCCGTCATCTTCTATGTTTCTATGGTTGGGTATTAGGTCTGGGAGAAGTGGTATGAGAATCCTTTGGTGTGGGTTTCCTAGACCACCCCTTGTTCCGATCCCCTGGGTTCTGCCTAGGTAAGGGTCCTTGCCCCGGGCTTGGGCCTTCCCCTGAAGGTTCCTAGGCATCAAGGTAAGCCTCTGTGACTTCTAGGACCTGTCCTAGCGTTTTACAATTCTGTCTCTTGATCCAAGATCTTAAGTTTTTAGGGACAGCCTCTAACATCTGTTCTTTCACTATTTCAGTGAACAGAGCTCTTGCATCATTCAGAAACGGTTGCAGCCACTTCTCAGCTAGCTTCGTGATTCACTGAAGTAAAGCCTTAGGCCTTTCTGAATGCAGCATGTGGGATGCCCTAAACTTTTGTCAATAGTCAGTGGTGAAGCCAAGGTAATCTAAAATATGAGTCTTTACTACAAGGTAACTATTAGCCTGCTCGGAACTTAGGGTCTGAAAGGCCGCTAAGGTCTCGCTGGCTAAGCAGGGTAATAGCCTGTAAACCCATTGCTCCTGGGGCCAACCTGCAGCCACAGCAATTCGCTCAAAAGAACTGAGAAAGTCATCAGGGGCATCTCCGGACGCTATTACATTACATTAGGGATTTCTATTCCGCCATTACCTTGCAGTTCATGGCGGATTACAAAAGAATTATCCAAGATGTATTACAACAAGAACTTACAAAAAAAATTGGTCATTTTCAAAGAGAGTAAGAAATGGATAAGGTTATTTGTTTGGGGTAGTTGGCTTTAGTGAGAGGTGGAGTTTGAGACTTGCGGTATTATTTCTTTTTTCAGTGTTTTCTTGAAGAGTATGGTCTTTATTTCTTTTCTAAAAGTCTTATAGTCGAGGGATGCCGTCAGTAGATTGGCGATTTGGTTGTCTAGTTTGGCTGCTTGAGTGGCCAGGAGGACATCATATAGTTTTTTCCGTTTGACCTCCTTAATTGGGTATGAGAATGGGGTGTGAGTTTTCCTATGTTTGGTTGCGGTGTTGTGGATGAGGCAGTTATTCAGGTAGTTTGGACTGTCTCCGTATAAAGTCTTAAATAGTAGGCAGTAGAATTTAAATTGTAGTCTTGCTGGGATCGGAAGCCAGTGCGATTGGAGATATGCTTCTGTAATGTGATCATGTTTCTTTAATGAGTAGATGAGTCTTAGTGCAAGTTCAAGATGAGTCCCAGTTCAAGATTCTGGGAAGGAAGCTGAAGATGAGGAACCAGAAGATAGCATTTTCAGAGATCCTACCAGTACGGAGGGCAGATGTGAAAAGGCAGGAAGAACTACAATCAATAAATGCGTGGATGAGGAAATGGTGTGAGGAAGAAGGATTCCACTTCGTGAGGAACTGGACAACGTTCTGGGGCAAGAGCAAGCTCTACAGGAGAGATGGACTGCACCTGAGCACGGCAGGAACTAGACTTCTAGAAAACAACGTCAGGAGAGTAATAGAACAGGCTTTAAACTAACAAGAAGGGGAAAGCCGATAGTCGACCAAGCATCGACGATTCGGAAGAAGGTATCCCGTGAAAATACTGAGGGGAAAAAAGGCCGGGAAGAAGCAAGGGACAAATTGCAAGAGGAGGTTAGAAAGATTGTAGCAAAAGAGAAGAAAATAAAGACCGAAGCACAGGAAATGGAAATGAAGACAACAAAATACCAGGATCTAAATTGCATATATACCAATGCAAGGAGCCTGAGAAACAAAATGGGGGAACTAGAAGCCATGGCCAATGCAGAAGACATAGACATCATTGGAATCTCTGAAACATGGTGGAATAAGGAAAACAAATGGGATACAGCACTGTCGGGGTACAAGCTCTATCGCCAGGACAGATCAGGACAGAAGGGAGGTGGAGTAGCCCTATACATAAAAGAAAGCATACGATCGACAAAAATGGACACAGCAGAGACGGCCAACAAGCTAGAATCGCTATGGGTTAAAATACCAGGAAGGAAAGGGCCTGAAATAAAGATAGGCCTATACTATCGTCCACCTGGACAAACCGGAGATATCGATGAAGAAATGAAAGCCGAGATGAAGCGAGAATGCAAAAGCGGTAACACAGTTATTATGGGAGACTTCAACTACCCTGGGATAGACTGGAGTCTTGGAAGTTCAAAATGCGCTAGAGAGACAGAATTCCTGGAAGCTACACGGGATTGCTTCATGGAGCAGCTTGTTAGAGAACTGACGAGAGGAAATGCCACTGGATCTAATCCTAAATGGGTTAAGGGAACCTGCAAAGGAAGTAGAAGTAGTGGGACCGTTGGGAAACAGTGATCATAATATGATCAAGTTCAAGGTTGAGGTAGGAATACCAAAAGGGAAGAGAACCATAGCGACAACTTTTAACTTCAGGAAAGGAAACTACGAGGCAATGAGGGAAATGGTAAGAAAGAAACTTAGGAACACTTCCAAAAAATGGCAAACAGTACAACATGCCTGGTCTTTTTTCAAGGGCATGGTGAGCGAGGCGCAAAATATATATATCCCCAGGTTCAGAAAGGGGTGCACAAAGAGTCGAACAAAAGACCCGGCGTGGATAACCAAAATAGTGAAGGAAGCAATAGGCAATAAGAAAAATTCATTCGGGAAGTGGAAAAAGGATAAAACTGAGGGGAACTGGAAAAGAGCACAGGAAAAATCAAAAAGAATGTCACCGTGTGGTTCGAAAAGCCAAAAGAGAATACGAAGAGAGGCTAGCCAGGGAAGCACAAAACTTCAAACCGTTCTTTAAATATGTTAAAGGGAAGGAGCCGGCTAGGGAGGAGGTAGGACCACTGGACGACGGAGACAGGAAGGGAGTGGTGAAGGAGGAGAAAGAAGTGGCAGAAAGGCTTAACATGTTCTTTTCATCTGTATTTACAAATGAGGACACATCAAACATACTGGAACCTGAGCAATTCTTTCATGGAAGTCAAGCAGAAAAATTAACATCCATAGAAGTGAGCCTTGAAGACGTACGCAGGCAGATAGAAAAACTAAAAACTGACAAATCCCCAGGTCCGGACGGAATATATCCAAGGGTTCTGAAGGAATTAAAGGAGGAGATAGCGGAACTACTACAGCAAATTTGCAACCTATCCCTAAAAACAGGAGTGATCCCGGAGGATTGGAAGATAGCCAACGTTACGCCCATCTTTAAAAAGGGATCAAGAGGTGACCCTGGAAACTACAGACCAGTGAGTCTGACCTCGGTTCCGGGAAAAATGGCGGAAGCTCTGATAAAAGAAAACATCGATGAACATTTCGAAAGGAACAAACTTCTGATAACCAGCCAACATGGTTTCTGCAAGGGGAGATCGTGCCTAACGAACTTATTGCACTTCTTCGAGGGAGTTAACAAACAAATGGACAGAGGAGACCCCATAGACATCATATATCTAGATTTCCAAAAAGCCATTGATAAGGTGCCCCATGAACGTCTACTCCGGAAACTGAAGAACCATGGGGTGTTAGGAGATGTACATAGATGGATCAGAAACTGGTTGGAAGGTAGAAAGCAAAGGGTAGGAGTGAAAGGCCACTACTCTGAATGGAGGAAGGTCACGAGTGGTGTACCGCTGGGCTTGGTGCTTGGGCCGCTGCTATTTAATATATTCATAAATGATCTAGAAACAGGGACAAAGTGTGAGATAATAAAATTTGCAGACGACACCAAACTATTTAGTGGTGCTCGGACTATAGAGGACTGCGAAGAATTGCAAAGGGACTTGAACAAGCTAGGGGAATGGGCGACGAGGTGGCAGATGAAGTTCAAAGTTGAGAAATGCAAAGTATTACATATGGGAAGCAGAAACTTGAGGTACAACTATACGATGGGAGGGATATTATTGAATGAGAGTACACAGGAAAGGGACTTGGGGGTAATGGTGGACATGACAATGAAGCCGATGGCACAGTGCGCAGCGGCCGCTAAGAGAGCGAATAGAATGCTTGGTATAATCAAGAAGGGCATTGCGACCAGAACGAAAGAAGTTATTCTGCCGTTGTATCGGGCGATGGTGCGTCCACATCTGGAGTACTGCGTCCAATTTTGGTCGCCGTATCTTAAGAAGGATATGGCGTTACTCGAAAGGGTCAAGAGGAGAGCGACACGTCTGATAAAAGGTATGGAAAACCTTTCATACGCTGAGAGATTGGAGAAATTGGGTCTCTTTTCACTGGAGAAGAGGAGACTTAGAGGGGATATGATAGAGACTTACAAGATCATGAAGGGCATAGAGAGGGTGGAGAGAGACAGATTCTTCAAACTTTCAAAAAATAAAAGAACAAGAGGGCACTCGGAAAAGTTGAAAGGGGACAGATTCAAAACGAATGCTAGGAAGTTCTTCTTTACCCAACGTGTGGTGGACACCTGGAATGCGCTTCCGGAGGATGTAATAGGGCAGAGTACGGTAATGGGGTTTAAGAAAAGATTGGATAATTACCTACTGGAAAAGGGGATAGAGGGGTATAGATAGAGGATTACTGAACAGGTCCTGGACCTGTTGGGCCGCCGCGAGAGCAGACTGCTGGGCACGATGGACCTCAGGTCTGACCCAGCAGAGGCATTGCTTATGTTCTTATGTTTATGTATGTGTTTTGGATAGTTTGTAGTTGTTTTGTTATGGTTGTAGGGCATGGGAGGTAGAGGATATTACAGTAGTCAAGTAGGCCTAGGACTGAACTATGAGCTGAAATTGAGTTTTCTCGAAGAATTTCCAAACTTGTCTTAAGTTTCTCATGATTAAGAATGACTTTTGTATAGTTTTATTGATTTGCGGTTGTATGGTGCAGCATCTGTCGATAGTTATTCCTAGCAGTTTTAGGGTGGTTTGTATGGGGTAGTTGATTGCGTTGATTTCAATGTTGGTTATGGTTGGTATTTTGTTGTTTTCTAGGAGGATGAATTTCATTTTATCTGGGTTCAATTTCAGTTTGTAATCTTTCATCCAGGTTGCTATTGATTTTAGTGTTTGGTATATTGTGTTCGTCATGGAGAGTTCAGGTTGATCGAAGGGTATGAGAATGGTAATGTCATCGGCATAGCTGTAGGAGATTATGCCTTGTTTGTCCAGGTGAGAGCTGTGGGAGGCTGTATAGAAATTGAAGAGAGTCAGGGATAGAGGGGATCCTTGGGAAACTCCGCAGGGGTTTGACCAAGGTTCAGATTTTTGTTTGTCTGATTTTACTCTATAGGTTTTTGATTTAAGGAATCCTTCAAACCATGTGTATACTTTATCTGTGATACCTATTGTATCCAGGATTTGTAGTAGAATGTTATGGTCCACCAAATCGAATGCAGCGGTAAGGTCTAGTTGTATGAGCATCATTTTTTTTCCTGTGCTGAGATGTTGTCTGGCTGTGTCCAAGAGAGATCCTAGTAGTGTTTCCGTGCTGAAGTTGTTTCTGAAGCCGGATTGTGTGGGATGGAGTATGTTATGGTTTTCTAGGTAATTGGAGAGGAATTTGGCAACTAGTCCTTCTATTATTTTGACGTAGAGTGGAAAGTTCAAGTGAGTAAGTGTGTTTGGTCCTACCAGAGCTGGAGATGTTATACTCGGTAGCGATTTGTCCCATAGGTTGTGTGGCAGTCCATTGTAAAATCTGCATGAACACTTTAGCTTGCTCCTGCATGGATGCCATCAGTTCTCCATGCTGTCGCATCATTGTATCCTGGCTGGCTTGTCAACGTTCTTCACTGTTCTTCAGGATTCCCCTTAGCTCATCACACTGTCTCTGGCGCTCGCTGGCCAGAGTTGCTAACATCTGGGCTTGCTCCATAGAGAAGTCCTGGAAAGCAAACAAAAAAGAAAAACAACCCAAGTGTGGCTGTATAAAGAGAGTGTCCCGCCCTTTGGTAACCTTCCCAGACTCCAGACCTCCCCAACCAGCACCACTTTATCCTCACCAGCCGCTACCCAGGTACTCTTACCCGACGTACTGGTGAGTCTTCAGCTGTGTGCTGTTTGGGTGCACCACCTATGCTGTCACAGTTCTGGAACTGGCTTCGGCTCAATCCACCCTCAGGACTGGAACAGGGCTCGTGCTTGATACATCACCCGTACTGGAATGCTGCTCCTTATCGATAAGTCCTCCTTCCGGTTCCCCGGATAAGTCACAAGATCAGTCAATTTACACAGGATCAAATAGGCAATCAATAGAAAATTAAAAAAAAGGTTCAGCTATGTATCCAGAAACAAGGCCAAAAATAAAGTCCAAACCTCACCCCCCCCCCCCCCCGCTTATTTTTTTCCTTTTCAGTTCCACAGTTCCACTTGCAGGAGGTGCTGTATCCCACTCCTGATACCAAATCTGTGAAGCCAGCACCAGAGCATTGGAACAGGATTCTGCAGTGCCTCCAGTAGCCACAGTCCAAAATTACACTAGTGTGTGACTCAGAAAGGAGTCACCCTGCAGGATTTAAAGGAACTATACTAGAATCCACCAAGACAGTTCCAGGATGGTAACAAAAGAACATTTATTATTCAAAATACAGTTAAGAATGTCTCAATCTCCCAACAAACTACAAAAACATGCATATAACAAAAATGAAATGGCCAGCAGAAAACTGGCTACACTCAGGATTTTCACTTCCTAATGGAAACAATTCTCCCTGTGATTCCCTCTTTCACAGAGCTGCTTGTCAAAAAAGCACAGTTACTTACCGTAACAGGTGTTATCCAGGGACAGCAGGCAGATATTCTTGACTGATGGGTGACGGCACCGACGGAGCCCCGGTACGGACAATTTTAGAGTGATTGCACTCTAAGAACTTGGAAAGTTCTAGCAGGCCGCACCGCGCACGCGCGAGTGCCTTCCCGAAGCCCGACGGAGGCGCGCGGTCCCCAGTTAGGATAAGCCAACCCGGGGAGGTGGGTGGGACGCAAGAATATCTGCCTGCTGTCCCTGGATAACACCTGTTACGGTAAGTAACTGTGCTTTATCCCAGGACAAGCAGGCAGCATATTCTTGACTGATGGGTGACCTCCAAGCTAACAAAAAGAGGGATGGAGGGAAGGTTGGCCATTAAGAAAACAAATTTTGCAAAACAGATTGGCCGAAGTGTCCATCCCGTCTGGAGAATGCATCCAGACAATAATGAGATGTAAAAGTATGAACTGAGGACCAAGTAGCAGCCTTGCAGATTTCCTCAATAGGAGTGGAACGGAGGAAAGCTACAGATGCTGCCATAGCTTGAACTTTATGGGCCGTGACAGAACCTTCCAGTGATAGTCCAATCTGAGCATAACAGAATGAAATGCATGCTGCCAGCCAATTAGACAACGTACGTTTAGAAACAGGACGCCCCAATTTATTCGGATCAAAGGATAGAAAGAGTTGGGGAGATGATCTGTGGGGCTTAGTACGCTCTAAATAGTAAGCTAGAGCCCGCTTACAGTCCAAAGTATGTAGAGCCTGTTCTCCAGAATGAGAGTGAGGTTTCGGAAAGAAGACAGGCAGAACAATGGATTGGTTGAGATGGAATTCAGAGACAACCTTAGGGAGAAACTTTGGATGTGTAAGCAGAACCACCTTGTCATGATGAAAGACTGTAAAAGGTGGATCCGCAACTAGTGCATGTAGCTCACTGACCCTCCTGGCAGAGGTAAGAGCAATAAGGAAGAGCACTTTCCAAGTAAGGAACTTGAAAGGAGCTGTAGCCAAAGGTTCAAATGGAGGCTTCATTAAGGCAGAGATCCCAGACTAAAGGAGGAGCCTTAAGAGGTGGTTTCACATTGAAAAGACCCCGCATGAATCTGGAAACCAAAGGATGAGCTGAGAGAAGTTTCCCATGGACTGGTTCATGAAAAGCAGCAATAGCACTGAGGTGGACTCTGATGGAAGTAGACTTGAGACCAGAGTCAGACAAAGAAAGAAGGTAATCCAACAAGGTCTCCCCTGCCAGGGACGTAGGATTATGATGATGAAGAAGACACCAGGAAGAAAATCGTGTCCACTTTTGATAGTAACATTGCAGAGTGGCAGGTTTCCTGGAGGCATCCAGAATAGAACGAACGGGCTGAGACAACAGAGTATCACTCGAAGTCAGCCCGAGAGATACCAAGCTGTCAGGTGTAGAGACTGGAGGTTGGGATGCAGAAGGGTCTCCTGATGCTGTGTAAGTAGAGAAGGAAACAATGGAAGAAGAATAGGCTCCCTGGAACTGAGTTGAAGTAGAAGGGAGAACCAATGTTGCCTGGGCCACCGTGGAGCGATGAGAATCATAGTGGCTTGTTCCCTCTTGAGCTTGAACAAGGTTCGCAACATGAGAGGTAGCGGAGGGAAAGCATACAGGAACAGATTGGACCAATCCAGGAGAAATGCATCCGCTGCCAGACGGTGAGGAGAGTAGAGTCTGGAGCAGAAGAGGGGCAGCTGGTGATTGTGAGGAGCTGCAAAGAGGTCTATCTGAGGAGTGCCCCATCGAGCGAAGATGGACTGTAGAGTTAAAGGATCGAGTGTCCACTCGTGAGGCTGGAGAATTCTGCTGAGCTTTTCCGCTAAGGAATTCTGTTCCCCCTGAATGTAGATAGCTTTCAGGAATAGTTGGTGATCTGTGGCCCAAGCCCAAATCTTCTGGGCTTCCTGGCACAAGAGGCGAGAGCCTGTCCCACCCTGCTTGTTGATGTAGTACATCGCAACTTGATTGTCTGTGCACAGCAGGAGGACCTGAGGAAAGAGAAGATGTTGGAAGGCCTTGAGGGCATAAAACATCGCTCTGAGTTCCAGGAAATTGATGTGATGCTTCATTTCCTGGGCTGTCCAAAGACCTTGAGTTTGGAATTCGTTCAAATGAGCTCCCCAGGCATAAGGGGAGGCGTCGGTGGTGATGACAAGTTGATGAGGAGGTAGATGGAACAGAAGACCTCTGGAGAGATTTGAGGATATTAACCACCATTGTAGAGACTGACGAAGAGATGATGTCACAGATATGTGTCGTGAGCACGGATCCGTCGCTTGGGACCACTGGGTAGCTAGGGTCCATTGAGGAGTGCGCAGGTGAAGACGTGCGAAGGGTGTGACATGAACTGTGGAGGCCATGTGACCCAAGAGTATCATCATTTGCTTGGCAGAGATGGAACTTTGCAGAAGGAGCTGCTGACATAGAGATTGAAGAGTTTGGAGACGGTTGGACGGCAGGAATGCTCTCATGAGGACTGTGTCCAGCACCACTCCAATGAATTGAAGTCTCTGAGTGGGGATGAGATGAGATTTGGGTAGATTGATCTCGAACCCCAGAAGTTGTAGAAACAGGATGGTTTGGTTGGTGGCCAGGAGTACTGTCTGAGATGAATTGGCCTTGATTAACCAATCGTCCAGGTAAGGAAAGACCTGAAGGTGGTGAGAGCGTAGAAAGGCAGCCACCACAATCAGACATTTGGTGAACACTCTTGGAGAGGAGGCAAGACCGAAGGGCAGCACCTTGTATTGGTAATGACAATGATTGATCATGAAGCGGAGGTACTGTCTGGAGGCCAGATTGACTGGTATGTGAGTGTATGCCTCTTTGAGATCGAGGGAGCATAGCCAGTCGCCTTGATTGAGAAGAGGGTAGAGAGTGGCCAGAGAAAGCATCTTGAATTTTTCTTTGACCAAGCATTTGTTGAGATTGTGAAGATCTAAAATGGGTCTGAGATCTCCTGTTTTTTTGGGGACTAGAAAGTAACGGGAGTAGAATCCCTGCCCCTTTTGATCTAGAGGAACTTCCTCTATGGCGTTCAGAAGGAGGAGGGATTGAACCTCCTGAAGAAGGAGGGAAGACTGAAGAGTGTTCAAAGCAGACTCTCTTGGCAGACTTTGGGCAGGAAGTGTCTGAAAGTTGAGAGAGTAGCCGTGGCGGATGATGTTGAGGACCCATTGATCCGAGGTGATGATCTCCCAACGGCTGAGGAAAGAAGTAAGACGGCCACCTATAGGTTGAGGTAGGTGGGCAGATGTTAGGTAACTGGCTATGCCCTGGAGAACTAAGTCAAAAGGGCTGTGTGGACTTTTGCTGTGGTGGTGGCTTCGCAGGTTGCTGCTGTGATGGCCTAGGGGTCTGTTGTTGTTGCTGACGTTGGCGCCTAGGTTGTTGTCGGGTAGCTGATGGCAAGGGACGAGCCACATAACGGCGTTGATAGGCCGACTGCTGTCTGAAAGGCCGCGCTGGTGGAGGCTTCTTTTTTGTTTTTAGCAGAGTATCCCATCTAGTCTCATGGACGGAGAGCTTTTGGGTGGTAGAGTCCATGGATTCCCCAAAGAGTTTATCCCCCAGGCATGGTGCATTGGCCAACCGATCTTGATGGTTGACATCAAGCTCCAACACTCTGAGCCAGGCAAGGCGGCGCATAGCCACAGACATGGCCGTTGCTCTTGTAGTAAGTTCGAATGTGTCATATATTGAGCGAACCATAAACTTACGGAGTTGGAAGAGAGATGATGAGCAGTGGTGAAAAGCCTGTTGATTTCGTTCAGGAAGGTACTTTTCAAAGGAAGCCATGGTGGTAAGAAGATGCTTAAGATAGAAAGAAAAATGGAAAGCATAATTACCAGATCTGTTAGCTAGCATTGCATTCTGGTATAACCGTTTACCAAACTTATCCATGGCTTTACCTTCCCTGCCAGGAGGGACAGAGGCGTATACACTAGCTCCGGCAGACTTTCTGAGCGTAGATTCCACAAGAAGGGATTCATGTGGAAGCTGCGGCTTATCAAATCCAGGGATAGGAATCACTTTGTATAAAGAATCCAATTTACGAGGAGCTCCTGGGATGGTCAAAGGAGTCTCCAGGTTTTTATAAAAGGTTTCCCTCAAGATATCATGGAGGGGTAGTTTGAGAAATTCCTTTGGAGGCTGGTCAAAATCCAATGCATCAAGGAAGGCTCTGGATTTTTTAGACTCAGCCTTCAAAGGAATAGATAGAGATTCACACATATCTTTCAGGAAGGAAGTGAAAGATGTAGAATCTTGTTTGGAGGATGGATCAGGGGCAGCAGGATCATCCTCATCCGAGGAACACTCACCCTCAGAAAGAAAAGGCTCTTCGGAGTCACCCCACAGATCAGGGTCCCTAATATGGGAGCTACGGTCTCGAGACTCCGGAGTGGAGGGTTCCAGGTGTCGGGATTTGCGTGCCGACTTACCTGACCTCATAGACACGGTACCGGGAGATGTTACAGGCTGCATGAGTGCCGAAGTCTGAACAGCCTGGTGTTGCGCTCTTGGTTCCGATGCGAGGACTGGCATCGAGACCAATGAAGCGGAGTGGACCGGTACCGACAAAGTGGATGCAGACAAAAGAGACTGCTCCACTGCCGGTTCCGGTGGCTCAGACAGGACCGGGACTGGAAGGCTCGGTGTCAAAAGAGCAGGAAGGAGTTGTTGTAACTGCTCCTTTAGCTGCACCTGCAGGACGGCTGCAATGCGCTCGTCCAGAGAAGGCACCGGTACCGCCTTTTTCTTCTGCGGTACCTGCGGTGCCGCTCGACGCCCCGAGGATGAGGAGCCCGAGGTCGAGGGACTCACCTCAATTGGGGCGGAGCGCTTCCGCGGGCGCCTTGCGGTCGGCAGGACTGGGCTCGTTGCTATCGAGACCGGAGGACGCTCCAGCGGGGATGGCTTCTTAGCCGGCTTACCTGGGTGTTGCGACGCCGGCGCGGTGTCGCGCGGCATTGACGAAGTGGGTGCCGACTGCGTTGGGGCCGATGCCGCCGGGTCAGACATATCGGCACCGAAAAGCAACCGTTGTTGGATTTGTTGGTTTTTTAATGTACGTTTTTTCAAAGTGGCACAGTGGGTGCAGGTGGAAGCCTGATGCTCTGGACCTAAGCACTGTAAGCACCAGTTGTGCGGGTCCGTAAGAGAGATAGGCCGTGCACACCGCTGGCACTTCTTAAACCCTGGCTGGGGGGGCATGAAAGTAAAAACGGCTTCTGCCAAATCGAAGGCCGAGGCCTCGATGGTGGCAGCAGGCCCCACCGGGGCAAAACCGACTAAAGTAAAGAAAAAAGAAAGTAATAATTTTTTTTTTTTAATAAGAAAATA
Organism: Geotrypetes seraphini; assembly: GCF_902459505.1. NCBI lineage: Eukaryota > Metazoa > Chordata > Amphibia > Gymnophiona > Dermophiidae > Geotrypetes > Geotrypetes seraphini. The sequence continues at coordinate 274,453,162 of NC_047087.1, read as the reverse complement.
ATAAAAGAAAAAAAGGAAATACAATTTCCTAACAGATTTCGCGAGCGGGAAGGCGTCAGGAAAAAAATCTTTTCAACAGCCGTTGAAAAGTGCGACTTCTTAGCTCCGCGGAAACTAAGAAACTGGGGACCGCGCGCCTCCGTCGGGCGGGAAGGCACACGCGCGTGCGCGGTGCGGCCTGCTAGAACTTTCCAAGTTCTTAGAGTGCAATCACTCTAAAATTGTCCGCACCGGGGCTCCGTCGGTGCCGTCACCCATCAGTCAAGAATATGCTGCCTGCTTGTCCTGGGATAAAGCTTCTTTCCCCCAAGTCTGCTCCTAGCAGAACTCAGGTAAGTACAGTTCAGAGAACCACCTTCAGTTCCTGGAGAATATACTTTCTCATCCAAACATTTCTAGCACAAACACACAAAAAAAGCCTTCATGCTAAAATGAAGCAGGGCTCGGCAAAGAGGAGTGTTACAAGTTTGCTTAGAAAAAACACTAACTGCTTTTCAAAATTCCCACCCAGATGGAAGCAAACTTCTCCCCCATAATACTCCCAGCTTTTCAGATAAGTGCACAGTCCAGGAAGTCCATGAATGTGACTGGGAGCAGAAAAATAACCCAGCCAACAATAGTAAAAAAAAACAACAAAAAAACTCAGTCTTGTTGTTCAGCTAGAGCTAGTTGCCACTCCTACTTCCATCAGCTCTGGAGCACTGCACAAATCCTCAGAAGTCAGTTCACTTTGCAACTACATGGGCATCTCCTGATCAGTTGCTAGTAACTCTGAAGTGGCTTCAGCTTCATCCACTTCCATAGGCAGACAGGCATTACCCTCGCTTGAGCCAGGCAGCTCCTCGTTAGGGAGAGCCCCAAGCTTCCTCCCCAACCTTCCTAACAACTTGTTCAGGACTGCTGGTTTTTCAAGGGGGAAGACACGCCCTGTTCTACCTGAGTCAGCACCTTGCTGCTCCTCTCTTTGGCTCCCCTGGTGGTGACCTGAATAATAGGTATTCTGCTTTCTCTCAGGTTTGGCTTTACACTCCTGGGTCCTAGCTCTGCTGTGTTCATGAGAAGGTTTGTGTAAAGTTTTCCCAACCCCAGGCTCTGGTTTGCTAACAGGCTCAGGGAGATCTAAATAGTGGCGGGGCTGGGTCCTGGGCACCCCCTTTTTGGGTTTCCTGTCCCCTTTCTTTCCTGCACCCCCAGGTTCCTTGGCAGGCACGGAGCATGACTGGTCACACTCCGCAGTGTCTCTCAGTGGTGTTGCTCCTTTGGATATGTTGTCAACTCAGTCTGTCGCTGTTCTTGCCCTGCCTGACCCTGATCTGTAGGAATCCTGAGGTAGATGACTCACTTGCTGACTCCTCGTTTGCAGGTGCAGCGCTACCCAGGGTGGGAAATCAGGAACTGTGTGCTGGATCTGTGGATCCCTCGGGTGTTTTGGAGCCTTGGGATGGTCCCACGGTCCTGCGCTTATTTAAGGCTGCGGCTTTGCTGGACCTTTGCAGGAGTTCCCTTTGGTCACTCAACCGGCTGCATCCACTTTTTACTCCTGGCTTTGTGGTGTGTGCTTACAGTTTGCTACCTTTACTGGCATTCTGATGCTTTGAAAATTGCTAGAGCTATGTCACACTTGTATCCCCTGGTACAGGATTGTCGTTAGCTTTTGAATCAGTCCAGGGTGGTATTTTTTGGTGGCACAGGTAACTAAACGCACCTATCTCCCCAGTGTGGGGGTGTAGTGTTAGAGTATATGCAGGACTGCTGTGTGGATGTGGTCCTCAAGAAATTCTTTGATGCAGCTACTTTAGGTATTAAAGCTGCCTTGGCAACATCTTTTGTCACATGTGCCTGTCTTTCAACCGCACGCTGGAGAATGAAATGGTGGTTTCCCCTCCCCACTTCTTTTAGCTGGGACAGATTATATGGATGTGCATTGTATGATCTTTATGCGAGTTTTGGCAAAGGTGTCGGCGTTCTCTATCTCTGCCCATAGAATTCTTTAGATCAGATAGTGTGCTAGGGATTCCACTTGTAAGGCTACTTTGGCTAGACTGCCTTTTCAGGGGCAGTTTTTGTTTGGCAAAGGTCTGGGCAACCCTAAGAATTCTGTGATGGACAATCGCCCTGTCTGATAGCAGACAAAGACCCTCCTGGCGTTCTGTTTGTTCTAATTTTTGTGGCTCATGGTGATCCCGATTGTATGCAAGTGCCACGTCACAGTGATTTTCACTGGGCTCACAACGACGATATACTGGCTACAGGCGTTCTTACCCTTCCACCTCCTGGTCTGCACCCTCTGCCAAAGAGACACAATGACACCAGGCCGAGGGATGCTCCTCTTCAGATAGGGAGCCGGCTCTCAGCATTTCTTTATGCCTGGATGTGCATTACGTCTGGCCAGTGGGTCTTGAACATTATTCGGTTAGGCTACAAGCTGGAATTTGCCCGGCCTCTGACAGATTGGTTCGTGGACTCTCCTACAGGTCACCTGGACATAGTGCTCAAGGTTCAAGCCACCATTCAGCACTTGCTGGATATTCAAACTATAGAGTCTGTGCTACCTGAACTTTCGGGTTCAGGCAGATACTCCAAAAGCTCAGAAGATTAGAGGCCTTTTCTGGATTTTCAGCACTTGAATGCAGCTTTTAAGGCTCCACACTTTCGAATGGAGGCCATGCATTCAGTCTGTTACTATGTTACAGTGACCCAGGAGAGTTTCTTGCTTCTCTGGATCTCACGGAGGTATATTTGCACATTTTTCTAGTCCACCACAACGTTTTGCAGTTTCCTGTTCTGGACCAGCATTACTGCTTCTCGACTCTGTTTTTGGGCTGGTAGTGGCTTACCTGTGAAAGATGGGTCTCAAGGTTCACCCTTCTTTGGACAGCTGGCTGATCAGAGCTCCCTCATTAGCCAAAGAACAGCGCAGGGTGCTGGAGCACCTGGAGTGGATTGTCAACTTCAGGTAGAACCATCTGATGCCATCGCTGAAATATCTGGGAGTTCTCTTTGACACGGCTGCAGGCCACATCTATCTACCAGAAACCCGCAGGCAAAAACTGTGCCCAGCTGGTTTTCTCAGATGCTGACAAGATGGCACCAATGTTTAAAAAAAATGCTATGAGGTCCTATGTTGTCTTTTCCTCCACAGCAATTGGTTCGTCATTTACTTCCATGATATGTGTTATTTTAATATTTTCTTACCGAGTGTTACGTGCTTGTTTGTTACGTGATTAGGAGCAATGTAAGTCATCACGATTAAAAGCTGAATTGGATAGAAACGCTCCATATTCTGAGGCTTTTGTTTAGCCCTATGAAATTCAACTACACAATTTCAGACTATGTGCTAATTATAATAAAGAAGATCAGTAAAAAGATAAAAGAAAACATAACGAAATAAAATAAGTTATGATAAGGTCTCAAGGTGTCATGATTCCATAGTGGGATGTGCTTTATTCTTTAGTGCTAGTTGCTAGTTTATTGATACACCTATTTTGCAAGTTCATGCTAATAATTATTTTTATGAGTTACAGAGCAGAACAGAAATATAATTTCCGGGGAAGTTCCCTGTGACTCTCCTTCTCTTTTCTCCTGTTATAGTGGACCTCAATTGCTAACAAGGGAGCTATACTTCACTGATGAAGGAGGAGGAGCTGAAAGATGTGATAGACACCCTTCTGCAAGTGGTTCATGAGCATGGATTGATCACCTAATGTATGGACTCCTGTGTATATTAACAGAAAAAAGATTATCCAGTTTAGAAACTAATCTTTCTTTCAGTATTGTTTTCACTTCCATAGTGAACTGTTATAGGAAAGCAAATTGCCAAAATTTTCTGCTTAACAAAAATTTCAAGAAACTAAAATTATGCTATGTTGCTGTATTTGAGAAATTGAGAATTGAGTGTTATCCCAGGACAAGCAGGCAGCTATTTTCACATATGGGTGACATCACCGACGGAGCCCGGATATGGACGCCTCACAAGCAGACCTGCTTGAAGAAACCAGAAGTTTAGAATCGACCACACCGCGCGAGTGCCTTCCTGCCCGGCGTAGGGCACGTCTCCTCAGTTCTCAGTTTTCCGCGGAGCCGAGAAGTCCATCTTTGACTCTCTGCATTTTACTTCGTTACTTTGTTCCTTCTCTGAACCGTGGTTTGTATTTTTTTTTTCTTCACAAATCACTGTTCTTACTTTATTTTGTTTCTAGTTTTTTTTTTTTTTTTTTGTTCTTTTGTCCGTTTGCCGGGGCAGGCCACTTGGCCGCAGCCCAAGGACTTAGATCTTGCGGCGGCTATTTTTCTTCCTATGTCCCGGCCTGCCATGGGCTTCAAGAAGTGTAGCCAGTGCGCGATTTCCCTTACGGACCCACACCGTCGGTGCCTCAAGTGCCTTGGGCCGAAACATCAACCGAAGTCGTGCGAGCGCTGTGCTCCTCTTCAACCTCGAGCCCTTAAATGTCGTCATCTTTTGGTGGAGAAGCTGTTCGGCATGGATTCTTCCTCCGATCCCTCGACATCAAAGGCGCCCTCGGCCTTACCCTCGACTGAGCCTCCTCCTGCTTCTACTGCTTCCACCTCGAGCCTCATCAGACCTTTGTTGTTTGCAGCGGCTCTTTCTTCGACGACACCTGCTGTATCTTCCCCTGTTTCCTCAGGTCAGAAAGCTCAGCAGAAAGTTCCAGCGGTAGTGCTTAAAGTGCTTAAGACTTCTAAGTCGAAGCACATTTACACTGCCTCAGTAGAACCTCCAGCCATAGCAGGTGGTTCAGTTTCAGATGCGGATCCATCCTCGCCGGCTTCCTTCCAGACCATATTGGAGAAGCAATTCAATCAGTTCCTTATTAATATGGAACCGAAGCTGCTTCCTCTCATCCAGCCTATGCATTCAGCAGACTCCTGCGAGGTCGAGCCGCTTCCTTTGCCTCAGTCTGAACTTACACACTCTTTGCAGGGAGCAGAGTTTCTGCGAGTATCTGGTCTGGCATCCAAGCACGTGAAGCAAGGAGCAGAATCTCTGCAAGTGCCTCAGCAGGAAACCTCACTCTCTATACAAGGAGCAGTGTCTTTGCATCAAGGTTCCTCCACCAAGCCTCTGGAACTTCGATCTACAGCCTCCAGTCCTATCCATTCTTTGGTAGCATCGGCTGCTTCTGTCTCCGAGGCCAAGTCTCCTCGATCTTCGAGATCTGCTTCCAGGCATAGATCTCATCGACGATCGAGGCCTTCATCGAGGCATATTTCCAGACATAGTTCTTCTTCTAAAGAACGACCCTCTTCAACTAAGTCTCGCTCTACCCCTACTTCGACTAGACCACCGACTCCTCGTTCGAGGTCTCCACTTCCGAACCTCGAGGATGCAGCGGTTTCGATTGCCTCATCCAATTCTCCATATTCTTTTAATGCCTTTTTTCCTGCTGAAGCTTCATCTTCGACCCAGGCTGACGCGACGTCCTCGAGTCCCTTCTCGAGGCAAAGCATTGGCGGATCAGCTATCTTTCTCATCTTTTCTTCGTCAGATGGCTGTGGACTTGGATCTTCAATTAGATGCTGGTTCCAAATACTCTAAGGAGTACCTCGAAGTCATGCATCTTCCTCAACCTCCAGCAGAGTCACTTAAGCTTCTTCTTCACAAGCTTTTGTCTCAGATTTTTGGTCGATGCCTGGAGACACCTTATACTATACCGGCTGTCCCAGGAAAGTTGGATTCTAGGTATAAAACAGTACATCGCAAAGGGTTTGACAACTCACAGTTATCTCATCAGTCTTTGCTAGTCGAGTCCTCCTTGAAGAGGTCCCATCCTTCCAAGGTTTATGCCACCATTCCTCCTGGAAGGGAAGGGAAAACTATGGACAAATTTGGACGTCGCATCTATCAAAATGCCATGATGTCCTCTAAAGTCCTCAATTATAATTTTCATTTTATTACTTATTTTGAGTTCCTCATTTCTCTATTAACAAAATTCTTGACTTATTTAGATACTCAGAAGCACTTTGAATTTCAAGAAGTCCTTGCTTCTTTATCTCAACTCCGATTACATCTCCTCCAGTCATCTTATGATGCCTTCGAGTTATCTGCCCGGGCAGCTGCTTGCTCTGTAGCTATGCGTTGCCTTGCCTGGCTTCATTGACATGTACCCTAATCTTCAGGATCGCTTAGCTAATATTCCTTGTGAGGGCAATGACCTCTTTGATGAATCTATCGAGGCAGCCACCAAGAAATTGTCTGAACATAAAAAATCCTTTGCTTCTAATGTCAGACCTAAGCCAAAGCCAGCTCCTGCCAAACCTCCACGCCCTGCTCCTATCTATCAACGGCATTTTGCTCCGAGGACGGCTCCTTACACTCGTCCTCCTCTTAAAAAAACAGCAGCCTCAAAAACAACAAAAGCCTCAATCTTCTGCAGCGCCTAAGGCTACTCAGCCTTTTTGACTGTTTAAAACGGAGCGTAACCTCCACCGTTCTGACTCTGTCTCCTTTTCCCCCTTTAGGAGGTCTTCTCCATCATTTTTACCACCGATGGATGACTATTACATCCGACCTCTGGGTGCTCACCATCATCAGGGAAGGACACTCTCTTCATTTCACTCAGGTTCCACCAGAGCTTCCTCCAAGAGAGTATCCTTCCAGTCCTTCCTAGACCGCCCTTCTTCTTTAGGAAGCTCAAGCTCTGCTTCATCTCCATGCCATCGAACCAGTTCCTTTGGAACAGCAGAACAGGGGGTTTTACTCCCGTTTCTTCCTTGTTCCGAAGTAGACGGGCGATCTGCAGCCCATTCTGGATCTCAGGGCTCTCAACAAATTTCTGGTCAAAGAAAAGTTTCAAATGTTGTCCCTGGCATCCCTTTATCCCTTCTCGAGCAGAACGACTGGTTATGCTCTCTGGATCTCAAGGAGGCCTACACTCATATCCCCATTCATCCAGCCTCCCGTCAATATCTCAGATTTCGGGTGGGGAATCTGCATTATCAATGCAGAGTACTACCCTTCGGCCTGGCCTCATCTCCCAGAGTGTTCACCAAGTGCTTGGTAGTGGTAGCAGCAGCTCTAAGGAACCATGGTCTTCAGGTAGTTCCCTACCTCGACGACTGGCTCATCAAAGATTCAACATCTCAAGGGGTTATTGTAGCGACCCAACGGACTACCTGGTTCCTACAAAGTTTGGGATTCGAAATCAACTTTCCAAAATCCCAACTTCAGCCCTCACAGAATCTACAATTCTGTTCTGGACACCGTCCAACTCAGAGCATTCCTCCCACAGCAACGACTGGAAGCTCTTCTTCACCTCTGTCATACAGTGTCTTCTCACTCTTCCATCTCAGCGAGACACATGATGGTTCTCCTAGGTCACATGGCCTCCACAGTACACGTGACTCCTTTTGCCAGACTTCACCTCAGAATTCCTCAGTGGACCCTGGCATCTCAATGGATGCAGGTTTGCGATCCACTTTCTCAACATATAAGTCACTCCTTCATTGCAGCAGTCTCTCCGTTGGTGGATACTCTCTTCCAGTCTTTCCAGAGGCTTGCTTTTTCAAATGCCCCCCCCCAACAGAAGGTCCTCACTACAGATTCTTCAACCCATGCTTGGTGCGCTCATCTCGATGGTCTCCGTACTCAAGGCCTCTGGACCAGTACGGATCATTAGTGTCATATCAATCTGTTGGAACTCAGAGCGATCCTCAAAGCTCTCAACACTTTTCAACATCTTCTTCACGACCAAGTAGTCCTCATTCGGATGGACAGCCAAGTCGCCATGTATTATGTCAACAAACAGGAAGGGACGGGATCTGCCTCCCTTTGTCAAGAAGCTCTGAAGGTTTGGGACTGGGCAATCCGCCACAACACTTTCCTCAAAGCTGTCTACATTTAAGGGGCGAAGAATTGCTTGGCGGACAACTTGAGTCGTCTTCTGCAACCTCACGCATGGACATTCCATTCCTCGCCTCTTCATCACATTTTTTCACAGTGGGGCCCGCCTCAGATAGACCTCTTTGCAGCTCCCCACAACTAGAAACTGCCTCAGTTCTGCTCCAGGATATACTCTCCTCATCGCCTCGAGGCAGATGCTTTTCTTCTGGAATGGACGAATCTTTTCCTAAATGCATTCCTTCCATTTCCTCTCATTCTCAGGACTCTAGTCAAGTTGAAGAACGATCATGCCATCATGATTCTCATTGCTCCTCGGTGGCTGAGACAACCTTGGTACTCCCTTCTACTTCATCTCAGCAGCAGGGAGCCATACCTTCTACCTGTTTTTCCTTCTCTGCTTACACAGAGTCAAGGATCTCTGCTTCATCCCAACCTGCAGTCTCTACACCTGACAGCTTCGTACCTCTCAACAATAACCCCTCTTCAGTTTTCTCAATCTGTAAGGGGCATTTTAAAGAAGCTTCTAGAAAGCCTACCATTAGACAATGCTATCACCAGAAATGGACTAGATTTTCTATATGGTGTGTTTTTCTCATCATAAGGATTCTTAACATTCTTCCTTATCTTCTGTTTTGGATTACCTTTTGCACTTATCCAATTTTGGCCTCAAGTCTACATCGATCCGAGTCCATCTCAGTGCAATTACGGCTTTCCATCAGCCTATTGAAGGGAAACCCCTCTCTGCTCATCCGGTGGTTTCCAGATTCATGAAAGCCTTTTCAATGTCCTGTGGTTTGGGACCTCAATGTTGTCCTTGCTCAACTGATGAAGCCTCCATTTGAACCTATTGATAAGGCTCATCTGAAGTATCTTACTTGGAAAGTGGTGTTTCTCATAGCCCTCACTTCTGCTTAAAGAGTCAGTGAACTACAAGCTTTAGTTGCTGATCCGCCTTTCACGGTGTTCCATCATGACAAGGTGGTTCTTCGTACTCATCTTAAATTCCTCCCTAAAGTGGTATCGGAATTTCATCTCAACCAATCCATTGTTCTTCCAGTGTTCTTTCCAAAGCCTCATTCTCATCCTGGAGAAGTAGCTCTTCATACTCTGGACTGTAAGCGTGCTTTAGCCCTCTATTTGGAACGCACCAAACCACATAAAACTGCTCCTCAACTTTTTGTCTCCTTCGATCCAAATAAGTTGGGACATCCTATTTGTAAGCATACCATCTGCAACTGGATGGCTGCTTATATCTCATTCTGCTATGCCCAGGCTGGATTACCCCTACACAGTAGAGTCACAGCCCATAAAGTTAGGGCAATGGCAGCTTCAGTAGCTTTCCTCAGATCTACTCCTATTGAGAAAATTTGCAAGGCTGCTACTTGGTCTTCAGTTCATACCTTCACTTCTCACTATTGTCTGGATACTTTCTCCAGACGGGATGGATAGTTTGGCCAAACAGTATTACTAAATTTATTCTCCTATATTGCCAACACTCCCACCATCCCATTCTGGTAGCTTGGTGGTCACCCATATGTGAGAATAGGATGCCTGCTTGTCCTGGGATAAAGCACAGTTACTTACGTAACAGGTGTTATCCAGGAACAGCATGCAGCTATTCTCACAACCCACCCACCTCCCCTGGTTGGCTTCTCTGCTAGCTATCTGAACTGAGGAGACGTGCCCTACGCTGGGCAGGACGGCACTCACACATGCGCGGTGTGATCGACTCAAAACTTCTGGTTTCTTCAAGCAGGTCTGCTTGTGAGGCTTCCGCATCTGGGTTCCATCAGTGATGTCACCCATATGTGAGAATAGCTGCCTGGTGTCCCTGGATAACATCTGTTGTGGTAAGTAACTGTGCTTTGCTGTACTTGAGAAATTTAGTGTATATAGGAAGGAAGATTAGCTATCATATATAATAGTTTTGATTTAGTGTGTGTATGTTTTTTGTTTTGTTTTTTTCATTCTAGGTCACAAAAGAATTGAGTGTTCTACAGCAAAATAATGCATCTCCAAAGTCCCCACCTTCCAGAAATGCAGATGGTAAGTGTTCTGGCTCTCCCAGAGAATTCTTGTCTGCATAATTCATTAGATCGGTAATTTCTTAACATTATCAGACTGGACTCTGAATTCCTTAAGTAAATCTTTTTTTTAATATAAAACTCAAAGAAAATAAACTTGCAATTCAGTCGCTGTAAAGGAATCTTGCCTTTTGCAGTGTCCACACTCTAGCAGCGCATCCCAGGGGTTGGGAAAGTATTCAACCCACTTGTTGAGGATAATGTACTTTAGAACTTTGCAATAATAATATATACTTAGACTAGCAAAGAGACTAGCAGCTCCAAAGGTGGAAAAACCTGATGGAGAAAAATACTTTTCCTATGGCCATGTGGCTACTTTAATATGGAGTCTGCTCTTGATTTTAGGACAGCACAAGAGAGAAGCAGAAAGGAGAGATAGAGGTTCAGTCCTGCATGCATATATAAACAAATACTAGGAGCCTGACTATACAGACACTATTTACAGTTTTAGTGCAGTGTGTCTAGTAGCTCATCCAGAAGTTGTTTGCTGAATTCTGTCAATCATTTTTGAACTCTGCCTTCTTCCTAGGCAGCTGCTCCTGCTCCCTTAGGTTTTTTTTCCTGCAAGCAGGTTGTTTGGAATTGTTTCTGCTCTGTGGTTTTATTATTTTCTGGTATTTTTTCTTGATGTTTGGTTGGAGGCTTGGAGTCCAGAGGTTCCTACATATTGGGACCTCTGCCTGAGAGAAGACGCAGACATGCTGCAGAAGTCTCTGCTGCTAGCAGGATCAGCCCTCGGGAGCACCTAGCTAACCAGCCTACTTTCATATTTTTGGAGCTCAGTGGCCATCTCCTGCATAACTTCTTGCAGCCCTGATTTATCAGGAGCTTGAGCATAGGCTATTTATCTACTTCCCGCCTTGGCCAGAATTAACAGTAAGCCGGCTGCATGATCCTCTCCCCCTTCGCAGCGTGGTGTTATCCGGGGGTTGAGGCTCAGACCAACCTTGGTTTGACTGGCTGCCCAAAGTTGAATTCCTGAGCTGGAGCAGGCAGGCACATGGCACATTGAGTAAGGCTATTATAGCCTATGGGGATAATTGGCAGGGGGGGGGGGGAGGTCGTTCTCCAAAACTGAAATTTGAAGGTTTTTGCAGTCAGAGCCAATGTCCCTCTCCTTTAAAACTCCTTTTGCTGCAATTTTTATACTTAAAGGTAGTCCACACAAGCCTTTTTGGCATGATTTTACTGGCAGTGGCCTTTATGGATACAATCTTTTTTTCCCCTGAATCCTCCTTCTGTTGCAAAGACATAGGATTCTTTACTGAAGCTGTTGTCTTCCTCTAATCATGAACTTTGCTGAATGATGTCACTCATATCTTTCACTCCTCCACTTCAGCTAAAGCTGACTCTTTTTTTTTTTTTTTACTTTATTATTTATTGCAATTATATTTTACATGATAAAACACTTCGTTGCAAATTTTTGGCGAGATTGTTGGTGCGTGATTTCCTCAGATTCTGACAGGCCTATGCATACTATCAATTTATATTGCAGTTTAATTCAAACTCTATCAACCCGATCCATCAGGCCAGGTAATATAGCTTCAGACCCAAGTTCGTTTGGCATTGAAAGCATTGGAGACTTTCTTGGCAGGAAAGGCATGCAAAGTATTCTATGATAATTCCACTGCAGTAGCTTATATGAACAAATAGGGATTCCCCAGAAGTGCCCCATTGTTCGCATGAGTGGAAGCTCACTTACACTCTCTCTCTCTGCAGCACGCGTGGCAAGAGTAGAGAACATCCAGGCTGTCTTTCTAAGCAAGCAAACTCTGGATCCAGAGGAATGGTTCCTATCCCAGAGAGCGTTCAACCTTGTATAGCACTGACGAAGTCCAGAGATGGATCTCATGGCCTCAGCCAAGGATGCAGAGGCAAATCGCTTCTAAGAGCCGAACCAGGAAGTGCAGGACTGAATATCCTAGTTCAGCCCTGGCCCACAGCGTGAGTCTACTCTGTGTTCCCACTGTGGGCCATGGTAGGCCAGATCATTTGCAGAGTCAAGCCTCCAGGGTCTGGTAATACTGGTAGCTCCTGACTGGCCTAACCGCCTTGGTATGTGAATCTGGTGTGACTGCAGAGAGACTGTTGTCTCAAGCTTCTGGTTTACCGGAGCTCCTCAGTCAAGGCCCAGTTCCCATGGAGGTCTTACAGCATGGCTCTTCAGTGCTTGGCCCTAACTCGTAAAGATTACTCAGAGGTTGTTTTTACATCTCTACTTAGAGCACAGAAGTCTGCGATGTTTGCAGCTTATGCTAAGACTTTGAAGGCTTTCCAGCTATAATGTGCCAAGGAACAGGTAGAGCCTTGTCAGGCATCAATACCTGTGACCCAGGGATTTCCGCAAGTCGGAATCGAAAAAGTCCTAGTAGTTGCGTCTCTCAAAGTTCAGGTGGCAGGCCTTTCGGACTCGGGGAAGTAAGTGGTTGCTGGCGTCTCATCTAGATGTCAATTGGTTCTTGAAGGGGACACTTACATTGCATCCTCTGTTGTGCCGGCCTTTCCCGTTGTGGTACCTTGATATTGTTAAGAGCCTCTCTGTCCCTGTATGAGCTTCTGCAAGACGCATGTCTTTTGGACCGTATAGTCATGATGCTATCTCTGGTGGCCATAGTCTCAGCGAGACGAAATTACAGGCTCTCTCCTGCAGAGAGCCTTTCCTCAGGTTCACATAGACTAGTGCAAACAGTACTTTCCTTTCTACTGAAGGTGGTATCCACCTTTCATGTCAATCAAGAAATTTATTTGCTTGCTTCTCACCCTATAGGTTCAGCTAAACAGGACAGGGTTTTATAGATGCTGGATGTGCGAAGTAGTGCTGCCCGATTCAGGGGAAAAATTTTTGATTTGATTAAATTTTCCTGCCCATTTGGGTATTTTGTTTTGTTTTTTTCAAACATCCTGATGTGTTTATTTTGTAGCCTCTTCACCCACCCCAAACCCTTTGCCCTCTCCTACCCACGCTGGCTCTGTTGTGTAAACAAAATAAACAAAAAAGACTTTTCCTCTCTCTGTTAGGTCCTAGCTCACATTCGCTTTCTAACACCAGCTCTGGCAGGATACAGATTTTAAATCAGAAAATAGAAAATAAAATTATTTTTTCTACCTTTTGTTGTCTGGTCATTATTCAAATCATGTTGGTCCCAGGGTTTGGTTTCTCTTTCTCTTCTGTTAACTTGCTTGCCAGGGTCTCCTGCCCATTAAACATTTTCTTCTTTCTCCGTGCTCTTCATCCATCTTCCATCTCTGTCCTCCCCTTCCGTTTCCCTTCCCTCCCCCGGAGATCTGGCACCTGTCCATTTTATTTTTTTTTTTTGTCTCTATCCCCTTAGTCCAGCATTTCTTGAGAATTGAAACGAAGTTCCTCAAAACCCCCTTCCCCCCTCATCACAGTGTTTAATAATGAGCAGCTCAGTTGCTCCAACTGTGTTCTTTACTTCACGTCTGGACATCACAAAGCTAGTCTCAGACCACTGGGAGTCACCAGAAAGGTCCATGTGAGTGGCTCAGACTATGGCCAAGTTTTACCCGATGGCTCCAAATTTCCAGCAGCTGTTTGTTCAGCTGAAGGTGAATTTGATGGTAGTGCAGGTTACCAAATTAACCTCCTTGCCTAGTGAAGAAAGTATAATTTTAAAGGATAATTGAAACCATAAAGTGAACATAGTCCTAAAGTAGCAATTTGATGTTTTTGCCCTAGTGATTAACGTAGCATATGGAGCTTCTTTTGTGGCACATGCTTGCCTTGGAGGGTGATGAAGATCCCCAAATGCTCCTATCGGGGGTTGATCATGCTAGGTCATGTCATCCTCTGGATCGTGAGTCATCTTGGGTTTGGTAGTCCTAGTGGTGCATGTTTGGCCCTGCAGACCAGTGTATGCGGACCTTGTTCGCTTCCAGAGGGATGAAGGCCTCAGTGCTGATCAGAGACTAGTCCCTATTGAAAATCCGGAACATTTTGGGCTTATGGCATGGCTGTTGAGCATGTGACCTTAAAGGGCAAGGGTTATATAGACGTGGTTGTTTTAACTTTGCTTAAAACTAAGAAGCCATCAATGGTAGCAGCCTATGCCGATGCCTGGAAGTCCTTTCAGCACTGGTGTGCTAGAGATGATGCAAAGCCCTTACAAGCTCTAATTTTGGTAGTCATAGACTTTTTGCAAGAGGGACTTCAGAAGGGTTTGTCAGTCAGATCACTGAAGGTTCAGATAGTAGCCCTCTTCTGTTTCCAAGCTCAGGGGGAAAGAAGCTTTCTGGCCTCTCTTCAGATGTTGTTCAGTTCATTAAAGAAGCTCTTCGGTTGCACTCTCCGGTACATCTCCCTTTCCCTTCCTGGAATCATAACACCGTATTGCGAGGTCTCAGTAGAGCCCTATATGAGCACGTATTGGAGGCTACCTTTCCAGATCTTACAGTCAAGACAGTGTTTATGGTGGCGATTAAGTTGGCAAGACAATTTTCTGAGTTGCAAAGCTCTATCCTGCAGGGAACCATTCCTTAAGCTTACGGAAACAGGGCTCTCCTTGCACACATGGAGTCCACAACAAGGGTGCACCTAGGGCAAGGAAGAAACTTCTTTTGATGCAGTTACAAAAGTTTTCTTCATAGTAAGTTTGTCATGAGAGAGTAATTTTAAACTGGTGATTAAACAGTAAGCATATGTTACAAGTTTTAGATTTTCTCATGTACAGTTCCAATAAATATCAAACTGTTTTAAACCAAAGGGCCTACTAGCTAGCAGCACATTCTCTTCTCTCGCGATTGGGAGCACAGATTGATTAGACATGTAGAACAAGGAGGGCATAGTATGTTTTCATGCTAATGTGGTAATATGCACTGAGGAGAGATCTTTTTCTTAAAAGACAAACTGAAACTACAAGGGCAAATCAAAAATTAAAGGCAATTGTTAAATTACATAGTAACCAGAACAGAGCTAGTGAAATGCAAGATATGTACTCGTATATTACTTGTTGGATAGTTCGTTCACACATAGTGCAGTGCTCGGCCTTTAGTCATGTGGCAGCCACGAGGTCAGAAACATGGACACTCTATTGCAAGATTGCACCATCAAAGAACAATGTGCAGTAGTGTGCTTTCTTTAGGCAGAGGGAATGAAACCTGTGGATATTCACCATTGGATATTGACTCAGTATAGACATAACACCATGAATCAACAAAAAGTTTATGAGAGGGTAAAAAGATTTAAAGCAGGAAGAACAGGTGTAGCCGACAAAGGTTGTTCTAGCCGCTCATCAACATAGCACACACAACAGCACACTGACAAGGTGCATGCCTTGAATAGAGAAGACCGACAGATAACGGTGTCTCAATTGGCTGCAAATTTGGATATCAGCTATGAATCTGCATTTGCCATAATGCATGATGACTTGGGATACAGGAAAGTCTGTGCATGATGGGTTCCCAGCTTACTGATCTGCACAAGCAACAGCGTGTTGGAGTTGTGACCCAGTTCCTGAAATGGGATGAAGAAGATCCGAGTATTCTGGAGAGAACTGTCATTGGCAACGAGATATAGGTGGATCACTGCGACCTAGAGAGCAAAAGACAAAGCATGATGAAGTAAAGGAAGTTGTGCTCACCTGGCTTTGGAAGCAGCCAAAAAACTTCATCTCTGCAGAAATGCAAAAGCTAGTTGAATGATACAAAAAATGTGTCATCTTGCATGGACACCATGTGGAAAAGTGATATGTTTAATTGCTCACAGTTACTTCTATTAAAGCCATTAAATGTATTTTGCCTTTACTTTTTGATTTGCCCTCATATTTCAATTTGATTAAGATAGATTAGTGAACCATCAGACATGGTTTAGGAATGTATTAAACCTAGAATTATATCCCTAACTGTTAATTTTAATTACCATAGTTTATTAGCTAACCCTCTGTTGTAGTTCCTTCCTATTTCTCCTACTGTAAACCGCGTCGCGTTCTACAAACGTAGAGATGATGCGGTATACAAACCTAAAGATTAGATTAGATTAACTGCCATTTTTTAATAAGATTTATGCAAGGTTGAGGCCAACAAATTAAGTAGATCATAACAGTATGAAGAGTCTAAGCCATAGTATGGTTGATATAAGTGTAAAGTTTGTACTAGAATCAACAGAAGGGCTAACAAATTAGCACACATATATAGACATGCTACATTTTTAAGTATGAAGGGTCGCTGAAAAGTTCTCAGCTCAACCAAGAACAGAATGATATAAAGCTTACAAGTTATTCCACGCTTTTCTTGACACTTTTCATCTCAATGATATGAAACAAAAATTGTCAAGAAAAGTGTGGAATAAATACTTGAACTGGTGGGGATCCCCAAGCCCCACCTGCTGAAGACTTCCTTCTCCTCCTCCTCTAGTAACCAGAACTTTTTCCAGTAGCCATGGAGGGAGAGGGGCCTGCCCCCTCCCCCCCCACACACACTTTGGGCTCAGGACTCCTCCAAACCTGCATGATTCCCCCCCCCTAAATGGCTGGTGAGAATGCTGAAGCCCTGCCACCCAAAGAAATGCAGTGCTTGATCTTACATCTGTAATGAAGTCCACTGGGACTTCTCGTGCATGCTTATTTTACACAAGAACTGAGCATATTTGGGGAGTCATGGAGTTGGCAGGTTGGAGGTATGCCACCAACTTCCACATTACAGAATTAGTACAAGGAGGCAGAGAATGGCTTGGCCACTGCATTTCTTTGGCAGTTGGGGCTTCAGAATCCTCTCCAGCAAAGGTACATTTAATGCACAGAGAGAGGAGGGAATGCATTGCCACCTCAATCCATCGCTATTCCCTCTCTCCCCGCTATTCCCTCTCTCCCCCCCCCCCCCCGGGTAAGTGGTGGTAGTACTGTCCCCAAGCTGTTGCTAGCCCCCTCTGCATGTTCAGTTTTCATGCATGGATAAAAACTAAACGTGTGTGGGTATTGGGGGTGGGGTAGGGGTTGGTCTAGTGGTATCAATGGTTCTGGGACACTGTTGCTAGCTGCTGAGTTTGGAAAGAATTCTGGCCTATGGAGAAGGAGGAGGATGTCTTTGCTGAAGGGGCTCAGGGATCCCCGCCAGCCACAGCAAGGGTGCACATGGACCCTTGTCTGAGGCAGAAATCTTCTCTTTCCTCTGATCAGAAGTTTCCCTATGCAGCTTCTGCACAAAAGCATTGTACAGTGAGTATGGCTTTTGCAGCCTATGGGGAAATTCATGGGGGTTGGGGGGAAGGGGTTCTTAAGTTATTTTTAAAAGTTTCTGAGATTAGAGATGAGGGCCCTTCCCTGCATTTTTTTCTCCACAGGCCGTTTTAGGAACCAGAATTACTTTTGCAACGGCTATTTTGGATTTCTCAATTTTGTTTTAAAAGTCTTCATCTGCCTACCCCTTATTTTTTTACAAAAAAAAAACAGTATTATATGGGGCTCCTCAGATGAAGATACTTTAGATTCATGCCAGATTACTCTCTGAAGGGGGGTCATTGTTCCGCAAGGCATGTAAGGGGGGCAAGAACTTTGGGCTTTGTCTCCCCTTATGCTTCTGATGGCTTAGGTGCTCAGCTGGAGCATTTTCTGGGCCATAAATTCTGGCAGGAACCAGAGAAAGTGGACATGGTGTCCCCAGCGAAACGCATCTGCATGCCGGTGGACAAACACCAGAAGCCAGCAAGGAAGACCTTGCCAGGACCTTTTGGGCAACTGTAGACAGTGGTTCGCTCCTGAAATTATACACAAGATGTATGAAGCCTTTTAAGTTTCAAAAGTCGACCTAACCCCACGAGGACCTTGGAGGTAGCACCAGGGTTTTTAGCAAAAGTTGCAAAGTCCACCCCAATGTCCACTCTGAGGGCAAAGGTTCAGAGTCTATGCCTTTAATTTCTCATTCAGGATCCTCATCTCTGAAAATTGAATCTCTTGGAGATTCAACAACCCAGCTTGATTTAGGAAGGGTGCAGACCATGATCAGGTGGATCTTGGATATGACCTGAGAGTATGAAGGTTGTTCCAACCTTCCAGCCTACAAAGTTTAATTGAGGTGTTCCAAGAATTAAATCTGAAGCTGCCTCATCTCCACTTTTCAGTTCTTGCTCATGAGCAGCACTAAAGAACAGAATACCTGTTTTCCATAGCATCCAGAGATCACTAAGATGTTAACAGGCCACTGGGAAGTTCCTGAGGATCCCTTAGGGGTAGCTAAGTCCATGGTTAAGCTCTACCCGATGGATTCTGAGTTCCACCAGCGATTTGCTATGCCCAAAATGGATTTGCTGATGGATAAGTTACGAAGCAAACGTCACTCCCTAGTGAAGGGGAAGTAGTCCTTAAGGAAACACAGGACCGCAGGATAGACGTCCTCATAAGACAATTTGAGGCTGCCATGCTGGGACTGAAAGCAGCAATTGCAGCATCTTATATTGCCTGGGCATGCTACTTGTAGCTAAGCCAGGCTCCAGATCAGGACAGCAACACGAACACCCAGTTCCTCTTGGAAGGGGTTACCTATGTTGTTGATGCTCTGTGACCTTTTCAGGGTCTTGAGCAAGGTCTCAGCTTATGCCATCTCCGCCCACAGAATGCTCTGGATTGGGCAGTGGATGGAGGACTCGGTCTCCAAGATGACCCTGAGCAAACTCCCCTTTCAAGGACAGTTGCTCTTTGGCAAGTGCCTAGACTATCTCATGGCTAGTGAGGTGGATTGTAAGCCGAAATTCCCTACTAGATAGCAGACCCTGGAATGCAAGGGGGATCCGGCAGTGGAAATTTTTATGGTTCCCAGTGGTTTTGTCAGTATTCGGGAGTATCCTACAGTCGGAGAATATTTCAGGGCCAGAGACAAAGGTTCGGGAGCACCAAGCATCCCCAAGCTCCAGATCCCATTCCTCTGCGACTTCCAAGAAATAGCAATGATGCCAGGACAGCGGCTATTCCCCCGAGGGTGGTAGGCAAACTGGCAGAGTACTGGCAGGCTTGGACACAGAACTCTTCAGATCAGTGGGTGCTGGAAGTCATTTAGGAGGGGGTACAAGCTATAATTCTTTTTCTCACTTCTCTGGCAGGAAAAAGAGGCCCAGATCATGTGACGATTCAGAGGCTCATTGCTCTAAGAACCATAGAGCCTGTACCAGAAGGAAAATGGGTTTGGGCAAATAATCAATATATTTCATTGTGCCCAAAATGAGACTCAGAAGTCTTGAGACCGATTCTGAATCTAAAGTCTGTCAATGCAGCCCTAAAGATCCCCACTTCCACTTGGAAATGGTGTGGTCAGTTCATTGCCTTGGTTACAATGGGGGAATACCTTGCTTCTCTAAATCTAATAGAGGCATACTTGCATATTCCCATCTTTCTGGCTCACAGAAAGTTCTTGAGGTTCCATATTCTGGGCAAGCATTTTCAATTCTTTGCTCTTCCCTTTGACCTAGTAACAGCATCACGAACCTTTACCAAGGTGATGGATGTGGCAGCAGTACACCTCCACAAGGCGGGAATTCAGGTGCATTCTTACCTGGATGACCAACTCATAATTGCACCCTTGAGGGACAAGGGAGTGACAGCGATCAAGTGGTCCAGCTCCTACAGATGTTGGGTTGGGTAGCCAACATAAGGAAGAGTCACTTGATCCCGACTCAGTACCTGGAAGTTCATTTCAAGATGGCACAGAAACGGTCTTCCTCCTGGAAGCACGCAAAATGAAGCTCATGAGTCAAATTCGTGAGATTTGCAGCCTATTGGCCTCCACAGCTTGGCTGTATCTTCAACTGCTGGGATTCATGGTAGCCACAATAGATGTGGTGCCCTGGGAAAATGCACATTTACGCCCTATTCAGGAGTGGCTCCTTTCAAGGTGGTCATAATTGGACACCCTGGACCCACCCTGCTGTGCTCAAGCAAGGCATGGTGCCAGTCTATTTGACTGGGGATGCCATTCTATTTGACTGGGGAGCGCATTATGAGGGACATCCAATGCAAAGGCTTGGAGGGCCTTTGACTGCATAATCAGGCCTGGTGGTATCTGACCTCATGGTCCCAACATCCAAAAAAAGGTGGCTTGTTTCTTTGGCCAAAGGTATGAGCATGGACACACTGGGCTAGATGCTGCTCTTAGCCGAACTTAATGAGCTCCTGTCTGTTCCTCTCCCCCGTGGCTAATGATGGGTAAAATATTTCAACAGGTCAGAATGCACCCAGGTTGAGTGATGCTGGTAGTTCCACTTGGCCAAAGCAGCCGTGGTATGCAAACTTAATAAGTCTGGCTCTCTGGCTTCTTTATCATCCGAATCTTCTCTCACAGGGTCCTATCGCCTTGTAGGATCCAGAGCACTTTTCTCTTATGGCATGGCTTTTGAGCGAAAAGCCTTTGGGTGTAAAGGCTATTCACCTGAAGTAATTGCCATGCTCCTGAGGTTTAAAAAGCAGTCCATGTTAGTGGCCTAAACGAAAGCTTGGAAATGTTTCTGGAACTGGTGGAAGCGAAAATGCTTGGACCTGGTAACTAAACCAAACTAAACCTTAGGTTTGTATACTGCGCCATCTCCGCAAGCGTAGAGCTCGGCACGGTTTACAGAGTTAGGATGGAAAGGGACTCCAATGAAGGGTTATAGGATAGGAACTAAGAGGGTATGGAGGGGCCAGGGTACCAGAGAGGGGGAAGGTGTTACATTTTAGAAAAGAGCCAAGTTTTCAGGTGTTTGCGGAAAAGTTGGAGGGAGCTTGAATTTCTAAGCGGGGATGTAAGGTTGTTCCAGAGTTCTGTGGTTCTAAAGGGGAGGGATGTTCCTAGATTTCCTGCACGGGATATACCTTTTGATAGTTTTAATTTTTGGGAGGATCTGTTGGAATTAGGGTTTGAGGAATTCCAAAAGAGTGGGATAACGGGAGGAAGGATGCCGTGTAGGATCTTGAAGGTAAGCAGGCACATTTAAAGAGGATCCTGGAGGGTACAGGAAGCTATTGAAGCTTGGACTGGAGTGGTGAGACATGGTCGAATTTGCTTTTTGCGAAAATAAGCTTAGCCGCGGCATTCTGAATCTGCTGAAGTCTATGGAGGTTTTTCTTAGTTAGGCTTAAGTAGATGGAGTTGCAATAATCCAATCTGGAGAGGATGATGGATTGTACAAGGACGGCAAAGTGATTTTGATGAAAGCGGGATCTTACTTTCCTCAGCATATAAAGGCTAAAAAAGCATTTTTTTACCAAGAAGTTGAGGTGGTAATTGAAGGAAAGAGAAGAATCTATGATGATGCCCAGAACTTTACTTGAAAACTCGAGCTGAAGAGTGGGGCCGGAAGGCAATGGGATGGAGGTGGGTAAATGGTCTAATATTGGGCCGAGCCAAAGTAATTTTGTTTTGGACTCATTCAGTTTCATTTGCACAGAGTGGGCCCAGATTGGAGGTTAGTGAGGTTTGAGTCGGTCTCGAGGAGGATAAGGATATCGTCGGCATAGGTAAAGAGAGTTTCTAGGGGGGATAGATGGAGGAGTTTCAGAGAGGACATGTAGATGTTGAAAAGAATAGGAGAGAAGGGTGAGCCTTGCGGGACTCCATATATCAGCTTCCAGGGGGAGGATGAGGTACTGTTTATGTTAACGGTGTAAGATCGGGAGCGTAGGAATTTCGAGAACCAATCTAGGACTGTGGAGCTTATGCCTATTTCGGAGAGTTGGAAAATTAGAATATCATGATGGACGTCGTCAAAAGCTGCAGAGAGATCGAATTGTAGGAGGACGGCGAATTTGTTGCGAGAATGGAGTTGTTGAACCTTAGAGATTAGTGAGGCCAGTAGGGATTCGGTGCTGAAGTTGGGTCTGAAGCCGAATTGGTGGGGTAGGAGAATAGAGAATCTTTCTAAATAGGATGAGAGTTGGGTGGATATGATAGATTCTAACATCTTGGTTAGGAGAGGGATATTTGCTATTGGACAGTAATTGGATGGTATGGAGGGATCAAGGTCGGTCTTTTTCAGTAGAGGGGTCAGAGCAATGTGTCCCATTTCAGAGGAGAAGAGGCCCGATGTTGGGGCAGAATTTATAAGTTTGGTAAGGGAAGCGATGGCCTGTGCAGGGATTTTCTCAAATAGGTATGAGGGGAAAGAATTCA
This sequence comes from Geotrypetes seraphini, assembly GCF_902459505.1. Taxonomy (NCBI): domain Eukaryota; kingdom Metazoa; phylum Chordata; class Amphibia; order Gymnophiona; family Dermophiidae; genus Geotrypetes; species Geotrypetes seraphini. The sequence continues at coordinate 274,431,127 of NC_047087.1, read as the reverse complement.
AGGTACACTTGCAAGATTTTAGTTTGAGGCAGAGTTTGAAGACTTGCGATTCGGAAACAAGCTCAAAGACAGTCCAGGATCTGTCATCTGGAATGGGGATGGAGACACGTAGGGTAGGGTTGAGGTCAGTGGAAACTAGGGAGTTGTAGGAGATTGTAGGCGGGAAGGAGCATCTTAGGGTGGTAACCTTTTCATTGAAGAATTTTGCTAGAGCGTCAGCTGACGGAGATGAGGGGAGCAAGGTGGGGTCCTTTTTTTGTAGTTAAGGAGCGCCAAATGTTAAACAACGCACTGTTCTGGTTGTTGGATCTGGAAATCTTATGACCGAAGAAATTCGCCCTGGCTTTTAGTGTTGAATTGTAAAGCTTAATATTGACCCTCCAGGTCTGTCTATCTGAAGAGGGATTAGATTTTTTCCATTTGCGCTCCAAAGCGCAACATTTCTGTTTCAGTTCTCTGTGGATTGGGAAGTGCCAGGGGGCCTTTCGGGGGTAGGAGATGGTTTTAGTGGATAGCGGAGCAAGGGAGTGGTAAGTGGATTCGGAGAGGGAGGTCCATTGCGCCAATTGGATTCTGAATCTGTAGGCTTAGGATTGGAGGAGAGTTGATTGAAGAATTTGGTCCAAAATAGATCACTCGTAGTTTTTTTGCGGAAGGTTATGGAGTGGGAGGAATGGGATGGGGGCTCAAGGTATGACATGAAAATGGGGAGACAGGTAGCCCCTAAAAAGTGGTCAGACCAAGGGACTTGTTCCCAACGAGTGTCGTCGGTTGAGGTTTTGAAAGCGGTAAGATCAAAGAAACTGGTGAAGTCTAGTGTGTGCCCCTTTTCATGGGTTGGAGAAGAGGCAGGTGGGGGAAAACCTAGAGAGGTAAGGAAATTGTTAAATTCGATCGTGTCCTTGCTGATGGTATCATCAAGGTGGAGATTAATATCCCCAACGATCAGAAGTCTTTGAAATTTAAGGAAGGCGTTTGTTATGGCCTCGAAGACGAGATCGGAGGAGTTGTTCCAAGGGGTAGGTGGGCGGTATAGTAACAAGATACCCAGTGGGTGAGGGTGGAGTTCATCGTTAACTGAGGCTAGCATATATTCTAGAGAGGCGTGACTGCCCTTCTCAAGGAGCTGGACATCAAAGAAAGATTTATAGAGGAGTGCCAGTCCACCTTTTCGGTTAGATCTGGGAGAGAAGAGGCCTTGGTAACCGTGGGGGAGGAGTTCGTTTTGTGTAAATAGGTCATCTTTGGCGATCCATGATTCCGTGATGCACAAGAAACCAGGGTCAAAATCGTCGAGAAGGTCCTTCAAGATTTGGGTCTTGTTGCATGCTGATCTGGCATTGCAATAAAGTGTCGGGACTGGGGTGAGAGAGTCAGAGGCAACGTTGGGAAAGTTGGCAGGGGGCAAGGGCTTTAGAGAATCATGGTTGACTTTTCGGGGGGTTTTCTTGAAAGGATGGCTTCTAGTGCGTATCAATGTGGGGATTCTGAGGCCAGGGCAGATATTACTGGTGTTTGCGGGGTCGAGTAGGTTAGGAGAGGGAGGTTTCAGACAAAGGGAGGTATAGAGAGGTGAGCAGAGTAGGAGGAGAAGGAACCCGAAGGATGGATTCATGGCGGGGTTAGGGGAAGCCTTGGGGCTGGGGGGCAGGACTAGATTGGTTGGTGCGTGAGAGTCTACAGCAGAGTGGGGGGGGGGGTAGTGTTAGCTTAGGAAGGAGCCAGGGACTTATTTGAGCTGGCTGAGTGAGTGAGCCAAGAGTAGGGAGTAGAGGGTTTTTTTGTGTTTTTTTTTTTCTTTTCTTTTAGGGGGTTGATCAGAGGTGGAGCTTTGGAGGTGAAAGCAATTTAGCAGCTAGACAGTTTTCACAAGGAAACCTAAAACGGAGAGAACTTGGAACAGTAGATATTAACAGGGAGAGATTGCACAGCCAAGGTTTGCGTGTAGCCCAAGAATGTGCTGTGGGGCACAGGGGCTTGGAAAAGTGAGCGCTAAGCGAGACCTTTGGCAGTAATACAATTTAGCACTAAACAAGAGCTTAGACAGTAATATAATTTGGCATCAGGCAGTTTCCGGGTCAGGAGTTAAACAAGAGAGGATTAGACGAGAGAGAACTGTGAAGTCTGGAGGCCAGCAATGGACCTCGATGATCCAAGGAGGAGGAGGGTGTCAAGTTGGGCAGAGAGGAGCCCAATCGTGCTTGCACGATCTTTCACAGACTTCGGCAGCTCTCGGATGGGCTGCAGGGAGGCAGAGCTCAGAAAAAGAGCAGGGGCAGGGCCGATCACTCCTGCTCAAGCGGCGTCAGGCAGAGGAAGGAGGGACAAGATGGCAGAAGCTTCCTCCTTCCTCTGCCTTGAAGAGCTGTTGAGGAAACAAATTTTCGGCGGCCCACAATGGGCTGAAGGGAGACCGGTCGCTGGGTGGGCAGAGACAAGCCCAATTGTCCTTGCGCGGTCTTTGGCTGCCCTTGGATGGGCTGCAGGGAGGCAGTTTTGGTGGTGCTGGACTTTCTGCAGGAAAGTCTGAAGAAAGGCCTGATGGTTGGCTCTCTCAAGGTACAAACTGCTGGACTTTCATGCTTCAGAGCACATTTTAGTATTCGCTCATTAGCGTCTATTCCAGATGTATGTGAATTTTTGAAGGGAGCCTTCACTTTCCAGTGTGCCAGTCCTTTCAGTCTTGGAACATTAATCTTGTCCTGGGAGCCCTTGCGATGGACCCTTATGAGTCTTTGGAGGAGGATTTTTCATAGTTGCTATGATGTCAGCGAGAAGAGTGTCAGTGCTTCAGGCTCTATCCTGCAGGGTGCTTTTTCTTTGAATTTCGGAGGCTAGTGTCTCGATTTGAATGGTCTCTTCCTTCCTACCAAAGGTCATGTTCAGTTTCCATGTAGACCAGAAGGTACTGCTCCCAGCCTTCACACCTACGGGAGTGAAGAAAGCAGATAGAGTGTTGAAAATTTTGATTTGTTATTTGGAGATAACCAACAAGGTCCGGCTATCTGATCACACCTTCGTGCTTACAAATGCACACGTTGGGGGAGATGGCATCTAAAGTGACCATATTCAGGTGGATTGGGATGGCCATATCTTCTGACAATATTGGAAGCAGAAAGTAGTCTTCAGTGGCGGCGAAGGCATACTCACTCTCAGCATCGTGTTCTCTTGGACAGAGTCTAGAGCACTCTTACTAAAGAGATTTGCAGAGCGGCCACTTGGTCCAATCTCCACACGTTTCTGTAAGTTTTACAGAGTGAATGTAGCAGCCGGGCTAGACACCGCTTTTGGGGCTTTGTGGTCCTCAGTACTGGCAGCAGGCTCATCTGTCCTACCCTAGTAACCGGGAACTGCTCTATTATGTCCCGCTGATCCAGACTACCAGTCCTGTTGAACAAGAAGGAAAGGTTTGGTTCTTACCTTGCTATTCTTTCTTGAAAACAGGAATGATAGTCTTGACACCTGCCCTGTCAGATATATACTAGCCTGCTTTCTGTTTCAGATATGCCTGCTTCGTCAGATGTTTTGTTTCTATCGCCTGCTTGATAGGGTCAGAAATAAAGAGGAATTAACTCATAAGAGATTTATGTAGTTTCAGGGAGTTTCCTCGCACCATTCTCTTATGTTTGCACTCTAGGACAACTTAGAAGATTTGGTATTGACTGACAGGGGTGGAGCTCATCCCAGAGTGATGGGAGGAAGAGCAGCAACAAAACTGGGCTCTCTACAACCCTCACTTAACGTACGGACTCCTATGAAGATTAACAGAAAGAAGGGACTCCTGTGAAGATTAACAGAAAGAAGATTATCCAAGTATGAACCTAATCTTTCATTATTTCAGATACAGTTTCGTTGCTTAGCAGGGCAGAATTTAGACACAGGCTTTGTCTCCACCACCTCTACCAGGAGACTATTCCACCTGAGTACTGTGTATAGATGCACCTTCTTGTCCAGTTTGTCTGTTTTGACTAGATTGTAAGCTCTTTTGATCAGGGACTTTCTCTTCTATGTTTTGATGTATACGGCATTTCTGTTACGAGCTAGAAAGTTGGTAAACGTGACAATACAGAACATTGTACTGGTGTTTAAGCTAACAGACACTATTCTACTGAAGAAGCTCCATGCAGAGTGAAACGGGGACGCTCTGTCGAGCTCTCTAAAGTTACTTTCAAATTTAGCAAGAAGATCATATCATATCAGCCACTCATAAAATCAGCTGGGAAAACAAAGCTAAGTACAAGAGTTAAACTGAAAGCGTGTTTTTCTCTTACAATGTCTGTTAAAGATACTATGTTAGAAAAAATATATTAATTAATCTGACTACAAACAAACTTTAATGAAATTAAATATCTGGTATTAATAAAAAAGAGAAATATAAAAAATATACAAAAAACCAATAAGAAAGGGGAGTTGAAAGGGACCAGTGATAGCTTGCATTAAGGCTATACAGACAAGACTAGTTCTAACGTCATAATAGCTGCAAGCACTGGAGGTATCCCTTCGCCCTTATTAAACTATATACCAGAATGGTTGTTTAAAGAAATACTTGAAGTATTAATAAATGAGGAGGAATTCATTCAAGTAAAGTCCATCTATTATTTGATAGTGATTATTCGGTGACTTTTATTGTGAAGAGAATTTGATATGCCTAGTAGTACTATAGAACTAAGTAGTAGTATAGCACTCTATTAATTTCAGAATATTGCAGATTACTCTGAAATATGTTGTAAATACAAGAATGTGTACTCTGTTTTTAGAATGAAGATAATTAGTTTTCATCTATTTATAGAATCAAGAGTAAGTGTTTTTGGACAGAACAAAGTGAAGGAGGCATATATTAAAACATCAGCAGTGAAGTTGAGAAGCTTCAGGAATAAAAAAAGTGAACAAGAGTTGAAAAAAACAGACCAAGTAAAAAACAATGTAATCTCAACACGGCAGTCACAGCATTTGAATTCGTTAGAAAGTTCTGATCGTAAAATTTTAACCAGATCTTCCAGAAAGAAGCAAAATAATGCAACTACAGAAGCTCCTGCTTTCCTGATGAAAACTAAACTGGTTAAAGAAGCACAGCCTTGTAAGTTGGAAAGAAAATACAACAAAAATGTAAAAGAAAATGACATTAAAAAAATGACTGACAAAAATATAACCACTATTCAAGAAATTATTTCTTTGTCCAACAAAGATGTTGATGGATATACTCTCCCCCAGACAAGAAATAAATCACAAAAGAAACGTGTTAAATATATCTTCGCTTCTGACACAAGAGAAGGTAAGGAAAATCTGAGGTTAGTAAGAAGTATCTTTAGATTTTAAAAAAAAGTACGATTCTTATTATAAAATTAGGCTCATTCTTGTCAAACTTTTTAGCTGTTTGGGCTCATTTTGTGTTACATTATCAAAATTTTGCATTAGAAATGTTGGGTTGGGTTTTTTTTTGGGGGGAAGGGGAGATGAAGGCAAATTATTTAGAAATACACTTCAAATATCTGTTACTTAATGTACCTTGTATGACATTTGAAATGGATCATCCCTCACATTTTTTGAACGGCTGGTATTACCAGAATTCTTTCATTAACAGGTGTACAAATATGCCACCTTTAGCTCTGTAATTGATATTATTTACAATGCTCTTTTGGCATTTTAAGAATTTTAGAAATAGATATGTCGCCCAAGTAGTGCATTATTCAGATTTTAATTTTTTTTTTTTTTTTTGTTTGGACCAAGCAAATCTGAATGAAATTCAAAGTAGAATAAATATGTATTATATTCTGTGATACTTCATCATTAAAAGTTTAAAATTTTAAAATTGCAATTAAAAATCTACTTTTAGAGAATGACAAGTTTGAAAATATAAATAATTTCAGTATTGCAAAGTGAAGAGTTGTCCATTTGAATATGGATAAATAAGGACCTTCTTTATATTCTTAAAGGAGAGGCCTAGTGGTAGAACTGCTGCATCTGCACCCAGAGGTTGTGAGATCAAATCTCTGCGCTGCTCCTTGTGACCCTGGTCAAGTCACTTAGTCCTCCATTACCACTGCTTTGAATGTGTAGCCACATAAAGGTGGTATACAAGTCCCATTCCCTTTCCTTCTATTCCTATTGTAAATTCCAGTGCAGCGCTGAACCATAGGGTTATCCATGCCTGCTCACGAGCATTCTGCAGAAGATGTCAATCTCAGCTTTTCAACTTCTCCTCCCTGGTTTCTGCTGCCCTCTAAAGTTCTTCCTTCTGCAGGCAAGAATGAAGGTGGTATTCTGATCTGCTCCTTTTATTTCTTTACTAGTCTTATAGCCCGTTACATTAACGGGTGCTATAATATATGTGTGTGTATGTCTGTCTTTATTTCTTTCTCTCTCTCTCTCTCCTTAGCCGCTTTCTTTCTGTCTTTCTTTTTCCTTGGCTGTCCATCACCACCCCTTGCCTGCTCCCCCTGTCCATTCTCCCTTCCTTTTACCTCCACTGTGTCCACCACCACCCCTTCACTGCTCTCCTTATGCAGCAGCAGCCCTTCTCCCTTTGTTTTTCCTCCCCCCTGCCCAGCAGCACCTCTTTCCTTCTCCCCCTGTCCAACATTAGGCCTCTGTTCCTTTTTCGTCACCCCCCCTGTCCATCAGCACCTCTTTCCTTCTCCCCCTGTCCAGCAGTAGGCATCCCTTCCTTTTTCACCCCCCTCCTCCTTCTTATCCCTATGATACACTTACCTTGCTCTGCCCCTGATCAGAGGTTCCCTACAGCCGCCCAGTTGCACCCATTGGAAAAGTTCCCTCTCCTACATCCCGCACCCCCCCCCCCGACGCGACTCCCGCTGTCTTTCTTTCTGTCCCTGGCCCCCTTTGTCTGTCTGTCTTTCTGTGTATCTCCCTGCCCCTGTGTCTTTCTTCTTTTCTTTCTGTCTCCCTTCCTCCCTCTGTCTGTCTGTCTGTCCAAAGCAGCATTCCCCCCCCCCTCCATTTCCCTCCCCCCACACCAGTTCCCTGTGCAGCAGCATTAGTGTTTCCTCTACCCCACTTTCCCTTCCTGCGGGCCCAACTACAAAGCTGGTGATTCCAGCAGCGTGTGCAGCAGTCTCCACACGCTGCTTCGGGTCCTTCTACTGCCCTTATTTGCTCTGCCGTATCTCTGATGACATCATCGGAGACATGGCAGAGCAAATCAGGGCAGTAGAAGGGCACGAAGCAGCGTGTGAAGACTGTTGCACACACTGCTGGAATCGCCACCGGGTGGCGGGTTCAGTTAAAGAGCCCAGGTGGAAAGTATAAAAAAAAACTATTCTGTACAATTGTCATTTTATAAATACAAATAATACAGGACAAGGATGAACAAAACCCCTGTCTCCCCTCCCCGTCACACATGTCCCCTCTACCATCAAGAAAACTGAATAAGCCAAATTATTACAGAATGGTACACAGAAATATCATGCTAGCAGTATACCGCAGTCACACATGACAGGAACAGTGTTAGGAAAGTGCAACTAGGGCAATTGCCCCCTGGTCAGAGAGAGACCTAAGCCAGCTGGAAGCTAAAGAAGCACTGCCTGGGCTTTGCAGTCCCCAGTTATGTTTAACACCAGCTCTAGCAGGATATATAGTTCAAATCTTTTATTGATTTTATGAACAAAATAAAACAACAGTCAAATTACAGAAGTAAAAAGTACAAAGGTCCATGAGAAAGAGTACAGCAACCTAACAAAATAGGTACAACCAATATTCTACTTCTGGAAAAACCCATGATTAATCAACCAAAACTATAAGAACTTCAGAATAGCCTTACTGGGTCAGGCCAATGGTTCATCAAGCCCAGTAGTCCGTTCTCACGGTGGCCAATCCAGGTCCCTGGTACCTGGCCAAAACCCAAGGAGTAGCAATATTCCATGCTACCGATCCAGGGCAAGCAGTGGCTTTCCTCATGTCTTTCTCAATAACAGACTATTCTGTGTCAAAAGTAAATGTGATCACACTCTGCCCTAAACTGTTACCAAAAATAAAAAAATAATGTACCTAATCCTTTAATGCCCACACACCTCCTCCCCCTCCCCCCCATGTGCACAGAACATTCTTTGAGAAATAACAGGCTGTTGAGTTTCTGTTTTTTGTACATCTTCTCCTTGGATATCTGCAATGGGGCAGGAAAGGAAATGGGGCTCTGATGAGAGGTCTGTATCTTTCAAATAATCCCAATAAAGCAGACATGACAAGGAGAGGAAACTGGAAGCATTTTCTTTTCTATAGCTGCTTTAATTATGATGTCAACCAATGCTGTATAATAGGGTAGGCTAAGCTTTCACCCACAGAATGGGGAACACATCAGGCCCCAAATTAGCACAAATTCAGCCCAGCTCCTCAGAAAATACCCCCGACCACAACCACCATTAAGAAATATAGGAAAATACAGATCTGAAGTAACGCGAGTCTGCACACACATCTATGCATAATAGAGCAAGTGCAGTGTGTTTTTATATAAACACATATAGAGAAAATGCTTACACGGATGCACACGAAAAGAGCAGCTCTCAGTATTTGCCTGCGGTAGCATCAGCGCAGCAATTCACTTCAGCAGCCTTGGGGCTTTTGATGGGTCGTGCCTGCCTCTAAGGAAAGAGGAAGTTGCATCATCAGAGGCGGCCCGCAATTCATCAAAAGCCCCAAGGCTGCTGAAGTGAATTGCTGCACTGCGGTGACGCTACAGGCAAGTACTGAGAGCAGAGGGGAGGAAGCCCTGATCTCACCAGCCTTGCACGGACCGGCACAAAATTTTTGCACATCGATCTTGCCGGCCCTGCATGGATCGGCAGGAAATTTCTGCAGACCGGCAGTTGAAGAACACTGATGTAAATGATAACTGACTATTGTCATCATAAATACTGTGTTGAATATGTTAACTTTGTTTGACTTTTTAACACTTAATAGTTTTCTGTCTGCATGTTGTATATTTCTTATTTAGGTTCATGAATATAAGTTAAACTACATTTTATTTGTTACAGAATCAAAAGAAACTGTTTCTAAGACTGAAGGAAATAAAGGTATGACAGAAGAACTGAAGGAAACCACTGAAGTAGAAAATTCTCATACTTCACAAAGGTCTCGGAGCTTGACCAAAACAGAGAGTCCCAAAGAAAAAGTTAATGGAAGATCTATTAGAAAAAGACAGAATATTGATGCACAAAAGGACTTTGCTGATATGTACATTAAACTTGTTGAGGAAACTAACCCAGCTATAAAGTTGCCAAGGAAATTAAACCAAAATCTGAATGAAAGTGACATTAAGGAACTTTCTATTGAAAATGCTCAGGCCAAAAATGTACAGGTTATGCAAGAAGATATTTCTTTATCTGCTGGAGAAATCAGTATATCTAGTTTACCCAAAAAGCGGGGAAGACTACGAAAAGTGAAAATTGTAGGATCTTCAGTGGCAGCACAGGAAAAACCTATGTATAAGATAAAAGGTAAAGCATCAGAAATTACTAAACAAATTAAAGAGGTAGAAAATGAAATACAAAAGAGAGAAGTTTTCTCTTACTCATCAGTAACAGAGAAAAAAAGAGGAAGGAGGAAAAAATGTATAGAAGACAATGCTGTTTTTGAAACTACAAATCAGGCAAAACTTAAAGATGTCTTAAAAGTAAAAGAAACTGCAAGGTCAACAAGGATCAAAAGAAGTGGGACCCAATCTATAAGAGATCAAGAATCTGGAGAATCTGTGTTTCATGATTCTCAGAAAAAAACAAAAAAATCATCTCCAAGAATAGAAAAGAATTTGCAGACTTCTGAGATATTAACTGTAAACAATTCTTTATTGAAACAAATTGATCACATTATTGAAACGAAAAAAGTGGCTGGCCAAGTTAAAAAATCTGTACAGTGGCATCCCCTGCTGACTGATTTTAAGACATCTGTCCAAACAATCAAACCTAACCAAGAGACTCTAGAAGATGAAAAAGAAATTTCATCAACCAGTAGGAGACCTGGAAGAAAAAGTATTCTGGAGTTGAAGCCATCTGTAGTGCCAGCTAAAAGATCCAGAAGAGAAAATACTGTAGAGAATAATAAACAAGTTTCTATAACAACACATTTTACTATAGAAAGAAAACAAACCCGATTGCAGACAGCAAAGAATATACAAAAAGTAACTAAGCAAAAGATTACTGGAAGCTCCAATGAGACTGTTACAGAAACAAAAACACTTAGGAATGCAAAGCAAAAAGCACATCCTTCTCAACAATTTGGAAAGATATGTGAAACAAAAAAACAAATTCAAGAAGTTGAATCAATTTTAAGTGGTCAAGAAGAGAGTAAAGAATTGATAGTTGAAACTAGGAATGTAGGAGGATCTTTGGAAGATCAGACAAGTATAATGCCCAAGTCTAAAGTGACACGAACAGCAAAGAGAGCTGTCAGAGAACAAACAATTAAATCAGATTCATCAATAAATAAGACAAAAGCTGTTACGGGACGAAATCAAACTATAAGTGATCCGTTCTCACCATTTATAGGCTCACCATCTTTTTCAGCTTTGATCCTTGATTCTAATCCATCAAAAAATGTACCAAAAGCTGATTCAAGATTAAGACGATATAGGGCAGCTGCTAAAAATGACGACTTGCATACCAAGGAAAATGAGGCTATGCAGAAAACTAGTCCTGTATCAAATAAAAATAAAGCACCTATTAAAACAGTGACAGATTTTCAACCTATTAGCCAAAGGACTCGAAGAAAGGCTTTTGCTGGTGCTGTTGTTCAGGAAACTTTAATACATACAAAAGAACCATCCAGAAATATAAGAGCAGCATTAAAGAGAAAATTAACAAATGAAGTTGTTGGTGTAATACATCAGGAGACTTCACAACAAAAACTAGAGAATCAACTGGAAAGTGAAGGTCTTACGAGAGCAGGTCGTAGAGCAAACCTTTCAAAGAATAAGATTGAACTGGAAAAAAATGATTTTAGTTATAATGCACAAGATAACATATCTGCTGCAGGTGGAAGACAATGTTTAAAGGAGATGGAAGTGACAGCACATAAAATGGGCAGAGGCAAAGCTGATAAGAGTGAAAATCGTAGAAGAGGCCACAGCATGGCTCATGAAAAAAATCCTTCTCCAGTAAGTCTTTCAAGACGAGGCAGAAGGAAGCAAATGACAGATGAAATTCACACAGATACTGCTGTTCAGTCCATTCCTTCTAGAAGTAAAAGCAGCTTAGATGATAGAACACCAGCAAAGAAACTGAAAATGGGTAAGCTAATTATAACAAATTTGAACTGACTATTGTTTGGTTACAGCTCTGAATATTTTTTCATGGGAGATTGACATTTTAGTTCATTTTCTTCATCCATGATAGCTTGATATGCAGTCTGTCTACACTTTGTTCATTATAATTTACTGTGAAATGTTCAGTACTGTGGTATATTCTATGGGAAACAGAAGCACCAACATGCAGCAAAGTGGAACAGCTGATATCAGAGTAGCATTAACATGGATTGTCATTTATAGTTAGAAAATATAGAAGGTCAATAGAGCTAATGATGTAGTGGCTGCCTGTATTGGTGGCCATAATTAATTATAAGCATTAGGTACCAATGGCACATGATTTCTGTAAGACATTACTGCTTAGACTACATGTGCAAATGTTCTGCACTGTAATTTGGAAGTTTAAAGCTATTTGTGTTATACAAAAAATAATGTTTTATCCCAGGACAAGCAGGCAGCATATTCTCACATGGGTGGCGGCATCCACAGAGCCCCGGTACGTACAGCTTTAAAAGTGCATTGCCACTTTAAGACTTTAAGAAAGTTTGCGAACTGCCTGCACCACGCATGTGCGAGTGCCTTCCCGCCCGACGCAGGCTAGTGTCGCTGAACATTGTTCAGTTTTTTGCCATTTGCCTTCCCGCTCACGCAGTTTTTTCTGTTTAACTTTATTTCTTTTTAAAAGAAAAAATGAAGAACAACATTTTCTTCCAACTTTTTATCAGGGGTTTTGGCTACTGAGCCTTTCATTTTTTCCTCAGCCATTGCTTTGCCTGATGTGGTCTTTTTGATCATTTCTTTTCAGGCCACTAATGGGCTTTAAAAAAAATGTAGGTGCCCAAGGCCAACCTCTCTTCCCGGCACTTGGTGCTTCAGATCCTTTTGTCCAGTCCACTGGGTGAAACTAGTACCCAGTGTACTACCCTGCAGAAATATTCAAGAAATTTCAACAGGAAAGATTGTTCGGGACTTGCATGGGCATTGATCAGAAACTTTCATCATCGAAAACATCGACACCAGCATTGGGAGACATTGCTTCTTCTGGTAAGCCAGTTCACAGGTTGCCAGCTTTCCAATCTGCATCGCAGGTCATTTTGTATAGAGTCTCTTGATGCCAACCAAGCAATGATGCCCGCCTTCCGGCTTGCCTCAACCTCGAGGTGTGCATCCTTATTAAGCTCACCCTCTTCGGGGCAAGCCACAGTTCCGGCAGATAAGCCAGCAGTACCGGTGCTTTCCTTCTGGATACAGCTCAATGCGCTGTTCTGAAGCAACTTGGGAGCTGCATGTGACTGCTTACCTATGGTACCGCAACTGGTTTCTCTGGAGCGACATCGATCTTATCACCGGTCCAATTCTTTATTGACAATCCAATGAGCATCGTTCCTCTTCGGATGCTTCGAAGAGAATATATCGCTTTTTCATGTTATAAGACAACAGCTACACATCATACCTCTTCTAGCATCGGACCAGTACCGGTCTCAAAGTAAGCATTGATTTTTCTTGACGCATTTCAGCACCGGGGCCTTCATATCTTTCTTTTGTTTGTTGATATTCGATTTCTGGTGATGGAGTGGATGTTCTGTGGTGCTGTGTTTGGCTAGTGTTGGAGTGTAGTTTCGTGAGAGCTGGTTAGGTGGACTGTAGAGGATAGCTTTGGTCGTTTCTTAGTCCCTTTGCAAAGGCGCTCGCAAAGGCGCTCCCTTCTCCCCTGTAGGTTCAGCATCCATGTCCCTTCCTCTTCCACAACTTTTGGTCCATCATCCATATTCCCTTCTCTCCCCATCCCCAATTGCAGTCCACAATCTATTTACCCTCTCCCTTCTGCGATTCTGCCTTCTTTCACTCTGACCGCCACCCCTGTGGCATCTCCCTGCCATCCTGCTCCTGACCTGGCAACTGCTCTCCCTTCCCTGTGCAGGTCTGGTCTCTGATCGACTCTCCTCACTGTGTTGAGTTGGTATCTTTTATTTGCCGTCCCTCCCAAAGCAGCAGAGGCAGTGCTGTGAACAGGTTGCTTGTGGCCTTCCCTGCCAGAACCTATGATGCATCGGAAGTAATACAGCTGAGGAAAGACCCTGATGGGGCAGGCTGCAAGCAGCCTGTTTATAGCACTGCCTCTGCTAGCCAACCACTGCTGCTGCTTGGGGAGGGCTCGCGGGTAAGAGAAACTGGCTCCATAAGGGGAGGGGGCTGAACGGAGGACAGACCTGGGAAGGGGAGGGGGGGTGTCTGGTCAAAGCAGGACCAGGAGTGCGTGCCATTAGGCACTGAGCCTTTTATTGGCTCAGTGATGGAACGTCGGTGGGGGGGGGCGGAGTGCGCTTCCACGCCTACCTTCCCTCTGTTCCCGGTCGGCAGGTCCAAAGAAAAGAACCCCCTCCCTCCCCCCCAGAACTTTAAATTAAGAGCGTTACCGCTGAGCCTTCCAACTGGCTCAGCGGTGGAACGTCTTGGGGGGGGGGGGCGGCAGAGTGCAATCCCACGCCTACCTTCCCTCTGTTCCTAGTTGGCAGGTCTGAAGAAAAGAAAAAATAAACCCAGAACTTTAAATTAAGAGCGTTGCAGATGAGCCTTCCAACTGGCTCAGCGGTGGAACGTCTGGGGGGGGGGGGGGGACGGAGTGTGCTCCCACGCCTACCTTCCCTCTGTTCCCGGTCGGCAAGTCCAAAGAAAAGAAAACAGTATTGGATTTCTTCTATATTTATCCAATTTAAGCCTCAAGATCACTTCGATTCGAGTTCATCTCAGTGCTATCAATGCTTTTCACAGCCCAGCTGATGGTAAACATCGAACTGCTCATCCTGTTGTGTCCAATTTCATTAACAGACCTTTTTAAGGTCAAACTACCTCCAGTAGTTTGGGATCTCAAGGTTGTTCTCTCTAGAGTTCTGAAGGCTTCTTTTGAACCAATGTCCTCCGCTTATTTGAAATACACCACTTGGACAGTGTTTTTTTTTTTTCTCATCTCTCTTACCTCTGTTCAAGAAATGAGTGAATTTCAAGCACTGGTGGTGGATCCACCATTCACAGTGTTTCATGATAATAAAGTTGTGCTTCACACCCATCCGAAGTTCCTTTCAGAAGTAGTCACAGACTTCATCTAAATCGAACTACCATACTTCCAGTGTTTTTTCCTAAGACTCATTCTCATTCTGGAGAAAAGGCTCTTCATCCTCTTGTTTCCAATGAGCTTGGGCTTCCTTTTTACAGAGAACTCAGCCACATAGAGCATCTCTTCAACTTTTCATATCTGTTGATCCTAATAAGTTGGGACGTCCTGTATCCAAGAAAACTATCTCTATATGATGAGATGTTTGTATCGTTTTCTCTTATGCTCAGGCTGGGCTCCAACAGAAAGTTGCATCACAGCTCACAAGATCCAAGCTATGGCAGCTCAACTCCTATTGAAGCAATATGTAAAGCTGCTACTTGGTCCTCAGTTCATACATTCACATCTCACTACTGTCTGCAATTCAGTTCCAGATGAGAGGGTCACTTAGCCAAACAGTATTGCAAAATTTATTTTCTTAAAGGTCAACAATCCCTCCGTCCCATTCTAGTAAGCTAGGGAGTCCCACATATGAGAATATGCTGCCTGCTTGTCCTGGGATAAAGCACAGTTACTTACCGTTAACAGGTTTTATCCAGGAACATCAGTCCAAACTCCTTAAGAGAGACGACAACCATGGAGAAATTCAAATCTCCCCTTAAAACATTTCTTTTTAAAGATGCTTTCCAAGTTTAACTGTCCTTTTAAGGATTTTTTTAAACTTTATTTAGTTTACTTCCCTTGGACTGACATGTTGTCACCCTGTTCTTATGTATTTTCCTGCTCTCCTCTCTTTCCTTTAATTATATTGTAGTTCGCCCTTTATTCTTGTACCAGTTTGTTTTTGTTTCGTCTGTCTTGTCATGATTGTTGTTTTATTACAGCTGTTTTTGGCTATTATTTGTTCTCCCCTTGATTTTATTGTACAGCCACCTTGAAATTTATGATAAGACGGTATAACAAATTCTTAATAAACTTGAAAGTTGGAAACATCAGGCAGATATTCTCACAACCTACCCACGTACCCTGGTTGGCTTCTTAGCTTGCTTACATAACCGAGGAGCTGCTAGCCTGCGTCTGGCGGGAAGTTTGTGAACTTTCTTAAAGTGATGATTCACTTTTAAAGCTGTCTGTACCGGGGCTCCGTGGATGATGTCACCCACATGTGAGAATATCTGCCTGCTGTCCCTGGATAACACCTGTTACAGTAAGTAGCTGTGATTTTTGAACTAGTGGAGGAGGTCATGACTATGGTTAAAAAAGAAAAGCAGTGCTTCCTTGCCATTCTTTTCCTTTGTCAGGGAATAGCTGCAGTATAAGAAAGGCAGCTTTGTCTTTGTAGCATTGCATCTGTTTTAGTGTGTTAAAGGTTAAACCATTATTCTGTATTAAACTGTGTTCTCCTCCCCCCCCCCTCCCCGCCAGCTTCCACAACTCCAACTTATCCTTAGACAAGCAGGCAGCATATTCTCGCATGTGGGTGATGTCATCCACGGAGCCCGGCATGGACAGTGGTAAAGTGTGCTGCCACTTTAAGCTTTTAGCAAAGCTTCGAGAGTGCCCGAACTGCGCAAGTGCCTTCCTTCCCAATGCCAGCTCACTAGATCATCAGTTTTCATCTTCCATGGAATGAAGATGACCTTGAGTTGCCTTCCCACTTCTATTTTTTCAATTATAAAATATAAAAAATTAATAAGGTTCGGTGTTAAGGGGCCCTCAGACAACTTTAAAACCTTTGCCCCTGTCATCAATGTCAATGATTTTTCAGCCTCTCTTCTCTTAACGGTCTCATCCTTTCCAGCTGGCCCTGACTCTGGGACTGTATACACAAATAAGAAAGGAAAAACAATCCTAACAAACTACCAGAATGTTTTATTCCTCTCTCTTAGAAATATTAGGTCTGGAGTCAGATTTCCAGTGAATTGGACTTTTCTCTATTGCCGATCCCTATCGGTACCGATGGACATCGACATCAAATAGCATCAGTGGCATATCTAGCATGCCTTTCATCGACACCATTGCAGTGGACATTGTAGCCAGCACCAGAGCCTTAGGCCGGGATTCTGCAGTGCCTCCAGTGGCTATAGTCCAAAATTACATTAGCGTGTGACTCAGAAAGGAGTCACCCTGCAGGGTTTAAAGGGACAATACAAAAACCATCAAAGCAAAGTTTCAAGGCAAAAATAAAAGAAAAATTTACTTATTAGCATAAAGGTCAGAATGGCTCAAAATCCACTGTAACACGCAAATGCACAAAACAAAAAGCCAGAGGAAAACACGGGCAGAATCCAGGATTTTCATTCCTAATGCAAACAGTTCTTTCTGTGATTCAGTCCTTCACAGAGCTGCTTATCAAAAAAGCTTCTTTTCCCCAAGTCTGCTCCTAGCAGAGCTCGGACAAGCACAGTTCAGAGAACCAACATTCAAGTCCTGGAGAATATACTTTCTCACTCAAACATCCTCAGCACAAACACAAAAAAAAACCTCAAGCCTAAAATGTAGGAGGGCTGGGCAAACAGGAGTGTTTCAAGTTTGCTTGCAAAAAGCCCTAACAGCTTTTCAAAATTCCCACCCAGATGAATGCAAACTTCTCACAACACTCACAGCTTTTTAGAAAAGTGCACAGTGTAGGAAGTCCATGAATATGACTGGGAGCAGAAAAAGAACTCAGCCAACTATAGTAGGAAAAAAAACCTCTCAGTCTTTTTGCTCAGCTAGAGCTGGTTGCTACTCCAACTTCCATAAGTTCTGGGGCTCCACACAAATCCTCAGCAGGCAGTTCCCCTTGCAACTCCATGGGCATCTCCTCATCAGTTGCTAGTAACTCTGAAGTGGCTTCAGCTTTATCCACTTCCATAGGCAGACAGGCATTACCCTCACTTGAGCCAGGCAGCTCCTCAGGGAGAGCCCTAAGCTTCCTCCATAACCTTTCTCACAGCTTGTTGAGCACTGCTGGCTTTTCAAGGGGGAAGACAAGCCCTGTTCTAGCTGAGTCAATACCTAGCTGCTCCTCTCTTTGGCTCCCCTGGTGGTGACCTGGATAATAGGTATTCTGCTTGTTCTCAGGTCTGGCTTTATACTCCTGGGTCCTAGCTCTGCTGTGTTCATGAGAAGGTTTGTGTAAAGTTTTCCCAACCCCCGGCTCTGAAGAGCTTACTGTAGGGGTGTTTCGTTATTCACACCTGAAGGTTAGGCCTCATACAGCCTGAACCATTGTCTGCCAGAAATCATTCCAGCATGAACCATGCAAGAAGAGAAAGAAGAAAACATATTTGCTGTTTATGATACCTGATGCATTCTGGTTATGTACCAGAACTGTATTCTAGTCAAGGACATCCAGCTATGCCTACATGCTCAGCCTGTGTGAATCTTGGGGGAGGCATTGCTCCTATGCTGTTCTTATCTCTCTGAAGGCACCTCTGTTACACAGCCTGTGCGAGACTTTACACAGAAAGACTATTCATCTAAGTTCTGTTTCTGGATTGGTCCTGAGAGGTCATCTGACGAGAACCAAGTAGAAGGTGCCTAATTATTGATTAGTCTATGCTAGGATGTAAGGGAGCTTACATCGTATCATAGGTTTCTCTGCACATCTTCTATAATAATTAAGACCTGAAAAGTTACCTATTGTGACTCTCTCCCTGAGAGAGAGGAACCGGACTTTTATACAGATCTGGATTCCATCACATAAAGAAACCTTTGCTGCCAACCTAATTTACAGCTATTCCAGTGGCTGACGGACTCTTGTTCCTGTACCAAGGAAATTCATATCTTTCATGCTGAGGAGAAGATGACTTCCGTCTCCCGGGCTAAGACCTAATCGGATGGTGAGATAAGGAAATTATCTATCTTATCAACTGGGGCTAGATAAAAGTATTCCATTGTTGTATAGGATAAGGAGTTGTAAAGTTACTCTTGATGATAAGCTATTTTTAGAGTTGCTGCTAATCATGAATTATTATAAGGAATTATTTAGTGTGTAAGAATTAGTTTTACTCATTTATCTAGCAAGTGTTGTGTAATAATTATGTAATGAGATATATGTATGTACAGAGACATTGTGAATAATAATTAGTTATTATTTACTGCTGGCTTGTAAATTATATTTTTATATTTCTAATAAAATTCTTCATATAGCCTTGGTCTCTATTCTTAGTATAAACTGGCAAGATAACGAACCTTGGTTAAGGAGTTTATGGTTTCCCCTAGAAAACTAAGAAACACGTGACTGATTTATGTTATACTAATTAGTACATCCATAAATCTACCTATATTACCCAATCCCCCCATATCCCAGACCTTATGTAAAGCTTGTTCAAAATATGTCTCACCTAGCAATAATTCCTCTCTACCAGAGGGTAATAGGAAAGCTCGCAGTTGGTGATAGTGAAAGAGGTCTCGTTCTAAGAGGCCATATTCCTCTTCCATTTCTTGAAATGAAACCATTCTCCCATCCTTCCGCACCTGTCCCAAAGTGTGCAAAGATTGCTTAGCCCATTGTAAAAAGGTCATGTAAGTTTGGTTAGGGGAGAAGTCGGGGTGAAATGATATAGGGGAAAGATGAAAATATTTATGCTCTGGGAAGAGGCGGGAATGTAAAGCAATCCATGTTTGTAAAGGCCCCTGCATTAAAATAGGAAGTTCAGATAGAAGTTGACGCAATGTATTTAAGGGCAGCCACGGTTGTGCCCATAACAGTATTGTAGGGATATAGTGTTGTTCAAGATGAACCCAAAACGCAGGGGATCTTGCCATTCAAGTAGCCAAAATTTAAACCTGGCCTGCTAAATGATATGTGGCAAAGTGAGGAACCCCCATACCACCCCGGTGTCTAATTTGGCATAGTAATGCTCTATTGACCTGAGGAGGCTTATGCTTCCATACATATGCAAAAGGAAAAAGAAACGGCAAAGGATAGAAATAAATACAATAATTTTGGTAGTATTACTATTTTAACCGCATTAATGCGACTGAGCCATGAAGTACTATAAACCCTCCCAACGATCAAGGTCAGACATAAGTTCCTGTAATTTAAGCGGGAAATTAAATTTATATAGAGCAGCAATAGAATTCGTTAGGTTTACTCCCAAGTAGCGAAGTGATTTATCTGCCCACAAAAATGGATGGTGAAGGCAGAGCATTAACACCTACGAATTGTTAAGGGTGAGATTAAGAATGACTGATTTGGACATTTTAATTTTGAAGCTTGAGGCTTCCAAAATGTCCGATACTGCAGTCAGAGACTTTGCGGGGTCACTGAACGACAATAGGATATCATCGGTGAATAGCAAGATGCGTTTTTCCCCAGAAGGCAAGGAAACCCCCAGTAGACTCCTGAATGAGACACACCAAGGGCTCCACTATATGCAGATAGCAAGGGCGATAGTGTACAGCCCTGTCGAGTTCCCTGAGGAAGTTCAAATACTTCCAAATATTGACCATTAATTTTCAATAAAGATAATGGTTGGCGATATAATGCTTGAATCCAATGCAAATAAGGCCCCTTAATATCCACCCGACGTAAAACCGCCATCATGAAAGGCCAAGACACCCGGTCAAATGCCTTCTCCGCATCCAGAGAAAGCAATATAGCCAGAATATGTTGTGACTAGGCAGTATCAATGATATGTAGGGCTCTGCGGATGTTATCTGATACCTTCCTACCTTGGACAAATCCAGACTGGTCCGGAAGCACTACCGCTTCCAAATACATTTGGAGGCGAGCTGCCAAGATTTTTGTGTAGATTTTATAGTCAGTTGACAGTAAAGAGATGGGTTGATAAGAACTATAGTGTTGGGGATTCTTGCCAGGTTTAGGTATCAGGGTGATAGCAGCTAATCTCCACGAATGAGGAAGAACAGTAGTCTCATCAAAATCATTATAGATTCTCAACAAGAGAGGGGCCAGATAAGTAGTGAATCTGTTACCAAAGCCATCTAATCCAGGTGCCTTGGAATTAGGTAAATCCTTTATTGCCCATAATACCTCTTCTAATGTGATTGGTTGAGACAGTGTCGCAGCCTCTGCTAAAGATATCTGAGGTAGCTTTACCTTAGCCAAAATGTTACCAATCAGGGTATCGGAGGGTGCTGTTTCTGGAGTGTAAAGAGTTCAAAAATACTGCTGGAACTACTGGTGTATAACCTGAGTGTCAAAAGATAGTTTTCCCCCATCATCCAAAATCCCTGCAATATAATTTTGTTCTCTGCGTTTATGAAGCTTATGTGCCAATAACTGACTAATCTTATTATTAAATTCAAAATAATTTTTTTTAGTCTATTCAACTGGTTTGCTATATCCCTAATTCTAATTCGTGGAACTGATGTTTCACCTCTTTTAGTTTAGTCTTGGGCCCAGTTTTATTTCCAGTGGTTTGTAATTCCCATTCTGCCTGCGTAATTTGTGTTTGAAGATGGGATTCCCATTCTTTTCGTGTTTTCATCAGGTGGGCATTACTGCTTTTAAAGATTCCCATAGGATAGCAGGCTCCAGACCCAGGCTATCATTAATGTTAAGAAATTCTTGCAACTGAGATTCCAGGACTGTGATATTATCCGGATCTAATAATAGAGAATCTTGTAATTGCCAATAACGCCTACCTATCTTTGGTGGGCCTAGTTGAAGAGTCATGGTGACTGGGGCATGATCAGACCAAGTTGCTTGATGAATCATGATCTCAGAAAGCAAACCCAACTGGACAGCCCCCAAAACTACATATCAATTTGTGAAAATGAGGAGTGCCTGGGTGAGAAAACAGTGTACTCCCGGGTTACTTGCCTGCCAGAAGTCAGGCCCCATTGATTAAGAAAACTGCAGCTGCATCTTTTGTTGCACGCATCTGCCATAGCAGACTGCAGACTTCTCCTTCAGAGCTTGGGGACTTCTATCTCCACATATTTAATGAGGGCATGAATTATGTGGTTGAAGCTCTTTATGACATCATTAGAGTTTTGGGTAAGGTTTTAGCTTACTTCATTTTGGTTACTGGATAGTCTGGATCAACAGTGAGCGGGCAACTCAGCCTCCAAGGCTACTCTCATTAGATGCTGTTTGGCAAAGGGCTAGACAGCCTTGTGTCTGATGTGGCAGATCGCCACCCCAAATCCCTCCTAGATAATAGAAGCCATCGACCTGCCGGAGGAAATAGGAATAATTTTTGTGCCTCCAGGAGATCTTGCCAATTTTTCTCTGGTTACTCCTCTCAGAGTTCCAGACAGAGATTTGGCAATTATCAGCACCAACAATCTGCAGGAGCTCAGCCTCCAAGAAACAGCAATGATGCCAGGAGGATAGCCAATCCTCCTCATATTAGTGGGCGTCTGTCAGCATTCAGGGTCAAATGGGAACAGATCTTGTTTGATCGTTATGTGATGGACATTATCAGGGAAGGGCACGAGATCGAGTTTCATCAGCCCCCTCCAGATCTGTTTCTTGACTCCCCAGCTGGATGGCTAGAGAAGCAGGTAAGTCTCTTAGACATTCATGCAATAGAACCAGTTCCCAATGAAGAATCGGATTCATGCAGATATTCCTTATATTTCATAGACCAAGAAAGGCACAGAAGATTGGATTTGGAGTCTGTAAACAAGACCCTAAAAGTTCCCCACTTTCGTTTAGAAATAATCTGCTCTGTCATAGCTGAGGTGCCTCCGAGATAATTCCTTGCCTGTCTGGATTTGATGGAGGTATATCTTCAGATCCCCAGACAATAGCTGAGATTTCATGTGCTTCAGCGCCACTTTCAGTTTTTGGTGCTCCCCTTCAGTTTGGCCACAGCTCTCTGTATCTTTACCAAGCTGATGGTGGTTGTAGCAGCCCATCTTCACCAGATGGGGATCCAGGTGCTTCTTTTCCAGGATCCGGGATGTGGCTACGTGCATAGGAAAAATAATCAAGCCCCAAGACCACCACCCGATGCTCCTCATCCACGTTGGAACGAATGACACAGCCAGGAACTCACTGGAGAAGATACCGGAAGACTTTAGAGCCTTAGGTGCGAAGCTGAAGCAGATGGAAGCGCAGGTGGTTTTCTCCTCCATCCTACCAGTGAGAAACAATGGAAGAGCTAGAGAAGAAAGAATCCAGAAGACAAACGAATGGCTACTGGGATGGTGAAAAGAGATGAACTTTGGCTTCCTGGACCACGGAGAGACACTTCAGGGACTGCAGGGACCAGATGGGCTACACCTAACCAGAAGAGGGAAGAACGTCCTGGGACAACGCCTGGCTCACCTGCTCTGAAGGTTATGTAGGTGGAGTTGTCCCAACCCTTTTATTATTTTTGCCGCCATCCCCATTGGGAGTATCTCCTTATTCAGCTAGAGACAAAGCTGACATGGAAAGTGGAGGAGCCACTGAAGGCCAGATCCCCTGCAAGTGCCCAGTAAGCTCAAATGCTTATTATTGCTAGGGGAGAGCACTGACAGACAGGGTTGGAAGACTTAACCATCAAGTGTGGCTGCATTTCCCTGCTGTCTAAGGATAACCCTGTTACAGGTAAGCAATTCTGCTCTTTCGGATAAAAGGAGACTTGGCTATTTGCTAGATTTAAAGGATCCTTACACCCACTTAACAGAACATCCAAGTCACAGAAACTATTTCATATGAGTAGAAAATACCCCCAGACTTTGCATACTACTCTTTGGACTGGCATCAGTACCATGGTAGTCTCAAAGGCCCTGATTTTATGAAAGCCACCTAAATTTAGGTGGCGACATCGGCACCTACTTTAATTGAGCAGTAGGCTTAATCAGTGCTGATATTAGTACTCAACACCTCACAATCTGCCTTCATTGGACTTATTGAAAATTAGGTGCCTAACTCGAAAATCTTGATTCTGTAAAAAGTAGGCACCTAGCTCAGAGAAGGTGCACAAGACTTGATGCTACTATTAGCACCTAGCTTTAAGCGGACTTTTATAGAATTAGGGCCACAATGTATACTGCCATTTGTGACACATTTATGCATTGGCCTTCCAAACAAACAGAAGGTGGTCTAGATTAACTAATTGTAATCTGCTAATACAAAGAAAATGAACTGTGAGAGTGCTGATTTTTATTGAAATGTTCTTGGTATTTTGAAATGTTTTCATACTGTACCAGTTAGTTTGATGCAGTGGAAGTTATTACTTACTCTATGGGATTTTTGGCATATTACTAGTTATTTTTTGTTAGTATTGTTACACAGTGAATGTTTTCAAAACTTGTATCACAGTATAGTGTGCTTCTTTTCTCAGGGATTGAACACAATACAGTTCAACAAAAAAACAAGAGAAGAAAGGGAAGATAACTTGGAAAAATGAATCACAAGCTTGTAGAACAATTCCTGAAGTGTATGAGAAAATGTACTAACCATTCTTAAATCAGTTTTTTATTTGCCTGTGCATTGTTAATGAGGATATGCGTGCAAATTGTTTTTAATGATAATTTTTCAGTATGCTTTTTTCTTGTAATTGGGTGAATTTTTAAGTAATGTATTTAAAATTGCTTTATTTTCTTGGGTTTTGGTGTTTCTTAACAAATTTTGAATATATCTTGTCTCATTTTAAATATATATGGTATTGCATTCTTTTATATAGCTCAACAAAAAATGGATAACAGTGTCATTTTTGTAAATGGATGCTGATTTTCTAATACATTCAATAAATATTTGCATTTTATATGTAAACTAGTAAAGATAATTTTAAGATTGTTTAATTGATATTTCTTCATGCTTACTAAACTATATAATATAGTAAGTCATATGCTGTCTTCTAACTGGATGTTCAAACATGTTAAAAAAATCAAGCGAGTTGAAAAAGGAAATATGTGGGACTCAAGTATTCCAGAAGTATATAGCTATTAAACATCAGTGCAAATAGTGAGACTGATACTTTTAAATAAGAAACTATGAAGAAATTTTATTCCATATTTTTAAGTCAAAAGAACTTTTCATTTTCTTAAATAGATTTGCTACTCATTGTTTGTAGTAATGCC
This sequence comes from Geotrypetes seraphini, assembly GCF_902459505.1. NCBI lineage: Eukaryota > Metazoa > Chordata > Amphibia > Gymnophiona > Dermophiidae > Geotrypetes > Geotrypetes seraphini. The sequence goes on along the minus strand of NC_047087.1, from coordinate 274,406,849 downwards.
ATTTCAGTATGACTAGCCTTGCACATACTGAGCTAAAACTGGTTTCTGTATTTTTGATATGCTAATACATTTATTAACTCTTTTTGTCTTAATTTAGAAGAAACTGTAGTTCATAAAATATGTACTTTGTTTTATCTTTTATTACAAATGTGAATTATAAATTTACCACTCTAATGTATTAGTACTTTAGAGTTTTTGATTTATTCTAGTTTCTTGCTTCTGCTGAATAGGTTTCATATGCTTAAATATAATTCAGGAATCATTGAATTTACTATAAGGCAGGTTGATTATATTGCATTGGTATTTGTCAGCTACAAATACAAAACTGTAAAATTCTGTAAATATTTTATATAATTTAGCATTTGTCCATTCTTTGAAATGGTCATTATTTCTCTGAAATACTCATTACTTTTAGTTGATCAAAAGCAAGATTAATATGGCCATTTTGATATTTTACCATTTATACAAAATTCTCATTTCAGATTGGCCATAATTTTGGCATAGACTATCAAGAATGCAAGTAAATCCTTATGACTATGAGAAAAAGATGTAATTGAGATGACAGAGTACAATTGATCAGCTTTGTAAATAAGAGATTAGACTTGGTCAGGGTGTTGGATTTTTTTTTCTGTGGGGTGGAGGGGTTTAGGATTGAAATATCCAGGTGCCACCCATTGCAGAGCAAATACAAAGATACTTAGAGAACACTCATGTTAAAGATTAACACAGAATCTTATTTCTGTACCCAATTGCTACCCTTTCGTTGTATTAAAGTCACAAATATTCAGTCATATCAATATATTACCTTGGGAAATTTGATTTCTGTTCTGAATAATTTGTGCTGTATTGCCCATGTTTTCTCCAATCCAGTAAATTGCTTCTTTGTTTTAAATTTTTGTTCTACATGTTATAAACATTTAATAATTTAGATATGTTATGACAAATATTTTTGTACTTATAAAATTAGATGTTTCAGTGTAAATTATTGAAAAGCTTTACAAAATACACCTTTGTGTTGTGTGGATAATGCTTATGAATTCTTTTTTAAAATATTTTGAAATGTCAATAAATTTAAGTTATGGATGGATAAAATAGATGCTTATGAGACAAAACAGGTCTCCAATTTGCAGTCTGCATGACATTGCAATGTGGCCTACTTGAGTTTTTAAGCAAAAGTGTTTTTACTCAAAACACACGATTTTGAAGCAGTGCAGGGCCATAGATTTTGTATACATTATGCTGTAAAAGGCTAAAATACTCATGCAGTCCAAACATATAGAAATCTATAGTTAAAGGGATTTAACCAAGTAGGAGAGGTTTCTGCTGAGAAAAGCTCTTCTGAGCTAGCTGACAGCTGATATTTAGCAGCACTTAACCCAAGCAGTGCCACTGATTATGGGCTCTAACTGGTCATTGAGATATTGACTAGGTTAGTGGCAGGCTAGGAGTGGAGTTTGGGCCAAGCCAGTGCTTTTAGCTGGTTAACAGTGACATTCAGTCTACTAACCAGCTAATTACCTCTGGGCTTAAATATGAGGTGCAACAGTTGCTAACCCTTAGAATTGTACTGACTAGAAATGTTCCAAAAATGTACTAGATTTCAGACCAATTGAGGAGTAATTTTTTTTTCCTTCAGTGAACAATGAAGATGGGATTTGTTGCCAGAGGATATGGTCAAAGCATTTAACTGAAGAAGGTTTAGATAAATTCACAGAGAAAAGTCCATACAAAAGCTGCTATTAGCTACATGACTCTGAGGATAGCTACTGTTAGTTTTTTGGTTTGTTTGTTTTTTTATTATTTTTATTTATTGAAAATTATACAGAATATTGCAAGATATTCCTGATTGGGAAAGACTGAGCTACAAATTCACTGAAAATCTTCCATATACCAGAACCTAAGAGAAGAAAAAAAAATATATGCATTATAATAACTGTCCATATTAGAAGTCATAAATAATGAGTCACTTGATACTAAACTAATCAGACAACATAACACTATGGGATGGGAAAAGGGGGCAATGTCTGGAAAGCAGTATATACTAATGCTCAAAGTATGGGAAACAAGATTCTGGATCTAGAAGCTGTGATGGAAGAAGAGGAGTTGGATATACACTTCTCCCTCTGTATTCGCAGTTTCTGTACATTTTTTAGATGTTAGTGATAGGAAGAAGTGCAAAAGTGGATTTGTGAGTCTCAAAGGTGAAGGGGAGAAATATGTAGAAGCTGATAAATATTTCTGTTCTGTGTTCAAGGCTAAACTGCCGGGAGTAGGACCACAGAAGACAAACCTGAATTTGGATTGAGGAGTAATAGACCCTAATCGATTTTCCAGAGGGTTGTGTTTGTGAGGAGCTAGCTAAAATAAAGGTAGACAAAGCGATGGGGCTGGATGGTGTACATCCAAGGGTGCTGAAGGAACTTAGGGAAGTTCTGATAGCTCTGCTGACTGACCTTTTCAACGAGTCTCTAGAGTCGGGAGTGGTACTGGAGGATTGAAGAGGGGCGGTGTGGTCCCTCTCCACAAAAGTGGAAATAAGGAAGAAGTAGGGAATTTCAGGCCAGTAAGTCTGACTTCTGTGGTAAGCATATTAATAGAAACGCTTTTAAAACAAAGAATAGTCAAGTTTCTGGAATCCTGTGATTACAGGACCAGAAGCAACATGGATTCACTATACGTAGGTCTTGTCAGACAAATCTGATCAACTTCTTTGACTGGGTGACCAGAGAATTGGATAGAGGATGTGTGCTAGATGTGGTGTATTTAGATTTTAGCAAAGCCGTTGACAGTGTTCCACACAGACATCTAATAAATAAACTGAATGCCCTTGGGATGGGTCCCAAAGTGACTGGCTGAGTCAAAAACTGGTTGAGTGGAAGGCAACAGAGTGATCAATTGAGATTACTCTGAGGAAAGGGATATTTCTAGTGGTGTGCCTCAAGGATCTGTTCTTGGGCCTGTTTTTTTTAAACATTTTTATAAACAATATTGCTGAAGGGTAGTCTGGTAAGATTTGCCTCTTTGCAGATGATACCAAAATCTGCAATAGAGTGGTGTGAATAACATGAAGAAAGACCTGGCAAAGCTTGAAGAATGGTCTGAAATTTGGCAGCTAAAATTTAATGCTAAGAAATGCAAGGTCATGCATTTGAGCTGCAAACACCCAAAGGAACAGTGCAGTTTAGGGGGTGAAGAACTTATGTGCACAACAGAAAAGCGGGACTAAGGTGTGATTGTATGTGATGATCTTAAAGTGGCCAAACAGATAGAAAAGGTGACGGTGAAAGCTAGAAGAATGTTAGTTTGCCATAGGGAGAGGTATGGCCAGTAGGAAAAAGGAGGTATTGATGCCCCCTGTATAAGACTTTGGTGAGACCTCATTTAGAATATTGTGTACAATTCTGGAGGCTGCACCTTCAAAAAGATATAAAAAGGATTAAGTCAGTCCAGAGGAAGGTTACTACAATGGTATGTGGTCTTCATCATAAGGCATATGGGAACAGATTTAAAGATCTCAATCTGTATACTTTGGAGGAAAGGCAAGAGAGGGGAGATATGATAGAGACATTTAAATACCTATGTAATTTATATGCGCATTTGAAAGGAAACTGTGCACAATGAGATGGCATAGGATGAAGTTAAGAGGTGATAGGCTCTGGAGTAATCTAAGGAAATACTTTTTTACAGAAAGGGTGGTAGATGCATGGAACCGTCTCCCGGAGGAGGAGGTGGAGACAGAGGCTGTGTCTGAATTCAAGAGGGCCTGGGCTTGGCATGTTGGATCTCTCAGAGAGAGAAAGAGATAATTGTTACAGTGGATGGACCGACTAGATGGCACATTTGGTCTTTATCTGCCATCATGTTTCTAAACACACAAAGGGTAGCACATGTCCAATAAGTCATCTGCTTGCTGTTATTAGTATACAAAGGTTCAAATAACAGTCAGAGAGAACATCTGTTCTGCCTGCATAACAATCAACAGACGCTACCAGTTTCAATAGACACTACTGACAAGAACTCAGCTGGAGCTGGCTAGAACAATGAGTCAGGTAGAGCAACTGTCAAAAGAGAAAAACAAGTCATGAAACTGCGATGCTGTTCTTAGACTTACCAGGCCTGCAATTACTACTTTGTTCTGCATGAGGGAGATGAGGTAGAAGCTGTTGGAAATGGTTTGTGGAGGTGGGGAGAGGGCAGAAGCAGGTGGGAGGGAGAGAAGGAGCAAAGTTAAAGATGCAGGATGGAAGGTGAGTGGGAGAAAGGGGGCAGATGTATGGAAAAGATACACAGAGGAAGGAAATATTGATGAAAGGAGAGAAGGGAGATGCTGGATGGGATGGGGGGAATAAGCTGTAGAGAAGCAGGGAGACCATTCCTATGGTAGCAAGGCTTGTTCCTGGGTGGGTTCCGGAACTGGAGCATAGGCTTTTTGGCCCTGTCTGTCCTGAGGGTTTATTGGATGCTTGACTGTGTTTTCCCTGCCCCTGTTGATGTGTGTGGAGCTGTGGTGGTTTGATGTCTCGGTCCAATTTCTGGTTTGACTGGCAGCCCAAAGAAACAAGCATATGAATTGTTTTTACATGCTTGTCTGAGACAGAAGTCTTCTCCATTCCCCAGCTGCTGTTAGAGCTGAAGCAGACACAGTTCCGAAAGAACTGCAACAGAACCGAGTACAGTGTATTGCTATCTAATGGGAGACTTCGGGAGAAGGAGTCTCAAATTTCAATTTTAAAGGTTTCTAGGGCTAGTATTTAGGGTCCCCTACCTCAAAAACACCCTTTTCACAATTGTTTGTATTTTAATTTAGCTCTCCCAGGCTGTGTTTTGGCAGTAAAACACTGCTGCAGTGACTATCTTGGTTTTCCTGATTTGATTTTAAAAGCATCTATCTGCCTCAGAACATCTCTTTTACCCTTGATTCATGCCAAGAGCTCATTATCCCGGCTCAGTGAATTTTCCTGTCCCTGCACCAATCCTGCAAGCTCCATCCTCATCTGCATAAGCCTCCCCCACTTTAAAATCATAAGCGGTTAAGGCAGAGCTTACAGGGTAGGGACAGTGACAAAACTCTTGGAGATGGGATGAGGAAATTGAGTTCCTGTGGGGACAAATTTATCCCTGTGTCATTCTCTAGTGTAAATGCTCAGTCGCTGGACCTATGAGAAGAGTCCCTGCAGAAGTCCTCTGTAGCCTGTTCATGGTTTTACTCCTGATTTTATGAGTCTAATGTTTGAAGCGAATAGAATGCTTGGTATGATCAAAAAGGGTATTACAGCCAGAACGAAAGAAGTTATCCTGCCGTTGTATCGGGCGATGGTGCGCCCGCATTTGGAGTACTGCATCCAATATTGGTCGCCGTACCTTAAGAAGGATATGACGTTAGTCGAGAGGATTCAGAGGAGAGCGACACGTCTGATAAAAGGTATGGAAAACCTGTCATATTCTGAGAGATTGGAGAAGCTGGGTCTCTTTTCCCTGGAGAAGAGGAGACTTAGAGGAGATATGATAGAGACTTATAGGATCATGAAGGGCATAGAGAGAGTAAAGAGGGACAGATTCTTCAAACTTTCTAATAATAAAAGAACAAGAGGGCATTCGGAAAAGTTGATAGGAGACAGATTCAAAACAAATGCTAGGAAGTTCTTCTTTACCCAACGTGTGGTGGACACCTGGAATGCGCTTCCAGAGGACGTAATAGGGCAGAGTACGGTACTGGGGTTCAAGAAAGGATTGGACAAATTCCTACTGGAAAAGGGGATAGAGGGGTATAGATAGAAGATTACTACACAGGTCCTGGACCTGTTGGGCCACCGCGTGAGCGGACTGCTGGGCACGATGGATCTCGGGTCTGACCCAGCAGAGGCATTTCTTATGTTCTTATGTACCTCGATGAGAACTCCACTAACTTGGAACATGAGGATGTTACTGTTCAGACTTTATGGTAGATATTCTGCAAACATGATGTTTGGATAGACTGGAGTGAGCTTTAGACGGCAATTTCAGCATTTGGAACCTAGGACAATACCAGGTGGACTTTACAGTCTATGACCCAGAAATATCAAAGAAAAGACAAGTTAATTTAATCATGTATTTTTAATGAGTATAACTAATGGGCAGACTAGATGAACCGTTCAGGTCTTTATCTGCCATCATTTACTATGTTACCTGAATTATCAGGGGTGACCTGCACCAGCTGTGATTGCACAGGTGGGTTTATCCTCAGAGAAATCCATTCCTCCAATGAAAGTTCATATGCAGGGTCCAGAGGTCCAGTTGGAACAGGACTAGGATGACGGCGAGGGGGGGGTCAGAATCTATGCCTTACTCCCTCAGATTCAGGGTCTCATGCAGGCGCCATCAGCAGAGTGGTGACCATGGAGAGGACCCCACAGTGTGCTGCTTTTTTAAGGCTGCTGTCTTGCTGGATGTCATTACAGGATCTTTGCAGGAGTTAAATCTTGAATCCCCACAGATTTCTATCAGCCCAGACCACGTTTTTCCTTAAACAGCCTGACATGACAAAGATGCTGATGGAGTATTGGGAGTCCCTGGAGTATCCCTTGAGGGTTGCCATAACAATGTCCAACTTGTACCCAATGGCTCTTCATTTTCAACAGCCGTTTGCTCTGCCTGAAGTGAATTTGTTGGTAGCACAATTTACAAGTGCACTTCTCTGCCTAGTGAAGGTGGAGTGATTTTGAAGGATGTTGAAGCCCGAAGCATAGATGTAGTCCTCAAAGGTAATTTGAGGACTTGGCTCTGGTTCTGAATGTGGCAGCAGCGGTTTCCTTTGTTGCATGCAACTGCCATACTGCAGTATTTTTGCATCAGGCTCCAACGGTGGAAAATTATGTTTATCCACATTTGCTAATTTCAGGGGTGGATTATGTTATACATGCTTGGAAAGCAAAAAAAACGACAACGAAGCTGATTAATTGGTGTTCAGTTGCTTTTATTGTACAATAGACGCAACACGATTGTGTTTCAGCCCAAAGGGACCTAGCTCAGGATTCTAAAATAAACATTGAGATATCATGAATACATATACATCCTTACCAATAAATGTCATTTACTTTACCCTATCAGCTGAATGGCACAACATTGCTAGAAGGGATGCAGTTTGATATATTACCTTATTTCAGCCACACCGTGGCAGATACTCACCTATTAGTTGCAGTCTATAGGCAACCCTTAAATGATTAATCTTTCTTCATATTTTAATTGCCTTCAGAATGGATACTTTTAAGTATTAATACACATTTTTGGCATATCACCATAAGTTCTATGCAGCAAGCTAATTATCTAATCTTACATAATTACTGATTGTTTCCTTGCAGTTTGTATACATATATTGTCCATAGGAGACTTTAATCTATCAAATGAAGTATTATGATTTTGATACAACTTGCAGTTCAGTGTTCGCATCAAAATCGTCATTTAAATATAGCAATATCTTTGCCTCATTGTTCAGAAATGACAGTTAGTACCCCATCAAATACATCAGCTGTGATCTTATCATGGATTTCCATGGGTATTACCAAATAAGAATACTGTCCAAAGCCCTTGACATAGGTACACCCTCCTCTTCTCTTCTCCTCCCCCCCTCCTCCTTCCTCACCCCCCTCTTTAAATCGCTTTGAGCCTATCTAGGTATGAGCGACGCAGAAATAGAAGATAAGATTAGATTAGATTTTTCAATGTGATTACTTGTGGGAATCTACCAAGTTTTTTCAGTTCCATCTAATTTCGTTTATTTCTTTGTAGTTTTCTGCTGTCAAGGATCCATAACATTTCTCAGGTAACATTTTATTTTCAAATTCAATGTCAATAGACATAAGTAAGTAAAGTAAGCACATACTATTCAGTGTAGGCACAAATTTGCTAAGACAAGCTTTGAGAGCTCATTTGGGATCATCTTTCATATACATTATGGCCATTTTCATCTGTGGTTCTCAAAGTCTGTGATTCAAATGTGTGTATATACATAACAACATAAGAATAGCCTTACTGGGTCAGACCAATGTTCCATCAAGCCCAGTAACCCATATTCACGGTGGCCAATCCAGGTCACTAGTACCTGGCCAAAATCCAAGGTGTAGCAATATTCCATGCTACCAATAAGAGGGCAAGGAGTGGCTTCCCCCATGTCTTTCTCAATAACAGTAACTTGTCCAAACCTTTCTTAAAACCAGCTATGCTATCCACTCTTACCACATCCTCTGGCAACGCGTTCCAGAACTTAACTATTCTCTGAGTGAAAAAAATTTCCTCCTATTGGTTTTAAAAATATTTCTGTGTAACTTCATTAAGTGTCCCCTAGTCTTTGTAATTTTTGACACCATCACAAATGGTCAATTGTTTTACAGTACCATGGCATACAGTATGGGGTACATAATTGAAATGAAAATATGTCTAAAAATATGTATCTAAAAACAGCTTAGGTCTTTTCAGTGCGCCCAGAGTGAAAAGGGGACTTTTTGAAGGAGTGGTTAGGGCTGGAGGTAGGTGGGATGTGGGCCAACCTAGACTTAGTCATCCTGCAGTGATAATTGAAAGTTTGAGACTTCCTGGATGGGAACTTATACGTTCTGACTTAGGCGATTTAAAAACTGGTATAAGTGCCCAGAAGTTATCAAAAGTAACGACTAACAACTGCAGACACAAAGTAAAGACACACACACACTCCCCAGTGATCACTGACACCACCACCATAAAAATCAGAATAAAAAAGTATATACCTGCCTCCAGAATATCAGCACCTGGCATAGGAAGGCCTAGTAGAATTGCACAGAAGAGGCTTATGTAGTTTGGGGGGGGGGGGGGGGGCTAGTGAACTATAGAGAGGAGGACCCAGGCCCATAAGGCACTCTAACCACTGCATTCATGGTGAAACGTGCACCCACCAAAGCCCTATTGTACTGCCATATAGGTACCACCTGTAGCCATAAGGGCTATTGGGATGGTAGATAGGTGGATCTAGTAGGTCTTGGGGGGGCTCACCATGTCCTATAAGGGATTTATGGTGCGATGTTTATGGCACCCTTTTTGTGAAGTTCACAGCAGTACCCTGTAAGGTGCCCCACGTCCAAAAGGTCTTGTTCTAGTCATTTTTGACTTGGATGATGTTTTTGGACGATCTGGGAGAGACATCGGCTAGGAGGAGAGTCATCTGCACTGGCTGACTGCCTACAGGACGTGCCTCTGGCTTTAACATCAAGATTTTCTTGCTTTGAGAGGCACATCCTGTAGGCAGTCAGCCAGCTTGGACAACTCTGTTCCTCGCCATTGTGTCGCGGCACACCTGAAATCTCAGGAGGCACACAGTTTGCAATACACTGGTCTAGAGTTATCTCAGCCGGCTTATTCAAAAGCAAATCTGGAAAATGTAGAGTTGATATTTGTTCCAAGGAAAACGTTTCTTCTACTTCACCTCTGCCTTCTGTCTCCCCCCCCCCATTGATGTTAAAGGTAATATGAAATCAGCCCTTAAATATATCCCCTCCAAATGAGGGAACTCCAAATCCACACTGGTTGATCCTCAAGCCTCGGGTTCAGCCGTGTTCTGTGACAATGCTATTAACCCCTTCATCAGGGAACTGCTATTCTAAGGCTGTGGAGGAGTTGCCCTCGTGTTGGAGATCAAAGTTATATCTAGCCCAAGGAGACCAACTGCATTTCCACTCTGTACTGGGGTCTCCAGTGAGCTGCCCTCCAATAACTGCTTTGCTTCTGGCCTCACTAAAATATTAATTGGGCCCACCATGGAGATGACATTCAGGGTGTCAGGTTAGTGCAGCCATCATGGATTCATCAAGGGCAAAACTTGGATGTTTGAGGCAGTGGTGTAGCGAGGGTAGGAGGTGCCTGGGGCAGTGGTGTGCCCCCACGCCCTCCTTTCTCCCCTACACTCCTTCCACACCAACCCCCCGCACCCTCCTCTCCATCCCCTGCTCCTAACCGCAGCCCCATGCAACACTCTCCCTTCACACCCCTGTATCTCTTTAAATTTTCACCAGCGCGAGCAGCTTCTCTGGCCTGCTGCTCCCACTGGAATTGGCTTTCCCTCTGATGTCACTTCCTGCTGGGAGATGTCTAGGGAGTTGGGGGTTGGCAACAGGAGGGACTGGGCATCCTTCCTGCCAAGGGATGCCTTGGATGGCAGAAAGAATTGGGCACTCCTGCTGCCACAGACATTCGGGAGTTCCGTCAGGAGGGACAGGGCATCCCTCCTGCTAGTAGTCTTCGCAGGGGGGGACAAGTTTTCTGCAACAGCCATTAAACTGATTGCGGCAGGGAGATTCCGTTGCCACGATCAGTTCAGCGGCGGCATATATTTGAAATATAATTTTCAGGTGCCTATCACAGCCCTAGGGAGATGCCTGGGGCCGCATAAGCTCCCCTAAGGCCGTGCTATGTGCCATTCTAGGCTCACGAAGACGCCTACAATGTAGGCAGCCTAACTCAGGATGTTTTTTTAAAAAAAAGTGCATCCTGATTGGCTGGTTATACAGCAGTAGGACGCCTACCGCCACCTACAATCAGGACACTGTTTATAGAATTTGCCCCTCAATGTCAAAACATAGCATTACGATTCCACAAATTAGCACTTTGTAAAATTTAATAACCCTCTGTTCAGCTACAGTAGCAAAATAATGCTCCTAATTTAGAAAGTTGGTTGTGGTGAGAACTTTTCAGCACCCCCTCGTAAGCTAGCATTTCAATACTTGTCCACAATAAAAATTAATCATAAATGTATTTTAATTTTTTAACATTATTAAAAGGGTGCTTGTTTGGAAGAATGTAATTACACCTTTTAAATTGCTTTTATCATCATAAATGACTATTCAAAATAAAGCAAATGTGTATCATCGAGAAAACCTAAGACACTGGGTGTGAATAGGTGGAAACTTATGAAAAAATAAAATTACGGAACAAATAGACAAACATGTTTTAATGCAGGTCTGCACAACTCAAAAATGATCTGGGGCTGAAACCAAGTTGGAAAATGTAGCGAGGGCCGCAGGTAGTGGCCACGGCTTGAGGCACCCGGAAGTGTGCGGACGTTGCCGTGATGACATCATGCGCATGCGTGACATCATCATGTTGAAATCCACATATGCACAGAGGCCTTCCTGACAGGCCCTGAGACGCTAGTAGGGGGTGCCAGCAGGGAAGAGGGCAGGAGAGGAAAAGCACTGGTGGCAGCTGATTGCCTACAGCAGTGTTTCTCAACTACTTCAAGCTAAGTACCTCCAACCACAGACCTCCCAAGCTCTGTCCTAAACCCACCCAAGCTGTGCCCCAGATCCTGCCCCCTTTACTAATTGTAATGCAATTTTTTTCCTTTCAATTTTCATATACACACAGCAGATATAAATTCTCAAAACTGACACATTTCAATCACTAAATTAAAAATAAAATCATTTTTCCTACCTTTGTTGTCTGGTGATTTAATTAGTTTCTGGTTAGACTTCCTTCTGACTGTGCATCCAACATTTCTTTCACAATCCAGCCCCATCCCCTTTGAGTCCAGGTCTCTCTTTTTCCTCTGCTTATCCTCCCCAGATCCAGTATCAGTTCCCCTTTGTACCTGCCACCACTTTTGTTCCAGGTCTCCCTCTCTTGCCCTCCTCCGTTATGACCTTTCATCTCTCTGTTCTTCCTCAGGGTCTCTCCCCCTCTGTGTGCACCTCCCATAGTCCAGTGTCTGCCTCCTGTCTTTCCCCTTTGGTCCTGTCTTTCTTCTGCTTACAACCCCCCCTCCCCCTCCAGCATTTGTTCTCCTTTCTCCCAGGTCTTTCTCTGCTTCTCTCTTTCTCCTTCCTCCCTGGTCCAGAATTTTTCCACCTCTCTGCAGTCTCTCTCTCTTTCTCTTTTCCATCTATACACCCCCCAAGTCCAACATCTGCTCCCCCCTCTTCTTCCTCCCCTTTGTTTCAGGTTTCTCCCTCTCTCTATCTTTCTTCTGCTAACATTTTGAGTCCTCTCACCTTTGATCCAGGTCTTTCTGTCTCTCTCACTCTCTTTGTCTTCCCCCTCCCCAGGGCCTGGCATCTCTCTCTCTCTCCTTGGTTCAGGGTGTTTCCCCTCTCTACCTCCTCCAGTCCAGCATCTGCCTGTCTTTCCCTGTCTTCAAGTCTATTTTCCCACCACTCCTCAAGGTCCTTTTCTGTCTCTCTCTCCAGATCCAGCATCCTGCCGGGGCCCTTGCAATGGGTGGAGCCTTACCTCTGTTGCTTCCTGTACCCAGTGAGAGAGGTCGACTTCCGTAGTCCACCGCTAAGCTAATTACGGCAGCCTGCAGAATGAACCTAGCAGGTTGCTGTTGGCCTCCGAAGCACATTCCCTCTGCCACGGTCCCACCCCTCCTCTGACATCAGGGGCAGGACCTCGGCAGAGGGAACGTGTGCGGAGACTGACAGCAGCCTGCTAGGTTCGCTCTGCAGGCTGCCATAATTAGCTGCTTGGTCCTCGAAAACGGCAGCGGCACTTTTAAAGGTGAGACTAGGAGGGAAGAGCAGGAGAGTGGAGTGAGAGCCGGGCCACAGTGAGAGCTGCTTTGGGCCGCATGTTGTACAGGGCTGTTTTAATGGGACAGAGTCAGCATGGGTTCAGCCAAGAGAGATCTTGCCTTACCAATTTGCTGTATTTCTTTGAAGGTGTGAGTAAATGTGGATAAAGGAGAGCCGGTTGATACAGTGTTTCTAGACTTTCAGAAAGTTTCCTTCAAAATTCCTCATGAGAAAATTAAAGAGTCATGGGATAGGAGGCAATGTTCTGATGTGGATTAGGAATTGGTTATTGGACAGAAAACCTTAAATGGGCATTTTTATCAATGGAAAAGGGTAAAGAATGAAGTGCCTCAGGGATCTGTACTGGAAACGGTGCTGTTTATTGTAACTTATTTATGAATGATCTGGAAATTGAAATGATGAGTGAGGAGATAAAATTTGCAGATGACCCTAAACTGTTCATACAGTAGTTGTTAAAACACATGCAGACATTGGAAAAACTGCAGGGAAGACGTTAGGAAATTGGAAGACTGGGTGTCCAAATGGCAGATGAAATTTAAAGTGGACAAATGCAAATGTACATGGGAAGAATAACCCAAATCAAGCTACCAGATGCTAGGGTCCACCTTGGGAGTCGGTGCCCAAGAAACTTATCTGGGTGTCATTGTAGACAATATGCTGAAACCTTCTGCCCAGTGGGTGGTGGCGGTCCAAAAAGCAAACAAGATGCTGGGAATTATTAGGAAAGGGATGGTAAATAAGCCTAAGAATGTTATAATGCCTCAGTATCACTCCATAGTGCGATCTCACCTTCAGTATTGTGTTCAAATTCTGGTCACTATATCTCAAAAGAGATGTAATGGAATTAGGAAAGGTTCAAAGAAGAGCGACCAAGACTTCTCTCCTATTAGGAATGGCTAAAGAAGTTAGGGCTCTTCAGCTTGGAAAAGAGACGGCTGAGGGGAGATAGGATTCCTTATCCCTCAGGATTGGGGATAAGAAATGTTGACAAGGTCCGGTGGAAACACATGCACTGCTGTTTTCTGTGCTGTACCCGTTCTGTAGATATACAGAAGAGGTTGGCTTCCACCAGGCACTTTTTAAAAACACTATATTGAATAGCTACATTGTTAGGGGAAAACCCCCTTCAGAACATATTAACATGAAGTAGCCCTTCCATTTTTTTTTTTTTTTAATTATCTTCCTAGTAAAGGCTGCACCACAGAAATAATGTACTGTACTAATCTCACTGGTTAGTGGACTTAATGTCTTTTCATATTTAAATGCCTTGCCATTTAATATAATGGATTTTTTATGCTCCGTGATGTGAAACATTATTTCTACAATAAAGATTTAATATAGTTTGCTGAACCCACCAGTCTGCAAATCAACCTTCATAGCACAGGTATACCTATGTTCATATTTACAGTAAATTTAGTGCACGTGACTTTACTTACGTGGACAATAGGATATGGCCTTACTACAATCTGGAAACAATCAATAAGAAAATGGGGATATAACTTAAACACCACAAACCTATAAACATGTGTTTTTCAAATTAGTAATTGGATTTTTTTGATGATCTTTGGTTTGACATTGATAAGCTGCTTCTCATAACAGTCTAATTAGGCAATATGTAAACTTTGGCATTCGGTTCTGTCCTGGTGGCTTTTTCAAATGATGTTTGTAAAATTTGCAATTTCATATTACAGATTAAAAATTAAAAACTGCAGGAGGCTAACATTAAAATGAGAATTCATTTCAGGGAAAGCCCCTGTAGACAAAATTCACCCTAATAGAATTGTGCATAAGGGGCTGCAAATCATGATCTCAAGTTACACAAGGGAAGGCTTGTCAAAACCAGTATTGTTGGCCTGTAGTTCTATTCACAGTATTAAACCCATCAGTGAAGTCACTTTGGGGAAAATGCAAACATTATCAAAGAACAGTGAATTAGCAAGAAATTAAAGCATATACCCTAGCATTTCCAAAACAAAGGATCCCTTCATTAAAAACCTTTCATCAGTGGTTTAATATTCATAGCAGTAATTTGCATAACTAAATCAGTTTTCACTGATGAGAGACGACCAAAGTTTTTCCTCTAATTTCTTGTCTGAATGAGCACTCTAGTTTTTTTGATTAAAATTTCACACCAGTAGTTGAACAGAATTGAAAACGTAGCTTAGTGCTATTTGCAAAAATGTCAAATTGAATGTAATTCATACTCAGATAAGGAAAGAATCCTTTGCAAGGCCTTTTATACCGTAACGTCATTGGCATTTAGGCTTCTTGACACATGAAAATAATATGTTAGGAGTCATTGGAAACCCTTGTCTTCTCAAAGCAAATATATTGCATGCTATGGAGGTGCTTTTGGAAAGTATTTGCATGTGTTAAAATCATGTGTTTATACATGGAAAGGGAGGTTTCTAAAATGAGGCACTAGCCTCCTACTTCTATACACGTGTATGCATAATTTTATGCTTGGGGCCTTATTCTGTATATGGCACGCCAAAAAATCAGTGCCAACTAGAATGGCACAGCGCAATTCTATAAAAGGTGCATGTACCTTCTGGGAACGCACCAAGTGCCAGTGCATCGTAACTTTTAGGCGCACCCATTTTGGCCAAGGAAATACCAGTGCCTAACTTGTGTGTGCATTGGGCATATTCTGTAACAGGAGAGCCCACTATCTGCCCATGCTCCTCCCCTGGACATGCCCTCCCCTGGACATGCCCATGCTCCTCCCCTGGACATGCTCCTCCCCTGGACACCAGAACTGTTGCGCAGCACCTTATAGAAAGGACATACCAAGTTGTGCACGCAGTTTCTAATTAGTGCCAATTATGAGGTGCTAACTGCCAATTATCAGCGCTGATTAGGCATGTTATACAATTAAGCTGTGCACACCGATTTGTATGTGCAACTTAAGGCACATATAATATAGTTGTTAAATTGGCTATTTTTGGCGGTAACGACCTGTAATTTGATTTCTAGAAATTAAATAGGCCGAATCTATGGGGCATAAATGCAAGGAGGATGTGGACCTGGAAGGGGCATGGGTGGGTCAGGGGCATGCCTACCACTTATCATGCAGGTTACAGAATACTATGAATTACGCACCCACTGACAGCAGTTAGGCTCAAGCCTAGAGCTGGTGTAGGTACTTGCATCTTCTATAATGGCAACTATGTGTGTAATTGCTGGCACAGAATTTGCATTTAGGCCTGGATTCTCTAACTGGCGCTGTTGTCGGTGGCCACCTTACAAGTGACCGCTGGTCATGTGTCAATTACATGACAGTGCTGGTTGGAAAATTGCGCCTCTGACAAAGGTAGGTGCCAGAAATGTAGGCCAGGGTTTTCTAGGCCTACATTTATGCCTTCATAGGTGCTATATGGTGCCTACTGCCACATAAGAATTGCCATACTGTTTCCACACAGCGGCCAACCCAGGTCCCATGTACATAGCAGAAACGCAAATAGTAGCAACATTCCAGAGCTCAGACTGTGATATCATAATGCCTCATTCCACCAATGCCTAAGAGAGACCTCATCAGTGATGTCACAATGGCTTGATTATCTTATACTTGGCTTACATTAAAATATAAGAATTGCCATACTGGGACAGACCAAGCCCAGTATCTTGTTGCCAACAGTGGCCAACCCAGGTCCTAAGTACCTAGCTAGATCCCAAGTAATAAAACAGATTTCCCCAAGCCATCTCATTAATGGCCTATGGACTTCCCTTTTAGGAATTTATCCAAACCTTTTCTAAACCCCGCTAAGTTAACTGATTTCACCACATTCTCCGGCAACAAATTCCAGAGTTTAATTACACATTGTGTGAAGGAATATTTTCCCTAGTGGTGATGGGTGCCATAAAGCACCTATGGAGGAATGTTGGCAGTGCAGATTTTATAGGCACTGACAGGCACCTTGAAAATCAGTTTAAAATGTCACTTAAATGGTGTTTTTCACTGAGCATGGGTGATAACTTGCACTTAAAAAATCGGCACCTTTTAGATAACCTTAGTGAGCATCTGTGGTGCCTAACTATAGGCAACCTGTGCAGAGCTACCCCCCCCCCCCCCCCATTGCAGAGTTGGGTGAAGTTTACATGTGTAGTTTGCTAAATGTAAAGTATACATGAAAATCCCAGCAGAGACATGTTTCTTTGTTAGTGCTTGTTGCTTTGAGAAAGACATGCAATGGCAATTTTTGAACGGATATTGAGTGCATTTTTCTATAATGAAATTGCTGCTATTTACAAGTATATACCAGCTGCATCCGCTTAATCAGATTATTCTACAATTGCCAGATCTCTGGTCCTCCCTACACAGATAGAAGCAGGTCAGTTGTTAAAAACTGCAAACAGCACATTTTTTTAGGAACTCTGACCACATTGTTAAAATATATATGATATTTATAGTACAGACGTTTATAGTACAGACATTTAAATACTTGAAAGGTATTAATATAGACACAAACCTTTTCCAGAGAAGGGAAACCAGAGGGCATGAATTGAGATTGCAGGGTGGCAGACTTGGAAGTAATGTTAAGAAATTTGAAATTCTTTTTCATGGAGAGGGCGGTGGATACCTAGAATGCCCTCCCAAGGGGAGGTAGTGGAGATGAAAACAGTGCCGGAATTTTAAAAAAGCATGGGATGAATACAGAGGATCACTAATTAGAAAATGAATGGTATAAAACAGGGGTGTCCAACCTTTTGGCTTCCCTGGGCTGCATTGGCCGGAAAAATAAATTTCTGGGGCCGCACAAACACGAACACTAGCCGATGAACAAAAAAAAGGTTGAGCAGGTTCCAAATCTGCAATCACTAATATAGAAGATGTATATATCTAATAATAAACCTTCATTAAAGGGACACTGTGGCGAGGAACCCAAAAATGCAGTAATACTTACCCTGACTGAGTGATCTCTCCATTTGCACCGCTGACAGTGGGAGCAGCCACAGGCTGATGAGCAGGGATGCGTACTCCTGGTTCTCCCATTCACTTCTATTACAGCTATAGTGAGCCTCTTCAGAGGTGAGCCTCATCAGAGTGGGGATGCTGAATCAGCTCTCAGCAGTGCACATGGAGGATCATTTAATCAGGATAAATATTACTGCTTTTTTGGGCCTCCCACTTTGAGCTTAGGCTCTCTCAAAATAAACATAGAAACATAGAAGATGACGGCAGAAAAGGGCTACAGCCCATCAAGTCTGCCCACTCTGCTTACCCACCCCCTGTCTATGCCCTAATGACCCAATTTCCTTATCTTGACCCTCGTAGGAATCCCACATGGGGATCCCATTTATTCTTAAAGTCTGGCACGCTGTCTGCCTCGATCACCTGCACTGGAAGCTTGTTCCAATGATCAACCACTCTCTCTGTGAAGAAATACTTTCTGGTGTCGCCATGAAATTTTCCGCCCCTGAGTTTGAGCGGGTGCCCTCTTGTGGCCGAGGGTCCCTTGAGAAAGAAAATATCATCTTCCACTTCGACACGTCTCGTGAGGTACTTAAATGTTTCGATCATGTCTCCCCTCTCCCTACGTTCCTCGAGAGTGTAGAGCTGCAATTTGTTCAGTCTCTCTTCGTATGAGAGACCCTTGAGCCCCGAGATCATCCTGGTGGCCGTCCGCTGAACTGATTCAATTCTGCGCACATCTTTACTGTAATGTGGCCTCCAGAATTGCACACAGTACTCCAGATGAGGTCTCACCATGGCCTTGTACAACGGCATTATGACTTCAGGCTTTCGGCTGACGAAACTTCTATTGATACAACCCAATATCTGCCTTGCCTTAGATGAAGCCTTCTCCACTTGATTGGCAGTTTTCATGTCTGCACTGATGATTACTCCTAAATCTCGTTCTGCTGAAGTCCTAGTTAAAGTTTCTCCGTTCAAGAAGTACGTCCTGTATGGATTTCTGCTTTCGAGGTGCATGACCTTACATTTCTTAGCATTGAAGCCTAGCTGCCAGGTTGAGGACCAACTTTCCAATGTAAGCAGGTCCTGCGCCATATAATTCTGTAAACTGCATTCACTTACTATATTACATAGTTTGGCGTCATCGGCGAATAGTGTTATTTTACCTTGAAGCCCTTGAGTCAGATCCCCTATGAATATGTTGAAAAGGAGTGGACCCAGGACCAAGCCCTGCAGCACTCCACTGGTCACCTCCGATGTTTTAGAGAGAGTACCATTAACTACCACCCTCTGAAGTCTGCCACTCAGCCAATCATTGACCCATGCAGTTAGTGTCTCTCCTAACCCCATCAATTCCATCTTGCTTAGCAGCCTGCGGTGTGGGACACTGTCAAAAGCTTTACTGAAGTCCAGGTACACGACGTCCAAAGACTCTCCCAAGTCCAACTTTTTTGTTACCCAGTCAAAGAAGCTGATGAGATTGGATTGGCAGGACCTACCCTTGGTGAATCAATGCTGACTGGGATCCCGAAGATTCCCTTCATTAATTAAAAGCAGATCGTGTCCAATTTGCTTTTAATTAGTGTTTCCATGAGTTTGCACACTATTGATGTGAGACTCACCGGTCTATAATTCACAGCCTCTGCCCTGCAACCCTTTTTATGCAGAGGAATGACATTAGCTAATTTCCAGTCCAGGGGAACTTTCCCCTTACTTAGGGAGAGATTGAATAGCTCAGCCAACGGTTTCGCCAGGACATCGCTCAATTCTCTGAGCACTCTTGGTTGCAAATTGTCTAGCCCCATGGCTTTGTTCACCTTGAGTCTTGCCAGTTCACTGTAAACTTCACCTGGTGTGAACTCAAAATTCTGAAACGGGTCTGTGCTTTGTGTTACATTCAACTGTGGACCGTGTCCCAGTGCCTCACAGGTGAAGACTGAGCAGAAGTATTCATTCAGTAGTTTGGCTTTATCGGAATCTGCTTCCACGTAACTTCCGTACGGTCTTCTAAGGCGTACTATCCCGCCTGTGTTCCTTTTTCTGTCACTAATATACCTGAAGAAGGATTTGTCCCCCTTTTTAATGTTTTTTTGCCAGAATTTCTTCCACTTGAAGTTTTGCCTCCCTAACTGCCATTTTGACCGCTGTAGACCTAGTCCTATATTCTACCTTTTCCTCTCTTTTCTCCGTGCGCTTGTAGGAGAGAAACACTTTTTTCTTCTCCTTAATGAGGTGCGAGATCTCCGCGGTGAACCATTGGGGTTTATTGTTTCTTTGTCGTTTATTTACTGATTTTATGAAGCGGCTAGTTGCTTCATGTATGGTTGATTTCAGTGTTAACCACTTAGCTTCTACATCATCGGTTTCCGCTTGGTCCTGCAGCGTCCGATGGACGAAATCTCCCATGCGTGCGAAGTCTGTGCCCCGGAAATTGAGTACCTTTGTTTTCGTGTTTGATCTAGGGAAGCCTTTCCTAAGGTTGAACCATACTATGTTGTGGTCGCTGGAGGCTAGCGTATCTCCTACTGAGACCTCTGAGACGCTTTCCCCGTTGGTGAGTACCAGGTCGAGGATCGCGTGGGCCCTAGTGGGCTCCGTTACCATTTGTTTGAGACGTGCTCCCTTTATGGAGGTTAAGAGCCTCCTGTTACCACTGGTTGTCGCTGAAAATGAGTTCCAGTCTGCATCAGGCATATTGAAGTCCCCTAGCAGTACAGCTTCTCCTCGTAGAGTGATATTCTCTATGTCTTCAATTAATTCTGCGTCCATGTCTTCCAGTTGTCTTGGGGGTCTGTATACCACACCTAGATACAGGCATTTTTCTCTGCTTCTTGCCAGGTTTACCCAGAGGGACTCCCCGGTGTACTTGACATCTGTGATTCTGGTGGTTTTGAAGTCCTCTTTAATGTATAGAGCTACCCCCCCTCCTAACCTGCCCTCTCTGTCCTGACGAAGTAGATTGTAGCCCGGTATAGCCATATCCCACCCATGTGAGTCCGTGAACCAAGTTTCAGATATTGCCACCACATCTAGGTCAGCATTCCTTATTTCAGCCTCTAATTCTAGAATTTTGTTACCTAAACTGTGTGCATTGACATACATGGCCCTCCATATCTTGTGTTTGCTAAGTCCCTGTGAGGCGTATCCTACCCGAGTCGGTGTGACTCCTAAAGAACTGTTTGCAATGTGGGTACTTACCTTGGACATGGAAGCGGAGTTTCGACTCACCTCATCAGGATAATTCCTTTCTGCACTAATATGTGAATGGGTACCCTCCCCCGACTTACCTAGTTTAAAGCCTCACCAACTGACGTTCACCTCCTCCCCCTCCAACTTTCAAAGTTCTGCAGCTGGCAGCAATATTGCAGAGCTGCTGCCTTCCCTCCTCGCTTCCCCCCTCCCCTTGGCTTTCATGCATGCATGAAAGCAATGGCAGCTTGAGGATATTGCCATTGGCTACAAAGCTTGGAGAGTTAGAGTTGTCAGACTGGAGGAAGATGTCTTCAGGTGGCAGGGCTTGGGAATCCCCACTAGCTCAAATATTTGTAAATTGCACTCAGGTGGAGAGAAACTTTGGTGCCCATCCACTAATTTTGGGCTCCAGTCCCTCCCCTAAATCAGCTTTATATGACTACACCACTGAACACAAAAATAATTGTGATGCACATATCCCAAAGCTAACATATTCCAGTTAATAAATTCAAAATAAAACAATTTTTTCTACCTTGTTGTCTAGATGTTTTGTTTTTCTATCATCTTGGTCCCAATTTCTCTTTCTGCTTTTTCTTTATCTTCAACTAATTCTCTTTCCAGTGTCTGCTGTCCATTTTTTTCTCCTCTTCTGTCGTTCCATTTCCTTCTTATGCCTATCTCCAACGTATTGATTTTTCCCTTTCAGCTTTCTTAACTTTTTCTTTTCTGCCTCTGTCCACTCAAATCTTGCCTTCTTTCTCACCCTTTTTTTTTTTTTTTTTTAAATGTTCAGCTACCTCTCAATTCTCCATCTTCTCTCAGTCCCTAGCTCTCCCATTCCCCATCTCACTCCTTTCCCAGCCTCCTATTCCCTTCTATCTACTCTCCATTACCACATTTCTACCACTGTACTCACTGCTCTCTCACTCGCCATCTCTCTTTTGACCTCATCCACATGGCTTTCAAAATCCCCCTCCCTCTATCCACTGGTCAGGTCTATCCCTGTCCCTTTCTTCCCATCCCCTAGCATCATCTTATCCCAGTTCTCTTCCCTCCTGCCCTTCCATGGTTCCATCTTTCCTCCTCTATCTCCACATGGTCCAACATTTTGTTCCCTCTCTTTTCTGTTTTTCTTCTTCTCCCCTCCCCTTGATGCTGAACAATGAAATGGAGAAAAAAAGAGAGATGCTGCATCTCTCTCCCTTCCATCCACAGGCCTAACGTTTCTCCCTACCTCCCATCCCTAGATCCCACTTCTCTCCCTTTCTCTTCCCAACTGCCCTCCATCCCATCTCTCCCCCTGTCTGCCTGCCTCCCTTCCCCACGTCCACCATTTCTTCCTTTCTCTTGCCAACAGTTCTCCCTTCAAGTATCTCTTTCCCTCTTCCTCCACACCACCCCAGGTCCAACTTCTCTCCCTTCATACTATTGCCCACCATCTCTTTCTCTGTCCTCTGTTTCTGGCCCCATAAGCTTTCCCCCCCAGGCCCAATCTGGCACTTCTTTTAATATCCCCTCTCAAAAAACCCCCCAACATCCAGGAGGCTTCTTCGGCCCAGCATGTTCTCCCCCTTCTCTTTGCACCCATGCATCTCAACCTCACTCCTCTTCCACCACCATGTCCAATAATTCTCTTTCTGTCTCAGTCCCTCCTCTCTCTGCCCAACAGTTCTCCTCTTTCTTTATCTCCCCAATTGCACTATCTCTTTCCCTCTCTCAGACACCCAATTCTCCCTTTCTATTATCTCCCTCACCTCTGCATCTCTTTCCCTCACTCCCTCCATTCTTCCATCTTATGGCTCATGCTCCCCTCTATCTTTCCCTTCATTCTGTGTCCTAAGTTCATGCCCCTCCCTCCTTCCTTCCATCATTTTTCCTAAGTTTGTGCTCCCTCCCTCTCAAGTCTTCTCAAGTCTCATGCCCTTCTCCCTTTCTCCCTTCTGGGCCACGGCTGTTTATCTTTTTCTTGCTCCCTCCTCCGTCTTGCAGCGTTCACTCAAAGCCGCGGGTAGCGGCTCCTACGTGCCTCCTATGGCTGATCTGGAAGTGTTCCCTCTGACGTCAGGGAACGCTTCCACGTCAGCCACAAGAGGCACGTAGGAGCCGCTGCCTGCGGCTTTGAGTGAAAGCTGCAGCAAGACGGAGGAGGGAGCCGGCAAGAGGTTAAACAGCTGGGGTGGCAGAGGAAAACACCAAGCGAGATTGGGGCCGCACAAAAATTCTTCACGGGGCCGCGGTTTGGACACCCCTGGTATAAAATAAACTAAGGCCGGTACTGGGCAATCCTGCACGGTCTGTCCCCCATATATGGCAATTTGGTTTAGTATGGGCTGAGAAGGGCTTTGATGGAAGCTCCAGTGACAACATGGTTAGGATTGGCTAAAGTCAACTTCAACTGAGACTCCAGTAGTGGGAACCTAAAGACAGTACCGAGTGGACTTCTACATATTAAAGGAACAAGACAGTTTAACTATGCATGTGATTATTGGACAGACTAGATGGACCATTCAGGTCTTTATCTGCTGTTATTTATATATTCAGTGCCATTTTCCATTGGCCATTATTTGGACTAGAAACCCTGAATATGTATACCCTAGAGGAAAGGAGAGACAGGGGAGATATGATTCAGACGTTCAAATACTTGAAAGGTATAAACGTAGAACAAAATCTATTCCAGAGAAAGGAAAATGGTAAAACCAGAGGGTATAATTTGAGGTTGAGGGGTAGTAGATTTAAGAGAAATATTAGTAAATTCTTCTTTACGGAGAGGGTGGTTGATGCGTGGAATGTGCTTCCGAGGGAGGTGGTGGAGAAGAAAATGGTGACAGAGTTCAAACAAGTGTGGAATGAACACAGAGGATCTGTAATCAGAAAATAATGGGTATACATTGAAGGAACTAAAGCCTGTACTGGACAGGCTTGCCCGGCCTGTGTTCTGTATATGAACATTCAGTTGAGGATAGGCTGGGGAGGGCTTTGATCACTGGGATGGTTAAAATGGGCTGGAGTGAGCTTTGATAGAGACTCCAGTAGATGGAACACTACCGGGCAGGGCTCTGTGTTTCTGGCCCAGAAATATCTAAGTAAAAGGACCATTTAAACAAAATAATTAATTTATGGAGCATGTATGGTTGGGCAGACTGGATGAACCACTCGGGTCTTTATCTGCCATCATTTACTATGTTACTATATACTTGCATAGCGATGATATTCAGCTGCTATACCAATTGCCCTATGACTTTAATTTACAACTGCTTAATTTTTCTGCTTTTGTTTATTCCCTTAGGAAGAAAGTATAGGGACAAAATATTACACTCGGAGAAGAAAGACAAAGGTGTTCAGGGTTTACTACTGAGACGCTAGTTGTCATGCAGCCAATTGGATATTCTCTTTGCAATCTTTTTTTCCTGCTGTCACTGAAAGAAATTCATGGTTAATTTATGTTTGATTCAGCCACCTGGCTTTGTATTTTAACAATTTAAATAGTAGGTAGCATAATCTGCTAATCTGAAGTAAATGTGACAACATGAATGAAAATGAATTTAATCAGATTAAGGTCTACGAACCCCCTTCGCTGGCTGTTGTATATTGGAAATACAAAGTATATTAGGACTCTTTGAATATTGGCTTCAGAGTTGATATATTCATGCCTCAAATACATCAGTCCAAGCTGCTGAAATTGCAGATATATAATCAAACCTGTGGAAGACCATAGACTATTCTAAAATTCTCGGCACAAAAATATCCCGTATTTATCATAGAAGCTACAACACAAATGGCCTCTTTTACACAGCCATGCGGCAACAGCCCCAAAGCCCTTTAAATCTCTAGGGGCTTTGGGGCTGTTAGCGCAGCTTTGTAAAAGAGGCCGAAAGTCTGCATGATGAATTTGTTTTTCACCTTAACCCTCCATTGTCTCAGGTACATAAAACACACCTTAGATCAGTGTGGAGGACCACCAGCCAATCAGGTTTTCGGGATAGCCCTAATGAATATGCATGAGAGAGATTTGCATATAATGGAGGTGACAGGCATGCAAATCTGCTCCATGCATATTCGTTACGGCTATCCTGAAAACCTGACTGGCTGGTGATCCTCCAGGACAGGGTTGGGAACCACTGCCTTAGATTGTGAGCCCACTAGTAGAGAATGACACAGGGACAAATTTTCCCCCATCCCCGCGGGAACTCATTTGCCCATCCCAGTTAGTTCTTTTCCTATCCTTGCCCCATTCCTGCAAGCTCCGTCCTCATCTGCACAAGCCTCAAACACTTTAAAATCATAAGTGCCCGAGGCTTGTGCAGTTAAGACAGAGCTTACAGGAATGGGGCAAGTACAGGGACAGCGACACAACTCACGGGGACGGGATGGGGAAAAATCTGTCTCCATGTCATTCTCTACTTTTAGACAAATACGTTTAGAAAATAGCCTAAAAAAATTCTACTGACTGTTCATATTGCAACAAGTTTTCCCACAACCCATTTATCATTTTATTTTCAAAGTCTTTGGAATCAAGAAAAATTAGACGCAGCTATTTTTTTTTCAATGAGAAAGAGAAGAAACAGGTATTAAGGAAAGAGGTTACCAAAACCTTATGCTGATTTACAAAACAAATTTAATTCAGATTTGTCATTCAATAAAAAAGTGTTACAGCCTAAGTAATTTAATGTTTGTAAATCATCTGTAAATGAATAATTGTGAGCCACCTAGGAGTATCTGGATAGGAGGATTAAAAATGCATTAAATGAATGAAATCAAGGTTGTTGATTGAACTAATTATTTCCCTACAGTCTCTTAGATGACTTAAAACATCCTTCAGCTTGGAACCCATTTTCCTGACTCCGGGTTCTATTATGTACCACTGTTAGAATCCAAAATCCATGATCAGTTTGGGGTTTTTTATTCTATTTCTTGTTTTTGATTATGACCACCTTGGGCTGCTACTGATGATTCTTAGGCTGCCGGGTAATGCTTTGGAAATATACAACAGATAAATTCTAAATGCTTCATCATTTAGAAGTTTGATACAATCCCTTATATTGAGCCTATCTGGCAATTTCCCAGAAGAATATGCAGCGATTACAACTGGTGCAAAATGCGGCAATCAGGCTGATTTTTGGGTTGAAGAAGTTTGATCATGTAACACCTTCCTACCGACTCCTGCATTGGCTGCCGATGGAGGCACGGGTGAAGTTTAAGTTTGGATGTTTTTACTTTAAGGGTCTATTCGGTTTAGCCCCCAAATATATAACTGACCTTTTCTCTTTTTCAACCAATAGACATAAGAGAAGCTCAAACTTGAATTTAAAAGACATCATCAACATCTTTTCTCATATCATCATCAACATCTTTTCTCATATCATCATCAACATCTTTTCTCATATCAGACAGCATTATGGAGTAAAGATCTGGAACAATTACTCATGCTTGCTAATACTTATGGGGAATTTAGGAGACACCTAAAAACATATCTGTTCCTGAAGTACTTAGGTAGCTGATTTGCACAATCTTTCCCAAAATAACTGATCTCTAGACTTTAATTCTATTAGTTCTACTCAATCTGTAACATTTTTAATCATTGTAAACCGCATAGAACTTCATGGTCCTGCGGTATATAAACTGTTATTATTATTATTATAAAGACCTGAACGGTCTTCCGTATAATTACATGCATTATCATGATTAAATTGTCTTTTGAGCCATAGACCTTTGAAGTCCACCCGGTACTGTCCTTAGGCTCTAACTACTGGAGTTGCAGTTGAAGCTCATTCCAGCCTATCTAAACCATCTCCTTTGAGGTTTGCCCATTCATTTCCTAATTAGAGATCCTCTGTGTTCATGCCACACTTTTTTGATTTCTGACACCGTTTCCCCCTCTAGCACCTCCCTTGGGAGGGCATTCCAGGCATCCACCACCCTCTGTGTGAAAATATGACTTACCCCCTCTTTTACTAATGGCCTCTTTTACAAAGCCGCGCAACAACAGCCCCGAAGCCCTTTATATCTCTATGGGCTTCGGGGCCGTTAGTGCAGCGCAGCCGCTAGCGCAGCTTTGTAAAAGAGGCCGTAAGGTGCACTAACTGATTAGCGCATGCTAACTGAATTAGCGCACGCTAACGCATCCATAGACTAACATGTATGCATTAGCATTTAGCACGTGCTATATCAATTAGCGCGCTAATCGGTTAGCACACCTTAGTAAAAGAGGGGGTTAGTTTTGCATTCAGCTGTCATTTTGGGTTCTATTATCATAGTTTAGTTCTTCAACACTCAAGAGTTTAGAATAATTTTAACAGTAAACTTTCAATAAAAATGATGCAGACTCAGTGGCATACCAGGGGGGAGGGGCGGTCCGTCCTGCCCCGCCCCGGGTGCATGCTCCAAGGGGGTGCACAGCCAGCCGGATCCGGAACTAGAGAATGTGTCCAGTTAAGGGAGGGTACTTGCACGGTCACCTATCGCGCTCCCTCCCTCCTTACTGCCGCAATTGAGTTTAAACAGCTCCCTACTTCCTCCCTGCCTCTTACCTTCATGGCCGCGATTTCTAAACTGCGTGTGGCTGCCGTAAAGGTCATCTCTGACACAACTGGAAGTTGCATGAGAGACGACCTTTACGGCAGCCATATGCAACTACAATGTTCTGGCTGCTGTAAGAAGGCAGTTTAGACATCGCCGGCCACAGGTCAGGGGCAGGGGCAGGGAGGTTTGTTGCACCGGGCCTGTTGTCCGGTGGGGGGGGGGGGGGGGGTTAAAGCACCATGAAGGTAAGGGGAAGGGAGGAGGAAATGTGGGGTGGAAAGAAAAAGACACTGAAGGGAAATGGGTAAAACAGAGCGGGGAGAAGGACGCTGAAAGCACATGGGGAAGACAAAGGGGGGAGAAGGACGTTGAAAGCACATGAGGATGATGGGGGGGAGAAGGACGCTGAAAGGACATGGGGAAGACAGAGGGGGAGAAGGATGCTGAAAGCACATGGGGAAGACAGAGTGAGGAGAAGATGCTGAAGGGAAATGAGGAACAGAGAGTGGGAAGAAGATGCTGAAGGGAAATGAGGAACAGTGAGTGGGGAGAAGATGCTGCAGGGAAATGGGGAAGAGAGAGTGGGGAGAATACGCTGAAGGGAAATGGGGAAGACGGGGGGGGGAGCAGGGTGCTGAAAGGACATGGGGAAGAAAGAGTGGGAAGAAGGACACTGAAAGGACATGAGGAAGACAGAGTGGGAGAAGACGATGAAGGGAAATGGGGAAGAGAGAGTGGGGAGAAGATGCTGACAGGGAAGAAAATAGAGAAGCCAGACTATGGGGGGAGCGGAGAGAAGAAGGGTGCCAGATCAATTTGGAAGGGGGGAAAAAGGGAGAGGCACAGTAACAGAAATGGAAGACGCAGAGAGAAGAGAGACAGTGGATGGAAGGAATTGAATGAGAATATGAGGAAAGCAGAAACCAGACAACAAAGGTAGAAAAAAATTCTATTTCTTTTCTTTTTTTTGCTTCAGGATAAAATAGTATATTAGTTGTGTTAATAAAAATTTATAAACAAAGCCCTGCCAGCTGAACATCTCTTTCTCCAGTTCAGCAGCCAAAACTTTGATTTGTAAGGAAGGAATAAGATAAATATTGCAGTACTGAGGCTTGTATGGATGCTGCGGGGACGGTGACGGGGCGGTGAATGGGATGGTGTTGACGGTGATGGGGCGGTGAAGGGGACTGTGGGCCGGGGACGGTGCAGTGATGGGGACAGATTTTTCCCCGTGTCAGTCTCTATCTGGAACCTCCTGTGCTGCTCCAAACGGCACTTCAGCGCGGCTGCCATATTTATAACAGAGCAGAGTCGGCAGCTGCGCTGAAGTAAACGAAGGTCCTGAGATGACTGCGCCGTCTACCGCCTCTGTTCCGGAAGCGGTAAGTGACGTTGGGGGGGGGGGGGTGGCCGGCAGCCGCAGTCATCGTGGGATCTTGCCACAACTCCCTGCGTCTCTGATGTCACTTACCTCTTCCATCTGGAGCAGAAGCAGTCATCGCGGGACCTTGCTGATTTGGCATGGAGAAAGAAAGGAGCATAGTAGGGTGGTAAAGGGAGAGAAAGGAGGTCAGGATGTTATGGAAGGGTATGGAGGGTGAGAAAGGGGGGTCAGGGTGGTATGGAATCATGGTGAAGGGTGAGAAAGGGGGTCAGGGTGGTATGGAAACATGGTAAAGGGTGGGAAAGGGGGTCAGGGTGTTATGGAAGGGTGTGGAGGGTGAGAAAGGGGGGTCAGGGTGGTATGGAAACATGGTGAAGGGTGAGAAAGGGGGATCAGGGTGGTATGGAAACATGGTGAAGGGTGAGAAAGGGGATCAGGGTGTTATGGAAGGGTGTGGAGGGTGAGAAAGGGGGTCAAGGTGGTATGGAATCATGGTGAAGGGTGAGAAAGGGGGTCAGGGTGGTATGGAAAGGTGTGGATGGTAAGAAAGGGAGTCAGGGTGGTATGGAAGCGTGGTGGAGGGAGAGAAAGGGGCAGATGCTGATGGAATTGCAGGGAAAGAGACATAAGGGGGAAGTATACTGCATGGAATTGGGTTGGAGGGAGAGAAAGGG
This sequence comes from Geotrypetes seraphini, assembly GCF_902459505.1. Taxonomy (NCBI): domain Eukaryota; kingdom Metazoa; phylum Chordata; class Amphibia; order Gymnophiona; family Dermophiidae; genus Geotrypetes; species Geotrypetes seraphini. The sequence continues at coordinate 274,377,632 of NC_047087.1, read as the reverse complement.
GGCAGATGCTGATGGAAGTGGAGAGGAGAGAATGAAATGCCAGACCATGGGGGTATGGGAGAGGGAAGAAGGGGAGAGGAGAGAGATGTCAGACCACTGGAAGAGGAAAGGGAAGAAGATGGATGCCAGACCAATGGGGGTGATGGGAGAGACGGAAGGGGGAGGCATAAAGTTTCTGGAAGGGGAATAGAAAGAGAGAAGATGCCATATAGAAGGGGCAGAGAGAGGGTAGACAGTTGATGAAAGGAAGAGAGTGACAAAAAGATGAGGAAAGCAGAAACCAGAGAAGACAAGGTAGAAAAAAAAGTCTATTTATTTATTTATTTTTTGCTTTAGGTGAGATGCATTGCTGTTTCTGAGATATTGCATTGTATGCAGAGTTCAGCTTCTTGGTGCTTCAGTTTAACCTTTGTCTACTTATTTTTATTCTATCTCCCTATTTACAAAACTGTAGAGTGTTTTTTAGTGTTTGCATCTGAGCTGTTACCACCGTGGCTAAAAACCTCACTACAATTTTGTAAAAGGGGGAGGGGTTCGTTTGTGATTACATACTAGGCGAAGGTGTTTTCTGTGTTCTGTGGGTTCAAAAAGAAATGGTTTTCTGTTAGGATTGACTGTGGAGGATTGATCTGTACTAGTCTGGCTTGTTTAGTTTTACAATGGGTTTATTGATGTACTGCTCACTGCAGTATGTAAGATGCTGCCTTTTCCTAGGTATTCATGTGTGACGTGTGGATTGTTACTAAAAATCATGTTTTTCATACAGATGGGGGTGTGTAAAAAAAATGATGGGCCCCGGGTGTCACATATGCTAGGTACACCACTGTGCAGAATGGACTTTGGTTAGATTATAAGAATTTGGTTTGCTACTTGGGATCTAGCTAGGTGCTTGAAACCTGAGTTGGCCACTGTTGAAAACAGGATACTGGGATTGATGGACCTTTGGTCTGTCCCAGTATGGCAAATCTTATGATTTCCCCTTAGGTTATAATATGACGCCCTAGAACAGTGGTCTCAAACTTGTGGCCCACCAGGTACTATTTTGAGGCCCTTGGTATGTTTATCATAATCACAAAAGTAAAATAAAACAGTTTCTTGATCATATGTCTCTTTAGCTATAAATTACAATATTATTATTAAGACTTAGCCAAAAGGAAAGATTTATAAACTATAAAGAGTTTTACCTCATGCAAAATTGTCATTTCTTTAATAAGACATTAACTATTTTTTTTCTGAGGCCCCCCAAGTATCTACAAATCCAACATGTGGCCCTGCAAAGGGTTTGAGTTTGAAACCACTGCCCTAGAACAATAATTTGCTTAGCTTTTGAATCTGGTCAGCATAATTCCACGGATCATGTTTTTATCCCAAAGTGATGACAATTTTCACTATATTCTTGAATGTAAAGCATTCCTTTCTGCCCTCCATAGTCCTCCCTACCCTCTTCTAACCCCTTCCTCTGTAATGTCGCCTAGAGCTTGTATAGGTATATGCGAAGCACATATGGAAGAAATAAAATAAATAAATAAAACCATAGGTATGAAAACAATCCTAAGTGACTAATGTGGGGACTAGGAAAAGTGCAGCACATGCTGCCACTCTGTATAAATTAGCCTGTGCTGCTTTGTGGGGGCAGCATGCATAGATCCTTTACCATTACCTGCATTTACAATCACAGGGTTGCCAGATGGCAAAAAATTTTCCAGCCAAACTCATGGCAAAAAGTAGCCCAACTTGTGTCAGAGTAGCCGAAAACGTAGCCCAAACAATTGTCACTGGGAACGCCTCTAATTTATCAAACAAATACGTCATACAAATACAAACTGTTTATTTATGCACTGCACATATCCCAAATAGTTCATAAAGGAGTACAAAAGACCAAAACTCAAATATAAAACATTCAGGAAAAACATAATAAAAACAAGCACCTAACATAAAAGTCCTTCCCAAAATTAAAAGTTCCTCAAACTTCTGGACAGAACGGGCCGGATTCTGTATAGGACGCTCAGTCTCAGAAGCCGCCTAAGCGGCTTTAGAGAATCACACATGGGCGTCCTATATAGAATCGTGTCTGTCCTCATGGACAGACACCTAAGCCTGCCTAACCACCACAATTCTCTAACCAGCGTCCATGTCACAGGTGCCGGTTAGAGAATCGGGTTACCGCTGAGCTGATCACAGCAAGGGAATCTCCGTGCCACAATCAGTTCAGCAGCAGGGACCCCCCCCCCCATGAAAAAGACTAGCAGGAGGGATGCCCAGTCCCTCCTGCCGGAACCCCCAAAGCTACCCCCGTCCGAATTTCTGCAGCAGGAGGAATGCCCTATTCCTCCAGATACCACTACCCCCCCCCCCCCCACCAAGACATCCCCCAGCAGGAGAGATGCTCAGTCTCTCCTGCTGGAAACCCCCCCCCCCCCCCCCAACATCCCCTGGCAGGAAGGATGCTCGGTCCATTCACTTAGGTCCCAGATTCCCTTTTCTGTTTTATTTTGTTTGTTTTTAACTGCCTTCCTGGGATCACCTATTTTACATTTTGTCCTCATCTGTCCAGCATCTGTCCCCTCCCCCTCCCGTCTCTATTCTGAGCTTCTCTCCACTGTGTTCCTCTCCATTCCCCTGCTTCCATCATCCCTCTGTCAGAATCACCTCTTTTCAAGCAATGTCCCTGTGTCTAGCTGTCCTTTTAGGCCCCTGTCTCAATTCTTCTCCATGTCTGTCCCTCTCTGTGCCCAGCATTACTTCAGTGTCCCTATATTTATACTCAGTCCCCATCTAGAATCTCTTCTCTATGTTATGTTCTTCTTGGTGTATTGGATCTTTCACTCCTGAGTCAGCATCTCTCCCTTACCCCATCTCTTGCATCTCTCACTCATCCCTCTCTCTCACGCCTGTACCCCCACCCAGTCAGCATCTCTCTCATTCCTGGACCCCCCAGCTAGCTGTATATTCCCCTAACATTTCTCTCATCCTTGCACACCCCAACAAGCTGTACACCCCCCAGTCAGCATCTCATCCCTGTACTCCCCACCCCCAGCTAGCATCTCTCTTGTCCTTGTACACCCCAGCAAGCTGTACAACCCCTCCATCAGTCAGCATCTCATCCCTGTACCCTCCACCCCCAGCCAGCAACTCTCTCATCCCTGTCTCCTTCCAGCCAATATTTCTTACACTTTCCTATCCCCCCGAGCCAGCACTTATCACCCCATCACTCCTCATCCAGCATCAACTACCATCTCTCCCTGAAGCAATGCCGATTTCACAGGCAACCTGCACCAGCTTTGAAGCTTTCCCACCAGGCTCCAGCGTCTCCGAGTCCCGCTCTAAGCCTGCAAGTGACCACCTTCAGACCAATCAGCAGCAGCATAAGCCTGCTCTCACTGCGTGCATCCTCAATTCACTGCTTACTACTGACTCGCTGATCGGGGGTGGGGCTTGGGCGGCTGGACAGCTCATTAAATACATGCTTCCACATGATACCTCCTGACCAATCAGCAGTAAGGTTCACTGGCTTTTATCAAAGTTAATTTGCATATTTTAACAGGTGGCCATACCCACACCTGGTTGCATCAGACAATCAAAAACTGCGGATCTGTCCACTCTCTATCCAAACTCCTCCCTAAACCCCTTTTTTTGTGATATCACATGAAGTGACAGCAAGACTCCACCCAGGCCACACCCATTTTCCAAGATGGCAGCACCCATGGGTTGAATACATTAGTTTGTCTCTTTTATGTAACTGTGTTATGTAATGTTCACAGAAAATTATGTTATACAGTACTTAATACAGGAAAACTACTTATGGTCAGTCAGCCTTCTCAGATATAGGCTAATTCACATCTTTCTTTCCAGATGCTCTCTATAGAATTATTCCATGCTCCAACCACTTAACTCCCTACCCCTTACCACTTATTACCCCTCCCCCTATAGTGCACATTACCCCCACATGCATACCTGCCATAAACTCCCTCAGAATTAGATTTCTCTCTCCTCCCTGCATGTATGCAACTCTCCCAAACAAATAGTCCATCCTCCACATATCAACAAATATATAATGTTCCCTTACACTTCCATCTATATACACAGAGCTCCCCCACCTCTTTTTTCTCTCAAAAAATTCCCATGTAAAAATGTACTCCCTCTACAAATGCTCAGTAAACAACACCACCCAACGGAAACATAAACCCCACATCTGCCACAACCTAAGTATAGAAATGCAGAAAATGAAAATGCACCATAGTGTCACAAACTTGTAAGGATGCATTTTGCAACTTGTTTAAAATCCAGCCATGTCTTTTAAATATGAATCTTGCACATTTGATCAAAGTCCTTTCAAAAGAAAAGTTGCTGCAAGAGGAGGTACAAAGATTTTTCCACACACCATTGTTCTCATCTATCTGGATGAGGTTCAGCTTTGCAATGAACTCCCTCTAGTGGTAAGAGGTAGGTGCAGCTGACCAAGGAAAATGTTCTGCTCAGTAAGAGGACCTATGAAGCAGGTTTTTTTGTTGTTGATTAACAGAACTGCTGTCTCTATACCACAAGGTATCTGCTTCAAGTACATGGTATGCACGGTTCCTCACACCTGAAAATCACTTTTAGCACCTGAAAACCCAATTACAAAAATCTGATTACAAACTCAATGTATTAAGAATTAATGAGGCCTTGTGGTGCAGTTTAGGCAGGTCACTTTCCTACTACACCTACAACCTGAGTTCAGATCTCACACTGATTTCTGTGCATTTGTACCTTTGTATAAAGAAAAAGCTACTCTGAACGACCTATGCCAGTTAATGAAAAAGTTACGTCCACTTTTGCATTGTTTTAGGTACAGCCCTCATATTTTGCTTGCTGTATATGGGAAATAGAGTGTGATCTTTAGGGGGATAGGGGGTGTTCCAGCAGGAGGGATTGGGCACCCTCCTGCCAGCGTTCTGTGTGTGTGTGTGGTGTTCCGGCAGGAGGGAATGGGCATCTCTCCTGCCGGCAATCTTCAGGGGAGGGGGGCGTGGAGTGTCTTCCAGCAGGAGGGATTGGGCATCCCTCCTGCTGGCGATCTTCAGGGAGTGGGGAGGTGTTCCGGGTAGGAGGGATTGGGCATCTCTCCTGCCGTGTTCATTTGGGGTGGGTGGGGGTGTTCTGGGCAGGGAAGGATTGGGCATCCCTTCTGCTGCGTTCATTCGAGGGTGGGGGTACTGATGGCCGCAGATTGTTTAACCGGCGTTGGTTACAGAATCGGGTTTATTTTAAGTGGCCTTAGACCTGATTATATATGGGATGCCTGTCGTATTCTGAGACTGGGAAACCTATACAGAATCCGGGCCTCATTGCCTACAAAATGGGTGGCAGTTGGGCTCAAACAGTAATATTTTTAATGGCTGTGCGCTAATTGCGCAATTATTGCATGGACATTAATTTTGAAAATAGGAAAACTGGCCAATTTCTGAACACTGCACAAGTGGCCTTAGTGCATGGGAAAGACCCATTTAAAGGATATGCTAAGGCTAATATTTGCCAAGGCTTTAATAAAAGTATCCCAATGGTTTTTTTTCCCCCCGGACTGATACAGGTTTGCACGCAACCATTGTTCATACCCTGGAAATGCGCTCTGTGTGAATCACAGGACAAGTTCTGATGATGCCAATTTTATTCAAACACAAACTTAGGGCATCTTCAACAAGACAGGCATATTACTAGCAGCAGAGATAAATCTCCTAAACAGAATTCATGCTTTGGCAATTCTAGCAAAGTTCTTTAAAATACACTGAAAATCCACTTATATTTTTGAAAAGGTGATGAATGATGAGATTTTCAACCAGTCTAATATTCCTCTCTCTTTGTTCCATGATCCTCAAAAGAGCTCCTCAGATAACACAGAGAAAAGGCTTGATTGATAGGAGAAAAGTATATTATTCACTCCCTTCATGAGAAAAACCTAAAGCTTCCACTAGTGTCTGCACCAGCAAGCAAAAACTCAAAAGAAAAAAGGGCACAACTCACTGGGAATCTAAGCATTGATATCAACAAGATGTCACTGCTGACATCCCCATTCTACTACTGTCATTCTGTGGTGCTGCTAGACCTAAGCAGTGCTGTACACATTATATTCATGTACTTTCTCTGTCCCTAGTGTGCTCACAATCTAAATTTTATACCTGAAGAATGGAGGGTTAAGTGACTTGGCCAAGGTCACAAGGAGCTGCAGTGGGAATCAAACCCAGTTTGTCATGATCAAAGCCCACTGCTCTAAACATTAAGCTACTCCCATTCCTTAAAGGTACATAACCACTTACATACGCCATGCTGCTACACCAAGTAGATCACCATAGGTAGGGGTTAAGTAGATGTGGACCCTCAGCCCCAAAGACTTTTGGAAACTGGTATTGGCACACTCTTCACTCTGAGTCTAGCTATTATAAGGGCAAGTCTATAACCAGGTGACCATATTGGAGGCAACTGGTCAGAACATCAATCTCTTACATGCACTTCAGAATATTTGGATTTAGCTCACACCTTTTCAGAAATAGGTCAAAATAAATGACATGCAGGCACAGTAGGAGTTCTTGCCCCAAGGAGTTGCCTCAGCAGTAGCTCCTCCAATCCCAATTAATGCAATGAAGAAGTTGAGTTTGGCACTGCCACTGAACCTCTGGTCTGACCCTGACCCTTTTCATGTTTGACTGCAAGCAGGACAGCCACGTACGAGGTTATATGGTTATTCAGTCATTTTAAAATGTGCTCTCTGAAACATGGTCAAAAATTAATTTCCTGTAATTGATAAAAACCATTAAACACTGATTGTGTTGATTCCTCTTTATATGCAATTTTATTGGAAATTATTTTAGACTGTATATATCTTCATTGATGTGACAGGTTTTACTTACACACATACATACATATACAATGTTTGTCAGTACAACCCAAGTATCTCTGGGAATTGGATTAGTATAATCAGTACAACTATACTTAATTCACTATAAATCAGTGCCCCCTGCTTACAGATAATATTAGCATATGTTCTACCAGGGCACTGCTTAGTACTTCATCATTATGAAACTACAGAGCATTCAAGATAGTACACAAGAGGGTCTCTGATTACTAATTAATATTATCTTTAATTCCCTTAAGTGAAACTGAGAATTTAATGGGCTCAATAGACTCTCTTCATTTAAAATGACAGTGGAACATTCTGATACTGATAGGAACGTATATGGTGATAGGAGTACAATGCTTAGTTGATTCACAGATCCCAGGATTTTCTTGTACATTAAAATGTAAACTGCAAGACTTTGGAGATCAGCTTAGAAGACTTATTTGTGGTTTCCATGTGTAAACTGCAGTCGTGTGATATACATGTAGACAGTGATATACATGTAGCCATTGGTCACATTCATATTTCCACATATATAAATAAGGTATATTGGGACTGGTTCTATAAGAGGTGCCTACACTGAGAACACTTAGTGATGCCTAATTTAAATCTGCACCTGTTAATTGTTTTAAAATGGGTTGAATAACATGGTAGAGTGGAAGAGCTAATGGTTACTGTGGAGGGGCAGACTAGATGGTCCATTTGGCCTTTACCTGCCATCATGTTTCTATGAACACACCATTAAAATCCCATGAAAAAAACAATTATTTTAATTGTTAATTTGGGTTACGTGTGGAACACCATGTGGCCTAGCAATGCCTAAACCGAGGTGCTATGCAATGCCTAACATACCTACCTAAAAAATAGGCATGGTTAGGGGGGCAGAGAATAGGCATGGTTGACTTATACATTGCTAGGCATCTGAGGTTAGTTAGGTGCCATAGACTCATGCTCAAGTCCTAGCGACTGGATGAATTACAGATCTAAAAAGAGATTGGTTTTGTGCTAGTCCGGTAAGGTCCTCCAGAGTAGAGAATGACACGGTGACAAAATTCATCACCGTTCCCGTCCCCGTGGATAACCGCGGGAAATAATCCCATTGATTTTCTAGTGTCTATTTCAACCTCAGTCCTTCTACACCAGCATTCTTCAAAGCAAAGCTTGTGGGTCAGTGGTTGTGGCCAGTCATACTATGATTCTTCCCTCTCTCCTTAAAGAATGACATGAAGATGGTTTCCCACAGTTATCCACGGGGACGGGAACGGTGATGAATTTTGTCACCGTGTCATTCTCTACTCCAGAGTCATCCCCATGTTATTTTTCATGTCCAGCCACCTGATTGCAGATCATCCTCTTTGCCTAGTTCCTTCAATTTTCTCAAACATGATGTCCTTCTCCAATGATCTTTCTCTTTTGACAGTGTGACCAAAATAAGACAATCTTAACTTCATCAGTGACATAGCCGGTTTGAGATCTTCCAGAATCGATTTGTTAGTTCTTCTGGTGGTCCACAGCATGCATAAAATCCTTCTCTAGCACCAAAGCTCAAATGAGTCAATCTCTCTGTCTTCTTTCTGTAGTGTCCAACTTTTGCATCCATAATTGACCACTGAGAAAATGAGTGCATGGACAAGTCTGATCTTTGTTTGGAATGTTATTTCCTTGCCTTTGACTACTTTGACAAGAGCTTTCATCGAAGAGCGACCCAGTGCTATTCTGCAGAGTATTTCTTTCCTGCTAGTTGCTTCTTTGTGTACGAAAGAGCCCAGAGATTGAAACCCTTTACAACCTATATTCTATCGCCTTCAAGTTCAAAATCATAATTTTCTGTGTTCACAATCTACATTTTGTTTAAGTTCAGTTCTAATCCCATGTTATGACTTTGAAATTTCTCATTTGTGGTAGACACCAGGAAATTAGGCCAGGTGAAGAAAAAAAAACTTACTGAACATATACATAGGCCTGGATTAATAGAAACAAAGAAATATGATGACAGATAAAGGCCAAATTGCCCATTCAGTCTGCCCATCTGCAGTAACCATTATATCTTTCTCTCTCTAAGAGGTCCCACGTGCCTATGAGAGACAGCAACATTGATTTAGTCAAGGGAAATCTTGCCTCACCAATCTGCTACATTTATTTGCAAGGATAAACAAACATATGAATAAAGGTGAACTGGCCAATGTTGTGTATCTGGATTTTAAAAAGGTGTTTGACAAAGTACCTCATGAATGACTCCTGAGGAAATGTCCCATTATGGACTAAGAACTGGTTAAAAGATAGAAAACAGAGAGCAGGGTTAAATGGTCAATTTTCTCAATGGAGAAGGGTAGAAATTTATTTCTGCAAATATGCAGGTGTCTATATTTCAGAATCGCTTTTTTGTGTTTTGGCTCTGTTGAGGAATCATTTTGGCTTGGCCCAAAACTAGATCAACTACCTTCATCCATTTCATTGCCTTCTGGATCTTCACTGCAGATTGATAAGTCTGAAGGTTGGAGGTTTCAGGGATATGGATATTTGGCTGACAGAAATGATGACACTGGTTTGCTCGTGGTCCTTTTGAGGATCTAAACAACATCGAAGAGAGGGAATCAAAGTACACAACAAAGCAGTGAACAAAAAAGGGCACCAAGGGCCTCATAGAATGGGATGAAAGAATTATTTTTTAATAATAGATCCAACATTGGCTATGTTTTGGCTCAAAAGCCTGCGTCAGGGGTCAATGTAAAAGAATCTTGCAATAAAAATAGTCCAACAGCAAAAATAAAAAAAATAAAAACCCAAAACAGGAAAAAGACTTAAATCATCCATAAGTTGGACAGGCTTAATTTTTCCTTTTGGTCAGAAACTTTATGTTTATGTTATAGATATGAAAAAAATGAATTCAGAAATATTGGGTCATAATAAACTATTTAAAACATCATGGGGTCAATTTTATTAATTCTGATTAGTTGTATAGTGCCGTTATTTTCTATTTGATTTGCACACACATCCAGGGAGGGGGAGGAAATATATTTTGTATTCTATCTTGATTGGATATAGTGGAATGGGGGGAGGATATATTTTGTATTGTTATTGATCGAATGTAAGTGCTGTTTATGATAATACTTGTATGTAAATTCTAATGCACTTTTGAACTTGACTTAAAAATTAATAAATATTTTTAAAAAATCATCCACAAGTCAAACCATAGGGTTTCACATAAAGTTCAGCAGCATCTTACGTGCTCCCTTTGAGGATTTACCCATCTGACTTCCTTGGCAGCGGTAGTGGGGTTGGAAGCATCAGGTTGGTATGGGTCAGTGGGAGGGGAGTCATTGATATTGCCTCCCATTTTCTGTAACTGGGTTCAGTTTGATAAAGGGTTGGGGGTTGTGTAGCAGGGTGTTCTGGGACTTGGTACCTATTCCTGTTCAAGCTGCTAATATATTTGCTAAATATGGGGCTGAGAGTGGTGTTTATTCATTGATACTTACTGACAGGACTCTTCTGATGCGTTTTCAATTCACTGCTGACTCAGAAGCTCCCTGAAAACCAGCTAGTTTTGATCTGTTATGATTTGGGACATCTTGGAGCTTCCTACTTTGCTTTGGCACAGGGCAGGTCTCCTTTGCATATTCAGAGAATAGGCGGGGGTGCTCTGCTTGTTCTAAGTTATATATGCGCTATCAATTTTGCGGCATTTTGGTTTTCTTAGTATTTTTTTCTCTTAATTTGCTTTCCGGTTTGTGAGATGGTTGTAGGATTTATGTCTTTATAGTGTGTTCTTTTGCATTTCACTATCTGGTATGTTGTTCAGTCTTATCTTTTTATCATGTTCCTTTTAAATATTTATGAGAAAAATTGTTTTAAACTTATTATATCACTGTTCACTACGATATTTGGTTGTGTTTTACTGTATTATGGTTACTATGTTTTTCAGTTGTTTTGTTCCCTGAAGGCAGTTTAATCTGCCAAAACGTGGATCTTTGTTGGGGCCACACCAAGATAATAAAGCTTATTTTGGTTTGATTGGATATCAGACATGCCCTTTATTTGGTTTGTTTGCTTATTTGGCAAAAAACTTTTCCCTTTGTATGGATTTGTGGACATTCTTACATGTTCTTGGCTCAAAAATAACAGAGAAGTCATGACTAGGTCTTGCTTCAGCTGGATTTTGGATGTAATATAATAGAATGAATATAATATTATAACACCTTTCCAGAAGCTCATATATTGTATTATAACACCATTACAGAAGCTCATGTATTATAATACCATTACAGAAGCTCATGCAAACTGCTCTGAATTGACTTCCCAGTCATTAGTAGCAGTATAGAAGCTTTCAATGAATGATAAACGATGTACTGATTGGGCATTTGTGGGATGCTGTAGACCCAACGGCTACCTTCTTTAACAGGACCATTCCAAGCCAAAAATGTGCCCTGTGTGCAGTGGCGCAGTAAGGGTTAGCAGTGCCTGGGGCGGTGGCACTCTTCCCGGCCCCCTTCGCGCCCCCTTCCTCATACCTTTGTAACGACTCCGGCATCAGCAGCATGCCCGTGTCTGCTCGCTCTTTGACATCACTTCCTAGGCAGGAGTCCCATATGTGATGCCAGAGAGCACGCCGATGCTGAAGCGGGCATTAACCTCATGCCAAGGAAGTAAAAAAGGTACAGGGGAAGGCAAGGGGCATGCACACGTGTTAAGGAGAGGTGTGGGGGGGGGGGGGCAGAGAGAAGGAGGGATGTCGCGCCCTTAGGAATACCGTGACTCGGGGAGGACTGTACCACCCCCCCCCCCCCATTTTCTACACCACTGCCTGTGTGACACACCCCTTAGAGCTCCTATCCTGTAAGGAACACAATTTTGGAGCCCTCCGTTACCCTTGTGCCCTGTGCGGCTGCACCGCTTTCACATAGTTCACTCTAGCCCTGCTACTTTTTTGCAGGCCAAGAGCTGGTTGGCTGCTCCACATTTACTGTTAATCTATTTTGAGAATCATGATTTGTGCACTGTTCAAAGGATTTGTGATTGGTTTCTTGAACTGTGCTTAATTTGGCTGCACTTGATTCCAGAAGGCGAGAAAGGTCGAATGCTGTAGAAGACTCTGGTGAGACCTCGTGTAGACTGCTGTGCACAATTCTGGAGCCCGCACCTTCAAAACGATAGAAAGAGAATGGAGTCAGTCCAGAGGAAAGCTACTAAAACGGTTGGTGGTCTTTGTCATTATATGGGGACAGACTTAAAGATCTCAATATATATATACTTTGGAGGAAAGAAGGGAGAGGGGAGATATGATAGAAATGTTTAAATACCTATGTGGCATAAATGTGCATAAGTCTCTATCAATTGAGAGGAAACTCTGGAATGAGGGAGCCTATGATGAAGGTGAAAGGGGATGGATTCAGAAGTAACCCCAGAAAATACTTTTTTTTCACAGAAAGGGTGGTGAATGCTTAGAACAGCCTCCCAGTGGAAGTGGTGAAGATGAAGAGTGCATTTGAATGCAAGAAAGCTTAGGATCTCAAAGGGAGAGGAGGGGATGGCACGGTTAGGTGACCTAGATAGGCCATATGGTCTTTATCTGCCTTCATTTTTCCATGTTTCTATGTTTAGGGAAGAGAGAGAATTCTGAGATGGCAGAGTTTATTATGCAGCTTGGTGGTTGGTTTTGCGGCATGAATTGTTAACAGAATTTTTCAGCCTAATGGGATCCATCTTTCAGATATCGGTTTAAGATATATTTTTGAATTCTTTCCAAGATATTTTGGAAGTTGAGGGACAAGGTTCGGGATCACAGCTGTGTTGAGGGAGCAGGCAGACAAGTCTCTGTTTTGGATTGTGTGGTGGGTATGGAGCTCATTTATTCCAGATTGGGAAAGTGTGTTGCTGTTGGATTTTGGCTCAGGAGGGTCTATTTTAGGGTGACCAGGTTACCCATTCCAGAAGGGAGACTTTGGCCAGTCCTAGATTTCTGCCAACCTCATCCTGGTGCATTATGGGGTCTGCAGCACTGATTTCAATGGATAGAATCATAAGCTACAAATACTACACTGCTTTGGGATGTACTTTTAAAACCAGGACTGACCAAAAAGTCTCCCTTCTGGACTGGGTAACCTGTCTATTTGGTTGGTGTCAAATAAACTGTTTCTAGGATGCGAATCATACAGAACACAGCGGTTAGATTTATTTTTGGACTGAAAAAGTTCTATCATGTTAACCCCCCCTTCTATCGGGAACTACATGGGTTGTTGGTTGAGGCACGTATTGTCTTTAAGCTAGGCTGCATCTATTACAGAGTCCTAATGGGTCAAGTTCCATTTTATTTGATTGATCTATTTTCAGTTTCCACTCCAAAATATTCTCGCAAAGCTCACGCTTTTTTGTTTATCTACCAGTGAAGGGTTGTAAGTTCAAAAGGTACCATGAACATATATGCTTTTGTATCAGGCAGCAATTTGGGATAAGGATTTCAAGCAGTTATTATTTGTTTCATTTTCTTATTTAGAATTTAGGAGATACTTGAAAACCTAAGAACATATGAATTGCCGCTGCTGGCTCAGACCAGTGGTCCATCGTGCCCAGCAGTCCGCTCCCGCGGCGATACTTAGGTCAAAGACCAGTGCCCTAACTGAGTCTAGCCTTACCTTGAATGTTTCGATCATGTCCCCTTTCAGTCTCCTCTTTTCAAGGGAGAAGAGGCCCAGTTTTTCTAATCTCTCTCTGTTCGGCAACTCCTCCAGCTCCTTAACCATTTTAGTCGCTCTTCTCTGGATCCTTTCGAGTAGTACCATGTCCTTCTTCATGTATGGCGACCAGTGCTGGACGTAGTATTCCAGGTGAGGGCATAGCATGGCCAGGTAGAGCGGCATGATAACCTTCTCCGATCTGTTCACGATCCCGTTCCTAATCATTCCTAGCATTCTGTTTGCCCAATCTTTCCCTACGATTACCACATATAAGCTTGGATGTCACAATCTAGCCAAGTGGCCAAAGGTGGCAAATGGTACATTTGAGGCACTTAACAGTTCTTGTCACTGCTGGAAGTGTCATCTCATTGATATGAATCTATTCAACTAGGCTGGGAAGGGGGTATAACAGTTTGATTATGTGTATTTCATGATTATTGGATCTTGGGTTAACAAGGACAATTTGACTACTGTTACTTATTGATTATAGGAAGGGGTGAGTATGAATGCTCGTGTTATTGGTGTCCAGGGCAATTCAGTATTATTTAATCATTAAAATAATAGGAAACACTTCTAACAGTCATTTTATAGTACATATTCACATGTTCCTTCCTGTCTTTGGCTCAGAAGAGATCCAACTGCCTCACTCCAGCTTCTCTTACCTAATGCTTGAAGTACCTGTATGTAAACCGCTTTGAGTGTGGTTGCAGAACTACAAAAAGGCGGTATACACGTCCCAATCCCTTTCCCTTTTTCTCCCCTCACCCCGTTAATATCCAATTGTGGTCTGTAGAATAGAAAAGTGAGTAACAGAAGCAAGGATAATGGTATGTGTATACTGTTATGTTTTTTTTTTAAATGTATGTTATCTTGGAAAGCGCTGAGACTCCAGGCGGTATATACATTTTTTAAAACTAAATAAATCAATCCCCTACTGGAAGAATTCAAAGGAGCCCTCTGGGTTTTCTGATGGACCAGTAGCTCTGAAATGTTCCCCCTTGTGCAGGGAGGTGTTGAAAGGGGGGGGGGGGTGTTTGCCTGCAACCTAGAATCATTTGCATACAGTAATAACAGCTGGCAGTAAATATTTATGGATTTTTAGTTATACTGTATTAGCTTATGGATCTGAAAGAAGGTGAAAAGCAAAAAAAGATCATCTTTGTATGTTATATTTTTTTAAATTTATTTTCACCTTTTTCCTCCTTTGGAAAATCCCCAGTGAATCACCACTTTGTTTACCACAAATTAAACCTTAGCTGATTGTTTACCAGGCTGCAGACCCCAGTGCATTACTTTAGCACTTTCCCTTCTTTAATAATCACAACCTGGGATTCATTTGCAAGATGCCCTAATCTGCATAAGAATTATACAATTAACTTTTGATTAACCACCTAGTTCTCTTTGAAACAGCAGTGCATAGGATACTCTGCATTTAAATAATTCCCTTAAATTGGGAGCAGGCCTTTCATTAAACTGGCGAGTTTGACTAAACAACAACATTTGGAGATAATCAGGGCGAAGACAATAGGCCGAGCTGCAAGGCTAGAATGTCATCTTTAAATATAACAGCCGAGATAAAAGCCCCCAGATTGTGCCTTATCAAAACACAAAAAATCAAAGCTGTCTCTTGTATGTGGCAAAATACCAGGCCCCAGTGTCTAGGGCTGCCATTGTTTTGGGCCTGGAAGTGCTGCAGGATTTGCATTCAGAGAGCCAGTTCTGACACACATTACATCACGTAGGGTACTTTATCTCGGAGTCTGACAATAATTATCGGGAAGAATATACGCAGAATGACTTTTTTTGTGATTTTTTATGCATCTTCAACACAAGGAAGGAAAGATAACAGCGGTTTGAAAAAGGGGAGAGTCTCAAAAGGCTCTCCCTGGAGCTGCGTTCTTCGATTAAATTTGCTGTGCCACTCTGGTGCTGCTGAACAAGTGAAAAGAAAGACTATAAGGCTTTTATATGGGGTAATAATAGCCGTGAACACAGTCCTCACCAAAAGATAAGATCCATTGTCAAAACAAACAAAAGGAGCAGTATTAAACACCACTTGAAGAATATATATGAGCAAAGTTTAAAATCCTTGGATTTTTTTTTTCCACCCAGCCTTATTACGTGGTTATCATATATGAGGAGGATGCTTAGAAATACAATCCATTTAATAAAGAAAAAGATAACTGCTCAAGTCCATTTGCTTAATAATACTCGCAAAAATTTCTGCCAGATCTTTTTGAGGAACACAAAAATATGATGAACGTTTTACTGTATACGTAGCATGTCGCAAACTCAACAGAGCTGAACATTGTACCGGACATTCGAAGGATGAAATAAATTCTCTTTGTTATTTTAATTCCTGGATGGAAAACTGTTGTGTGCAGTTACTTGGCTTTCTCTGTGTTTCATCTATGTAGGAATTCAATGCAGAAGACTCTTATGAGCTCACAAAATATAGGCTACCAATATGCCAACAGCCCAGGACAGATCTGCAAGGCATATGAAAGATTCCAGAAATGAGGGCAATAACATGCAAGCTATCAGTGATGTGAGGTGCATTGAAAGGATGCTTTGTAGTGTAATTCAATTCTGGCAATGCTTTTATCTCGTAGAGTTCTCAAGTAGCCTCATTTCTAGGAGACTTTAGACCAGTCCTGGATTTTCAGCCCTGCCTTTTAGCAGTTGTAGGGTTGATTTTCGATGAGGGTGGAGATGGGGAAGAGCAGGCCTTCAAATCAAATACTAAAATGCAATGGGATGCCTAAAAGCCTTATTCCATAAACTGCAATGCTTTCTCCTCTTGTCTGACACGTTTCCCCCAAATCCTCATAGGAGACTGTAACACTTTCTCTCTCCTCTCAGATTTTTTTATGTTTTTGATTGTTCGTTGTTTTTCCCTTTAATCATTATCTTGAATAGTAAAGTGGAACTCTCTTCCCATTAACCTCAGACAAGCACATTGGGCTCCATTTACTAAGCTACGCTAGTGGTTTTAGCGCACGCTAGACGCTAATACCTCCATTGAGCTGGTGTTAGGGCTCCTTTTATTAAGCTGCGGTAACGTTTATAGTGCGCGCTGCAGATTAGCGCACGCTAACCCCTGTGCTACGCAGAAAAACTAACGCCAGCTCAATGGAGGCGTTAGCGTCTAGCGCGTGTGGCATTGTAGCGCACGCTAAAACCGCTAGCGCAGCTTAGTAAAAGGAGCCCTTAGTTTTTCCACATAGCGTGAAGGTTAGCGCATGCTAATCTGCGGCACGCGCTAAAAACGCTACCACAGCACCAACGCACAGGACATTTCCAGGCAGGCAAATGGAACGATTGGCTTAGTAACTTTATCACGCTCTCCTCATCCTACTTCAATTTTAGAAAATTGGTAAAAACGAGTTTGTTCAATCGATTTGTAAACTAAGAATCTACATAGCTCTGTTAAGAACTATATAGCTTTCTAATTCTTTCATTATGTAAGATTGTACTGTTGACTTTGATTGTAACCTCTTCGCTGATTGTCCAGCGCTTCTTGCTGCAAACCGCCTCAAACTTCCAAGGCTTTGGCGGTATATAAGAATAAAATGATGATTATTATTAATAAATTATTATTATTAAATTAGGTCTCAAAACCTTCGTATTCAAAGATGCTTTCGATACCTAGATCTTGACATTTACGCTTAAACTTAAGTCTTAGGACTTTATTTTTTGTTGTTCCTTTTTCTTTTCTCCTTCTTTTCCGTTTTTCTACTTCTCATCCTTTTCCCACCCTCTTGGTTTGTCCCTTCTCTTCTCTTATTTTAATATGATGCATCCTCTAACCGTTTCCCCCTTTTGTGTCCAAGATGTCTATTAATAGTGTCTATTTATCCTTGCAAATTTACCCTAATTTTATATTTTTGTAAATCTACTTATTAGCAGTATATCAAAGCTGAACATGAACTTGGCTAGCTCAGGTAGCGCTGATGAAATCACTTTTGGCTGCAGTTTGCTTTCAGTGGTTTGCAGTAGGTTATGTGCACAGATTGGGAGTATTTTTAAACATCATTTCCCATATACAAAGCACACTGAATAATTGTAAGGGTTCTGGTAAAATTGCAAAGCCATGCACAAGTGTACAAGTAAATGTGCAGAGTGTACTTGCTCTTGAGTGACGCAGGAGTAAAATTGTGATGTGCGGTTTTATTTTTGGAATAGGTGTAAATTTGTGTGCTATTGTGGCTGGTCTTGACAGCGTTTTTTAGCGCAGACCAGCACGCTGAATGCTCTGCACGTGCTCCCGACACTCAAAGAATTCCTATGAGCATTGGGATCAGCGCAGAGCATTCAGTGCGCCGGTCTGCGCTAAAAAACGCTTCTGCAGTTTTGTACAAGGGGGTGGGGGGTTATAAGCCACCGAGCGCCTAGAGTATGTTGCCTTTAAAAATTAGCATAAAAGCAGCAAGATGCAAGCTCAAAGAAAGAAAGAAAAAATGATTTCAAAATGAAAATTTATTTCAGGAAACCGTGATCACATAACCTGATATGGCCATGTTATGTGGTAAACAAGATTCCTCGATTGTGATATCAGGGAATATATACACACTCTTGTTTCTTACCTTCAAACTGTCAATAAAATACATGAGATACTTTCAAATATATACTCCAAAGCAATCATCAGTCAACCTGCAAGTGATCAGTAACCCTGCTCGGCATTTCTGCTAACCATATCATTTGCGGCTGGTGCTGCTTCTGGCTGGAAATAATACAAAATAAGATTTAACAATAATGTGTCATTAATTTAGATCACATTTGGTGGGGGGTGGTAAATTAGGGAAAAAAAGCATTCATAAATCAGCAGGATAGGCTATTCAATTATTTCTACAGTCTGTCTTCAAGATGATAAAGGTCCAAATACTTTTGGACTGGTAACACCTCTACTTTCAAGAAAATGCAATTGGGATAATAATACATGTGTTTTTTAATGATCTTCAACACTCATTTCAAAATGTCTTCGACTACTTTATCAAAAAAATATATGAACTATGCTTGAAAGTGTTCGTTCCTTTAGTTATTGATCTTACAACTTTTTATTCAACAGTCATTCTGGTGGAGAAGGGATACCTCAAGTGCCTGCGGCTGTTAATGACATTAGAACTAGTCTTGTCAATACAGCCTTAATGCAAGCTATCATTGGTCCCTTTTAAATTCTCCTTTCCTAATTCTTTCTATTGTCTATAGTTTTACTTATAAATGATCTACCATTAGTAATCGTTCCACAAACAATGATCTTACTTTTACTTTTAAATATGAGTGCCGCGGTTTGCGAGTGTTTTGCAAGACGAGCAAAACATTCGCAAAATCTGCACCTCGGAAACTGAGCTTGACTCGATTTACGAGCGTCCCCCTCCCCTGTAATCCGGCATCCCCCCCGCTCGCGTTACTCCCCCCTGCTGCAATCTGGCATCCCCCACTCACTCACCCACCCAAACATATTCTCTTACCCCTATCTGGCACCGGCACCAGCACCAACGCACAGGACACGCTGGTGCCGGTGCCCGAAGATCTTCCCTCTTCCTTGTGCTGGGCCTGGAGCATCTGCGCATGCTCAAAGCCTTCTAGTTCTCACTCTCACCCAGTGGCCACGGGAAGGGGGGAGAAGGTGGAACGAATCAAGCGAGTTTCCCTTACATCCTATAGGGAAACTCGCTTTGATATACAAGTAAATTGGTTTATGAGCATGCTTCTGGACCGAATTATGCTTGTAAATCAAGGTTCCACTGTACCTAGACTTTCAAAATACAACACTTATCTTAACTCTTCTAAGTATGTAAACTTCGGACCTCAGCACCACCACTCCACCGCATTAGTAACTTTTCATAGCGAGAATAATTATGTGTAAAATCATCACTGGCCCTTTTGTTCTTATTTTCTAATTCTTATTTATTACAAAACTCACTTTTCTAAAAATGCATTACTATATTTTAAGCATACGTTGCAATGTTTTTTTGAATAAAGCACTTATCTTTAGATATTTCCTTTCAATTAGTTTGACCCGGGAGAGGTAGACCCAACATGTTTCGCAAACAATTGCTCTTTCAAGAATCCCCCGCGACCGCTTTTGTTATCCAACTCCCATAAGTTTAAAGAGCAAGTTATGACACCTTTACAAGCTGAAATTTGCCCCATGAGCCAAAATATTTTGGCAGTAATTTAAAAATTTTTTTCCTTCTAATTGGGGTCCACTTGGATACGTCAAGAAACAAGGAAATCTTGCCGCCCCAAAACTAGTCAGAAGAGCAAAAGAATAAACAAAGCAAAGCCTCTTTAACCTGGGAGAAAGCAAAAGAAACCAGATGTGTGGATCTTCCTGTAAGCTCTTCCATGGAACTCTCTAATATATCAGTCAGGTTTCAACTATCAGATGAAACATCCCCTAATGATTCTTGAGGAGGCTCTGGTGCCTTCGGCAAAATAGGAACGTAATAAATTTTGTGCAACGGTGGTAGCTAAAAGTATATTTAAAGCATTCCTTCAAAAATCTGTAAAATAGCTCTGGGCTAGCCAATTGAAGAAATGCTGACTATCGCTGGCTCAATATTGGCTGGTATTAACCTAATTCTATATATGGCCGAATTTCTGTGCTCAATTTAATGGAATAACATGCTAATTTGTGCCAATAACTGGCATCAATTAAAATTTTACACAAATCTTTTAGATCTGCACCGAAATTTTATGTTATCTGAAAAGGGGGTGCAGCCGTGGGAGAGGCATGGGTGGATCAGGGGCATTCCTGGAATCTATGTGCAGTTTTAAAGAATAAGGAAGATCCGTGTGAAATTCAGGCACAAGAACTTGGTGTAAATCCTTGCGCCTAAAATTAGGTGCAGATCCTGGCAGCAAATGCAATTTTATATACAGCGTCCGGCTCTGAGTGCTATGTATAAAATAGCGCTTAGCGCAACATTTTATCGACACTGATTTTTTTTAGCTCCATATATAGAATTTTGGCCTATATGCATAAAAGTCGTATTCCAGAGGGAATGGGACGAATCAGCACGGCCAGCTCAGCGCGACCCTTTCAGAGGGGTCCTTTCAGCACTGGACAGCTCATCGCAGCTGTTTCATCTCTTAATATTAAGACACTTTCTTATCGTCAACCTTTTAATCTGGAAGTCTTCCCTCTGGACAACTTTCTGTTCCCTTATAAAGGGAAACCTTACGATGTGCCTGATGGATCTGTGATGATGTCCCCTCGCCCTCCCCTCTTTCAAACCTTGAAGTCACCAGATGATAACGGAGGCAGGAGAAGATGACCATGGGTGGGTGAAGGGAATGGAAAGAAGCACCAATGGGGTGAGGGGGGCTATTCCCCCCTTTCTCTCAAACCTCGCAGCTTCAGCAAAGAAAGCACTCATCATTTCAATGGCTGCAATGAAACAGCCGCGGTTAAACGCCCATGCTGAACTGGCCGTGCTGATACTTATCTATTTAAGTACAGTCTGTTAAGCAAGTGAAGACAAAAAAGGTTAAGTTTGGCACTTTAAAGGCTATATAAAGTACTGGGAAGTAAACACAATTTCATCCTTACTTACTCATTTCTAGCCTTAGCTGAAATTAGCATATTGCAGAAGCTTATGCGTGCCTTGAATGAGGTACAAAAGCCAACTGGGAAATTTTTTTTTTTAAAAAGCCACGTGTATCCCCATTGTGTAAAATGGGAAATACATGTACAGTATAACCTTTTGGCACAACCGAAACACGCCCCCTTTGAATCTGGACAGCCCAGGGCTTTACATATGTATGAAATCCACCCATGGAAATGCCACTGCTTACATGTGCCAGTGCTACTCAGGGTTTCTAAAATGACCTCCGGTATCTCATCACACAATCTGATTCCAGTCTATGAGATATTCCTTTGAACACGGTGGCTCCCAAGGGTTCAGGAGGATTGCAGGAGAGTAGTTAGAAAAATGTAAAAAATATTGCCTTAATTAGTACAGCCTTTTTCAATTAAAACTCACACAGCAAGGCTGCCAATTACCAGAGTATGCTAGTCATAAAACCCATTTGCTAGTTAATTATTGTTATATGTATCCTTTGGAATTCTAAACTTGTTCACTCTGCAATATACATCTTTAAGGATGGACCGCACCACTGCACAATTGCAAATAATTTTGGTAGGGGCTGCGGATGCAGGGCTCAGTGCCTCTGAGGGATGGGAGTCCTACTCCTCGCCCAGTGGTGATAATTAGGATTTGGATTTAGAGCCCATGATTGCAAAGTTCTGGAAAGAGCCCCTGGTCTCTATCACAGGATTGTTCTCGCAAGGATGGGACTAGAGTGAAGCGAAACTGGAAGGGATTGTACAAGAGGGGAAAAATTTCCCAGGGTGGTTGAGCGCAAAGGCCGGAAGGTGCCAGATTCCAACCCTGTTTTCAGCTGAGCTGGAATTAAGGAGCAGGAGAAAAATGTCAGACTCAAAACAATGATAGAGTGCTTGTCTGATAAAAAAACAACATTGTTAGATGTCTTTTATTGCTGTGTTCATGTCAAAGAAGATGAATCTCTTGGTATCTAGCTGATCTTGAACAGCTAAAAATGCCTCACCTTTCTCTAAGCCAAAATAGATTTTTTTAGGAAAATGTGTTTTTTATTATAATTTATAACATAAGAACATAAGAACATAAGCATTGCCTCTGCCGGGTCAGACCAGGGGTCCATCGCGCCCGGCAGTCCGCTCCCGCGGCAGCCCTCCAGGTCCATGACCTGAAAATGTTCCCTACCTAACCTAAAAAGTCCATACCCTATTTGCTCAGTGTCCTGTGAGGTAAACCTCTATCTGTACCCCGTTATTCCCTTCGCTTCCAGGAAGTCATCCAGTCCCATTTTGAACCCCAGAATTGTACTCTGGCTTATCACCTCTCCGGGAAGCGCGTTCCAGGTGTCTACCACCCGTTGAGTGAAGAAGAACTTTCTTGCATTCGTTTTGAATCTGTCTCCTCTCAGTTTTTCTGAGTGACCTCTTGTTTTAGTTGCCCCTGCTAGTTTAAAGAATCTGTCCCTCTCCACCTTCTCTATGCCTTTCATGATTTTATAAGTCTGTATCATGTCCCCTCTCAGTCTCCGCTTTTCCAGGGTAAAGAGCCCCAGCCTGTCTAACCGTTCGGCATATGAGAGGTTCTCCATACCCTTTATCATCCTCGTTGCTCTCCTCTGGACCCTCTCGAGTATTGCCATGTCCTTCTTGAGGTATGGCGACCAGTATTGGACGCAGTATTCCAGATGTGGGCGCACCATTGCTCGATATAGTGGCAGGATAACTTCCTTCGTTCTGGTAGTGATACCCTTTTTGATAATGCCCAGCATTCTGCTCGCTTTTTTTGAGGCCGCTGCACATTGCGCCTCCGGCTTCATTGTGTTATCCACCAATACCCCCAGATCTTTTTCTTGGCTGCCTTCCCCGAGTACCCTCCCTCCCATCGTATAGCTGTACCTGGAGTTCCCCTTCCCTATGTGCAAGACCTTACATTTCTCCACATTGAAGCTCATCTGCCATTTTTTTGCCCACTCACTCAGTTTATTCAGGTCGCTCTGCAGGTCTTTGCATTCCTCAACAGTTCTGACCGTTCTGGAGAGTTTTGTGTCATCCGCGAACTTGATAACTTCGCACTTTGTCCCCGTTTCTAGATCATTAATAAATATATTGAACAACAGTGGTCCCAGCCCGTATGGGCTTTTATCAATAATTACCTGCCCAGATTTGAAAATGTAAATATGGATTTTTAAAAAAATCAAGGATAACTGTTTTATTGAGCAAAAGCTTTTGTTTTCATGAAGTAAAATGAATACCACCCTTGGGATTACCATGTAAGAAATTTAATTTAATTTAGAGTTTGTTTTCTGTAGGGATGTGTCATCGCTTAAAGCTATCAATATGGGCCATAGGCAGCAGAACACTTTTTTGTTTGGGGGGTCCCAAACATTCTGCACTAGACTCCGCCCAAACTTTGGCCCAAACCCCACCCAAGCTCCACCCCCAGATCCCGCCCCCATAATAATAGTACTAAATGTAATGCCATTTCTTCCATTCATTCTCCATATACACACACAATATAATCTTATTAACAATATCGGAGGCAATATCTCCTTCCGGGCTAATGTACAGAGCTACCGATTCAAAAATTGTGATCATTTCACATAACAACGTTGTTCTCCGCATGACTCTCTAAATGTGATACATCGGACATCCTGGACTCCTGAGGAAGGAGTGTTTCTCCGAAACACAGACCGTGTTGGGCCCGTACTCCATGTATATGAGAGCCATTTTTAAGGATTACAATTTTCTCTGCACACAGTACACCACAAAAGAAATAGAAACACATTTCTTCCTGAACAGTCCAAATTATAAAAACAACAGATGTAATTTTTCAAAACTGACATATTTCAATCATTAAATTGAAAATAAAAACATTTTTCCTGTCCTTGTTACCTGGTGATTTTATTTTTCTGATCATCTTGTTCTTTCTGTGCTCTTAACTCTGTTTCCAAGGCCTCCTTATGACATTTGCTGCTTCTTTTCTCTCTTCCTTCACTTTTTGCATTACATACGGCTTTGGCACTAATTTTCATATTCAATTTTCTTCCATTTTTCTGCCTCCATCTCAGATCTATCTACCTTTTCATCTCTTCCCCTCTCCTCCGTCCATGTGCACTATCTCCTTCCTCTCCTCTCCCCTCCCCTCCATCTATTTATATCGTAGATTGTTGTTGCAAACAGAACAGAGATGAACATATACATTTAACACTGTCACTTCACATGGACTCAATCAAGAAATGGATTTTACTGTGTTTTTATAGTGTTTTATATGTTCATACTCAGTTTTTAAGTTGTACCTTCCATATAATATCCAATACCTACCTTTTATTTGTTATCACCAATATTTCATGGTTTTTAACACAATCACCTAGTTTACTCACTTTGTTTATGTATTTTTTATGTTTTTATTGAATATTTATTGATGCTTTGGTTAGCTGTGCTGTTTACTTCTGTTGGGTTTGAAGATGTTCTGATATGTTTTTATTTAATTTGGATAGCTTACCTGCTATTTGACATTGGGGTTTTTATTAAAATTTTTTTAAATAAATTCTGGCATTTTAGGGATCATAAATTTTTTTTTCTTAACTCAGAGATTTTGTTATGATCTTGAGATTTTTTAATGTCCTACAACATTTTTGAGCATTTTGTTTAGTTACTGAGATTTCATCCAAGTTTGGAAGCACCAATGACATTACTGGAATGCATTGATGTCATTTGAATGCATTTCATCAAGTTCTATGTGTTCCTTCACTTTTTAATTGTTTTTAACTTGTTTGTGGAGGTTTTAAAATGGATTATCATAGCAATTTAGATAATTAAGGATTCATAAATATCTTATGATTATTTTTATTAGTTTGTTGACTTTTAAACAGACTTTTTATATGAGGTTTTTTAAAACATGAATATTGCATTGATTCATTTTTATATTTTGCACCTTTATTGTTGTTATATCCATTTTTTAGGGTTGCAATGACTTTTTATTTGATTTTTATTTTTGGGAAGAGACTCATTTCCATCTTCATTATTCATGACATTGGGTGTCTTCAATATAGCATAGTAACTTATATAGTAAATGACAGCAGATAAAGACCAATCTGTCCTACCAATCTGCATTACATTTTAATGATTAAATTGTCTTTTTTTCTTTGTTTCTTCCTTAGAAGTCCACTCGGTACTGTCCTTAGTTTCCAACTACTGGATTTGCATTGAAGCTCACTCCAGCCTATTCAAACCATCTCGTTTGCGGGATTCAGACTGTGAAAGTTTCGTTGTGAGCGCAGCCAACTTGTTTGTCAGTTACTACGTACTGAAGATGCTGTGAAACAGCTTAGGCCTTTCCCCTGCCTCTAGACGCACAGAGAGAAAAGAGGTGTGTTTAAAGGAGGGGAAAGGGCGGGCAGTGGGCGGGAGGTGGGCCGACCTACACCTAGGCGTACAACAGGTATAACTAAAACATTTACAGGTTGCCTAGTCGGCACTTAGACCTTTTTGACTTAGACGTAGTCAAACCAGGTCTAAGTGCCGAAAAATGGGCCGCTGAGCTGATGGCCGCTGGCACCATCAGTTCAGCGGCCTGGCAATCTACCCACCACAACCATCGTGGCAGAAGATATGCCTCATCTCCCCTACTGCGATGCCATCACTTCTCTACCCGAACTGCCATGACCCGCGGCAGGAGAGATGCCCTATCGCGGTAGGGATATGAGGGAAATGAGGCATCTCTCCTACCGCGATTATCACCTCCCCCTCACAATTAACATTGGGCCAGGAGAGAGCCCAAGCTCTCCTGGCCCTGGTGACCACCCCCCCTGCGACTCGTTCGGGCCAAGAGGGAGCCCAAGCCCTCCTGGCCCCAGCGACCACCCCCCCGCGACGGGCTTGGGCCAGGAGGGAGCCCAAGCCCTCCTGGCCCAGGCGACCCCATACCCCCACCCTGCACTACATTACGGGCAGGAGAGATCCCAGGCCCTCGACACAACCCCCCTTCCCCCAACAACCTCCCCCCCAGAACTCCTGATCGCCCCCCCAGCCGACCCGCGACCCCCCGGCCGACCCCATGACCCCCTCACCCCCATCCCCACCCCACCCCCTTCCCCGTACCTGTTTTCCAGTTGGCCAGACAGATGGGTGCCCAAACCCGCCTGTCCGGCAGGCAGCCACCGGCAGAATGGGGCCGGATTGGCCCAGCCATCCCAAAGGCCCGCCCACAGGTGGGGCCTAAGGTGTACCACACCGCAGGTTGCTGAGCAAGATGAGTTCTATAGGATTAGGCGACACATTGATGAAATAGGTTGGGAACTGGCTTGGAGATAGGCTTCACAGGATAGTGGTGAACGGCACCCCTTCCAAAATGACGGAGGTAATCAGTGGAGTGCCGCAGGGCTCGGACCTGGGCCCAATCCTATTCAACATCTTTATAAGAGACTTGGCAGAAGGGCTGCGAGGTAAAATAACATTATTCGCCGATGACGCCAAACTAAGCAATGTAGTGGGCAAAAGCACAACAGACATAAATTCAATGTCCGACAACATGATGCACGACCTACTCCTATAGGAGCGCTAGTCTAGGTCCTGGCAACTCAGCTTCAATGCCAAAAAATGCAAAGTCATGCACCTGGGCAGCCAAAATCCATGCAAGACTTACACCCTTAATGGCGAGATTCTAACAAGAACTGAAGCAAAACGAGACTTAGGGGTGATCGTTAGTGAGAACATGAAGACTGCCGATCAAGTGGAGCAAGCTTCATCCAAGGCAAGGCAAATCATAGGTTGCATATGCAGGAGTTTCGTCAGCCGTAAGCCTGAAGTCATTATGCCATTGTATAGATCCATGGTGAGGCCCCACCTGGAATACTGTGTGCAATTCTGGAGGCCGCATTACCATAAGGATGTGCTGAGACTGGAGTCAGTCCAGAGAATGGCTACCCGGATGGTCTCGGGACTCAAGGATCTCCCGTACGAGGAACGGCTGGATAAGTTGCAGCTGTACTCACTCGAGGAACGCAAAGAGAGGGGTGACATGATCGAGACATTCAAGTATCTCACAGGCCGCATCGAGATGGAAGAAGATATCTTCTTTTTCAAGGGTCCCGCTGCAACAAGGGGGCATCCGTGGAAAATCAGGGGCGGGAAACTGCACGGGGACACCAGGAAATTCTTTTTCACTGAAAGGGTGGTTGATTGCTGGAATAGTCTTCCACTTCAGGTTATTGAGGCCAGCAGCGTGCCTGATTTTAAGGCCAAATGGGATAGACATGTGGGATCTATTCACAGAGAAAGGTAGGGGAGGGTCATTGGGGTGGGCAGACTAGATGGGCCGTGGCCCTTATCTGCCGTCTATTTCTATGTTTCTATGTTTGGGCCAATCAGAATAGGCCCGGGAGCCTTAGGCCCCTCCTGGGGGCGGGGCCTAAGGCTCACGGGCCTATTCTGATTGGCCCAGGCGCCTTAGGCCCCACCTGTGGGTGGGCCTTTGGGACGGCTGGATCAATCCGGCCCCATTCTGCTGGTGGCTGCCTGCTGGACAGGCGGGTTTGGGCACCCGTCTGTCCGGCCAACTGGAAAACAGGTACGGGGAAGGGGGGTGGGGGAGTCATGGGGTCAGCCGGGGGGTTGCGGGTCGGCTGGGGGGGCGATTGGGGGTTCTGGGGGGGTGTCATTGGGGGGAGAGGGGGTTGCATCGAGGGCAGGAGGGCTTGGGATCCCTCCTACCCGTAATGTAGTACGGGGTGGGGGTAGGGGGTCGCCGGGGCCAGGAGGGCTTGGGCTCCCTCCTGGCCCAAGCCAGTCGTGGGGGGGGAGGGGTCTCTGGGGCCAGGAGAGCTTGGGCTCTCTCTTGGCCCGATATCGTCGGGGGTGCCGCGGTTTTCTGGGGCAAGAGGGCTTGAGCTCCCTCTTGCCCTGATGTTGTCGGGAGGGGGGAGGGTGTCGCGGTTTGACATGGCAGGAGGGCTTAGGCACCCTCCTGCCTGGATGGTTGTGGGGGGGGATTCTGTAATTGGTGTTGTTTTTGACAGACACCGGTTACAGAATCCAGCTTTTAGGCGAAGGACTGGCTCCTCCTTAACCTAAAAGCCCTTCTGTTGGACATTTGGGGCTTAGGCATTTTTTTGTTTCAGTATGGCTAAAAAGTGTAGACGTCATGTAGGTGTACTTGTAGACGTAGTGGAGATTGGGCGTTTAGGCAGAGGAAGGCCATAATCAAAACAAGGATGTTTGTTTTGGTTATGGACACTTTCCCTGCTTCTGCGTTGAACGTTTAAGGACTTAGGCCAAAAGGGGACTTAGACACTTTTTTTGATTATACCCTTCCACATGTTTAGAAGACCACTATTTAAGCAAGGAACATTTGTTGTTGTGATTGTTTGCATCACACATTCTTTGATTCAAAATTGTTTCCTTGCCAGATTTTATTTGTTTTTCTATACCATTTTCCCAGGGGAGCTCAGAACAGTTTACATGAATTTATTCAGGCACTCGAGCATTTTTCCCCATCTGTCCCAGCGGGCTCATAATCTATCTAATGTACCTGGGGCAATGGGGGGGATTAAGTGACTTGCCCAGGGTCACAAGGAACAACTTGGGTTTGAACCCACAACCTCAGGGTGCTGAGGCTGTAGCTTTAACCACTGCACCACACACTCCCCACACAAGCCCCACACTCCACACAAATCACTGCCTGGGGTGGTGACTACAGATGTTCCTGTGGGTTGCTAAGCTGTTGCCAGGCAGGACCATATTGAAATGTTGTGTCATAGTTTAGTAAAATGAACTTTAAATTTGGCATTTTGAATCTTTTTGGTTTAGTCCATTTGACTTCTCAACATGCTCTATAACTAATATTGGAAGTCTTTCATGCCGAATTACATTATTATTAAGTAATTTTTTTCACATTTTGTGTTGCTATTATGTCATTTTGTTTATCGTTTACACCGTTATTGAAATTCTATATTAATTCATATTTATATGTGCACTTGTGGACTCGGTGTGATTTTGTTTCTAATATTTTAATTCATTTCTTAATACATTCACATTATTTGCACTACACTTTTTTAAAAAAACTTTTTTTATTTAAATCTGGATTCAATGTTACGGCTATGTTTTTAGGCCACTCAATTGGACTCTTTCAGCACACTATTGAGATTATTCCAACAGGTCAGAATCATTCATCATGGACTTATGTTGCTTTTGAAGTTCATTTCATACAGTTTAACAATTATTTTACAAGTTGACTACTTTTATATATATACTGATATTGTTTCACATATTATTCTAGTTATTTTTTGCATTATTAGTTTTTATAGCATTTTTAACAGTGATTTTATATTTTATGTTATACATAGTAACATAGTAACATAGTAGATGACGGCAGATAAAGACCCAAATGGTCCATCCAGTCTGCCCAACCTGATTCAATTTAAATTTTTTATTTTTTCTTCTTAGCTATTTCTGGGCAAGAATCCAAAGCTTTACCCTGTACTGTGCTTGGGTTCCAACTGCCGAAATCTCTGTTAAGACTTACTCTAGCCCATCTACACCCTCCCAGCCATTGAAGCCCTCCCCAGCCCATCCTCCACCAAACGGCCATATACAGACACAGACTGTGCAAGTCTGCCCAGTACTGGCCTTAGTTCAATATTTAATCTTATTTTCTGATTCTAGATCCTTTGTGTTCATCCCACGCTTCTTTGAACTCAGTCACAGTTTTACTCTCCACCACCTCTCTCGGGAGCGCATTCCAGGCATCCACCACCCTCTCCGTAAAGTAGAATTTCCTAACATTGCCTTTGAATCTACCACCCGTCAACCTCAAATTATGTCCTCTGGTTTTACCATTTTCCTTTCTCTGAAAAAGATTTTGTTCTATGTTAATACCCCTCAAGTATTTGAACGTCTGAATCATATCTCCCCTGTCTCTCCTTTCCTCTAGGGTATACATATTCAGGGCTTCCAGTCTCTCCTCATACGTCTTCTGGCGCAAGCCTCCTATCATTTTCGTTGCCCTCCTCTGGACCGCCTCAAGTCTTCTTACGTCCTTCACCAGATACAGTCTCCAAAACTGAACACAATACTCCAAGTGGGGCCTTACCAATGACCTGTACAGGGGCATCAACACCTTCTTCCTTCTTCTGGCTACGCCTCTCTTTATACAGCCCAGCATCCTTCTGGCAGCAGCCACTGCCTTGTCACACTGTTTTTTCGCCTTTAGATCTTCGGACACTATCACCCCAAGGTCCCTCTCACCGTCCGTGCATATCAGCTTCTCTCCTCCCAGCATACATGATATTATTTACTGTGTATATATAACTTATACTTTGTCATGTATTATCATATTTAGACCCTTGAGGCAGGTGTTGGTCACTGAAACACAGCCCATAGACTTCTGGCAGGAACATACAAAATCAAAAGATCATGAAAAATAATATGGAATACCCTTGTAGAAAGCTTTATGGGCTACAATGTTGAACTTAATATGATAGGGCACTGGCTACTAGTGTGCAGAGTTTAATATTGTGTTATTTAAAGGTGTGACATGATCAAAATTTTGTATCTGTGACTAATTTAATATCAATAACCACCTGTCCTGAAGAGGTACTGAGGGCCAAATTCTCAAAACTTTCTGTGCCTTTATCAATGGTCGCTAAACTGGTTGCAGCCGGTTTAGCATGACTGTATTATACAAGACGATTATAAGGACAGCTCACCGTGGTCTTTTCCAAGCTTCCTAGCAGACTCCGACTCTGCCATGCAAATGTAGTATGAGGTCATTAATATTAAAATAGTATTACAATGATGTCATTAATATTAAAATGAGCACTCCGGGCAATTTTCTAATTTTCCAGGCGATTCTCTATCCTCATTGTACTACATTTGCAAGCAAAATTTTCCAGCAGGTTCTGAGCTATCATAGCCTTACTTTTCGGTCAGTGCCTGAGCGCTGATTGGCTCAAGCACTGACAGGAAAGTAAGGCTTGACAGCTCAGACCCCCCCACACAAATAAAGACCCATAATTCCTTCCCACCGATACCCCCAGGGCCATTTGATGCTTCCCCAAGGCTGTTTGATGTCCTCCTTTCAGCAGGAGTGATGCCTCCTGCTGCTGGGGTCACCTGCCTCTGAAAGCCCCCTGACCTCATACCTTTAAATTGAACGATGGCAGGAAGGATGCTCACTCCTTCCTGCTGGCAGACCGCAGGGGTTCCATGACAACTCCTCCCCCCCGTACCTTTGTAGAAGCATGGCAGGAGAGATGCCCACTTTCTGCAGTCACCAGAGTTATCCACCCCCCGCCAACCCTCCTGACAGTCCCCTTGCACCCCTAAACCTTTAAATTGAAGGATAGCATAAGGAATGTCTACTTCCTCTGGCCGGCAGGCCTGCCTCTTTAAAATGGTGGGCCTTCCCGGTACATCCTGATTGACTCTGGTGCATATGGCCCCTCCCCTGCTCGATGCATCCTGGGATAGAGAGGGACCTAAAGCACCAAAGCCATTCAAACTTGAGAAAAGGTAAAACTTAGGTTATTTCATTGCCCTTCAATTTTACTTTGACTCTACACTTTCCTTCAATGATCACCTCAACTCCCTAATAAAAAAATGTTTCCTCATGCTGAGGAAAGTGAGAACTTGTTTCCATCAAAAACACTTTGCCGTCCTTGTCCAATCCACCATCCTTTCCAGACTGGACTATTGCAACTCTATCTACCTAAGCCTAACAAAGAAAAACCTTCAAAGACTCCAGCGGATTCAGAATGCTGCTGCTAAGCTTATCTTCGCAAACAGCAAATTTGACCACGTCTCACCGCTTTTGAACAAGCTCCACTGGCTTCCGATATTCTCCAGAGTCCACTTCAAATGTGCCTGCCTTACTTTCAAGATCCTACATGGCATCCTCCCTCCCTTTATTCCTCTTTCTTGGAATTCCTCTAACCCCAATTCCACCAGATCCACCCAAAAACTGAAACTTTCCTTTCCCTCTCTAAAAAGCGTCTCCCTTGTAGGAAAACTAGGTTCCTCCCTCCCTTTTAGAATCACTGAGCTCTGGAACAACCTTACCACCCCTCTTAGGAATCTGAGCTCCCTCCAACTCTTCCGTAAACATCTGAAAACCTGGTTATTCTCAAAAATGTAACTCTTCCTCCCTCTCTGATTATTCTAGTCCTCTAAATTTCCTCTTCATCTTTCCCTCCACTGGAGTTCCTTTCTACCCTAACTCTTGTTAACCGTGCCGAGCTTTGCGAATGTAGAGATGATGCGGTATACAAACCTAAGGTTAAGTTTAGTTTAGTTTACTTTTTAGTTCAGTACTCTGCATTTACAGCAAAGTCAGTTTAGGCAATAGTGTAGCCTATAGAGTCTCTGTTAGGGTTTTTATATAAAAAGAGGGGCATTTTTGATAGGATGTCTAAGTCTAATTTGGATGTTTTGAAAAAAAAGTCTATTCTCAAAACAGCTAGAAGTTTATCTTTTATTTTTGAGAATGACTTATGTAGATGTTTTGGTCCTTAGTATGTATATCTTTTTTTGCCATTCTCAAATATAAAAACGTAAATATGAAAAATGCATAAAAGTAATTTTTCAGACATACCCAACTACCTGAAAGGCCATCAGCTAATCTTGGCAGGGGAATCCCCATCAGCTGAGCCGGTTTCAGTGCAATCCTGCCGCCTCAGCCGATCTTAGATTCCCCTGCCAGGATCAGCTGAATCGGCAGGGAGAAAAAAAATGTGTCTCTCCTTCCCTCACACCCACCGATCCCCTCCACCCCTCCCCTCACCATCCTCCCGACATCTCCGGATCCCCTGACATACCCCAACATCTCCGGATCCCTTAACATCCCCTGACACTCCCGTACCTTCCGCTGACAAATCGGCAGAAGGGAAGCCCACTCCCTCCTGCCTATAGGGCCATGTGAGATAGAAGATTGCAGCAATTACTGCATTTTAAAAAAACCTTTTTTACCTCTCCTCCTTGAATGCATGGAATTTCTTTCTTATCTTTAATGGAGCTCCTTTCTGGAATTTTAAAAATGAATTTTGTATACTTTTATGCATTGCTGAGACTTAGGGCTGCTTGTACTAAGCTGTATTAGCGTTTATAGCGCACGCAGCATTTTAGTGTGCACTAAACCCACGCTACGCGGCTAGAGCTAACACCGGCTCAATGCTGGGGTTAGTGTCTAGCACGCACGGCATTTTAGCGCGCGCTATTCCCCGCGTTAATGCCCTAACACAGCTTAGTAAAAGGAGCCCATGGTGTGGTAATGTGGGAGTGGTGTGGGAGCAAGGCCTTCATAAACCACAGAGAAGGATACAAAACGAAACAAAAGCCCCTTTATTAAACAATGTTGAACCCTGTTACCTCACAGGTATAGTAAAGAATAATGTCTCTGTACGTTCA
Source organism: Geotrypetes seraphini (assembly GCF_902459505.1). Lineage (NCBI taxonomy): Eukaryota > Metazoa > Chordata > Amphibia > Gymnophiona > Dermophiidae > Geotrypetes > Geotrypetes seraphini. The sequence goes on along the minus strand of NC_047087.1, from coordinate 274,344,121 downwards.
GAGGTAAACTTTGCACAGTCCTCAGTCCCCCCCAAAACATACAGCTACTTGTGGGGTTGCACAAATACAGGCCTGGCTCCAGCCAGACCTCCTAGGGGAGACCGAAACTCCAGACAGCGTCCCTCTTCCCAGAGCTTCACTCCTGGGAACTCTTGCCTTGGGGGCTTCCTTAATCTGCCCTGCCAGAGGGCATTTACTTCCTGTTCTTTGCTAAGCTTCACCCCTCTAGCCAGACAACCTACATTGGCTCTGCTTTAACCTCTGATTCTTCCAGTTAGTGCCACCTGATGGAAGGTAGCTTAACTACCATATCATTAAGGGAGTGCTAGGTAGGGTTACCAGATTTTATGTTTATAAAATCCGGACCCATGACCTCACCCCCCAGGCCTACCCAGCCCTGCCCCATTCTGTCCACGTCACGCCCCATTCTGCCCCAGCCTCACCCCCAGCCCTACCCTCCTCAAGTGCTTGGAGCAGCATTGGGAGGGCATCTGCGCATGTATTGCGTGATGATGTCACATGCATGCGCCCACGCACGTGACATCACTGCGTTGCATCTGCGCATGCGTAGATGCCCTCCCGACGATGGCCCGAGCTGGAAGCTTTTCAAAACCTGGCTTTCCTTCTGATATCACTTCCTGGCCCCGCGACCAGGAAGTGATTTCAGAGGGGAGTCAGGCCGGTGCGAGCAGCAGGCCGGAGAAGTTGCTCACGCTGGCGAATATTTATAGAGGTATAGGGGAAGGGAAGGCACAAGTGTGGCGGGGTGGAGGGGGGCAGAGAGGTGCCAGTGCCCCCACCATGATGATATCTGCCCCCCAATCCCCCTTACTACACCACTGACCCCCTTACCGTCACCCATTATGTAGGGGTAAGAGCTCATGGGCCAAGCACGCAGCATGCAGTAATATAGCTGATTAGCCCACTCTCCACCGAACATTCCCACGCTCCACTGCCTAGAACATGCCCCTTGCACAAAAAAAAAAAAAAAAAAAAAAGTTATTTTTGCATGTGGGTAGTGTGGACATATGGCAAAATTACTATCAAACACCTCAGCACACCCCGCAGTTTGCCATTTTTTTTTGCATGCTCACTGCAGCTTTGTCTAAGGACCTCTTAATGGCATCCCCTTTTAAACTGCAAATGCATTCAGGATGAAATTTAAGAAATGGGATGCCCCTTTAAGAATCTCACTTTAGTTTTACCTCAACAGAATAGACACGACTTCAAGCAGCCACGTTACCTGAAAAGCTGCTTGAGTTGCAGAATCCAAAAGAGTTGGCAGCCTGCCTAGCAGAAATCTGAAATCAGAGGACCTGGATAAAACAGAATGAGCCGTGTAACAACATTATAGCACAAGGAAAATACATGGCTTCACTCGCATGCCTAACAACTGAAAAAGGTTTTGTCAGCTTGCGGTCTTTTGCTGGCCTCGTTCATAGCACGTTAAATTTTGGTCGGTTTATAAAGGTATCACTTTCGTGTTTCTCTCACAAGATCTCGCAGCCCTGGGAGAATTTGAATCACCTTGCTTCTCCTAGCTTGTCTTCTGTCTTCTATTCTTCATTACACAACAGATGACCTATCTGATATTTTGCTTCTTCAGACAACAGATTTCCGGTTGCCAACCTTCAATGAGAATAAAGCCTGCAACCCTTGTTATCTTCATTCCGCCGCTGTTTCTCTGCCTCTTCCCCCCCCCCCTCCCCTTTCATAGAGATCATTTACTGGTATTGCTTTCTCAGTTTTTACCCAGTGGAACAAGCATTGCTTCCCTAACTGACAATTCTGACTTTTTGCAGCTCGTGATTTTTTCTAAAGCATGACAAGTACTGGCGTGAAGACACTGTAAACCTTTTCAGATAAGGCCTGCCGATGAGAAAGGCTTTCTTAACCCCCCCCCCCCAGAAGCACGTAGTTTAGACAGGAGTCATGAATGCAGCAATGTTCTTGGGTTTGGGGGGGGGTTCATGTTATTTGGTCATAATAGAAACATATAAACATGATGGCAGATAAAGGCCAAATGGCCCATCCAGTCTGCCCATCCACAATAACCATGATCTCTTCCTCTCTCTAATAATAATAATAATAATAACTTTATTTTTCTATACCGCCATAGTCAAACTGACTTTTAGGCGATTCACATAGAAAGAAGGCTGGACAATCAGCGAATTACAAAATGCAAGAAGAAGGATGTTACATAGTAAATTGGAGAAGCATGAATATATGAGAGAAGAAAGATGTTACATAATACATTGGGGTTGAAAGGGAAAGAATACCTGAGAGAGGTCATCTGATTAAGCAAGGAATTTGTCAAATAGAGCGGTTTTAATTGATTTTCGGAATGCGTTGTAGGTCTGTCTGGCTTTATTTATGTGGTTTCCCAGCCAGGAATCCCCACGTGCCTATCCCAGGCTTTCTTGAAATCAGACATAGTCTCTGTCTCCCCCATCTCTACCAGGAGACTGTTCCATGCCTTAATAATGGGATCGCGCTAACCGATTTAGCGTGCGCTAAATGCTAAAGCATCCATTATATTCTATGGGCACCTTAGCATTTAGAACGTGCTAAATTAGTTAGCGTACCTTAATAAAAGGACCCCAATGTTTGCATACCAGAAGTAACCATTTATTGCATAAATAACTTCTCCCCTCCCCCTTTTACAAAAACGCACAAGAGATTTTTAGCACCGGTCAGCCTGCTGAATGCTATGCACTGCGCCGATGCTCATAGAAACTCTATGACCGTCAGAGTAGAGCATTCAATGTGCCTGGCATAAAAACCTCTTGCGGTTTTGTAAAAAGAGGGGAGGGGTTTGTTTTTTTTAAAATATAGGATTATTTATCTGTTATAATAAAACCCTTAGCGCGCATGCGCACTTCAAACTCCGTGCGTCCGTGCTCCATACTTCCGTGCCACGCATGCGCAGCACATAAAGATATAGTGAAAGGTGAGATGGTGGGACTGGGATTCGACACCACCACCGTCCAACTACTCCTGCTAGCTATGAAGCTCCGCCTTTCCTTGGCACTTCATCGGTAGCGCTCTGCTCATCGAAGGCGCTGGTGGCCCTCTGATTGGGCCGCGGCAGAGTCGCTTAGAAGATCTCACAAAGAAGGGCGGAGTGGGGAGGAAGGCCGTTGGCGCTGGTGGTGGGATTGGACTTCGTGTCGGCCTGCGCTGGTGAAATCTTGGGGTTTAGTTCGATAGACTCCGGAGGAGCTATATGGTAGTCCCCACACCCAGCCCCACCTATATCCTGACCCCACCCATGCCCTGCCTCTACCATGTCCGGACCCTGCCTCTCACTGTTCAGAAGTTACCGGATGCTGGCCCTCATCACTAACAACAGTGAGCACGCACCCATACACCATACTTGAGTCTCTCTCTCCTTTCCTCACTTGACTCCAACATTTCTCACTTCTCCCACTTCCTCCCCCGAATCCAGCACTTCCTGCCTCGTGGCCAATTTCTAGACATAATTTATTTTTCCATTTTGTACAGTTAGCAACTCTAATAGTGCCTGCAGATTTGGGAAATGGATGAGAAGGACATAGGAAAAGGACAGAGGGACTACAAGGGGGACAGGGAGAGATGGTAGGGGATAGGGAGAGATAGACTTCAGGTAGAATGGAGGGGGCAGGACTGCTGCTGCTTTGGAGCACTGAGGGAGGAGGGGTTGGTATGTCAGGACCTCTGCTGTCACCTTGGGTAAGTAATGGGAGTCCAGGAGACCAGACCCACATGGAGGAAAAGGCCATGTTTGGTGATAAATGTAGTGGAGGATCTATGAGGGCCAAAAGGGTACAGAGGACTAAGGAAATGGTGAAAAGTGAGGTGGTTGGACTGGGATTAGTGGGAGGCAGGGTTCGGGCATGGTAGAGGCGGGGCATGGGTGGGGTCAGGGTCAGGGTATAGGTGGGGCTATTCTAGCACCTGTTACTGTAACAAATGTAACAGGCTAAAACACTAGTTTATTTATATTCTGCATATCCTACAATCCTGTGCAGATTACAAATTATTCAGGTACTCAAGCATTTTTTCCTATCTGTCCCAGCGGGCTCACACTCTATCTAATGTACCTGGGGCACTAGGGGATTAAGTGACTTGCCCAGGCTCACAAGGAGCAGTGTGGGATTTGAACCCGCAACCCCAGGCTGCTGGGGCTGTAGCTCCAACCACTGCACCACACACTTTATATTCTCAAAGAAGAAATTCTGCAAAGGGATAAACTGTAATTTATAAAGCAATTGTCAAATGGTCCTTGGAGCTGAAAATTCTGTAAACAGGTTTAAAAAAAAATAAAATAAATATCTGACAGTTTCTTCCTATTCCTTTGTATCATCAGCCCAGTTGGAACCAGCACTGAGATATGACACCATGAGTTTTCATCTGCAACTGCCTGGGGATTTTTTTTTCTTCTTCTTCAATATTTTAGATTCTCCTTCCCAACACACAGTCTGGAAACCATGCATCAGAGCTCCTTTGGGAGCCTTGAAATAGTGGATCCTAAATCTTGCCACTAGGCGTTACCCTTAAGCAATGACCATGCACTAGGGAGGTGTATCAAATAGTTCATTAATGCGCCTTGACAATTTTAGTGCTTGAAAAATAGATGTGGAGATGCAGAAATTGGAATTGAGATGTCCAGGTTAGGATGTCTCAAGTTCCACTAGTAATTTAGAAAAGTATCTTCTAACATAGAACCTTTTGTAAAGTAAGTCAAAGAATAGATGTTTATGCATTGGTTATGTGTGGTAGGAGCACCCACTTTAGATTTTTAAAGGGGAAATTCCATAAATGATATAAATAGGATGGAGTCAGTCCAGAGGACTACATCATAAGGCACACGGGGACAGACTTAAAGATCTCACTAGGGATGTTTCTAGGCAAAACAAGATGGCGGCGGCGTGGTAGCAGCTAGGAACCTGAGCTCCACATACCTTGCGATTTCTCAGTCTAAGCGTTTGCCACCGTTTTATTTTTCTCTCCTTGTGAAAATCACCATGCCTCACATGAAGCACAAGGTGTCCGTCTGACTGGAGCCTCCTACAACTGGGAAGTCCTTGTTGGACTGGTTCCTGACAAGCTCACCGGCCAGAGAGAGAGAGGGGGAATATCCCTGTGGCTGCTCCAATGGAGGGAGACATCGGAGCCTTGGGGTTAGAAACATCTCTTTCCCCCCTGCAGCTCGTTCACCGCCTATTCCGGCTCGGGGTTGTTATGAGTGCGGGAATGCTGAGGACCTTATGTGCCCGACGCCATCCGGAGGAGGACCTCATGCAGCCCATGGAGCCAAGACGACATCGAATGGAGGAGCGGAAGGAATCGACTCCTCACAGGCAACTTTGCCTAACATTTGGAGAATGCTCCAAAAACTAGAAACTGTTGTGACTCAATTAGCTGGACAATTTTCAAAAACTGTAAGTAAATTGGATGAACTTACTACATCTGTACAAAATATTAAGACTGAAACAGACTCTAAGTTTGACCAGATAACCAAAGAAATTTCGTCTCTTCAGAAAATTTCAGCTACTGATGTCAAAGATAGAGTCTTTTTTCAGAAGAAAATTGAACAATTGGAGAATCACAATAGGAGGCTTAATCTTTGGGTATTAAATTTTCCTAAAATCCAACTAACTAATCCTTCAGACCTCTTCAAAAAATATTTGATGGAAAATCTTCAATTTACCTGCGAAATGATTCCACCAATAAATAGACTGTATTATCTACCAAAAAAGAGAGAAAACTTACAAGAGAAACGACAAGAAATGGAACAACAAATTGACCTGAATAATTTGACTGACTTATTAGAAAATTCCCAGTAGGAAATCAAATACCGAGGAACTTTGGTCATTTCACTGGTTTTCGAGCAGGATCTGAATTTAATTATGAAGGCCTTTTTTCGATTCCCCACAGTCTTTTTATGGGTCAAAAAATTAGAACATCCCCCGATGTTACTAAAATAACACAGGACCGCAGAAAGTTATTCTTAGCTTTGAGGGAAGAAGCTTTAAAAATGGGAGCAAATTTCATGCTATCTTACCCATGTAATGTCAGATAAAATATGTTGGTATAAAATATGTATTTCTTGAGCCGGAGCAGCTTCGAACCTTTTTGGATGCAAAGAAATTACTGCAATAGTCTTAGAGCTGTAAAAGAAAGAAAGGCTGGTTTATACCGCGTAAAGCCTTACTTGTAATTAGTTTCCTTATAGAAATAGATCTCTCTATCTTTTTTTTTACTTGTTTCTCCAGGGTTATAGTGTGGTCTAAGGAAGAGTTTTTAGATACTGTCTTAATGTTTATATGATTTATAGTTTATTATGTTCACCTTTTTCTTTTGAACTTTTTGATGATAATCATATATATCCTTTAACAATTGTGCTCTGTATTCCTGTGACAAGAGGATTCTTGTATTTAATTTGAAATGCAAATAAATAAATATATACAGTAAAACCTTGGTTTGCGAGCATAATTCATTCCAGAAGCATGCTTGTAATCCAAAGCACTCGTATATCAAAGCAAATTTCCCCAAAGGAAATAATGGAAACTCAGACGATTCGTTCCACAACCTAAAAACTTTAATACAAAATACTATACGTACTCATATTGCAAGACCTCGCTCATTTAGAACAGTCACTACACTCCCGCATCAGCTCTGATGATGTGATGCGTGTATACTGTATGTACTCATATTGCAAGACTTTGCTTGTTTAGAACAGTCACTACACTCTTGCAGAGTCAGAGAGAGAACATCGGCTCAGTTGTGATGATGTGATGTGTGTATACTATATGTATTTGTATTGCAAGACCTTGCTTGTATATCAAGTTAAAATTTAATAAAATGTTTTGCTTGTCTTGCAAAACACTTGCAAACCAAGTTACTTGCAATCCAAGGTTTTATTGTACATATAAAAGATCTCACTAGGGAGAAAAAGGTGGGAGAAGGGAGAGATGATAGAGGCATTTAAATATCAAAAATCACAAAATGTTACTCACCAAAGGTGGGTGGGTTCCCAGAGATCTGCATTTAATTCTAACAAGTGAAGAAAAGGCCTCAATAAATAGTTCATCAACGCAGCAATCAAAGAAGATTTCAAGCTGCTAACTTTTTTCTCATTGGCAGAAAAAACTCCACTCAGAAAATGTGTCATCAACAGGGTAATACACCCACCACTGTGAACAGGTATTTATTTGTAACAGAAAAACTTGTTTCTATGTTTCTATGCTGAAAATTAGATACCAATCAAATTAGGTACCAATCAAATTCATGTATGTGGTTTATTGTTTGTTAGGTACTTTTTATATCACCTTTCATGGTTTACATCAACAGGTTTTACAAAATTATTAAAAAAAAAAAAAAAGACCTGAGATCTAGGAAAAGGAAAAAAAAAACAACAACCACATAATTCAATTGGATAGAAAGCAAACAGCAAATATAATTAAGTGCCCCTTTTATCAACCTGTAATAGAGGTTTTTAGAGTGAGCCAGCGCGGTAAATGCTCCGCTCATAGAATTCCTATGAGTGTCGAAGCATTTACCTTGCTGGCCCGCACTAAAAACCTCTAGTGCAGTTTGATTAAAAAAAAAAATGGGGGGAGGGCATAAGTTAGAGACACTGTTGTTCAAAGTACTAGGTCAAAGTACTTAAGTACTATAAAAGTAAAAAGAAATGCACATTTTAATATGTAAGGAACAGCAGAGGGAAGAACAAACAAAAAATGTAATTAAAATTAAAAAGTGATTGCCTAATACTTTTTGAGTAAATGTACAATTAGTGCATTTTTATCCCAACAATTTTATTGCTCTACAATTCAATCCATTTTACTTTTAAGTAAAACAAATTTTTTTAATGACTGCCACTCATGTGGGTGCACTTGTATTAAACCAGCACAGATAAAAAGCTGTTCAACAGCTGCACTGTCAGGAAGTAGAGTATTCATTCTGATTAAAAAAAAAAAAAAAAAATTCCTTCGGATCAGGCCAGGCTGCAATACTACTGCTGTTTTCTGACTGGGTCTACAGGTATTGATCAAGGGAATCTGTGTCTGAAACACTTGACTACCTTAAAGCAAAGAATGCTTTATCATTGTCATCGTCATTATCAGCTGAATTAGAAGTAGTAGTGTCTAATTCATCTCTTCCAATTTCATCTTCATCTTCATTATCATTGTCATGATGTCCAATTACAAAGAAAGCTTTCATAAAGTTGGAATCATTTGTCCATTGTTGTTCTAACAATTTTTCATCTGATGGCAAACCCCATATGAATATTTTTGAAGTCAAACCTTCTTAGAGCCAGCCAAGAAGCTTTCCTCTCTAAAGACTCTCTTAATCCGGTGGACAGTCAGTCCAATGTAAAATTTTTCATGGGATGACCAGCAGTCTGTTGTGGTAGAGACCAAGAATTGCAACCTGTTTTAGCTTCATCTCTGGTTCAAAATGACCCAACGCATCACTGTTCTGTTTGGCTGGAGACCAGTAACCAGGTCAGCAAACACATGCAATTCCACTGTTCTCATAGGCTACAATCCCTGAATGCAGAATTTAAGATGAGACGATCCACTGTTGTTTGTGTGATCACTGCTTTACCAAAGAATTGCCATTTAAGTCTTTTACCCTCCCTTTAACAAAATGGTGAAAGTGTTTTTTTAGCACAGACCGGCACGCTGAATGCTCTGCGTTGCTCCTGATGCTCATAGGAACTCTATGAGTGTTGGGAGCAGCGCAGAGCATTTAGTGTGCCGGCCCGTGCTAAAAACCGCTATCTCAGTTTTGTAAAAGGGTATGTGTGTGTGTGTTAGTTTTAACTGCAAGCATAAGATGTAATGAACTCGGGTGCAGGGCTGATTACAAATGCATATACAAATGCTTATCCAATCAGGAGCTGCTTTGACACTCAGCTCCTGATTGGATAACGCCCGACTTAGTGCAGGAAGAGGCGGTCGGAACGTACCGCGAGTGATTTCCTGCACTTGCAGCGCTCCGGCTGCCTTCCTGCTGCCCTCTTCCGCTGCCCTCTTCAGGCTCCCCCATGAAAAACCGTATTCGCGGTTTTTCGAGATTCGCGGGGTTCCTGGAACAGAACCCCCGCAAATATCGGGGGAGTACTGTATTTCACCTGCCTTGAAACAGCTTCACTGGCTTCCAATAAAACGGAGAGTACAGAACAAAGTCCTTACAGTAGGTTGGCACTGGCCTTCTTTGGTGCATTGTGGAAGCTATATAAACCAGGAAGGACATTAAGATTGGAAGGAGGGATGAAATTTACAGCAGTAAAGGAAAAGGGAGTGCGTTATGTAACCTCTGAAATGAGAATGTTCTGCATCGCGGGTGTGCACCTGTGGAACAGTCTACCAGGTCATCTGAGATTATGCACAGAACGTGCCAACTTTAAGAAATTATTAAAGACCCAACTACCGTATTTTCACATAGATAACGCGCACCCGTGTAAAACGCGCACACGGGTATAGCACGCAAAAAACACATATTTATGTACATAAATTTTTATATACCGCGCACACCCGTATAAGCGCATGCTGCCCGACTCTCCTTTTGCCCGCCCCGACTCTCCTCTGGAGACCCTGACTCTGTTTTCGCCCGCCCCGACTCTCCTTTCCTCCTTGAAGTCCTGTCCCTACCCTGAAAGCCTGATGCCCCCCCCGACGTCCGATTCACCCCCCCGCAGGACCGCTCGCACCCCCACCCTGAAGGACCGCTAGCACGCACTCGCACCCCCACCCTGAAGGACCGCTCGCACTCCCACCCCGAAGGAGCGCTCGCACTACCACCCCGAAGGACCGCTCGCACCCCCACCCGAAGAACCGCTCGCACCCCCACAGCCTCCCCCCCCTCCCCCATGGAGAAGCTGTCTACCTTGTTTCCGGATGCCAGCGAGCCCAGCTGTTTTCTCTGCCGACGGTCCCGCCCCTTCTCTGAGCCCTGCTGTGTTGCTTTTTCTTCCGGCGGTCCCACCCTTTCTCTGACATCAGAGAAAGGGCGGGACCGCCTGAAGAGGAAGCAGCGCAGCACAGGGCTCTGAGAAGGGGCAGGACCGCCGGCAGAGGAAGCAGCTGGGCTGGCATCCGGAAACAAGGTAGACAGCTTCTCCATGGGGGAGGGGGGAGGCTGTGAGGGTGCGAGCGGTCCTTCGGGTGGGGGTGCGAGCGGTCCTTCGGGGTGGGAGTGCGAGCGCTCCTTCCGGGTGATGAATCGGGCGTCGGGGGGGGGGGAAACTATGTAAAAAAATTTTGTACAACGCGCTCACGCGTATAACACGCAAGGGTATGCGCGGTTTGTAAAAACCACGTATAACGCGTGCGTTATATGCGAGAAAATACGGTATTTGTCAATGTCTATATGTAGGTAGTAGAAACAATTCTTGTGCCCTGTTAAATCATGAATATTGCCTACGTTTATGTTCTTATAGATATGCAGATAATGAATATTGTATTGTTGATAATAATAATAACAGTTTATATACCGCAGGACTGTGAAGTTCTATGCGGTTTACTATGATTAAAGATATTACAGATTGAGTAGAATTAACAAAGTTAAGGGTTAGTGATTAACAGTTCTGGGGATCAGTTGTTGTGGACTAAGATTGTATAGGTCAGTTACCTAAATACTTCAAAAACAGATATGTTTGTATATGTTTCCTAAATTCCCCATAATTAGTATGCATAAGCAGTTGTTCTAGATCTTTACTCCATAATGCTGCTTGATGTGAGAAAAGATGTTGATGATGACTTTTAAATTTACATCCTCTATCTGGTGGGGAAACAAAATTCAGATGTGAATTTTTATGAATGAATTTGATATTGGAAACTGCCTAGATTTCAGGCGATATATAAATGTGTTAAATAAATAAATGAATAAACATAGTAACATAGTAAATGACGGTAGATAAAGACCTGAACGGTCCATTAGGTCTGCCCTTTAGTTATACTCATTAAAAATACATGATTAAATTAACTTGTCTTTTCTTTGATATTTCTGGGCCATAGACTGTAAAGTCCACCTGGTATTGTCCTAGGTTCCAAATGCTGAAGTTGCTGTCCAAGCTCACTCCAGTCTATCCAACCATCCTGTTTGCAGGATATCTACCATAAAGTCTGGACAGTAACATCCTCATGTTCCAAGTTAGTGGAGTTCCCATCGATGCCCTTCCCAGCCCATCCTACACCAAATCATCACATATGGGACACAGATTGTGCAAGTCTCCCTTAGCTCTTAAATTTACATTCTTCATTTTCTAATTAGAGATTCACTATGTTTATCCTATGCTTTTATGAATTCTATCACCTGCTCCTCTCCACCACTTCCCTCAGGAGGGCATTCCAGGCATCTACCACCCTATCCGTGAAAAAGAATTCCTAACATTGCTCCTGAGTCTTCCTCCTTGCAATCTTAAATTATACCCTCTAGTTTTACCATTTTCAAGTTTCAAGTTTAATTTTATTTGATGTATCGCTTATTACAAACTAAGCGATTAACAAAATATAACAAACATTGTTAAATTATATATTATTGAACATTAAAGGGGTAAAATAACAGTATCTTAGTACTACTTTAACTAAAAGGAATTGGACACACAAAACAATATTAACATACTATGACACATATGGAATGAACATGAGGGCTTAAAGTTACAAAAATATTTTCCCGAAAGGGAGAAAGAGTGGTCTGAGAGGGGAGGGAGGAAACATTAGGAGGGGATTGAAGTTCTAAGATAGAAATTAGCAATGAAGTGAATTTAGAGGTCAAAAGAGATTTTAAAAAGAAATGATTTTAAATTAGTTTTAAATTGATTTAAATTTTTATTTTTTCTGATATATAAAGGAAGAGAGTTCCAAGTAAGAGGAGCCACTACAGAGAAAATGTCGTGGCGTTTTGTCCCTACTATTTTTAAAGAGGGAACCATTAATAATTCTTGGGTTTCAGAACGTAAAGAACGATTTGAAGAATGGGGGATTAATAAACGATCTATAAATTGTGGTTCATTAGTATTTAGTGTTTTGAAAATCAGTAGAGCTATTTTATAAGTTATTCGGTTATTTATGGGCAGCCCATGTGATTTGATTAGCAGAGGTGTTACGTGGTCATATTTTTTTACCATTATGGATTATTTTAATTGCTATGTTCTGTATAATTTGTAAACGTTTTTTTTCTTTTTGAGTGATATTTTGTAGAAGAGAGTTGCAGTAATCTAGTTTTGTTATAACAAGAGAGTGCATTAGAATATTTAAGGATTGGGGTTCTAAATATTTTGTCATTGAACGGATTAAACAAAGACGATAAAAACAGCATTTAACAATGTTATTAACATGTTCTTGATAAGTAAACTTATCATCTATGATTACACCTAAAATTTTAAGTGAAGTCACTGTTTCAATTATCTATATTAATACATTTCAAGTATTTAAACGTCTGAATCATATCTACCCTGTCCCTCCTCTCCTCCAGAGTTTACATATTTAGGTCTTCCAGTCTCTTTTGGTTCAAACCCCTTACCATTTTTGTCGCCTTCCTCTGGACCGTTTCAAGTCTTTTTATATCCTTCACCAGGCCTCCAAAACTGAACAAGTGTGGCCTCACCAACAACCTGTACAGGGGCATCAACACTTCCCTTCATCTGCTGGTTATTCCTCTTTCTATACAGCCTAGTATCCATTTGGCTACAGCTACCACCTTATCACACTGTTTAGATGCCTTTTGATCCTCAGACACAATCACCCCAATGTCTCTCTCTCCGTCAGTGCTTATCAGCCTATCACCTCCCAGCACATATGGTTCCCTCGGATTTCTACTCCCCAAATGCATCACTCTGCACTTCTTAGCATTGAATTTTAGTTGCCAGGCATTAGACCAGTGTTCTTCAACCTTTTTACACCTATGGACCGGCGGAAATAAAATAATTATTTTGTGGACCAGCAAACTAATAAGACTGAAATTTTTAAAAACCCCATTGCCGCCCCATCCCCACGAGCTCGGTCCCATTAACCATCTGATCCCATCCGCACAAGCCTCAAATAGTTATGATTTTATATTGAACATATTTTATTAAAGTATAAAAAGAAACAATATTCTGTACAATTGTCATTTTATAAATATAAATAATACAGGGCAAGGATCAACAAAACCCCCGTCTCCCCTCCCCTTCACATATATCCCCTCTACTATCAAGAAAACTGAATAAGCCAAATTATTACAGAATGCTACACAAATATCATGCTAACAGAATACCACAGTCACACATGGCAGGAATGGTGTTAGGGGAGTGAAACTAGGGCAACTGCCTCCTGGTAAGAGAGAGCCCTAAGCCAGCTGGAAGCTAAAGACGCACTACCTGGGCTTTGCACTCCCCAGTTATGTCTAACATCAGCTCTAGCAGGATACATATTTTAAATCTGATATATTCTAATCACAAGATAGAAATAAAATTATTTTTTTCTACCTCTTGTCATCTCTGGTTTCTGCTTTCATCTTCTTTTCACTCTCTTCCATCCAGCGTCTGCCCTCTGTCTCTTCAATCCAGCATCTGCCTCTTCCATCCACTATCTGCCCTCTACCCCTCCCCCTTCCTTATGGTATCTGCGTTCTTTCTATGCCCCTCTCTCCTACACCAGATCTAGTATCTTTGTCCCTCTTTCCTTATTTTTCATCTGATCCCCCTTCCCAGCATCAATCTCTTTCTACTTTGTCATTCTTCTGTCTCTCCCCTTTCCCTCATCTGATCTCTCCATTCCATCCTGACTCCTTCCCCTCCTCTAATCTCCCTGCCAGCTGTTTCCTTCCAATGTTCCAGCAGTACCTTCTCCCTTTCTTCCTCCCCTTATCCAACAGTAACTCTCTTCCCTTTCCCTTCCCCTCTGTCAGCAGTAGCCCCTTCCCCTCCCTTGTCCAGGAGTACCCCTTCTCCCTTTCCTCCTCCTCTTATCCAACAGTAATTCTCATCCCTTCCCTTTCCCTTCTCCCCTGTCAGCAGTAGCTTCTTTCCCTACCTTGTCCAGGAGTACTACTTCTACCTTCCCTCCTTCCCTCTCCAGCAAATGTTCCCTGTATGCTAGCAGCAGCTCTGTGTGCTTTTAACTTCGGCACATAGCTGCCCCTAAGCAGTATTTTAGCTGCGGTTTCATGAGGCAGCCTTGGGGCCTTTGGTAGGCCAGCCCGCTTTGATGATGCGATGTGAGCCGGCCTATCAAAGGCCCCGAGGCTGCCTCATGAAACCGCGGCTAAAATACTGCTTAGGGGCAGCTGTATGCCGAAGTTAAAAGCACACAAAGCTGCCCCTGCTTGTCTGGGGGTGCGGAGACATACTGCGGCAGGAGTAGGAGGTGGAAGGCAGGAGTGTCGGCATAGCGACGGCACCAGGAAGTTGCACGTCAGCTGACGCCGGCACTTTTTGCTGTGGCTGGGGACCCGAATCCTTCACGGACCGGCAACATTTTTTTGCGGACCGGCACCGGTCCGCGGACCAGCGGTTGAAGAACTGTGCATTAGACCATTCTTCTAATGTTTGAAGATCCTTTTTCATGTTTTCCACTCCCTCTGGGGTGTCCACTCTGCTACAAATCTTGGTATCAACCGCAAAAAGGCTAACCTTACCGTCTAACCCTTCAGCAATGTCGCTCATAAACATATTGAACAGAATCGGTCCCAGCACCGATCCCTGAGGCACTCCACTAGTCACCTTTCCCTCCTCCGAGCGAATTCCATTAACCACCACCCTCTGGCGTCTGTCCGTCAACCAGCTTCTAATCCAGTTCATGACTTTGGGCCCTAAATTCAGCTCACGGAAAAAGGAGGACGGATTGAGACATCCAGGTTTTACTTCCATTGAATGCAATGAAAGTAAAACCCAGATGTCTCAATCCATCCTCCTTTTCCTGGAGCCATATGGTATACGGTGCCAATGAAAATTCAGACAGAGGGTTTATATGTATAGCAACCATCTAAACATCTAAATTCTCTAAACATCTAAATTCCTTTGAATAGCAGTAATATATTGTTTTGGAAGATTTAAGTTGTTTTAATATTTTCAATTCTCTTTCTTATTCTTATTTTCAAAGGCCACATGGAGCTGATATTCTCAGTTAAGGACTTGAGCTACAACTCGTTACCTCAAAATTTAAAAAAAATTAAAAAAAGCTCATACTTATCTCCATTGTCTCTAATAAATGTTAAAACTTTCTTTTTATTTGACCCAATTGCTAACCATTAGGATTGTGAAGTGCTGCCATGTTTTTTAACATCTGGGACTCATCTCATCTTTCCTAATGACTCACTGGTCTGCAGAAAATGCATGCTGAGACACAGATGTTCCGACATGATAGCATCTTGTAGGCTTAATGGGCTACAAAGGGGACAAATAAAAGGTATGTGTTAAAGATTAGGGACCTGATGACCCTGATCTTCATCTGGTAGGAGCAAATTGTTGTAAATGGCTGCTAAGTTCCTGCAGTAAGCATTTCCACATTTCTGCTTTAAAAAAAAAAAAAAAAAATCCCTCTCTCAAAATGTTTTAAAATAGGTCAAAAGATTCACCATACAAATCCTAATGTAAAGCTTCTTTCATTGTTAAATGTTAATAAACCCCATATGATTTCAATTTTATTATTAAATAGAAATCTAAAAACTGTTTTGCATTAGTGTAACCCTTTAATGTGACAAATTTATCCACTGCTTGCACCGAAGTGGCTACCATAATTTTAAAGGGGCACATTCGCTTATTGTAAGGCCTCGTAAATGTCGCCTGAAGGTCGTTTTGCCACCTAGTTCATTTACCTTTTTGCTGAAGTTTCTTATCTCTAGATTGAAATCTGTGACACTAGTTTGGAGAATGGAACAAGCACATGTGGTTTCTAGGATAGGTAATATCGCCTCACCCCTATATAAAACTTCTTTCTCATCTGTTACATTTTCCTCTTTCTTTCCTCTATTCTATGTGGTACCCAGAAGTTTACCATAATCACAGCATTCTTAAAGCTAACTATGGCATGTAGGACTCATTATAAAGCTCATATCCGTGGCACTTCTAATTAGCATCTCTTCTGTATCCAAAGGAGAACAGTTTTTAAAAAACCATAAGGTATAAACCAAAAAAGAAGAAGCAACCTATGGCAGTACTTTAACCTCGATATAATTTAGATCCACTTTGAATAAGTGTAGCCTTTGGGGTTCATTTTCAAAAAAGAAAGACATCCAAAAAACAGCATAAATTGCCAAAACATCCAAAGTGCCGATTTTTGAAACTGGTTTTCTAGACATCTTTTTTCCCGCTGAGCATCCAAAGTTCAAGGGGATGAGTTGGAGAAGTGTTATGAGCGGGGGCTGTGGGTGGGCTTAGTTAGGGTTACTAAATTTTCCCGAAGGAAAATCCAGACCCATGGCCACGCCTCCTGCCCCCCCCCCAGTTCCACCCCATTCCAGCCCCTAGCCCCGCCCCCCAGACAGCATACAAGGATGCGACGCAATGATGTCTCGCGCACAGGCACGGGATGTCACCGCTTTGCATCCGCACATGCGCAGTTGCCCCTTCCTGCATGATTTTGACGGGAAGCTTTTCAAAACCTGGACAAAGTGCCGGGTTTTGAAAAGTCGTCCAGACCCCCGGACATGTCCGGGGAAATCCAAATGTCTGGTAAGCCTAAATTAGCACTTGGACGTCTTGCAGTGCAGTGATAATTGAGCCTTTCCCAAGACATCCAGGACGCAACTTAGACATCCGGAACTAGTTCTGTTTTAAAAGCATCTAAAAAGTGTATGTACAGACAGGAATAATAAGGCAGCACACCTCACACATTGGAAACTTGGTAAACACTATAACATCACTCTACCAGAAAAGCACTGAGATTATGATCCTAGGAGAATTATGGAAAATGAAAAAGTTGTGCCACCTGGGTCACTCCCATACGAACCAAATAAGAAGGTTGATGCAAGGAAATTGGTCATAGTGGTAAAGGAGAAAAAAGGGTCCTTGATAACAGAGGGGAAAGCGCCAAGTGTTTATGCTGTACATCAAGTGGAGAGAGGGCAGGTCCTTGAATATCTGAGGCCAAGACAATATGGCGGAAATGTACAGAAATAATCCCCATCCTATTGGGTGTCATGGGCCTGATAAAAACTTTGATGTTGCCCATACGCATTACACCCTGTGAACTCCAGAAGGAAGCTCTCTTTGCCACAATGCAAATATTGTGCACTAGCAGTACATTTTGAGAGATCCTCCTCATATGCAAAAGTAGAACCACATGGGAAAGGCACCAGGGGAAAATGGTGGTGGTGGAGACAGGGACAGTGGGCTGAGTTGAAGAAAGCAAGGGACAGGCATGTGAGATCTCTTAGGAGGAAGGGAGAGTAGATAATATGAATGAGCAGACTGGATGGACCATATGGCGCTTATCTGCTGTCGTTTTTCTCTGTTTCTATCAAAGACAGCATCATACTCAAATATCTCCTTAGTCACTTAACCCCTCTTTTACAAAGCCACGCTAGCGGCAAAAGTCCTGAAGCCCTTTAAATCCCTACGGGTTTTGGGGCAGTTACCGCAGCAGCAGCCACAAGCACGACTGCACATAGTTAGAACACTGCAGTCCATCTGATTTTTGGCTTATTTAAGTGTGACTCTGTTAAAACCTTTTCATTTTAAATTGCATTGACTACCACTGGAGGCTTAGGTAAAATTTAAGGTTTTGGCAGGAGATGCTTCTTATATTTGATTGGCCTAGGCTAGTATGTCTTCTATGTCAGGATAACGCTCTACACAATACTCACTATGCTTTTTTGTTAAGTTTCCTAGCCCCCCGCCCCCAAGAAAGTTAACATCTATAAAACAGTTTTCTCTTTCTTTTGTATAACAAGCTGAGGCTGCCTAGAACTCTCTACCCTACTCTATATTAGATCCTGCAGACATTATCGAATGTGTAGCTGTTTTTTAAGAAAAGTCCACAGTCTGTTATTGAGAAAGACATGGGGGGAAACCACTGCTTGCCCTGGATCAGTAGCATAGAATATTGCTACTCTTTGGGCTTTGGCCAGGTACTACGGACCTGGATTGTCCACTGTAAGAACGGGCTACTGGGCTTGATGGACCATTGGTCTGACCCAGTAAGATTATTCTTATGTTGTTATGACTGAAAACATTTTTATTTAGAAAATATGTCTACGGTAATCTAAATCAGGATAGCCCTAATGAATATGCTTGGGGCAGGTTTGCATGCCTGTCACCTCCATTATATGTAAATCTCTCGCATATATATTCATTAGGGCTATCGGGAAAACTCGACTGGCTGGTGGTCCTCCAGGACAGGGTTGGAAATTTCACTTTTAGCTTTAAACTTTATCATAATTCCCCGACGTTATGGTCTGGTTTCTTGATTATATGATCCACATGGAACTGCTGAAGTATTGGCAGAATATATAAGATCCAGGTAATGTCAGGTAAGGTAATGCTTGGGATTCATCAGGGCTACCAACTGCTCAGGTTTGAACTCCACTTATCCTGGCTTCGAAGTGAGGCTCATTACGGCCCTGGAATGCATGCAAGAAAGAAAACAGCATTAATATTATTTATCATTTCAATTTTCTACACCAGTGCCTTGCAAACTTTGTTGAGCTGCAGCAGCTCCCGGAAGCACAGCCTTTGATGCGATGATGTCACACGCATGTCATCTTGTTGATGTCTGCGCATGCATGAAGGCCCTCCAGGTGGGCCCTGAGCCACCAGTGGAGGGTGCTGGAAGGGAAGACACACAGAGAGGAGAGGTGCTGGCGCCAGCTGATTGGTGCGAGAGGTACATCCTGTAGGCAGTCAGCTGGTACCACTCCTCCTTCCCAGTGTCTCATGGCATACCTGAAATCTCAGGCGGCATACAGTTTGCAAATCACTTTTCTATACAATTCTCACAGGGGAGCTCAGAACAGTTTTACATGCATTTATTTATTCATTCAGGTACTCAAGCATTTTTCCTTGTCTGTCCCAGTAGGTTTACAATCTATCTGATGTACCTGGGGCAATGAGGGATTAAGTGACTTACCCAGGGTCACAAGGAGCATCATGGGTTTGAACCCACAACCGCAGGGTGCTGAGGCTGTAGCTTTAACCACTGCACAACACATTAAGGAAGTGGAGAAGTAGCTTAATGGTTAGTGCAGTGGACCGAGATCCAGAGGAATTTCCACTGCAGCTCCTTATGACCTTGGGCAAGTCACTTAAACCTCCATTGCCCCAGGTACAAAAAATTAGATTATGAGCCCACTAGTCATCAGCGCTGGTTGTCTGCCTACAGGACGTGCCTCTCGTCGTGAGAGGCACATCCTATAAGCAGTAAACCGGTGCCTCTCCTCCTTACCGACGTCTTGTCAGGACACACCTGTAATCTGCTTTGGCACACTAGTGTGCCACAGCACACAGTTTGCGATACACTGGTTTAGATTGTAAGTTCCTTCAAGCAGGGACTGTGTACAGTGCTGTGTACGTCTGGTAGCACTCTAGAAATAACAATAGTACTTATGTCCCCCAATGTGAATGTGCATTAAGACTGCATGCAGAGGTCCAGCCTTGGTTACTCTCGGGGCAAGGGTAGCACACGGCCATGCAGCAAGTCCTTTTCTGTCCCCTGGTCAGGTCTTCTGTTCCTTGGGTCAGCTGGAGCTGAGGATGCCCTGAAGTGAGCCAAGTAGGGATATGCACAGTCCAAAATCGTTGGTTCATTCTGTCCCCCCCCCCCGTCCACCATTTTGGGTTCATTATACACATCCATTTTAATGGATGTTAATGATCCTGTGCATGTTAATTTGTAGGTTAATATGCATTGCAGTGCTATATATTTGAAGCCCCAGGTGCATTTTAGACATGCATAAACAGGCCTTTAGACAGGTGTAATGCACAAACGTCTAAATCCTGATTTTACAAAGCCAGGATATAGTTTTGTCTAGTGCTCCTCCCCCCCCCACCCCCCTAAACAAGAATCTGCCAAGGATATTGGGATCTGTGACAACATCAGAAAACAAACATGTTAAATGGCTAACATAATCATGCATGTGCCAGTGCATCATCCAGACCTCAGTGCTCATTACTAATCAAATAACATTTGGGCATTTTAGCTCATATTTACTAAAACATCTAAATTGCCATTTTGAAAATATATATTTTTAGATGGTTTTCTATTCTATTTGTCTGAAGTGCGTCTAAATCTTAAGGAGGCATGTTGGAGGTATGTTTTGGGCAGGATTAGGGTAGACATGATTTGGACAGTTTTCTGCAATAATGGAACATGGTAGAAAACATCCAGGGCAAAACCTGAACATTTGAAATTTGACCCACCATGGTTTCTGACCCCTTCCCACCCTCCAAATATGTGAATGAAAAAGTATATACCAGCCTGAATAACAGCTTCAGATGTTATGGCCAGTCCTATTAGAGCAGCAAGCAGGTCACTGAAGGTCTTGGAGTTTGGAGTAGGTTGTAGATTTGATGGTCTAGTTTCGCTGCCTGAGTAACTAGTAGACCATCGTACATTTTCTTGCGCTGTGTGCCTTTGAGAGGGGGGTGATTGAATGGTATTTGGGTTCTCCTTGGTCTGGTTGAGTTGTTCCGGATGAGACTATTATATAAGTAGGTGGGGGTGGCGCCGATCAGGACTTTAAATAGTAGGCATTAGAATTTGAATAATATTCATATTTGTATCGGAAGCTAGTTTGTATCTAGGTATGCGTTGGTGATGTGATCATATTTGCTCAGAGAATAGATCAGTCTGAGGGCTGTGTTTTGTACGGTTTGTAATTATTTTATCATGACATTGGGGCATGGTAGGTAAAAGATGTTGCAGTAGTCTAAGAGTTCTAGGATAAGAGATTGTACCAGGAGTCAGAATTGATCCCTATCGAAGAATTTTCAAATTTGTCATAAATTGCACATGATTGCGAAGGATTTTTGAGCTGTCTTGTTGATTTGCAGTTGCATGGTGGAGCATCTGTCAATTATCACCCCAAGAAGTTTTAGGGCGGGTTGAATGAGATATGAACATAAGAACATAAGAATAGCCTTACTAGGTCAGACCAATGGTCCATCAAGCCCAGTAGCCCATTCTCCCGGCGGCCAATCCAAGTCACTAGTACCTGGCCAAAATCCAAAGAGTAGCAACATTCCATGCTTTACCAATCCAGGGCAAGCAATGGCTTCCCCCATGTCCTAATAACAAACTATGGACTTTTCTTCCAGGAATTTGTCCAAACCTTTCTTAAAACCAGCTATGCTATCCACTTTTATCACAGCCTCTAGCAACGTGTTCCAAAGTTTAACTATTCTCTGAGTGATAGAGTTTATTTGTATGTCTGTTATAGTTGGAGTTTTGTGTTTTTTTGAGCAGTAGGAATTTTGTTTTGTCTGTGTTTAGCTTTAGTTTGTGGTCTTTCATCCATTTTTCAACTGTTTCTAGTGTCTTATGCAGTTTACTGTTGTGGTGAGAGTTGATTGGTCAAAAGGGAGGAGCACTGTAATGTTATCTGTATGTTATTATGCCCAGTTTCTCCAAGAAGGTGCCTAGGGAGATGACCTAGAGGTTAAAGAACATTGGAGATACTGGTGACCCTTGGAGAAAGCTACAGGGGTTGGATCAGGGTTCTGATTTTTTTTTTTCTTTTAATCTTGACTCTGTATGTTCTGGATTGTAGGAATCCTTGGAACCATGTGTGTACTCTGCCTGTGATTCCTATAGATTGTAGTATTTGTAGTAGGATAGTGTGATCAACCAGGTCAAATGCTGCACTATCGAGTTGGATGATTAGCATCCTTTTGCCTTTGCTGAGGTGGTGTAGTGCTGTGTCCAGGACTGAAACTACGGTAGTAGTGTTTCTGTGCTGTAATTGGTCCTGAATCCAGACTGTGAGAGATGAAGTATGTTGTGGTCCTCTAGGTAGTTTGTGAGGTAGTGTGCCACAAGCTTAATGTATTGAGGTGATGGGTCTATAGTTGGAAAGTAGGTCTGTCACTCCCTTTGGATCTTTCATAATTTGTGAACTGAGATTGTATCCATGAGGTGGATGCGAAAAATAGGGGTGGAAGTTTTTAACAGGTATGGCAGGCAGTTGTTGAGGTCGCATGCCGCATGGCTCTATTTTTTGTAGAGTCAGTTCAGGTCAGACCATAGTAATGTCGGGAAGTCAGACCATGTCTTGTCTGTAGCAAAAGATTCTCCTTCTGTGAGGGGTAATATGATCTCATTAAGGAGGCTTGGGGTGCCAGTGAAGGTGGTCCTGGTGGTTGTAATCTTTTTTTGAAGAAGTCTGTCATTTGGATAGCTGATGGAGTGTTTTCGTCAGTGGCCAACTAGGGTTTGATGTCGGTGAGTTCTTTTACTAGTTTGAATAGTCTTTTTGTTTCTTGGACTTCTATGCCTATCTGTTTGGAGTAGAACATTTTCCGTTTCTCATTTAGTTTAGGCTTGTATTGTTTGGTCAGTTTTCTCCATGCTGTTTTTGTTGTGTCCTGGTTTCTTTCTCTCCACATGAGCCCCTAACGCCTTCAAAATAGATGGTGGTAAGAGCTCACACGTTAATAGTCATATGCTACTGGTAAAATTAGCATATGGCTGTTAATGGAAAAATTGGCCATTCTACCCCTGCAGTAATAAAAGGGTCCCAGAATTAATAATAAAAAACTGTTTGGTCTCTACTTAAAGCCATCTGATTAGCCTTACTTTTCATTATTGAATCGCAGGCCAGTGGCATCTCAGCATTACATGGATTCTGCATTTGAATATTCAGTTAATGATTGTGCTCCTCTAACCAGTGTTCCCTAGTAACTAACTAGAATTAACTAGTTATTGTATTTAAGGAAAGGTATTGTTACTCTTACTTGTAAAGAAATACAGGAAACATTTATTACTTTTACAGAAGTAATATTTCTGTGCAAGTGGAAGAGCAAATGGCTATAAATATAAGAAAGGGAGACAAAAATTTTTCTGGTATATTAGGGAAAGGAGGAAAATGGAATTACGAGACCGAAAGAAAGTACGAACCGCTAATTGGAGAGTGATGAGGAAAAAGTAAATGTGCTAAACAAATTCTTCTGTTCGCTGTTCACAGAAGAAAAACTTGGAGAAAGACCGTGATTGGTCAG
The DNA here is from genome assembly GCF_902459505.1 of Geotrypetes seraphini. Classification (NCBI taxonomy): domain Eukaryota; kingdom Metazoa; phylum Chordata; class Amphibia; order Gymnophiona; family Dermophiidae; genus Geotrypetes; species Geotrypetes seraphini. Next base: position 274,320,996 of record NC_047087.1, on the reverse strand, counting down.
CAAATTTACACCTGAGAATAGAATGGATACTGAACCGTTCACGGAAGAAAGCGTTTATGAACAACTTGAAAAATTGAAAGTGCACAAAGCTATGGGACCAGATGGGATCCATTCCAGGATATTGAGGGAGCTCCGAGAGGTTCTGGCGGATCTTTTTAAAGATTTGTTCAATAGATCTTTAAAGACGGGAGAGGTTCCGTAGGACTGGAGAAGAGCAGATGTGGTCCCTCTTCACAAAAGTGGTTGCAGAGATGAAGCGGGAAATTAGACTGGTAAGCCTCACTTTGGTTATTGGAAAAATAATGGAAACATTGCTGAAGGAAAGGATAGTGAAATTCTTAGAATCTAATGGATTACAAAATCTGAGGCAACATGGGTTTACTAAAGGTAAATTGTGCAAAACGAATCTGATTGAATTCTTTGACTGGGTGACCAGAGAATTGGATCAAGGATGTGCGCTAGATGTAATTTACTTAGATTTCAGCAGAGCCTTTGACATGGTTCCTCGTCGGCAGAAACGGGCCGACGGCCCATCAAGTCTGCCCACTCAAGAACCTTCCCTCCTCCAGAATCCGTCTTTTAAGCATTCCTCTGGAGTGATCCTACCTGATGGTCCCATCGATCCTTGAAGTTGAGCGTTGTACTGGCCTCAACTACCTGGCGTGGAAGACCATTCCATTTATCAATTACCCTTTTGGTGAAGAAGTATTTCCTGGTGTCCCCACAAAATCTTCCCCCCCTGAGTTTTAGCGGGTGCCCTCTTGTCGCCGTGGGACCCATAAGATAAAAGATTTCTGCCTCCACTTCAATGCGGCCCGTGATGTATTTGAATGTTTCTATCATGTCCCCCCTTTCTCTGCGCTCTTAGAGAGAATATAAGCGTAGCCTGTTCAGACGTTCTTCATATGGGAGATCTTTGAGTCCTGAGACCATCCAGGCACTGTCTGGATGGTACTGGGGAAGAGAGAGAGAGAGAGAGAGAGAGAGAGTGGAATGTACGTATTCTGTTTATCCATGGATAATTTATGCATTTATTCAATTTTCTATACTGTTTTCCCAAGGGAGCTCAGAACAGTTTAAATGAACATATTCAGGTACTCAAGCATTTTTCCCTGTCTGTTCTGCTGGGCTCACAATCTATCTAATTTACCTGGGGCGATGAGGGGATTAAGTAACTTGCCCAGGATCACAAGAAGCAGCATGGGTTTGAACAAACAACCTCAGAGTGCTGAGGCTGTAGCTTTAACCACTGTGCTACTCTAGAAATCAAATGGTAGTAAAAGTGAGCCAAGTATAGGACAATCATTGTGAAATCACTGATGAGGTTGGCTCTTAGGCATTGGTGGAATGAGGCATTATGATGTCACAATACCAGTTCTAGTTATCAGAGGCTAAAACTTTTCACACTATTTAATTTTCTACACTGTACTCCCAGGGGAGCTCAGAATTGGTTACATGAATTTGTTCAGGTACTAAAGCATTTTTCTCTGTCTGTCCCAGCAGGCTCACAATCTGTCTAATATACCTGGGGCAATGGGGGGGGGGGGGTTTAAGTGACTTGCCCAGGGTCTCAAGGAGCAGCATGGGTTTGAACGCACAACCTAAGGGTGTTGAGGCTGTAGCTTTAACCACTGTACCACTGACATTACTGATATATATATATATATATATATATATATATATTTATATATCAACATTACTGATATATCTATCTATCTATCTATCTATCTATCTATCTATCTATCTATCTATCTATCTATCTATCTATCTATCTATCTATATCAATGAAATTACATCAGTGAGACCTGAAACCTGAAATAAATATCTGACTGAATAATTAGCCAGGAGTGGTTACTTGGATTTATAGTCAGTGCATAGTTGACCAGCTCTTTCACTGTAACAGCAACAGCTTCAAAATCCACCAACTGGAGGTTTGGTATAGATGATGGCCAAACGGAGTAATGCTCTGCAGTAATGTCATTTACTATGTCCTCCCAGACGTTAGGAAGCTTGACAAAGGGAGACAATAAGGTTGTAATTACTAGTGACTCCCGTAACTTTTTAATAAATCTAAAAAAAACCCTTCATTAAGTTATTATATATTATATATGTATATATATACTAGTCTTATAGCCCGTTACATTAACGGGTGCTAGAATATATGTGTGTTTGTCTCTCTTTATTTCTTTCTCTCTCTCTCCTTAGCCGCTTTCTTTCTGTCTTTCTTTTTCTTTGGCTGTCCATCACCACCCCTTGCCTGCTCCCCCTGTCCATTCTCTCTTCCTTTTACCTCCCCTGTGTCGACCACCACCACTTCACAGCTCTTCTTATGCAGCAGCAGGCCTTCTCCCTTTGTTTTACCTCCGCCCTGTCCCGCAGCACCTTCCTTCTCCCCCTGTCCAACATTAGGCCTCCGTTCCTTTTTCTTCACCCCCCCTTGTCCATCAGCACCTCTTTCCTTCTCCCTCTGTCCAGCAGTAGGCGTCCCTTCCTTTTTCTCCCCCCCTCCTTCTTCTTATCCCTATGATACACTTACCTTGCTCTGCCCCTGATCAGAGGCTCCCGACAGCCGCCCAGTTGCACCCATTGGAAAAGTTCCCTCTGCGGCATCTCGCACCCCTCCTGACGCGACTCCCGCTGTCCCGCACCTGCCCCTGTGTCTTTCTTCTTGTCTTTGTGTCCCTTCCTCCCTCTGTCTGTCCAAAGCAGCATTTTCTCCCCCCACACCAGTTCCCTGTGCACCTGTCCCTGTGTCTTTCTTCTTGTCTTTCTGTGTCCCTTCCTCCCTCTGTCTGTCTGTGCAAAGCTGCATTCCCTCCCCTTTCCATTTCCCTCCCCCCACACCAGTTCCCTGTGCCTGCATTAGCATTTCCTCTACCCTCTTTCCCTTCCCACAGTCGTGACTACAAACGCGGGCCCGAGTCCTTTGCGGCCCCCTCCTTCCCTTCCCGCGGGCCCGACTGGCAATTTAAGCAGCGTGTCAGTAGTCTTCACACGCTGCTTCGGGTCCTTCTACTGCCCTGATTTACTCTGGCACGTCCGGAGCAAATCAGGGCAGTAGAAGGGCCCGAAGCAGCGTGTGAAGACTGCTGACACGCTGCTTAAATCGCCAGTCGGGCCCGCGGGAAGGGAAGAGGGGGGCGGCAAATGAGTCGGGTCCCGGGCAGCGGAAAGTTGCTGGGCTCCTCGGTGGGGGCGCTGAGTGGCTACGATCCCTTGTCACAATCCTACCCCTGTAGCTCCGCTTGTACCAGATATGCCTGGGACTAAACCCTGTCCAGCCATTCAGCGAGCTAACCACGGGGATAGGATTGTGACCAGCCATAGGGAGAAATATATATTCCCCTTTAACTCAGATCTGTCTGATCTGCAGGGAGTAGAGGAGGGGGAGCAGAACAGCTCAGAAGAGCCCCAGAGGAACCTCCCTCCCTCTGCATACTCCCAGCTGAAGCAAATAACGAGGAAGCCGAGACAAGCTAGGCAAACTTTGCAAGCAACTCCTCCCCCTCAGAAAGCAGGGCGTGGTCGTTTGAATACTTTTGAGGCTGCCCTGAGGAGAAGGAGTTCAGTTTGTCCTGGGCCAGATCAGGAAAGGGTCTCCCCTGATTGTGCTCCTGGGTGTGAGGACATCGAAATGCAGGAGGCAGACGCTGACCCTTTTGCCAACCAGCTAGCACTGCCAGAACCCATGGACTGTGTGGAAACTCCTAGCCTGCCTGAAGATATTCAAATGGAGTAAAGCTAAGTGGCAGGGCTGGGAAGTTTGGGGTTCATTAGCATACTCTGTGTGATAGTGTCTTGCTAAGAAAATGTGCTGTCTATTGGAAGTTGAATGGGACTTGTGCTGCTTTAACTAGGAAAAAAAACAAAAACGTTTTTTTTTAAATCTTTGTTTGCAGTTAAGATAAACTGGCCTTGATTGTGACTCACTTAAATGAGAGTGAGGGAAGTAAACCAGGGGGAGAATTCACTGACCATCCAGGTTGGGTTAGTGGGGCCATTAGTGGCATTCTGAGAATCAGAAAATTAAGTAGTGAATTCGTTTACTCCCCTCCCCCCACCAACAACTTCTGAGTTGGTTGGAGCCAAGCCATAATAACTGCAGGGCTTGTGCCCAGAACTAGTGAGAGTGCTAATAGGTTTCTTTACCTAACTAAAGGTAAAGGCAGTGGCACTTTAGTTCTGGTTGGTGTTTATTTTTACTTACCTGGATTGCCTGACTGAAGGTAGGAGTTGGAACCCAATCCTGTGGGACCAACTCTATTTCTTTTTATTTCTTTTTTTCTTCTCCATTTACTTGGAAGAGATTGATTTTTGGTTGCTTAAAGTTTGGACTAAGTGGGGAGTAACTCCCACCAACATACCACTGAATAAAGTGGATATTGTATGAACAGTAAAATTGACTCTTTTTGCCTTTTTGATTGCATGCCTGGAATGTGAATGTGAGCCAGCAGGACTTCCTTCCTTCACAGGAAGCACGCCGGAGTTGCGCTAAAGTGAGCAGAGACCGGACCTCCGGAAACTACAGGTACCGGCTCTGTCACACCCTCTCCTCCCAGACCCCCCCCCCCGGAGGAACGGAGATCGGTGGCTACAGCCCCTGGCTTCGTCGTCTTCTATCCACTGTGGCCAACCCTTGCGGAAACAGGAAGTAGTCAGAGAGGGCGGGCTGCAGTGGACAGAAGACAGCAAAGCCTGCGTTAAGACAGCATTTAAAAGCGGGTGAGCTGGCGAGAAGGAGGAGGTGGTGGTTTTGGCAGTGAGTGAGCGGGGGAGTCGCCGGCTGTGCTTTCACGATCTGTCCTCTGCATACGCACTCTGGCCACGAGGCCAGACCGCAAGCTGCGCATGCCACTTCCTAGCTGCAGCTCACGGAAAACGGACCCACGCATAGGAAGTGCACATGCGCGGCTTACCGTTTTATTATATTAGATATATATATATATATATATATATATATATATATATATATAATAACTTAATGAAGGGTTTTTTTTAGATTGATTTGGGACAATATATGGGGCATTAAATGATTATATTAATTAAATATATATATATATTTTTGCTATATGATGTAAAATTTTAGGTTCAGATTCCACCGATGTATTGTTTTGATATAAAACTAATCTAGTGGAGGGTTTCTTTTAGTTATATATTTCAAGGGAGGATTTTTAGATAGATTTGAGGTAATATACAAGGCATTCATTGATATATTCATTGATATATTTGTTTGAGTAATTTTATTGATTAATGAATTAAGGAATGAATTAATGTTATTGTTACAATTTATTATTTATTTATTCACCATTTAGTACTATTCATTCATTTATTCAGTTATTTATTAAGAATTTGGCTTATAAGGGTAGATCAATGTTAATTCTAAAAAGGGAACTAGTTATGTTGCCTGGGGGGTTTCTGACTCCTAGTCTAAGGGCTCCTTTTACAAAGGCACGCTAGCTGTTTTAGTGTGCACTTAGCGCATGCTAGCCGCTACCGCCTCCTTTTAAGCAGGCGGTAATTTTTCAGCTAGCGCATGTTAATCTTGTATGTGCACTAAAAACGCTAGCACACCTTAGTAAAAGGAGCCCTAAATGTACGTCTTCAAGTGGTCATATGATAATGGGGATAGGGATTGGGGGGGAGTACAAGGGGTTATTATTAAGGAGTATAGGACGAATATTGAGTCAAGGGTATCTTCAGGGAAAAAAGGATTATTGGTCTACTTTTACGGGGTATTGCTTTTAAAATTTTTACAATGAATTTAAAAATGTTTTCTCTAAGGGCTCCTTTTACTAAGCTGGTGTTAGTATTTTCCGCTAGCACACCTTAGTAAAAGGAGCCCTAAATTTCAATAGCCTCAATCACCCTATTAAGAAAAAAAAAAAACGCTCAATTTTTTAAAGCAGCAAGATGCGGATGTATATCTGATACAGGAAACTCATTTGTCTGCTGGGGAATTGATGAAGTTGGAAAGGGGGGGGGGGGTCAAGCAGTGTTTCTTTGCACTGGCTGTGGGAAAGAAAGTGGGGGTGGCTATTTTAGTGCATAGGAAATGTTCAGCTGTATTTAATTTTATTTCTGCAGATTCTTCAGAAAGGTGGGTTCAGGTGAATATGACCTTGGGGAAACATGCTCTGACGCTGTTTAATATCTAGGCACCTAATTCAAATCAAGCAGAATTTTTCAAAGCTCTTTAGCAGGAACTTCTGGTGCTAGCTGCCTCTAATCTAGTGGTAGCTGGGGACTTCAATGCTGTTATGGATCCACTGATGAATAAACAACCTAGTAAACTTTTGAAATCATTGGGATTGGATAATTTAGTTCAATCCTGTGGATTAAAAAATATATGGCAGATTCTCCATTTTAATGCTCAGGAGTTTTCCTTTTGCTCTCATGTTCATAAATCATTTTCAAGAATAGATTATGTATTTGTATCAGATCAGTTAGTTCAACAGGTAACCAAAGCTGGCATAGACCCAGTTGTTTTATCAGATCATGCTGGAGTTTGGATTGAATTAAAATTGGAGGAACAAGATTCTAATAGACCTGTTTGCAGATTCAAACTTTATTGAGGAATTTCAATTAAAAATGAATGAATATTTTCAAATCAATGCCTCAGAGGAAATCTCTTTGGAAGCATTATGGGATGCTTTCAAAGCTACCATTATGGGGCAAATAATTTCATATTCAGCGTATGTTAGGAAACAACTTAAAATAGAATATTCTAATTTGGAACAAAATATTAAGGGGCTTATAATGCAAAAAAAAAAAAAAAAAAAAAGTGGCCTAAATGGGTACTTGGACAATCAAAAAGCCTGATCGTCCAAGTACCCATAACCAAAGCTGGTTTTAGACATATCTAAAACCAGCTTAGGCCTTTCCCCTGCCTCTAAATGCATAGAGCGAAAAGAGGTGTTTTAAGAGGAAGGGAAAGGGCGGGAGGTGGGCCAACCTAGGCATAGGGGTACAGCAGGTATAACCAAAACTTTAGGCAGGTTACCTAGTCGGCACTTATATGTTTTGACTTAGACCAAGTCAAAACAGGTATAAGTGCCAAAAAGGAGTCCGCTGAACTGATGGTGGCTGGCGCAATCAGCTCAGTGGCCCGGAAACCTACCCATCCCCCACCGCAACCATTGCGGCAGGAGAGATGGCTCATATCCCCTGCCACACTGGCGATCACCCCTCTACCCGAACTGCTGCGACCCGCGGCAGGAGAGATGCCCAATCTCGCCTGCTGTAGTTTGTGGCAGTTCGGATAGAGGGGTGATTGCCATCATGGCAGGGGAGATAGCCAATCTCTCCTGCTACGATTCATCACCCCCCGACAAGAATGGGCAGGAGGGAGCCCAAGCCCTCCTGCCCCAGTGACCCCCCCGACAATGATACGGGCAGGAGGGAGCCCAAGCCCTCCTGCCACAGCGACCTCCCTGACAACGATCTGGGCAGGAGGGAGCCCTACCTCTCCTGCCCAGGTGAACCCCCCCAATCCCCACCCCCACTAAGATACAGGCAGAAGGGATCCCAGGCCCTCATGCCCCAATGCAGCCCCCCCACGACCACCCCTGAACCCCTGAACCCCCGATTGGCCCACCGAACACCCCCCCACCTGCCAACCCATGAGATCCCCCCGCTGACCCCGTGACACCACCCCCCACCCCTGACACCTCCCTTACCTTAAAGAAAAGTTGGCCAGCCGGATGGATGGGTCCCAAGCCCATCCGTCCAGCAGGCCTGCCATCCATCGAATGGCGGTCCTTAGGGCCTGATTGGCCCAGGTGCCTCAAACCCTGCCCACAGGTAGGGCTTGAGGCACCTGGGCCAACCGGAATCGGCCCAGTAGCCTTAGGTTCCTCCAGTGGGCGGGGCCTTAGAGGTGTGCACAGGGACATAATCTGGTCTCATCCATAGTCAATTTTATTCCATCCCTATCATATTGGTACTGTCCCCTCACTATCCCGTCAATTCTTTTCTGTTCCCATAGGTCAATCATTTATATTCATTGAAATACAATGAACTTGATAAATGAAAAGTTGGTTTTGATTAAACAGATTGAGAGTATTAAGAGATTTAGTAAATAAAAAGAAAAAAAAAAAAGAAAGAAAACCATATAATAAAATAAGATTGGTAACTATAATATGGACCTATGAAAATTTTGGCAGCATGACTGAGCTTTGAGCAGGGAAGTCATCTGAGGATCCACATCAAATAGTATATGAGTTTTTGATTGCTATTGATGTTATTGGGTGAGTCAGTATTTGGTGGGCCACCCTCCGTTCTTGATCACCTGTCTGCACTGTGTCAACAGTAAATGAACCAGTTTGATGAGGTGATCACGGGTGATAGCGTGGTTCCAGGCTGCAATGAGTGACTCAATCAACTCACATTAATTTTTTAAGTGATTCATTATGAGATCCCTTGGTATCTGACTCAGGTGCTGAAAGTGTATCAGCTGATCTCTAAGGTCAGAGGGGAAGTTATGGTGAAGAGCCGGTAAGCATGCATTTTGAAAAAATAAGATCCTCAATAATCTCAGTGGCCAGTATGCTACTGTGGAATAGTTTGACAGGACCACTTATCTGTCCTTTCAGATATTCAGAAATTTAAGATGTTGACAACTTTTTTTGTAGAGGCTTTTTCTTGAAAGGTTTATTATTTATTTTGGAGAACTTTTAGATGAATGTAATTATTTGCTGTTGTATTTTTTTTTGATGATTATGTATTTTTGTGAACCACTTAGGTTTAAGCAGGTAATAAATTTTTTAAATAAATAAATGCCTCATGGATATCTCCCAGGCCACTTTGTGTCACAAGTTCTCGATCGGATATTCCAAGTAGCCGGATCTTTACTATGGAACTCGGTTCCAGAATCTATCCCTCTGACCTTTGATTGTTTGGCATTTCGGAAAAGTTTGAAAGCCCATTTTTTTCGATTTGCCTTTTTAAATTTGATTACTTTGTAATCTTGTAATTGCTTGGCTTTTTATTTTAAGGCACTTGTGTGTTTATTGTATGCTGTTATTTTAATAATCTGCTATGTTTTGTTTGATTATGTATGTATGTTTGATTATGTATGTATGTATGTTTTGTTTTAATTATGCATGTATCGTTGTTATCTGCATAGATGCGGGCTACAAGTGTCTTAAATAAATAAAAATTCAGATTTGGAGATTGGGCAAGCCAGTCATTTGACTCGATGTTGTTCTGATTCTTCCAGTTGATCACCAGTTTGGAGCAATGGCAAGGTGCATTGTCATCTTGGAACAGGAACTAGCCTGGAAACAGCTGCTGAGCTGATGGCACCATGCACTTTTGCAGTACTGCGATGTACTTAGTCTTGTTGACCATTCCATCGACAGTGTGCAAATGTCAGATGCCACTGGCAGCCATGCAACCCCAATCCATGACTTTCAAAAGAATGCTTCACAGTGAGGTTTGTACTCCTTTCCAGGAAACCTCCTCACATAGGTGTGGGCCTGGTTACTAAACAGGCAGAAGGTGTTCATCGCTGAAAAGCACCTTTTCCTATATTCCATATGTCCAGCTTGAATGCTTCTGCACTCACTTGATCCAGTTGTACCTTTGATAAGCAGCGATCTCTCATTGAGTCACCTCACTGTGCTGTGGCAATAGGAAAGGCTGCTGCTATCCTGTGGCAGCAGATGACCTTTTAGGAAGGTCTTTCCTGCTGTTGCAGCAGGGAAAGTCACCTCCTTTTGCCTCTGGCTGCCAATTGGCTGTACCAGGGGGCGGATCAATGGGCCAGATGGGATGATGTTATGGGCAGGGTGAGCTGGGGTTGAGCCTGAATCTCCCATTGAGTAGGTCAGGTCCCTTGGCAGCTCTGCTTTCACCCTAATTCTAGAAAGTTGTGCACCCAAATTTGTGACTAGTGTGCAATTTGCACTCACAGATTATAGAATAAGGTCAGTTGTATGCATAACTTAGAAAATCAGACGCTCATTGGCACCAGTTAGAAGTTAAACGCGTAACTGTCCTTAGTCCATATTCTATAAATTGCATGCTCAAATTCCAGTGTGCAACTTCAAGGGGAGTGTGGACCTGGGAAGGATGTGGGTATTTCAGGGATGGTGGCTACTCTAGACTGTGCACTTCACTTCACAATGTGATCAGGCTGTTTTGAGCGATTAATGAACCACCATTTGTTTACTTTGACCTGAACATTTTCATTATAAAAGGACACTTGTGATACGGTTTTCTGCATTGGTAATCAGACCCCTGAGGCAGACCTCACGGCCGAACCATGTGTCAGGTCTTGACTGTGAATAAAGATATTGAGCACCACAGGTCGCCTCTTTTGTTTTCCTTTGTTCTACCATGATGAGGTAGAATCTCTGGGTGTATTGTATCAGTTATGTGTACTGGTTATAGAATGTTAACATTTATATACCTAACTACACAAGCACTTACATCAGCCACTGAATTAGCATGGCAGTTCAAAGAGAATCCCATCATGTACAAGTACTTTTTTGAAAGATAGATATTTTTATGTAGTTAAGGGTCTTCAGCAATCTTCTTTTGCAAAGTATCTCACAGGGCTCTGTCCTTTCTGCTATGCTATTTAATTCATACATGTTTCCATGGTGAAGGCTTTTGAGCAGTTTAGGTCTGCAATATAAATTGTATGCAGAAGATATTCGTTTTGTTTCAGTGTTGATAGGGACGTAGAGGAAAGTACTGACTTTAAGATTATGTCTCTGCTCAATTGGTACTTATATGAAGGCAAATCACCTGTAGTTAAATATGGCCAAGACTCGGGTTAAAAATTATTATTTTTTTATTAAGTACTCTTTTTCTATTATAATCGAAATCATAATTCCTCTATGCCTCATTATCTTAATGTTATTGATTATTATGTTGGTACATGTTTATCATTTGATTGTGTACAGACTTTACATCAGTGTTTAAGTACAAGATATCCTGATCTGTTCTTTCCTCCCTTTTTCTTTTTCCCTCTTCCTGGAAATACTAATCCTTTGTATTATTGTTCCCCTGGTTTGGGGCATTACATTACGGATCTGCTATGATTCAATATACGTCTTAATGCAATGTTTTGATGTTACACATCTGTATTATTTTCTGTTTTGTTGTAAAACCTTAATAAAAACTCATTGAACTTAAAAAAAAAGTACTCTTTTTCTGTCCAACTTTCCTACTTCATTTATGATTGACAAAGATGTTATACCTATAGTTTGTGAGATTTGATATCTTGATGCCAGTGGCATGCGCTGAGGGCTTTCAAGAGATTCAGTGAATCCCCCAGCTCTATGGCCCTGCTTTTTTTTATTGTTGGTTTATTTTTTTTGCTTGATGCAGTTTGATTTGTTGAGTAGGCAGCCTACTCAACAAGTCAAACTGCATCAAACAAAAAAGTAACCCCCCCAATAAAGCAGGGCTCTTGGACCAGCGAAGCAGAGAACAGAAGCATACCAACAACTCATAACGTGATACAATAAGAACTCCCTGCCTAATCAAGCTAAGTCTTCTACAAGTTGTTTACAAGTCATTTGAGAATTCCGACAGCATTATAAGAACTAGGCAGGAGGGGGAGAGTGCCGATGAGGTTAGTTCCCTATCTAGTGCAGTTCTCCTCTTTGTAGAAATCTTGCTAAAGCATATAATTGTTAGGGATAAGCCTAATAGAGAAAACTTCATCACTGTTTCCAATTGAGTATTTGAAAACTGTAATTCGAGAGGTATTTTTGTGAATCTACGATTGATCTCTCTTTATCCTATATATATATATTGATTCTCTGAACCCCCCCACCCCGAAGGCCCTGACAGTACTGATCTGAATTTGATTGGCTCAGCAGCATCTGCCTGTTGCTTGCTCGACTAATCAAATTCAGAGCAATGCCCTCAGGGCATTGACCACACGCCACTGCCTGACGCCAATTTAAACTCTTCTTTGTCCATGAAAACTTATTTACAGAAGATTGTACAGAAGGTTTTTCAAAGATTGAGAGTTGTATGTCATTTAACTTGAGCCCTTACAATTATAGAAGCATGGTGCAGAGTTTAGTAACTCCTTTTTTGATTATTGCAATGATCTTCTTTTAGGTTTACCCAAAAGATTATTAAGATCTGTACATGCTGCTTAAAATGCTACTGCTCAAAATATCACTTAAAATGGTTGCACATGCTTAGTCTGGTTAACAAGCAACTATCACAAAAATATAACCAGCCCTGTAAAGTTCAAATAAATCGTAGGAGTGAATAGTATCACCATCCATTCATTCAAGATTGTTACAGATTGTGAAGCCAATGAGCCTTCAGAAGTGGCACTCCAGCACATATCAACACGAAGATAATACGAAGTTTGACATCGCTATGCTTCCTCATCGGCTCACAATTATCGCCATCTCTTATTTATAAATATTTTAAATTTATGCTTTAATTTAGACAACTTATCTTTAGTGTCCAACTTCAGCCAAAGGTTTAATTTGTGCTGAGTGATTCAATAGCGCCACCGACATGCATGTTTCATATGCTGTTCACTGCTTCAGTGTGTGGTTATCTATCGACAGAAATATATATACAATTACCAAACTGCTAATCTGTCTACTGTTTCATCTACTTTAATAAATGAAAGAAAACAGACTACTTACTTTTAACACTAGTAATCATAACATGGCGGGTATACACGCTCTGCTCAGAGCAAATTGGGAGAAAGAGCAACCCGCTGGTTCCATGTCATAAATGATGTGGCACTCCCTGATTGGCTAATCTAGGTCTCACCCTTAAGGGAGGCAAAATTCAAGTGCTGAGAAAAAACTGCTAACAGTGCCTGAAAAAGATTACAGAGGATTACGCCAAGGACATCCAGCCCAATTCGGCATTAAACCCTTTTAGCTCTAAAGTCTGTAGATCAAAAATCCATCTTTGCTCTTTATAATTAAGTAAAGACTCTGTTTCGCATTATAGCAGGAACTTCCAAATTTGAACATATATGCTCAAAATGCCACTGCCTAGTAGCGCATGTCTCTCAGATTGAGCACATTACGCCAGTTTTGAAAGACCGGCATTGGCTGCCAGTCAGTGCTCGTATCAAATTTAAGACCCTGTGTTTAATTTTTAAACTATTGAATGATGGTGGTCCTGAGTTGCCGCAGTCGTTGGTACACTTTTACGTACCATCGCGGAGTATACGTTCGAGAGAAGAGCTTTGTCTTGATGTGCCCTCCTTGTCTGTAGTTAAGCTTCTGAGTCACCGGAAAGTGATGTTTTCTGTTCAGGGTCCTATTTGTTGGAACAGGCTTTCTACAGATCGTAGGTGAGTAGCATTGGTTTTACAGTTTAGAAAAAAGCTGAAAATTTCTGTGCGCTTTTTCAACATGTAGCAGCGAGTAACGAGCCAGCAGTCAAGTCTCAATCAGGTCTAAGCAATGGAGATGATGATTATTTGTTTTGTTGCTGACTGTTTTTTGTTGGTTGTATTGTTATGTGTTTGTTGTATTGTATTATGTTGCTTGGTTGTTTTATTGAAATTTGTTATTTTTTTTTTTTTTATTTCTTTGCTTCATTGTACTCCGCATAGAATTGCAGGATATGTGGAATATACATTTTTTAAATAAATAAATAAATATGGGGATCTTTTACTAAGGGGTCCTTTTATCAAGGCATGGTAGGGGTTTAACGTGCGTTAAACCGCCTGCCGCGCTAGTCGCTAATGCCTCCATTGACGAGGCGTTAGTGTTTTGGCTTGCCGCGGGGGTTAGCGCGTGATGACATGTCTGACGCGCTAACCCCCATAGTGCACCTTAATAATAGGAGCCCTAAAGCACACTAGCCGATTTAGAATGTGCTAAATATTGGCACATGCTAAATGCTAACTCATCCATAGAGTATAATGGGTGTATTAGCATTTAGCGCGCCTTGGTAAAAGACCCCCTATGTTAGTTAAACTGCAGTTCGCCTATTGAATAGCATATTTGTTGTAGATTCTTTTTTACTTGTTAAAATTATAAACAGTAATGCTCTAATTGCCATTGCTCTAATTGCCATTGCTATCAACCAACCAGGCATTTGATTTGCTACAAAAACACTGGCACGATGTTCCTTTTCATTTAATCTAATCCTTAGATTTATATACCGAATCTTCTTCCAAAATAGAAGCTCGACTCGGTTTACATAAAGATACTTAACATATTTAGATTGGATTTAATTAGTAGTTACAAGTAAAATGATTTAACAGGATCCACAATCTTGGTAAGATCTATTAAAAAGACGTGTTTTTAAAAATTTCCTATAACGTGAAAGAAAAAGGAAGAATTCTAATATTTACTGGAAGTTCATTCCAAATAGGTGTAAAAGCATATGAAAAAGATCCAGAGAAGTATCGTAAAGATTTTATTCCTTTGAGTGAAGGAAATTTCTTGACCGTAATGAGTTCAAAGAAATTGAAACCAAAGGCATAAGTATTCCATACAAAATTTTGAAAGTGATACTTACGCATTTAAATTGGATTCTGAAACCAACTGGAAGCCAATGAAGTGCTTTCAGAAGAGGGGCTATATGATCATATTTCTTTTTACCATAAATCAATTTTTTTTGTGTGTGTGAAATATTTTTTATTGAAAATTTTTCATAGTACAAACATACACGCCAAACAGAACCACAGTATAAAGTCAACAGCAGACAAGGCAAGGACCTCTGTGTTGATCCTTCACGGAGGCCTAAAAGACCCAAACACCCTCCACCCCCGCCCAGAAGACCCACTGTAATTTAGGGCCCTTTTACAAAGCCGCGGTAGTGATTCCCACCTGGCAAATGCAACATAGAGCATTCATTTTCTATGGGCTGTGACACATTTGACACACCAGGACTCACTACCATAGCTTTGTAAAAGGGACCCTTAGTTAAACGATGAGTACCAGAACTCTGTCTTCTATATTGAGGGTCCAAAATTATGGAACACACTACCTGCTAACTTATGGTCCATCAAAAGTTTAGAAGTGTATGAGAAATCTTTTAAAACGTATTTGGGTTTGGCAACCTCAAAAAAGGGCAACCTCGGCCAAGGCCCTTTCCCAGAGCGACCCATACAACCGGGAAGGGCTCACCACACTCCCCCTTCTCCAGTTGCTAGGGGGGGGGGATCGGGAGGGGGGGGTTCTGATTTGTGCGTTTGTCTGCTTGTTTGTGTTTGTTTTTGCTTTGTGAATGGGGATTAGGGGGGTCTTCTATATATGAAACTCTGGGAGCAGATGTGCAGACTGTGTTTACATCCCTTTCCTTGTTTGCTGATCTCGTAGAGAGGGGGCGCGATGGGGCTTTGGCCCTATCTTTAGTGGGGCCGGGGACCATGCCTTTCTCCAGTAACGGTACTTTTTGTGCTATTTAATTATGCTTTGGACTTGGCGCTGTGCACTGCCCTATATCTCTCTGTTGTATCTGGTTGCTGTTTTGGCTGTTATTGCTCTGTTTGTTTGCTTCACAATAAAGATGTTTCAAACAAAAACAAAACAAAACACGTATTTGTTTCAGCAAGTGTTTGGTCATATTTAATATCTTCAGATAAGAACATAAGAACATAAGAATTGCCATACTGGGAGGGACCGAAGGTCTATCAAGCCCAGTATCCTGTTTCCAACAGTGGCCAACCCAGATCCCAAGTACCTAACAAGATCCCAAGTAGTAAAACAGATTTTATGCTGCTTATCCTAGGATTAAGCAGCAGATTTCCCTTAAGCCATCTCAATAATGGCCTACAGACATCTCTTTTAGGAAATTATTCAAACCTTTTAAAAATCCTGCTAAGCTATATGATTTCACCACATTCTCCGGCATCGATTTCCAGAGTTTAATTACCGGTACATTGTGTGAAGAAATATTTTCTCCGGTTTGTTTTAAATCTACTATTTAGCATCTTCATCGCATGCCCCCTAGTCCTAGTATTTTTGGAAAGAGTAAACAAGCAAATGACATCTACCCTTTCCACTCCACTTACTATTTTATAGACCTCTATCATATCACCCCCTGAGCCATCTCTACTCTAAGCTGAAGAGCCCCAGCCACTTTAGCCTTTCCTCATAGGGAAGTCATTCCATTCCTTTTATCATTTTCATCACCCTTCTGTGTACCTTTTCTATATCTTTTTTCAGATACAGTGACCAGAATTGCACACAGTATTCGAGGAGCGGCCATACCATTGAATGATACAAGGGCATTATAACATTTTCGTCTTTATTTTCCATGCTTTCTTAGTTGCCACACATTGAGCTGAGGGTTTCAACATATCTTCAATAATGACACTTAGGGCTAGATTCACTAACCTGACTTCTGGGGCCGATCCGGGGCTGATTCCAGTGGGCCCGATGAATTCCCACAACAATAATATTGAAATGAGGGCGATCGGAGGAATGCCCCCCTCCGACCGCACAGATCGCTAGTGTGCGATCCCGACGCATGCTCAAACCATCTGTAGATGGTCTGTGCATGCATCTAAGACCCGTCTGAGCCACAACTTTTTTTTTTTTTTAACTTTACTTACTAGCCCAGTGAGCCTGTGATTTTAACCTGCGGATTAAAACCACGGGCTCGCTGTGCGGTGAAGGGCAGGAGAGATGTAGGGCGAGAGGCAGGAGAGATTTGGGGGAGACCAGGGCAGCGATTTGGAGGACAGCAGGGCGGCATGCAGGAGAGATTCAGAGGACAGCAGGGTGGCGATTCAGGGGAGAGCAGGGCGGCAGGCAGGAGAGATTCGGGGGAGAGCAGGGTGGCAGGCAGGAGACATACGGGGCAGAGAGATAAATATTGTTGGGGCAGGAGAGAGCAGGGTGGCAATGGAGCTGGAGAGTCGGAAAGGACATTTGCGACTGGTCCCCAGCAGTCACTTCTTGGGTTGATCAGCCAGCCCAGTCGGTTTGCAAGATTTCATTAGTGAATTGGGTCCCTGCCTACTTTGCATGCCGTTCCCCTCAATTGCATGCGGGGATTGGAAGCGGATCGCAGGAGAGGTTAGTGAATCGGGCCGGAGGGAAATCGGGTCGCAAACCAATCGGTACACCATCGGTTTGCTTAGTGAATCTAGCCCTTAGATTCTTTTCCTGGGTAGTGACTCCTAATGTGGAACCCTGCATCACATAGCTATAGTTCGGGTTCCTCTTTCCCACATGCATCTCTTTGCACTTGCTCACGCTAAATGCCATCTGTCATTTTGATGCCTAGTTTCCCAGTCTCACATGGTCCTCTTGCAATTTAACAACTTTGAACAACTTTGTGTCATCAGCAATTTTAATTATCTCACTAGTTATTCCCATCTCTAAATCACTGATAAATGTTAAAAAGCAGTGGTCCCAGCACAAACCTCTGGGTTACCCCACTATGTATGTATCTTGTGAAGCGCTTAGGCTTAAGCGGGGTATAAGTTTTTTTTTTTTTTTTTTGAAAATATTTTTATTGAATGAACCAGTCACGAGAAGGACAATCAGCAGCCAAGCCAAAAGATAATAACAGCATAGATACAATAATCAGGCATACAATACAGCTAGGCCAGAGATCATACAGTCAAATATAGCCGTCTCAGGAAAGGTCGCAATTTTCATGTTTAAAACAGAACAACAGGAAAACAAACCTCCCTCCCGTCCCCCGCCCCAACCCCCCCCGTCCCCCCCCCCCTTGCATCCTAAGGAACTAACCCAGCTTAGAACGAGTCCCAGCACTCCACATAAGCCACTGATTGCCAGCTAGTGGCATCCTTCTTGCGTTGCCGCTCCCAGACCGCCATTTGGGACATACTAGCTCTCCATTGTTGGAACGTAGGGCACACACTACCCACCCAGTGTTGCAAAATTAGCTTCTTAACGAGCCCTAGGGCCACCAGCACAAAGCGTTGCAGAGGCGCAGAAATACCAGCCTCAGTTAGGGGAGCCGTGACACCAAGCAGCAGAGTCTTGTACGACCATTCCAGGGAGCACCCCAAAACATCCTCCACCTCTTGAAGTGCACGTACCCACAGCGATCCCACCACAGAGCATTCCAAAAAATGATGCACCAGCGTCCCCTTGAGAGCAGGACACCTGGTACAAAAGGCATCAGGCCACAGACCCATAGTGTATCCAACGCTGCGGGTGATATAAGCCCTATGCACGATCTTAAGATGAATTTCATGTAAGGCAACGTTGGGAGTCGCCCCCGCTCCATCCGCAAAGCATTGTGACAACTCAGCACCCGTAACCTCTTCACCCAACTCAGAGCTCCAGCCATCCGCCATTCGGGACAGAAAAACCTCAGCAGGCCTCCAATCTCTCCCCAGTTTGTACCAAGCCGAGAGCGAGTTAAATTCAAAGGAGAGGGAAAGGAAAGCCTTATCCAGCGAGGAAAAGGAGGGCAACTTCCCGGACGGCAGCCGAAGCGAAGAACAATAACTACGTAGTTGTAGATAGAACAGTACGGACCCTGCAGTCCACGCCCAGTGCTCCTGACATGCAAAAAAATCCGGCAGTCGCCCCGAGCCCAGCTCCACAAGCTGGCCAACAAATTGGCACCCGGATCGGCTAGCCCGCACAAAGAAGACATGTGCACCCGCAGGGAAAGCAGGATTAGCCACGAACTCCATGAAAGGGGAGGGGCCCGACGAGCCCCCCACTTCTCTGCGCCACCACCCCCAAGCAGTCCGCAAAGGTCGCAACAAAGAAGCACAAGTGCCAGCCCCGGGTCTCAAGAGATTAAACACGGATACCGGGTCCGCCAACATGGACCAAAAACCCCTCGGGGCAAACTTAGTTTCCCCTGTGTAGATTTCGTGCACCCAGCGAAGCAAAGCCGCCACATTATAGAGTCGGAGATCCGGGAGATTTACCCCTCCCTGAGACCGTTCTCTAATAAGCTTTGGGTAACCAATTCGCGCCCGTTTAGAGCGCCATATGAAAGAGGAAACAATGCCTTTATATTTCCTAAGATCTCTACATGTGACCCATAGAGGCACCATCTGCAAAGGATAGAGCAGCTTTGGCAAGAGGACCATCTTAAAAAGAGCAACGCGACCAAGAAAAGAAATCGGAAAGTCCATCCACCGCTTGCAAAGCGTTCCAACCGCATCTAGTTTGTCAAGCACATTTTTTCTATATACCACACGAGGATCCGCATGCAGAAACACTCCCAGGTATTTAAGCGTGCCCCCAGACCATTTTAATGGGAAAGAAGGGTCATGGTGAGCCACACAGTGAGAGTGAACCGCCAAAGCTTCCGACTTTTCAAAATTAATACTCAAACCGGAAAACATGCCAAATTGTTGGATAATCTGAATTAGTGCAGGCACTCCCGTAATAACATCCCCCAAAAATATAAGCATGTCATCAGCAAACAAATTGATTCTAAATTCTTGCGTCCCCAGATGTATACCCCGCAATTTTGTAGTGTGCCTGATCTTAATCGCTAGAGGTTCAAGGGCCAGTACGAACAGCATAGGAGAGAGCGGGCATCCCTGACGCGTGCCTCGAGCTAGGGAAAAGGAGGAGGTGAGCGCCCCATTCACCAAGATCTGTGCAGTCGGCTGCTCATATAGTGAACGAACCCCGGCCAGAAAGCTCCCCATGATACCCATCTGTGGTAAAATCCAGAATAGATAATCCCAGAGAACTTTATCAAATGCCTTTTCCGCATCCAGGCTGACAATAAGGGCATTCTCCTGACCCTGGTGTCTCCGGAGCAGCGCCGGGTTCTGAAGTACAGATAGGGCTCGCAAAACATTAGCTGAAGAATACCGCCCTGGGACAAATCCAGCCTGGTCCGGGTGAACCAGACCGGGCAGGACCTTGCCAAGTCGTGCAGCCATAATGGCCGCAAAGAGCTTAATATCTTGATTCAACAGAGATATAGGCCGATAGGACCCCAGCTGGTCTTCCGCCCGTCCAGGTTTCGGTAATACAACAATGTGAGCGTGAGTAAGCCGATGCGGAGGCAAACCCCCCTCACACATGGCCTGACATAAAGCCTGAAAGGGACCAATAATCCTCTCCCCCAGTAATTTGTAGTATTCGGGGCCCAGTCCATCCGGGCCAGGAGCTTTCGCAAGCTTTAAAGCCCGTATAGCTCTCTGGATCTCAATGCCCTGCACTGGAGCGTTAAGTGCATCCCTCTGGTCCTGGGACAACTCAGGGAGGGGAAGGCCACGAAAAAACTCTGCTCTCTGCTCAGTGTCACAGCTCCCCCGATCATAGAGAGCCCGATAAAACTGTACAAAACTCTGTTGGATAGCCTCGGGCGAAGTTGCCTCAGAGCCATCAGGAGCCCAGATTTTGGGAATATGTCGCCTGCGGGCCCTGCGATTAACCAAGGAGGCCAACAATTTCCCTGCCTTGTTGCCCCACCTATGCAAACGGTATTTATACATCTGAATATCCCGCAGGGCTCTCTGTGCCAGTAAATCATTAATTTGACGTCGCAGCTCCACGTATTGACTCTTGAGGGCTGAGGAACTCTTTCTATGCAACTCCCCCCGCACCTGACCCAACTGACGGGACAGATCCAGCAGTGCCTTATCCTGTGCCTTCCGCTTATGGGAGGTGTAAGCCATAATTTTACCCCTTAGAACAGCTTTACTAGCCTCCCAGTATATCACCTCGGAAACATCAGCAGAGGAGTTATCGGTGAGATAAGAATCCCATTGGTTCGCCAAAAAAGTGCGGAAATCTTTATCCTCATACAAAGTGGGATTCATTCTCCAGCCCGACAAGGTCCTCTGGGGCGCCTGGTGATCAAGAAGCTCCATCCAGACCATGTGATGATCGGAGAGTACTCCATCCTCAATCGTCACTCTACGGACTCCGGACACAAGGGGTGGGGCAACTAGCAAATAATCCAATCTACTGTGTGCTTTATGCACTGGTGAATAGAAAGTAAAATCAGATTCGTCTGGATGGAGCGTGCGCCAAAGGTCCACAAGGCCCAACTGCGAAGCAACAAAGTTGATCCCCTTGTGTTCCCCTTGATGTAAGCGAGGCCTGGGAGGTTTACAGTCAATTAGGGGGTCAGCAGTAATGTTGAAATCCCCACCGAGCACCAGTTGGTACTCAGAAAAGGGAGCAAGGGCAGCAACTAATACAGAGAAAAAACGGTGAGAATACACATTAGGGGCATAGATAGAGCAAAAAACATATTTCGTTCCCTGAAACACCCCTGCCCAAATTACATACCGACCCTCAGAATCCGAAATCATTTTGTGCATAGTACAGGTATGTTTCTTATGGAAAAGCACAGCTACACCCCGCTGTCTGTTATTAAAGGAAGCAAAAACAAATTCACCCACCCAATCCCTGCGGAGCTTAGCATGCTCAGACGCGTTGAGATGTGTCTCTTGAAGAAGCAAGACATCCACCTGTAGTTTCCTACAGTACTGAAGTACCTTACTACGCTTAACAGGAGAGTGTAACCCATCTACATTAAAGCTAGCAATCTTAACCCCCGGCATAATAACCAGCTATACCCAAACTACACAAAAAAGACCAAAGATCATACGGGACGGCAGCACCAGCCTCCCAGCCGAGCCGGCGCTCCGTCCACTCATACAAAAGTTCAGACTGAGCCAGATTCCTAGGATGCACCCCATACCCCAAACTACCCACCAACTCAATATTCAACTTCTTCAAACAAACCCCCCCCCTGCAGACAAAAGAACCCACCCTCCTCCCCTCCAACAAACCCCCCACCTTATTCCCCATCCACACTGGCGACCACACCCCCATGCCACCAACACCCACCGCACTCAAACACCGATGCTCACACTCCCCCCCCTCCCCCAGCCCCCCCCCCCACGCAGCCCCCGCCACAAGCACCGGTCGCAGCCATGCCCAAATCAGCCTAAGATAAAACAGTGGAGAACAGAGGACAGGAAAACATCCCAGCCCCCGGACAAAAAGACCAAACACAAAGGGCACAAAATAGTAAAAGAGATCCAAGACAGCCAGCCCCACAGATTAACACAAAACAAGGCAGCTAGCTCTCCTGGGCAGGTCTAAAAGGGATTCAGAATAATGTCATCAGAAGTCCAGTCCTGCTCAAAAGCCGGCTGAAAGGGGTAGGAGCATCTTCTCCCCAAGTATCTTGCCAGCAAACCACCAAAGGCCCCTCAGCACGCATCCGGCAGTAACGCAACCAAATCCAAGCCAAGAAGCTCCATCCCCAGGGCAGCAAGGTAATCCAAACAAGCAAGAATAGTCTTCGTCCTAGAGGAGTCCAGGAGAAAGCATAGGAGGCCCGAAGGCTCACTTCCAAAGCAAAAGTCTCCAAATCCTCCGACAGGGATGCCCCTTGAAGAACAAGTTCATCACTGAGCAGGGAGACTCTCGATGAAGCGCTTCAGCTCCTCCGCCTTAATTACCGTAAAGGTGCGGTTCTCATGGGTCAAGCGCACCTTAGCCGGGTAGAGAAAGGCAAATCGGATTCCCCTGGAAACCAGTTGAGAGCAATAAGGCGTGAAGGTTCTTCTCAACTCCGCCACTTTAGTAGAGAAATCCTGAAAGATCAGTAGCTTAGCACCCTCATACAGCAGATGTCGCGCCCGCTTAAACAAATCAAGTAAGCGGGCTTTAACAGCATAATTGTGGAAGCGGGCCAGCACAGCTCGAGGTCTGTTATTACCATCCGGATCACGCCTGTGCCCCACCCGATGAACACGCTCCACTACCACAGGTCCCTCAGCGTCCGGAAAGCCAAGCTCCTTGGGCAGCCACTGTTCAATCAAGTGCTTAAGCTCAGAATCTGGTACAGTCTCTGGTATTCCAATAAATCTAAGATTCTTTCTGCGAGCCCGGTTTTCCTGATCTTCCACTTTCTCCTCCAGCTGGGAAACCCGGGCCTCCAGAGAAGCAAGCCTGCCATCAGCTATTCCAGCCCTGTCTTCTTGAGCCGATAGTCGCTCCTCTACTTGTTGCAGTTGTGCAGCCTGCCCCACCAGGGTATCTTTAAGGTCATCCATAGAGGCATGCAGCTTTGCCAGTTTTTCATCAAGCAGCTGCGAAAGGTGCCTCATGGAGACCTGCATCACCTCGTCCGGGGATTGGGCCGTCACGGCGTCCGTTTGGGTCTCCGCCATCTTACTCGCCGGGCTCCCAGAGGTCTTTGTCGGCCGCGAAACCTTTGGCGGCATACTCCGCCGCTGAAGAGTGCAAGTTACGGTGGTGCTCAGCCCCCGGTCGGTCCCGGTGCCTAGCGACAGCTGTGCCAGTAAGGATCTATCAGAAGTCTAACAAGAGCTGATCAGAGGCACACCGGGAGAAGAGGAAGTCAGTGAAAAACAAGGGAGGCAGAGCAGTTCTCAGTGGTTCTCATTGTGCAAGCTCACCAGCCAGCACGTGGTCTCCCGCCATTTTGTGCGTCGGGCTCCCCAAGGACCATGTCGGCCGCGAAATTGCTGGCGGCTTACTTCGCCGCTGGGTCGTGCAAGCCGCGAGTGCAGCCCTCCGCCGGTTCCCGTTGCTTAGCAACGGCTGCGCCGCATATTTAAGAGCCCGTGCCGGTCCGGAGTGCGCCGGGAGGGGAGGAAGTCGGGGGAAGCAGAGCGGAGCTCAGTGTGCAGACGTCCGCTCAGGAACCAGCCATCACGTGACCCCCAACCAGCCATCACGTGACCCCCGGGGTATAAGTTTTTAAATAAATAAATAGATATTTACCCTTCTCCATTGAGAATATTGACCATTTAAACCTACTCTCTGATTTCTGTCTTTTAACCAGTTCTTAATCTATAATAGGACATTACCTCCTATCCCATGACTCTCTAATTTTCTCAGAAGTCTTTCATGAATACTTTGTCAAACATCTTTTGAAAATCCAAGTACACAATATCAACTGGTTCACCTTTAGCCACATATTCATTCACCCCTTCAAAGAAATGCAATAGATTGAAGAAGCAAGATTTCCCTTGGCTAAATCCATGTTGGCTTTCACTCATTAATACATTCTTATGTACATGTTCTGTCATTTTGTTCTTTATGATAGTCTCTAACATTTTGCCCGGCACCAACATCAGATTCACTGGTCTATAATTTCCCGGATCACTTTGGGGTCGGCAGGGGGGGGGGGGGCGGTCGTTTAGGGAGGTTTGTGTTGAGGGCAGGAGGGCCTGGGATCCCTCCTGCCTGTATTGTAGAGGGGGGTGGGAGGTAGGGGGTCCACCTGGGCAGGAGGGGTTGGGCTCCCTCCTGCCCGATCATAATCGGGGGGGGGGGGGGGGGCCACAGGGCAGGAGGGCTTGGGCTCCCTCCTGCCCCAATGTTGTCGGGGAGTTTGAGGGTACCTGGGGCAGGAGGGCTTGGGCTCCCTCCTGCCCCGAACATAATCAGGGAGTCAGGGTGCTACCGGGGTAAGAGGGCTTGGGCTCCCTCTTGCCCCGAACGTAATCAGGGGGGGGGCGTGGGGCAGGAGGTCTTGGACTCCCTCTTACCCCGATGTCGTTGGGGAGTTCGGGGGTGCTGCGGGGCAAGAGGGCTTGGGCTCCCTCTTGCCCCGATGTTGTGAGGGTGGGGTGGGGTGGATTCTGTAACCGGTGTTGTATTTGACAGACACCGGTTACAGAATCCAGCTTTTAGGCGAAGGACTGGCTCCTCCTTCACCTAAAAGCTCTTGTTTTGGACGTTTGGAGCTTAGGCTTTTTTTTGGTTGATTATAGGGTATAAGTTTAGACGTAGTGGTGGTCTGGGCGTTTACAGCTGAACGTAGAGGCAGGCCATTATAAAAAAACAACAACCTCCTTTTGGACATTTTTTATGATTATGGACATTTTCCCTGCTTCTACTTTCAATGTTTAAGGCCTTAGGCCAAAAGGGGACTTAGACATTTTTTTTGATTATGCCCCTCAATGTAAATAAGTCATAAGTCTGTAAATTCAAATATTTTGTGTACCTGGCTCTTTATTAGTCCATACAGACTGTTTATCCATGATGGCAACAACATTTTGGAAATGTCCCGTCATCCGGGACACACGATAGGAAAAGGTTAATCTCTCCTCTATGGCCTTGTCTTTCCTGAGAGTCCCTTTTACCCCTTGGTCATCTAGAAGTCCAACTGATTCCCTTCCCACAATGCTTTGGCTGATATTTTTATTTATTATAGGAAATTTTATTTTTGTCTTGATTGATATTGTTTTGGTTTTATTGTTTTGGTATTTATTGTTTTGGTATTATGTATTGTTATTGCTTGTACCTCGCCTAGAATTTTTGAGATAGAGTGGGCTATAACTTTTTAAAGAAATAAACTTGGATGCTAATTTTCAAAGAAAGTAAAAGCAAACACTGTTATGAACTAGGAAGAAGGGGAAAGCTGACAGTCGACCAAGAGTTGATGGTTTGGGAAGATGCAGGAAGATAGCGGGGAAAACTCACCGGTTCATAGGCAAGACAGAAATCCTGACAGATCGAAAGGGACACAAGAGAGAAGGAAATGCAAGAAAGTAACAGGCCGCAAACTCAAGTGTATGTACACGAATGCAAGGAGCCTAAGGAATAAGAATGGGGAATTGAAAGCTATGGCACAAAAAGATAACCTCGACATCATCGGCATCACGGAAACATGGTGGAACGAGGAAAATGTCTGGGACACTGTGCTTCTGGGATATAAGCTATACTGCAGAGACAGAGTGGGTCAAAAAGGTGGGAGTATTGCCTTATATGTCAAAGAGGCAATTGAGTCTACCAGAGAGAACACGCCGGAAACGAAAAATAAGGTAGAGTTTCTATGGGTCAAAATTCCGGGAACAAATGGAACGGAAACAAAGATTGGCATCTACTACTGACCCCCAGGGCAGTACGAAGAAATTGCTGGAGAAATGACGGATGAGATTAAACGCAACTGCAAGGGAGGCAATGCAGTTATCATGAGTGACTTCAATTATCTGGGGATAGACTGGAACCTAGGTACCTCCAGCTGCGGTAGGGAGACAAAGTTCCTGGATGCTGTAGGCGATTGCTTCCTGGAACAACTTGTCAAGGAAAATACGAGAGGAAATGCAATTCTGGACTTAATTCTAAATGGTCTACGAGGACCAATGCAAGGTGTAGAAGTAGAAGGGATGCTGGGAAGCAGTGATCACAATATGATCCGCTTCAACCTGGTCACAAGGGCAAAACATCGATCCAGAATGACAGCCATGGCACTGAACTTCCGAAAAGGGAATTACGAAAGGATGAGACTCATGGTGGGGAAGAAGATTAAAAAGAGGAAAAGCACTGTAAAAATGCTAGAGCAAGCATGGTCCCTTTTTAAGGACAAAGTCACCGAGGTGCAAAATCTATATATACACCATGTATCAACAAGGGATCAAAGAGGAAAAAGAACAAGGAACTGGCGTGGATCACTGTAACGATGAAGGAAGCAATCAGAGACAAGAAGACTTTGTTTAAAGAATGGAAAAGGTCAAAAATGAACAAAACTGGAAAAAGCACAAACAGCATCAAAGCAGATGCCATAAGATGGTAAAAGGGGCCAAAAGAGACTACGAGGAAAAATTAGCCAAGGAGGCAAAAAACTTCAAGCTGTTCTTTCGATATATTAAGGGGAAATGACCCACAAAGGAAGCAATGGGGCCGTTGGATGACCATGGAATAAAGGGAGTGCTAAAGGAGGACAAAGCCATCGGTGACAAACTGAACACATTTTTTGCATATGTATTTACTGAAGAGGACATACACAACATACCAGAAGCCGACAGGCTATACGCAGGAAATGAAGATGGTAAACTGACAGGGTTGACGGTCAGTCTAGAAGAGGTATGCAGGCATATTGATAGGCTTAAAAATGATAAATCCCCTGGACCGGATGGCATCCATCCGAGGGTTATCAAGGAACTGAAAAGGGCTATAGCTGAATTACTTCAACTAATAGCCAATCTGTCGATCAAATCGGGAAGGATTCTGGAAGACTGGAAAATGGCAAATGGTACGCCAATCTTCAAGAAAGGTTTGATGGGAGATCCGGGAAACTAAAGACCGGTGAATCTGACCTCGGTACCGGGAAAGATGGTAGAGGCGCTGATAAAGGACCGCATCATTGATCATGTTGATGGGCATGATCTGATGAGGACCAGCCAGCACGGCTTCAGCAAAGGAAGATCTTGCTTGACGAACTTGCTGCACTTCTTCGAGGGAGTAAACAGGCAGATAGACAAGGGTGACCCGGTCGACATTATATATCTGGATTTTCAGAAGGTGTTCGACAAGGTTCTGCATGAATGACTACTTTGAAAAATTGCAAGCCATGGAATTGAGGGTGAAATACTTACTTAGATTAAAAACTGGCTGGCGGATAGGAAACAGAGAGTGGGGGTAAATGGACAATACTTGGACTGGAAAAGCGTCACAAGTGGAGTGCTTGGACCCGTGTTCTTCAACATATTTATAAACGACCTGGAAATTGGTATTATGAGTGAGGTGATTAAATTTGTAGATGATGCGAAGTTATTCAGAGTAGTGAAGACACAGGAGGATTGTGAAGACCTGCAATGTGATATAAACATGCTCGAGAAATGGGCTGTAACATGGCAAATGAGGTTTAATGTGGATAAGTGTAAGGTGATGCATTTTGGTAACAAAAATCTTATACACGAATACAGGATGTCCGGTGCACTACTTGGAGAGACCCCCCCAGGAAAGAGACTTGGGAGTACTGGTTGACAAGTCAATGAAGCCGTCCGAGCAATGCGTGGTGGCGGCAGCGAAAAGGGCGAACAGAATGCTGGGAATGATTAAGAAGGGGATCATGAATAGATTGGAGAAGGTTATCATGCCGATGTACTGGGCCACGGTACGCCCTCACCTGGAATACTGTGTCCAGCACTGGTCACCGTACTTGAAGAAGGACACAGTACTACTCGAAAGGGTCCAGAGAAGAGCGACTAAAATGGTTAAGGGGCTGGAGGAGTTGCCGTACAGTGAGAGATTAGAAAAACTGGGCCTCTTCTCCCTTGAAAAGAGGAGACTGAGAGGGGACATGATCAAAACATTCAATATAATGAAGGGAATAGACTCAGTAGATAAAGACAGGTTGTTCACCCTCTCCAAGGTAGAGAGAACGAGAGGGCACGCTCTAAAATTGAAAGGGGATAGATTCCGTACAAACATAAGGAAGTTCTTTTTTACCCAGAGAATGGTAAAAAACTGGAACGCTCTGGAGGCTGTTATAGGGGAAAACACTCTCCAGGGATTCAGCACAAAGTTAGGTAAGTTCCTGCTGAACCAGAACATACGCAGGTAGGGCTAGTCTCAGTTAGGGCACTGGTCTTTGACCTAAGGGCCACCGCGTGAGCGGACTGCTGGGCAGGATGGACCACTGGTCTGACCCAGCAGCGGCAATTCTTATGTTCTTATGTTGGACTTGCACACAGACAACTGAAAAGAGGTGGAACAATGCATTTGTGAAAACATCATGTACACATTATTTTTCTCTCCCTCTACCTGACTGTGCCTCTGAGAATACCTCCCTGCAGCCCAGCCAAACGTATGTGCGTACATTGTGTAAGACTGCAAAGACTTTCCCCTTCTTTTACTAAGGTGCGCTAACCGATTAGCACGTGCTAAATGCCTACACGTCCAAAGACTAACATGACCGCGTTAGCGTTTAGTGTGCACTAAATCGATTAGCGCGCGCCAATTGGTTAGCACACCTTAGTAAAAGAGGGCCTTTATCTTGCAAACTCCATGGATAATATTGCAGAAATGTGGTATATCAAATTGAATAAATGCAACAATAAATAAACCCTTCCACACGCGACATTTTTTTCCATGGCCATCGAACTTGTTGCTAGATCCAGATAAAGAAAATAGAGAATGTGCATGAGCACCTATGTACTGTAGATTTTCAAAGCAGTCTAAATATATTTAAAAAGTGCGCTTTATTCAGAGTATACAGGATTGCTGGTAGGAATGAAAGAATACTGAAATCAGTTGCATATGATTTACTGGAATAACACACTTTTTGTGTCCACGGAAACCTAGTTTTTATTCATTATTCTTCACACCATGCTGCGCTCCTGGGCTGTTTTGTATTGCAAAGGGCCATGGCATTTGCCGTTATATACACAGAAAAATAACAGATGTGTTTTTAAGGAATGCGTTCAGGGCAAAACGAGGTCATTCTCCAATCATAAGTAATAACCAGCTGACTCTATACAAATCATATGGAAATACACTCTACTAAGCTGCAATGTCCAGGCAATTCAGCTCTCGATGCTGCTGTCATGTGCTCTTCCAAAGCATTGATTTTAAATACAGCAAAAGCCAGAGTGCAATAACCACTGACTCTACCATTCACCTTGACCTAAGCCCTGCTTAATAAACTGGTACCTAGCAGCTAAAGAGAAGTTCAAAGTTCAGTGTGCGAACCATTGATAAAATATCGATTACATGACAGTGTGGAAACCCAAAGGAAAGTGGACCTTTGAGCAGATTACCCTCCTGGACATCCCACGGACTGAATTGTTTAATAATATTAACATGATAAAAGGACTGATGTTTTCTGGAAATGAATTTAAAAAAAAAAGGTCGGTCTGGTCCATTCCCAGCACTGGCCTCTTGAGAACTAATTTGCTAAGATGTATCCCCCCTCCCCGCCCCCCACATTTAAGGCCACTGCAGTACACACATTGCATTAGACATTCTGATCGGGATTAATGATATCTGTGGCAAAATTCTCGTGTACGAATTCATTTTTCCTTGTGATCCGATTGCAGTACAGATTACATTAGCATATTTAATACTGAAAATGAGTTCTGGCCTGTTTTTCTCCAGCTATGTGGCACTTAAGTGTTTAAATAAAATCAGCAAAAAGTAGATTGGATTTTTTTCCCCCCTCTTAATATTTTAATAGGTGATTGAAATGCATGTTATTAAGTGAAATGAATAGGAAAAGATACAGGGGACCTGACCAGCAGTCTTTTATTTGTGTTAGATATTACGCTCAATTGTTGATTTTTATTAGCAATTTTATAACACTTTACCCATGCTTACGGCATGTGATATATTTCTACTTTAGTGATAAATGATACTAAAATTTTAAAACAATCTAGGCATAATTAAAAAATACAGCACTCTCTTTCTCCATGCAGTTTGTGACAATTTTGTGTGTCTACGATTTTGTCTTGCACAATAATGAGCAGAAAAGAGGCTTTGGGTGAAATTAAATGTGGCGAGAGAGAGGCTTCATTGAGCTTAAAAGAGCTGAGAAATTCTCAGCATGCGGTCAGAAGAGCTGTTTTCCTAGTGAATGAAACTGGGCTGAGAGTTTAGACATGTACTATTTGAGTTAAATTAAGTCGTGGAAGGAAAAAGAAAATGCAATCAGCTGTCGTCTTAAAACCAATCGAATCATGAAAAATCTAAACATTTGGAAGCAAGAAGATAGGCTACTTAATGGAAACCATCTGTATTATACAGTAGGCAAACTGTATGAACATGAACAGAAATCTCTCTAGAGGAAAATGACTCGGGCACCAGCTCATGTAATGAAGATGTATCTGTGCTTTTAAGTATTTGCATTGTCTGTTAAACTAGGTAAATTGTGAGCGAACCAGTTGCAAAAGTTATTCCTGTCATTTGACTGATGACAAATGTAGCCACCTAAGCAATGCAATATGAGGCAAGGTTGTTCCAGGCTCTAAATGGTTTATTGCTTCAAACCATCCTTATAGCATGTAGCTAAATTTTTATTGAGTGCTGGGTCACTAGGACATTATAGTCTCTGAGCAGGTTGTTCTAGTTACTATTGCTTTAGTGGATAAAACCCACAAGGGCAGTCTTTTAACTTATTTAGAGTGCAAGTGTACTGTTTTATTTGATTTGGACCCACTAGGGAGGCAACTAATTTAAACATGTCTGGAGTGGCTTTCATAGTGGACTTTTTACTAAAAGAATCCAGGCAGATGATCTTTAAGCCATTTCTTTCCCCTTCCGCTTCAGTGATCTAAGAAGTTATATGAAATCCTAATACACTTTCTGTAGTTCTTTGCATGATTATAGCTTGCTTAACGGTCAAAATTTCTAACCTGCCATCACAGGTAACAAAAAAGCAAATGAAAAGATAGTTTAGGAAAAATGTTGGTGTCTTTATTCCAGGCTGACTCTTCCTAGTGACTTGGTTCTTGTGACAAAATTGTTTTATAGTCCTTTAAGTTTCTACTGTTGTAGCTTTTGCTTTA
The DNA here is from genome assembly GCF_902459505.1 of Geotrypetes seraphini. Lineage (NCBI taxonomy): Eukaryota > Metazoa > Chordata > Amphibia > Gymnophiona > Dermophiidae > Geotrypetes > Geotrypetes seraphini. The sequence goes on along the minus strand of NC_047087.1, from coordinate 274,289,852 downwards.
TACTGCTAGGCCGGTTTTGAAAACATTTCTCCCTTCACTCACTCCCTCCATCAAAAAGAAAACCACAAAAAAAAATCTTAGTCCTAGGATCCTAGGAAAAGATAACTGATACTCCCCCCCTCCCCAGTACATTTTTACTTCACATTTTCTTTTCATAGGCTTTTTTTAAAAAAACCAATCTATATTATCTTTTTTTTCTCTAGAAAAAAATTAATAGAAAGGTCAATTAAATATGACATGGCACTGTGGGTCATCTGAAGTAGAGCTAGAGAGATACTAAAGAGAATGAATCTAACAGAGAAGACTCAAGTGGAACCCTTCTATGTGAGGCCTAATTAAGCAGAACATATAACCTCTTTCCTCTGCAACCTCCTCTAAATGGAAACAGGCATAACTGATTGCCTAAAGCTGCCCATTTGTTTCAGGAACAAAAGTTTTTACAAAATAGTGTATGTTGGTAACCACACAGAAAGGATTCGATAAATATTTTTCATGAAGACAACTTGGGTTTACTTCCTCTTTTCTACCAGCAGATGGCACTCTTATGCTTTCAAAGAAGTTCTCTGTGTTCATCAGAGAAGGTGCCTAGTCTTATTTTCTTTCTGTTGCTGAAAGCTGAGAGAGAGAGAAAGAGAGAAAAAAAGAAAGAATAAAGCATTTGGAGTGTTTCCTTGAGAATAGCTAGCTAACTACTGGTACTAAACTTGGAAAATGGAGAAGAGGCCTTGTGTCAATCTTTGCTCTTAACAAAGGTGTTCTCCCTCCCGATCCCCACAATCAAACAACAAACAGCTGTCTTCCATCTCGGTCCAACCTCCTCCACTACTGGTATCCTCTGTAGTCTCATCCCAACAGGTAGCTTATAGCCACTGCACATTACAGTCTGGTGGAAGAACGCAGGAAAAGAAAAGAGATGGAAAACTCTAAGGCCCATACAGATGGATAAATCACATGGTGACAAAGAGTGTGATTACATGAAAAATAAAATAGTTCCTACAAGAAGAGATTTACAGGTTTCAGGAATCTACGAGGGGGTGCTAAAAAGTTCTCAGCCTAACCAACCACCTTCCTAAATTCTGAGTGTTTTTTTTGCCACTCTAGCTGAAAAGAGTATTATCTTATTTCATTAAGTGCCAATTTGCAGAAATGAAATTCTCTGTCTTGACATTGTTTCAGATCATTGATTGAACCATATCCACGTCATTCTCTTCTTGGTTTGGTTGAGAACTTTTCAGCACCCCCTCATAGCATCATCAACATCTTTTCTCACATCAAGCAGCATTATGGGGTAAAGATCTGGAACAACTGCTTATGCATACTAATTAAGGGGAATTTAGGAAACACCTAAAAACATATCTGTTCTTGAAGTATTTAGGTAACTGACCTGAACAATCTTAGTCCACAACTAATGATCCCCAGAACTGTTAATCACTAAACCTTAACTTTGTTAAATCTACTCAATCTGAAACATCTTTTAATCATTGTAAACCGCATAGAACTTCACGGTCCTGCGGTATATAAACTGTTATTATTATTATTATAGCAACATTCCAGAGCAGAGATTGTGATGTCATAATGCCTTGTTCCACCAATGCCTAAGAGCCAACCTCATCAGTGATGTCACAGTGGTTGTTTGTTCTACACTTGGCTCACATAAGAACATATGAATAGCCATACTGGATCAAACCAATGGTCATCTAGTCCAGTCTCCTATCTCTAACTGTGTCCAATACAGTTTACAAATACCTGGCAGAAGCCCAATTAGTATGAGGGGGTGCTGAAAAGTTCTCAGCCCAACCAACCAACTCCCTGAGCATTATTTTGCCACTGTAGCTGAAAAGAGCAATTTGCAGAAACAAAATTCTGTGTTAGATATTGTTTCAGATCACTGATTGAACCATATCCACATCATTCTCTTCTTGTTTGGGCTGAGAACTTTTTAGCAGTCCCTAGTAGATACTCCCACTAAAGATGGCACAAAAAGAACGAGATTGTGTGCATTATAAGAATGAAATATAGTACTTCAGATGAGGGGTGCCAATGAAGGAGGAATCAAGTAATACATGGAAAAAGAAGAATGTCTGGTATGTATAGTACATTGAAGTACAAGTCCTTTTAATGCAGGAACAGTAAACATAATTGGATATTTGAAGGGAAGAAAACAATCACCCATATAAACGTCGATTGCAATATAGAAGTCTATGAAAATGAGAGAACCTTTGATTAAAAAAATCTCTTTGCATTAGTTTCTAGATAAACTTGGGGATTGCACAAATGTTCACATGTTAAACTAGCATGACCTTGTGGCACATAAATCAAAAAGCACAGTTACTTACCGTAACAGGTGTTATCCAGGGACAGCAGGCAGATATTCTTAACACATGGGTGACGTCACCGACGGAGCCCTCGGTACGGACCTTTTTAACTAGAAGTTTCTAGTTGGCCGCACCGCGCGTGCGCGAGTGCCTTCCCGCCCGACGGAGGAGTGCGTGGTCCCCAGTTAGTATAAGCCAGCTAAGAAGCCAACCCGGGGAGGTGGGTGGGACGTAAGAATATCTGCCTGCTGTCCCTGGATAACACCTGTTACGGTAAGTAACTGTGCTTTATCCCAGGACAAGCAGGCAGCATATTCTTAACACATGGGTGACCTCCAAGCTAACAAAGAGGGAGGTGGGATGGTTGGCCATTAGGAAAATAAATTTTGTAACACAGATTGGCCGAAGTGTCCATCCCGTCTGGAGAACGCATCCAGACAGTAGTGAGTAGTGAACGTGTGAACTGAGGACCAAGTGGCCGCCTTGCAGATTTCCTCGATGGGCGTGGAGCGGAGGAAAGCTACAGAAGCAGCCATAGCTCTGACTCTGTGGGCCGTGACCGTTCCTTCCAGTGAGAGACCGGCCCGAGCGTAGCAGAAAGCAATACAGGCAGCAAGCCAATTTGAAAGTGTCCGTTTGGAGACAGGACGACCCAAACGGTTGGGGTCGAAAGACAAAAAGAGCTGAGGGGCTGTACGGTGAGCTCTGGTACGATCAAGATAGTAAGCAAGGGCACGCTTACAATCCAGCGTGTGCAACATCTGTTCCCCAGGATGCGAGTGAGGCTTAGGGAAGAAGACGGGCAGCACAATGGACTGGTTGAGGTGAAAAGCTGAGACCACCTTGGGAAGGAATTTAGGGTGGGTACGCAGGACAACCTTGTCATGGTGAAAAACAGTGAAAGGTGGGTCGGCGACCAGTGCATGCAGTTCGCTAACCCTCCTGGCAGAGGTGATGGCAATTAGGAAAAGCACCTTCCAGGTTAGAAGCCTGAGAGAAGTTGTGGCAAGAGGCTCAAACGGAGGTTTCATAAGAGCTGAGAGAACCACATTCAGGTCCCAGACGACAGGAGGAGGCTTGAGAGGCGGTTTGATGTTGAAGAGGCCTCTCATGAATCTGGAAACCAGAGGATGAGCCGTGAGAGGTTTTCCGAAAACAGGCTCATGGAACGCAGTGATGGCGCTGAGGTGGACTCTGATGGAGGTAGTTTTGAGGCCAGCGTTGGACAGAGAGAGCAAATATTCCAAGACAGTTTCCACCGCTAAGGAGGTGGGTTCCTGACGATGCCGGAGACACCAGGAGGAAAATCTGGTCCACTTCTGATGGTAACATTGGAGAGTGGCCGGTTTCCTGGACGCGTCCAAAATGAGGCGGACCGGTTGAGATAGGTTCTCCGGAGAGGTCAGCCCGAGAGAAACCAAGCTGTCAGGTGGAGCGAAGACAGATTGGGATGTAGCAGAGACTGATGCTGTTGCGTAAGTAGAGTAGGAAAGACAGGAAGAGGAATGGGCTCCCTGGAGCTGAGTTGAAGCAGGAGGGAGAACCAGTGTTGGCGAGGCCACCGAGGTGCGATGAGAATCATGGTGGCGTTGTCCTTGCGGAGTTTGGACAAAGTCCGCAACATCAGAGGAAGTGGAGGGAAGGCATACAGGAACCGATCCCTCCAATCGAGCAGGAATGCATCCGGGGCCAGACGGTGAGGAGAGAAGAGTCTGGAGCAGAATAGGGGCAGCTGATGATTGTGAGGAGCTGCAAAGAGGTCCACCTGCGGAGTGCCCCATCGAGCAAAGACGGAGAGCAGAGTCGGGGGGTCCAACGTCCACTCGTGGGGTTGAAGGATGCGACTGAGATTGTCGGCCAGAGAGTTCTGTTCGCCCTGGATATAGACCGCCCTGAGAAAGAGATTGCGGTCCGTGGCCCAGGTCCAGATGCGCAGAGCCTCCAAACAGAGGGGGCGAGATCCGGTGCCGCCTTGCTTGTTTATGTAGTACATGGCGACTTGATTGTCCGTGCAGAGGAGGAGGACTTGAGGGCAGAGGAGATGCTGGAACGCCTTGAGGGCGTAGAACATGGCTCTGAGTTCCAGGAAATTGATGTGATGACGACGCTCCTGTGGGGTCCAAAGTCCCTGGGTGCGCAGATCTCCTAGGTGAGCTCCCCACGCATAGGGGGACGCATCCGTGGTGATGATCATAGAGTGAGGGGGTAGATGAAAAAGTAGACCCCTGGAAAGATTTGAGGAGTTCAACCACCATTGGAGAGATTGCTGAAGAGATGATGTCACAGAGATGGGATGAGAAAGAAGATCCGTAGTCTGAGACCACTGGTTGGCGAGAGTCCACTGAGGCGTGCGAAGATGGAGACGTGCCAGAGGAAGGACATGCACCGTCGAGGCCATGTGACCCAGGAGGACCATCATCTGTCGGGCAGGAATGGAGGGATGCATGAGCACCTGACGACAGAGGTGGAGCAGGGTCCGCTGACGATCGGAGGGGAGAAAAGCCCTCATTAGTGTGGTGTCCAGAACTGCTCCAATGAATTGAAGTCGCTGGGTGGGAAGCAGATGCGACTTGGGGTAGTTGATCTCGAACCCCAGGAGGTGGAGGAGAGAGATGGTGTGATGAGTAGCCTGTAGCACAAGTTGAGATGTAGGTGCTTTTACCAACCAATCGTCCAGATAGGGGAACACCTGGAGGTTGTGAGACCTGAGGAAGGCCGCTACCACTATAAGGCACTTGGTGAAGACCCTGGGTGAGGAAGCGAGGCCGAACGGTAGCACCTTGTACTGATAGTGATGGTGCAACACCTGGAACCGCAGGTAGCGGCGAGAAGTTTGATTGATGGAGATGTGAGTGTAGGCCTCTTTGAGGTCCAGGGAACATAGCCAGTCGTGTTGAGAAAGAAGAGGGTAGAGCGTGGCAAGGGAGAGCATTCTGAACTTCTCCTTGACCAGACACTTGTTGAGGTCCCTGAGATCGAGAATGGGACGGAGGTCTCCCGTCTTTTTGGGTACCAGGAAGTAGCGGGAGTAGAATCCCCGCCCCCTTTGATCTGGAGGTACTTCTTCGATGGCATTGAGAAGGAGGAGGGATTGAACCTCCCTCAGGAGGAGGGGGGTTTGAGATGAGTTTGAAGCAGACTCTACGGGAAGGTTGTCCGGAGGTAGAGTCTGGAAGTTGAGAGAGTAGCCGTGGCGGATGATGTTGAGGACCCACTGGTCCGATGTAATGATTTCCCAACGGCTGGAGAAAATGGTGAGACGACCTCCGATGGGTTGTGGAAGAGGTAGCAAGGGTGGATGACTGGCTATGCCCTGGAGAGAAGAGTCAAAAGGGCTGAGTTTGTTTAGTAGGCTGAGGAGGCTTAGAGGGCTGAGAGGCCTGAGACCGAGCCTGAGCGTGATGTTGTTGTTGACGGGGCCGCCTAGATTGCTGGGGAGGCGGATTGAGTGGCCTGGCTGAGAACCTCCGTTGATAAGATGTTTGTGGCCGATAAGGTCGGGTAGGCGGTGCCTTCTTTTTCGGCTTGATCAGGGTGTCCCACCTGGTCTCATGGGCAGAGAGTTTCTGGGTGGTGGAATCCAGTGACTCTCCAAAAAGCTCATCCCCGAGACAGGGGGCGTTGGCCAGACGGTCCTGGTGGTTGATGTCCAGGTCGGAGACTCTGAGCCAGGCCAAGCGACGCATGGCTACAGCCATGGCAGAGGCCCGAGAGGTGAGCTCGAAGGAGTCGTATATCGAGCGGACCATATACTTGCGCATTTGGAGAAGGCCAGAGATGTGCTGTTGGAATAGCGGGACCTTGCGCTCAGGTAGGTACTTCTGGAGGGCAGACAGCTGTTGGACCAAGTGTTTGAGATAGAAGGAAAAATGGAAGGAATAGTTGTTTGCCCTGTTGGCAAGCATGGCATTTTGGTAAAGCCTCTTGCCAAACTTGTCCATGGTCTTACCTTCTCTGCCAGGAGGGGTAGAGGCATAGACACTGGAGCCCTGAGTCTTTTTTAAGGTGGATTCCACCAGAAGGGACTCATGGGGCAATTGAGATTTGTCGAATCCAGGAATAGGGATGACACGGTAAAGGTTGTCCAGTTTACGGGGAGCTCCCGGTACCGTGAGGGGATTTTCCAAGTTTTTGTAGAAAGTCTCCCGTAGGATGTCATGTACGGGAAGCTTGAGGAACTCCTTAGGAGGTTGCTCAAAGTCTAAGGCTTCTAAAAAGGCTTGGGACTTTTTGGAGTCAGATTCCAGGGGAAGGGACAGAGCAGCAGACATTTCCCTCAGAAATTTAGAAAAAGAGGACTGTTCAGGTTTAGAGGTGGCATCAGGTGCTGATGGTTCCTCATCAGATGAGGAGGGATCCTCCTCGGTACCGAGAGGAGTCTCCTCCCATAAATCAGGGTCCCTGACCTCTGGTGCATGTCGGGACACCGGGGTGGAGGGCGCGGTGTGGCGAGTCTTGGACAAAGATTTACCAGAGCGCACCGAAACGGTACCAGGGGAGGACGATCGGCGTCGTTCTCGGTCCCGAGAAGAGTGCCGGGCTGCCTGGTGCCGAGGAGGATCCACTGTGGGTTGAGAATGAACCACTGGATCATCATGAAGTTGTTGGGCCGAAAGAATCGGCATCGAGGTGTTCACCGGTACCGAAGGAGTGGACACCGGGGGCTCGGTGCGGGGCTCGGGCCGGTCTGGTACCGGAAGGAGCGGTGCCAGGATAGAGGGTAGCAGTTGTTCAAGTTGTTTCTTCAACTGCTCCTGAAGCTGAGTTTGTAGAATGGCCGAGATACGGTCATCTAGGGGTGGCATCGGAACCGCTTTCTTTTTCTTCGGTTCCTTGGATGCCGCTCCACGCCCCGGCGATGAGGAGGCCGATGACGAGGCACTCACCGATATCGGGGCGGAGCGTTTACGGGACCGGTGCGATGCCGGTAGGGACGGTGTCGCCACCGTAGCAGGAGGGCGCTCGAGGGAAGAGGAAGGCTTCTTAGCCGGCTTACCTGGCGCCAGTGGCGCCGATGCGGGGTCGGTCGGTGTCGAGCTTGACGGTGCCGATTTTTGCGGTACCGCCGTTGAAGGAGATGAATCCATCGCCGACTCGGTGCCGAAGAGAAGGGTTTGCTGGATTCTTCGGTTTTTAAGAGTTCGTTTTTGCAAAGTGGCACAGCGGGTGCAGGAGTCCGCCCGATGCTCCGGACCCAGGCACTGCAAACACCAATTGTGTGGGTCAGAAACGGAGATCGGGCGTGCACACCGCTGGCACTTCTTAAAACCGACCTGCGGGGGCATGAAGGGGAAGATAGCCTCCGCAAAATCGAAGTCCGAGGCCTGTATAATGGCAACAGGCCCCGCCGGGGCAAAAACGAAAGTAATAGGAAAAAATCAAAGTTTTTTTTTTTTTTTTTTTTTTGCAATTCAAATAAAAAGAAAACCCGAAGGTAGAGGGAGAAAAATTTAGGAAAAAAGCGCGAGCGGGAAGGCAAAAAGTGATTTCAACGGCCGTTGAAAAAATACACGCGTCTTCTTCGCTCCGCGGAAACGAAGAAACTGGGGACCACGCACTCCTCCGTCGGGCGGGAAGGCACTCGCGCACGCGCGGTGCGGCCAACTAGAAACTTCTAGTTAAAAAGGTCCGTACCGAGGGCTCCGTCGGTGACGTCACCCATGTGTTAAGAATATGCTGCCTGCTTGTCCTGGGATAATAGCAACTACCGAAGTGCTATTGCAAAATCAGAAGGCAGGAAATGGAGAAAGAGAGAGACTCAACAGCTGGTTTAGAGCCAGGTTTGATGTTCTTTCCTTGCAATGCAAAAACATTAGATGGATTGCAAAGTTGCTTTTAAAAGGAGCTCATGGAACACTTTGAAAATATTAATTAGCATGTTGAAGCATTCTGCATAGAATATCATAGCAAAATTGCTCCAGGGAGTCACATGGAATGAATTATTAATCCAAATACCTGTTATGCCGCACATCTTGATTGCAAGGAATGTTGAAGGGGCTGCAGTGGTCAATGGCAGAATGGTCAATTGGAGCTAAGGGCAGCTTCCTCCTCTGGCTCATCATCATTAAAAAATTAAAAAAAAAACCTAGGCTATTTTATTTCAATTTGATGTTTTAATATTCCTGTAGTAGGTTAAGTGATGGTCTACTAGCAATATTTCTGTTTGTATTTACTATAACCTGAGAGGCCAGGCATAACAATACCAGGCTGGTAGTTTTGGCAGACATATGTCCATTATGCACTGGGATAAAATAGTACACTGACCACTTAGAAAAAATACATTTTCTTCACTAAACACATAGGGGGAAGAGATTTCCAGTTTATTTCATGTTTAAGACAGTACTACTACTACTACTACTATTTATTATTTCTATAGCGCTGAAAAGCATTTGCATATGCAGTGCACATGCTTGAGTACCTGAATAAATTAATATAAACCGTTCTGAGCTCCAGTGGGAGAACGGTATAGAAAAAAATTGAATATACTTATACATATATACATATGGTGTACTTGTGATATTCAATAGACGGTCCATGCTCAGAAGAGCTTACAATCTAATTTGGACAGGCAGACAGGACGTCTCAGGGTTGGGGAGTTTCTGGCAGAAGGAATAATAATGCAAAAATATTAGCATCTACAGGGCTAGATATTTAGTAATGTAACATTGGTCTTTAACATTTTTTTTTGCAACACTGTAGATATCATAAGGCAGGGGTCTCAAAGTCCCTCCTTGAGGGCCGCAATCCAGTCGGTTTTCAGGATTTCCCCAATGAATATACATGAGATCTAGGTGCAGGCACTGCTTTCAATGCATATTCATTGGGGAAATCCTGAAGACCCAACTGGATTGCAGCCCTCAAAGACGGACTTTGAGATCCCTGTCATAAGGGAACCTCAGTAACCTACTCAAAGCCAGGTAGAGTCCAGGCTATGGTTTAAAGAGGATAAGGGTAATGGCTCTTCAACCAGGCCTTTAATGGAAGGAGTAACTAACTTGGTAGTCACACACACAAGGAGTGACACCGGCTGCACATTCTCTAGCAGGACATTTTTTTAATCCACTCCTACCCTAGCTAATTTTCAAGCACCTCCCTGTGCAACTTTATTTAAATCAGTTCCCTGGTTTTCTTACTCCTGTTACTCTATCTTATCTATCTATGGGGTCCTTTTATTAAGGTGCGCTAAATGCTAAGGCGTCCATAGAATATAATAGATGCCTTAGCATTTAGTGCATGCTAAATCAGTTTGTGTACCTTAATAAAAGGACTCCTATATGTTTCATCTTTGTATTTGTACTGCTGTAATCGTCTACTGCTCATATTTGACTTATTCTTGCTGTACAGCACCTTGAGTGAATGCCTTCAAAAAAGGCTGTAAATAAATACAGTGGAACCTTGGTTTACGAGCATAATTTGTTCCAGAAGCATGCTCGTAAACCAAATTGTTCATATATCAAAGTGAGTTTCCCCATAGGAAGTAAGGGAAATTCGCTTAATTAGTCCCCCCCCGAGGCCACCGGCGCTGTTCCATCACCCCCCTGAGAACTGGCACCGCTTCCCCCTGCTCGTGAACGCCCCCCCCTGCGCAAACCGGCATCCCCGCCCGCCCAAACAGAAGCCTTATCTCGGAGAGAGCGAGAACCAGAAAGCCTTGAGCATGCGCAGATGCTCAAGGCCCAGGCAAGAGGAAGGATCTTCATTCAACGGCACGTTCTGTGGGCTGCATGCCGGTGCCAGATGGGGTAAGGCTTCTGTTTGGGCGGGCGGGGGATGCTGGTTCGCACGGGGAGGGGGCATTCGCGAGCGGAGGAGGGACGATACCGGTTCTTGGGGGGGCATTCATGGGTGGGCGCATGGGTGGGAGGGAGGAGCGAAGCTCGCAAATTGAGTCAATGCTTGGTTTGCGAGTCACAATTTGTGAGAATGTTTTGCTCGTTTTGCAAAACACTTGCAAACCATGTTACTCGCAAACCGAGGTTTGACTTTACTGGTAATAGGATTTGAAATACCACCTTTTGGTGGTAGAAAGTGGTTTTCATTTGTAACACTGGGACTCATACATCAGCCATTCTCAAATACATTTCCTATTTTCAATAATAAAACCAGGACATCGTTCAGTTGGGCAAATATTGGCCGCTGCTTTATTTAATATTATTTTCAAACATTAATTTTCAAAACCTTCTTGTAAACATAACCAAACTTCACACTTAACCATTTGGGATTTACCTCCAAGAGCTAATCGGTATCGACACTAACTCCCTTATCCCAAACTTTCCCTTAATTTCCGGTGACTTATGGTGCCGTCAAGCCACCTCAATTCATGGCGGTGTTGCCCATGAGTAAACACAACACAAGCCCCTCGAAAAACCAAACAATATAATCTCACTACACTTTCGACCTGGTTTACAGCACAGCACAACTACTCATGAAAGATCAGCAGAGTCCACAAAGAGAAGTACTAAACATGCCACAGGCATAGAGTTCCAGAACAAGGCAGAAAAACCCACAATTCACACATCAGCAAAGCTTCTTCTATGAAAATTATTAAAAGGAGGAAAAAGCCTCAGGTGTTGCCCATGAGGACATATTTACAATTCACATACCATAGGGCTTCCAATTCAATCTGCCTCTTTTAAATGCTCTGCCCTTAGGCCTCCCCCAACCTACTAGCTGCGACTGACACCCCCCAAATTCCCCAACCCCCCATCTTTCATCCCTCTCTCACCCAGACATCCACTAGAGGTGGGAGGGAGGGAAACTCGAATCCTTTATAATTTCCTCCCTTGCTCTTTCACCAGTGCTTCTTTATTTCGCCCGCCAATTTCCTTCTTTCCTTTGCCCATCTATAACTCCACCCTCTTTCCTTTTTCCCCAATCCCATGCTCCTACCACCCTCCAAACAAATTTCTTTCCTTGTTACTAACTCACTTCACTGCTTTCCCCCTCCCCCCTATTCCTACCACTTTATCTAATTCATATTACATGCTTTGATGTCACCCACTGTTAGTGGCCACTCAGGTTAACTGAGTGGCCTTTTTTATATGCAGATACTTTTTTTGTTCCTAGTAAGCTCACTATCTAAGTATTGTACCTGGGCAATGGAGGGTTAAGTAACTTGCCCTGGCTCACGAGGATCTGTAGTGGGAATCAAACCCAGTTCCACAGGTTCCCAGTCCAGGGCACTAACATCTAGGCTTCTCTTCCCTTTTGCTTCCTTAGATTTTTCATAATCTGCCAATTTCTTTTTTTTTGTGTGTGTTTTCTTCTTTCTTTTATTTTTTTATGCTGCTTTTCAGGAAGTATATTAAGTATATTAAGTTTATTTAAAATTTGATAAACCACCTAATCAAAATTATAGGTGGTGTACAATATAAAATACATATAAAATACATAAAAATAACAAATACAGATGACTTAGGGGGTTAAACCATGACATGACGTACAAAAAAACATATGGAATAAGGAAAGGAACTATAATCATTGAAAGAAAAGAACAAAAAAAGGGAAAAACAAATGGCAAGGGAAAAAGACAGGTGGTTTACAATCAATATAGGGGGATACTATTAAAAAAAATTCTTAAATCGTTAGCAGAAAGGACTAGCAGAAAAAAGAAGGCTGGAAATCACAATCCAAATGGTAAAACAGCAAAAACAAAGGCTCAGTGTGCGCTGTCTAGTGCAGTGATTCCCAACCCTGTCCTGGAGGAACACCAGGCCAATCGGGTTTTCAGGCTAGCCCTAATGAATATGCATGAGAGAAATTTGCATATGATGGAAGTGATAGGCATGCAAATTTGCTTCATGCATATTCATTAGGGCTAGCCTGAAAACCCAATTGGCCTGGTGTTCCTCCAGGACAGGGTTGGGAACCACTGGTCTAGTGCACGCTAAGCTTTAGTAAAAGGGCCCCAGAGAGAGCAGAGAATAAAAACCAAAGAAAAACGAATGCCTAGGGCTCATTAAAAAAAAAAAAAAGTCCAAAAGACAGCATAAATCGGTTCTACTAGTCAAAATGTCTTAAGTCAGGGGTCTCAAAGTCCCTCCTTGAGGGCCGCAATCCAGTCGGGTTTTCAGGATTTCCCCAATGAATATGCATGAGATCTATGTGCAGGCACTGCTTTCAATGCATATTCATTGGGGAAATCCTGAAAACCTGACTGGATTGCGGCCCTCAAGGAGGGATTTTGAGATCCCTGTCTTAAGTGGACATTTTCAAAATGGACTTTTTAGACATCTTTCTGGACATTTTGGGCTAGAATTGTTTTTAAAGCGATTAAGGGCCAAAAAGGTACCCACTACTGAAAATATGGCTCCCACTCCTCCACTGGTCACTGAACCCCTCCCACCACAAATATCTGCATGAAACAATACTTATCTGTCTCTAACACAGGGGTAGGGAACTCTGGTCCTCGAGAGCCGTATTCCAGTCGGGTTTTAAGGATTTCCCCAATGAATATGCATTGAAAGCAGTACATGCAAATAGATCTCATGCATATTCATTCGGGAAATCCTGAAAACCCGACTGGAATATGGCTCTCGATGACCAGAGTTCCCTACCCCTGCTATAACAGCTGCAGATACTTTGGCCTGTACTAGTAGAGCTGCAACCAGGTCTCTGGAGTAGCCTGGTGGGCAGAGTAGTGGACTGCAGAGAAGAGGACCCAGGCCCAGATGCCACTCTAACTAGTACACTTGTGGTGGAAAGCGTGAGCCCACCAAAACCCACTATACTGCCATATAGGTGACTCCTGCTGGCATAAAGGCTATGGGGTGGTAGACAGGTGGGTACAGTAGGTTCTGGGGGAATTTTAGAGGCTCACCATATAATGTTCGGGGGTTATGGTGATATGTGGAACCAACTCCCCCCCTCAACTCAGACTACATAAGAACATAAGAACATAAGAACTGCCATCTCCGGATCAGACCCATGGTCCATCAAGTCCGGCGATCCGCACACGCGGAGGCCCAGTCAGGTATACACCTGATGTAGTTTTAGTCACCCATATCCCTCTATGCCTCTCATAAGGAGATGTGCATCTAATTTGCCTTTGAATCCCAGCACAGTGGATTCCTTGATAACCTCCTTTGGGAGAGCATTCCAGGCGTCTACAGAACTCACTAATGACATTCCGGAAAATGGTAAAGACCCTCCTCTTCAACTAAAGGTCACCTTCAGTCTACACACAACCCCTTAAACCCCACCTCTACCCTTCTTTCTCCATTCTAATCTTCTGCCTAAATTTCTGTATAGTCCACTCTCAGCCTATACTCAAATAACTTGTATCTAAACTAAACTACTTATATTTAAACTACTGTTCTTAATTTGCTGTATAGTCCCTATATTTAAACTGCTACACAGTCTCGTATGTCCAAGTATTTAAATCAGGATACCCAAAGCACAACAACTGGGTGTAGAGTAAACAAATTATTGTTCCAAAAGGTAATAATCACAAAAAACGTAAAGGGAACAATACATAGAAATTTTCAACACCTTTTTAAACCCGAATGGTGCTCAGAATCCACAAGTGGATAGGAAAAAGCTTTAGCATGGGGAATAAACCCCTAAGGCATTTTCACGGAATCTATCATTGCACCACCGATTTTGGTAGAAAGGTGAATAAAATGTCTCTAAAAAAACCGGTGTAATAATTATTATATGTCCATAAAGTGAAAAAATACGTAAAAACTTCAAAACTGGTGAACTTAATTAAACTTATCTTAAATGTCCATGCAGCGATGATCTTGACAGGTTCTGACGCGTTTCGCCGAATTGGCTTAGAAGGCTTCTTCAGAGAACCTGTGACGCTGTGTGAAAGATTCAGTTTGTAAATCCTTCCTAAACAAAAACACAAGGTGAAACTGTAATGAAATTCAAAAAACAAGAATAATACAAAGTCTCGACGCGGTCAGCTGGATACCTGGTACAGAGGAAAAAACCTTTCATTTCCTGTGACGTCAGTGCTCAGCTGAGCACCCTGTATTCGGAATGTGTAAAACTGTCCATCATCAGTGAAGGAACGCCCACCATTCAACTTCACGGTTCAATCCAGTGGGAGTCACTGTCCTCCAGTGGTATATCCATCTCTGCTCATGTTTCCATAGCCAGGCTTGAACATTACCGCCTCTCTTGAGGTGAGCTACTTCCAAGACTAAAAATTGTAAGTCATTTAGCTGGTGTGATAGCGAGTGCCAGTGCTGCACTAAGGGGGCTCCCATGTCACCCCTCCTGATCTTGCTCAAATGCTCGGTGATACGTACCTTAATGCTACGAATAGTGTGTCCTATGTATAACAATTTACATGGGCACATGATCATATAAACTACACCCCGAGTGTCGCAGTCCGTATGATGTTGAAGAATGTGGGATTTAAATAGACTGGGGTGGTCAATTCGAGTGGTCTCAAGAGCATGTGAGCATATTGTGCAGCGACCACATCTAAAGTGACCTTTAGACTGAGCTGAGGTGTTAACATGTGCACTAACAAATTGAGAGGTCGTAATGTGATCATGTAAATTTCTGCCTCGCGAAAACGCAAACAGAGGGGGTTGAGAGAGCCCTGGATGTACTTGTAAAATGTGCCAATGGGCTTTAATAATCTTTTTGATGGCAAAGGCTTTATATGAGTGAGGTAAAGTGTACACCATACGAGCTTCTTCAATGGCAGGGGAATGCTGTAATAAATACTGGCGGTGAGCATATAAGGCCCTTTTAAAAGCCTTTTTGATGATACCACTCGGATATCCTCTGTCTGTGAACCTTTGTCTCATTTCCACAGAGTGTGCCTTATACTCCTCTTTATCACTACATAATTGTCTGAGCCGCAAAAATTGGCCCATGGGCAAATTATCCCTCAAATGACGTGGATGGTAACTGTCATAGTGCAATAGATTGTTCCTATCTGTCTGTTTACGGTATATCGTGGTATCAAAATGCCCCTGACTTAGAGTGATACAGATATCACCGCCAGTATTTATTACAGCATTCCCCTGCCATTGAAGAAGCTCGTATGGTGTACACTTTACCTCACTCATATAAAGCCTTTGCCATCAAAAAGATTATTAAAGCCCATTGGCACATTTTACAAGTACATCCAGGGCTCTCTCAACCCCCTCTGTTTGCGTTTTCGCGAGGCAGAAATTTACGTGATCACATTACGACCTCTCAATTTGTTAGTGCACATGTTAACATCTCAGCTCAGTCTAAAGGTCACTTTAGATGTGGTCGCTGCACAATATGCTCACATGCTCTTGAGACCACTCGAATTGACCACCCCAGTCTATTTAAATCCCACATTCTTCAACATCATGCGGACTGCGACACTCGGGGTGTAGTCTATATGATCATGTGCCCATGT
This sequence comes from Geotrypetes seraphini, assembly GCF_902459505.1. NCBI lineage: Eukaryota > Metazoa > Chordata > Amphibia > Gymnophiona > Dermophiidae > Geotrypetes > Geotrypetes seraphini. The sequence goes on along the minus strand of NC_047087.1, from coordinate 274,274,183 downwards.
AAATTGTTATACATAGGACACACTATTCGTAGCATTAAGGTACGTATCACCGAGCATTTGAGCAAGATCAGGAGGGGTGACATGGGAGCCCCCTTAGTGCAGCCCTGGCACTCGCTATCACACCAGCTAAATGACTTACAATTTTTAGTCTTGGAAGTAGCTCACCTCAAGAGAGGCGGTAATGTTCAAGCCTGGCTATGGAAACATGAGCAGAGATGGATATACCACTGGAGGACAGTGACTCCCACTGGATTGAACCGTGAAGTTGAATGGTGGGCGTTCCTTCACTGATGATGGACAGTTTTGCACATTCCAAATACAGGGTGCTCAGCTGAGCACTGACGTCACAGGAAATGAAAGGTTTTTTCCTCTGTACCAGGTATCCAGCCGACCGCGTCGAGACTTTGTATTATTCTTGTTTTTTGAATTTCATTACAGTTTCACCTTGTGTTTTTGTTTAGGAAGGATTTACAAACTGAATCTTTCACACAGCGTCACAGGTTCTCTGAAGAAGCCTTCTAAGCCTATTTCGGCGAAACGCGTCAGAACCTGTCAAGATCATCGCTGCATGGACATTTAAGATAAGTTTAATTAAGTTCACCAGTTTTGAAGTTTTTACGTATTTTTTCACTTTATGGACATATAATAATTATTACACCGGTTTTTTTAGAGACATTTTATTCACCTTTCTACCAAAATCGGTGGTGCAATGATAGATTCCGTGAAAATGCCTTAGGGGTTTATTCCCCGTGCTAAAGCTTTTTCCTATCCACTTGTGGATTCTGAGCACCATTCGGGTTTAAAAAGGTGTTGAAAATTTCTATGTATTGTTCCCTTTACGTTTTTTGCAAGTATTTAAATCTACTGTATAATCTTGTATGTCCAATTCACTCCATTGTGAATGTTTACTTGTAAACTGTTCTGAGCTACTGGGAGGACGGGATAAAAATCTACATAAATAAATGTGTACCTGGCACCCTTAATATGAAGTTCATAGCAGTGCCCCCTAGAGTGCCCCACTGCTTTGCTGGCAGTCCACTATATATGTTGGCCCCCTCCTACATGCAAATCGCTTGTTTTGGACATTTTTAATTTGGATGTTTTCTTTTCAATAATGGCAAAAAAAATTGACATCTAGCTGGACAAAATGTCTAGCTGGGCCATTTTCTAAAAAAAAAAGAAAAGAAAAAAAGACATTTTGCGGGTCCACAAATGGACATTTTCTCTGCCCGATTGTTGACATTTTACTGAAAACATCCAAAGTCAGATTTAGACATCCTATTGAAAATGCCCGTCCACTTATCCAAGTGCCCGATATACAACAAAGTCCAAACTAGGTCAATAAATATAGAAAATTCATGATAACACCTTTTCAATAGTCAATTGCTGCCACATAAAAACTTACCCCCTCTTTTACTAAGGCGCGCTAACCGATTAGCGCACGCTAAACGCTAACGCGCCCATAGACTAACATGCACGTGTTAGCATTTAGTGCGCGCTAATCGGTTAGCACACCTTCGTAAAAGAGGGCCTTAGTATTAGCAAAAGTAAGAGAGAAGAGCCAAGTTTGAGCTGTCTCTTAAATTTGGTGTAACTACTCTCCAAATGTAGGTCAATAGGAAGAGAGTTCCACAAAACAGGAGAAATATAGCGGAAGGCAGAATCAGAAGTACTGTCGAGTCTGATACAGGAGGGGGGAATGGACTGATAGAAAAGATCTATGAGAGGATTGTAAGGAAAGTGATGGAGTCTCTGAGCAGGAGTCCTCCACCCACAGTCTCACCAATAGAGGGTGCTGTTTTACTGTCACATTTTTCAATTGTGAGGGACAGGCAAGTTCTGCAGGACTCCAGGGAACATACCTGTCCTTAGCGACTGAAAATATTCCACCCCCTAGTGGTAGCAATGCAGCTGGAGGACACCTGCTCAGCTTAGAGGGAACAGTGGTCCTAGGCATCAAAAGAGAGCTTAAGTACCGTAGTAGGGGAGGCCAGTGTAGCAAGCCCAATGGACCAAGAATAGAATTTTGAAACAAATTCTAGGGAGTTCAGTTAACCAATGTTGGTTAATTAAAAGAAGAGTGATGTGATCCTATTTTTTTAGCATTGCAAATAAGTTTAACAGTTGTATTTTGAATGAGCTGGAGGTGTTTGGAAGAAGAGAGGGAAATGCCAATGAAAAGAACATTATGGTAGTCAAGATGGGAAATTACAAATGCATGGGTAAGAGTCAAAACTGCTCTTTGTCAACATTCATAAGAACATAAGAATTGCCGCTGCTGGCTCAGACCAGTAGTCCATCATGCCCAGCAGTCCACTCACACAGCGGCTTTCTGGTCAAAGACCAGCGCCCTAACTGAGACCAGTCCTACCTGCGTACGTTCTGGTTCAGCAGGAACTTGTTTAACTTTGTCTTGAATCCCTGGAGGGTGTTTTCCCCTATGACAGACTCCGGAAAGCGTTCCACTTTTCTACCACTGTCTGGGTGAAGAAGAACTTCCTTACGTTCGTACGAAATCTATCCCCTTTCAATTTTAGAGAATGCCCTCTCGTTCTCCCTACCTTGGAGAGGGTGAACAACCTGTCTTTATCTACTAAGTCTATTCCCTTCAGTACCTTGAATGTTTCGATCATGTCCCCTCTCAGTCTCCTCTGTTCGAGGGAGAAAAGGCCTAGTTTCTCTAATCTTTTACTGTACTGCAACTCCTCCAGCCCCTTAACCATCTTAGTCGCTCTTCTCTGGACCCTTTTGAATAGTATTGTGTCCTTCTTCATGTATGGCGACCAGTGCTGGACGCAGTACTCCAGATGAGGGCGTACCATGGCCCGGTTCAGCGGCATGATATCCTTCTCCGATCTGTTCATGATCCCCTTCTTAATAATTCCTAGCATTCTGTTCGTCCTTTTCGCCGCCGCTGCCGCAAAGGATAATTTCTTAGTCATCTCGGAAATGTGAGCTTTGAAAGTTAAACAACGGTCAACCATAGCCCCTAAAACTTTTACAGAAAGCCTAATCAGAATTAATAAGCTTGAAATAAAAGGGAGGAGAGTTATATCAGAGCAAATCTGGAATACCAGATAGCCTCTCATTTAGATGAATTCCTTTATAATTTGTGAGGAGTGAACCAGTCTTGAATAACTAAAACTATTAAAAAGAAGATACACTAAGAAAGAACCTCGCGGGAGCCCAGAAGTCAAAGGAGCTGGACTGGAGCTACTGTCAAGTCCTTGGGCATGAAAGAAGTGTGTGGTGCAGTGGTTGGAGCTACAGCCTGAGGTTATGGGTTTGAATCCTGCACTGCTCCTTGTGACCCTGTGCAAGTCACTTAATCCCCGTTGCCCCAGATACATTAGAGTGTGAGCCCACCGGGACAGTGAGGGAAAAATGCTTGAGTACCTGAAGAATTTGTAATCCACATAGAATTGTAGGATATGCAGAATATAAATTACAGTATTAAAAAAAAAGAAAGAATTGATCAGAGGGAAAGGAAGGCAGTCAAGCAATCCAGAGCAAAAAAAGTGACAACCTCACAATCTGCATGTCTTTTTAATAAAAGCATATGACAATTAAATCAAAGGCTGTGCTCACATTCAGGAGCACATGAAAAGTATGTTTATTTTTTTCTTGAGCAGTGCAAAATTTGATAGTGAGGCCTACAAGAGAGGTTTTGGTACTATTTTTGGTGCTAAAGCACCGAAGATATTGGTTTTCTGAGATATTGAGTGGAAAGACTGAAAAATGACATTTTCTGTGATTTTAGAGAAGGGATTATAGAGCTTGGGTGGTGATTATAAAGGAAGGATCTATTTAGGGGTTCTTCATAGTAGCACGGTGTAGGCACAGTATCTTCAGGGACAAGGAACAGTACATTGGGAGAAGTCATTGAGAGTTAACCAAGGCACAAACAAGAAAAAAAGATTCATCGATGATTCCTTCATACATTTGGGGTGTAGAATATATTGGCCTTTGCAAAATCCAGACACTTTCAGATTTGGATTTACAAAAACATTTACCAGCTCAAGGAAGGTCCTTGGCTGCTTCAAAGATAAATCAACTTCTTGAATTTTTGAACACAGACCAGTTTGAAAAAAAAATCTGCCATATGCAAGATTGTATGCAAGATGCCATATGCGAATGTAAGAGTGCATGACTCGGATTTATCTGAACTGATTCACGTTTTCATTCTGACCACTCACATTTTCACCCAGATTCAGTGCTTAGGAAGATTTACAGGCAAATGTTATTGCCAGCTTTGGTAAATCTACAGTTTAGACAGCTATTATAAGCGGTTTATCAAATTTTAATAAACTTGGGAAACTTAGTACACTTCTTCCCTTAGTGCTCTAATCTCCTCCATGGATTTTAGTATCACCTTTATGCTCATAACTCACAAATCTCTCTACACCTGAAATCTTCACAGACATTCAGTCCCAGGTTTCAACCTGCTTGTCTAACATCGCTACCTGGTTGTCTCACTGCCATCTAAAATTAAACATGACCAACCCTGAGCTCCTTATCTTTCCATCTAAACCTGTCTCTCCTCTTCCCCTGTTCTCTATTTCTGTGAACAACATCTTCATCCTCCCTGTCTTGTCAGCTTGCAACCTTGGGGTAATCTTTAACTCATCTCTCTCCTTCTCTTCACATATCCAACAGATTGCCAAAACCTGTTGTTTCTTTCTCTACAGTATCATTAAAATCAGACTCTTCCTTTCTGAGTGCACTGCCAAGCACCTCGTCCATACCTCGTACACCTAGACTACTGCAACCTGCTTCTCATTGGCCTTATGCTAAACTATCTTGCACCCCTTCAATCTGTTCAGAACTCTGCTGCACACCTCATATTCCTTCAACATTATTATACTCACATTACCCATCTCCTCAAGTCAATTCATCGGCTCCCTATCCATTTCTCTGCTCATCGGATGTCTCTCTTATCTCGACCCTTTTCCTCTACAGCCAACTCCAGACTCCATCCTTTCTACCTTGCTGCACTGTATGCCTGGAACAAACTACCTGACTCGATACGTAATGCTCTGTCTCTGGTAATATTCAAATCCAGACTCAAATCCCACTTCTTTGAAAATACTTTCAATTCCAAACACCAACCCACCTTCTAAGCACCAATATTTGTCTTGCAATTCCCTCACCCGAGCACAGTGTATTGATGCACCTTCTTGTCCAGTTTCTCTGTTTTGATTAGATTTTAAGCTCTTTTGAGCAGGGACTATCTCTTCTGTGTTTTGATGGTACTGTGCTGCCTATGTATAATAGCACTATAGAAATGATTAGTAGTAGTAAATAAAATTATTAAAATGCTATGTTAAGAAAAACATGAAAGAGAAGAAGGTCTGTGATTCACATAAAACCCTTCTATGAACTGTCCCTTTTTGGAATATGAGAAGATTAAGTACTTACCTTGATAATCTTCTTTCCAGTAGACAGGCACATCATTCCTGAACTTTTGGGTAGCCAATCTATTCCCACTAGAATTCAGGTATAGAGTCTCATAATTTTTTGCTTCGCCTCCCATCTCTCTGGGTTGTTCTCTAACGCCCCAGTTCATATCAAAGCAGATGGTAAGCCCTAGAGAGGAAACATAAGAGGGAGGGGTATGGGGATACTCCCTGAGAGATATTTCTGTTCTGCTCATATCACAAAAATATATAACAATTGAAACTGAATCCCCCCCCCCAAAAAAAACCCCAAAACAAAACAACAACCATGAACCCATTATAATACATAACCAGGAGAAAACAAACTAGTTACCTACCGGAATGCAACCTGCACTAACCATTTTGGAGTAAAGGGAATACTTCTTGGATTCATTGAAGTAGCAGTGATGTTCCCCATCCATGCCCTTACTGGATAAAGGGAAGAAACAAGATATCCGGTCATCCCGGCATATCTGAGGCAGAAAGCAGGCTAAAGAACATCTTACAGGGTGGGCTTCAGGAAAGATTATCGAGATAAGTACCTAATCTTCTCTTTTAGTGCAAAGACACATCATTCCTGAACCTTTGGGACATATCAAAGCAGTCCTCGGAATCTAGGGCAGGGCAGATGAGTCTGCTGAAAGTAAGGATGATCCATATGCAGAATCCAATTTGGCCACTGCATTCATCCTGTAAAGCTTTGTGAAAGTATAAAGGGAGGATAATGTCACCACTCTGAATATTTCTTCAGATGACACTGCTTTAGACTCATAAGAATTTCCGCTGCTGGGTCAGACTAGTGGTCCATCGTGCCCAGCAGTCTGCCCACAAGGAAGCTACACTTCTAGTGGAATGAACCTTCAAGGATATGGGCAGACACTTCCTGCTTCTGATATAGGCAGAAGAAATGGCCATACAAATCCATCTGGTAATGGTTGCCTTGGAAGCCAGTGGCCCTTATGGCAGCACCTGCCAGCACAAAGAAGTGATTGGACAGGTAGAATTAATTTGTTATCTCCAGATAATTCAATCATACCCTGTGAACATCCAGCAATCTCAGGACCTTGTCACTTTTCTTGGACCCCACTGGTGTGAAGGCAGGCAACCGGACTTCTTGGTTGATGTGAAAGGATAAGTCTACCTTAGGCAAGAAAGATGGAACTGTACACAGAACTACTCCCAACTGAAATTCTGACAAAGGGTTCTCTGCATGACAATGCGTGCAATTCAGACACCTGTTGAACCAAAGTGATCGCTACTAAAAACCACTATCTTAATTGTGAGGTCCGTCAATGGGGCCTGCTTTAGAGGCTCATACGGAGCCCTGGTGAGTATTTACATCTGGATGTATGGCCAGGATTCTTTTGTTAACCTTGGGTCGGAAACACACAACATCCGTTACCTGAACTTTCAAGGAGCCAACTGCCAAGCCTATTTCTAGCCCTTCTTGCAGGAATGCTAACACTATGGAGATCAGGGCTGTGACTGGGTCTGAACTCCTCTTTGTGCACCAGACCTGGAAGCATTTCCAGGCCTTTGCATAGGTGACTAAGGATGACTGTTTCTTGGATCTTAAGAGGGTGGCAATCACCACATCTGAGTAGCCTTTGTGCTTCGAGGCTGAATGCTCAAGAGCCATGCCTCCAGGGTGATTGGGCCCTGTGTGAGCAATCTCTGGAGACTTAGAAGACTGAGGCCTTGGTCCTTCTGTAGATGGATGAGATCTGCATACCATGGCTATCTCAGCTAGTCTGGCGCGATAAGAACTACCAGCCCTGAGTACAACATTATTCTCCTTAGGACCCTGCCTATCATGGGCCATGGAGAGAACACATATAGGAGCTCTGTCATGGCCATGGCTGCACCAAAGCCTTCACTTCCTATCTTTGACTGAAGAATTGAGCTGCCTTCTTGTTGGTTGCTGATGCCATCAAATTGAATGTTGGGGCAACCCCACCAGATCACAATGTAGTTGAACACCTCATGAGACAGCTCCTATTCTCTGGGATCCAGAATCATCTGACTTAGAAAATCCACTTGCACATTGTCCACTCCTGCCACATGTACAGCTGAGAGTGCCTTGAAGTGCCCACCAAAACATTTGAACTTCCAGGTGAAGAGAGGTACTCTTGGTACCCCCTTGTCGATTGACATAGGCCACAGCTGTTGCATTGACTGAGAAAATTTCCACTGCTTCTGAACATCTGCAGCACCAGGCAGATGGATCTCAGCTCCAACTGGTTGATCGACCACTTTCTTTGGGAGGGAGACCAGCATACCTGAATCAGATGCTCTTCACAGTGTTCTCTACATCCATAAAGGCTGGCATCCATGGTCCGAATCACCCATGTGGAGATGCGTAGTGGGACTCCTCTGGATAGGGACTGTGGCTGTAGACACCAGGTCAGATTGTAACATGCCACCACTACCCAAGGCAGTGGCATCTGAAATAAATCTTGTAATGGACACCATTGAGATTAGAGTGCTTCTTGGAGAGGATATAAATGTGTCCTTGTCCAGGGAACCACATCTATAGTCACTATCATCAACACCAGCACCTGCCAATGACACCAAGCTGTGAGGGCTGGACTGTCACGAAACTCATTGATTAGATGTGTGAGTTTCTATGGATCTCCAGCAGATAGATCATGTTCTCCTTTGAGTTGATGCCGAGATACTCCAGATACTGAGTTGGCCCTAGGTGGCTTTTCTGGAAGTTAACCACCCAGCCCAGGTTCTGCAGGAACTGAATCACCCTCTGCATTGCTGATCTTCCTTCGGACTTGGATGGGGATCTTAACAGCCAAATATCCTGATTCAGATGCACCTGAATCCCTACCTTGTGGAGATGCTCTGCTACTACCACCATCACCTTGATGAAGGTATAAGGTGCCGTGGCCAAGCCAAATGGCAAGGTGGTGAGCTGGAAGTGCTGCTCCAGAACATGGAAATGCAAGTATTTCCAGTGCTCCGGAAATATAGGGATGTCAAGTAGACCTCTGTCAAGTCCAATGACGCAAGAAATTCCTCTGTCACCACTGACGCAATGACCAACCACACCATCTCTATGCGGAAGTGAGGTATCTTGAGGGCTGCGCTAACCGCCTTGAGGTCCAGAATCAGCAGCCATTCTTTTGAGCCCATTTGGGAACTAAGCAGTACATGAGGATCTGCCTGAGCCCTATTCTTCTTCCAGTATGGCTTCTATGGCTGCCAGATCTAGTAGTCTCTGTACAGTCACTCTGACTCTGACCATTTTCTCTGGTCTTCCTTCTGGAGAATCCACAAAAAGCTCCAGAAGGGAATGAAAGAACTTGGCTTGTACCCCTCCTAAATAGTCTCCAGTACCCAGCGATCGGAAGTAATCCCCACCCATGCCTCCCAATAAGCCATTAATCTACTTCTAATTCTTGGAGGTCCAGCTCTGATCCTGGCATCATAACTCCTTCTTGGGGGCAGTTGAGGGATGGGAACCTGAAGACTGGGGGTACCTGTCCTCCCCCCATTTTTGTCTGAAGCCTTGAAATGATCTCTGGACTGATGGTTCCCCTGAATACTGGCAAAAATGTCTGGAGCTAAGAAAATTACCTCGACTCAAGCCCCTAGGGGTTCTTGGCCTGCTGTTAGGCAAAGACTTTGGTTTACGATCTTGCTCGCTGGCCATGAGATTGTCCAGACCTTTCCCAAAAAGCAATTGTTCTTTAAATGGCAGCTTGCTCAGCATTGCTTTAAAGGCTGAGTCTCCCGTTCACTGTCTGGTCTATAGCATCCTGTGGGCAGAAACAGAGTATGTGGAAACCTTGGTCAGTACTCTGAATAGATCATAAAGAGCATCCGCTACATAGTCCACACCAAACATTAGAAATTGGTGATCCCATCCGGCAGCTGCCTCTGGATTGTGGCACAACTTGGAGTGGTGCAACTTGGAGCTGCTGCCGCTGCCTTTAATCCTGAGGCTGTGGCTTTGAATTGTCTCAAGAATAAAATCCAGCCTGCGGTCCTGGGTTTCTTTCAATACTACTGCACCTTCACTGGGGAGAGAGGTACGCTTGGTCACCTGCACCATCAGGAAATCCACCTTTGGAGTAAATAGCTGACTAAAGGCTGCATCCATTGGATAAAGTTTAGTCATGGCCGTGGACACCTGAAGGGGCCCTTCCAGGATTTCCCAGTGGTCCGTTAACATTTTAGTAATGTCCTGGGGAGAGGGAAAGCATGTGGTCTGAGCCTTAGTGCTGTTCTTGAGCAAGTACTGGGTAGCTGAGGTTTGTGAAGTCTCTATCTTTAATTCTTAGAGAGACTGTAATTATCTCCAAAGGTGCTGAGGGCTGTGCACCGTTGGGTCCTCTCTGAGATACAGGGCCTTTACCTGATCCGTATCTGGCTGTCCTAGCCGTGATGCAGAATCTTCTGCTATAGAGGACCCAGACTGGAAGAGTAAAGGCATATATACTAAATCTTCCTCATCCCAGTTCTCATTCGACTGGACCCCATCTTGTGTGTATGGCCCTGCTGGGGTGGACTTGCGCTCTTATGGGGATTGACCCCTAGTACCAGCATCACCATGACTCCCGAGGGTTCCTTGTGACTGCTTTTCATCAAATAGGTTTCATACATCATATTAATGAATTCTGGTGGAAAACCTTATCCGGGATACCCAGAGGGCCTCAGTGGTTGCTCCCGTGTCCCTTTTTGGAATTTTGCAACAGGTGCATGGCTGTGCTTTGCTGGGGATGTATTATTGCCTTCCCCTGCTTCAACCAGGCCTTTTGTCTTGGAACTCAAGTCATCTGGGTACTTACATCCCCAAGGGAACTAGAAGAGGCTAAGCCAACAGCTCTTGCCTTCCCCCACATGTGATGCACGCTGTGTGGTAGGTGGAACACGGACAATATTTGGGCCACCATCCAGCACAAATCTACATAAATCTGAAGTATCCTGGCCTAAGGAGTCCATCCCATCTGATTCTGAGCTAAATCGAGGTGTTTTGAGGCAGATAGAGGTTTTTATTTTCAAATTGAGAAATCCAAGATGGCCGCTGTGGCAGCGCTTTTAGCATCATAAATGGTCTGTGGGAGCTACACTGAGGGTCAAATTTTAGCGACTTTAGGATTTTAGGTGTAGGGGACCATCTTTTGCCCCATAACCTCCAAAAAATCAGTTTTAGAGACCCCCCATTTCAGTTTTAAAACTGTCAGTCTTGTACTCACTGTGCAATGCAGGTGATGGAAGCTGCCTGTACTAAAGCTGCAGTTTGCTTACTGGGAGAACTTCTGCCTAAATAAACCTGGAAACTGGACTGCCTCTCAGACCCCTTGACCGGTCTGAGACCTCAACCCCCACTAGATCTCCTGAGCGAAGCTTGGGGAGGAAACGCAGTTGACTACGATCCTGAACAAACTGCCATGGAACCTCTCAGCCTGCGCTTAAGCCCACTGCGAACAGAACCTGAGGCGAGCCTTGCTCCCAAGGAAACGGTCCCTGAGCTCCCAAACAGTTAGTGCAGGCCGGCCAAGTGGGTGCACTGCCAAGCAGTCTGCCCCTTGGCTACAGACTTCTGACCTCAGAGTCTGAGCTCTCCTACAGCCAGAGATGTCTCAGAACTGGGAGCCTCTGTAGCACTGAAAGCCACACAAATGGATAGAAACCCCCCCCCCAAAACGAAAGTCAAAATAAACACGAGAAGAGACTGGCTCCTACCATCTTGCATGTAGAGTGACAACTAGGGAGTTGATGGACAGCCCAGAGAGATGTGAGGCGGAGCAGAAAATTATAATGAGGCTTTCTACACGAATTCTCACAGGAATAGATTGGCTACCTGAAGGTTCAGGAATGATGTGCCTGTTGCACTAGAATATGCAATTAGATTCGGTACAGTATGCGCGAGATTTTCTGGAAAAGGATACAAGAAGTCATGATATGGGAAACACACTGAGCATATTCCAGTGTGATGTGATGTTAACTTGCACTAAGGACATAGGGGTTTAAAAAAAATACTTGCCCACAGTTAGTTTTTGGATCATGTTTGGATATTTTAGCCTGTGTGTTGGACATTTTTTCCGTTTGCTTCAGAAAATAAGTGCATGTGAAATGTGCTTAGAGAACATAAAAATGTTTTAATGCATGTAAATCAACTTTATGCACATTAATTCAGAGGTTTAATGCACGTAAAATTGATTTAGTATACATTCTTTACAGGCATAAAATTTTCTGGACTGTAACCACAAACCGAAAACTGGCTGCACATCCCTATTACTAATAGGTAGCCAGCAAGTCACTGTTTTGGAGAGGCTGAAGCACAGGTGCCTGGGGGGTTGTGGGGTGGGGGGGGGGGAGGGGTAGGGAGTGGAGGGAGGGATAGCTCTGGGTTGCACAAAACTCTCTTCCTTCATCCTCCCCTCTAGGTACTCTGAGAATCATACAAATTCTTGTTTTTTTCTTCTCTGTGCCCAAGGGCCCAGGCTGACTGCTTACGAGTAGCTAGTGGTGTTCCAGAAAATCTGCTTCTACTATGACATTCTGGAACCAATATTAATTATTTAAATAAAAGGGATAATGGGCATCAAAGATCATATCGTCCTATGCAGTAAAGGGTATTAACTTTATTTGGCAACCATTCTAACACACAAAAGGCCATCTATAGTAGAAACAGATTGTTTATATGTCCTAATAACCCAACAACAAACTGACACCGATCCCAACACACCTGCTCCCTCACGCAATGTTCCCTCTAAGCTGAGCAGGAGTCCTCCACCCACAGTCTCACCAATAGAGGGTGCTGTTTTACTGTCACATTTTTCAATTGTGAGGGACAGGCAAGTTCTGCAGGACTCCAGGGAACATACCTGTCCTTAGCGACTGAAAATATTCCACCCCCTAGTGGTAGCAATGCAGCTGGAGGACACCTGCTCAGCTTAGAGGGAACACGGGTCAAAACCCAGACATGTCCTCTTTTTAGAGGACTGACCAGGTGCCTGGATGGACTTTCCGAAACTCAGCAGTTCGTCTGAGTTTTGGAAAGTCCCGATGAGCTGTGGCTGCATCTGGAGGGCCTCTGAGCATGCGCGGATGACGTCACACACATCCACGCATGCTCCGGGCCCTCCAGACATGGCTGGAGTTAAGATGAGAAGAGGTTTTGCGGGGCAGGGCTGGAGGGGTGGAATGTGGTGGGACTGGAAGCGGAATGGGACAGGGTATGGTGGAATGGGCGGGGCTGGAGGCATAATGGGGCGGGGCTATGCATCTGGGGTTTTACTGCTCAAAATAAGGTAACCCTAGTCTTGGAAGTCTACCTGATCTCCCTGATTCCTCATGTCCTCTGCATGCAAAAAGAAGAACTTTTTTTTACAGTCTTCTACCGTGTCCTTTATTGTTAAAATCATGCTAGCTCCATGCCATCTCAGTCTGTCTCCATGTTTAGGTCAAAGTGCGAAGCAGTGCTGAGCAAGAATCAATTTTATGGTGCTAGACAAGACGGCAGGAGGCAAGAACCTCTCCTCTTGCTAGGGATGGGGGTGTTGAAACAAATGGGGCAGGGAGGACTGGATCCTGGGGTTTGAGGGGTGTGCAGCCAGTTTACAGACAAGTTAGACAACCCTGCCCAAGTTTGGAATGCGAACTTCAAGATGATGGGCAAAAATCAGGAAAAGAAGCAAAAGTCATGATGTACATACATAACATAATAGCCTTACTGGGTCAGACCACTGGTCCATCTAGCCCAGTAGCCTGTCTTCACAGTGGCAATCCAGGTCACTAGTACCTGGCAAAACCCCAAATAATAGCAATATTCCATGCTACAGATCAACCTCTTCTTGCTGCACAATATTTAGGGTTACCAGATGTCTGGATTTCCCTGGATTTTATTAAAATTTGATTCTGTTGCTTTTCCAACTTCTAAGTGAAATATAGATAAAATATAATATGGAAAACAAATAAGAAATAAAAAGAATCCGGGCGGCTTTTTAATTTAGCAACTTTTGTCTGGGGAAACCGGATATCTGCGACCCGGAAGCTCCTCCTCTGCTACAGCTTCCCGTCCCCGCATTGGCAGAAAGCAGTAGCAGAAGGATATCTTCCGGATTGCTGAAGGCAGCGTGTTTACTTCAGTCACGCTGCTGATGGCCTGAAGAGTTACAGCAGCGCCAAGTGAGCAAGCACCAGATCCCGGGGGAGGGGGGTGCGGGTAACATGGGGAGGGTAAGAGAGATGTTGGACTACATGGATGGGGAGAAAAGGGAAGAAAAGATGCCAGACTTCCAGGGGAGGTGGGAGGGAAGGGAAGGTGAGAGATGTCAGACCATTGGATGGGGAAGAGGGGGGAAGAAGAGAGAGATGTCAGACTAGGGAAAGGAAGGTGGAGAGAGGGATTCCAGACTAAGGCAGGGGGAGGGGAAGGGAAAGACAGAGAGGTAGGGGAAGAAGAGATGAGGTGGGGCTGGAGGCAGAACTGGGTAAGGCCAGAGGTGGAGCAAGGCAGGGCTGGGGTTGGAAAAGGGTGTGGCTATGTGTCCAGAATTGTACACAATATTCTAAATGAGGTCTCACCAAAGTCTTATACAGGGGCATCAATACCTCCTTTTTCCTACTAGCCATACCTCTCCCTATGCACCCTAGCATTCTTCTTGCTGTTGCCGTCATCTTTTGTAAGTTTGTACTTAAGTGGGATAGCATGCAACTGTGAAGGGGACATTAGCATTGAGGGATCATGGGCAGAACATGTGTATATCAACAATCACTGTGCACAGCTTATAGAATGCTATAAGTTGCACATGTTGACTGGTGCATCTAGGTAAACCCTCATATTAGAGAATGACACGGTGGCAGTTTATCCGCAGCTACCGCGTTTAGCCGCGGGTAACCCACCAAAACAGGGAATGAAAAATAGCAGCCTCTGCGGGGACGGGGACAAAGCCATTCACCGCCCCATGGAGCGGTGAATGGTCTTGTCACCGCAGTGAGGCATCAAGGATTGCACGGTCCCCGCCCCACCCGCCCACCTGCACGCCGGCTCGATCGTTTAACCAGCTTCCTCTCTCCACCTCACCTTAGTATGCTGGCTTTCTTTTTCGGCGACCGGCACGCTTTCAAAGAGCCACGCATGCGCAGCTGCTCAGTATTCAATCTTCTGCTCTGACCCAACCGGAAACAGGAAGTTGCAGCAGAGCAGAAGATTGAACTTTGAGCAGCCGTGCGTGCGCGGCTCTTTGAAAGTGTGCCGGTCGCTGAAAAAGAAAGCCGGCAAACTAAGGTGAGGTGAAGAGAGGAAGCTGGTTAAACGATCGAGCCGGCGTGCGGGTGGGGGCTGCGGGGACCGCGTGTTCCCGGCTCACACAAGGAAGGAGGGAGTGAAAGGGAAAAAGTTTCTCTTCCTTGGAAATAGATTCTGAAGTGACCTCATCAAAGAAGACCAGCACCAAATGTACAAGAAATCCCTTAAACAATGTCAAAAGAGCCCAAAAGAGAAAACTGCTACTGCCGTGAGACTCCATTATTGAAGGAATCAACTTGAAATCACAGTTCAAGAGACAGGAAAAGGTTAAATGCCTCATGGAATCCTCAGCCACAACACAAACCAAATTGTGAATGAAATCAGAGCAGACAGTAAGAATTATAAAATTGATGTCTAATGCTGAGGCATTAGAAATAATGCCTCAGCAATACAATTTTCAGAAGTTCTATTTGCTCATGGTAAGGGAGAAGAGAGACTGCTAGTGATGGTGGGGGGACTGATAGAAGATATGAAAGAAGGGTGGTAGAAAGGAACAGATGGTAAAGGAGGGAGGGAAGTGTGGTGGTGGAAAGGAATAGAACAGACATTGAAAGAGGGTAGAGAGGAACAGACCGTGAAGGGAAATGTGGAAGGCAGAGTGGGGAGAAGACGCTGGAAGGGAAGAAGACAGATGCCAGACTATGGGAGAGCGGAGGAAAGAAGATGGGTGCTAGACCAATTGTGGGAGGGGGTGAAGGGAGAGGCACAGTAACAGCAAATGGAAGACGCAGAGAGAAGACACACAGTGGATGGAAGGAATTGAATGAGAAGATGTGGAAAGCAGAAACCAGACAACAAAGGTAAAAAAAAAAAATTCTATTTATTTATTTATTTATTTTTTGCTTTAGGATAAAGTAGTATATTAGTTGTGTTGATAAAAATTTATAAACAAAGCCCTGCCAGCTGAACATCTCTTTCTCTAGTTCAGCAGCCAGAACTTTGATTTATAAGAAAGGAATAAGCTAAATATTACAGTACTAAGGCTTATATGGATGCTGCGGGGACGGTGACGGGGCAGTGAATGGGATGGCAGTGGCGGTGACGGGGCGGTGAAAGGAATGGCGGTGATGGTGACGGGGCGGTGAAGGGAATGGCGGTGAAGGGGAGGTGCAGAGGATGGTGGGCCGGGGACGGTGCAGTGACGGGGACAGATTTTTTCCCCGTGTCATTCTCTACCTCATATGACTGTCATTGACTTGGCATAAGTGAATGCATCTTATTTTTGGGCACGCTATTAGGGTTTTGCACAAGTATTCTGTAATGGAATCAGGGTATCCTGATGCTGAAATAGAGTTGGTACTTCTCATGCTGCACTGGGCACCAAAAAGGAAGTACCAATTTATAGAATTACATCCAAAAGGGTCAATTCTATAACTGGGTGCCAAGATGTGAACATCACAATAAGGCACTTAGGTCCCCACAGCACCTAAATCATAGGCTCTGAAGAATGCAGCGCATAGCACCCATCAGTCTTCACTTAGGCGCCATTCATAGAATCACACCTACTGGTGCCTAAAGCAGACTTAGGTGCCCCCTATTTATGCCACGGTTTTCTTGGCCTAAACAACTTTAGGTTCCTACACACAAAACATGCCCAAGATCACCCATATACGCCACTAAATACACCTACTTTCTGGCAGGTGCCTTGGACCTGACAGTTGTAGGTGCCTAACACCCATTTAAGTTTTATTTTTGTTAATTATGAGCTGCTAATTGCTCATTATCAGCGCCGATTAAGCTTATTAAAAAATTAAGTTGTGCACCTAGATCGGCTAGGTCAGGGGTGGGCAACTCTGGTCCTCGAGGGCCGGAATCCAGTCGGGTTTTCAGGATTTCCCCAATGAATATGCATGAGATCTAATGCATATTCATTGGGGAAATTCTAAAAACCCAACTGGATTCTGACTCTGGGCTAAGTGCACTGATCTAGGCACCTACATTTGGCGTATTTTATAGAATCAGAGCCTTAGTGCCAATTCCATAATGGCTTCAGGGCACATAAGCCTTTATGGAACACAGGCATTGGTGTTCCGAAATATAGGTGTGCCCATTTATGACAGATTAATGGCTGACATAAGTCGGTGGGCCTCTGTGCCATGCAATGAGTGCAACCGACAATATTCTATAAATTGTGCACATTGCTAAATGCTATCGTTCTATAATGTTAGGCACCAAATTATATTCCCTTCAAGTAATAAAAATGATAGAGAGGAACCTTATGGAATATATTTAAGGGCATCCAGCTTGAGATGTCTTCATTATACTAAATCCATTGGGTGTGTTAATCTAAATAAGAAAACCATAAAACAATATGTCTTCCAATGTTAACATAGTAACATAGTAGATGACGGCAGACAAAGACCCGAATGGTCCATCCAGTCTGCCCAACCTGATTCAATTTAAATTTTTTAATTTTTTCTTCTTAGCTATTTCTGGGTAAGAATCCAAAGCTCTACCCGGTACTGTGCTTGGGTTCCAACTGCCAAAATCTCTGTTAAGACTTACTCCAGCCCATCTACACCCTCCCAGCCATTGAAGCCCTCCCCTGCCCATCCTCCACCAAACGGCCATACACAGACGCAGACCGTGCAAGTCTGCCCAGTAACTGGCCTAGTTCAATATTTAATATTATTTTCTGATTCTAAATCTTCTGTGTTCATCCCATGCTTCTTTGAACTCAGTCACAGTTTTACTCTCCACCACCTCTCTCAGGAGCGCATTCCAGGCATCCACCACCCTCTCCGTAAAGTAGAACTTCCTAACATTGCCCCTGAATCTACCACCCCTCAACCTCAAATTATGTCCTCTGGTTTTACCATTTTCCTTTCTCTGGAAAAGATTTTGTTCTACGTTAATACCCTTTAAGTATTTGAACGTCTGAATCCTATCTCCCCTGTCTCTCCTTTCCTCTAGGGTATACATATTCAGGGCTTCCAGTCTCTCCTCATACGTCTTCTGGCGCAAGCCCAGTGGCGTACCTAGGGTATGTGGCACCCGGGGCCCATCATTTTTTGACACCCCCCCCCATCTATATGAAAAATATGATTTTTAGTACCAATCTACATATCGCACCACAAGAGTGTACCTAGGAAAAGGCTGCATCTTAAACATTGCAGTGAGCACTAGAACACCAACACATACATTGTAAAACTAAACAAGCCAGATTCCGCACAGTCAATTGGTCCTGTAGTCAATGCCAACTGAAAACTATGTCTTTTTCAGAACACACAGAACAGAGATACACCCTCGCCCAAAATGGAATAATCACAAACTAAAAATAGAAATATGTAGACAAAAGTTAAACTGATCCGCCAAGAAACCAGACCCTGGATACAATGCAACACCACAAAAAACAGTAACACATGTCCTCTAATACAGTGCAAAATATAAAGACAGTAGATGTAAATTTGAAAAACCTGATACATAACAATCACCACTTTATAAATTAACAAATAAAAATAAAACAAATAATGAGAAATAAAAAAATACCATTTTATTGGACTAATCCCCATAAGCTCAGTCCCCATCCCCGCAAACCACCTGATTCCATCCACACAAGCCTTGAATTGTTTATATTAAAGTATAAAAAGAAACAATATTCTGTACAATTGTCAATTTATAAATCAGCGTCTTCTCCCCACTCTCTTCCCCATTTCCCTTCAGCATCCTCAGCCCACTCTCTCTCCACTTTCCTTCAGCGCACGCACATAAAAACAAGCAAGTAATTTTATATCATTTTCATTCTATTCATTCATAGAAATTAAAGTCTAGATAATGCCAGTCACATAACAAAACATGATTTTACAAAAATAATTCCCTGCAGTCAAGCCTGCAAGGATTACTAGATGTCTTTCAGCAGTTCCCCTCCCTCCCTCCCCCTTACCTTTGTGGCCAAGTCAAAATGATCTACCAACAATAAAATTTTAAAAACACAAAGCACGCTGTACGCAGAGAAAATGTTAAATATCATTTATATTCCGCGGGTTTTCAAAGAGGTCAAGGCAGATGACTTTATGCAATGTCACCTCAGTAACAACTATACAAAAATAGACAAATATTCCCCCTCCCTTTTTACTAAACTGCGATAGCGGTTTTTAGCGTAGGGAGCTGCGCTGAATGCCCCACGCTGCTCTTGACGCTCATAGGCTCCCTGCGCTAAAAAACTCTATTGCGGTTTAGTAAAAGGGGGCCATAGTGCAAAATATAGACAGCAGATATAAATTTTCAAAACGGACACATTTTGATCACTAAGTTGAAAATAAAATCATTTTTTCTACTTTTTTGTCTGGTGATTTCATGAGTCTCTGGTCCTTCTTCTGGTCCTTCTTCTTTCTCTCTCCCCCTGGCTCTCCTCTTTATTTCTGCCTTTCTTTCTCTCTCCTCCTGGCCCCCCTCTTTATTTCTGCCTTTCTTTCTCTCCCCTTGGTCCCCCTCTTTCTTTCTGCCTTTCTTTCTCTCTCCCCCTGGCCCTCCTCTTTCTTTCTGCCTTTCTTTCTCTCCCCCTTGACCCCCTCTTTATTTCTGCCTTTCTTTCTCTCCCCTTGGTCCCCCTCTTTCTTTCTGCCTTTCTTTCTCTCTCCCCCTGCCCCCCCCCTCTTTATTTTTTCCTTTCTTTCTCTCTCCCCCTAGCCCGCACAAAGCCATCGTGCCGATTTCTCCACTTCCACGATTCTTTCCCTACCCTCACCCCCAAGCCAGCAGCCGGTTTCTTCCTGCTCCTTCCCCGATGTCCTGATGTCCTGAACTTCATCGGGCAGCAGCAGCATTCACAATTCACTGCTGTTGCCCGCTTCAGGCCTTCCTCTCTGTCGGGTCCTGTCTTCATGAAAACTGGAAGTAGGCAGGACCAGGCAGAGAACAAGGCCTGAAGCCGGCAACAGCAGCGAATTGTAAACGCTGCTGCTGCCCGAAGAAGGTAATGGAGCACCGAGGCAGTCCGCTTCTCCCCCCTCCCAGCCGAACCCCCGCTGACCCTCCTATCTCCCCCCCCCCCCGTGAACCTTTCCGACCTTCCCAGCGAGAGCAGCAAACCTCCTTCGCGGCTTTCTCCTCCCTCTGCCGCGTTACTGATGATGTCATCAGTGATGCGGCAGAGGGAGGATAAAGCCGACGCTACTGGAGGGAGGTTTGCTGCTTTCGCTGGGAGGGTCGGAAAGGTTCACTTGGGGGAGGAGAGATAGGATGGTCAGTGGGGTTTCGGCTGGGAGGGGGGAGAAGCGGTCTGCCTTGGTGCTCCAAGGCCTGGCGCCATTACCTTTTTCGATAATGGCGCCGATGCTGTTTTCGCTGGGAGGGTAGGAGCGCGATAGGGACCGGGCCAGCTGTGCACCCCCCCCCCCTAAGGCGGCACCCGGGATGGACCTCCCCCTCACCCCCCTTGGTACGCTACTGCCCTGGGGAAACAGCCTGCAACAAGATCGCGCGATGCCAGAGATCTTTGCCTGCTTCGGCTGTTTCCTCCGCCGCGGTCCCGCCCCTCCTCTGACATCAGAGGAGGGGCAGGACCGTGGCGGAGGAAACAGTCGAAGCAGGCAAAGATCTCTGGCATCGCAATCTTGCTGCAGGCTGTTTCCAGACGCGACACCCGGCGCAGGGGGGGGAACTGGACCGGACCGGGAGCACCCCCTCAGGGCTTGGTACCCGGGGCGGACCGCCCCTCCCGCCCCCCCCTTGGTACGCCACTGCGCAAGCCTCCTATCATTTTCGTCGCCCTCCTCTGGACCGCCTCAAGTCTTCTTACGTCTTTCGCCAGATACGGTCTCCAAAACTGAACACAATACTCCAAGTGGGGCCTCACCAATGACCTGTACAGGGGCATCAACACCTTCTTCCTTCTACTGACTACACCTCTCTTTATACAGCCCAGAATCCTTCTGGCAGCAGCCACTGCCTTGTCACACTGTTTTTTCGCCTTTAGATCTTCGGACACTATCACCCCAAGGTCCCTCTCCCCGTCCGTGCATATCAGCTTCTCTCCTCCCAGCATATACGGTTCCTTCCTATTATTAATCCCCAAATGCATTACTCTGCATTTCTTTGCATTGAATTTTAGTTGCCAGGCATTAGACCATTCCTCTAACTTTTGCAGATCCTTTTTCATATTTTCCACTCCCTCTTCGGTGTCTACTCTGTTACAAATCTTGGTATCATCTGCAAAAAGGCACACTTTTCCTTCTAACCCTTCAGCAATGTCACTTACATACATATTGAACAGGATTGGCCCCAGCACCGAACCCTGAGGGACTCCACTAGTCACCTTTCCTTCCTTCGAGCGACTTCCATTAACCACCACCCTCTGGCGTCTGTCCGACAGCCAGTTTCTGACCCAGTTCACCACTTTGGGTCCTAACTTCAGCCCTTCAAGTTTGTTCAACAGCCTCCTATGAGGAACTGTATCAAAGGCTTTGCTGAAATCCAAGTAAATTACATCGAGCATATGTCCTCGATCCAGCTCTCTGGTCACCCAATCAAAAAATTCAATCAGGTTCGTTTGGCACGATTTACCTTTTGTAAAGCCATGTTGCCTCGGATCCTGTAACCCATTAGATTCAAGGAAATACACTATCCTTTCTTTCAGCAACACTTCCATTATTTTTCCAACAACTGAAGTGAGGCTCACCTGCCTGTAGTTTCCTGCTTCATCCCTGTGACCACTTTTATGAATAGGGACCACATCCGCTCTCCTCCAATCCCCAGGAATCACTCCCGTCTCCAGAGATTTGTTGAACAAGTCTTTAATAGGACTCGCCAGAACCTCTCTGAGCTCCCTTAGTATCCTGGGATGGATCCCGTCTGGTCCCATCGCTTTGTCCACCTTCAGTTTTTCAAGTTGCCCATAAACACCCTCCTCCGTGAACGGCGCAGAATCTACTCCATTTTCTCGTGTAACTTTGCCAGACAATCTCGGTCCTTCTCCAGGATTTTCTTCTGTGAACACAGAACAGAAGTATTTGTTTAGCACATTTGCTTTCTCCTCATCACTCTCCACATATTTGTTCCCAGCATCTTTTAGCCTAGCAATTCCATTTTTTATCTTCCTCCTTTTACTAATATATCTGAAAAAATTTTTATCTCCCTTTTTTACATTTTTAGCCATTTGTTCTTCCGCCTGTGCCTTCGCCAAACGTATCTCTCTCTTGGCTTCTTTCAGTTTCACCCTGTAGTCCTTTCTGCTCTCCTCTTCTTGGTTTTTTTTATATTTCATGAACGCCAACTCTTTCGCCTTTATTTTCTCAGCCACTAGGTTGGAGAACCATATCGGCTTCCTTTTTCTCTTGTTTTTATTGATTTTCTTCACATAAAGGTCCGTAGCCATTTTTATCGCTCCTTTCAGCTTAGACCACTGTCTTTCCACTTCTCTTATGTCCTCCCATCCTAACAGCTCTTTCTTCAGGTACTTTCCCATTGCATTAAAGTCCATACGTTTGAAATCTAGGACTTTAAGTATCGTGTGGCCGCTCTCCACTTTAGCCGTTATATCAAACCAAACCGTTTGATGATCGCTACTACCCAGGAGAGCACCCACTCGAACATTAGAGATACTCTCTCCATTTGTGAGGACCAGATCCAATATCGCTTTTTCCCTTGTGGGTTCCGTCACCATTTGTCTGAGCAGAGCCTCTTGAAAGGCATCCACAATCTCCCTACTTCTTTCCGATTCCGCAGACTGAACATTCCAGTCCGCATCCGGCAGGTTGAAATCTCCCAACAGCAGAACCTCCTCTTTCCTTCCAAACTTTTGGATATCCACAATCAGATCCTTCTCAATTTGCTGCGATTGAGTCGGAGGTCTGTAGACTACACCCACGTAGATAGAAGTTCCATCTTCTCTTTTCAGAGCAATCCATATCGCTTCTTCCTCTCCCCAGGTCCCTTGCATTTCGGTCGCTTGGATATTGATCTTTACATAGAGAGCTACTCCTCCACCTTTATGACCATCTCTGTCCTTCCTAAAAAGATTATATCCCGGTATGTTTGCATCCCATCCATGTGATTCACTGAACCATGTCTCTGTGATAGCAACAATATCTAGATCTGCCTCTAATATCAGGGCTTGCAGATCATGAACTTTGTTGCTTAGACTGCAAGCATTTGTGGTCATCGCTTTCCAGCTATTTTTCAGCGATAATCTCCTTTTTCGTATGGATTTTTGTGTCGTTTCACTTTCCGTTGCAATACTAAGAAATGAGTTGCTGATATTGCTTATGTTGCAGCCTTTACTACTATCACATCTTTTCTTTTGCCGGGGGTGGTCTCTATAATTGTCCTTCGTACATACACCACCCCCACCTTCTAGTTTAAATGCCTAGAAAAATATTGTCTAAATTTCTCTGCAAGGTTTCTTTTTCCTGCTGTAGTAATATGTAGCCCATCAGTGCAATATAGCTTCTTGTCCTTCCATGTATTTCCCCATCCTCCTATGTACCTGAAGCCTTCTTGATGACACCAGGCTCTGAGCCATCTATTAAAGTCCTCTGTGTTTTTCACTCTTTGCTCTCCTTTTCCATATGCAGGCAGTATTTCAGAAAAAGCTAAAGTCTTTACAAAAGGTTTCACGCCCTCACCAAGCTCCCGAAAAGCTTTCTGTGCTGCAAGTGTGGAGTTGTTGGCCAGGTCATTTGTTCCCAGATGGATAACAACATCAGTGTTAAAATCCTTAGTTTCTTCCTTAATTATAGTCAGTATTTGCCTGGAACTCCTGGTAGCTGAGGATCCTGGAAGACATTTCACTATTTTGGTCTCCTCGCCCTGTGTTCCAAGGTTAATGCCTCTGATGATGGAATCCCCCAACAGTAATAGTTTTCTGTTTTTGGCTTTTTTATTTGTACTTAGGGTGCTCTTGTTCTCTTGAGTTTCCTTCATTGGTTCAAGTCCCACCTCCCTTCTGTTTTCCTGAGTATCGCAGTGCACTAGTGGAGCGAAGGAATTCTGTAGAGGTAATATTAGTGAAGGTGGATGTTTCTGTGTTATATGTCGCAGTCTTCCTGAGCCTACTGTGACCCATTTATTCCTGGGCTGTTTATTCTTTGAGGTAGAGGTGGTAAGTTGGTATGATTTTGTGGAGTGATGGAAGCTGCTTTAATTGTATTCAATTCCTGTTTAAGTTTGCAGAGCTCCTCCTTAATACTGGCAAGTTGAAGACAGATGGGGCAAGCCTTAAGCCTCCAAATAGTATGTCTTGGAATTAAAGCACCACAGTGATTGCATAGAATAAAGGTCATCTTGATTGGTTGTGAAGTGACTTGATTGGTTGTGAAGTGACCAGAAATATAGGCTCTATACCACCTAAAACACAGTATTTTAAACAAAAATGCAGGTTCTATCAGTGCTACCCTAAAACACAGGATTTATAACAGGATTTTCCCTACTTTAGTCACCCTGAGCCACAGGCACCAGAAATATAGGCTCTATACCACCTAAAACACAGTATTTTAAACAAAAATGCAGGTTCTATCAGTGCTACCCTAAAACACAGGATTTATAACAGGATTTTCCCTACTTTAGTCACCCTGAGCCACAGGCACCAGAAATATAGGCTCTTTACCACCTAAAACACAGTATTTTAAACAAAAATGCAGGAAAAGGAAATAAGATTTAACAGAGGAAAGAGAAGGATTTATTTTTTTGTGCTTTTTTATATTTTTTTTAGTAAGAAACAGGGAGGAGAAGAGAAATTAAGCAGATATAATGCTGAAAACCAGTGAAAAGAGCAGAATATGAAATGCTGAGTAACTTAGCTTTTAGAAGTTCACAGGGCAGCCTTGTTTCAGCACACAATTGATAAAGCAAAATCTTATGAGAGTGCATGGGGCTTATTTTTGAATAGGGATGGAGGAGTAATAGACCCTGATTGATTTCCAGAGGGTTGTGTTCATAAGGAGCTAGCTAAAATAAAGGTAGACAAAGCGATGGGGCTGGATGGTGTACATCCAAGGGTGCTGAAGGAACTTAGGGAAGTTCTGGTGGCTCCACTGACTGACCTTTTCAATGAGTTTCTAGAGTTGGGAGTGGTACCGGAGGACTGGAGAAGGGTGGATGTGGTCCCTCTCCACAAAAGTGGAAGTAAGGAAGAAGTAGGAAATTACAGGCCGGTAAGTCTGACTTCTATGGTAAGCAAATTAATGGAAACACTTTTAAAACAGAAAATGGTCAAGTTTCTGGAATCCTGTGGGTTACAGGACTGGAGGCAACATGGATTCACTAGAGATAGGTCTTGTCAGACAAATCTGATCAATTTGTTTGACTGGGTGACCAAAGAATTGGATAGAGGATGTGCACTAGATGTGGTGTATTTAGATTTTAGCAAAGCCTTTAACAGTGTTCCACACAGACGTCTAATAAATAAACTGAGTGCCCTTGGGATGGGTCCCAAAGTGATGGGCTGGGTCAGAAACTGGTTGAGTGGAAGGCGACAGAGGGTAGCATCATTGGAGATTGCTCTGAGGAAATGGATGTTACCATTGGTGTGCCTCAAGGTTCTGTTCTTGGGCCTGTTCTTTTTAACATTTTTATAAATGATATTGCTGAAGGGTTGACGGGTAAGATTTGCCTCTTTGCGGATGGTATCAAAATCTGCAATAGAGTAGACACGCTGGATGGTGTGAATAACATGATGAAAGACCTGGCAAAGCATGAAGAATGGTCTGAAATTTGGCAGCTAAAATTTAATGCTAAGAAATGCAAGGTCATGCATTTGGGCTGCAAAAATCAGAGGGAACGGTACAGTTTAGGGGTGAAGAACTTAAGTGCACGCCAGAAGAGCGGGACTTATTTTGATTGTATGTGATGATCTTAAGGTGGCCAAACAGGTTGAAAAGGTGACGGTGAAAACTAGAAGGATGCTAGGTTGCATAGGGAGAGGTATGATAGAGTCATTTAAATACCTACATAATATAAACGTGCATGAGTTGAGTCTTTCATTTGAAAGGAAACTCTGCAAAGAGAGGGCTTAGGATGAAGTTAAGAGGTGATAGACTCCGGAGTAATCTGAGGAAATACTTTTGTACGGAAAGGGTGGTAGATGCATGGAACAGTCTCCCGGAAGAGGTGGTGGAAACAGAGACTGTGTCTGAATTCAAGAGGGCCTGGTGGGATCTCTCGGAGAGAAAAAAGTAATGGTTACTGTGGATGGGCAGACTAGATTGGCCATTTGGCCTTTATCTGCCGTCATGTTTCTTAAAAACATCTAAAAAAACTGCATAAAGTGGAAGATGGATTTTTTTTGTTAAATGTAAAAACGTCCGAATTGCTATTTCCAAAATTCATTTTAAAGAAAAAATTTTCTCCATAGTTCATCCAGTTTGTCTAAATTTCAAGGGGGTGTGTTTTGGGCAGGACTAGGGTGGGCTTATGTTTTGGATGTTTTTCAGCAATAACGGAACATTTTAAAAGCGTCCAAGTTCAAAAATAGGACATTTTAGACTAGACCTATTTCAATTACGATTAAGTGCCAAAAAAGTGCCCAAAATGACCAGATGTCAACTAGAGAAACAAAGGCATGACCCCTCTCCCTTAATCCCCCTAGTGCAGGGGTAGGCAATTCTGGTCCTCGAGAGCCGGAGCCAGGCCAGGTTTTCAGGATATCCACAATGAATATGTATGAGATGGATTTGCATGCACTGCCTCCTTGAGATGCAAATCTGTCTCGTGCATATTTACTGTGGATATCCTGAAAACCTGACCTGGCTCTGGCTCTCGAGGACCAAAATTGCCTACTCCTGCCCTAGTGGTTACTGACTCCTAAGAGATGAAAGTGATGTTACATACAGGTTCTATGTATTTAGATAGTTCTTTGTCTAATAGATGTTGGCATTGTCATCTGGAAGCAGGAACTTTAGATCATTTATTGTTTCATTGCCCATTTATTATGAATTTTTGGAAATCAATTTGGGACCAAATTAATAATTTATTAGATAACCCGATGGCATTATCCTATGATACTGTGATATTTGGTATGGAAATGAGAGCAAAAAGTCAGATTTCTGCAAATAATAATAAATTATTACTTATAATAACTGGAGTTGCCATTCAGCAGATCACATTTAATTGGAAGGATTGGAGGAGATTAAATTACAACTTCTGGTGGAACTCTTTATGCCATATATATAAAATGGAAAGGTTTATTGCAGTACAGCGGGGTTATTTTAAAAAGTTTCAGGATGTGTGGAAACCATTAACGAAGTATTGTGAAGATTAATTTAAAATTGGTTCCCTTATATTTATTTGTTAATTTAAGGTGCAGGGAGGGGGGGATTTTATTATTACATGTTTTATATGATAATGGAATATATGGGAGGGAGGGTTGGGATAGGGATGGAGATATGAATTTGTGAGATGTGTCAATGATTATTCTAAGTGATGTATTTATGGTTTATGTGATTGAATATATTTTAACACTTAATGTAATCTTGAAAATGAATAAAGAATATTTAAAAAAAACAAACCAACAAAATATACAGGTTCTGTGACAGCTGCAGATATAATGGCCATTCCACTTAGAGCAGCAAGCGGGTCCTTATGCACCTTAGGTGATTTGTGTTTGAAATGATAAAAGTTAGACAGAGTACGTGAAGTAAAACTCTAGGTGTAATGGGTCAGAACGAGTGAGACAAGATACAAATAAAAATGTGAGTGGAAGACAGACTATCAAAGAGTAAGATGGAGGAGTTTTTTCTGGAATGTAGAAGGCTATGGTTTCCTACTTGGTTCTGGAATTTCAGTATGCGATGCAGTCAGAGTTTTAGGATATCTGTTATTCACAGCTGTATAGCCCCCCGTACTGTGGAACATCATTACTTTCATTATTTGCAAAGATCAAAACTCCCTTTCCTTTAGAAAGCAATTCAAATCTTGGCTTTGTCTACAGTCATTTCCATGACATCTGTTGAAAGCTGGCTGCAGTGTTCCTAACAGCAGAGTTCTCTATTTTCTTTTTTGCCATAAGAGCTTAAGAATAGCCTTACTGGGTCAGATCAATGGTCTGTCAAGCCCAGTAGCCCGTTCTCACGGTGGCCAATCCAGGTCCCTAGTAGCTGGCCAAAACCCAAGGACTAGCAACATTCCATGTTACCAAACCAGGGCAAGCAGTGGCTTCCCCCATGTGTTTCTCAATAACAGACTATGAACATTTTCCTCCAGGAAATTGTCCAAACCTTTCTTAAAATGAGGTACACCATCTGCTCTTACCACAACCTCTGGCATTGTGTTCCAGAGTTAGAGGTTGTGGTAAGAGCGGAGGGTGTCCATTATCTCCTTTGCTTTTTGACATTGTACTGGAACCCTTCCTATTGGCTATTCAACATGCAAAGGAGATTCAAGGTATTCCTTATGCAAATTGGGAATATAAAATCTCTGCATATGCAGATGATATTTTGCTTCATTTGAGGAATCCTGAAATTACCATCCCACATTTACTGGATTTGAATGACAGATTTGGGAAATTTTCTGGCTATAAAATAAATTGGAGTAAATTGGAGGTTCTTCCGCTAAATGTACACTGTCCAAAAGGATTATTAGATTCATTCCCCTTCCTTTGGAAGGAAGAGGGTATAAAATATTTAGGAATTTTGGGTTCATAAAACACTGGAAGAGACGATGAAAGTAAATGAAAGATCTTTATTGCTGAAGGACACAGAAATGTGTGAGCAATGGAACCCTTTACATCTGTCTTGGTGGGGGAGAGTACAAACGGTTAAGATGATGATTTTGCCTGTGGTTTGCTACCAAATGGGAATGTTGCCAGTTTATTTTCAGGGGTCCTTTTACAAGAAATTAAATAGTATTCTTACTAAATTTATCTGGCTGGATAAAACTGCGAGAATTGCCTTAGTATCTTTACAAAAACCAATTGCGGCGGGTGGGGTAAATATTCCCAATTTTTATAGGTACCATCAAGTCTAAATACTGCGTCAGGGTATGTATTGGATCCTTCCTGAGCTCATGGAACATCTCCCCTATTGATTGTATTTAGAGTGGCAACTTATGTCCCCATTATGATTGTTTCATGTGTTGAGTATCAAGTTATCCAGATATATTAAGGACAATAGTATTTTATTTGACACCTGGAATACTTTGAAATTTATTAATAAATTAACAGATATTCCAATAGAGAAATCTACTTATCAATCCTTATAGCTAAACTCCAAGACTCGCATCAAATATACCCAACAGTTATTCATAAGCAAAATAAATCATAACATATTCCCACCCCCCCACCCCACCCTGGACGTGCATGAACAAAAGGGAAAAAATTAATATTTATTCTATGCAGTAATTTCTTCTTTTTTTAAATTTAATTTTTATTCATTTTCCAACAAATACACAAGAACTCCTCTTGTTACAGAAAATGAGAGCTCTAATATCAGAATATACATAGATACCCTAACTTAATATAAAGAAAAAAGAACCCAAGTCAACAACCTTAATTTAAAGAAATCAAAAATATCTCTTAAGTTAGGATTTAAATTTAACACCATATTAATACTCTTATTTGACCTCAATTAAGACTGAGAAACAAAAAAGATAAGATAAGGAACAGTAATTTCAATCTTTACAGTATCTTGTTAATGGCTCCCAAATAACCTGAAATTTCTTAAAATTTCCCTGCTGCATAGCAATTAATCTAATCTAATCCTTAGGTTTGTATACCGCATCATCTACACGTTCGTAGAGCTCGGCGCGGTTTACAGTAGAAGAAATAGGAAAGAACTACAACAGAGGGTTAGAGGTAGAAGTGAATATGTGGCACAAAGAGTTCCACCAAAAGCTTTAATTCAGCCTCTCCCAATTTTTCCAGTTATTTGTAATCTGCTGTATAGCAATCCCTGTCATAATGAGTAGAAGCTTATTGTTATTAGAGGATATTTGTCTTTTAGCCCTCATTGGCATACCAAACAATATGGTGTCATAGGATAATGCAATAATTTCATAGGAATCACTGTATAAATGCCCACAATTGTCCATAATCAAATGTTACCAGTGTGTGTCCAAGCCAATGGATAAACAAATTTATCTAAAATCCAATCTTTTCAATTCATTCCAAATCGTCACCATTGCCATAATTCTTCTACATCCTCACCGGTTCATTCACATCCCGACAGAAGTACTTGCTGTTTCACTTAATTATTAAGTTCAATTTATTTGATATACCGCAAATATAAAACCAGGGTTAAAATCTAAGCGGTTTATAGTATCATAAAAATAAAGGATTGGGAAACAAACTAACCCCCTCTTTTACTAAGGTGCACTAACCAATTAGCGTGCGCTAATTGAATTAGTGCACGCTAAGCGCTAATGCGTCCATAGACTAACATGCAAGCGTTAGCGTTTAGTGTGTGCAAAATTGATTAGCGTGCACTAATCGGTTAGCGCACCTTAGTAAAAGAGGGCCTAAGACTGTTAACAAGGATACTTAAGTAGGAACGTGAGGAAAGAACGAAGAGGTTAGTTACAATGAAGTCTAGGGTAAGAAGAAAGGGAGAAGGGTAAAACATTAGGTTAGGAATAAAAAAGGGTTTCCCTTTTTTTTCGGGGAAAAACTCAAAAATATGAAGGGTAAAATTTCATCCCACACTTCCAATGGCTTCTAAGCATGGCTACCGGAACTTACAAAGACACCAATATTTAAAGCACTCCCACATGACATCATCATTCAGTGCGCTACTCACAGCCTAATTCATTAAAAAAAAAAAAAACACAACAACAACACTTGCCATTCAACCACATTGTTACGTTGGGCAGACCTCTAGGAAATTGAATACCAGATTAATTGAACAACGTAGCTGTCTTCATACTAGGAAAATGTCGGCTCTCTTGGTTGCCCATTGTGTCAGCATGGGGCATGCTTTTGATGAATTAAAATGTTTAGTTCTGAAAAAACTAAATCCATGTGTTGGGAGAAAGTTATGGGATTTTTAGATCAGAAAGAGCAACAATTGATTTTCCGTTTGAAGATTATGAATCCGTGGGGTTGAAACATGGTGGTTGAATAGCAAGCATTTTTTTTTTTTTTGGGGGGGGGGGGGGAAATTAGGGATCAGACTGGCTATAATTTGCTCACTGAATGATGATGTCATGTTAGAGCGCTTGTAATATCAGTGTTTTTGTAAGTTCCGGTAGTCATACTTAGAAGCCATTAGAAGTGTGGGATGAAATTTTGCCCTTCATATTTTTGAGTGTTTCCACTGAAGAAGCATAATAATTAAGTAAAACAGCAAGTACTTCTGTCGGGATGTGAATGAACCAGTGAGGATATACTATATAGAAGAATTATGGCAATGGTGAAGATTTGGAATGAGCCAAGCAGTGCCATTAAGTTTGGATTGGTCTCACGGTTTCAAGTCTTGTGAGACTTGAATCCGTGAGACCTTCCTGAACTTCCGGCATCATGCAGCTCAAACTTGCAGAGAGCTGAGTCATGCTGGGGAAGCAGGAAGCCCGTTGCTTATTCTGCAGCTAAAGTCAGGTGAGGGGAAAGAGATTGAGTAATGCTTGGTGGGGGTTACATAAGGGAGTGAACAAGTAGACTGGATGAAGGTCGTAGGTAGATGAGACTCAGAGAGAGAGTTGGATTGGCTGGGAGGGGAAGACACACTGTTGTATTTTGCCACTATTTGATGAAGCATATGGCAAAATACAATGGTGATTGTTTTGGCCCTCCGAATGTTAGAAAATGTTAACCCCCTCTTTTACTAAGGTGCGATTTGCTTTTTAGTGCGCGATAAATGTTAGCGCACTAATCATGCGCTAAACGCTAATGCGTGCATGCTATCCTATGGATGCGTTAGCACATGCGTTTATTTAGCACCCGCTAAACATGCGCTAAAACGCTTAGCACACCTTAGTAAAAGAGGGCCTAAATGTGGCACGTGATAGAAAAAGGTTGGACAAGTCTGCTCTAGAACAAGAGGTTGTTGTATGTGGTTCCAAGGGCATGATGGTCCCCTCGGAGTACTATAGAACCTTCTTTGCCCTTGCAATTGAAAGCACAGGCAATGGATCCAAGAGCTTAAGCAGCAAATCTAGTACATGGGAAGTAAGGCTAGTGCTGGGCAGATTTCTACAGTCTGTGTTCCGATTATGGCTAGACAGATCTGATTGGGCTGGATAGATCTGATTTAGTCTTAAGTCCATAACCCTCCTCCCCTGCTCACCACCCGAGCAAGCAGATTCCATTTCCCCTAACTGTATACCCACCCTAGCATCCTGTTTGTCTGTCTTGGCTGTTTAGATTGTAAGCTTTTTCGAGCAGGGACTGTCTTCTTTGTGACTCTGTACTGCGTTGCATACATCTGGTAGCGCTATAGAAATAATTAATATTAGTAGTAGTAGTGTGAAGAGTTTCAGTCTTTGGGAAGCAGAGCTGAGATTATGATGTCATAATGCTTCATTCCACCAATGCCTAACAGCCAACCTCATCAGTGATGTCACAATGGCTTGATTATCCTGTACTCCCCTCTGCCTTCCAACCCAGCCAACCGATTAACCGTTCCCCTTAACTGAATCCATGACATCCTGTTTGTCTGACTTGTCTGTTTAGATTGTAAGCTCTTTCGAGTAGGGACTATCTCCTTTGTGACTCTGTACAGCGCTGTGTCCATCTGGTAGCGCACTAGAAATAATGAATAGCAGAAGTAGTAGATCACAGCAGTTGAAAATTAGGCCACTGCTAGGTAGACTGCTATGATCTGTGCCCCGAATATGGCAAGGATGGCTCCAAATCAAGTATTCATATGTTATCACATCATATACTAGGGGGCTCATAATAAAAATAAAAA
The DNA here is from genome assembly GCF_902459505.1 of Geotrypetes seraphini. Classification (NCBI taxonomy): domain Eukaryota; kingdom Metazoa; phylum Chordata; class Amphibia; order Gymnophiona; family Dermophiidae; genus Geotrypetes; species Geotrypetes seraphini. Next base: position 274,241,703 of record NC_047087.1, on the reverse strand, counting down.
AAACATCTAACAAGTGGCCTAATTCAGTACTTGGACAATTAAAAAGCCAGATTGTCCAAGTACTGATAATCAAAGCTGGTTTTAGATGTATCTAAAAGCAGCTTAGGCCTTTCCCCTGCCTCTAAACGCATAGAGCGAAAAGAGGCATTTTTAGAGGAGGAGAAAGGGCGGGAGGTAGGCCGACCTAGACCTAGTCGTACAGCAGGTATAACCAAAAGTTTGAATAGGTTGCCTAGTCAGCACTTATACGTTTTGACTTAGACCAAGTGTAAGTGCCGAAAAGGGGCCGCTGAGCTGATCGCGGCTGCCGCGATGAGCTCAGCGGCCCTGGCAACCTGCCCACCCCCCACCATAAAGATCATGGCAGGAAAGATGCCTCATCTCTTCTGCCGTGATCCTCAGCCTGAAGTGCCGCAGTTCGCGGCAGTTCGGGCGATCGCCATCGCGGCAGAGGAGATGAGCCATCTCTCCTGCCGCGATCATTGCTGGGTGTGTGTGGATTCTGTAACCGGTGTTCTTTTTGACAGAATCCAGCTTTTAGGCGAAGGACTGGCCCCTTCTTCGCCTAAAAGGTCTGGTTTTGGGTGTTTGGGACTTATTTGGTTGGTAATGTGTTGTAAGTGTAGATGTAGTGGTGGTCTGGGCGTTTAAACAGCTGAACATAGAGGTAGGCCTTTCTCAAAAAAAAAAACAAAAAACCCTCATTTTGGTCGTTGTTTTTGAGAATGGACATTTTCCCTACTTCTACTTTCAGTGTTTAGGGCCCAGGCCAAAAGGGGACTTAGCCGTTTTTTTTTTAAAATTATGCCCCTCCACGAGTTTATCTTGTTGGGCAGACTGGATGGACCATACAGGACTTTATTTGACATCTTTTACTATGTATGTTACTATGAGCTATGTGAGTACGTGTATTAGAAGTAATGAAAAGTTTGCGATCACAGCGCCTGAAAAAAATCCCTTCATTGTTCTGTCTATAAAAGAACTAGAGAGGATAGACAATGAAGCAGGCAATTTACAAGTGGAATCTCATGCATAACTCTTTCCAAGGATCTCCATTCGGAGAATTATAATAATCTTGCTTTTGACAGGCTTTTTGGTCTGGGAATGCTGTGTGAATTGGGTATTAGTGATGACAGATTTTAGAGCGGCGTGGGCTAGGTTCGGGGGAGAATTTACAGCCCTGAGAAGAAGGGTGATATACTTTGTGTTTTATTTTTTTTTTTTTTATTGTTGTCATGTGCTTTGATTGAACCTTACCTCAGACACTTTTGAGGAGGCATGCTAATGAACGCGCTAAATAAATAAATTAAAACCCCGAAGAAAACCGTACGCATACTTACAAGACACCTTTTCAGTAAATACCAGCACTGATTTCACTTGGTTGTGCTATGTGTTATTATTTATCTGAAGGCGATGCAACCGGGCTACCGTGTGCTGTTACAAAGAAGGCACACTCCTGGGAAAAATCTTTCAGCATTTGTCTAACAAATATTAAGTAACTCTCACTTGCAAATGTAAATACAGTAGTTGTTTTTTCTTCCCTTTTTAAAAGGGTGTTATGGAAAGTGTAAAGTTATGACAAGAGAAAGAAAATATCAGCATGAAATTGAATAATTTGCTTATGCCAGTAGGGGATCTGAAAAGATGGCACAGGCAGGCTTTTTTTTTTTTAATGTACTTACAGTCATTTCTCTGCTCCTGGGATTATGATATTTCCCAGCCTTCCACCTGTCTCTTTCTCCGTGAACAACCAGGTAACTATTACCCTTTTACACCAGCGCTAAGGGGGAAAGAATCCAGTAGAAGTCATGAGCATCGAAACCTGTGCGTGCGTTTAATGGCTCAGCAAAAGGACGTTCAGGTTGATTTCAGTAGTAAGTTCAGGTTGTTATGAAGGAGCAATGCATTTTCATCAATTAATTAGAAACCTAAGCCAGTAGGAGACCTTTCGGTGGCCTGCCTTACACTTTAAGAGTGCAGAAGAAACTGAAAGATCTCAACTGTGGTACACTGTCCCCCCTTCCTTCAAACTAGCCAGCAGAGTGAAGTCCCTCCTCCCTTGAAGCTTGACTGTCTTTTCATCTCATCAATATCAAACTAGCGGAAGTCTCAGTAGAATAGTAAGCAGGGCATGGGTTTCACAGTAGCTGGTGATGGCATGTGGCTCAGGGCAGTCACCTTATCTCTGTGCTCTGAAGGCAGGCTGCGCTCTCCAGCACGACATCAAGATAAGTCCAACCGAACGCCGTCTTAATTAGGAGGAGGAAATTATAATATTATGTTCAAGAACAAAGAGTCTCCAAAGAAAAATATGTGCCTGCATATCTGACAAAGATAAATTGGATTATTCAAAATACTCCTGGTGAAACGTTGCATTGTGCAACCAATTATCAATCTGTTTTATCTCCAGACCAGCTGGGCGTTTTTTTTTTTGTGTGCATGCAAGAGCTGCTTTAGTGATGATCTTAAGATGTCACTGTAGTGTTTATTTCAATTTTTTGAATGACTAGAAAGCAGCTAATGCAACCCACTGCTGAGAAAAAAGGGCTGGTGAGATGAATTTTATCCAGAGTTCTATACAATGCTAAACATCAAATGTCTTTTGGAGGGGATGTGGCGAAGGTTCATTCAAGTGTAGTTCGAAAACCCTATATTTTGTATGCTTGTTTAGATATATACAGACAGATATTAACACATTATTGACTCAGTTAATGGAAACCTGATCAAGGTGGCTTTGAGTTCTCTTCTGAGTAAGCGGGTCATAGTTCAAATAGCAATAAAGAAATGAATGGCAATGACATAAAACCATACTTTAAGTGATTTTCTGTTACAAATATTTGCTATATTTATATAGGTATTCAATAATTACTAATTTGGGGCCGTACATAATGACCATTTTCCCACAGACACAAAATGGTGCAAAATCTTGAGTACACTGCCCTCTGTGTCTATAGTGCCGGTCGAATCAGGAGAAAGAAATTGCATGCTCCACAGCATTTTACTAATCTAAGGTGGGATTATGGAGAATGAACTCCTATGAGTTCATTCAACAATTCTGTGGCAATACAGGAGGCTGACCAGAGAAATATACATTTTTGCTGTTCAAGGCTGGATTGTCTTGAAGCTTATAGGGGTGAAGGGAAAAGGGATAGGGTTTTGGATTTAGGCCACACCTTTTCCGATTGTACCTCAAGGCATAGGCAGCGGAACGTTGCTTGGTTTGGGGGAGGAGGGGCAGGAGCTCCATCCGAGCCCCAGTGGAATCCAGCTCCTGACTCTACCTCCACCTGGCGTTGTATTTTAAATCTTTGTGGCAGCCACTGCACAGCGTCAACGAGCAGGCCTACCCGTGGAAGTAGAATGAAGGGTTCTGGGACAGGTATGCTCACTGATGCTGTCCGGTGGCTGCCCTGAAGATATAAAGTACAACACCAGGAAACGGGTTGGAGGGGCGGGCACTAACGGTTGACTGCCAATCTTTGTGGAGGCCATGCCCCCTGTGGCCTCTCCCATTCCAAAGCCTATGGATCAAGGCATGTTACATTCAGATACAGTAGGTATTTCTTTGCCTTAGTCCTAATTAAGGGGCAATTAAGGGTTAAGGGGGAAAGGGAATTGGACTTGTAAATCGCTCTTTTTGTGGTTGCACAATCATAGTGGTTTACATATATATAGGTGCTTATTGTACAGTATATGTGGGGCAATGGAAGGGTGTCCTTGTGGGATCTGAACCTGATTTCTCAGGCTCTCAGGCCAGGATTCTAAAAAAAAAAAAAAAAAAAAAAGCGCGCTATAAAGCGATGGTCTGCTAACGCAGCCGTTTTCATAGCGAATTTAAAAAAAAGCGAGACATTTTCAAAAAATCACGCATGCAGATGAGGTTGGCAGACAGCAGCAACGATTTGCTAAGTTTGCATGCGCCCATCGCTGGTGAAAGCGATGGGCGCACGCACAGAAAAAAACACGTAAAAAAACCCCCAAAACACAAACACCACAGCAGCAGAGATGCCCACTCTCCCTGCTGCCAAGAGACCAGCCGCTGATTAGCCGCGGAGAGATGGGCATCTCTCCCGCTGCATCATAACACAGGCTTTCTAGCAGTCTCTGACACTGACCGGCACCTCTGGACCAGTCACTTATTTTTGTCACAAAACATCAATGCCGCTTTTAGAAAATGGCTCGGCATTTTTTAAGAATTCACCAGAGGGTTCATTTCAATGCTGAAGAGCCCATTTGCATGTCATTGTCAGAGACTGCTAGAAAGCTCGCTAGTGACAGAGATAATCCATTTTGATAATCCTCTGCTAAAATGCGTACAAGCTAATCGTTAGTAAACAGTTTAGCGATGGCGTTAAAGTTTCAACTCTTCCCCTCAGTCTGCTGTACTAATTATGAGGTTACTCCTGTATAATAGCAGAGAGTTCTGTCTTCCAATGACTGCATATTCCCTGTAACTGTCTATCACACAGCCATCGGATAAACAAGCTGGTATTTCAGGCTAGGATGTCCCGTGTGCAGACATACAAACGGAGCTGCGTGCAGCTGGAACATATGTAGGCAGTGCGCAGTAGGGAAAGAAACTATTGCAGCCATTGTGATAGTATCTCTTTAACAGTAACCAGAAGCAGCTCCAAAAAGTACTGCATTTCAACGTTTTTCCAAACGAATCAGAGAAAAAGGAATTAGGCTGGCATGAACTGGTTCATGGGAGTTTCTACAGAAAGACAAAAAAAAAAAGGCATTTTAACTCTTACCAAAAATAACTGAGGTATGTGGGCAAAGAGGAGGCCAGCCAAGTATATTCCCACTGTGAGCCATAGAAATCTATTCAGAGTAGAAACCTCATCAAGGTGAATAAATGTGACATATCTCGCTAGGTGAATAGACATCTGTGGGTGGCTACAGATCCTGACAGTGGATAGACAGTCTCCCTTCTTGTTCTAGACATACTGGGAGATATTCGTTCTTCGTGCTTAAGTAATTGAGTGCGCCTATAATATATTGCTGATCTGAAATTTTAAATATAGTACTCCTAAAAGTTCTTGCAAAATTGCAGGACCCTTTTCGTAAACCATGTTAGAGGGGCTGCTTTACAAAAACGTGGTAAGCATTAATGCATGTTTACCTCAGCAAAAAAAAAATAAATAAAAAAATTGCGCACTGCGGGGGCGTGCTTAGGTGTTCTGTGGTCATTTCTGGATGTGCGCATGCTACCCATGCACTAAAAAATAAATTTTTTTGTAGTAGGGGGGTGTCTGGGAGGAGGGTGGAGAGTGGTATGTTCTGTGCTAATCAGCACATTTTACATTGCTGTGTGCTGTCTGATTAGTGTTTAAACTCTATGAGCTCCTTTGGAAGGATGGGTAAAAAAAAAAATCAAATAAATAAATAAGTAAATTTTATATAGACTGCCTAAAGTTGGGAACCTACGTTGGCATGCCCAGCAGATATAGGTGCCTAACTTACCCACATTTTATGAAGCCAAGTTAGGCTTTTTTTACCACAGGCCACACCACTAAAAGTGAGTGTTGGAGCTTTTACTGCCACAGTCGGCGATAAAAAAGTCTAAAGCGGTTTCATTAAAGGGAGGGGGGTGTTAATTTTTAATAGGCTCAATCGTTGCTGCTAATTAAAAATTAGCACCTTGTAATTGATGCAAATTACTCTTCTTTACGAGTTATTTCCTGGAGGAAATGTCCATAGTCTGTTATTGAGAAAGACATGGGGGAAGCCACTGCTTGCTCTGGATCAGTAGCATGGAATGTTGTTACTCTTTGGGATTCTAGAATCTTGCGACTCTTTGGGAATTCTGCATGGAATGTTGCGTTTCGAAATCTTGCTTACTTTGAGATAATGGAATGTTGCTTCTCCTTGGGTTTTGGCCAGGTACTAGGGACCTGAATTGGCCACCGTGAGAACGGGCTACTGAGCTTGATAGACTATTGGTCTGACCCAGTAAGGCTATTCTTATGTTCTTATTAACCACCTTTTCATGAAGAGTTTCACCTGAAGCAGTTTACAATACATTGAATAGTAATCAAGTATTCTTAGGTATTTTCACTATCTGTCCTGGCAAGCTCACACTCTAACTGTAGTATCTGGGGCAATAAGAGAGTTATGTGACTTGCCCAAAGTCAAAGGAAGTAGGCTGGGATTGAACTTTCAGGTAGGTGCCTAATCCAAGATGCCTATCACAAAGTAGGCATGATTAGGGATAGTGCTGCCCGATTTGCCAATTTGAATCGATTCACTGATTCACATTGGTGAATCAATTTGAATCGATTCGTTGTCCAAGAAAATCGGACTCGCAGATTAAGCGATCCCCATCCTGGTGAGTTCTGACATACCTCTGAGGCCTAAAACAGCAGCGGTGGCAGCGCTCTGAATGGGCTGCTTTGTGGCCTTCCCCACTGGGATCTTCCCTCTGCCGCATCACCGATGATGTCATTAGTGATGCAGCAGAAGGAAATCCTAGTGGGGAAGGCCACGAAACAGTCCATTCAGAGCGCTTTTGCCGATCGGTGGGATTCTGCTGAACAGAGGGATGGGTAGGAAAGGAGAAAAGCTGCTGCTTATGGCACTATTTATAGAATATGGCCTTCTGTGTCTCAACTGTATCTCAGTTAAAATTCCTACTGCTTGAGCCATCAGCCAATCAAATTGCATTTAGCTATCTCAAGGTCTCCTGCTAATTGTCATACACACTGTTCTGTAGGCATGTTCTACTCTCATTGTACATGCTCAGCATAAATAGTTAATCAGCAGCATTTGCAGATTTTAAACAATCAGTGTTTTTTTTTTTATATCACTCCCCAGCACCCACACCTTCCAAACCTCTTTTCTTTAATTTGGACTTGTATAAATTCACCCTGAATTAAGAGTATTTTCCCCTGGGTCAAGCTTGTGAAGCAGGCTGTCTACTTCCATAAAGTCAACAATAGCGTGAATGCTGCAATTTTGGGTGGGCCCAGGCCCACCTGTCACAAGCCTATGATACGTGGATAGCTTTAGACAGCTGAATTTTATTGTAGCGATTTATCCAGACACCTTTTAATATAAACGGTTACAGGCGTTCTATTAGTTTTATCCAGTTTTTTGGAAAGATGTTGGCCTTATTATTTCTATTGTGTTATATATTGAGCCATTTTAGGCAGATTGAACTGTTTGACATGGATTTTCTATAATTGCTGCAAATGCTTAAATTGGCCAACATAAAGTCAAAGAGGTTCTTAGCTTCTGCATTCAAAAAAATTTGCTTGAAATAAAACATCAGCTGTTATGATCATCAGCATTGCCAGTATTTTATTTTATTGAAGCTTTAGTGCTTCAATGAAAATGGATTTTTAAGCTGTACCAGCAGAAATAATCTTGGACGGAAATCAGATGTGGAGCAATGATTATCTTGACTGTGATTATATATAATATAACATCCTTTAACCTTTGCTTCAGTTTAATCAGTGGAGCCACTAGGTAAACCCACTAGGGCCTCCAGTCTGTAGAATTTATGAGGCTTACACATGGTTCACTATAGGAAAATATCCAGTTCTTAGCATTTTTCTTGCCTTGCCGAAAAAGAAATTTGGACCAGCGGGGAGGGTGAAGCTGGAGGAGGGTATTCAATTCCTGACTTCTATCAACTGCCCTAGCTTCATCTCTCTTATCATGTGTTAGGTAGGTTCCATTCCCCTCTAATTTCCTGGGATTCTGTATAGCAGTGTCTCGCAAACTTTCCGGCCAGTGGCACACTAAATCCAGTGTGTGGAAGTGTGTGGACGTCGACGCGATGACTTCACGCGCATGTATGACATCATTGCGTCAACATCCGCCCATGCGCGGTGGCCCATCTGGCTGCGAGCAGCTTCGGTGGAGGGATCCGGAAGGTGCGGGGAGAGGAGAGATGCCGGCCAGGAGGAGAGTCATCTGCGCCGGCTGACTTGCTACAGGACGTGCCTCTCACTGGCATGGACGACTCTCCTCCTCGCTAGTGTGTCGCGGCATGCCTGAAATCTGAGGAGGCACACTGGTGTGCCACAGCATACAGTAGAGTGTATACTGTAGAGTGGTGTACCAGCCTGGGTAATTGAGGCCAAACCCTGGCAAAAATCTTCTCTTGGCTCAAACCCAAGCCCTGAAAATGAATTCAGTGAAAGCCTGAAGCGCTGGCTCTATTCTTGCCAATCAATTTCAAAACCCACAAACCAGATTCAGAACCAATACCACAGGCTCTGCAGTAATTACCATGCTACGTCTTATGAACTCTAGAAGGAAGCTCTCTTTGGCACAATGCAAGTACTTCGGCGAGCATTAGCAGCAAATTTGAGAGACTGACATCATAGTCTACACACCCTGGCTTAGGAGAGAGGCTCATTATTATCATGCTAAGCCCAGAAAATTGTTAACAGTTGAGGTGCAAAACTAACCCATCTGGAGACATTGCTCCCAAGAGATGTAGATCACATAAAACATTAAAGAACAAAAAAGATCTCCTTACATTTACAATTCATTGTTTACATACGTAAAACTGAAAAAAAGCCACGAGGAGTCAGTCCAAGGTCCACTTTGTCCAGCCTCTGAACTCTAACAGTGTCCAGTCTAGGTCAAATTCTTAGAAGATTCCCAAAAAGCTTTCTCAAGGCTACTGGGCTAATAATTTTTTTAATTGACGTTTCCTTCAAGAACCTGCCCATTCCTCCCTTGAACACCTTTATATTAGGGAGCTTGAACATATTCTCTTTTTTACAGTGTTTTAAAAAAAGCGGTTGTTCCCTTTTTAACTGTTCTATCCTACTCATAATTTTATAAACTTTACCACATCCCCTCTCAATCATCTTTTCTCCAAGCTGAAGAACTTTAACCTGCTTAAAAGTTTTTCATAAGGGAGGTTTTCCATCCCTTTTATTTTTTTTTTCACCCTTCTCTGAATCTACATCCTTTTTGAAATGGAAGGGATGCCGGTGGGATTGAGCGCAGCCTTGGATGCCCTGACGCAACTTAGTGAAACGCTGGCTGGCCACCGTTGGCTTGGACTGAGCAGACTTGCCACCTAACAGCAGTGTGGAGCTGAAATGGAGGTGTTCAGAGGAAGAAAGTAGTTTGAATGTAGAAGAGTGACATAGAAAGATAAGAATTGATGATGACTCTTCTGTAACATTTCAAACTGGCACTCGTGTACGCAGTTCTTGTACACGAGCGCAAAGCGATTTTATGATCGCTCCGAACACAGCGGTTAGTTTAGAAATTTTTGTGTGTAGCTGATAATGCACATATGGAGCGGTTAAAGTCTGGCTCCTAAGAGTTGTGATTCATATATTTATATCTTTAAAAATTCTTTAAGAAATTGAAAAATTGAAGAATAAAATAAAATTATTGAAAAATTGGAAAGGGAAAAATTAAATTAAGAAAAAAAGTTTGGAGGAATGGATGGAGGAGGGTTTTTTTTTTTTTTTTGCCGTTGAGGTAGCTCTGAGTTATGCCTGCATGAACTTAATGAGCAACGGCAGACTTGAGTCTGAGGCTTTTACCTCCTCCTGTATAAGATCCTCACAGCTTTTGCTGTACTTGGGATGCATTTTTGCATTTAAACACTGAGGCCCTCTTTAACTAAGGTGCGCTAACTGAGTAGCGCTCGCTAAACGCTAACGCGTGCATGTTAATCTATGGACATGTTAGCGTATAACGTGTGCTAATTTGATTAGCGCACCTTAGTAAAAGAGGGGGTGAGTGTATGAGCCAAACATAAGCTAATAATAAGAGTTAATAGAATCTATTCCTTTGGGAACAAGAGCATTTGGGTATTGAAGTTTTGAACCCCACTATTTACCCTTCTCCATTGAGAAGATTGACCATTTAAATCTATTCTCTGTTTTCTGGCTTTCAACTAAACTAAACTAAACTAAACCTCACGTTTATATACCACATCCTCTCCACGGAAGTGGAGCTCGGCACGGTTTACAAGAACTTAAAATATAAGAAGAGAAAGGAAAAAGTTTACATGAGTTTATATATAGAATGGAAGAGTAAGGGGAAAATAGAATTACATGTTAGAGAAGAGCCAAGTTTTCAGTTGCTTGCGGAATAGTTGGAGAGAGCCCAGGTTCTGCAACGGGATAGTAAGGTCGTTCCAGAGACCTGTGATTTTGAAGAGAAGAGATTTTCCCAGTTTACCTGCATAGAAAATACCGCGTAGAGAGGGGAAGGATAGTTTATATCTTTGGGCAGGTCTGGTGGAGTCAGGACTCGAGGAGTTAAAGGATAGTGGGATTAGGGGAGGAAGGATGCCGTGAATGATCTTAAAAGCCAGGCAGGAGCATTTGAAATGGATTCTGGAAATCACTGGGAGCCAGTGAAGATTGGACAGGAGTGGGGAGACATGGTCAGATTTGCGTTTTGCAAAGATCATAGAAACATAGAAGATGACGGCAGAAAAGGGCTACAGCACATCAAGTCTGCCCACTCTGCTTACCCACCCCCTGTCTAAGCCCTAATGATCCAATTTCCTTATCATGGCTGCAGTATTCCTTAACTTGGCTGCAGTATTCTGGATAAGCTGTTCTTAATCCATAATAAAACATTACCTCTTATCCCATGACTTCCTCAAAAGTCTTTCATGAGGTGATTTGTCAAATGCCTTTTGAAAATCCAAATCCACAATATCAGCTGGCTCATCTAATTTCACATGTTCATTCACCCCTTCACAGAAATGCAGTAGATTGGCAAGGCAAGATTTCTTTTGACTAAATCCATGTTGGCATTCTCTCATTAATCCATGCTTATGTACTGTATATATTCTACCTGAAAAGCTGTGAAAAATCTACTAAAAACTATGTAAAAAAACAAACAAACTTACGAAAGGTTAAAATGTGGTGGAATGCATATATCTTGATGGAATGCATTCTAGTGACATCACTTGTGTGTTCCAACCATGGAAGGGATCTCAGGATCTAAAAATATCCTTAAAAACATATGAACATATGAGGAACGTATGAAAACATGTTAAAACCAGTGACATCACTGGTGTGTTCCAACCATGGAAGGGATCTCATGATCTAAAAATATCCTTAAAAACATATGAACATATGAGGAACATATGAAAACATCTCAAAACCAATGACATTAATGGTGTGTTCCAACCATGGAAGGGATCTCATGATCTAAAAATATCCTTAAAAACATATGAACATATGAGGAACATATGAAAACATCTCAAAACCAATAAAAGTAAAATTGTGTGTGGTGTGCATATGGAGGACAAGGAGGGGGACGTTTGGATGCAATGTGGACAGAGTCATAATGTATGCATGCCCACATGTATTTTATATGCTAACATTTAGGCCTGTTCCTAAGCAGACTTAAAAATAAGTGTCAGCAATCTAGTTGTTTTCTCTGTAGGATTTATGCTGGTATTTTATAAGGATACAGAGGCACCTAAATGCTTTTATAAAATAAGCAAAGGTAGACACCTTCCCACGCTATTACGCTAGATGCCCTGTTATAAAATGACCCTCTCATAGTATATCAATGTTAAACTGAACAGAATGTAGCCTAATAGTTTCATAGTTTATTTAAAATCTGATTACACACCTATCAAAATTCTAGGCGAAAGTACAATATTGCTAAAAATAGGGGTACAATAGTTTAAAACACAAATATCTTCAGCCCAAAGACAAACCATACAGATTATACATTGAAAGGAGGTAGGAACTACAATAAAGTTAAGAAAAGAAACATATAAGGAACAAACAAAAGGGAGGGGAAGACACATTTTGTGCTGCAAAGATTCTGTTAAAAGAAAGAAAAGAAACAGGATAAGGTGAGTCTCTTAACCCTCCATTGTAGCAGGCACAAAATAAGTACCTTTACACAACATATAAACTGCTTTGATTGTAACCACAGAAAGGCATTACATCAAGTCCCATCTCCATCCATTTGGGATTTATTTAATTAACAGTCATAGGGCTAGATTCACTAAGCAAACCCGTCGGTTTGCGACCCGATTGTACTCCGGCCCAATTCATTTACCTCTCTGCCGATCCACGCATGCAAATGAGGGGGAACGGCATGCAAAGTAGGCAGGGACGCGATTCACTAAACAAACCTTGCAAACCGACTGGGGCTGGCCGGTCAACACAAGAAGGAGACTGCTGGGGACTAGTCGCAAACGCTCTTTCCCACTCTCCAGCTCCACTGCCACCCTACTCTCTGCACTGTTCTCTGCACGCCCTGCTCTCTGCTACCCCAATCTCACTGCCTTTACTCTGCAGAAGCCCTGGGGCCGGATTATGGAGGAGAGCAGTGGATGTTGGCCACATTGCTTTTCGTTTAGGGATTGTTTAGCTCCTCTCGCCGCCCTGCTCTCTGCTCTTCTCCTGCCTTTCAGCCCTGCCTTTCAGCCTCACCACCCCGACTCTCCTCTTGCCACCCTACTCTCTGCCCTGACTCGTTGCCCTGCTCTCTGCCCTGAATCCAAACTCCCCCTGCTCTCTGCTGCCTCGACTCTCCTGCTCTCTGCCGCCTTCCCGGCAGTGCAAGTCTATGTGTTTAAAGCGGGGCTGCACTATGCAGTGCAGCCCCGCTTTAAACCTGCAGGCTCGCACTGCAGGGAAGGCGGCAGAGAGCAGGAGAGCCAATGCCAGTGAGTTGGCCTTTTAAAAAGGCTGCTGCCGCCGGGGATCGCCCTTCAAGAGAACTGATGGTAGTTGAAAAGATAGCAGGAGAGTCGGGCCCCCCCCCCTAAAAAAAATCCAAAACCAAAAACGCAGCAAAAACAAACACCGAATGCATGCGCATGCCATCTACAGGGAAATCAGAAGGTTTGTGCATGCGTCAGTATCGCGCACTAACGATCTGTGCGGTTGGAGGGGGCATTCCTCCGATCACCCTGAATTTAATTTTATTGTTTTGGGAATTGGTCTGGCCTGTACGGATCAGCCATGGAGAGTCAGGTAAGCGAATCTAGTCCTTAGAACTTAAGCGGGTTACAATAATACATACTTAAAATCAACACACATCTAAACATAATGGGGTCCTTATACTAAGGCGCGCTAACCAATTTAGTGTGCGCTCACTGATTTAACGTGTGCTAATTGATTTAGTGCACCTTAGTAAAAGGACCCCAATGTAAAATCAAACATATTTCATCTATTTCTTATTAAACAGTACCTCATACCTATTTTTAAAAAAAGCATCCAGAAGCTTCTTAAAATGCTGAATGTCATCCATTAGCCTTAATTGTCCAATCAGGATATCCCAAAGATTCACCCCAGCTACTGAAATATGACGCTATACTAAAATGTACGCAGTTTGCTACTATTATGAAATTATTCTTAATCCGGCTTACCCTAATGATCTTGTTACAATGACTGACAGTCCCTAATTTTGAAAGGGTTTTATTATACAAATAAGCAGATTTAGCAGTTTCACAAACTTTATGAAGGGCTATGATAAATACATTTGTAAATAAGATGAACAATGCTGAATTACGGATTGCTGTTGGATGATTTTTGTATCTTAAAATGCGCATTTTCCTCTTCTATCAAGCTAATTATTTTTACTCAGTACACTAAAAATATTTAGCTGCTGTCTATCTGTCACATTTATATTCCACGTTCCATAGTATTAGATCCAAAGAGGTTCACAATTGATTTAATCATAAATGTCAAATGTTTCCAGATTTATTTTCAGGGCTTATACTGTTAACTGTCTCTATTTTCGAATAAGAGGGTTTTAGCCTTAACACACCTGACCAATCAAGCATTTTATTCTCAGGAGAAGCTGAAAAAGAAGAAGCAGCGGCAGAAAATCACTTGAAAATATCTGGAAAACCCTTTGGTTCCAGAAGGAGTTTTGAAAAGGTGGACCCAAGGTCGGCCAAGTGCTAAATGCTGCTTCTGAGTCTCCTGTCAATCCCTTGATACTTAAGTTCATGCAGTAAGTTGATTAGACCAAATAGAGTTGACTGCTTTAAAAATGACTTGCAGTGGGCTGTGGGCCATCTGTTAAACTCATAGAAATATGCCTTTTAGAAGAAAGCAGAAGCGTACGTGGTTTTTTTTTTAGTTTCCTGTAGAAGAAAACATATTCAAAGTGGCCAACTATATTTAAATGCTAAACACTGCCAAATGATTTTAAGGAAAAGATTTCCCCAAAGACTTAAAAGTCCTTTATAACTTGTTAAAAGTAGGAGTTAAATAATTGATTCTGATGCCACGACTGATGCACATATGTCACTCTGTAACAAGAAAGAGATTTGAGTGGGAAGGAGAGGAAGAATTGTAGCAGGGATAAGCAATTCCGGTCCATTTGTGCTACACGAAGATCGATTTTAGAATAACCCGAGTTTATTTATTTATTTGGTTTTAGATCCCGTCTTCCCAGGAGAACTCAGAACGGGTTACAGGTTTACATACAGAACAAAGCATGGTGGCTGACATTGTATTATATATGCAAGCATAGCATGGCTATGAATAAGATGCATCTAATATAATAAAGCCCTAAGCGCGCATGCGCACTCCCACCTGCGTGTTCCCGTTTTCCGTGAGCTGTAGGGACCCGCAGGTAGGAGTGCGCATGCGCGCGGCGGAGCGGAGCCTGTCGGATGCAGCGGCTCTTGCAGTCTGAAGGATGTGAACTGGCCAGGGCAACGTCTCTCTCTCTATATCACCTACAAAATTGGTGTTTAGCGTTATTCTATAAACTACCTCTGGATTTAGGCATGGTTTATGGAATCACATTGTGGTCGTCCACACAACTAATATTTAAGCACATGCATTTATGCCAATGAAAACCAGACCTAAATGCCTGCACCTAAGTTGTGCGCAGATCAGGAGCATCCTATAATAGTGTGCCTAGGTTTTAGGAATGCCCGCGACCCACTCATGCTCCTCCCCTGGCCATGCCCTCTTTTGAGATCTGTGCATTAAAATTTACGCACTTTCAATAAACATAAGTTAAAAAAAAAAAGAAAGTTGTGTGCATAAAGTCTAATTAGTGCCAGTAATTGCTTGTTAATTGGCAATTATCAGCGCCGATTGGTTTGTTAATCAATTAAGTTGCAAATGCGAATCTGCAATGCGCACAGATTTGCACACACGCCTGTGGGCACAGTATATAGAATCGGAGGGATAGGGCTAGATTCAATAAATGATGCCCAAAGTTAAGCACTGGGATGATCAGTGCTAAGCTAATATTCGGTCTAGGGCGCTCTACATGGAACGTCCTTTTTAAAATACAGTGGAACCTTGGTTTATGAGCATAATTTGTTCCAGAAGCAAACCAAATTGCTCGTATATCAAAGCAAGTTTCCCCATAGGAAGTAAGGGAAACTGCTTTGATTGGTTCCACCTCCTCCCCCCCCTCCATGAGGCTACCGGCGCTGCTCCATTCTCCCCCCCCTTGAGGAATCCGACGCTGTTCCAAACCCCTCCCCGTGATCCAGCTTCCCCCCTCCCCCCCGCTCGCGTTGCCCCCCTCCACCGCGATCCTATTTTCCCCCCTCCCGAGCAGTCAATGACACCCTTTACCCGACTTGGCACCAGTGCCGTTGCCCGAAGATCCTCCCTCTTCTGGCGCGGCTGGGCGGTGCGTCGGAGATTCTCAAAGCCAGTCCAGCCCAGCCCAGACCAGAAGAAGGAGGATCTCCAACGCACCTCCCAGCCCAGGCCACGCCAGAAGAGGGAGGATCTTCGGGTACCGACACTGGTGCCAAGTCGGGTAAAGGGTGTCATTGACTGCTCGGGGGGGGGGAAGTAGGATCGCGGTGGAGGGGGGGGGCAATGAGAGTGGGGGGGATGCCGGATCGCTGGGGGGGGATGCCGGATCGCCGGGGGGGGCGCTCGTACAGCGAGGCAAGCTCGGTTTACGAGGCACCAAGTTTGCAAATGTTTTGCTCGTCTTGCAAAACACTCGCAAACTGGTGCACTCGTAAACCGAGGTACCACTGTACTAGCTTAGCATGCACGTCACGCCTAACTTTGGGTATTAGTACTTATGCTTGCAAAGTCTGATCTAAATGCTGGCACCCCACTAATGGCAGTTAGGAGTATAAATCACATTCTGTAACATTGTGACTAAATTCTGGGAATGCCCCTGACCTGAATAATATTCAAAGGAAAAGAGCAGAGCAGACCTGGTCTTCAAACCACTTTAATAGCAACCAATCATAGAAAACCACACACAAAACAGTCCTATCTATTATAGGCTTCTGGCAAGTCATGGACTCGACACAGACCGTATTTTGGTTATAATGCCTGCATCGGGAGTCGCAAAGGAAAAAAAACCTTACTGGGACTGTAAAGTAGAGTTTATCTGAAATTAGTTCCCTGCTATCATGCAAGCCAGTTCCAAGACAGAAGAGTATCAAACTACAGCCAGACTCACAAACAGCCACGACGGAAAAATTAGATGCATGCGCAATTCTACTATTTCAAATACACCATCTCCCACCCAGGTTCCCGCCGTCTCCACAGCCCCAAGGAGCATTAGGCATCTGAGCCAATCAGTGGCCTTAGGCCCCTCCTCATGCATCACATGATGCACCGGGAAGGGAAGGCCCACCATTTTGGACTGGCGGGTCTCCGAGTGGGATGGACTGAGCATCCCTCCTGCTCCAACTTCCTTGAAAGGTACGGGAGGGCTCGGGGGGTGGGGGGTTTGGGGGACCTCAGGTGGCAGAAGGGAATGGTCATCCCTCCTGCTTTTATGGGGGGGAAAAGGGGGGGAAGGGGATGTTTGGGGTGGCGCCTGGTGCGGGGATGGGCAAGAGGGAGTGGGCATCCCTCCTGCTGTTTTACTGCCATGGGGCGGGTCAGCATGGCAGGAGGTAATGGGCGTCCTTCCTGCCATTTTTTCTTACACAGGGGTGGGGAGAATGGCAGGAGAGAATGGACATCCCTCCTGCTGATTTTTGCTAGCATGGGTGGGGTGCCACGCTCGTTGGGAGTTGTTGGGGAGGGATGTCATTGAACGGGGGGGTGTCTTTTTTTTTTAATGGGGCAGGTATTGTGCATGTGTAACACACACACAGAGCCATTCTGATCTGTATGTATTGCCCCCCCGGTACAGTAGATAAAGCATACTTGTTTCTAAGGTAGGAGGGGTGTGCCACTAAAGAAATAATCGGTTTATTTCCTGTCCTGCTAGATCAGGGGTAGGAAACTCCGGTCCTCGAGAGCCTTATGCTAGTCGGATTTTCAGGATTTCCCCAATGAATATCCATGAGATCTATTTGCATTCACTGCTTTCAATGCATATTCATTTGGGAAATCCCGAAAACCCAACTGGAATACGGCTCTCGAGGACCGGAGTTCCCTACCCTGTGCTAGATCAGGTGGGGGCCTGTGAGTGTTTGATCTCTGTCTGCAAACAGATTGGGCAACGCCTACTAAGGACTCAATTTAAGCTCTTTATTCTTTGTGTATACTCTGGTACGCCTTTTTAGGGGGATCAGGTAGAAGGATCTTTAGGAAGACAAACTGGCAACTTGTGCCATTTCGGCAGAGATTTTCAGTTTGCTGGCACAGTGTTACATGCAGCATCTGATAGCACAGAAACTCTGTGCCGTATAGCACAGCTGTATATGATGAGCATCTGACATACAGTTAAAGTGTGGTAGCAGCAGAAATTAACCATACTTTAGCAAACATGCCTTTCAATTATTTCAAATACTGAGATATTCACTTTTCTTATCTAAACAATCCATCCCAGCTTCCTCAAATAAATAATGATTTTTTTTGAGTAAAGGTAGCATATTTGATTGGGAGAGAAGATAATTTGGGCCTACAGAGATTTTAAAGCTGGCTTGTCCAAGTTCAATCATTCAGGGCCCCAGGTAGGCCAGGTTTTCAGGATATCTAATGAATATCCATGAGAAAGGTTTGCATATCCACTACATCCACTGTATGCAGATCTCTCTCATCAATATTCATTTTGGAGACTGAACCTTCAGAAAGATTTAACCAGGATAGTCCTAAAATGGCCAATGGCATAAATACACAAGAATCTTCAACCACTGTTTGGCTGTGAATACACAGTTGGGAATCCATACCGAATGAATCAGTAATAGTTATTCCAACTAAACAAAGTATTCTAAACAGATCTTCAGACTGCCAGTTTGAGTATATTACTCAAAATTTCTATCTGAAATCCTCATTGATCTGTTATTAATTTCATGTCTGTTTCGTCAATACTTATATAATGCAGTTTTAACTACTAATTTAGTGCATATGTATACTGTGGCTTATGTAAAGTTTATTATTCATTTTATTAAACTTATCTTTTAATTGTGGGAGCTCAGAATGGTTTACATGAATTTATTCAGGTACTCAAGCATTTTTGGGCATGCAATCTATCTAATATACCTAGGGCAATGGGGGAATTAAGTGATTTGCCCAGGGTCACAAGGAGCACTGTGGGTTTGAACCCACAACCTTTAACCACTGTGCCACACACTCCCCTAACTGGGCCATGTTTGAACTGTCCCACACAGGGCCACTATAGGGGTGGAGTTGGGGGAGGAACCAGTAATTATGTGTGTGCTGCTGGCACTGAATATTGGCTGACACTCACATAACTTCTGAGTCCTGGACTAAGTGTGCTGATCCCTCTTCCAATTCTCCCTCCATCCCTTCCATTCCCCCCCACATATCAAGATCATCCTTCCTCCCTTCTATCTCCTGAAGCATATCAAGATCTAACCTTCAGGATCTCAATCCCTCCCCCATCCCTTGGAACAGCAAAGCTCCTCCTCCCCAGATCATAGCCAGCTTACCTGCCCCTTTCCTAGTGGCTCAATGGGGAAACAGGCAGAAGCGATGCCCACTGACACCTGCCTAGAT
The DNA here is from genome assembly GCF_902459505.1 of Geotrypetes seraphini. NCBI lineage: Eukaryota > Metazoa > Chordata > Amphibia > Gymnophiona > Dermophiidae > Geotrypetes > Geotrypetes seraphini. The sequence continues at coordinate 274,222,873 of NC_047087.1, read as the reverse complement.
GGATGTCTCCTTAAAGTGGATGTTGCAACCTGTATTGGCAGGCTAGCAGTATTCTGTATTTAAATTTTTTATTGATTTTTATAAAAAATTATCTTACAAAAAGTGTAACAGATTATTAATCAATAACATTCTTGAAAAGCACTTATGTACTATACATGAATACCAATAAAACAATCCCCCTCCCCTTCCCTCCCTTCTTTCTGGATTTGTATGTAGAATATAAAATTTTTAATATGGTAGGTATACATTGCTATTAAAGTATTTTAATGTAAGAATCTAATGGACCCCAAATTCTTATAAATCTTTGTGATTCATTTATTTTTCCTGCAAGCATTTTCTCATATCTGTAATACAGACATAGGGTCTCCAACCAAAACGGCATATTCAACCTCTACCATCGTTTCCAGTTCTTAGTAATCATTTGCAAAGCCACACCTGTCATGATGAGAAGAAGTTTATCTTTGGAACTATTTAGCGGTCTATTTGTCATAACTGAGGTACCAAACATTATAATTCATATGATAATGGAATTGGGACTTCAAGAATCAAATTTATTTTATTCCATATGGACTTCCAGAATCTGAAGTACCGCAAGGCTGCCACTAGAAGTCATGGCAGCCATATTGTGCAAGGAACCACAACTGGCAGGAGCAAGTGGACATTGTTCCTGCCCATAGGACCCCCACTTCACCAGCAAAGATTAAAAAGGTAGGCCTGGGAGGGACTATGGAGTTTGAGGGGATAGGGAGGGCCTGGTCATGGATACCATAGGGCTCCAGGAAAAGGAGGACGGATTGAGACATCTGGTGACCCTAGTTAGGGACGTACAGTCCTTGTGGTAGAGAGAAAGGGATGGAGATCAGGTTTAGAGGAAGAAGGAAATATTTAACCAGGGTCTGCATAAGTGTTTTATGTGGGTCTCACTGAAAATTAGCCAGGGCTCACATAAGTTTCAGTGGCCTATGTAGTTTGACTTAGTATCAGATAATTAATTGCAGTTCACAGAAATTGAGGGACAACAAAGAGTGGAGTCTTGATAATGATTCAAACGTGGTAGTCGAGAGTACAAAAATTCTGTAATAATTGACTTGGAAAATGTCTTTGTTCTTTTAAATCAAGGCTTTTTTGAACTGGACCTAACATGGGCTATGTTTCGCCAACACAGAACCTTCTTCAGGGTTTGTGTAGTCAAATAAAACAAAATATGTTGAATAACAAAAGTTGGATAAATAGCTATCTGATTCTGGAGAAATATTTCTCTTAATCGAAGATAAAACGTCATTGATCCGAACATGGCTAGATGCCGTCGTGAGAAGTAGGCACATTTGGGTCACGTCAATAAAAGATTTAAAAGAACAAAGACGTTTTCCAAGTCACTTATTATATGCTTATAGTACTCTTGACCACCACGTTTGGATCATTATCAAGACTCCATTCTTTGTATTCCTTCTCTTGTTTCTGCGAAGAATTTGTTCTTTTTTATGCAGTTCCCAGAAATGGCCAAGTAAGGAATATCTGGGGCTTATCCTGCTTCTAGAGGTCAGTGTTTAAAAGAAAGCTGACTGCTGCAGGCTGAATAAATGATCTGATATTATTTACTGCACAGCTCATTTTATGCAATGACTACTGAGGTAGATAACTCATTAATAGCATTAGTATGCACTAAGGGCTTAAAGACATTGTATTAGAAAGCTTACTCTTCCTGTGGGTGAGAGCAGTGACATGATGTCAGTACTGAAATGATATAAGGTGAACAGTGCTGAAATAACAGTTTGCAGGTTGAGGAGTTTCATTTTGATCTTTTAATTTTATTCATTTACTTTTATTTTGTTTTGTTATTGCCTATTGTGGATTTTAAATATGTACTAAGGGCGCTAGCAGTTTTAATGCACGCACTGGATTAGCGCGCGCTGGCTGAAAATCTACTGCCTGCTCAAAAGAACATAAGAACATAAGCAGTGCCTCCGCCGGGTCAGACCATAGGTCCATCCTGCCCAGCAGTCCGCTCCCGCGGCGGCCCGAACAGGTCACGGCCTGTCTGAGTCACCAGAAGGGGCCCCCTTGCCACCTTGGTTTCCCATTGAGTCCTATCTTCCCATCGAAGTCCTAACCCTCCGGTCTTGCACATGCACGACCTGGTTGGATTTCTATACTTATTACCTAGTTAGCTTTCTATACCTGTGTTACATCCCAGCACCTCTCTCAGTATCCCACGATCCCCCTATCCCTCAGGAATCCGTCCAATCCCTGTTTGAATCCTTGTACTGTACTCTGCCTGATCACTTCCTCCGGTAGCGCATTCCAAGTGTCCACGACCCTTTGTGTGAAAAAAAACTTCCTTGCATTTGTTCTGAACCTATCTCCCTTCAGTTTTTCCGAATGCCCCCTCGTGCCTGTTGACCCTTTCAGCCTGAAGAATCTGTCCCTATCCACCCTCTCTATGCCCCTCATGATCTTGAAGGTCTCTATCATATCTCCCCTGAGCCTCCTTTTTTCCAGAGAGAAGAGCCCCAGCCTATCCAACCTCTCGGCGTACGGGCAGTGTTCCAGCCCTCTTACCAGTTTTGTTGCTCTCCTTTGGACTCTCTCAAGTACCGCCATGTCCTTCTTGAGGTACGGCGACCAATATTGAACGCAGTATTCCAGATGCGGACGCACCATCGCTCGATACAATGGCATGATGACTTCCCGCGTCCTGGTTGTTATGCCCCTCTTTATGATGCCCAGCATCCTGTTGGCTTTTTTCGAAGCTGCTGCGCACTGTGCAGATGGCTTCAGTGATGCATCCACCAGCACACCCAAGTCTCTCTCAAGACTGCTGTCTCCCAACAATGCCCCTCCCAATTTGTAGTTGAACAACGGGTTCTTTTTCCCTATATGCATGACCTTGCATTTTTCCACGTTAAAGCGCATTTGCCATTTGTTTGCCCAGTCTTCCAGCTTGTCCAGGTCCCTTTGCAGGTCCTCACACTCCTCCCTGGACCTAACTCTGCCGCACAGTTTGGTATCGTCTGCAAATTTTATAACCTCGCACTTTGCCTCCTTTTCCAGGTCATTGATAAATATGTTGAAAAGTAACGGCCCCAGCACCGATCCTTGTGGCACACCGCTCGTGACTCCCCGCCAGTCAGAGTATTGTCCCTTTACTCCGACCCTCTGCAGTCTACCCGACAACCAGTTCTCGATCCATCTGTGCACATCCCCTCCCACCCCGTGGTTCCACAGCTTCCTAAGCAGCCTTTCATGTGGCACCTTGTCGAAAGCCTTTTGAAAATCAAGGTAAATGATGTCTATAGGTTCCCTATTGTCCACCCGACTGCTTATTCCCTCAAAGAAGTACAGAAGGTTCGTTAAGCATGACCTTCCCTTACAGAATCCATGCTGGCTTGTGTGTGTGACATTCGCCAATTTCCAGTCCTCTGGTACCTCTCCAGTTTTCAAGGATAGGTTGCAAACATGCTGGATTGTGCCCACTATTTCTTGTCCTAGTTCTTTCAGAACCCTTGGGTGGATCCCGTCCGGGCCCGGCGATTTGCCGCATTTTAACCTGTCTATCTGCCTGAGGACATCCTCCTTACTTACCTCTATGTGTTCTAATTTTTCAGCCTGTTCCCCACTCATGAGCTCCTCCGAGTCCGGTATATTAGATGTGTCTTCTCTCGTGAAAACCGACGAGAAGAACGTGGCGGTAGCGGCTAGCGCATGTGGCAAATTAGCACGCGCTATTCCGCACATTAAGGCCCTAGCGTGGCTTTGTAAAAGGAGCCCTAAGTTTAAACTGCTTCGAATATTTATTTATTATTTATTTAAAATTTTTTTATACTGTTTACAACTAAACAGTTAACAAGATATACATACATAATCTTAAAACATGGTAAAGTAAACATACAAAGAAATCTTAAAATTCATAGCTAAAAGATACTACTATAAATTTGCCTAAAATCAAAGCTTAAAATAGATAAAAGTTAATAAGATGTCATGAATACAGATTAATATCGTAACTCAGGATCATAAAAAGTATGACTAAAAGAAAGCATCAACAGATAGCTGGGTTTTAAGTAATAGAGTTGCGGTATATAAATATTAAATCATATCAAATTCTGGATAGTGTGACCAAACTTGTTTGTGCAAATCTGAGCACATTGTCAATTTGTGTGTGCAACTTAATTGTTTAACAAGCTAATCAGAGCTGATACTTGGCAATTAACAAGTAATAATTGGCACTAATTAGAAATTGCCTATACAAGTTTCTAAGCATATTCAGATTTGCACATAAATTCTAGTGTGTGAATCTCAAAAGGGGGTGTGGCCAGGGGAGGAGCAAAGATGAGTCATGGGCATTCCTAAAAGTTAGGCATTCTGTTATAGAATATGCCTTATTTGCACACAGCTTAGCTAGAAGGATGCTAGGGGTGCATAGGGAGAGGTATGGCCAGTAGGAAAAAGGAGGTATTGATGCCTCTGTATAAGACTCTGGTGAGACCAATTCTGGAGGCCGCACCTTCAAAAAGATATAAAACGGATGGAGTCGGTCCAAAGGAAAGTTATGGAAAATGGTTCATGGTTTTCATCATAAGGCGTATAGGAACAGACTAAAGATCTCAATATGTATACTCTGGAGGAAAGGTGGGAAAGGGGAGATATGATAGAGACATTTAAATACCTATGTGGCATAAATGTGCATGAGGCGAGTATCTATCATTTGAAAAGAAGCTCTGGAATGAGAGGGCATAGGATGAAGTTAAGAGGTGATATGCTAAGGAGTAATCTAAGGAAATACTTTTTTATTGAAAGGGTGGTAGATGCATGTAATATGAGTCTCCCGGTAGAGGTGGTGAAGACAGACTGAATTCAAGAAAGTGTGGGACAGACATGTGTGATCTCTTAGGGAGAGGAGGAGATAGTGGATGCTACAGATAGGCAGACTGGGTGGGCCATTTAGCCTTTATCTGCCATTGTGTGTCTGTGTTTCTAGATATTTAGGCCTGGTTTTCATTGGCTCAAATGAGTGCGCCTAAATGTTAGTTACATGTATAAGCATTAAACATGATTCTAGAAACTGCATGTAACTTTGGAGGCATTTTATAGAACTGCATTAAGTGTCGCTCTTTTCGGTGCTTATTTTTTTAGGCATTATATATAGAATAAGGCCCTAAATACTCATAGAAACCCCCACAGTGATGATACATGTAGAAAAGATTTAGGATCTAAATGATTCTAAATTATTAGATTGATGCAGAATACATAAAATAATAGAGTACAGTCTTGATTATTTGACCTTCTCTAATTTGACATCTGACCTTCTCTAATTTGACCACCCTGATGACACCATTGTGTTGCCATTAAGAAACACACAAGTTCTCTTCCTGTTTCCAGCTTCACATAAGAACATAAGAATTGCCGCTGCTGGGTCAAACCAGTGGTCCATCATGCCCAGCAGTCTGCTCCCGAGGCGGCCCGTAGGTCAAAGACCAGTGCCCTGAGTCTAACCTTACCTGCGTACGTTCTGGTTCAGCAGGAACTTATCTAACTTTGTCTTGAATCCCTGGAGGGTGATTTCCCCTATAACAGACTCCTGAAGAGCGTTCCAGTTTTCTAAAACTCTCTGGGTGAAGAACTTCCTTACGTTTGTACGGAATCTATCCCTTTTTAACTTTAGAGATTGCCCTCTTGTTCTCTTCACCTTGGAGAGGGTGAACAATCTGTCTTTATCTACAAAGTCTATTCCCTTCATTATCTTGAACGTTTCGATCATGTCCTTCTCAGTCTCCTCTTTTCAAGGGAGAAGAGGCCCAGTTTCTCTAACCTCTCACTGTACGGCAACTCCTCCAGCCCCTTAACCATTTTGGTCGCTCTTGAACTTGGTTGAACTTGGAGTGTGGAGAGTTTCTAGTTTTGGTTCTGCTGTCTCAATGTCTGCTTCAAACTGTTATTGATTGAGAGAATACAAAATGATGAGTTTGTGAAATGGGGCTCCAATTGTGTTGCTCAGTTCTGCATTTCTGTTCATTTTGCCTGGCATAGAAGACTAAACTAAACTAAACCTTAAGTTTATATACTGCATCATCTCCACGGATGTTGTGGAGCTCGGCACGGTTTACAAGAACTTAAAATATAGAAAGAGAAGAAAAAAAATAAAATAAGGTGTACATTAACTTATATATAGAAGAGAAGAGTAAGGGGGGATAGAATTACATTTTAGTGAAAAGCCAGGTTTTCAGTTGCTTGCGGAATAATTGGAGGGAGCCTAAGTTCCGCAGCAGGGTAGTAAGGTCGTTCCAAAGTAGCGACTCAATCGCTGTTGGCCAATTCTCTGGCCGATTTTCTGACTGCGATTGATTCACTATTAAGTTTGCATGCAAATGATTTGCATGGAGGTGCAAATCATTTGCATGCAAACCCACTGACTCAATCGCTCAGTCTTAGCCATAGCTCTTCCCCCTTGTATCCGGGATACAGAGGGAGCCTAAGGGAGTCCCTGTTTGGCTCAGATGCCTAAGACCACACCCAAGGGGAGGGGTTTGAGGCATCTGAGCCAATCAGGACCTAAAGTCTCTCCCCGTGCATCAGATGATGCACCGGGGAGGGGCTTAAAGCCAGCCTTGCAGACGGCGGCTGGCGGAGGAGCAGAAGGGACTGATTGAGCACCCTTCCTGCTCCCAACTAAAGGTACCAGGGAGGAGGGGGGCTGAGGGAGGAGGGGGGCCTGAGGGAGGGTGGCCTCCACTGGCAAGAGGGAGTGGGCTACCCACCTGCCATATTTAAGTTCATTAGTAGCGGGGGGGGGGAAATTGTCCAGTGGCAGGAGGGAGTGGGCATCCCTCCTGCCATTTTTTTTTGTTCGGGGAGGGAGGGGTGCTTTGTCGGGGTGGAGGCGCTTTGTCATGGGTCATTGGTGAAGGCTGCGGTAGACTTTTTTCATTTTTTTTAAATTGGGCAGATATTTTGGTGTGTAATACATGCAAAATATCTGTGCCATTGCAAAAAAAAAAAGAAAAAGAAAAAAACAGGCAATCTGATCAGAAAAAACCCGATGCTAAATAGCCAAGCGATGTAAGTGAATCAATCGCTTGGCTATTTTGCAATGGGTTTTACTAATTTGCATGGCTAGATCAGAAAATGGGCGATCTGATTTGTGAATTGGATCAGTTAGCAGCGATCATTTCTAAATCTATGAAAACAGGTTTAGCGACGATCGCTAACTTTAGTGAATCTAGCCGTTGGTCTGACATTTTTGTTCACATTGCCTCTATACAAATACCTAACAGGACATGAAATTGGAGGAGCAAGGGTATCTAGAGCAGAGGAGATAATGGCATTATAGGAGAGGATGGATTAATTGACAATGTTGTGTGATATAATAGTTAAGGAGAGGGATTAGACAGAAGTGGAAAGGGCTCTGGGGTCAATAACCTGAAAGTTTCTGAATATGTTGGTGGTTATTGGCTGGATCTGGGGGGGGGGTAGGGTGATGAATAGTGAGTGTTAAGAGGTGATGGTCAAAGAGGGGGAAGGGTAGTACTGCAGAATATGGTGGTTGAGTAGTTGAAGGAAAGAATTCGGTCTAGGCAGTGCTATTTCTGGTGTGTGGGGATGGTGGAGCACAAGAGATTGTATGAGGATGTTAGGGCAAGGAACTTAGAGGCAAAGGAGTTGGAGGGGTCATTGACATGGATGTTGAAGTTACTGAGGATGAGGGAAGGGGATGAGGGTTTGAGGAAGAAGGGGAGCCAGGAGTCAAAGACAGTGAGGAAGGAAGAGTGTGTGTGTGTGTGGGGGGGGGGGAGGTTAGTAGATGAGTGACACTTGGAGAGGTAGGGGAGCAAAAAGATGGATGGAATGGGCTTCAAAGGAGGAAGAACGTTGAGATTGTGGTGGGAGAAGGGGTTGAAATTTGCAAGAAGGTGAGAATAGTAGCCCTATGCCTCCTCCTTGACCAACCAGGCAGCGCATGTGGGAGAAAAGGTAGCCTCCATGACTTAGGGCAGGGCTGAGGTAGAGTCATCAGGGCAGATCCAGCTCTCTGTTAATGTGAGCAAATGGAGATATCGAGAGATTAAGACGTCATGTATATAGGCAAGCTTGTTGGGAATGGAGTGGGTGTTCCATAGGATACAAGAAGAGTGGGGGAGGGGAGAGGAATAGAACTAAGGTTGGTGGTAATGCGGGTTGGCCCATAGGAGTAAGGTGGACCATAACAGTAGGCTTGGAGTTGGTTGGGAGGACCAGGATTGGGGTTGATGTCCCCAGCAGAGAGGAAAAGAAGGAGGAAGAAGATACAGGTGAGGGTAGGGGAGATGAGAGGGCACCTGCTGCTGTAACGTGAGTGAGGTGCACCAAGGGAGAGAGAGGATGACTGAATGAGAGAGAAAGTGTAGGATCTTTAGAGAAGAGGTCGAGGAGAAGAGGAAGAGAGAGGTTTAAAGAGTGAGGGGTGAAGTGTTAAGGTATTCAGTGGCTTGGGGAGAAGGGAACGATTGGGGATGGTTAATATCAGCAGGAAGGGGAATAAGGGAGTCATAACAGTGGAAGGGGAAGGGAAACCGGGAAGAAGCTTGGTTGTGGACCAGTCTAGAGAGCAGAGGGACGTGTGCGAAGGTAGTGTATCAGTGTTGTAAAAAGGGGTAAAAATGTTCTGAAAAGGATCACTCTTAATTGTGCAGTTTCTTTTAAATCACCTTGACATGTGATTCAAGGAGTGGAGGAGGGGAGACAGTACAGAGCATGTGGGCAAGGCAAGAGGGTTTCTCAGTTTGAGCTACCAGGGGTGCCTTCAGCAGAAAATACTTGTTTAAAACCTGGAGACAGATTCATGTGCATTAGGTATAAGTTGCAGCAGTAAAAATGCAAATTTTGCATTAACAGACAAAAACACGAACTGTTACATATAATATCAGAAGGAAAATATGTTTACATACAAGACATTAGATGGAAGAGAGTTCCCCACCCCACCAGACTGAAAATGATCACTCTTAATTGTGGAGTTTCCTTTAAATCACCTTGTCATGTAATTCAAGGAGTAGAGGCAGTTTGGAGCAGGTAGGCAAGGCAAGGGGTTTCTCAATTTGAGCCTACCGGGATGCCTCCAGCAGAAAATACTTTTAAAACAAGACATTAGATGGAAGAGCGTCCCCCACCCCACCAGATTGAAAATGAGAGACAAATTATTTTTATGCAGCTACATCTGTCTCTTCTCAATCAATAATCTTGATTGCTGTAGCTTTATCATGATTTTGCAGGATACATGAAGCATTTTTTTAAATGATCATATAAATCAAGTAAGATGTACATTGTTTCTATCAGAATTCCATGCAATGTATTTCACCCCCCACATATAAATGCAATAAATTATAGTTAATACTTAATCAGGAAGAGTAAGACGTTTTTATGTTGTATTGTAAATTTTTGCACTTGAAAAAAACAAAAATGGATTTTTGAGGATGGTTTGGTGATTGTAATGTTAAATCAATTTGTGGCATTTTTAGAAAACCAAACAACTTAGACAATAAACTTGATAGTTGTTCCATGATTGCAATACCATTTGGTAGCTCCCTTGCTAAAAAAATAATCTACAAGTTATTGTTATCAGAATCCTCAAATATTGTAGACATTAGATTATTTTTGTTACATTATATATTTAGGTTGATTTATTAAGAATTCAAATAAGAAAATTACTTTGATTCGCCTATTACCCTTCTTGGATCTGATTGAGGACTTGAGTAGAAATTTATGCTTCTATTTGATATTCTTTTATATATGTTTTCATTTATATTAATTTCTTGCTGAATTTCCTTTCTGTACAAGTTTTATGCTTGATTATATTGAAAAAAATTCAATAAATATTAAATTCGAAAAAAAGAATTCAAGTAAGAAAAATTAAACTAAGAACATAAGCATTGACAAACTGGGATAGACTGAAGGTCCATCAACCCCAGTATCCTGTTTTCAACAGTGGCCAATCCAGGTTCTCCTAAAATGCATATTTTCATGAGTTTAATAGATGGCCCACAGCGCACTGTAAGTCATTTTTAAAGCCATCAACTCTGTTTGGTCTAATCAACTTACTGCACAGGGGAAGGTGTGGCTGACGGGTAGAGCTGCTGCCTTTGTACCCAGAAGTTGTGAGATCAAATCCCAATGCTGCTCCTTGTAATGCTGGGCAAATCCCTTAATCCTACAGTGCCTACCACCTTGAAATGCCAAAGCCAGAAAAAGGCAATATATAAGTCTCCATTCTCTTAAGCATTAAGGGATTGATGGGAGACTCAGGAACAGCGTTTATAATTTTGCTGACCTTGGGCCCATTTTTCCCAAACTGCTTTTATATGGAATCATACTAAGGAGTTCATTTAGTATCTTCAAGAATGGCACTACAGTCCTATTTTGGAGAGTTTACACATTCCTTCATTTCACTGGCATGGAACAGCACCATGACATTAGTTGGTGACTCCTGAGACAGGTGGATTTTCCTCTGAAACATGGACTGTGTCAGGTCAAATTGCTTATGGTCTATTACAGTGGCGTACCTAGCATATGTGACACCCGGGGCCCATCATTTTTTATCCCCCCTCATCTATATGAAAAATATGATTTTTAGTAACAATCCACATATCGCACAAGAGTGTATCTAGGAAAAGGCAGCATCTTAAACACTGCAGTGAGCACTAGAACACCAACACATACATTTTAAAACTAAACAAGCCAGATCCCGCACAGGCAATTGATCCTACAGTCAATGCCAACTGAAAACTATGTCCTTTTCATACACACAGAACAGAGATACACCCTCGCCCAATATGGAATAATCACAAACTAAAAATAGAAATATGTAGACAAAAGTTAAACTGAACTGCCAAGAAACCAGACTCTGCATACAATGCAACACCATTGTAATACATGTCCTCTAATACTGTGCAAAATATAAAGACAGTAGATGTAAATTTGAAAAAACTGATACATAACAATCACCACTTTACAAATTAACAAATAAAAATAAAACAAATAATGAGAAATAAGAAAATACCATTTTATTGGACTAATCCATTTTTCAATTAGCTTTCAGAGGCCAAATCTTTCTTCAGAACAGTACAGTATACTGCTGTTATGGTATCCTGTCCTGATCTGAGGAAAGGGGTTAAGTCCCAAAAATTGCCTTATTTCCATTTCCTATTTATAAACTTTTATCAATACAGTTGCAATACTACTTGATTCTAAGTAAAGCAACAAAAAAAACCCTTTCTAACTTTTGTTGTTTCTGCTTTAATCATCTTCTCTTCGCTCTCTTTTTTCTATACAGCGTTTGTCCTCTCTCCCTTCCATGCAACATCTGCCCTCTCTTTGCCCCTTCCACCCAGCTTCTGCCCTCTCTCTCTACCCCATCTACTGCCCACACTCTCTCTCTGCCCCTTTCATCTACTGTCCACCCTCTCTCTCTTCCATATGGCATCTTCCCTCTTTCTATGTCCCTTCAATAAACTGTATATCCTGTGTTCCTTCTCTCCTTTGCACATGATTCATTTCAGCTTCACCCCCTCTCCATTTTACTGTCTCCACCCCCTCCCCTATGCTTTGGCATCTCTCTCTTTCTCTTCTCCTTTCCTTCCTTCCTTCCCACTCCACACCATGGTCTGGTATCTCTATCTCCTTCCCTTCACTCCCCCATGCCATGGCATCTCTTCCTCCCTCTCCAAGGCCTGGTATCTCCTTTCCTTTTTTCCTTTCCCTCCCTCCCATGGACTTGGCATCTCTGGTTCCTCTCCCTTGTCTTCCTTCTCCCTCCTTCCCTCTCTCTCCCCAACCGGGTGCTGCTGCAGCAGCAGCATTTCTCTCCCCCCCTTGCCTGTTCAGCAGCAGCATTTCTCTCCCCCTTGCCTGTGCAGCATTTCTCTCCCCCCTTGCCTGTGCAGCATTTCTCCCCCCTTGCCTGTGCAGCATTTCTCCCCCCTTGCCTGTGCAGCATTTCTACCCCCTTGCCTGTGCAGCATTTCTCCCCCCTTGCCTGTGCAGCATTTCTATCTCCCTTGCCTATACAGCATTTCTCCCCCCTTGCCTGTGCAGCATTTCTATCCCCCCTTGCCTGTGCAGCATTTCTACCTCCCTTGCCTGTGCAGCATTTCTCCCCCGTTGCCTGTGCAGCATTTCTACCCCCCTTGCCTATGCAGCATTTCTACGCCCCCCCTTCCCTGTGCAACAGCAACATTTCTACACACACACACACACACCCTTCCCTGTGTAGCAGCAACATTTCTGTTTCCTGCCCAGCATTTCTGGCTGGTTCCCCTGCTCAAAGCTGTGGGCGTCTACACCTCACATGATCCGCGGCTGAGTCGGAAGCCTTCTCTCTGACGTCGTGATGTCAGAGGGAACGCTTCTGATGCAGCCACGGTTCACATGAGGAGCCAGCTGACCGCTTGTGGCTTTGAGCAGGGGAGCCTGCCAGAAGCTGAACAACTGCCGGACACCCCTGTTTATAGGTTTACTGTCGCTGCTGCTGGTTAAGGAAAGCGGCAGAGGCAGAATAGGGAGGGTGGCCGGCTGTGCACTCTCTTGGGGCGTGCACCCGGGGTGCCCCCCCTACCCCTCCTTGGTACGCCACTGGTCTATTATATATTTTGAGGTGCAGCAATGATTAAAGCCATTGTTGTTTTATAGACTTGCCCTTAATAATACTCGGCAGGAAAAACCTGACTTCACTTCATAACTTATCCAAAGACCATACAACAATTGAAGGAGAAAACAAATGTAAATCACAAATATAAAACCTTCAGTAAGGATTACAACAAAAAAGTTTGAGAGGAATAAAGACCTCAGACACCCCTTAAAATGTAGTGTCTCATAATCTAAGTACAACTCAAGGGGGTTAATTTAAACATAACAGGTAAAAAAAAAAAATTCAAAACAGAAATAAACATTGAGGGGCATAATAAAAAAATACATCTAAGTCTCTTTTGGGCCTAAGTCGATAGTCGCCCAAAGTTAGCAGCATTTAAAGTTCATTCTCAAAAAATACGTCCCAAAATTTTATTTTTTTTCAAAAATTGTCTACTTGTACATCCAGCCGTTTGATTATCCAGACCACTACGTCGTCTATCTTTATATCTCACTAGCTGATGGCCCGGCGTTGCACGGGTATTTAATTATAGCAATAACACTGTAAATGGATTCAAATAAATATACTTTATAGTGGTGAATGAAAATATTTTTTTTACTTTATAAAAAGTACAATATTCAATATTATAATGTGAAATATTTGACAAAATGAATACAATACAACTAACACAAAACTTGATTATAAACAACATTTTTAGTTTCACCTCCAGGAGCAAGAACATATACATTATTGGGTGAACCCACCCTTCCCACGTGTGCAGGTGGGCCGCGAGACCCCCAGAACATATCACCCCAGGTAGTGAGGGATCTGCATACCAAGTTTCGTTCAAATCGGTCCCACAGCTTTTTCCATTTTTTTCCATTGACTGAATGGGTGAAATCTGATTTTCTGTTTGTAGCTCCGCCCACGTGTGCAGGTGGGCCGCGAGACCCCAAGAACATATCACCCCAGGTAGGATCTGCATACCAATTTTCGTTCAAATCGGTCCCACAGCTTTTTACATTTTTTCCATTGACTTGAATGGGTGAAATCTGATTTTCTGTTTGTAGCTCGGCCAACGTGTGCAGGTGGGCCGCGAGACCCCCAGAACATATCACCCCAGGTAGTGAGGGATCTGCATACCAAGTTTCGTTCAAATCGGTCCCACAGCTTTTTACATTTTTTCCATTGACTTGAATGGGTGAAATCTGATTTTCTGTTTGTAGCTCGGCCAACGTGTGCAGGTGGGCCGCGAGACCCCCAGAACATATCACCCCAGGTAGTGAGGGATCTGCATACCAAGTTTCGTTCAAATCGGTCAAGCCGTTTTTTGAATTAATGTGAGAATGGCATCTTTTTACATTTTTTCCATTGACGTGAATGGGTGAAATGTGATTTTCTGTTTGTAGCTCCGCCCACGTGTGCAGGTGGGCCACGAGACCCCCAGAACATATCACCCCAGGTAGTGAGGGATCTGCATACCAAGTTTCGTTCAAATCGGTCAAGCCGTTTTTGAATTACTGTGAGAATGGCATCTTTTACATTTTTTCCATTGACATGAATGGGTGAAATGTGATTTTCTGTTTGTAGCTCCGCCCACGTGTTCAGGTGGGCCGCGAGACCCCCAGAACATATCACCCCAGGTAGTGAGGGATCTGCATACCAAGTTTCGTTCAAATCGGTCAAGCCGTTTTTGAATTACTGTGAGAATGGCAGCTTTTTACATTTTTTCCATTGACATGAATGGGTGAAATCTGATTTTCTGTTTGTAGCTCTGCCCACGTGTGCAGGTGGGCCGCGAGACCCGCAGAACATAACAACCCAGGTAGTGAGGGATCTGCATACCAAGTTTCGTCCAAATTGGTCACAGTGAGAATGGCAGCTTTTTACATTTTTTCCATTGACATGAATGGGTGAAATCTGATGTTCTGTTTGTAGCTCCGCCCACGTGTGCAGGTGGGCCGCGAGACCCCCCAGAACATATCACCCCAGGTAGTTGGAATTACTGTGAGAATGGCAGTTTTTTACATTTTTTCCATTGACATGAATGGGTGAAATCTGATTTTCTGTTTGTAGCTCCGCCCATGTGTGCAGGTGGGCCGCGAGACCCCCAGAACATATCACCCCAGGTAGTGAGGGATCAGCATACCAAGTTTAGTTCAAATCGGTCCCACAGCTTTTTACACTTTTTTCCCATTGACTTGAATGGGTTGAAATTCTGAAGTTATGTTTGTAGCTCCGCCCACGTGTGCAGTTGGGCCGCGAGACCCCCAGAACATATCATCCCGGGTAGTGAGGGATCCGCATACCAATGTTTCGTTCAAATCGGGGCAAGCCGGTTTTGCGGAGGCAGTTTTTAAATTTTTTTCCATTGACATGAATGGGTGAAATCCGATTATCTGTTTGTTAGCTCCGCCCACGTGTGCAGGTGGGCCGCGAGACCCCCAGAACATATCATCCCGGGTAGTGAGGGATCTGCATACCAAGTTTCGTTCAAATCGGTCAAGCCGTTTTTGCGTGATCGCGGCACATACATACATACATCCGTATTTATATATATATATTCTCGTCCCCAAAAATCATCCAAGTAAAAAACACCTAGAACAAGACCTTTTTAACGTGGGAGGGGTCAGCAAAGTGATGGACTGGTCACCCAGACATGGCAACAGAGTGGTGGGTACGTTACAGGACACTGCTCTGAACTTCACAATAAGGGTGCCACATAACATCTCACCATAACTCCCTTGCAGGTCATGGTGACACCCCCAAAAAACACCCCCAAAACTTACTATACCCACCTGTCTACCACCCCAATAGCTCTTATGGCTGCAGGTGCCACCTATATGGCAGTACAATAGGGTTTTGGGGGGTTTTGGTGGGTACACATGTTTCACCATGAATGCAGTGGTTAGAATGGATTATGGGCCTGTATCCTCCTCTCTATGGTTCACTAGCCCACCCCCCCAGACTACTTAAGCCACCTCTGTGCAGCTCTACTAGGCTTTCCTATGCCAGCTGATGATATTCTGGAGGCAGGTATGTACATTGTTATTCTGATTTTTATGGCAGCGGTGGGGGTCAGTGTTCACTGGGGAGTGTGTGGGGGTCTGTACTTTGTGTTTGCAGTGCTTATCTGGTCACTTTGGATACCTTCTGGACATTTAGACCTGTGTCTGTATATGGCCGTTTGGTTGAGGATGGGCTGGGGAGGGCTTCAATAGCTGGGATGGTGTAGATGGGCTGGAGTGAACTTTGACGGAGGCTTCAGTAGTTGGAACCTAAGCATAGTACCGGGCAGAGCTTTGGATTATTGTCCAGAAATAGCTAAGAAGAAGAAGAAAAAAAATTAAATTGAATAGGTTGGGCAGACTGGATGGACCATTCGGGTTTTTATCTGCCGTCATCTACTATGCTACTATGTTTTTAGATCGCCTAAGTCACTATGTTCTGTCTAGGCAGTCTTGTTAAACTTTCGGTTATACTTGCAGTATGACTAAGTCTAGGTCAGCCCATGTCCCGCCCAAATCCTGCCCTCACCACTCCTCGTAAAACGCCCCTTTCAGCTCGGGGCGTACAGCGTGACTGAAAAGGCCTAAGCTGTTTTTAGATATGTCTAAAACCCATTTCAATTATCGGCACTTGGACGACCTGTCTTTAAGGTCGTCCAAGTGCTGATTTGGACGGGATTTTAGACGTATTTCTGTTTCGATTATGAGCTCCTTAGTGTATAATATATATATGATGGTAGGAGCAAAAAGGCACTTATCTTAAATCTTCTATGATCTCAACGGGGACCCGTTTCACTTTTTGTTATGTCAGGAGATCTGCGGGAAAAATTATTTCAATCATAAGCCTCAGAGTTTGCATTCACCAATTCCTCTGCCTGCTCTCATGCTTTATAGAGTTGCTACCATAGTGTTTTAATTGACTGGACATTTAGACACCTCCTTATATGTGATTCGGGTGACAGGCACCAGAAATGTAGGCCTTTAAAACCCTGGTCTACATTTCCAGCACCTGCCTTGTATGATTGACACGGGATCGGTGCTACTTTTGAAGGTGGTTGCTGATAACTACGCCATTTAGAGAATCCGGCCTTTACAGCTCCAGTATAGTTTATGGTTGCTGATTTGATAAAGAAATGTATAACGACAAATGGTTATTGGTAAGCTGCTTCTTTGCTTATACTGACCTTCTGCTGCAGTGGAGTTTCGCCTCTTTTATTATTTTGTGTTTACAAGGCCACATGTCCCCTGAAGAAACATATGAATTATACCAACCACCACTCCCCATTCCACAAGAACATTAATTCTCTCCCAGAAGCATTAGGGGTCTAGGAGGTCAGGTTAATAAGGAAAAAAAAGGACACAAATAAAACCAAATAGTTGGTGGACCCCATGTGCTCAGAAAAAAGCCAGTCTGTCAAAGTAACTTTATGTCTTTGAGTTTGTATTTTCTTAAACATACATATATAGGCCGATATTCAGCAAGCCATTGAATGGTTATATGGATAATGAAACAAGATCAAAAAGAGTTTGAAATTTAGAACAGAAAAATGATATATATGAAGGGTAATATTATAACAATCAGAAACTCTTATTATGGCCAAAAATATAACACATATTCAATTTTTTTCACAAAAATTTCTTCTAATAATATTCTTCTTTTTCTAAGCCTTGGTAGAGGTCTCTACTGTGGTCCGGAGTGCTAAATTCTCTGATGCAGCTCCAACACTTATAGGAATTCTATGAGTGTCAGAGCAGCACTGGAGCATTTAGTGCTCCAGGCCATGGTAGAAATCTCTACCGCAGCTTAATAAAAGGGGGGGGGGGGGGGGAATGGACAATTCATATGGGTCAGGGGATTGTTTCAATATTGAGCAACATTACAGCTGTACCATATATTATTTGCTCTTTAACGCATGTTAAAGGTTCTAATGCAAGTTTCAATGCTATTATACAGCATTAGTTAAGGGGCTCATTTTCAAAAAAGAAAAACGTCCAAAAAGTGGCATAAAGGGGCAGATGGACATTTTTCTTTTACTAACCCTTCCAATTTGTGATTTTCAAAACAGATTTCTATGCTGCTGATCAGTAGTTTGCCTAAATCTCAAAGGGGCATGGCTGAGCTAAAAAAAAAAAAAAAAAAAAAAAATCTAGTTTTTAGTGTGTGGCAAGCACAATATAAATAAATAAACACATACTGATCACAAAATTACTGCAGGATGTCTAAGCGCATGCAAACTGGATAATCCAAACTTAACATGGGTCCTTTTACTAAGGCGCGTGCGCTAAAACGGATAGCGCGCCTTAGTAAAAGGACCCCTTAATGACTTCTAATTAGGAGCGATAACTGCTGCCATCTTTTTTTTTTTTTGCAAATCCTGCATGCTTATAGAACAATTAGCAATGGACCTGCCTCAAAAAATTCCTTGATATACAGTCTTCCCCGGTCGTTCGCGGTCTGCGGTTCGTGGTCCCGGTCATTTGCGGTATTTTACGACCGTGAACCACCGACAAGGAGAGGTCAGCGGGAGAGGCAGGAGAGAGAAGCCGGAGTGCCGGCGAGTGCAGGAAATCACTCGCTGTATGCTACAACCTCCTCTTCCTGCACTAAGTTGGGCCTTATCCAATCAGGAGCTGCTTTGACATGCAGCAAGACCGGAGGGTTAGGACTTCGATGGGAAGCTAGGACTTAAATGGGAAACCAAGGTGGCAAGGGGACCCCTTCTGGAGATTCAGACAGGTCATGACCTGTTTGGGCCACCGCGGGAGCGGACTGCTGGGCAGGATGGACCTATGGTCTGACCCGACGGAGGCACTGCTTATGTTCTTATGTTCTTATTAGGTACTTAGCAGATAATGCACCTGGGTAAGAGAAACCCGCGTAGAACTTATGTACTAAATGGTGAGACCTTGGTTAGGACCACGGCGGAACACGACCTAGGGGTGATCATTAGTGAGGACATGAAAGTTGCCAATCAAGTGGAGAAGGCTTCCTCCAGGGCAAGACAAATGATGGGGTGTATCCGCAGAGGTTTCGTCAGCAGGAGACCTGAAGTTATGATGCCGTTGTACAGAGCCATGGTGAGGCCTCACTTGGAGTACTGTGTTCAGTTTTGGAGACCACACTACCGAAAGGACGTGCTGAGGATCGAGTCGGTTCAGCGAACGGCCACCAGGATGGTCTTGGGGCTCAAGGATCTCACGTATGAAGAAAGATTTAAAAAATTGCGGCTGTACTCACTTGAGGAAAGAAGAGAACGGGGAGATATGATTGAAACATATAAGTACATCACGGGACGCATCGAGTCAGAAGATGATATCTTCTGGCTCATGGGACCCTCGACCACCAGAGGGCATCCGCTGAAAATCAGGGGAGGGAAGTTTCATGGCGACTCCAGGAAGTACTTCTTCACCGAAAGAGTAGTGGATCATTGGAACAGACTCCCACTCCAGGTGATAAAGGCCAGCAGCGTGACAGATTTTAAGAGAAAATGGGATACTCACGTGGGATCTTTAAGGGAGTAAATTCAGGGGAGGGGATCCTTGGAATGGGCAGACTTGGTGGGCTATAGCCCTTTTCTGCTGCTTTTTTCTATGTTTCTATGTTAGAGTTTGCAATTGAAAGCAGCTTCAGAGATGGGCTTTGAGTCTGGATTTGAATACTACCATGTTAGTATGCTCTAAACCAGATTTTGCCTTGGCTTAGCAAAAGGACTCCATACTTAGGGGTCCTTATATTAAGGTGCACTATCCGATTTAGCGTGTGCTAAATGCTAAGGTGCCCATTACATTCTGTGGGTGTTTTCTAAAATTGTAAGAGGAATGGGGATTTGTATACTGTCTTTTGTGGCTTTGGGGTTTGAAAGCTGATATTCAAGGCAGTGGGCACTGGAGGATTGAGTGACTTGTCCAGGGCCACAAGGAGCAGCACTGAGGACTCCTGTGGGCAGAGACAGCAGCCCTACCAGTGAGCCACACCTTCCCCTTCCCAAGTTCAAGCCTGTATGTTCTGAATTTCATTCTGAGACATAAGCTTCAAAACCAGAATAAATTGAATGGTGGTAGAGGAGCTGTGGAAACCTTGTCACGGGTTCCTCATTATTTCAAGACAACAGTGTGTTCACACAGTTCCACATGCCAGAAAACTGATGTCCTATGATGCTCTGGAAGACACTTGGCTAATGCCAAGCTCCAGAAGCAGAGTACAAACCACCTGCTAAAAACTGAATGGACTATGTCGGAATAAGCAGTGACAAGGTGCTGTACATAACTACTGTAACCTCTCATTTTGTCTGGCCATAAAGAATATTTTCAACATTGGATTAACACTGATCTTAATTAAGGGGCCTTTTTACTAACCTGAACTAGGCTCAAACATGCACCTAACGCACCTTAAAATGGCAAACCTTGGGACACACTCAGGCAGCCTGTGGTAAGTGCCAAATATGAATGTGAATCACGTGCTTAAAATGTTTTTTGAAGGGGATGTGTTTGGGTGCAGAGAGTGGGCGTTCCTGCATTAATAAGTTAGTGCAGATACATTACTAGACACTCAGGGGAAAATTCTAAAACCGGTGTCTAGATTTAGGCGTCGGTAGGCACCCTGCTGGTGCCTAAGTTAATTGAAAAATGCTATTAAAAATGGCAAAAAATTGCAAGGTTTAAGTGCTTACCAACGCCTACATAAAAGGATCTGGAATTGTGACTAGGTAGCCACTATAGGCCGTGGAATGCCACAGTAGATGTGGCCAACACCAGAAGTGGTGTTAGGCGGGCTAAAGTGGCTACCTAGTCGCGATTCATGCCAAGAAAGGTGGCTGAAATGTAGGCCCAGAAAACCCTGACCTACATTTCAGTCACCTATGTATGCTGTGGGATCCTAAAGCCAGCCCACAGCTGCTTTAAGCTGATTGTGGCAGGGGAGTTTAAACCTGATCAGCTGACCCAGCAGGATTCTCCATGGCTTCAGGGAGTCCTGCTGGCTCAGCTGATCAGGGGGGGGAGGGAAATTCCCCTGCCATGATCAGTTGAGCCGGCTGCGACAGACAGAGGACCTCCCCCCAATCGGCAGTAGGGATGCCCACTCTCTCCTGCCTGACATCCCCAACACCCACCATCTGAAATCAGCAGAAGGGATGCCCATTCCCTCTTGTCTGACACACTCTAACACCCTCCATCTGAAATTGGCAGAAGGGATGCACACCTCCTCCTGCCAGACACACCCCAACATCCCACCATCTGAAATTGGCAGGAGGGATGCCCACTACACAACAATACAACACAGCTAACCAGGCAGACACACACAGCTAACCAACTAGCAGGCAGACAAGAGCGATCACCTAGGAAGGAGGCTGACCAAACAGACAACACAGCTAACCACCGTAACAGACAACACAGCTAAACAGGCAGACACCACAAGGCAGACCCAGCAGACACATGACAAGGCAGGCACAAGACCAGGCAGACCCGGCAGACAACAAAGCTAACAAAGCTAACCAGCTAACCAGACGAACACACATAGCTAACCAACTAGCAGGAGGTCAAGAACATACACCTAGCAAACACCAGGCACATACAATTAACCAACTAGCAGGCAGACCGGAGCAGACACCCAGCAAGCAAGAACGTAAGAACATAAGAAGTGCCATCTCAGGAACAGACCCTAGGTCCATCAAGTCAGGTGATTCGCACACACGGAGGCCCCGCCAGGTGTACCCTGGCATAGTATTAGTCCCCATATCACTCTAAGCTTCTCATAAGAGATGTGCATCGAACTTACCCTTACCTATGTCACCTTAAGCCACTCATAAGGAGATGCAGATCTAACTTACCCTTAAACCCTAGAACGGTGGATTCTGCCATTACCTCTTCTGGGAGAGCATTCCAGGTTTCTACTACTCGTTGCGTGAAGCAGAACTTCCTGATATTTGTCCTGAACTTGTCCCCCCTTAGCTTTAGTCCATGTCCTCTTGTCTGTGTCACATTGGACATTGTAAATAGTTTTTTTATCCTGCTCTATTTGGTCGAATCCTTTCAGTATTTTGAAAGTCTCGATCATATCCCCTTGCAGTCTCCACTTCTCAAGGGAGAACAATCCCAATCTCTTAAGTCGTTCCTCATATTCCAAGTTCTCCATGCCAGGGAGAACTAGAAGCAACAAGACTGCAATCAAGACCGGCGTTCCAGTCACCAAAGAGATCCAGAGGAAGGCTACTGTTTCCATGCAGACAGAGAAGGACCCAGGACAGACGAAGGAGATCTCTGTAAAGACTAAAGTTATACCCCAGCTAACGACTTAAATCTCAGTGCAGACAGAAGAGGTCGACCAGCAACAGCCTGACAGAGACATCCTGCAAGAGCTGATGAGCCTGAGGGAAGAGGTGAAGCGCCTGAGAAGCAACCGGGAAGATGAGGCCTTCATCGATGGAGTCCTCCAGGAGCTGTCCCAAGTCTCCAAGCAGGCGCAAGGAGACAAGACCATCTTCGAGACACCCAGACCAACCAGACCTGCTGCTTTGGAAGTATCGGTTGGGGTGCAAGAAGAAGCTGGAGAGGCTGACACCAGGCAGCTGGTTACCTTTTCAAGTAAACACAGAAGGCCTTCTTCTTCTTCAAGCATACAGAGCAGCTTTACATCAACCCCACAGATCACCTTGAGGAACAGGTTCCAGCTTCTACAGAAAGGATCTGCCAATGACTTTCAGGAGGATATTCAGTGGAGGACTCCGGTTCCAGAGGCAATGGATCAGCTCCCCCTGAAGAAGTGCAGAGTGGTAGTCATTGGGAACTCCCTGCTATGGGGCACCGAGGGTCCAATATGCAGACCAGATCTACAATCAAGAGAGGTTTGTTGTCTGCCAGGAGCCAGGCTCTGGGATGTGACCACCTGCTTGGAAAGACTGATCAAGCCCCAAGACCACTACCCAATGCTTCTCATCCACATCGGGAAGAACGACACCACCAGGAACACCCCGGAGAAGATACCTGAAGACTTTGGAGCCCTGGGTGAGAAACTGAAGTGGATGGAAGTGCAGGGGGTCTTCTTCTCAATCCTTCCAGTGAGAGGTAAGGGAATAGCCAGGGAAGATTGTATCCAGAGGACTAACGAGTGGCTGCATGGATGGTGTAGAAAGATGAACTTCGGATTCCTGGACCATGGAGAGGCACTTCAAGAACTGCAGGGATCAGACGGGCTCCACCTAACCAGAAGAAGAAAGAACGTCTTCAGACGACGACTGGCTCGCCTGCTTCGAAGGGCTTTAAACTAGGTGAGTTGGGGTAGGGTACCCACTCTCATCCTGGTGTGGCAAGTAACCATTCTGGTGGGGTAAGTATCATTTCTGAGTCTGAGGTAAGTACTCATGTTACAGACAGTACTATAGGGGGACAAACTAACTCAAACGGGAAAATCTCCATGGAGAAAGGGCAAACATAGTGTATGGAGGGCTATATACGTTAATGCTCGCAGTTTAGGCAATAAAATTCTGGAATTGGAGACGGAAATGAGGAATGCTGACTTAAATGTGGTGGCAATATCTGAAACCTGGTTTACAGATTTCCATGGGTGGGATATGGCTATACCAGGATATAACTTGCTCCGTCGAGAAGGTAAAACCGGAGGAGGGGTAGCAATATATATCAAAGAGGACATCAAAGTTACCAGAATCACAGATGTCAAGTATACCGGGAAATCCCTCTGGGTGAACCTGGCCAGGGGAAATGACAAATGCCTGTACCTTGGTGTTGTATACAGACCTCCAAGACAACAGGATGACATAGACAAAGAATTAAAGTCATCGAGACCATCACCCTGCGTGGAGACACTGTACTGTTGGGGGACTTCAATATGCCTTATGCAGACTGGAACAAACTTTCCGCTACGACCAACGGCAGCAGAAGGCTACTAACTGCCATAAGGGGAGCACAACTCAAACAGATGGCATTGGAGCCCACTAGGATCAGACGATTCTGGACCTAATACTCACCAATGGAGATAGCGTCACAGAGGTCTCGGTAGGTGATGCATTGGCCTCCAGTGACCACAACATGGTGTGATTTCACCTCAGGAAGGGTTTCACTAGGTCAAACACATCCACAAAGGTCCTTAACTTTAAGGGTACTAACTTCAAGAGCATGGGAGATTTTGTCTATGAGGCGCTGCAAAACCAGGACACAACAGATAGTGTGGAGATACTGTGGTCAGCTCTGAAATCTACTCTACAGGAAGCAACCAACCTCTATATAAAAACAGTGAGTAAACGACGGAGAAATAAAAAACCCCAGTGGTTCTCCGCGGAGATCTCGGAACTCGTAAAACAGAAAAAAAGAGCATTTGTATTCAGCAAACAATCGCAACGACTGGAAGTTAAAGAAGCCTATCTGGTGAAATCTAGAACTGTTAAAACAGCGGTCAGAGATGCCAAACTTTGGATGGAAGAAATTTAGCTAAAAATATAAATAAGGGGGATAAATCCTTTTTCAGGTACTGTATATTAGTGACAGAAAAAGGAACACAGACAGGATAGTGCGCCTAAGGAAACCCGACGGTAACTATGTGGAATTGGACTCCAATAAAGCCAAATTACTCAATGAATACTTTTGCTCAGTCTTTACCCATGAGGCGCTGGGATCCGGTCCACAGCTGCAGACAAGGGAGAGCTCAGAAGACCCATTTCAGAATTTTGAATTTACCACCAGCAGCTTCTACCAAGAACTATCAAGGCTCAAAGTGAACAAAGCCTTGGGACCGGATAAACTGCACCCCAGAGTACTTAGGGAACTGAGAGATGTCCTGGCGGAGCCGTTAGCTGCGCTCTTCAATCTTTCCCTAAGCATGGGAAAAGTCCTATTGGACTGGAAAACAGCTAACGTCATTCCGCTTCACAAAAAGGGATGCAGGTCGGAGACTGCAAATTACTCCCTCCAAAACGTCGGAAGTAATCAGTGGAGTGTCGCAGGGCTCTGTCTTGGGTCCAATCCTATTTAATATCTTTGTACGGGACAGGCCTCAGGGACTTTGAGGTAAAATTGCATTATTTGCCAATGACGCTAAACTGTGCAATGTGGTGGGCAAAGGCACCTTGCCCGACACTATGACGCAGGACCTACTTTTACTGGAGCAATGGTCCACAATTTGGCAACTGAGTTTTAATGCCAAAAAGTGTAAGGTTATGTACCTTGGCAGTAGAAACCCATATAAAACTTACACCCTGAATGGTAAGACCTTAACAAGAACTATGGCAGAACGGGACCTAGGAGTAATCATTAGTGAAGATATGAAGACTGCCAATCAAGCGGAGAAAGCTTCATCCAAGGCTAGACAAATGCTGGGTTGCATCCGAAGAAGTTTTGTCAGCCGAAAGCCTGAAATTGTAATGCCGTTGTACAGGTCAATGGTGAGACTTTATCTGGAATATTGTGTTCAATTTTGGAGGTCACATTATCAAAAGGATGTGCTGAGAATGTAGTTGGTTCAGCGAATGGCCACCAGGATGGTCTCATTACTCAAGGATCTCCCATATAAAGAACATCTAGGTAAGTTGCAGCTATACTCTCTTGAAGAACACAGAGAGAGGGGAGACATGATAGAGACATTCAAATATGTTACTGGCCTTATTGAGGTGGAAGAAGACATCTTTTTCCTTACAGGACCTACGGCAACAAGAGGGCATCCATTAAAAATCAAGGGTGGGAGATTCCATGGAGATATTAGGAAGTATTTCTTCACTGAAAGGGTGGTTGATCGTTGGAATGATCTTCCACTTCAGGTAATTGAGGCCAGCAATGTGCTCGATTTTAAGAAAAAATGGGATAAAAATGTGGGTTCACTTTGAGGAAGTGCTTAGAGGAGAAGGTTCTTTGAGTGGGCAGACTTGTTGGGCCAATGGTCCTTTTCTGCCATCATATTCTATGTTTCTATGCTACCTCCTGCCTGAGAACATCCCCCAACACCCTACCCTGGCACCCCACTCGGACACCCTCTGAACCCCCAACATCCCACCCCCAACACCCCACTCTGATACCCCCTAAACCCCCAACACCCCACCTAGACCCCCCAGACCCCCCCAACCTTGTCCCTTAAATGAAGGAATGCTAGAAAATCATTTTCTCTCTATCTTTAACACACAGATACACATGCACATATATAATTTTGGCAGTTTATAAAAATATTTTCAAATATTTTCTTTTGTACCATTGTCCTATGATTTCTCAACAGAACTACAGTAATGAATAAAGAACATGGGTAAGCTGGGGGAAGAATTAAGTGATATCACCTTGTTTATACATCTCAGGTGTGAATGATTAATGGTCAATGCAGAGTGCTATAGTTCTAGAGAAGTGAGAAAAGAGACTGGGATATAAGATCAATAGATGGGAAAATGGAAGCCAAAGGAAGACAGGTTGATATGCTGAAAGAAATATTTAATGCAATATAGAGTACCAGAGCTACTTTAATAGATAACTCTCTCTGTGGCTATTACTCAGGCAAATTCTTTGTTCACAGTTCTTCTGATGAGTGTTTGCAACATATCCAATCATTATAACCAACATAAATCCTATAAACAGAAAAAAGGATGCTGCAGTTCGATTTTAACAGGACTAACTACACTTGCTATGTAAAATACCTTACAGCAGCATGAACTGCATCTGTTGATATACTCCTTGGGTAGACAATTATTTTATCTGTTGCACTTTTTATGGCACTGTACACTTTAGAAGGTAAAATATTATCTAATTGGTTAAAGATAATAAAAAGCAAGTTGCCTATGTTAAGTTTTTCTCCCCCCCATGGACACAAAATGGGACAAGAAATCCTAAAACTGATCATGTTCATTTTAGTATGCTCATTTACTGTGTGTAGTGCATCGGGTTTTAACACCCAAAGTTCCAAAATATTCATATGCACTGTTTGTGCACGCAAGGACCTTTCACAAAAGCTGCTGTCCTGCTGATTAGCTCAGGTGGCCAGTAGGCTGGGAGGGTGAATGGGTCTTTAAGTTGGAGAAGTCCAAAAGGGCCCTAATGCTGAGCAGTTCTTGAGTGGGGGAGGAAGCACTTTATATTGGGAAGGGAGGAGTTGGGGGTGGGGTCCTGCTATTAGAGTGTAGGGTTCCAGCTCCTAATTTGAGATGTGTGTATATGGGGGGAAGGGCGTCAGGTGCCAATGCTGCATGTTAACATGGGTCACTGACCGGAAACTTACCGTATATACTTGACTATAAGTCGAGCCCATGTGTAAGTCAAGGGCAGTTTTGAGACTAAAAATGGCCAAAACTGATGTGACCTATGTATAATTTGAGGCCATACACACAGCCAAATTTGATCTCCTCCCCCCAACCAAAATGTCTTCATTTCTTATTCAAAAGCCACCACACAGATCCAGCATGACCTGTTCCCCCCCCCCACACCACCACCACATAGATCCAGGATGCTCTCTCAGCCCCTCTTGCCAAGCACATGGTATATATTTATCCCTCACTGATAAATCTCTCATTATAAACTTTGGAAAATTCACAAAGTAAAATGTATTTCATAAAACAGTTACTTTTCTAATCTAATCTGGAATTTCTGAGTCGCACTATATCCAGAACAGGTTCAAAGCAACTTACAGTTTGAAAATAATTGGTATACAAATTAGTGCATTGCAATGGATTAGGAGAAAATGCAGTTCTATTAAGGGAAGGAATAGATCAGTTTTTGGATAGTGCATAGGTAGGTAAAAGGCTTGGGTTGGTAAATTGCATAGTATAAATATCGAAGGATAGGTCCATACTATAGGTTCGAGAGTTAATTGTCAGAGGAGAGCATAGTATAAATACCGATATGGAGTCTCAAAGGTAGGTCTTTAGTTCTGTGCATAGTATAGCTACCAATGGGATAGGTCCATAGTGTGGTTTCGAGAGTTAGTTATCGGAGGAGAATATGGAATCTCAGAAGTAGGTCTTTAGTTTCTTAGCTTCTTGTGAACTTCAAGTTCAAGTTTATTAAAAAAAAAATTTTAAACCGCTTAATCAGTTTTCTAAGCAGTGTACAATATAAAATTACATAAAAACATATTAAAACAAGGGATACTGGATAAAATCCAAGTGTCATAATAAAGCACTGATAAGATGTATGGACTTACTTCAAACAATAGGAAAGTGGGGAAGAACTACAATCGTTAACGAAGAGTGCAACATAAAGGGAAAGTACAATAGGTAAGGGTAAAAAGTAACAATTTGATCTAATTTTGTCCTTAAGAGGACAATTGTTATCCAAAAGCGTCCTGGAACAAGAATGTTTTAAATTTTGCTTTAAATTGTTTTAAATCGGACTCATTGCGCAAATGGTTGGGCAACGAATTTCAGAGAGTAGGGGCAGTGACGGCAAAATTGTTGGAGCGCAACGTATATATCAATTTTAAAGAAGGTATAACAAGAAGATTCTGAGACATTGAACGAAGAGATTTTAAAGTATTGTAGGGAATTAAAAGTCTGTTGATAAACTCTGGTTGGTTGTTTAATTTTGTTGTAAATGTTAAAAGTAGGATTTTATAACTGATTCTATGTTCAATTGGTAACCAATGTGCACTAATCAGAAGGGGTGAGACGTGATCTTATTTCTTTGCACCACAAATGATCTTAATAGCTGTGTTTTGTACAATCTGAAGCCATCTAATTTCCTTTTTTATAATGCCCTTATACAGGACATTACAGTAGTCTATACAAGAGATTACTAGGGAGTGGATCAATGTGTTCAAGAAGGCCGGTTCAAGCAACTTAGCAAGGGAATGTATCATCCTGAGTCGATAGAAACATTTCTGAACAATCGTGCTAATATGAAAATGATAAGAAAATTTACTGTTGAAAGTAACTCCTAATAGTTTTAAAGTAGAGACAATTTTGATGGGGAGTGATTCGAGCTTCAGAGGAGCCTGAAGCGTTGTTCCTTCTTTAAAAGGAAAAATCATGAGTTTTGATTTGTTGATATTGAAAGCCAGTTTATTTGAGTCTAACCATGATTTGATTGTTCCTAATTTATAGTTAATGGAAGCTATCTCTTCCGTATTGTTGAGATCAATGGGATGGATTAATTGCACATTGTCCGCGTAAGCAAATGTGGTAAAGCCAATAGATTGGCCCACCGTCAGAAGGGGCGACAGGAAGATATTGAAAAGCAATGGGGACAGAATGGATCCCTGTGGTATTCCATGTTTAGTGGTAAAAGGCTCAGATGACGTGCTGTTAAAAATAACCTTAGATGATCTATCAGTGAAGTAGGAAACAAACCAGTCCATGACCTGGTCAGACAAACCGATTTCGTGAAGTCATGTTAAAAGCAGGCTGTGTTCTATAGTATTGAAGGCAGAGGAGAGATCTAGGGAAATAAGCAGTACTGATTGATGATGATCAAGATGGTATAGTATTTTGGTAGTAAGTCCTAGCAAAGAAAGTTCTGTAGAATGACAATGACGGAAGCCAGTTTGATTAGGGTGAAGTACATTAGTTTTCTCAATGAAGTCAGAGATCTGGTAGTTGTTGGGAGTTAGTTGTCAGTAGAGTATATGAAGTTGAAGAGGTAGCTCTTTAGCTTCTTATGAAATGTGAGGTAGATTGGTTAGGATCTGATGGTTGTTGGGAGACTGTTCTATGATTTTGCACCAGAGAATGTGAACATTGTATTGAATATGTATTTATACTTGAGGTTTTTTGTTGAGGGGAGGTTCAAAATTTCTGAACTAGGAGGACCATGCTGAGGAGAACAAGTGAATAAGTGGTGTAGCAGAACTTCTGTGGAGTATGTGGAATATTATGCAGGAATTTTAAAATTTATTTGGACAGAGATGGGTAACAAGTGTAGTTGTTTGAGGTAGGTAGAGATTGAGTCATATTTTTTCAGTTTGAATATGAATCTTATTGCCATGTTTTGTATGAGCTGTAGTTTGCGGGCTGGAATGGTATTGATACCTGTATAGATGGAGTTACAGTAGGTCAGCTGTGATAGAACTAGCATCTGTACTAGTAGGGCAAAGTGTTGTTGATAGAAGTATGGTCTGATGAGTCTCAGTTGTCTCATAGTGAAGAAGGTTTTTCCCCCCCAGAGGATGGAGATTTGCAATTCAAGAGATGACGCCTAGTCCTTTGGAGGATTTTTCTACCACTATGGTCATTCCTGGTGAGCAGGTGATGTTTGTCAGAACTGTCTATAGTGGAGTGTGAAACCACAGAATTTTGGTTATAGACACATTTAATTTCAGTTTGTTGATTGTGGCCCATGCTTGTATTTTGTTGATGTTGTTGGAGATTTTTTGGGTTGTATCAGGTTGGTTGCTAGTTATTGGGATGAGAAGGATTAACATGCATTTGTTGTAGTCAAATTTGATGTTGCCTAATGATCTCATGAATAGATTGAATAGAACATAAGAATAGCCTTACTGAGTCAGACTAATGGTCAGACTAATCAAGCTCTGTAGCCCATTCTCACAGTGGCCAATCCAGGTTCCTAGTACCTGGCCAAGGAGTAGCAGTGGCTTCCCCCATGTCTTTATCAATACCAGACTATGGACTTTTCCTCCAGGAAATTGTCCAAACCTTTCTTAAAACCAGCTAAGCTATCTGCTCTTACGACAATGTTTCCAGAGCTTAACTATTCTCTGAGTGAAAAAATGTTTCCTCCTATTGGTTTTAAAAGTATTCCCTGTAACTTCATCGAGTGTTCCCTAGTCTTTGTAATTTTTGACAGAGTGAAAAATTGATCCACTTGTACCCGTTCTACTTGACTCAGGATTTTGTAGACTTCAATCATATCTCCCCTCAGCTGTCTCTTTTCCAAACTGAAGAGCCCTAACCTTTCCTCATACGAGAGAAGTTCCATTCCCTTTATCATCTTGGTCGTTCTTCTTTGAACCTTTCCTAGTGTCGCTATATCTTTCTTGAGATAAGGAGACCAGAACTGAACACAATACTCTAGGTGAGATCACACCATGGAGCAATGCAGGAGTATTATAACTTTCTTACTCCCTCTTCTACGAAAATGTGATAGCAGTTTGTAGTGCAGAGAGCTGCGCTGAATGGCCCATGCTGTTCCCGACGCTCATAGGAACTCTATGAGTTTCGGGAACAGCTTGGGCCATTCAGCGCGGCTCACCATGCTAAAAACTGATATTGCAGTTTCATAAAAGAGATGGGTTAGTCTTATTAACAATCCCTTTATTAATAATTCCTAGCATCCTGTTTGCTTTTTTGGCCGCTGCCGCACATTGGGTGGAAGGTTTCATCATATTGTCTATGATGACACCCAATGCCTATTTTACAAAGCCATGCTAGCGGCTGCCGCGCAGCAACAGCCCCAAAGCCCTTTAAATTTCTTTGGGCTTCGGGGCCGATTCCGCGCTGCAGCCACTAGCGCAGCTTTGTAAAACAGACCCCCAGTCTTCCAATTTTTTAAGGTCTGCCTGCAATTTTTTATAATCTGCATGCGTTTTAACAACTTTGCATCATCTTAACACAAAGAGCATATGATAACTTTTATATGCTCATAAGACAAAACTCTCAGATGCCTGCACTGTACAATCATAAAAGATTGGTTTAACAGCTTAAGCAGGACAGAGGTATCTTTCATTGAGTTTAGTCTTATTAAATAAAGTGAATATACTTTTCAGACTTAAATTAGTGAACAACGGCACTTATCTTTGTAGTTAGATTCAGTGCCGCTATTTCAGTTGTAGCACGCTGTGAAAATGCCCAACGGGGACCCGTTTCACCTAATAAAGGCTTCTTCAGGGGTCATAACAATTTTGTGCAGCTGTGCTCTGGTTCACGAGCAAAAATGGCTCAAACTAAACTCAATGAAAGAAACCTCTGTCTTGCTTAAGCTGCTAAACCAATCTTTTATGATTGTATAGTGCAGGCATCTGAGAGTTTTGTCTTATGAGCATATAAAAGTTATCATATGCTCTTTGTGTTAAAATGATGCATTAAAACAGGTTTTGGTTTTGATTTATCGATAGATATTTTACCTGTTTCCATTGTGATATATTGCAGTGTTTTAACAACTTTGAACAGTTTAGATTCATCTGCAAATTTAATCACCTCACTTGTCATTCCAATTTCCAGATCATTTATAAATAAGTTAAATAGCACCTGTCCCAGTACAGATCCTTGTGGCACTCCACTGTTTACTTTCCTCCATTGAGAAAAATTACCATTTAACCCTACCTTCTGTTTTCTATCTGATAACCAATCCCTAATCCACAACTGAACTTTGTCACCTAACCCTTGACTCTATTGCTGGTACTTGTGGGTCTGAGACAAATTTTATCAATGGTGTAAGCATTATCTGACCTATAGATAATGGAAAAAATCCTAGATTTATTAAAGAGGTAATCCATGAGCCAGCTTCAGTAGGTAAATAAAAAATAAAAAAACTTGCTGGAAAGGATCAGGGGACAAGAAGAGTGACTCAATTTATTTTGCAATAGCATAATAAGTTTCTCTCGGCCCCAGCACTGTTTTTCTTGCTGGCCGCCGAGCCCGAGCCGTTGCCAAGAGGAGAGGAGCGTGGGAGCACTGCTCCGCCCCCCCTCCCGAAACTACAGGAGAGCCCCGACCTTAAAGCAGGTCGCACCAGCACAGCCCGGCAGTTTCTCTCGGCCCCAGCACTGTTTTTCTTGCTGGCCGCCGAGCCCGAGCCGTTGCCAAGGGGAGAGGAGCGTGGGAGCACTGCTCCGCCCCCTTCCTGAAACTACAGGAGAGCCCCGACCTTAAAGCAGGTCGCACCAGCACAGCCCGGCAGTTTCTCTCGGCCCCAGCACTGTTTTTCTTGCTGACCGCCGAGCCCGAGCCGTTGCCAAGGGGAGAGGAGCGTGGGAGCACTGCTCCGCCCCCCTCCCAAAACTACAGGAGAGCCCCGACCTTAAAGCAGGTCGCACCAACGGTGCACCGCCGTTCGGCGTGCCGACGAAGGCGCACGACAAAGGCGCGTGCGCCTTAGCACGCGCCTTTGCGAAGTGCCTTTGCGAAGTGCCTGCGTGGAAACGCTATCCCACATTCAGGAACCGCTCAACCAAACCCCCCACCCGGAATGCAGAGGCAGTGACCTTACCACGAGTCGACCACGGACCCCCACTCCAGGCACAATCATCACTACCCAACCGGGTTACAGCAGAGACGACATACAAACGAGACCATCTCAGAACGGGACAGACACAACAGGGCCACCTCACCTGTCTCCCTGTCCTACGGAGCAAGACCAGATAACCCAACAGGATAAGAAGCATTACTGACCAATACTTACACTGTTTAACCTGGCCGGACCTGTCCTACGGAGCAAGACTAGATAACCTAACAGGATAAGTATCATTGCTGACCAATACTTATACGGTACAACCGTGCCAGACCTTTATAACACTCTTTAGCGCTACCCAAATAGCCAACGTAACCTCTAGCACACATTCACAACATTACCATCGATACAAACAGTCCACAGCCTACACCAGCACAAACTTCCAAGCAGCCTCGAAACCATAGTACTCTAGTCATTTGCACCACCCAGCCAGTAATAGCTATACACCCACAGCAGTCTACACATTTACACCACCCAACTGGTCATTTGCACCACCCACCCAGAAAAAGCTCTACACTCACAGCAGTCTGCACACTTGCACCACATAGCTGCTGCCAATCAGTTCCTCATTAGTAACATACTTAGGATAAGAATGCCTTAACTTGTAAACTGTATTATACTGTACTGACATTATACCGGATTGTATTGAATTTCATTGTATGATTCTATATTTTACTGTTTGATACTTTATTGATACTACATTATATGGTAAGACACTATATTGTACTGTATGTTACGTCATTGGATTGCAATGTACTCATCTTGACCTGCATACCCTGCATTCCCTAATTATTCCATTCCTCTCTGCATCAAGCCTGACCAACCAAGCATAAGTCCAGAGAAACACTTCTCCAAACCTTTACTGCGCCACTCCCAACCCAGCTATCGCCCACAACGCCCCCCCGGCAAACTCCCAAGCCATAACCACTGTTGCCGGAGCCCCCCCACCATGGCATGGCCAAGCACTCATCAATGCGCAGCACTACTCTTACTCTACCTGCTCACCACTAGATGCTGCAATGCAGACCACTCTAACACATCCCCCATCCCCATTCACATCTCCCTACACCGCTCAGTAAAACCCAAATCCCCTACTTACACTCTCCACACTACTCAAGACCACCCAAACTCCAATCCGCCCCCTACCCACCCCCTCCCCCACAAACCAACCAAGCCTCGCCCAAAGAAACCAAGAACACTAAAAAAACTGGTGTACTCCTACCTCTCCCCAATTGACCATTCCAACCACCAGCCCCTACTTGGCGCATACCTAAATATCAGATCTATGCGAAATAAATCGATTCTGATCAAAGATTGGCTGACGGAAACTAACCCCGACTTTGTCCTTTTCACGGAAACCTGGTTGCAATCAGACAAGGACATTATCATTAAAGACTGTCTACCCCCAGGATTCAAGATTCTCTCACTAGCCAGAACATGGGGAAGAGGAGGTGGATTAGCAATAATCTTCCGAGACCGGCTAAACTGTACCATTCTCAACACAATATCCTCGCCTAACGCAGAAATTCTAACCATCTCTCTAACCCCAAAATCACTACCCGCCTCACTAACTATCACTCTATTTTATATCCCTCCAAAAAAATGAACCCTGGCCAAAGAGGTCTTCGAGGAATCCCTACTAACCAACTCTTTAACAAGCCCTTATAACCTACTATGCGGGGATATTAACATCCATCTGGAGCAAACTGACCAACCAGAAATCTCGAACTTTTGGTCACTTCTCACCCAAACAACCCCCTATCAAAACCCACCAAAGGGGTCACCAGCTAGACCTGGTAACTTTCTCCTCCAAGGAACAAGCCAATCCCATATTCTATTGGAAACAAGGCAGCTGGTCAGACTCTCTCTGGTCGGATCACTGTCTATGCACCTTCTCAATAGGATGCCAACATAATCCCCCCCAAAACAGCAAAACTAGAATCATCCAAACCCATACTATCAGAGGAAAGATTGACCCAGTGGACTTTTGGTCTCGGTTCGAACTAACCACCAATCAATCCGAAGAAACGGAGCAACTCATGACCTCCTGGATTAAGGATAGTACCAACATACTAAATGAGATCACCCCCATTAAGACCCGCAGAATAAGAACTTCAAACCAAGAAGGCTGGTTCGATTCAGAACTGCTACTACTAAAGAAGGAACTCAGAAAAGCAGAAAGACTATGGCATAAATCAGGAACCCAAGAACACAGACTGGCCTGGAGAATAAAACTAAAAAACTACAAAAACCTCACCAACGAAAAAAGAAAAAAATTTTACTCTCACAAAATCAGTAACATTAAAAACAACAGTAGTAACCTCTTTAAATTGGTCAATGACCTATACAATATCGAAACCATCACAAACATCCATGAAGAATCTACTCTAACCGCCAATTCCCTTGCAAACTTCTTTAACACCAAGATTAAAAAATTAAGATCAACTTTACCTACCAGGACCAATCCCCTCGAACTGTTCCCCATTCTCCCAGACCCTGGTTTACCTAACCCAGACCCAGGATCCAAAACCGACCTTAGCTGGAAACAATTCTCAACAATAGACTGGCAAACCTTTAATACTTACTACAACAAATACACCCACTCCTTCTGCAAATTGGACACATGCCCACCAAACATCATGAAAACCGCCCCAAGCCTCTTCAAAGCAAACATGATGAGATGGGTTAACTCCCTACTGTCCACAGGAAACTTCCCGCCAGAGCAAGGCCACATTATGATTACCCCTATCATAAAAAACACAAAAGAATCACCAAATTCCCCATCAAACTACAGACCGATTGCAAGCATCCCCTTATTCACCAAAATAGCAGAAGGGATGGTACAAGCTGAGCTCTCCACATACCTAGAGAAATTCAACATCCTAAGCGACAACCAATCTGGCTTCCGCGCGGATCACAGCACTGAAACCATCATAGCCGCCCTTCTTGACCATCTCCACACGCTCTTTAGTCAAGGCTCTAGTGCCTTAATCATACAACTAGATTTGAGCAGTGCCTTTGACCTGGTCGACCACACCATTCTCCTGGAATGCCTGGCACACATTGGCATCTCCGATCAGGTCCTCAACTGGTTTCAGGGGTTCCTAAAAAATAGATCCTACAAGGTACTCAAGAATAACTCTTTCTCATATAGCTGGGACAACATCTGCGGTGTCCCGCAGGGCTCCCCCCTATCCCCCACTCTGTTCAATATCTACCTGGCCTACCTAGGTAACCTCCTACATACCCTCAAGCTGAAATTTTTCATCTACGCAGATGACATCACAATAGCCATCCCTCTAACCAGTTTTTCACCAGAATTACTCGAATACATCACAAACATCCTCAACCAGATTGAACTCTGGATGCTATCATTCAGACTGAAACTAAACCCTGATAAAACAAAATTTTTTCTAGCCACCCCCAAAGATAAAATCAGGGACACTACAATTCAACTGAAAGGAATGACTTTCCCCCTCGAACATACCTTAAAAATCTTGAGAGTCACGTTTGACAAAAATTTATCCCTAGAATATCACACCGACCTCATAGTCAAGAAATGCTTCTCGGCACTCTGGAAACTCCGCACTATAAAAAAATACTTCGATGACACCTCGTTCCGCCTTCTAGTGCAAGCCTCCATTCTAAGCATCCTAGACTACTGCAATATTATCTACCTGAACTCCACGAAGAAAATTACCAGGAGACTAAAAATGATCCAGAACACCGCCGTTCGCCTCATCTATGGCCTAAAGAAATGGGAACATATCACCCCGTTCTACCACCAACTCCACTGGCTGCCTTTCGAATCCAGAGTGCTCTTCAAGTTCACATGCTTCTGTTACAAATCGGTAAATGGCTATTCACCAAGATACATCAATCCCCACTTTAACCTCTACTGCTCCTACAAGAAATCCCGTAGAATTCAGCTGTTCGCCTTCCCTTCGCTAAAGCTGTGTCACCTCAAAAGATTCCTAGACAAAACTTTCGCCTTCAAAGCAGCCAAGCTGAACCCATGGCTAGCCCAAATGATACTGGAGGCCCCCACCTACCTCGGCTTTAGAAAACTACTCAAAACCCACCTATACAAGCAAATAAGACCCCTAACCGCCCCCTTCCGGTAATCGCCTGACCTTTGCCTGGCTCAGCTCCTCCTTCTTGATCACTTCTTTCCCCCCTCTTTTCTACCCTCCTCCTTCTTCATCTGCCAAACTCGGCTAATTATGTTTTAAACCTGATATATTGTTGTAAATCTGTATGTCAATGCGGATCCTAACCTAATTGATATAAACCGCCTAGAACTCGTTGGGTATGGCGGTATATAAGAATAAAATTATTATTATTATTATTATAATCTGAAACATGGGGTAAAGATGTCCAGTTTCTATCTATAGAAATTGAGTCACTACTAACTGAATATGGGGAGATGAAAACAGAAACCTTATCATTAATTGGAAATAATGAGCGAATTATCTTGATTTTATCCCCATAAAAGTTGGCTAAAGCATCTGCTTTAGGCACTTGAGGGTGGTGTTCATTTTTTGGAGAGGGAGATAGAAATCTCCAAACTTTAAACAACATACCACTCCTATCTTTAACTTTACTGATCTTATTAAAAAATAACCTGAGATTTATACAGAGTTATCTTGATTCTCCACCCAATTTTATCTTGCATCAGTTTGCTAACTTTGAACTCGAGCTGCAGTTTTGTGAACTAAGATTGTGGCTAAGGAGAAATGATTTTTCAAATTTTGGAAAGTAGACTTTGGGCTTCTTTTACTTTATAGGCAAGAGTTCTCTTTGGAATATCAAAGATTTTGTTGTGATATGATTTATATATTTTTTTCTATGGTAGTCTTTGCAAATCATTAAGCAGTTTATATAACTATAGGCTCATTTATTAAAGCATACTAAAATTTGCAGTGTTTTAACATGGGATTTTACCATGCAAAACTGAAAATTTTAGAGGGCTTTCTCACTCTTTTTTCTGGGTTGTTTGCTAATGTTTCCATTAGTATTTGATACCTTTTCACAGTTAATGTGAGAGCACTTTGGGCCAGGTTCTATAAATGGTGCCTATGCTCCATGTGGCTGTCAATAAGCACCTAGCTGCTTATAGAATCACGCCTAGTGACACCTAAGCAAACTTAGGCCTCTAGGCATTCTAAAGTTAGGCACCAGTATATTAGGCCAGTATTTTATCAGGCCTAATTTACCAGTGCCTAACTCGGATGCCTAGTGATGCCAAAGTCTACCACATCTATTCTCTATCCCTAACAATGTCTACTTTTCAGGTTGGTGTCATTAGGTGTCAGAGAGTACCTGGATTTAGGCGTTGCTAGGCACTGCTCTGAGCTCCACGCGGAACTCTTAAATGATTAATTTTTTTTTTCAATTAACTTTAGTGGCATGGTCAGTTACCACATCATTTAAGCTAATTAACACAATTTGAATTGCACATGGATTTTTGTTAGGTATCGCTAGGTGTTCTCAATGTAGGCACCTAGCAACGCCTAACATAGGTACCATTTATAGAATCCGGCCTCCTATTTAGGAGGTGCTAAGTGCTTTTGCTTTAACTCTGCATTTACCAGTTAGTATATGGTAAGTATAAGAACATTCAAACACAGGTTTTACAGTACGCACATATAATATCAAAACAATTTTTAAATAAATTATATATGAAGTGCTCGTACTCACAGTCAGACTGCTACAAAATTAGCTTAAGGTTGTACCAGAACCATCATTGCAATTTCCGGTCCCATAACCATCCATGAAACTACATCAATCATAATTTCAAATAAAAGATGTATAATTATCACTTATCTTGGAAAAGATGGTTCAGGCGGCTGTGTCCGCTTCACTTTTAGCTGTCTGGTACACACCACCATATAGTTCTCAACAAAATGTAACTGTTCCCTCCATGGACTCCCCTCTACTCTAGTTTTGCTAACTTGTGCTTCATCAGGAGGGGGACCTCTGTGAAACTAAAATAAACAATGTGCTCAAATAAAATACATGCTTTGCACCATCTTCAATTTACCCCCAACCAAAATGTAAACATAATCAATCCTTACTAAACATCATTCCATGTTACAGCCAATTTCAAGCATGAACTTCTGTCCTGCTGCTGAGTTCTCTAATAAAATCAACCCCCGGACAACTTATAACTCCCCTTCCTTATTAGAATAATGGGCTATGTAGCCAGCGTGAGAGGCCATTGGTCCACGTCACCCAAAATTACATCCACCATCCGATAAAATCTACAATTAGGATGTGCTTGCAATATTTACAACACCTGCAAGGTCGGTATCCTCCATAATGCCAAAGTTGAGTGACATATCCACGATACTTCAACATTTCTCCCAAATTCAGCCCCCTGTTTTCACCGTAGTTTCATCACTATGGAAATATTTCCGTTATTTTCTTGATTGCCCATTTGACCTGCAATTTGGATTGCGAAATGACTGTTCTTTCATAGAGTGGCTGAGAAAACATTGCTACTGTAACTTGCAACTGCAAAAATTGTATTTGTTAAAAATTCATTCACCCCCCTCTTTTACAAAGACGTGTTAGCATTTTTAGCGCAGGCTGCAGAGGTAACAGCCCTGACGCTCATAGAATTCCTATGAGCGTCCGAGCTGTTACTGCCCTGGCCAGCACTATAAACGCTACAGTGGCTTTGAAAAGGAGGGGGTCAGTTACTTAGGTTCAAAAAACATCAAACAGCCTTTAAGTGCTAATTTTAGGGTGGGGGAGGTGTTTGAGGTGGTGCAGGGAAGATAATATACCATCCTGTTTATTTCTTTAGATTTTGGAATACTAGCTTCTTCCACAATTGGGCTGTAAAGCAGACAAACAATACATAAACAGATCAATATAAATCCATTTACAACAAATTCATAACAAATCACATAAATACACAGAATAAGTACTAACCAGGTTAAGTGCTAGTATATATATGCAGTTAGGTACAGAAACATATAAGATAGTCCAACATCAACAGAGATCACAATTTATGTAAGACAGACTACGTTTTACATAATTGAAGAAACCAGACTAGGTCCATTTCCTCCTTTAAATGCAATGGTCCCCAGAAGAGATACAGAGTTCTGAAAGCAGTTCCAGGTGAAGAGAAAGCTAATAGGAGCCTTATCCTAGGATCCTGAGGCTTTTTTAACAGAGTAGAGAAGTAGCGAGCATTTCAGCTTCAGAATTTCATGGAGACCTTGCTAGAAAGTAGAATCCTCTGTATGCTCCGGTAGTGCATATGTAGATATTAGGCCATCGCACTGCCACTTGTTTCAGCAGGAAAGCTGAGATTTATATAGAAAGAAACATTAATCCTTAGAGTGTCCAGATTGCAAATCAAAGACTTTGAATAAATTCTGCGCTTATTTCATCTATAGTTTAGCGAGTACATAGCATACTGATTTTTATTCTTAAGAGTTCATCTTTTATAGTGCTGAACAAAATCTTTAAAACAGGGACACCACTTCTGGTTTAATATCACCTTATTTTAGCAGACAATGTATTGATTCAGGGGTAATATATGGAGCCAAGATGTTTAATAAGATACAAAAAAAACCTCTTCTTGCATTTCTGAATACATGCATTTTTACCTAACTTTTAACAATGCTTGATGATAGAGCTGTGTGCTCAAGTCACTCTAATTTTCCCACTGAAACCGTTGGACAAGCATATACTAGACAAAAAGGACTAGATATGGGCCTTTTAAATTTATAAACAAAAGAATTAAAAATACATGATACAAATACTGTATATTGGTCCCTTCCCTAGGTGCTGAAAGAACACATCTTTTCTCCTTGCTCTTATAACACAGTGAGACTCTTCCATGCATCTACTACTCTTTCTGTAAAAAAGTATTTCCTTAGATTACCTTTTAACTTCATCCTATGCCCTCTCATTCCAGGGCTTCCTTTCAAATGAAAGAGACTCGACTCATATGCATTTACGCCATGTATGTATTTAAATGTCTCTATTATATTTCCCCTATCCCACCTTTCATCCAAAGTATACATATTGAGATCGTTAAGTATGTCCCCATACGCCTTATGACGAACACCATGCACCATTTTAGTAGCCTTCCTCTGGTCAGATTCCATCCTTTTTCTATCTTTTTAAGATGCGGTCTCCAGAATTGCACACAATATTCTAAATGAGGTCTCACCAGAGTCTTATACAGAGGCATCAATACCTTATTTTTCCTACTGGCCATATCTCTCCCTATGCACCCTAGCATCGTTCTAGATTTCGCCTTCACCTTTTCAACCCGCTCTTCTGTTTGTGACCATAGGTTCTTCACCCCTTAAACTGTACCATTTCTGAAATGCATGACCTTGCAATTCTTAGCATTTGAAATATTTAGCTCAGGGGTGCCCAAAAGGTCGATCGCGATTGACCAGTTGATCGCAAAGGCAACGCGAGTCAATTGCAGAGCTCATCCTGGGCTCCGCGATAGCCTCGTGTTGCCTTTGTGTTCTCTCTGCTTCCCTGACACTGTAACAGGCCAGCAGCAACTGATGTTGGAGAGGAAGTTCCCTCTCTGATGTCAAAACTGATGTCAGGGGTGGGGGGGAGGGAAGGCTGGTGGGCCCGGTGCTTCTGTAGTTGCTGCTGGCCTGTTGCGGCATTGTGGAACAGGGAGAACTAAGTGGCAATGGTGGCTTGGGGGCATGTTCCCAGACGGTGGCGGTGGCTTGGGGGCCTGTTCCAAGACGATGGCCCCGGAGGTGGCTTGGGGGGAAAGAAAGGACAGATAGAGAGAAAGAAAGGGGAGACAGAAAGAAAGACAGGGAGACAGAAAGACAGGGAGGCAGAACAGGGAGAAAGAAAGAAAGGGGGGCAGGGAGACAGAAAGAGAGAAAGAGAGAAAGAAAGGGAGGGCAGGGAGAGAGAAAGAAAGAAAGAAAGGGGAGGGGCAGGGAGAGAGGAGGAAAAAGTTGGGGGAGGGAATGGAGTGTGTCGGGTGGCAGGGGGCAGGCAGGGAGAGAGGAAGAAAAAGTTGGACTCATGGAAGGATAGAGATGTTGGTTGGGGAATGGAACGAGGTCTGGAGGAGAAGAAGCATGCAGGAGGCAGAAAGAAGGGAATAAATATTTGATGCACAGTCAGAAGAAGAAAGTGCAACCAGAGACTCATGAATTCACCAGACAACAAAGGTAGGAAAAATGATTTTATTTTCAATTTAGTGATCAAAATGTATCCGTTTTGAGAATTTATATCTGCTGTCTATATTTTGCTCTATAGCCCTCTTTTACTAAACCGCAGTAGTGGATTTTAGCGCAGGAAGCCTATGAGTGTCGAGAGCAGCGTGGGGCATTCAGCTCAGCTCCCTGAGTACCAACCACTATTGCGGTTTAGTAAAAAGGGAGGGGGTATATTTGTCTATTTT
Organism: Geotrypetes seraphini; assembly: GCF_902459505.1. NCBI lineage: Eukaryota > Metazoa > Chordata > Amphibia > Gymnophiona > Dermophiidae > Geotrypetes > Geotrypetes seraphini. The sequence continues at coordinate 274,180,761 of NC_047087.1, read as the reverse complement.
TGTACAGTTGTTACTGAGGTGACATTGCATATTTTAAAGTCATCTGCCTTGACCTCTTCGAAAACCTCCCTAAATATAAATGACAATATTTTCTCTGCGTACAGTGTGCTTTGTGTTTTTAAACAAAATTTTATTGTTGGGTATTTCATTTTGACTTGATCATTTTAAAAGTAGCTCGCAAGCCAAAAAAGTGAGGGCACCCCTGATCTAGATAATCTACTTGCACAAAGAGAATTTGTACCCATGTCCAATGCATCTTGTATAGCATCTATTCAGAAATTATTGGTTGACTATGCACCTGCAGGTACATGATGTATGCGCACCTTATTACTTAGGTGCCGATTTGAAAATGTACCTCAAACTGTATATGAAATGTAAATATGTGAAAATGTTCAGGAGTTTTAATACAATAATTAGCACTTTCCCACCTTATATCAATTGTAGTATTATGCAGACAAGACCTTATAAAGAAGAGGTATTTTATCTATTAGTATTTAAACTTGCTCATGGTTTTGGCAGGCAGTACAAGTAATTTGGTGTGGATCTGATTCAGGGTCATTAACCTGGTAATGCGGCTAGTCTATTTTCAGCAGTTAGAAAGCGATTAATCTCTTGGATCCTTCTTGAATTTATCATTTGGCAAATGAATCAGAGGGAATCTTCAAAGAGCTGTACTTGCAGAAGACAAAATAAACCCAGACATTTTAAAATTGTTTGAATGTTTTCACAGTGCAGTGTCATAATCAGATTCCTGAAATTGAACTTGCAGAAAGTTTGTGCTAGCCTTGTGGATTTTCATTTCAGATGTTGTCAACTCAAGGGCATTTGGACCAATCAATATCTGTCTGTCTTCTTGCACATAGAAAGTTGACTATTAGAAGAGAGAGGCTTACAGCAGGCTCAGCCAATACCATTAGCCCTAGCCTAAGGGCAGTTCTATCCATGTGCTGGGGTAGACACCTGCCCCCTCCCCTCCCCCACCATTAAGAAGGCCACATGGGACATCATTTGGACATAGCGGGCAAAGAGCACTTCTTTATTCTTTCTGTCTTTTACACCCAGACTTCACCAAGAAATCAATAAATCTGTTCTTTGCTTATTTTCAGAACTTTAGTTCAATATAAGCAAGGACTTCCCTTCCAGCTACAAACTCAAGACACCGAGTCACATTTCTTCAGATTTTACTTCCCATGTTCCAATTTAAGGAATAATTGGAAATAATGCCTGATTGATGTTCACTTTTCTTTTAAGAGATGTCACAGCCAAGACTTTCACAAATGAGCCCTCGCTTTCCTGTTCCATGTATTCTTGTTATCTTGCAATACTGACTTTGTCAAAATCGACGAATACACCGCTCTAAGTTAAAGGACGGACTCAGGTTTACATTTTTAATTTATGATGCCACATTACTGGATTGGAGCCACCTGCTAGAAAGGGTGTACTTGCGCGCTCCCTGGCTCCTGTGACATTGAGCAGGTGGCAGTGAGCAAGGTGAGAACCGGAGGGAAATTATGCTGAACTACTAAAAATATATCCAAATGCTGGAAGCACAAGAGCTATTCGAGCGTGCACTACAAGACTGAAATTATAATGCACTGCTCTCAGTGACATCACAGCAGGCTCTCCTTGCTCTAAAATTCGATTTTCTTTGTGCCTTTGACTTTGTAGGTGCATGCACTTGTTATATGAAGGGTAGATTAGACAAATTTGCTAGTTTATGCCAAAAAGAGAAAACAGGTTGACAGACAAACCACCCTTCTTGTATTTCAGAATCGAAAGGGTTTATGCTTCCTTGGGTTCTGTGAGTGCTAGTAAAGTCATTGAGAATCAAGAAATGTGGAGTTTCACCTGTAGGTATTGGAAAGAATAGTATATGCAGTTTATCATTTGTCCTGAGATGACATTTTATATTTTTTAGGATTATTAATTATATTCAAGATGAAGAAGGAAAAGAATTTCCCTGAATTTAGACATAAAACAAACATATATATATATTGTGGATGTAAGTTTTATTTTGTTTACTGTGAAACATGAATTCAAAACAGAATAAGGCTTGGAAGAATACTAACCAAAGGGTATTAACACATAACACACATTAAAATATTCATGCATTTGCATTAAGGGTAACATGGATGTTTTTCCACTGGTAGTCTTTTATATAGCATCCTAAGGCTTTCCGTTGAAGTTCAGGAGCAAGTGGCTGTGGTGGAGAAATGATCAGATAGTTGAAATTAAACAGTGTCAGAATGGCTACAGGTCAACTAAGGATCCAGCATAAGCTGGAGACTTTTGAAAACTTTACCATAAGACCTAAATTGAGCTTCCTGAATTTTCCAAAATCCGGAATTGTCAGTGCTTTTGATATTCTTTGAAGATTTTGCGATGAAGCATTCAAAGCTCCTCTGAAGTCTATGGGCTCCTTTTACTAAGGCGCGCTAGCGGTTTTAGCGCGCATGCTAGACGCTAATGCCTCCATAGAGCTTGCGTTAGTATTTTCCATTTAGCGCGGGATTTGCGCATGCTAATCTTTCAGCGCTCGCTAAAAACGCTAACGCACCTTAGTAAAAGGAGCCCTATATCTTCTATTACTAGAGCCTTTTTTAAAATCTTCTTGGAAGAAGGTGATGGGCATAAGAAGATAAGCTTGGATGTTTTTGGCTTTGTTCCAGTTAAGAGATGGACCCTTTTAGTCTGGCAGATATGGATACTTAAAATGATTTTTTAAGTTTAGATGTTAGTTTTTTTGTATTCCAGTATTTTACCTCTGATATTTAAACACTGTGGGCAGAGTTGAGTTTGAAGTTATGCCCAAATCTCCAGTGCCAAGTTATACCCAGATACTGGTGCTGAATATTGGGGTATTAGGCTTCCAGTGACAGTTATCCGGGTATCTATGATATTTGGGCACTCAGATGACTACCTGGATATAGTTAATAGAGGAAAGGAAAGACAGGGGAGATATGATTCAGACGTTCAAATACTTGAAGGGTATTAACGTAGAACATAATCTTTTCCAGAGAAAGAATAATGGTAAAACCAGAGGACATAATTTGAGATTGAGGGGTGGTAGATTCAAAGTTCTACTTTACGGAAGTTCTACTTTACGGAGAGGGTGGTGGATGCCTGGAATGCGCTCCCGAGAGAGGTGGTGGAGAGTAAAACTGTGACTGAGTTCAAAGAAGCGTGGGATGAACACAGAGGATCTACAATCAGAAAATATTAAATATTGAACTAAGACCAGTACTGGGTAGACTTGCACGGTCTGTGTCTGTATATGGCCATTTGGTGGAGGATGGGCTGGGGAGGGCTTCAATGGCTGGGAGGGTGTAGATGGGCTGGAGTAGGTTTTAACGAAGATTTCGGCAGTTGGAACCCAAGCACAGTACCGGGTAGAGCTTTGGATTCTTGCCCAGAAATAGCTAAGAAGAAAAAATTAAAAAATTTAAATTGAATCAGGTTGGGCAGACTAGATGGACCATTCGGGTCTTTATCTGCTGTCATCTACTATGTTACTATGTAATGATCTTGTATTTGATATACTGCCTTTCTGTGTTACAGCCAAAGCGGTTTATTTATTATATATACAGTAAAGGCTCCTTTTACTAAGCTGTGATAGCAGTTTTAGCGCTCGCTGAATTGCCGCACGCGCTAGACGCTAACGCCAGCATTGAGCTGGCGTTAGCTCTAGCCGCGTAGCATGGGTTTAGCGCGTGGGGCAATTCAGCAAGCGTTAAAAACGCTATCGCAGCTTAGTAAAAGGAGCCCTAAGTGTTTTCTCTGTCCCTAGTAGGCTTACAATCTAAGTTTTTGTAATTGGAATAATGGAAGGCTTTTTAGTAAGCTGTGTTAGACGCTAGCCCAAGCTTAACACAGAAAAAATGGCCTCATGTGGGACTCACTAAAGTGTTCTGTGTTTGTGTGTGCTAACTTTGCAATAATAATTTTTTGGGTTTTTTTTTTTGCTGGAGCCGGGTCAGGGGTGGAGAATAGGGGTGGATATGCTAATAGCTAACGCATGCACATTACCCCTGCACTAACTGATTAGCACATCCATGATGCAGGAGTCCTTAACACCACCTAAATAAGAGGCGGAAAGTGGTCCCATGGAATCTGTTTTAAAATGGCCACATGATAATGCTAGTAAATAAGATAGGAGTATATGATAACTATATTGCTGGTAGCGCTGTACTAGTTCAATCAAAATTTACCAGCCTCTTTATAAATACTAGAAATAAATATAATAAATAGGAAATATATATATTTTGTTAAAAATAATAAATATTAATGATGAAAAGTGCTCAGTGTCATATTTCTTGCATGCGAGCCACGTAGAGAATCACTGCCACACCAGCAACCTCCTTGCATTTTTACAGATGAAGAGGGGTTTGGAACTGGGTGGGGAGAAGGGAAGAAATCCCGGGCGATGGGGGTCTCTTAGAGCTCTGGGACTGAGGCAGCGGCCCTTCTTAATGCCAGCCCTACTCCTAAGCAAGGTATATGGAGTATATCAGTCTCTCACATTTACTGTTAACGCTTGCTGTACTACTTGAATTGTGCCAAAAGTTGTGTTTGAAAATTCCGTTCAATCAAGTCTGTGGTACTCAATGCAAAGGGGAATATTTCTGTCTCTTTCTGCTGACCTTGTTGATCTCTGACTGCATTGCTTGGTGTCTAAAGATCTTCTTTTTCTCCACTTGATGTACAGAATAATCACCAGGCACTGATCTCATGTTTTCCCCCTCTTTATCTTGATGCCTGGTTTTGTTGCAGTGAGCTTTTTTTATTTGTTAGAACTGGAATGTCCTAGATGATCATCATCGCTTTATTTTCAATAATTCTCTTAGAGTCATTTCCTGGTACCGCTTTGTTGTAATACTTACATTTCCAATGGATGAGACATGTCACCTTATCGTGCCTTTTTCTATTTAAACCTTCTCCCATTAAAACTTTGCTGCCAGCTTTGAGATGCCTCTCCATTTCCCACTTTTCCTTATATTTTGCATTTCCCACTGTATTTGTGTATTGGCAGTTATTCATGTTTGTCAATCTAACTCTTTAGTTTTTTTTGTCTCTTGTCCTGTACATTCTGTTCTTTTCTTTCCTGGGTTCTTACTCATGTCTTCTATTTGTTGGAATACTTACGGAAGTTTAGTGACGGAGACAGATTCTGAATGTTCACTTTCATGGTTCAATACCTCTTTTTTTGCATGTTTGGATCTGTTGAAGCTACTACATATGCTTAGAGGTTTATGATAGAAGCTCTGTATGTGTAATCTGTCTATATCAGGCCCATTCCTCCTTTGGACCCCTACTTGGCATACACTGATTCTTATAAATTGCCTCATGGGCATGGGGAAGGTTTGTTGTTTCTTGAGATCTTCTTAACAAGCCAGTCTACAGTTCCAAAGCTGTAGAATATAGGAATTGCTAGCTGATTAATGGCCTGTATCTTATTCCATGATGTTAATATACTTTTCAATATTAATTTTAGTTTCCAATAATATTCTTTATTGATCTTTTCTCTCAGTGATTTATGCTTGATTGATGCTCCATCCTCTACGCCTAGATATTTATACTGTATGTATCTTTCTGTTCAAGTTCCTTTATCTCATAGTCAGAAGTCAGAGGGATGTTTTTAGTTTCCTTAACTTTCCTCTAAGGAAGGTTGCCTTAGCACAGTTGTCTAGGTCAGAGGTCATCTTAGGGAGAAAGTTACTAAACTGTGATAAACGTTGACATTTAACCTCAGCTTAGTTTATTGTGGGAATCATGGGAGCTAGCTTTTCAAAATGATTGGGGGGTCTAAACCCAACAGAAATTAGGAGTTTGTTCAATATTGAGAGGTGCTCGAGCACCCAAAACACCCACAAAGCTAGCTCCAATGGTGGGAATCACTAGCCCAAGGTAACTAAATACAGCAAGTTAGTGACTCCAGCAGTACATGAACAACAAAGCTTGTAATATAGCTCCTTGCCCGTAGCTGATAACTGCAACCTATCTCCCAATTTTACATTTTTCTTCAGTAAATCAGCTGTAATGAACGTTTGTAGATCCTGAGACCATTTAGGGTAAAGATAGAGGATTACTATACAGGTCCTGGACCTGATGGGCCGCCGCGTGAGCGGACTGCTGGGCACGATGGACCTCTGGTCTGACCCAGCAGAGGCACTGCTTATGTTCTTATGTTAACCTCTTATTTTAGATCAGACGGCATGTAACGTAATGAAATCTTAAAGAAAGAGGCTATAATCTCACTGACTCCAAAGTATACGGTCTAATAGCCATATACCTTCACACCTCAATCACTCAAATAGTTCCACACCACTCGATCCTCAGTGAGGCCACCTCCCCACTCAATATGTAACTGCACAGGCGCCCATCCCCTGCAATTTCATCACAAGTTTCTGCAAGAAACATTGGGAGAACTGAACTATGATGAGGTTAACATAAGTCAATCACTCAAATAGTTCCACACCACTCGATCCTCAGCGAGGCTACCTCCCCACTCAATATGTATTCATAGTGGGTGGCTTTACACCTCAAATCATCATTGGATCCTTTATACCTCTAAATATTTTTTTAATATATATTTTGTTTTAAACATTCAGTTTAATAACTATCTTTTTTTCTTTAATTTCTTAAAAATTCTGTTTTATTGCAGGGAGTGATAGCCTTGAAAAAAACGTGGGCAATACATGGGTGAAACATGTCGGTTATCTCCCTTTTTCTGTGAATTGAGACCAGAAGCAAAATAAAGCTAAGTAAAGCGATGTTAAATTAATATATTTAAATTATTTAAGAAATTAAAGAAAAAAAGATAGTTATTAAATGGAATGTTTAAAACAAAATATATATAAAAAAATATTTAGAGGTATAAAGGATCCAATGATGATTTGAGGTGTAAAGCCACCCACTATGAATACATATTGAGTGGGGAGGTAGCCTTGCTGAGGATCGAGTGGTGTGGAACTACTTGAGTGATTGACTTATGTTAACCTCATCATAGTTCAGTTCTCTCAATGTTTCTTGCAGAAACTTGTGATGAAATTGCAGAGGATGGGCACCTGTGCAGTTAAGCAAAGGGCTTCTTACAGTTTTTTCTGGGCGTCCTCCCTCAAAACCTCTCTGGGCAAAGAAGATATATAATGTTGCAATTGCAAGTATGGATACCAGTCTCTGGAGGATAAGTGAAAGGTCCTTTTGAGTTTTCCAAACGTTTACAGTGTCCCATCAGCCTGTAAGGTTTGTGACACATAGATTAGACCTTTCTGGGACCATCCTCAGAATACTGTCTGACACATTTCGGGAAGAAAGTCCCCATTGCCATTGAGGTGCAAACATGGCACCATAAGCAAATGGATAGTTAGAAGTTTACAAAGTTGTTTCCATATAATTCTCATAGGGTACAGAAATAGATCACCATATTGATGCATGTGGTCAGGCAGTTTATTAACATGTAATAGTTACCACCATAATCTATATATATAAAATCGGAGGTATGTATGTGTGTATGTATGTGTGTGTGTATGTGCCGCGATCACGCAAAAACGGCTTGACCGATTTGAACGAAACTTGGTATGCTGATCCCTCACTACCTGGGATGATATGTTCTGGGGGTCTCGCGGCCCACCTGCACACGTGGGCGGAGCTACAAACATAAAATCAGATTTCACTCATTCATGTCAATGGAAAAAATGTAAAAAGCTGCCATTCTCACAGTAATTCAAAAACGGCTTGACCGATTTGAACGAAACTTAGTATGCAGATCCCTCACTACCTGGGGTGATATGTTCTGGGGGTCTCGCGGCCCACCTGCACACGTGGGCGGAGCTACAAACATAATATCGGATTTCACCCATTCATGTCAATGGAAAAAATGTAAAAAGCTGCCATTCTCACAGTAATTCAAAAACGACTTGACCGATTTGAACGAAACTTGGTATGCAGATCCCTCACTACCTGGGGTGATATGTTCTGGGGGTCTCGCGGCCCACCTGCACACATGGGCGGAGCTACAAATAGAAAATCTTATTTCACCCATTCATGTCAATGGAAAAAATGTAAAAACCTGCCATTCTCACTGTAATTCCAACTATAAAACACTTTCTATGACACTATAACCACTAGGGACATCGTTTCTATTCTACCACGGACAGAATTGACCGATTTGAACGTAACTTGGTATGCAGATCCCTCACTACCTGGGGTGATATGTTCTGGGGGTCTCGCGGCCCACCTGCACACGTGGGCGGAGCTACAAACATAAAATCGGATTTCACCCATTCATGTCAATGGAAAAAATGTAAAAAGCTGCCATTCTCACAGTAATTCAAAAACGACTTGACCGATTTGAACATAACTTGGTATGCACTCACTACCTGGGGTGATATGTTCTGGGGGTCTCGCGGCCCACCTGTACACGTGGGCGGAGCTACAAACAGAAAATCTTATTTCACCCATTCATGTCAATGGAAAAAATGTAAAAACCTGCCATTCTCACAGTAAGTCAAAAACGACTTGACCGATTTGAACGTAACTTGGTATGCAGATCCCTCACTACCTGGGGTGATATGTTCTGGGGGTCTCGCGGCCCACCTGCACACGTGGGCAGAGCTACAAACAGAAAATCAGATTTCACCTATTCATGTCAATGGAAAAAATGTAAAAAGCTGCCATTCTCACTGTAATTCCAACTATAAAACACTTTCTATGACACTATAACCACTAGGGACATCGTTTCTATTCTACCACGGACACCATACATATAGAGTTTGTATGTTCTAACTGTGTTTGTAACTGTTTCCTTCATGCACCCCAGTTCATAGTGTTATTACATTACATGAGTACTCACATATCCTGACCTATGAACACAGGTTCCATTCTGAACCGGGAACAAACTGCGTGGAGTTTCTTTTCAACCTGAGTTTCTACATATTGAGTTGTTTAAAATCAATACTGAAACTTTTGGATGCCACTTATTCCAACAGATCTTCCTTTTCAGTTTAAGAGATTGCAAATTCCAGTGAGACTTGCATTCTCTATCACAATCACCAAATCACTGGGACAGACTATTACATACTGTGGAGTGGATTTAAGATCCCCCTGTTTTTCCCATGGACAACTCTATGTTGCTTGATCAAGGGTGGGTTCACCCAAGAATTTATATGTTCTTGCTCCTGGAGGTGAAACTAAAATTGTTGTTTATAATCAAGTTTTGTGTTAGTTGTATTGTATTCATTTTGTCAAATATTTCACATTATAATTTGATTATTGTACTTTTTATAAAGCTGTAAAAAAATAATTTCATTCACCACTATAAAGTATCTTTATTTCAATCCATTTACTGTGTTATTGCTATAATTAAATACCCGTGCAACGCCGGGTCATCAGCTAGTGTTATATAAAGCAATTTTACCTAGCAAAGACAGAGGGTAAATACCCCAAGCATACAATTTTTGCATTGTTTTAGTCAGCAGTGGAGTCATATTCAATGTATAAAATTGGGATAAATTTTGTGGCAGTATAATCCCTAAATACCATAAGTGGGTGGTGGTCCATTCCAAAGGACATGGGCCAATCCATTGGTCCCGTATTTCTGGCTGAAGGGGAAGCACCAAGGATTTCTGTATGTTCAAAGTTAATTCAGAGTGTATGTGGTATTCGTCAAGAATTTCCAAGGCCTTTAGCAAAGATCTTTGGGGACTTGTCAAAGTTAACAGTAGATCATCAGCAAATGCCAATATCTGCAGCTGAGAGTTCCCCTCCGGGAGGCCCACCAGCTCTTCATCTGCAGTCCCATCACCTGCGTTACTGCTGTTTTGAGGTCACTGAGAGCAGTCTCTGTGAATTGGGAAACCACCATCGTGGGTGCCTCCATCATCTTGAACTTCCTGGTTTTAGAGTGACCGCGATCATTTTGGGCAGATTTCATGGTCAGCATGTCTTGAGAATGCATAATATAATTGTCCATGGGTTTAAAAGCACATATCCTTAGAAATTCCCAATCAGGGAGCCACAATTATTTGTTAATTTTCCATTGGGGAGAGCAGGGTCCCGAAACGGGCAGAGAACACAAAGTCACCCACTCATAGCATCATGTGACCCCTTCGTACCACCTATAATCCATCTTATACAAGTTGTGACATTTCTAACTAGGTGCAAAGCACATTCCCACAATCTAGACTCCCTCATTCCCTGGCACATAAGGGCTTTATGGCAGCTTGACCCCTAGCAGAGGTATTTTGGAAAACATGCAGGAGATACTGTATAATAGAGACATTCAATTGAAAGAAATTTATGGAATGAAGGAACATAGGATGAAGGTGAAAGGGGACAAGTTCAGGAGTAATCTGAGAAAATATTTCTTCATAGAAATGGTAATTAATTCCTGGAATGGCCTCTTGGTGGATATAGCAGTGGTGAATATAAAGACTATATCTGATTTCAAGAAAGCTTGGGCCAAGTATAGAGGATCTCTAAGGGAGAGGAAGGAATAGTAGATGGCATGGATGGGTAGCCTGGATAGGCCATATGGTCTTTATCTACCTTCAGTTTTCTATGTTACCTAGACTTACCAGTGACCTGCAGCCATAGTCTCATAGTTCTACATAGAAACTCTTGACTGGACTTATCTGCCATTAGATTGTATGGACAACCTTTCAACATGCTTCAACATACTTCATGTGCATGTGCCAACATACTTCATGGACAACCCTTCAACATACTTCAAGTGCCTGTGCCAATAATGGATGCAACCAAAGAAGAATTGGAACAGTTTTATGATCAAGTTCAAGCCAAAATAGATCATGTAAGCATGATGTGCTTCTCATAATTGGGGACTGGAATTCCAGAGTTGAAAAGGAAAGGAAGGTAATACACTTAGACCTTATGGGCTAGGAACCAGAAAGGAGTCAGGAGACTCCTTTTTTCTTATGTAGCCAACAATTTCTTCATTGCAAATATATTTTTCATCCAATTAAAATGATACTTGTATATCTGGTCATCACTAAGTGGTGAACATACATGGGGCTGCGGAAAAATTCTCAGCCCAACCAATAATCACTGGACTAAGTGCATAGCCCTTGATAGAGACTGCCCCAGCTTTTTTTGGTTGAGCTGAGAGCTTTTCAGCAGCTCCTCATAAGAACAAGACAGACCGAAGGTCCTTCAAGCCTAGTATCCTGTTCCCAACATTGGCCAACCCAGGTCACAACTTCTACCTAGGAAGATCCCAAAAAGTAAAACAAAGTTTATGGAGCTTATCCTAGGAATATGCAATGTATTTCCCCAAGTCCATCTTAATAATGACTTATGGACTTCTCTTTTAGGAAGTGATCCAAACCTTTTTTAAAACCCTGCCAGGCTAACTGCTTTTACCTCTTTTTCCACCAATTCCAGAGTTTAATTACACTTTGAGTGAAGAAATATTTTGTCCGGTTTGTTTTAAATATACTACTTAGTGGCTTCATTACATGCCCTCTAATCCTAGTATTTTTGAAAAGAGTAAACAAGCAACTCAGAACTACCTGCTCTACTCCACTCATTATTTTATGGACTTCTATCATGTCTCTCCTGAGCTGTCTCTTCTGCAAGCTGAGGAGCCCTAGCTGCTTTAGTCTTTCCTCATAGGGAAGTCATTCCATCCCCTTTATTATTTTCATCACCCTCTCTGTACCTTTTCTAATCACACTATATTCTTGACTATATTCTTGGTGCTAGTAGATGGACGAGTTCTGTTCTGATGGCTAAACCAGGCCAAGAGCAGATTGTAGAATTGATCATGAGCCAGACATGACACACACCCTTCACAGACACTGGCAGCAGGCAATGAAATAAAAAAAATATTTTATTACTAGAGAACTCTTATGCAAATATAGGTAGGATTTAAACATAGCTTCATTTCACACAAAAAGGAACTTTACTTTTTCAGGTATCCTGGAGCCCAGCTTCATTAATTCACACTTTCACTCACAATAACTGCTCTTTGCAGGCATGCTTCAATATTTCACTTGTACTCTGTAAGCTTCTCACCTTGACTTATCTTCCAACACTGCAGTCACAGGCTAGGTAAATGCTTCAGAAGTAAACCTCCTGCCTTGACCTTCCAACATTGCAGGCATACAAGGTGTGACAATTAAGTTTATGAACTCATCCTAGAAAAAGTGCTACATATCTCATTGCTGAATATCATTATGGTCACCTTTGAAGTACTCCCCTTGGGAAGCTATGCATCAACGTCAGTGCCTAGACCACCCTTCAAAGCAATTTTGGAATGCTTTTTCTGGAATGCCCATCAGAGCTGTTGTCGTATTACCCTTGATGTCCTGAATGTCATCAAAATGTCTTCTTTTCAACATTTCCTTTATCTTCGGGTAAAGAAAAAAGTCATTGGGGATCGGATCAGGTAAGCAGAGAGGGTGTTCCAATACAGTTATTTGTTTTCTGGCTAAAAACTCCTTCACAGACAGTGCTGTGTGAGCTGGTACATTGTCGTGATGCAAGAGCCATGAGTTGTTGGCAAAATGTTCAGGTCATTTTTGTCTAACTTTTTCACATAGCCTTTTCAGCACTTCCAAATAGTAAACCTGATTAACCGTTTGTCCAGTTGGTACAAATTCATAATGAACAATCCCTCTGATAAAAGGTTAATAACATTGTTTTGACTCCTGATTTGGACTGGTGGAACTTTTTTGGTCGTGGAGAATTAGCTTTCATTGTGTACTTTGATGCTTTGATTCAGGGTCGTTTTGTTACACCCATCTTTCATCACCAGTGATAACACAGCCCAAAACATTGTCTTGCCTCTCCAAAAGGTCTTGGCAAACTTTGACTCTCCTTTGCTTTTGTTCATCGGTGAGCTCCTTCGGGACTATTTTTGCACACACCTTTCTCATGCCAAGATTTTCAATTAAGATTTTCCTGTTTCTCTATCGATGTTTACTTGGTCTGCTATGCTTCTCACAGTCAGTCGATGATTTTGACTCACAATTCGACAAATTTTTGCAATGTTTTCATCAGTTCTGCTAGTTACTGGCCACTCTAACCTTTCTTCATCAGTGACGCTGTCTCTCCCCTCAGAAAAACGCTTAATCCATTTGTACACTGCTGTTTTCTTCATGGAGTTATCCCCATAAACTTGGACTAACATGTCCCTGATTTCATTTCCACTCTTGCCAAGTTTAATAAGGAATTTAATGTTTGTTCATTGCTCTAATTCAAGCTCTGACATTCTCGCGATGGCACACAAAAACATGCAACAACAATAATGAACGCCATTCAGCAAGACACCGCCTCACGTCAACACGAACATAGATGTGAGATCCTGATTTAACAAGGTTATGAAACCTTATTGAGTTGTTTGTATAGTGCTGACAATGTAAGCACACGGAGGCAAGTTCACGAACTTAATTGTCCGACCTCATAGGCTAGGATTTTCCTGGGGGACTCTTTCCTCCCACCCAGGCTTGAAATTTCTCCTGGATCACCCCATCACTTGGTTCTGGGTGTCTCTTGGAGCATCCAGTCTTCCTGTTCTGGGCCTCCCTGGTCTGTTCTGCGTAGGACTTCTATTGTCCTCCCTTCCTGAGCCCTACCCTGCTGACTCAAAAGGTTAGTTCTCCCTACCTTGAAGTAGCTGAGTCTCAGTCTTAGTGAGTGAGTATCCTTAAGGAAACCAGGGCTAATATCCTTCACACCTTCACACCCATTCTGATCTCGCAATATTATTATGAAAGCATACTAGTCGCCTTCATAGAGAGCATTCAAAATCCATTTTAACTCACTGAATCTGAATGATACACTTTCAGAAGAATTGTAGGCAGCAGTTAAAGACATAATGTTGAATCACAGAAGAATTTATACAAAATGAAAAGGTCAAAGAAATAAAGGTGGATAGCGGAAGAAACATTGGGAATAGTTCAGAATAGGAGAGAAGGCAAATGATAAAGATCTTGTTAAATAACATAATTGCAAATTTCAAAGGTCAGTCAGAAAAGACAAAGACTGATACTACAACTAGATCTGTAAAGAAATTGAAGAGGGCAATAAAGTAGGAAAAATGAGGACATTTTTAAACATATTCATAAAAAGAAATTCCAGGCATTAATAGGTATGTTAAAGGATACCAATATACAGATACTAATGGATAAGGCCAAGAATAGCCTTACTGGGACAGACCAATGGTTCATCAAGCCCAGTACCCGTTCTCACGGTGGCCAATCCAGGTCACTAGTACCTGGCCAAAACCCAAGGAATAGCAAAATTCTATGCTATCGATCCAGGGCAAGCAGTGGCTTCCTCATGTCTTTCTCAATAACAGACTAAGGACTTTTCCTCCAAGAACTTGTCCAAACCTTCCTTAAAATCTACGTTATCCGCTCTTACCACAACCTCTGGCAACGCGTTCCAGAGCTTAACTATTCTCCGAGTGAAAAAAAATTCCTCTCTGAAACTATAAAATGAGGTAAATTCCTACCTGTAACTATAAAATGATGGAAGAATACTAGTAAGACTTGTACAACAAAGAGAGGGGATAATAATCAGCTGGTGACAGCCAGCGTTTATAAAAAAATGCTGACCTTGGCTGGCTAAATTAACTCCAAAACCCTTTAAGAAGCCCTCCAATCCTTCCCTGACATTGGAGCCCTCCGATCTTTCTATGATCCCCATCCCTCCCTCGACCAGCCAACCTCCTTCCCCTATACTTCTAGCATGCAGAATAGGCCCCCTGGGGCCCACCTGTAATCTCTTGTGAGCCAGCAGGGCGGTAGGGGCAGGAGAGAAGCTCACTTGCTCCTACCTTTAGCAGCTGCATCGACTTAAGAACATAAGAACAGCCAAACTGGGTCAGAACAATGGTTCATCCAGCCCAGTTTTCTGTTTCCAACAGTCACCAAACTGGCAGAAACCCAAACAGTAGCATGGCAGCCTCATGATACTACCCACTTTTTTTGTTGGGTGGTCAGAGCTGATACTTAGTGGCACTGTCCAATTAAGTACCACTGAATATTGGCAGTTGGGTGGCCCCAGTGTAAGTGGGCAGAAGCCATTCCTGCCTGCTAAAATCACTGATTAATGAGTGAACTGTGTACTCTCAAGAACCATCAATTATAGAATAAGTGAGAATGACCCTACGGTCACTGCCAAGAAAGAAGGCTACTGGAAATGATGGGATTGCATTTGAACTACCACAATCTTCAGTAGAAAAGTCTGTTAAGGTGCTCAAACTTTGTCAAGAAATCTGGATAACAGAACAATAGCCAACTGACTGGAAAATATCAGTCTACATACCAAGTTCTAAAAAAAAGAAATGTAACAGTCTGCTCAAACTATTAATTTCCTTGGTGCCGCATGCCAGAAAGATCTTGCTGAAGATCATTCAACAAAGACTTGAACCATATACGGAAGAGTGCTTCCAGATGTGCAAGGAAGATTTTAGGAAAGGCAGAGGAACAGGAGACATCATTACTGATGCATGCTGGATAACTGAAAAGTCAAAGAGTATCAGAAGGAAGTTTATAGGGGTTTTTTTTTTTTAATTTTACTATTGTAAGGCCTTTGATTTTGTTGACCATGACTAATTGTGGAGAGTCTTTAGGACAATAGGTATACCTGAACATTTAATTACTCCATTGCAGAATTTATGTATGGAATAGTCTTCCTCACCAGGTGGTCGAGGCCAGTAACGTGCTTGACTTCAAGCATCGATGGAACCAACAGGTGGGGGTATCTCAGAGTTTTGCTTGAAAGATGGATACTTCAGGCGGGGGGGGGGAGGGGGGGTGGTTGTCTTGAGTAGACTTGTGGGAGGGAGGGTTATTGTATGGGCAGACTTGTTGGGCCGCCGGCCCTTTTCTGCCATCAAACTCTATGTTTCTATGGGCTAACAAATTTTGATCAAGGCATAAGATGGTGAAACAAACTTGTTCAAAATTGGCAAAGAAGTTTGACATGGCTGTATTTTCTCTCCCTATCTTTTTTACTTATATGCAGAATACATAAGAAGAAGCAGGACTGAAAGATAATGAAAGAGGTTTCAAAATAGGAGGAAGGAATATTAATATCCTCCAAAATGCTGAAAGCCACTACATTAAGAAGATTTAGATGTACTTATCAATAAAGTTAAGAGACATGGCGGGGCATTTTTGATAGGATTTTTTTTTAAGTTCAACTTTAGATGTGTCCTGCAGGTTGTCCAAAGTCAGAGGTGGTGAAATGGCTATTTTCAAAACCAGAAAAACTGCTAGATGTCCAAAATTTTTTTTGTTTTTGAAAATTACTTACTTAGATGTCTTGGCCAACAGGATATTCAATCTTAGGACATCCAACTTTATATGTCATTTTCTACCACAAAATCATCCAAGTTTAAAACGCCTAAATCCAAGTGACTTGGATATGGGAGGGGCCATCATTGTAATGGACTGGCCACACAGACATACCAACAGAGCAGTGGGGCACCTTAGAGGGCACTGCTGTGACCTTCACTTAAAGAGAGTCATTTGAGTCTTGCCAGCACTGGATTTGGTTGATACCATCAAAGATAAGTGTTGCCAATGCTAGGTTTAGTACTGCTGTTCTAATTAGCACAAATAGCAATAAGTATTCAGCATAGCACCTTGTTAGAGTTGATAATATCCTATGTGGTTGTTATAAATTCATACAGATACACACAATTTGAATCTTTTTTTTAAAGTGTTTTGGCACTGATTCAATTTTATTAATATTTCTTAGAAACTCCCATTACTTAACATATTCTCCTCCACTTCATCAACCACCACCAAAACCCCTTAATCATCAAGTTAACCAGAACAACCAACCAAACATATCCCTCTACGGCCTCAACAAACACCATAGACTACATATCTCATTACAACCATGAAGGAACTCCATACATTATTCATACTATTCCTAGTCCTTTCAAACCTTACTGCAACCAAACCAACACCATCACCAGCAGAACCTTTCCTGCATGGCTCCCTAATTGTCACATTCTGAAACCCCCTGACAAGAAAACCCACACTTCGTAGACCACTCCGCCCTAACACCCTATCCCGAACAACCATTCCACATGAAAGAAGAAACCCAGATCTCCACAAACCAAGGTCCGCCCAAACCTGAAACACATCCACACAGCCTTCCGCTATGAATACAAAAGAGCAACCACCTCTATACCATGCACTTACATCAATGCCAGATCAGTAGTTAATAAATTGCTACTACTGAACGAACTGATAACTATCAATAATCCAGGCCTTGCCTTCTTCTTGGAAACCTAGTACAAAACAAGCCCTGAACTGACTTACCTCTGCCCCCCAGGTTAAAGTATAATCCAAATACTTAGAACAGGAAAATGAGGAGGTGGCCTGGCCATAATCTACGTAATTTGTTTTCATTGGCTGATCGTGGCCCTGGAGGACAGTAGACTAATAGGATCCCAATACTGCTAGAGCAGGTGTCGGCTTTGTCTTCTAGTTTGCATGCCATATATTCAATGTTGGGCAGTACTGAGGAGTCTATTAAGGTGATGTTGAAGGAGCTTTTGTAGATCAGTGGTTCCCAACCCTGTCCTAGAGGACCACCAGGCCAGTCGGATTTTCAGGATAGCCCTAATGAATATGTATGAGAGAGATCTGCATATAATGGAGGTGCCGGGTATGCAAACCTGCTCCATGCATATTCATTAGGGCTATCCTGAAACCTCAACTGGCCTGGTGTTCCTCCAGCACAGGGTTAGGAACCACTGATCTATGAAAGCTCCTTCAACATCACCTTAATAGACTCCTCAGTACTGCCCAACATTGAATATATGGCATGCAAACTAGAAGACAAAGCTGACACCTGCTCTAGCAGTATTGGGATCCTATTAGTCTACTGTCCTCCAGGGCCACGATCAGCCAATGAAAACAAATTACGTGAAATAATCTCAAACCTAACATGCCAATTCACATGGCTTATCATTATTGGTGACATAAACATACCTTTAGAGAGGCAAAATTAGCCCCACTCAATTCTGGAATAAAATATCTGAAATGCTAAACACAATTTCAAATAATGCCCTCACATTGCTGACTACCTGGAACAATGCAATTGAACACACAAGGCCCCCTACGCTATCACAAAGCAAGAACTGCAAAGACCTCCCCTTGATTCATGGACACCTTAAAAGCAGAAAAACAAACCTGCTGCAAACTCAAGAGGAAATGGCAAAAAAGTAAATCCCCTAAACACAAAACCACATGGGTAGCTGCAATCAACAAATATAAATACATCACAGTGGCCAATAAATCCCACTATACCCAAGAAATTGAAAATGACAATTTCAATATAAAAAACCTATTTTGCCTACTACACACCAAGACGGCTCCCCCTGATTTAGGTCTGTCTGAAAAGATCTATCAACCTAATGCCCAAACTCTTGCTGACCACTTCCTCAATAAGATAGAGACCATACAACATGAAACAGATTGCTCCCATCTCAGCTGCCCCAGTTCACTCACCACCACAGAAAACTTTCAAACCCTATGCTGCTGACCAAATCTGGAGCATATTTCTGCCACTAGAAAATTCTGACACAACAAACTCTTAAAGAAACTCTTCTCCTGCAGTAGTGTCCTCGATAAATGCCCCAGCTGGTTATTAGCAAATGCCCTGAATTATATCATTACCTGGCTCACTCGTTTTCTGAACGATCTACACCATGGTCAACTCCCACCACAAATGGGCCAGATTGCTCTCACCCTTATACCTAGGGCCATAAATGCCGACCTAACAAATCCTACAAATTACAGGCCTATAGTTGGCATCCCTATACTCACCAAACTTTTAGAAACATATGAAAGTAATCAGCTCTCAACCTACATTGAAAAACACTCCTGTTTCCATCATACTCAGTTCAGATTCCGCCCACAACACAGCACAGAACTTCTTCTACTAACCTTAACTACCAAAGTCAAGGAAACACTAAGCAAAGGACATCAAGCCATCCTTCTTCAATTCAACATTTCTGCAGCATTTGACTCAGTCAATTACCAACTACTCCTAAACATACTCAATGAAAGGCATAGTCGGCACAGTATACCACTGGTTCAAGGACTTCCTACAGAAGAGGAACTACTTTGTTCAGAAAGATGAAGAACTCTCACAAAGCTGCCAGGCATTCTGTGGTGTTCCCCAAGGATCTCCCCTCTTCCCTATACTCTAGGCAACATAACCTTCAAAAACAATGAGAGCCTATTATTATACGCAGACGACATACTTCTCCTTATCCTGATAGAGCACGACTCCCGTGCCATCACCCAGAAAATTGCCAATAGTATAGATATGATACAAACATGGGCCACTCTAATAAAGCTCAAACTGAACACAGTAAAAACAAAAGCACTGTGGTTTCACAGCTCCCAACACACAGTCCCCACAGCCATCACCCTGCCCACAGGAATCAAACTAGAAATCAACAAAACCTCATATTAGACTCAACTTTCTCTTACGAAACCCAGATCTGCAACATACAAAGAAAAATCTTCTACAGCATGAGGCAACTCCAACTGATCAGACCATTCTACTATAGTCATCACTTCGCAATACTGACACAAATGTTAGTACTGTTTCAACTTGACTATTGTAACTCCTCTTATGCAGGTATAAACGCCACCCTCATCCATAAACTACAACTGATTCAAAACACGGCAATACGCCTAATCTTCAGGATGAAACAATTTGACTCCATATCTCCCTATTTCAACAGACTTCATTGGCTGTCAATCACAGCGCGCATTATCCTCAAAATATCATGCGTAATGTATCACATCCTTTATACAAGCTCAGCTGAACCTCTCATAAACCTCTTCACCAATTCTTTGACTAATTCAACAAGAAAAAAAATCAAGAATCTCCTAAAACACAGGTGTCAAAGTCGGTCCTCGAGGGCCGGAATCCAGTCGGGTTTTCAGGATTTCCCCAATGAATCTGCATGAGATCTATGTGCATGCACTGCTTTCAATGCATATTCATTGGGGAAATCCTGAAAACCCGACTGGATTACGGCCCTCGAGGAGGGACTTTGACACCCCTGTCCTAAAAGAATAAAATACAATTGAACATTTAACATATTTATCACTTACATCGGCACAAAGACCTGGAACAGCCTCCCGACAACCATAAAAAAATGGAACCCTATTATTTCAGATTTCGAAAGAAACTAAAGACTCTCCTCTTCGACACAATACATTCCATTGACAATCAGTAGCTTGCTCTAACTCTCAGATTTCCTCCCCTCCAATATAAATAGTAAATTAAATATCTCAATACTTCCCTGTATAGAACTTCACCCCTCCCCCTCCCTTGCTATATCCCCTCTCACCCTTTTCTTCCATCTTTTGCCAATCAGTTGAAGTATACGTTGTCTTGAACTTGGTTAGGCATAGTGCAACTCACAAATCATAGATTAGATTAGATTAGGTTTTTTGAGTTATGTCTCACATTTTCATGTTGAGTCAATATAAATATATTTATCTAATTTTGAATTGACATTGACCTGCCCTTTTGCTCAAATTGTGCTCCTTTGGATGTTGGGAATGTTCATGATTAGAAAACCCTTTTTGAACTTCACTTAAAGGGTACCAGATGTATATCTCACCATATACTCATAATTTATTCTGAGCCTTCCAAAACTCCCCCCAAACCTACTATACTCACCTGTCTACCATTCCAAAAGCCCTTATGGCTGCAGGTGGTACCTATATAGCGGTATAGAAGGGTTTTGCTGGCCTCACACTTTTCACCATAAATGCACTGGTTAGAGTGGCTTATGGGCCTGGTTTACCTACCAGTCTACTTAAGACACCTACTAGGCTTTCCCATACTAGGTGCTGCTGTTTTAGAGACAGGAATGTACTACTTCATTCAGATCTTTGTGGGGTGGGAGGGGGTTAGTGACCAAAGGGGTAGTCATAACTTAATCCCTTCAGTGGCCATATGGTCAGTTTGGGTACCTTTTTGGCACTTAAATGCTTTTAAAACAGGACATGTGAGAAGCCACTGCTTGCCCTAGATTGGTATCATGGAATGCTGCTACTCTTTGGGTTTTTCCCAGGCACTGTTGACCTGGATTGGCCACCGTGATGACGGGCTACTGGGCTAGATGGACCATTGGTCTGACCCAGTAAGGTTGTTGCATTCTTAGGTTCTTAATTTTATTGCCCTATGTTATATTTCCCCCTGCCTCATCCACCTTCCAATTAGCATTAGTGCAATCGCTGCAGCCACATTTCTCAGCTGCTGGATACACAGCAAGTTTCCTGCTAAATCTGGCCTCTTGGTGTTGCTATTATATAATGAGTGTAGATCACTCACCAAAGAAGCAGTGAATGCTGTTTTACAACCTCCCCAGCTAGTCCATAGAGTAAAAGCCCCAACCAGAGAATCAAGCAAAACAAATAGTTTGCTTGAGTCCAATGTTGGACTAATGGGACATTTTCTCACTGTGTTTGTAAACAACTTAAATGCTCAGTGTTCTGTTGTTTAATCATCCTCTGAGTCTTCCCAATAAATAAAAGATTATAAGGGCATTGTATACACTAGGGGCGGATTCTGCAAATGGTGCCATAAGTTAAGCGGCGGTAGGCGCCATATCACCACCTAACCTAATTGGTTTAATTGGCACACTAAATGTAACATGGTATGAATTTTTGGAAGTAGATATAATCTTGGGGACTTAGGATGTAATTCTTGTAAAAAAAACAAAAGGATTTTAAATTATAAAGAACAGTACTGGATTTTCAGGCAAAAACTGTTTCACCAGTAGGTTTGAATGATGAGCTGTGATGATCTTAAGGTGGCCACACAGGTTGAAAAGGTGACTGCGAAAGCTAGAAGGATGCTAGTTTGCATAGGGAGAGGTATGGCTAGTAGGAAAAAGGAGGTGCTGATGCCCCTGTATAAGACTTTGGTGAGACCTCATTTAGAATATTGTGTACAATTCTGGAGGCCGCACCTTCAAAAAGATATAAAAAGGATGGAGTCGGTCCAGAGGAAGGCTACTAAAATGGTGTTTGGTCTTCGTGAAAAGGCGTATGGGGACAGACTTAAAGATCTCAATCTGTATACTTTGGAGGAAAGGTGGGAGAGGGGAGATATGATAGAGATGTTTAAATATCTACATAATATAAATGTGCATGAGTCGAGTCTCTTTAATTTGAAACTCTGCAATGATAGGGCATAGAATGAAGTTAAGAGGTGATAGGCTCCAGAGTAATCTAAGGAAATACTTTTTTTATAGAAAGGGTGGTAGATGCATGGAGACAGAGACTGTGTCTGAATTCAAAAGGGCCTGGGATAGGCACGTGGGATCTCTCGGAGAGAGAAAGAGATAATGGTTACTGAGGATGGGCAGACTGGATGGGCCATTTGGCCTTTATCTGCCATCATGTTTCTATGTTTCTAGACTGAATGCCTTTAATTTAATTGAATATATCCTGTTGCCTTAAAGAAAAGAAGATTTTTGGATAATATAGCTTCTATAACAACTGAAATTTGATTGGATGCCTCTGATGGAATCTGATTGGAGAGCCCTCCTCACACGATATGCTTATAAGGGAGTTAACAAGCACAGTGGCCATTTTGAAAAATGAGAAGCTTTGTGAAATGTTTGGATCAGTTTCTGAGTAAGTCCTGAAGATACGTGGTGTAATGTTGTGGACTTGTATTTTATTTGATAGCTAATATAATTTTTTTCAGTCATTATAAAATTAAAAAACCATGATGCAGTCAATCGTGAAACATGGTGCTGTGTCAGGGTATCTGCAGGAAGACTGAACTGCATTTATGAATATGGATGAATGAGCTGGATAACTGAAGAACAGCTCTAAGGATATTGGAAAGTGGAAGAATATTAAAAAATATATAAAACTGGATGTTTATAAGCATGGTGATGTCAATAGGAAAGTCTGAAAGAGTGGAGTAAGTAATTCATACAATATGATCTGAAATGAGCTCACATTCTAACAAAAATTTCATGATAAGTGTTGTGAGCTTTGTAGATTTTGATTAGTCCATGATAAAATGTTTAGTAACTAAAAGGTATTCACACCATATGGAAGAAAACGGACTTGTAAACTGATATATATATATCTATACCTACGTACGTATCATATATTGATATACTTGCTAATATTCAGCGGGTGGCGGACAGCATTTCTTTGTCCGTCACTGGTGATAAAACTAGAAATCCAATGCTGGGACCTGTGAAAGTTAAGTCCAATTTGTGCCAAAGAGCATACGTTCCATGTTTCCCCTCCAGTTAGAGGATGTAAACTCAAAAGACATCATCAACACCTTTTCTCACATCAGGCAGCATTATGGGGTAAAGATCTAGAACGGTGTCAGGTCAAAAGTGCGCCGGGACAAAGGCGCGCCCAGACAATTGAGCGCAGCGCGCGCCGCTCTAAATTACTGTTTTTAGTGCTCCGACGAGGGGGACGTGGGGGGGAACCCCCCACTTTACTTAATAGACATCGCGCCGCATTGTGGGAGCGTTGTGGGGTGTGGTGGGGGGTTGTAACCCCCCACATTTTACTGAAAACTTCACTTTTTCCCTGTTTTTAGGGAAAAAGTTCAGTTTACAGTAAAATGTGGAGGGTTACAACTCCCCAAACCCCCCATAATGCCAGCGCGATGTCTATTAAGTAAACTGGGGGGTTCCCCAACAAAAACCCCCGTCGGAGCCCCTAAAAACTGTAATTTAGAGCGGCACGATGGCGCGTGCTGCGCTCAATTGTTTGCGCGCGCTTTTGTCTTTTGCGCCGTTGTCTATGAACCATCTAGAACAATTGCTTACGCCTACTACTTATGGGGAATTTAGGAAACACCTAAAAACATCTGTTCCTGAAGTATCTAGGCAGCTGACCCGTACAATTCTTACTCCACAATAACTGATCCCTAGAACTGATAATCACTAGCTTTTAACTCTGTTAAATCCACTCAATTTGTACCATCTTTTATTATCACTTTTCTTATTAACAATCAAGTATAATATATAACAACTTGAATTAGATCAATAGTTCCCAAAGGTAAAAGAAAAAACAAAACAGAAAAGTTTTTCTTCACTTATATCGACCACAATTCTTTGAGAACGGACTTCAAGAAATAAAAAGAAATTATACAATTAATCAAACGAGAAAACAGCAATACTCAGTTGGCACTAAAGCCGGATTATGATAAGTTATATATCTTAAGTTACAGATGTTGCACCCTCTCTAGATCCTACAAATTCCAACAGCTGTTTAGGCTCCAAAAACAAGTAATTATTTGTCTGATATGTAATAAAGCATTTCACAGGAAATTTCAACAAAAAAGTTGCCCCCAGGGCTAGGGCTCTTGGTCTTAATGCCAAGAGTTCCTTTCTACGCCTCTGGGATCTCTGAGACATATCAGGAAATATTTGCACTGTAGAGCCCAAAAACTGATCATTTATATGTCGAAAATAAAGACGCAATATGTATTCTCTGTCGCTTTCCGAAGCAAGAGTTATCAGCAAGGTTTTCCTTTCCGTTATGACCTCAAGCAAACTTTCCAAAAAAGCTGTTAAATTCATATCCATCACTTTATCAACTTGAGCCTCTGTAGGAGTAGAAATTCCTGCTGGTTTCTGCATTTGAAGGTAGTTAGCTCTCACAATCAGAGGCAAATTATCTGTTGGAATAGCAAGAATTTCTGTAAAGTACTTTCTTACCATCTCCAATGGAGAAATCAAAGGACACTTAGGAAAACTCAAAAGTCTCAGGTTATTTTTTCTTAATTGATTTTCAAAAGATTCCATTTTCCTTGCCATAAAAGTTCTTTCCTTCACCAATTCATTTTCTACTACCTTCATGTCTCACATCTTTTCTTCTTGTTTCTCCAACTTTTCATTTACCTTTATAAGGGCTAAAGTTTGCTGCTCAACTTTGGAAAAAAATAGTTCCACAATCAGTACTTAAAGTTGAAAAAGAAAGTTTGAGGTTAGCATCCATCACTGATATGGCCTGCCATAATGCTTCCAAATCGATTTTTTTTGTTTTTTCAAGCACCCCAAAATGAATGGAAGAAACTCCAGAAGCACCTCTCACCTCTAAATTTGTACCATCTTTTAATCATTGTAAACCGCATAGAACTTCACAGTCCTGCGGTATATAAACTGTTATTATCATTATCAAACCCATGAAGCACAAATATGGGTGTCCATTAACTGAAATTTGACAAGGAGTGCACTGGGACAAGCATGGAGCTACAGTACTTTTCATGCGTGTGCACAGTTTCTTCATTTTAATTTTCCAACCCATCATAAAGAAGGAAATAAGATGCCAGGGTTTTAATAATTATTTAGCCACAGATAATATTTTCAGTGCTTGATCCTTCAGTTCTATGAGAATTATTCAAGTCCAAAATGTAAAAGTTAAAGATCCACATTCTTTTAGCAGGATAAATTGGAAACCTGAGTGCTATGAATTTATTCAGCTCCAATACTGGCAGAATCATCTTGTTATCCTTATAAGCTCCACACACTGCAGGGGAAATTATTCCATAACTCTATTAAAGCAGTGAATGTGCAACACACCTCAAGGCATCTTTTCAGTTCATTTTTATCTTCTCTAATACCTGTAGCTTCCTTTCTAAGGTGCAAGAATTGTATAATACCTGCCACTTATATTTTCCTTGAAGACTGATGGCTTTCTTATTTGTATAGCCACTTATCCTGCCCCTTTCAAATCTCTGAAAGGGGTTGTAACATATTGACTGAAATTTCATGGAGATACAAATTTAATGGCATTATGACCTCCCTACCTCAAGCAAATAAACAGATTGTGGGTGTATGACTTTATGAACGGAGTTATGTCTCTGTTCCTTTCAAAAGAGGATTTTGACACTGATTATCTGGCACACAAGTGCTATGCCTACATCCATCCAGGCACAGAGAGAAAAACCATTTCTGCAGGATTAACAGAGGAATATATTGCTATGTTTTATTTAACGGAACATTTTAGGAATAAGCTCAATAATTATTTGAGCAGGAAGCATACATGAGCTGGCTGTCTTGTCGGTACCTGTGGCCACAGTGCAAACATTTCCAGTTGAAACCTTTCCCTCATTTGATTCAGTGACCTCTCAAGTGCATCATTGCCCGGAGGGCTGAGGGCAGTCCAGCAACTGTTAAACCCCTTGGGTTGATAATCTTCTCCCACACTTGCCCTTAACACCAGACAGACCACCATTAACTAGAGCTCCACTGGTGCTCATTAGAGACGATCGATACAGACTAACCGAGAGAATACTGCTACACCTTCTGTTATTTTTCAGTTACTGTAGATTTATAGACTTTCATAGAGAATACCTTGCTGGAATCCAAACCAGCAGATTTTTTTTCTGTCAGAAATGAAAAGGCTCCTTTGTTATTAGGCATGGAATAGATATATATATATATGGTATAAATTTTAAAGAAAGAAATAAAATCTATGTGACTCGACACAACGATATTATGCAGAAAATTCTCAAAATGCATGCTACTTCCTTTTCACTTGCTTGGCTCATCCAAAATATATTTAACCTCTGTAGGGCAAACATCAGAGGCAAAGCTGAGCAGCAACTGTCATAAAAGAAAATATTGAGGTGGGGGGGGAAGGAAGATAGTTGGCAGGGCCTGTACAGAAGGTTATTTGTAGAACACAAGAAGAGGAGTGATCCTAAATGCTGCATTATACTCAAAGCCAGGCTCACAAACAATGAGTGACCTAAATGCATGCACATCTTTTTTTCACCTCCTGGCAGTTCCCAGGCACAAATATACTTGGCCTTGCTTGAGGCTGGTGCTGCCATAAGTTCCTATGAATTTGATTTTGACTTTGCAACTTGGGAAAAATATAGTAACAGTAAATGACAGCATTTAAAGACCTGAACGATCCATCCAGTCTGCCCTATAATTACATGATTTACAATTTCACGATTACATGAAAATGTCTTATTTACTTGGTTATTTCTGGGCCACAGACCTTAGAAGTCTACCTGGTGTGGTCCTTAGGTTCCAGCTACTGAAATTGCCATTGTAGATCACTCCAGCCTATCCAAACCATCTCATTTGCGGGATTTAGACCGTGAAAGTCTGCCCCTTCGTATTCTAGAGATCCTCTGTATTCATCTCATGCTTTTTTTGAATCCAATCACTGTCTCCCCTCTACCACCTTTCTTGGGAGGGGATTCCAGGCATCCACCATTCTGTATGTGAAAATAAATTCCTAATAATACTTTTAAGTCTACCACCCCTCAACCTCAATTTATGCCCTCGTGTTTTACCAATTCCCCTTTTCTGGAAAAGATTTGGTTCTATATTAATACCTTTCAAATATTTAAATGTCTGTTTCATATCACCCCTGTCTCTCCTCTCCTCCAGAGCATACATTTTGAGGTCCTCTTTTCATATTTCTTTTGGTGCAAATCTCGTACCATTTTCATTGTTTCCCTCCAGATCACTTCAAGTCTTCTTATATCCTTAGCCATACCCGGCTTCAAAATTGAACACAATACTCCAAGTGGGGCCTCACCAATGACCTGTATAGGGGCATCAACACTTCCTTTCTTCTAATGGTTATGCCTCTCTCTATACAGCCCAGCATCCTTCAGACTCTCAGATAATATCACCCCAAAGTCCTTCTCCCTGTCTATGCATATCAGCATCTCTCCTCCCAGCACATCCATTTCCCTCAGATTTCTACTCTTTAAATGCATCACTCTGCACTTCTTTGCACTGAATTTTAGTTGCCAGATATTAGACCATTCTTCCAAATTTTGCAGATCCTTTTTTATGTTTCATGTTTTCCACTCCTTCCGAGGTATCCACTCTGTTACAAATCTTGGTATCATCTGCAAAAAGACAAACCTTACCTTCTAACCCTTCAGCAATGTCGCTCACAAATATATTGAACAGAATCAATCTTTGTGGCACTCCACTACTTACCTTTCCTTCCTCTGAGAAAATTCCATTAACCACCACCCTCTGATGTCTGTCTGCCAACCAGTTTCTAATCTACTTTGGGTCTTAAGTTCAGCTGGTCAAGTTTATTCGAGAGCATCCTATGAGGAACCATGTCAAAGGCTTTGCTGAAATCTAAGTAAATTATATTTAGCACACTTCCTCGATTTAATTCTCTGGTTACCCTGTCAAAGAATTCAATCAGATTCATTTGGCATGATTAACCTTTAGTAAAGCCACATTGACTTGGATCTTGTAACCCACTAGATTCTAGGAGTTTCATTATCCTTTCCTTCAGCAATACTTCCATTATTTTCCCAATATTTGAAGTAAGGCTTACCGGCCTGTAGTTTCCCACTTTGTCTTTGCAATAACTTTTGTGAAGAGGAACCATTCCACTTGTAAGCTAAACCTATCTGTACTTGTGGGAGAGAGGTTTATAAGGCTGTTTTATATGCTGAAAAAGCTTCTTTATAAAATTGTGCAGCAGTGTGTGTACTTGTAAATATGTGCATGACAAGGTGGTACATATGTTTAGTATATTCGTGCCTCATGCAGGCATTCCTGGTGGTGTAGATTGGATGGAGCAGGATGGAACTGAGATACATGTGCACAGGACACACTTATAGGGCACCAAACAATTTATGCACCACTTGAGAATGTCAATGTACAGCAGGGGTGTCCAAAAGATTGATCGCGATTGACTGGTAGATCGCAAAGGCAACGAGAGTCGATCGGATTGCCTTCATGTTCTACTTGCTTCCCGACTCAGAAGTGCCGATCCAACCAATTTCCCCCACCCGACATCAATTCTGATGTCGGAGAGGAAGTTCCGGGCCAGCCAAACGCTGCGGAATATAAATGATAATTAACATTCTCTCTGTGTACAGTGTGCTTTGTGTTTTTAAAAATTTTTATTGTTGGTAGATCATTTTGACTTGGTCATTTTAAAAGTAGCTCGCAAGCCCAAAAAGTAGCTCGCAAGTACAGAATACTGTCACTTACACAACAAAGTGAAAGTGTAAGTGAAAGCAGGGCGACTAAGTATGATTCTGTAAGAGCACTCATAAGTAGCATATTGTGTAAATGCAAGAGAGTCTATATATAGAAACAGAGAAAAATGAAGGCAGATAATTTATGGTCTATCTAGTCTGCCTAACCATGCCATCTACTATCCCCTCCTCTCCATTAGAGATCCAACGTACTTGTCCCAAGCATTCTTGAAGTCAGACATCCTTTTTGTCTCCACCATCATACCGGGAGGCTGTACCTTTTCTGTGTATAAGTATTTTTTGAGGTTGCTTCTGAGTCTATCCCCTTTCACCAGTCACTGACCATTTTAGTAGCCTTCCTCTGGACCAACTCCATCCTTTTTATATCTTTTAGAAGATGAGGTCTCCAGAATTGTACACAATATTCTAAATGAGGTCTCATCAGAGTCTTATATAGGAGCATCTATACCTCCTTTTTCCTACTGGCTATTCCTCTCCCTATGTATTCAAGCATCCTTCTAGCTTTCACCATTGCCTTAAGATCATCACAAACTATCACACCCCTCTCCTATTTCATTCACAAAAGTTATTTACCCCCTAAACTGTACCATTTAGGGGGTACAGCATGAGTTGGACATGGGCATGGCTCCCATTTACACATGTAACTTAGAAACTGTTGGAAAGTTAGGTGCGTACTTGCCACACGTATGCAACTGCAGTTACACCAGTTTAAATCTAGGTGCCTAAATGTAAGATACATTGATACAGGTTATTATACTAATATTCCATAATGAAATCTGGGTGCCCAGATGCTGTTATAATAATAATAATAATATTCATTTATTTCTTATATACCGCTATACCGTGAAGTTCGAAGCGGTTTACAATAAAGATACATTTGACAGTACATGGGATAGAAACGGTTTACAATAAAGATACGTTTAGTCAGTACATGGGATGCAAGTGGTTTACATTAAAGATTCATTTTGTCAGTACATGGAATACAAGTGGGTTACAGTAAAGATATATTTTGTCAGTACATGGGATGCAAGTGGGTTACAATACAAGTGGTGCATTTTGTCAGTGTAAGGGATACAGGTGGGTTACCATAAAGATACATTTAGTCAGTACATGGGTTACAATAAAGATACATTTTGTCAGTACATGGGGTGCAAGTGGGTTACAATAAAGATACATTATGTCAGTACATGAGATTCAAGGTGGAAAGTATAATTAGTTTCGGGCCTTGGAATTAGGGGGCGAGGTGGAAGGGTCATGGCGAGGAAGAGTTGGGTATAGGAATTTAGAATTTGTTAAATAGTCGAGTTTTCAGGGATTTTCTAAAGTCCGTGTATGTAGTGGCCTCAAGTATGGGCTTTCCAAGCCATGTGTTCAGCCTAGCTGCCTGGAATGATAACATTCTATCTAGAAACTTTTTGTATTGATAAGATTTCAAGGAGGGGTAATTAAATAGGTTTGTTCTGCGAGTGCTCTTGTTGGACTCGTTGGGGGAGAACTGGGAGATTAGGTAAGCTGGAAGAATCCCAAAGACAGCTTTGTAGCAAAAACAAGCAAACTTGAAGAGGACTCTGGATTCTGCGGGTAACCAGTGGAGTTTCTGATAATAAGGGGAAATGTGTTCCCATTTTTTTAAACCGTGGATTAGTCGGATCGCGGTGTTCTGAATTAATCTTAGCTTGTTGAGGTTCTTTTTATAAGCTCCTAGGTATATGATGTTACAATAATCTAGGGTGCTTAAGATGGATGATTGTACTAGTAAACGGAAGGACTTTTCATCAAATATTTTTTTAATAGTGCGAAGTTTCCAGAGGACTGAAATACATTTTTTAAACAGTAGGTTTGTGTGGTTTTCCAGGGTTAGGTGTTTGTCAAGTGTACCCCCAGAATCTTTACGGTTTGGTCAATTTTGTATTCTCGGCTCTGTAGATGAATTGAATTTTCTTTTATCTTTTCGTTGGGTGATGCCAGGAAGAATTTGTTTTTTTCTGTGTTGAGTTTCAGTTTGAAGGCCATCAGCCAGCGCTCTATTTGATTTAGGATGTTGGTTAAGGAATTGGAGAATTGTGACGTAAGGGCGGTTAGCGGAATCACTACAGTAATGTCATCTGCATAGATGTAGAAGGTGAGCCCTAGGCTTTGTAGCAGGTTTCCTAATGAGCTGAGGTAGATATTAAAGAGTGTTGGGGATAGGGGGGAACCCTGAGGTAGAATAGGTTCTCATCATGCAGCATCAAGGAACTCAAGTGGAGATGTCTGCTTACTGAATTCTCTTTTTAGAGTAGACACCCACATTTTCACCAACTTTGCAAGCAGGTGTATTATTATTTGTGTGCTACAGTGGTTGCTTCTAGGTGCTTATTTTATATACATCTATTCATAAACCAAACTTCTAAATAGAGTGTTTTCAGACTTTGGCGGTGTTACTGAAAGCATAAAACTTTAGCATACGGACTAATATCACCATTGTCGTCATCGGTCAAAACTCTCAAGACTAATCTAAAGCAATTCTCTTTAGTTATTTAAAAAGCAGCGGCTAGGGAATTCTCGTTCTGACAGAACTATTGTATATTTTGTTGAAGCTTTTTCAAGGTTATTGCCCTATGATAGAAATATCAAAATGAAGATATACACGTTTGTATTTATCAAAAACTTCTATTTATTATCTATTGTCGCACTATATTTTAAATACCATAATTTGCCGGTTCCACCATTCCCGCATTAAACTTTTTAAATGTAGAACATGGCTGTGACGTTTTTTCAAATTTATACGTCATCCCTACGTATCAGTTCAGATGTCATCCCTATATATCAGTTTAGATCACCCAATCACAGTGCCACCATGCAGAGTAATTTGCCCTCTAAGGTAAATTTTATATCAAAGTCATCCACTAGTTCAATTACAAAACAATGCTGTGGGGTGGTACGTCATGAAGACGGTCCTACCAACCACAGAGATGGACCAGGGTACCAGAAAGATCCAAAGATTCCAGCCAGTGCGACCATCATCTTTTTAAACAAAGCACTCATCAGAAAGACTTACATTTGCTTTGAATGCCAGTCACTGTATATTAAGTACCCCTGAGGAAGGCTTTAAAAGCCGAAACACGGCTTGTGTAGGGTCTGGCTACTATTCATGCAGTGGATTTGTATTGTATTATTTTGTCTTTTAAATTGTGATATTTTTGAATGAGATTTGTATTAATAAACTTTACAACTTTATACTCTTGGAAGTCCAGGAACTGGTTCCACATTTTGTTTTTAGTATCCACTCTAGTTCAACATTTAACCAATTAGGCATTATGGAATTCAAAAGGAAAATCCATTATTTGCTCCTTAAAATTTTTGATTCAAATGTTTTGATTCAAGATTACTGCTCTCCCACCTAGCTTTGACTTGATCAATAATTATCCTCCATTTTAAGCCTGAAATCATAAGCTTTTTATCTCGCCAGTGTTGAACCAGCGGAGCCTGAAAATTACTTGTATTAATTTGAGACTTATGTTCATTCAGTCATAGTTTAGGGCCTCATCTATCAAACTGCACTAGCAGTTTTTAGCGCAGAGAGCCGTGATGAATGGCCCGAAATGCTCCCGACACTCATAGGAGCTCTATGAGTGTCCGGAGCAGCGCAGGCCATTCAGCGCGGCTCACCACACTGTAAACTGCTAGCGCAGTTTGATAGAAGAGGCCCTTAATCTGTCTAAGAGATCTCCCTACATATAAAAGATCACATGGGCATTTAATAATACATACCACACCCATACTTAAATGTGATGTTTGAGATGATGAGTAGAAGATTATTTTAGTGACAGGATCAAACCAAGAAAAATCTGTCATAGCTGTATTACACCATTGGCATTGTCCGCATATTACTTGAGAAAAATTAGCAGCTATACTCTTTTGTTTAATTTCAAACTTCTGCAATGCAATGCTTTGGCAAAATATAGTTCTATGTTGGAACGAGAACCCCCTAGCTGCTTCTTTTTTTAAAAGGTGAGTATTTAACAAATAAGCTATTTTAAGAATTGAAAATGAAATAAAATAAAATAACTAAAGACAATTGCTATAGATTAGTCTTGAGAGTTTTGACCAATGGTGCAATAGAGGTGCTATCCAGTGCTGACCAGTGCTGACAGGGGGCATGGTGCAGCAGAGAGAGAGAGAGAGAGAGAGAGAGAGAGAGAGAGAGAGAGAGAGACCCTGCCCTGTGTTAGCTTACCTGGTAGAGCTTGGAGGGACTGGAGAGCCCTGCAGCTTGATGACCAGTAGAGGGACCTGAAGAGTCCTCAGAGAGAGGGGACTGAAGAGGCTGACAACTAGAGAGACCAGTAGCCCCAGAATTAGAGAGCATCTGAGAGTCCTCATAGAGCTTGGAGGGACTGGAGAGCTCTCAAGCTTGATGACCTGGAGAGTATTCAGAGAAAAAGACTGGCTGGAAAGAAGTCCTCAGTGCGTATGTCTGCAATAAGACAATTGAGGGTCTGGGAGAGTCCTCAGTGCATGCATGCAGGAAAAGACAACTAAGAGACCATGAGAAGGGCCTAAGAGAAGGGGTAGCCAGAGGGCCTGAAGTCCAGGGAGGGGCTCACACTTGGTGACTGGTGGAGGGGCTAGTGAAGAAGTTTCCAGGGAGTGGCTGGTGGAGAGACTGGTGGTGACCAGTGGAGAAATTGGAGTGGCCGACTGGAGCCAAGCTGCCCAAGAGACCAGGGAGGTTGTGTGATGAAGGTGTTAGACCAGTGTCTAGGAGAACTGAGGAAGACCAGAAGAGCCTGGGGGCAAGGAGGTGAAGGACAATGACTGCTCTGCCCATTCACAATATTGTTTCCTTAGATACTTTCATTGTCATTAGGACCACATAGCTTCGGCATATAGAAACATAGAAACATAGAAACATAGAAATAGACGGCAGATAAGGGCCCACGGCCCATCTAGTCTGCCCACCTTAATATCCCTCCCCTACCTTGGCCCTGTGAATAGATCCCATGTGCCGATCCCATTTGGCCTTAAAATCAGGCACGCTGCTGGCCTCAATCACCTGTAGTGGAAGACTATTCCAACGATCAACCACTCTTTCAGTGAAAAAGAATTTCCTGGTGTCACCTCGTAGTTTCCCGCCCCTGATTTTCAACGGATGCCCTCTTGTTGTCGTGGGACCTTTGAAAAAGAAGATATCTTCCTCCGCCTCGATGCGGCCCGTAAGATACTTGAACGTCTCAATCATGTCTCCCCTCTCTCTGCGCTCCTCGAGCGAGTATAGCTGTAATTTGTCAAGCCGTTTTTCGTATGGTAGATCCTTGAGTCCCGAGACCATCCGGGTGGCCATTCTTTGCACCGACTCCAGTCTCAGCACATCCTTGCGATAATGCGGCCTCCAGAATTGCACACAGTATTCCAGGTGGGGCCTCACCATGGATCTATACAATGGCATAATGACTTCCGCCTTACGACTGACGAAACCCCTTCGTATGCAGCCCATGATTTGTCTTGCCTTGGACGAAGCCTGCTCCACTTGATTGGCAGACTTCATGTCCTCACTGACGATTACCCCCAAGTCTCGTTCTGCTACCGTTTTTGCTAGGATCTCGCCATTAAGGGTATAAGACTTGCATGGATTCTGGCTGCCCAGGTGCATAACTTTGCATTTTTTATATCATGCAAATTTTATATCTTTATTGCTCTTCAGGATAACACAGCGTTGGCGATTGCTTTAAGTTAGGCAAGCTACTAGTTTAAACACTGTATCTTAATGCCTTTCATTATCCAACAATATAGAGCAATTTCCCTAAAATAGACTGTCCTGATATTACCCGTACCAAAACAGATGTTTAGGTTTTTTTTTTCAATTCCCCTGCTGGAGCCTTGTTATGGCATTATTGATTATTTTCTTTTATATTACTTTGAGTTTTTAAGCATTCATTTGTTTCATGGCTTAAAGCAATGTGTCTAAGACACTATGTGATCATGTGTGCATTTGGAAAGTTGCCACACAGTTATTACCCTTTGGTTTATGTTTCATTCACGCTTGGCTTTTTTCTTTTTCTTTGTAGCCTACTGCTTCGCTTTTATCTTTCCTAGCAATCAGCCCAAATATTTGCATTTTGAACTTTGCCCTCATTTTTTGCTTCTTGCTTCCGGTTTTTGTCTTC
Source organism: Geotrypetes seraphini (assembly GCF_902459505.1). Classification (NCBI taxonomy): domain Eukaryota; kingdom Metazoa; phylum Chordata; class Amphibia; order Gymnophiona; family Dermophiidae; genus Geotrypetes; species Geotrypetes seraphini. The sequence goes on along the minus strand of NC_047087.1, from coordinate 274,145,605 downwards.
CTTCACACTCAATCAGCGCACGATTTAATAACATCTCACATTTCATATACAAATATTTTTTTCTGAATCAATTTACTCACAGGGGTTTTCTATCATCTCCCTCTGCTTCGTCTTCACTTCTAGGGCACCCGTTTCAATCTCTCACATTTCACTTCACTTCCTCATTTTACTTGCATCAACTGTTTTCAAGGACCCCTGGTGATGGCATAATCCAGCTGAAACACGGACCATGTTGGGTCCAGACAATATGTTCAACCAATGACAGGTTGATTGATCTATATCAGTGGGTGCCAACCCTGTCCTGGAGGACCATCAGGCCAATTGGGTTTTCAGGCTAGCCCTAATGAATATGCATGGAGCAGATTTGCATGCCTGTCACTTCTATTATATGCAAATCTCTCTCATGCATATTCATTAGGGCCAGTCTGAAAACCCGATTGGCCTGGTGGTCCTCCAGGACAGGGTTGGGAAACCACTAATCTATATCATCAAACAAGCTTTTGCATCATATACATTATTACATTGTTGAACAGATGAATGGTTTTTACAAATAGGAGTATATTGTTTTTATATACTGTAGTGAATTGTTTTTATATTTTTATACATTTATAATAAACTTTACCTGTGTCATCCAGAAACTATGGTTCCATTTCTCATTTTTGTTTTGCCTGTTTTAGCTCGAGTGTGGAACATAGGCTTTGTTTTTTGTTTGGGCTTTACAACAGTGGTTCCCAACCCTGTCCTGGAGGACCACAAGGCCAATCGGGTTTTCAGGCTAGCCCTAATGAATATGCATGAGAGAGATTTGCATATAATGGAAGTGACAGGCTTGCAAATCTGCTCCATGCATATTCATGAGGGCTATCCTGAAAACCCGATTGGCCTGGTGGTCCTCCAGGACAGGGTTGGGAACCACTGCTTTATAATACTAGTGTCACCCAGGATTAGTGTAACCTGCACTTACATCAGCCATAGAGTTGGCATAAGTGTGGTTACCTAAATGCTGCAGGGGATGCATGTAACTTACAGCTCCCTCTGTGTCCCAACCATGCTGTATACCTGTATAAGTTCCCTTGTAAATATGCAGAATATAAGTTGAGCAGATATTTGCAGAATAGTACCTAAGTGCCCTGCATATTGCCTAGTGTTAGTGTAGTTGCCTGATTGTTAAATTCAATGATACTGGGCTATGTTAGCATTCCATAAGGGAGCCTAGGTGTGGGTGTGTGTGCGATTGAAACTTTTTGTTAATTCTGAACTACCTATTGCTAGTTTTCTTGTGCCTACAACCTTTTCCTTTGCTGAATATAATTTAGCCTCTCCTATATTCAGCCAGAGGCAGTCGGCATTTGAAACATTTTGACTGTCGCTGGTTAGATGAGCCCCACATATTCAGTGTTGGGCCATGTGTGGACACCGACACTTACTATCTAGTACTAATTTTAGGTCGACTGGAAGCTGGAGTTTATGCATTCCTGGCCGATATTTAGCTGGAGTCCACATAAGACAGTTATTTAGGCCAAGCTGAATATTTGTCAGGAAGCCGCATAACTTCTTTGGATTTTTGTCGTTCCCAGCCCTCCTAAGATGGTCCCTCTCCTTCCAAGCCCCCCCAGCCTGCTCAGATCAAAGCCCCCTCCCCCTAGCACATACCTCCTCCATTTTCACTTGGCAGCTGCAAGGGGCAGGAGTGAGGGGATTTTGCTCCTGCCCTCTAAGACCCCCACGGACCTTCAGGGAGGAAAGGTAGGTCAGGGAAGGGCAACCTAGGCAGTGTGGGGTTAGGGGAAGAGGAATGTTCTGGTGGTGGTGCGACCTATTAATGGTGGCAAGTTGGAGGGAATGGAAAGGGAAGGAGGAGGCTTTGTCGGGGGGATCAAAGGGGATTTATTTGGGAAAGAAAGTTATACGGGTGCTGGCCAGTATTCACTGCGAGCAACCACATAGCTAAGAGGCCTAATTTTTGAAGTTCATGCTTATTTAAATCCATTAGACTTTAAATTAGACCTAAATTAGGCTGTTTTGCTATGTGGGTGCTTGCACTGAATATTGCTGATACCTATATAACCCCAAGCTTTTCCCTAATGGTGCCCACTAGACCACCTGTGACCTACACACTTTTTGGGCAGTGGTCAAAGATGATAATCAGCTGCATTACCCTCTGTAGTGTGCTGAATATTGGGGAATAGAAAGTGGCAGACAATTTAAATGGGCAGGAGCCTCTCTAAGGCTGGTTCCTTAGATCAGAAATTGGTTAAAGTTAGGGTTTTAGGCGTCCGGATTTACCCGAACATGTCCTCTTTTTAGAGGACTGCCCGAACATCCGGATGGCTTTTCAAAACCCGGTACTTTACCGGGTTTTGAAAAGCTGTTGAGATTGGGCCCGAGTCTGCCGTTCATCTGCGCTATGCACGGATGTCACGCATCATCACTTTGCATCTGCACATGCGCAGATGCACTTCAGACTCGGCCCAGAGAGGCGAGGTTTGTGTGGGGCTGGGGTTGGGGGGGGCGGGGGTGGGGGTGGAACGGGGCAGGCCCATGGCGGAACAGAGCGGGGCCTTTGGTCCTCTTGTTCCAGAAGCAAAATCTGGTAACCCTAGTTAAAGTGAAAGATGCTAACGTGTTGCTTGTGGAGGAGCAGTACGGGAGTGGAGAAGTAGCCTAATGGTTAGTGCAGTGGCCTAAGCGCCAAGGAAACCAGGTTTGATTCCCACCAAAGCTCCTTGTGACTCGGGGCAAGTTAGTTCACCTTCCACTGACCCAGGTACAAAATAAGGACCTGTATATTTATAAACTGCTTTGATTGTAACCACAGAAAGGTGATATATCAAATCCCATCTCCTTTCCCTGGTCAACGGGTAACATAGGCATGCTGTATACATTTGGACCTCCTGAAGAAATCACTCGGGAATTATTGCAAGGGTACAAGAGGACACAACTTTATTGAAACAATCACGGTAAAAACACCCTAGGGGGCACCCGAGCCTGTCTCATTCCCTTTGTCTTGCTCCCTGCCTTGAAAGCCAGCAAGGGAGTGTGACTATCAGCGCCTTCTGTGGCTCGCCATGCTATCTATTGCAAGATGCTCTTTAGAACTCTCTGACTGAAGACATAAAATGAAAATTGACCCCCATGAGGTTTTACATGCTCGGTTATTTGTAACAATGCATTTGTCCATAAGTCTTGACCACATAGGCCAATTGTGCAGGCGTCTATTTATGTTGATACATTATTAAGAAACATCTAAAATGTAAACCCCAAAAGTACACCTTGGGGTTTACATTTTAGGTTTTAGTTCAATGTATTTGAGTAAACCTTGTCCATTGTGTTTTTGTTGGTTGGCTAAATTATTAAAGCCTCTGTTCAAGCGATTAAGTTGTATGTTTGAAGTTCTAATGTGCTGAATTTTTTAGTTTGACTTTTTTTAAATTGAATTTTAGAAAAGTATACAGATAACATGAACGAAGCGAGTGTATCGTCACACAAGAAGTAACAAGTTAAATCCAAAATTTCAATAGAATAAACCTCTCTGGCAATATGCATTAATAGAACAACCACAAGCAAACTAAATGAAAAGAATAATATAGCTAAACATAGGGCTCCTTTTACGAAGCTGTGTTAGTGGCTTTATCGCACGCACATTTTTAGCATGCGCTAACCCCTGCACTAGCTGAAAAACTACCGCCTGCTCATGAGGAGGAGATAGCGGCTAGTGTGGCCAGCAAATTATCGCATGCTATTACATGCGTTAAACCGCTAATGCGGCTTTGTAAAAGGAGCCCATATTGTATTAAGATAGAGAGCAAAAGAAAGAGAAAAAAGAAGTAATAGGAGTAATCATGAGAATATGTTATGGTTTTTCTGCACATATTGATCAAGAAGGTACCAAGGTGAATGTTTCAAGTTTCAAGTTTATTAAAAATTTGATTAATCGCTTATTCAAATTTCTAAGCGATGTACAAAAATTAAAAATTATAAATTTCAGGGGGACAGAATAAACAATTTGGACTAACCAAACAGAACATACCAAACAAAATGGAAAAAAGAGGAAAGAAATACAATTGTTGATAGTAAATAAGACCAATAAGGAAAAAACAACAGGGAGGGTAAAAGCGGTAGACTTGAAATAAGTCAGAACATATAATTTGTTAAAGGATCATAATCTAGCTTACTAACAGTCAAATGCATCTTTAAAAAGAAAGCATTTTAACTTGTTCTTGAATCTGTCAAGAAGGCGTTCTTCCATTAAATCAATGGAGAGGGAATTCCATGTCTGGGGCGCAGTGACGGAGAAGATAAATTGTCGACATGTGTTAATGTTTTTGAGAGAGGGAACAGTTAATAAATGTTGGTCATTTGATCTAAGTACTCTTGCTTGGGTGTAAAGCAGTGGTCTCAAACTCACGGCTCGGGGGCCAAAAGTGGCCAGCCAGGTACTATTTTGTGGCCCGCGGTCTATACTAGTGCTGCCTGCTCTTTGCAGTGTCCTCTGGCTTCCCCCTGGCCTCCAGAGGAGGGGCAGGACCGCGGCAGAGGGAATGTGCTGCGGAGGCCGATGGCAGCCTGCAAGGAATGTTAAAGCACTGGTATTCCTCTCTGCAGGCATGGTAATTAGCTGAAACTAAGACTGGAAGGCCAGGGGAGAAGCTGGAGGACGCTGCAAAGAAGGGGGAAACATGCAGGCCTTTGGGGGGGGGGGAAGATTTATAAACTATAAAGAGTTTTACCTCATGCAAAATTGTCATTTCTATAATAAGACATTAACTTTTTTTTCTGCGGCCCTCCATGTACCTACAAATCCAAATGTGGTTCTGCAAAGGATTTGAGTTTGAGACCACTGGTGTAAGGAATCAAGAGTTTATGAACGAAAGTGGGGGTTTTATAAAGAAAAGACTTGAGAGTTAGCAAACATATTTTATATGTTATACGATAAGCAACTGGAAGCCAATTTGCTTTCTTAAGGAGGGGCGATACATGATCAAATTTTTTGGCGTTCATGATAAGTTTCATTGAGGAATTTTGAATAATTTGTAAATGTCTTATTTCCTTCTGGGCTGTTCCCTTGAATAGGGCATTACGATAGTCAATTTTTGAAATCACCAGAGAGTGTATTAATGTGTTGTGAATTGGGACATAGGAATTTTGATAAATAAGAAGACATTAAGGGGAGGCTATGTTTTTCAAAGGCAAATTGTTCATATTTCTTGTAAAGACAGAGTTCCACCAGAAAGTATAATCTAAAAAAGAAGCCGATTTCCAATTTTTTAGGATGTGAAGTATACCAATTGCAATCAATGAGTCTATCAGTTGAGGAGGACGGTCTGAAGATATAAAGCATGGGTGTTGTGATCTTAGGATAATAAAGTCAAAAGATAATTCTGTAGCGCAATTGGTAATTTCCTTGATATTATTCCATATCTGGGACCAAAAAGGTTTGATGAAATTGTAGTAATAGATCATAATGGAAAGGGTTCCATCAGCAGTGTTGCAGTGCCAGCACATGGCTGTCTCTCTCAATTTGGCTCTCCACATACAATTAGGAGTCCATATTGCTGAATTTTTTTTAATCACTATGCAATACCAAGAAGAAAGCTATGGATTTTATTTACTCTAGATATTACACCTTTCCCATCTCCCAGGATCAGTCACTGAGAGTGATGGAAATGGCTTTCATATCAAATCAGTTCCCAATCAAGGAATCCTTTTCCTTTTGCACTTACTACTTGTTAAAGGATGTAGGAGACTTGCCCAGCATTTAAAACAAAGGACAGCGAGTTACTGCACAGGCACCGTGTTACATGCAATGTCAGATAGTGTGAGAGTACCCGTTGTTTGAGGCACTGCATTTAACTCCTGCAGGACCAAGAGCAACAGTATCAAGACTGTGCTGAGGAGGCAGCCTTCCCCACGACATCTCTGTTCACCAACCCCATGTCAAGGCCCTCCGATCTTCCCCTCCCCGTGTCAAGGGCCTCGGATCCATCTCCCCTGCACTGGAGGTGTGATTGGAGGGTCTTGACACAGGAGAGAGAGTCAACTCCCTTGATTGGTCCTGAGTGCTGCTTCCTTTGAAGAAACACAAAACCAACAATTGTAAAAGATGTGTCTCTCTGCCTTATGTATCAACTGGTTCAAGAAGACATAAAAATAATGATGATTCCTAGGTAATTTCTGAAGTTACCAAGACAAACCACTTTGAAAATCAACCTCCAAATATATGAACCTGTGGATAAATTGATGTTAATATGCAGTATCTATGTGTTTTAAATTTTCACTAGCTGTGGTTTGTAAATTTCTGTCAAAAGTTCCATCTTGATAAAAATTTTACATTATCTTTGTTATTTTAAGAAGAAAAGCAAAAAGTTCAAATGCTGCATTGCTGCTTGCATATTTAACTATGTTCCCTTTGAATTCTGACAGATACACTTTTTTTTTCCTGAGAAGACAGTTGAATATTTCCCAGCAGCATATGTTGTATTTTCCCTCTAGGAAACTCTAGCATTATCTCCCATTTGTTTTTTTTTTTTTCTGAATATACTTTTATATCTGTACTAATTTCTTTTCTAATCATCTGTCCTTTATGGCACAAGTTAATATGCATATTCTGCATATTAAGAAAGAATTGCTTACTTGAGATATGATACATTGCTTGAGAGCTGCAGATAAAAGCGAACTGAGACAATCTAAAGCTGTGAAATTAACTGGGTGAAATTAACTGGATCACATGACTGATCTGTTCTTTGCATAGAATAAGTTTGAAGCCGTTCACGAGCTGTGCTGTGCAAGGCAACTGGAAAATACCAAAGTAGAATGAGATGAACAGCATTCATTTTGGGAATATAAATACGTACTCTTATAGCCACAATTTGGGTTTTGAGGAATGTATACATGTATACAGTACTTTAGCTAAAATTGTAGAGCTGAGATCCTAAAATGGAATAGAATTGAACAAGTCAAGTTTAAGAAATTTATAGAGGAAGATTATTTATTTATGCTATTTATATACTGCCTATTAATTGTCTAAGTGGTTTATATTCAGGTACTCAGTCATTTGTCCCTATCTGTCCCGATGGGTTCACAATCTATCTGATGTACCTGGGGCAATGGAGAATTGAGTGACTTGCCTAGGGTCACACGGAGTAGTGCGAGGCTTGAACCCCCTGTATCTCTAACCACTAGCTTACTCCTTCCTCCAAGTTGATAGGAAATATGAGAGGAGACATTGTACTATAGGTTATGATTATGATTTTCCAAAGGCAAAGCCTTGGATGTGTCATCCTGTGGCTTAAAGAAGAACATTCTGGAATCTTTGATTCTAGGTAGAACTCCGGACAGGAGGGTGCAATGGTGGAGGGCCTACTTCGCAATCCAGGAACAGATGTTTCCTTACACATTTGGAGGGAAGCATAAACAGGCATGCAAACCCAGGCCCAGTGTCTTTTTCTCTTTTAGAAAGACAGATCAGATATTAAAGAAGCGGCGGTCAGAAAATACCGCGAATGACTGAGTCTGCGAATGGCGAACCACAAATTGGCGGGGGTATACTGTACACAGGTGTCTTAAGTAGCCAGGCTAGTGAACCACAGAGAGGAGGACCCACTCTAAACACTACATTTATGGTGGAAAGTGTGAGGCCACTAAAACCCTATTATAGTGCCATATAGGTGCCACCTGCAGCCATAAGGGCTACTGGGGTTGTAGAGAGATGGGTATAGTAGGTTTTAGGGGAGTTTTGGAGGGCTCAGCATAAATTATAAAGAGTATATGATGAGATATACATCTGGCACCCTTTATGTGAAGTTCATAGCAGTGCCCTTTAAGGTGCCCCACTGCTCTGTTGATATGTCTGTATGGCCAGTCCATTACAATGCTGGCCCCTCCCATGCCCAAATGATCTGTATTTGGAGGTTTTGAATTTGGACATTTTTGTGGTCAAAAATGACAAAGTTGGACATTCTAAAGCTGGATATCCTGGTGGCCAATGCGTCTAAGTAGATGATTAAAAAAAAAATAAAAAAATTGGACATCTAGCAGTTTTGCCGGTTTTGAAAATGGCCGTTTCTCCACCTCCGACTTTGGATGTCTTATGGGACTTAGATATTCTATCAAAAATGCCCCTCTATGCCTAATCTGGGCATGCTGTTAGCTGAATTAATGGTGGGCAATTTTCAAAAAGCTGGGGTGCTTTGAAAGTTGTCCTTTAAATTCAGTCGCTGGACTTTTAGTGACCAGTAACCTCTCTATTTTAATGGTTTCTATAACACTTTTCAAATTCTTTTAAGAGGAAGGTATGAATGATGGAACTTTGTATAGAGCTGCTGACACTTTTAATGCTTAAACACCTCATGCACAATTTGATCCCCTGTGCTTTAAAGGGTAAAGCAAAATGTCAAAATTATTCCAAAGTATCATGTATATATATTTTTTTTAACTCAGAAAGTTACATGCTCCAAACTCTAATCAGTCCACCTGGACTTTTGGAATCCCTTGTTCTCAGTGCTGCTGAAAGATTGGACTATGGAGAAAGAAAATGATATTTTGATAAAACATAGTTTTGAGATGAATCTTCCTATGTTGTCAGCATAGGCCGAAATGCCAATGGGAAACACTGCATGACCTTAGTCAATTAGCAGGGTCATGTCACTCTTCTGGGATTTGCAATATCAAGTCTAACACCTTAATTAAATTTTACAGAGTCACAGAAGGCATTCATGTAGAGAAAAACAATGTCAACTTAAGACAGAATCTTATAATTCAAGCTCTTAAACCTCCAATGGCAACTATTTGTAACTTGCCACGACACAGGTTTCTTTTTGTACTGTTGAACCTGGAAAATGGATTATAATATTGCGCAATTTGTTAATGAAAAGGTCTATAAACCGATGCATATTAAAACTTAGCAAATTTTTTTTTTTTTTTTTGCCTGAAGATTTGTCTTTCCTTTGGGCTAGATCTGGTGCTGGAATCCCGTACTATAAATCCCAAACCAGGGATTTTCTCTGTTATTATAGATTCTCTCCCAATCCACAGTGAGATAAGCTTGGAGATAGGGAAATTACGTAAACTCTATGATACAGTGTACACTAATGTACACATTAAAAACAGCATAGTAGAGCATTCATATAACAGAAATACAATGGATTGTTTCATGTCCTTGTAAATATCTGTATATCATGTTTACTTATCTTATAAAACTAATAAAATATTTGAACTAAAAAAAAAAAGAAATATGATACAATGTCAACAGTGTACAAATGATATACCTTAATCATTTTATAAATAAAATGGATACATCGAGACAGTCTCTACCTCCTTGTATAGCTGATCAGATTCCTCATCAGATTCTATGGTGTCTAAGAGCTCATGAGTGGAGGTTGTGAGTTTGATTCCTACTGCAACTCCTTATGACTCTGGGCAAGTCACTTAACTCTCCATTTCTCTACATAAACCACTTTGTATAAACCACACAGAAAAAGCAGTATGTCAAGTTTTATCCCTTTACCCTTTTTTCTTCCTCTCAGTAGCATATTTCCCAATTACCCACACTGCTAGAAGCCTTTTTTTGGTCCTAGTCTTATGTAGCTTCTTAAGAGAAAGGAAAGTGATAAAACCAGAGGACATAATTTGAGGCTGAGGGATGGGAGACTCAAGAGCAATGTAAGGAAATTCTTCTTTATGGAGAGGGTGGTGAATGCCTGGAATGCGCTCCCGAGAGAGGTGGTGGAGGGGAAAACGGTGACGGAGTTCTAAAAAAGCATGGGATGAACACAGAGGATCTAGAATCAGAAAAGAATAGTAAATATTGAAGAACTACGGCCAGTACTGGGCAGACTTGCACGGTCTGTGTATGTATATGATCCTCAAAAGGTTAATCTACTGAGAGAAATAATTTAATAATTTAATTAATTCAATGAAATGAAGGAAAGAATCTTAGAATTGCCACTCCAAGGATCATAATAATATCATCCATATAAGGAAATGTGGCGTGGGTATCTTTCATTGATCCAAAACCTTCAATTATCAACGTGACTTAATTTGCCACTTTTATTATAAGTTCATACCTACACTACTCAATGTTTTTATTATTTTAAATTTATTTTTAACTAAATTATTTTTAAAAAATGTTGTACAAATAACAGCATAAATATATTTTTTTTACTTTTCTTTCTTACTTTTTACTATTTTCAAGCTGTGCAAATAGCATTAATTACTGTGCAAAATAGCTGTGCAAAAAGGCAATGTAAACCAATAGACACATAACATCAGTCGAGATCTTAACTAGGCACTTATCTTTCAACTTGATTTATGTTGTGAAGCGGAGTTGATTGAACTACCGCTTGAGCCCCGTATTTAATTGGTCCAACGGAAACCCGTTTCGCCGCTTGACAAGCGGCTTCCTCAGGGTTTATAGAGCGGGCTAAAAATAAGAATATAAAAAGATGTTAAAAGCTTACATTCTAATTTGAGCCTTTAAAACAAACCACAGCGTATTAATTTTAACGTTAACAATCAGTTTGTTGTAACATAAACCCTCAATGAAAAATGGCGCTTATATCGGTAAGACGCTAGCACATGCGCAATAAGGTATAGAGGATCTTAGTATTTGTGGTTAATTTTTTCTTTTTTGTATTATCTGTGTCTGTATATGGCAATTTGGGGGAAGATGGGCTGGGGAGGGCTTCAATGGCTGGGAGGGTGTAGATGGGCTGGAGTGAGCGTTGACGGAGACTTCAGTAGTTGGAACCTAAGTACAGTACCAGGCAGAGCTTTGGATTCTTGCCCAGAAATAACTAAGAAGAAGAAGAAAAAAATTTAAATTGAATCAAGTTGGGCAGACTGGATGGGTCTTTATCAGCTGTCATCTACTATGTTACTATGTAATCAATTAATTTATTTAAAGGATTTATTAATTGCCAATGCCAATGGGATTTTACAAGTAAAAACATACATAAAATAAAACCATTAAAAAAAACAAAAGTTATACAAAGAACAAACATTTCAAATCATTCAGAAAGAGCAATTATTTAGTGTTCAACTGTATACCTATACAGAAACCGTTACAATCTAGAATCATCATTCATCAAAATGGCTAGCAGACTAAAAATCACTGCTAACCAGCTGTTACCCTCTGCCTTACCTGTATCTTCAGACCATCCACAAATTAGTTTCACTTTCGACTCTGCACCGCGGAGTAGATCTTCAGTCTTATTGTGTGGTTTATTCGACCGTGTTATTTCCAGTTGTTACCCTTATGGTTCTCTTGAAAGCGTGCTTTACTCCACTTTAGGACCCCTGAGGAAGGAGTGTTTTCGAAACACGGACCGTGTTGGGTCCTGGTTTTCCACACAGTTGGACCAAAGCAGGATACAAACTGTTTTATATTTTAATGATTGCAATTAAAGATTTTCTTTTTATCAAGAACTTGGCATCTTGTACATTACTGCTTCAGTATCCCCCTTTTTTGTTTGTTGCAAGTCATTTAACCCTCAATTGCCCCAGATACAAAATAGGTACCTGTATATAATATGTAAACTGCTTTGACTATAACTACTGAAAGGCAGTCATATCAATTTTCAATCCCTTTCCCTTAAATTGCTTAGAATATCAACACCGTACTGTCTTTCTTAGAATAATATTTCCTGATTATCTGTCTAGAACAAGAATGCAGTGTATCCTTTACTCAGGTATAAAGCTCATAGCTGAGTGGAGTGGGATGGGTAGATGAGAATCGTTTGTTTATTCTTTCCCAAAATACTAGGACTAGAGGGGCATGTGATAAAGCTACTAAGCAGTAGATTTAAAACAAATCAGAGAAAATATTTCTTCACTTGATGTGTAATTAAACTCTGGAATTCATTGCTGGAGAATGCAGTGAAAGCAGTTAGATCAGCAGGGTTTAAATAAGGTTTGGACTTGGGAAATTCACTGCTTATTCCTAGGATATGCAGCATAAAATCAGTTTTTTCTCCTTGGGATCTTGCCAGGTACTTGTCACTTGGACTGATACTGAGCTTGATGGACCTTCGGTTTATCCCAGTATGTTCTTATATTCATTTTAAGACAGTTACCACTGCTAGATAAGTATTATATATTCATATCACTTTAAGCAATCAATACATATTAGTTTGTCCATAGCTTCCATGGCCATCAGATTTATAGCAACATACATAGAAAGGCATTTTCAATAGGACGTCTGTGAATCTGAACTTTTTAGGAAAGACGTTCAAAAATTTAGTAGATAGTATGTTCAATTTCAAAACTGTAAAGATGTCTTTTTTTCCCCTGAAAATGACCTATCTAGACATTTTGACCCTTAGTGCAGCTGTCTTTTTTGGCCATTTCGAATACAAAAAACATCTAAAGGAGAAACATACTCAGACAAGCCATTGGGACATTCAAGCAGCCAGCTTTCTTAGCAAACTAGCCACAGACATCTGAACAGAGCAGGACACTAGTATTGCAGTGAACATTGCATTAAAAGGTCCCAGGTACAAATCTCACAATAACCTGCTTATATTGTATGGTGAGCCCTCCAAAACCCACCCAATACTTACTGTATCCACCTGTACAACAATAGACCTTATGCCTGCAGGTATCTTTATGCAGGTACAGTAGGTTTTGGAGGGCTTATCATACAATATAAGCAGGCTATTGTGAGATATATACCTGGGAAATTTTAATATAACATTCACGGAGGTATCCCCTAAAATTCCCCTCTGCTCTGCTGAGCTGTGTTAGGCCATCCGAAGCTGTAATACCTTTGGGTGGTAGAAGGGGGCTTATGACCACTGGGAGAGTAAGGAGGGGGGTATGCCTTAATCCTTCAAGTGGTCATCTGGTAAGTTTGGGCACCTTTTTGACCCTTATTTGTTTTTAAAACAGGTCTACCCACACATCTACTCTAAATGGTGCCCTGCACGTTTTGTTAAATGTTCAATTATCACTGCAAAATGTCCAAGTCCTAAGCCCACACAAAACACACCTCCAACATGCCTCCTTGGAATTTAGATGAACAGGAGATGACCAGCCTACAAAGACGTCTAATTTGTTTGGTTTTGAAAATAGTGATTTGGATGTTTTAGTAAGAAAAATGTCCAAATGCCACTTTATGTCATTTTTTTGGAACCTTTTTCTGTTTTGAAAATGAGCTCCATAGTAACAGAGTACATGAGAACAGATAAAGATCTGTGTTAAGTACTGATCTCTTATTGCCCAGTCAGCTTGCCTCCCAAACCACATCGCCACACTTACAAGTTTTTATTAATGTAAAATGCCTAGAATCCAAGATAGGCATTCAATCAAATGTTTTAATAAATGGTAGACAGTGGGTAAGAAACAAATGTTAGCTATGGCAATGGAAGGGAAGGTACAGAGATAGAAGATAGACGGAGAAAGAAGAAAATGTCAAATGGGCAGGAGACCCTGGTGAGCGAGTTAACAGAAGACAAACAGAAACCAGAGCCTGGGACCAACATGATTTGAATAATAATAATAATCTAATCTAATCTTGAGTTTTATATACTGGACCATTCCCCAAGGGGACTCGACCTGATTAACAAACTTTAAGTTAATAATACATTAGTGAAACAGTAATGAAATAAACAAACAAAAAAAATGAATGTTAACATTCATTGATAAATTCTCAAAGAGACATCCTCTTTCAACTATCCGTTAGGAATTTCTTAAACAGATACGTTTTCAGAATTTTTCTGAAATGGATCAAAGATAAAGAAGTTCTAATAACTGAGGGAAGATCATTCCAAACTTTCATAGTTCTTGTTATAGTCTCGTGAGACCAAGAGAACTCACAGTAGCCATTTTTGATGATGGCTATGCACAGGGCAGGAGTGTAGGAAGATCGCTCCTGCCCTGTGTCACTGCTAGACCACCAGGTAAGCTCGATTCACTAAGAGGGGAGGGGGGGGGGGTGTCCCGGCACCAAAAAAACGTGAATAGTCGAAACTGCGGGTGCTGAAACTGCGAATAAGGAGGGAGGAGTGTACAAAAAATATTTTTTTATATGGGGATGGTGTTAAAAATGATTGGCTGCGGGTGTCACATACCCTAGGTCCACCACTGATCAGGTCCTCTGCTTTTACGTTGTGACTTTGGAAAAATTTTTTGCTGTGGTCGGAGAGCACCTTATTAGAAAGAGTTTTATGAATATGAGTCTGGGTGGTATGCATTGAGTGCAGTTACAAGAACCATTCATATACTGCCTGCACCAGACACCAGGATGTGATGACATTATTTCCAAACATAACAGCTCTCTGGTGTGCAGGGCAAAAAGAAAATATTAACAGACACAAGGATGATTTTTTTTTCTACTTCCTAGATATCTTTATCAAAAGCTCAGCAGTAAACAGTTAATGAAGTTTTCTTCTAAAAGGACTTCTTGTTTGCATCGCCTTTTCCAACAGAGAAAATAAACATGTTCCTTGTATATATATATATTTTTTAAATTTTGTTCTGGAAATGATGCACTGCTAATTAGCAAGCATCTCAGGTATCCATTCAGACTCCTTGAGCAATTTCATTTTACAGTGACGCTGACGGCAGAATAGGTAAGGAAGACATTTCCTCTTCTCTCTTTCAGAAAATGGATAGAGGATGGCCTCCCAGTGGAGATGGTAGAGGCACACATAGCAAAAGAATTCAAGAAGGCCTCGGAAAGGTACAGTGGATCTTTATTTGGGAAGAAATGGAGGGCAATCCAGAGATTAACTGAGGTCACTGTGATGGGAATTAAGGGTGCAGTAGATAAGACTTAGTGGAGGGGTGTGATTAGCTATGGACACATGCCAGAATTTTCATTGCGGTATCCCAAACCCTGCTGCTAGAGACAGATTGGGACTCAGGAAGGGGGGTTGCTAGTAGGCCTTAAGAGGCTGGGGGGAGGGGGTCATTTGAGGTCAGAGTCATAATTAGTCTTGATCATTGGCACTCCTTGCACACCACTTGCTATTGGTGGGCTAATTGCTGTGGTGGTGCTGACTAATTATATATCCCTTCACCTTCATTCACTAGGACGTTTCACCTGTCCTCTTGTGGCAGGAGGAAAGTATCTGTGCTTCTTATCTGGGACTTTCTCCTCCAGTGGCTCGTTAAGACTTAGTAAGTTCTGCTGAATAGTGATCCGCAGAGAAGGAAGCAAGTAGCTGCAGATAGTTGTTTCTACTGTTTGGCTGAAGGGTCCCTGAGATAAGAGAAGGAACAAAGGAAGGTTGGAGAAAAACGATGGAAGAGGAGATTAAGTCCTGAAGAATAAACAGTGGCATAGCGAGGGCGAGAGGCCTCTCTTCTCCGCCCCCCACCTCCACAGGCTCCTTCCTTACCCCCTCCTTCTGCGTGCGCACCGCTTCACTTCCCCCTGTACTTATGTAACGTTCCTGTTGCAAGAAGCAACCCCTGAGCTGCTGTCATGGCAGTGTTGGCCTTTCCTCTGACATCACTTCCTAGGTCCAGGAAGTAACCTCAGAGGAGGAGCCAATGCTGGTGCAACAGCAGGTTGGGGGTTGCTGCTCGTGCCAGGAATGTTACAGAAGTACGGGGAAAGGGAAGTGGCGCGCACACACAGCAGTGGGAGAACAGAGGGGGTGAAGGGGGCAGAGAAGAGGACGAAGGGGGTGGAGCGGGCAGAGGGGAGGGTAGAGGGGGTGGAGAGGGGGTGGAGGTGGGCAGAGGGGGCAGAGAGGAAGACGGAGGGGGTGGAGAGGAGGGTGGAGGAGGTGGAGGGGCGGAGAGGAGGGCAGAGGGGTGAAGGGGGGTGGAGGGGTAGAGAGGAAGACGGAGGGGTGGAGAGGAGGGTGGAGGAGGCAGAGGAGGCAGAGAGGATGACATAGGGGGCAAAGAGGAGGTGGAGGGGGCAGAGAGGATGGCAGAGGGGGCGGAGAGGAGGGCAGAGGGGGCAGAGGGATCGGAGGGGGAGGGAAGGGCAGCGAGGAGGACGGAGGGGGCGGATGGTGCGTAGAGGAGGTGTAGGGGGCAGAGAGGAGGTCGGGTGCCTTGCTTTCTCACCAAGATGGCTCCTGGGGCGGTCTGCCCCTGCCACCCCTTACTACACCACTGATATACAGTGCTGCATATAAAACTTGTATGAGACACACCCTATTCAACACAGAGCTGGTCTATGAAGCTGGTGGGAAACTAATTGGGATCTTGCCTTAAAAAAGCTCCGGCGAAATAAGGATTTAAATTAAATGATTGGATCCGGTGAAGAACAGACATGTGAAGCTTAGGGCTATGAATGAAATTAGCCCGGAGTGGTGTTCTGAGGTTCCAGAAAAATTGAAAAACTGACTGACTTGGAAAATAAGGTTCCTTACAATCTATTCAAGACATATAGGACAAATACAGTAAGGGATTGGGAAGTTATTGTGAGAATGATTAAAACAGAATGGGCACTGAACAGGAGAATGGGGGATCAAGAGTTAAAAGTAGGCTCAAAGAGGTGGGCTTTTAGCTTAAGGTCAGAATCAGAGCTTGATGCACCAAGGCAGGAAGTCAATTGCAGGTATGGTGCAGCAAGATAAAAAGAATGGAATCTGGAGTTAGCAATGGAGGAGAAAGACTGACATGATGATGAAGGGAGTTCTGAGGGAGGAATGTAGGGAGCAGTGGCATACCTAGCATATGTGACACCCGGGGCCCATCATTTTCTGACATCCCCCCCATATCTATATGAAAAATATGATTTTTAGTAACAATCCACATATCGCACAACAAGAGTGTACCTAGGAAGAAGCAGCATCTTAAACACTGCAGTGAGCTCTAGAACACCAACACATACATTGTAAAACTAAACAAGCCAGATCCCGCACAGTCAATTGATCCTGCAGTCAATGCTAGCTGAAAACTATGTTCTTTTTATACACACAGAACAGAGATACACCCTCGCCCAATATGGAATAATCACAAACTAAAAATAGAAATATGTAGACAAAAGTTAAACTGAACCACCAAGAAACCAGACTCTGCATACAATGTAACACAACACCACCACAAAAACAGTAACACATGTCCTCTAATACTGTGCAAAATATAAAGACAGTAGATGTAAATTTGAAAAAACTGATACATAATAATCACCACTTTACAAATTAATAAATAAAAATAAAGCAAATAATGAGAAATAAGAAAATACCATTTTATTGGACTAATCCATTTTTCAATTAGCATTCAGAGGCCAAATCTTTCTTCAGACCAGTACTGTTATGGTATCCTTCCCTGACCTGAGGAAAAGGGTTTAGTCCAAAAAATTGCCTTATTTCCATTTCCTATTTATAAAATTTTATCAATACAGTTACAATACTACTTGATTCTAAGTAAAGCACCAAAAAAAATCTTTCTACCTTTTGTCGTTTCTGCTTTAATCATCTTCTTTGCTCTCATCTTTCTGTACAGCGTTTATCCTCTCTCCCTTCCATGCAATATCTGCCCTCTCTTTGCCCCTTCCACCCAGCTTGTGCCCTCTCTCTCTGCCCCTTGCATCCACTGTCCACCCTCTCTCTGCCCCTTGCATCCACTGTCCACCCTCTCTCTGTTCCATATGGCATCTTCCCTCTTTCTATGTCCCTTCAATAAACTGTACATCCTGTTCCCTTTCTCTCCTTTGTACATGATTCATTTTGGCTTCACCCCCTCCCCTATGCTCTGGCATCTCTCTCTTCTCCTTTCCTTCCTTCCTTCCTTCCTTCCTTCCACCCCATGGTCTGGCATCTCTATCTCCTTCCCTTCTCTCCCCCCATGCCCTGGCATCTCCCTCCTATCTCCCCCTCTGCCACCTCTCCTTTATTTCCTTCTGGTCTGGCATTTTGTCTCCTTTAGTTTCCCTTACTTACCCCCATGCCCTGGCATCTCTCTCCTCTCCTTCGGTCTCCCCCTCCCACTCCATTATCTAGCATCTCTTCTCCTTCCTTTCTCTCCTTCCTTCCACCTGGTCTGGCATCTGCCTCCTCCCCTTCCCCCTGAAATCTCTCCCCCCCCTCCATGGTCTGGTAGCTCCTTTCCTTTCCTCCTATGGTCTTGGCATCTCTTTCCTCTCCCTTCTCTGGTGTTCCTTATCCCTTCTCTCTCCCCAATTGGGTGCAGCAGCAGCATCTCTCTTCCCCCCTCCCCGGGTGCAGCAGCAGCAGCATTTCTCTTCCCATCTCTCCCATCGGTGGAGTTGCAAGCTTCCCTCCATCGCTGACCTCTTGCTGATCTTCCTTGCTTTGGGCCTTCCTTGTTTCTGGGTCCTGCCTTCGTGGAAACAGAAAGTAGGCAGGACCTGGCAGCCAGGAAGGCACGTAGTAAGGAAGAGCAGCAAGACAAGTTTTAACTTCCCTCCGTCGCTGACCTGTCGCCCTTTGCTTCCCTCCATTGCTGACCTTAGCCCTAGCGAACTCATGCTCCGGGGCTCGAACATGTGTGTGCCTTCTCTTCTCCTCCCCCCCTGGAATGTAACTTCCGGTTTCGGAGGGAAGAGAAGGGAAGCTGACATGTACACCTTAAAGCCCCGAAGAATGAGTTCGCTATGGACTAAGGTGGGAAATCGCCAAGCCGGTGAGAGGTGGGGATTGTTTTTCTAAAAACAATTTTGAGCAGCGGCAGGATACGCGATAGATGGCAGCTGGGCGATCATCTAAATTAGCCGGGCGCAGCACCCGGCTAAGAGGCCCTAGGGCAGTGGTAGGCAAACTCATTAGTCAAAAGAGCCAAAATCAGCAGTACAACGATTAAGATTTTTTTTGAGAGCCATACCCCATGCCTGCTTGCGATACGACGGCTACGTCAACCCGACTGACATCCCGCTCATCCACACGTAGTCGAAATCGATTCGTGGCAGAGCCTAGAGAATGACAGGGGAAAAAAAATTTGTCTCCATCCCCTCCCCGTCCACGTAAGCTCGGTCCCCATCCCCGTAAACCACCTGATTCCATCCACACAAGCCTTGAATTGTTTTATATTGAACTAAAGTATAATTGTCAATTTATAAATCAGCGTCTTCTCCCCACTCTCTCTTCCCCATTTCCCTTCAGTGTCCTCAGCCCACTCTCTCTCCACTTTCCTTCAGCGCATGCACATAAAAACAAGCAAGTAATTTTATATCATTTTCATTCTATTCATTCATTCATTCATTTATAGAAATTAAAGTTAAATAATGCCAGTCACATAACAAAACATGATTTTACAAAAATAATTCCCTGCACAGTCAAGCTTGCAAGGATTACTAGATGTCTTTTAGCAGCTCCCCTCCCTTCCCCTTACCTTCGTGGCCAAGTCAAAATGATCTACCAACAATAAAATTTTAAAAACACAAAGCACACTGTACGCAGAGAAAATGTTAATTATCATTTATATTCCACAGGTTTTCAAAGAGGTCAAGGTAGATGACTTTATGCAATATCACCTCAGTAATTACTATACAAAAATAGACAAATATACCCCCTCCCTTTTTACTAAACCGCGATAGCGGTTTTCAGCACAGGGAGCTGTGCCGAATTCCCCATGCTGCTCTCGACGCTCATAGGCTCCCTGCACTAAAAACCGCTATTGCGGTTTAGTAAAAGGGGGCCATAGCGCAAAATATGAAAGCATATATAAATTCTCAAAATGGACACATTTTAATCACTAAATTGAAAATAAAATCATTTTTCCTACCTTTGTTTGGTAATTTCATCAGTCTCTGGTTGCACTTTATTCTTCTGACTGTGCATCCAATATTTCTTCCCTTCTTTCAGCCTCCTGAATGCTTCCTCTCCTCCAGACCTCATTCCCTCTCCCAACTTTTTTTTTTGTTTTACCGTGCCCCCTTCTTTGTTTCTCTATCCATGCCCCCTTTCTTTCTCTGTCTGTCTTTCTCTCTCTCTCCGTGCCCCATTTCTTTCTTTCTTTGTTTCACCCTGCCCCCTTCTTTCTTTCTCTCTCCATGCCCCATTTCTTTCTGTATGTCTGTCTTTCTCTCTCTCTGTGCCCCATTTTTCTTTCTTTCACCCTGCCCCCATCTTTCTTTCTCTCTCCATGCCCCCTTTCTTTCTCTATGTCTGTCTTTCTCTCTCTCTGTGCCCCATTTTTTTTTTCTTTCTTTCTTTCTTTCACTCTGCCCCCTTTCTTTCTTTCTGGCTCACTGTCCCCCCCCTTTCTTTCTTTCTGGCTCCTTCCCTCCCCATGCCACTGCCATTGGGAAACATGCTGCCACTGCCGCCATTGGAAACAGGCCGGCGCAAGTTCTCCCTGCTTTTCTTCTCTGCGGGGCTGACCAACTCTCGCCACCTGACGTCAATTCTAACGTCAGAGAGGAAGTTCCGGGCCAGCCAGGCAGTGATTGGCTGGCCCAGAACGTCCTCTCCGACATCAGAATTGATGTCGGGTGGCGAGAGTTGGTCAGCCCCAAGGGGAAGAGAAGCAGGGTGATCTCAGAACACGGCGCCGGTGGCTTGGGGGGAGGGCAATGAGAAGGAAAGGGAAGCAGGTTGGGCACCCCTGCTGTAGATGAACCGCAAGCCGCAGTTTACTGACCACTGCCCTAGGGAGAACACTGGAAGGTGGCCAGCTCTGCACCCCCTTGGGGCATAAACCCGGAGTGGACCACCCCCCCGTCCCCCATTGGTACGCCACTGGTAGGGAGAGATGCTGAGGAGTTGCAGAATAAATGTACTTGTACCTCAGTAAGAAGTGTTTGAACTGTATACAGAAGTGAATAGGGAGCCATTGAAGTGACTTGAATTGAAGAGAACGGTTATGTTGATGTAGTGAAACTGGCAAAAGATAAACTGGGCAGCAGAACTTTGAACAGATTGAAGGAAAGAGAGAGAGAGAGTTTAGTGGGACACCTGTGAGAAACAAGTGCACTAATCTGAGCTTGAGTGGTTGAGTGCATTGATAAGGGGTTTGGCAGTATGTTTAGAAAAGAAGGGACACATTTTGGAGATGTTATAGAGAAAAAAATAGCCCAAAAACACAAGTTAAATGGAATACAACAATAGAACAATACAAAAACTCATCCACCTTGAAACGTGCCGGGTACAAACTCACATTGACTTAAATGTGAATTATTTGTTGCAAGCCTCAGAACCCAGCCCTTGCCAACCAGATCCTTCGCACAAGATAAATAGTTTGTGTTTCTATCTTGTTGTGATATATTGCATTGCACAGAGCTTTTTCATAAACGGAGAAGGTTTTTTTTTTTTAATGCCAGTGAGTTTCGCTACCTTCCACACCTTTAGCCATATTTCTGGTTGGCAAGGGTTGGGTTCTGAGGCTTTTTTCCTCCTCCTTAATTCCTCCTGCTTGTAACAAATAATTCACAATTAAATCAATATGAGTGTGTACCCGGCACATTTCAAGGTGGATGAGTTTTTGCATTGTTATAGAGAGATAAAGTGACCGATTTTAGCAGTCTGTTGGACGTGGGAGAGAAAGAGAGAGAGAGAGGGCTCAAAGATGACCCCCAAGATTTAGAACTGATGAGACAGGAAGGACGAGAATGTTATCTACAGAAATAGAAAATGGGGGAAGAGGAGAAGTGGGTTTAGGGGGAAAGTTTTGGCTATGTTCAGTTTCAGATGGCAGTGAGCCATTCCAGGCACCAATGTTAGACATGCAGGCTGAGATATGGGCATGGATTCTTCCTGAAGTTTCTGGTATGGAGAGGTAGATCTGGGATAGAGGTTGTAATGTCAGAAAAATGTCGAGACATATTACCCATTCTTCTACCTTCTGGACATTAGTGTAAAATTCTGGTGTCTAAAAAGAAGCCAGACAGTTGTCAAACACAGTATCACAGTAAATGACGGCAGAAAAAGACCCTTATAGTCCATCCAGTCGGCTCAACAAGGTGACCAGAGCTTACCCACCACTCTATGTACACTCGGGTTAGTCATGTATAAATGCTGAGTACATTTTACAGGACCCTTCCCTAAATATGTGACACAAAGGGCTAGATTCACTAAGCCTACCAATCAAGTTCCGAACACTTAGCGACCTGATTCACTAACCTCTGTCCCAGTCATCCTCTAATCCGCGTATGCAAATGAGGGGGGACGGCATTCAAATATAGGCAGGCAGCGATTCACTAAAAAAAAAAAGCAACACTGACTGGACTAGCTGATCAGCAAACAAACAACTGCTGGGGATCAGTCATTTACGTCATTTCTGACTGCTCTGTCCCGAATCTCCTGCTCTTTGCCCCGAAGCTGTGATTCTCCTGCCGCCCTGCTCTGCCCTGAATCTCCTGCCCCGATTCTCTCCGACTCTCCTGCCCTTCCTTGCTGTGCATGCCTGTGGTTTTAACCCGCAGGTTATAACCACGGGCTCACGAAAAAGTAAAACCCAGTAAAAAAAGTAAATTTTAGCTCTGCTGGGCACGGAGGGACAGCGCATACGCAGATGGTCTGTGCAGGCGTTGGGATTGCTATAGAGTGATCTAGGCAGGCGGTTGGGGCGTGATTCCAATCACCCTCATTTATATGAAGGTGATTCGTGAATCAGCCCCCCCGGACACAGATCCGATCCGTGCCCTTAATGAATCTAGGCCATAGTGTGTGCAAAGTTTGCAAAAAACTTAGGCCTGGATGCACTAAAAATAGTCTTTAAGATTGTGCGGATCACTGTGGCCGATTAATTGTCTGATTTTAAAATGGCAATCTATGTTCAGTCAACTTTGCATGCAAATTAGTTTCATGGAGGTTGGTCATAATCCCACCCCACCAGTTATTGGAAAAACAACTTTTCACACAGGAAAAGCGACTGTCACACATGTGTATAGCTGGTAGGGGAGCCAGAACAGCTGAGCGGCAGGAGAAGCCTCAAAGCAGCCTCCTGCCACAAACCTGTTTGGGGCAGAAACACTATTTTTTTCCCTTTTTTTAATGGCACAGATGTGCATGTGTTACACATGCACAATACTTGTCCCCATTAAAAAAAAAGTCATGCTGGCGGTGACGATGACCACTCCCCCTGATGAAGGCTGCTCCCCTTAACAACGGCCCCCTGACAAAAAGTGGCAGGAGGGATGCCCACTCCCTCCTGCCTTGGCCACCCAGATCCCCCTCCCCCCCACACACTCTGACCACCCCAATGATGGCTCTCCTCCCCAACAACCTATGAAAAAAAATCAGAAGGAGGGATGCCCATGGCCCCCCTCTTTGGCCACTTTGACCACCCCTGTAACCCTATCTGACCAAAACCTGGACCCATCACCATACTGCCCGACACCAAGGCCCTCCTTCCAAGCCCGCCCCCCAACTCAAGAACACCACTCCAAACCCCACTTGCAGCTTGTAGAAAGCCTGCAAGAGGGATGCCCACTCCCTCTTGCCAGCAGGCCCACCTCTTCATGTACTGTGTGCTGTGGCATGCACATGGAGAGGGTGGAAGCTTCAGGCTTCATCCCCTCCAAATCCTCTAGGGTTGGGGAACTTATCTGGGTCTAAAAATTGGACAGAAAATCTTACCCAGTATCTGACTTTGGTGACAGTGTGAAACGCAAATTTTCTGAGTCCAGACACAAAATAGTTCTTATAAAATGTGTAATTAAACTCTAGAATTTGTTGCTGGAGAATGTGGTGAAATCAGTTAGCTTAGTGGGGTTTAAAAAAGGTTTGGATAATTTCCTAAAAGAGAAATCTATAGGCCATTATTGAGATGGCTGGGGGAAATCCACTACTTATTCCTAGGATAAGCAACATAAAATCTGTTTTACTACTTAGGATCTAGCTAGGTACTTGGGACCTGGGTTGGCCACTGTTGGAAACAGGATACTGAGCTTTATGGACTTTCAGTCTCTCCCAGTATGATAGTTCTTATGTTCTCCTTCCTATGGGAAGGGCCTTAGGTATCTGGGCCAATCATGACCTTAGGCCCCCTTCCTGGTGCATCCTGGGATGCACTGGGAGTGACCTAAGACTCCAATTGGTTCAGATAACTGAAATCCCTCCTTTGGGAGGGGCTTTAGATATCTGAACCCTACCCACAGCAACAAATGCTACTTAGCAATACACAGAGCAACCAATAAGAAAACTAATTCTTGAAATAGATTTCAGAGTAGAACTAATATCTCCTAAAGAAAGAATGTAAGAGTAGGAAACTGATGAAATTAAACTTGCTGCTTTTTGGCTTAATCAAACACACTTTCCTTCTCTGCTGTGCACATAATCCATTCTTGTGAGTTTGCATGGGGTCCTTATATTTTGCAGAAATAAAATATGTTTGTAAATATTCTGGATATTGTCTATTGTGAGCATACATTACAACTTTTTTCTCTGGTCTTACTATGAACGGCTTGCTCACTACTGCCACTAAATTATTGTATTGTATCACCCATGAAACTACAGACCGGTGAGTCTGACCTCGGTTCCGGGGAAAATGGCGGAAACACTGATAAAAGAAAACATCAATGAACACTTGGAAAGAAACAAACTTCTGATAAACAGCCAACATGGTTTCTGCAGGGGGAGATTGTGCCTAACTAACTTATTACACTTCTTCGAAGGAATTAACAAATGGATGGACAGAGGTGACCCCATAGACATCATATACCTTGATTTCCAAAAAGCCTTTGACAAAGTGCTTCATGAACGACTACTCCGGAAACTGAAGAACCATGGAGTGGACGGAGAGGTACATAGATGGATCAGAAACTGGTTGTCGGGAAGGAAACAGAGGGTAGAGGTGAAGGGCCACTACTCGGACTGGAGGAGGGTCATGAGTGGTGTTCCGCAGGGCTCGGTGCTCAGGCCGCTGCTATTTAATATATTCATAAATGATCTAGAAACAGGGACGAAGTGTGAGATAATAAAATTTGCAGACGACACCAAACTATTTAGGGGAGCTCGGACTAAAGAGGACTGCGAGGAATTGCAAAGAGACTTGAACAAACTAGAAGAATGGGCGACAAGATGGCAAATGAAGTTCAACGTTGAAAAATGTAAAGTATTGCATGTGGGAAGCAGAAACCAGAGGTACAACTATACGATGGGAGGGATCCTATTGAATGAGAGTACCCAAGAGAGGGACTTGGGAGTAATGGTGGACACGTCAATGAAGCCGACAACACAGTGCGCAGCGGCCACTAAGAAAGCAAATAGAATGCTAGATATAATCAAGAAAGGTATTACAACCAGGATGAAAGAAGTTATCCTGCCGCTGTATCGGGCGATGGTGCACCCGCATCTGGAATACTGCGTCCAATATTGGTCGCCGTACCTTATGAAGGATATGGCGTTACTCGAGAGGGTTCAGAGAAGAGCGATACGACTAATAAAAGGGATGGAAAACATTTCATTCGCTGAGAGATTGGAGAAACTGGGTCTCTTTTCCCTGGAGAAGAGGAGACTTAGAGGGGATATGATAGAGACTTATAAGATCATGAGGGGCATAGAGAGAGTAGAGAGGGACAGATTCTTCAAACTTTCAAATAATTAAAGAACAAGAGGGCATTCAAAAAAGTTGAAAGGGGACAGATTCAATACAAATGCCAGGAAGTTCTTCTTTACCCAACGGGTGGTGGACACCTGGAATGCGCTTCCAGAGGACGTTATAAGGCAGAGTAAGGTACTGGGGTTTAAGAAAGGATTGGACAATTTCCTGCTGAAAAAGGGAATAGAAGGGTATAAATAGAGGATTACTACACAGGTCCTGGACCTGTTGGGCCGCCGCGTGAGCTGACTGCAGGGCATGATGGACCTCAGGTCTGACCCAGCAGAGGCATTGCTTATGTTCTTATGTTCTTATTTTCTTGTATGTACTTTTAAAAAGGTAGAGGATAAGAGATGCATGAGTATGGCTGATGGGTGAGGGGAGAGATTTGGTGACATGCTAATAGGTCCAGTCTTCTAGACCTTCTAAGTGCCAATGAATGGCTCTGACATAGGGGGAGGTGATAAAGAGATCCGACTACGTTATCCCAATGCTACAATCAGAACATTGGCTCCTTGTCTGCTACAGATTACACTATGGGCTAGATTCACTAAGTGCATGGATCCGATCCGATCCGTGTCCGGGGGGCTGATTCATGAATCACCCCTCCCCCCCACCAACAGATTGAATCGGATCGCTGAACAGCGATCCTTGAGCATGCACAGACCCTCTGTGCTTGGCATGGCAGGAAATTTCTTTTTTTTTTTTTCTTCCCAAGCCATGGGCTATTGTTAAGATGAGTTCTTTCACTTTTAATCCCAGTTTTTAATAATTAGGTCTCATTGCATAAAATAGCTGAGCTAATAGTAAAATAACATGCCTTACCGAGAGCCCGCACGATAACTACGCTTTTTAGGTTTCTTATCGATTGTTGTAACTGTGTTTCTCTGGTTCATTTAACAAGGCTCTGAGACTATCTTTCTGATTCCTCCCATTCTCTCTCTCTCTCTCTCTTTTCCTTTGGACTGAATTATCAAAGTCTATTACTTTTGTGGTGGCTTGGCCTCTGGCTTGGTGTTGCTGAGTGAATAGGATGAAAAGATGAAGCATCAGAAACAAAACGTAAGCAATGCGATTCCAAGACATGGACCTAGAGGCTGAAACAAGCACTGCTGCTGAGCTGTATCTGTAGCTACCTCTCTTGAACACCATTTTTTTTTTAAAGCATTCACGAACTACCATCATGTGGATTGAGAAAATGCATCATCAGAACTCCTAAAGACCAGTCGCCAAGTTTTATTTATTTATTTTTAAACAGAACCCATCCTTTTATCTTGCAAGCAGAGTGTTGCTAAGGAATTGAATAACTGTTTTATAAGCAGTGCCCAAGGAGTTCAACCTCTCCTATTTTGTTCATAGTCACTACTGCATGAGTAAACAGATATATTGTTAATATAGAATGGGTGTACTAAAAATAATATCTGTGTGTTGTTTTTATAATTTTTTTTTAAAATAATAAAAAGCATGAAACATATTGGGGGGTCAATATTCAACAGAGTAACAATCACAATGGTTATCAATGTAATATGTTGGGGGTAGATTTATCTGGACACATCTTTTGACTAGCAGTCCTTAAATAGAATCATGGGTGAATCTATGGCACTCATGTTTAGTTGAGTATATTTCACAGAGCTTAAAGAGGGATATAATCCAGTTGGTTGAGTTAATTACTTGTTCAGTTCACCAACTAATTAACTAAGGTAACCAGCACCTGTCCTTCCTGTGCCCTGAACTAAAACTACCCAACCCTTCCCACAACCCCCATTTCCTTTCCCATTCCTAAACCCACACCTCCAGTCTCCACAAAATTCATCAATATGTTTTAAAGTTGGCCACAGTTTTATTCCAAACAATCAAACTCACCTGAGTCAAAAACCACCCAGTACTTAACCAAAAATAAACTGAGCACCCACTATATTAAGAGCTAGGTGGCCCAATGTCAGACAATCTACCTGGTACTCACTGAGGTAGATCCATAAATCCCCCTCGTAACCATAGACCACAACATGCTACTAGGTGCAGACCACCAAAGCTGGGTTTGGCTCCTGCCAAGCCCTTGCGCCATTATACAATCAATACTTTGACCTAACTCCCATTGAGATCTTATCATACTGTTCCTTCTACCCCATCATTGGTACCCCACCATTGATACCACATCATTGGTACCTCATCAACTGTGATAATTATCTGCCTTGGCTATGAGGCTGTAAACCATAACCCCACAAGACAAAGAGTAAGCTATTGATTCATGCCCCACACGATGAAAATAAAACTGCAGAAATGAGAGGGCGAATGGGAACAGATGTGTCCCAGAATTAGCTCATTCATTTGCAGATGATGTCAGAGTGAGCATTTCCTTGCTGTTTTTCCATAATTCAGTCCCTCCTCTATCCCCTTCTAACATTTCCCAGTTCCAACAATCCCTATAAAGGGAAAAAAAAAATTGAAATATAGCATCCCAGACTTTCTGTAGGATTCACCAATCTTTATGCGGCTGTGACCCCAAATAGAGTGGCAGCGAAAAGTGGGTGCTGCAGGAAAATAATACCCTATGAGATGCCTCCCCCACATCACGACCTCCAAATGCAGGTTCTGTGATCCATTTGGGCTCCCAACCCATGGTTTGGGGAGCTCTGCCTTACTGATTGCATCATTCCCTCCCTTCTTAAAGTCAGGACTGGGGCCTGGTAAAGTGCAGGCTCCAGAGACCGGGCCCTTCTGTCTTCCTCCTTGAAATAATTAATTAGTAAACAGCTACCATATTCTCAGAAGCCTACCAGGGGTGCTCAAGTTTAGCCCTCAAGGGTTACAAACGGGTCAAGATTTGCATGGAATGGTGGTATCAAGCAGGCTGATCTGAATGCGCCTCTGCTCTATATGAACCATCTTTCAGGAACAAAATTGTTAACTCTGAGACATCTCAGAGCAATCAATTAACACTTCCTCACCTGGTATATTTTAGAGGAACACTGTTCACCAAATGCTTTATATATCAAGGATTCCTCCTGGTGATTCAGCATATGATTCCAATGCATGGAGGGAATAAGGCAAACAGAGGCATTCAAGTACATCCTTTATTTATACCTTTTTTCCCCCTTATACAGAAGCCTCTCATTCACTAGAGGCCCATGTAAAAGGGATTCCCCCGTTGGTATAGAACAGCCAAACTCATTACCATATGCATGAGGACAGCTGCTGCGGAAGAAATGAGCCTTAAAATTGTACACTGTGATGGGAGTCTGAATCCTGTCTCAAGTGCACAATTTCCCACAGCACATGATGCGCCACGCAGTTATCCACTGCCAGTCTTTCAATCAGCACTACAATGTCTTTTTAACAACGTGGAAGTGGTGATGAAGGTAAAGGTAGGCCATCGTCTGTAGCGTTCCTTCCATTATAGCACTTTATAAGTAAAGATGCTCATAAAGAAAAGGAAATCGTTTCCCAAATCATTTCTTGTGAAATCAAACTGCTGATGTTTCAAGATGTGACAGGAAAATTTTGAATATTTTTTAAAATGTATTTATCTATTAGGATCTATATATCACTATTTTAATTCAAGACATAAGACTTGGAAAATTTTATAACAGGGTGCTTATGTGAAAAGTCCAAAGTGACATCCATCATATGCCTATTCTATAAAGGACACAACAAAAAACAGAGTATGGGACCAATGGGGAAATATCCATAATCCGCCTGATAGTCAGCAGTATTTAGCCAGCTGGAAAAGGCTCCCATCCAGTTAAATACCCCTAAGTTCAAGTTCAAGTTCAAGTTCAGGTTTATTTTGATAAATCGCCTATAAAAACTTTCTAGGCGATGTACAATGAAATACAAGTTATAAAAACATATTATCATACTAATAAAATAAGACATCTGACACCTCAACATAAACAATTATTAATTAAATTAAATAAAATAAAGAGAATTTTCTCTTTACCTAGCACTTAACAAAACATAACAGGGGGAGGGAAGGAAAGGATTACATTGTTTCTCTTGATAAAGGAAAGAACATAAGGAAGGGAAAGACAATAAAAAAGAGGGAGAAAAGGAAAGAAATTAGTTATTAAAAACATCATTGAATAAAAAAAAAAAAAAAAAAAAAAAAAAAAAAAGAAAGGAAATTAATCATTAAAAGCATCGTTGAATAAAAAAGTTTTCAACAATTTTTTAAAAGATATAAGATCTTTTTCCTTTCTGATAAAAAAAGGCAGGGTGTTCCAGAGTTGGGGAGCTAGTACAGAGAACATATCATTTCTCCTTGTTCCAACAATTTTTAGTGAGGGGACCGATAATAAGTCTTGCTGGGAAGATCGAAGGAGTCGAGTTGTACAATAAGGGGTTATCATTCTAGATATGAATAATGGCGTATTGAACAATAATACCTTGAATACTAAAAAAGCTATTTTAAATGTTATCCGATGGTTGATGGGTAGCCAGTGCGACTTGATAAGAAGAGGAGTAACATGATCGTATTTTTTTCCTTTGTGTATAAGTTTTATGGCAGTGTTTTGGATTATTTGAAGTCTTTTCTTTTCTTTTTGAGATATGTTATACAGTAAAGAATTACAATAATCTAATTTTGAAATTATCATAGAGTGGATCAGAATATTAATAGATTTTGGTTCTAGAAAAGATGAAATAGATCGTATTAGGCGTAGTTTATAGAAACAGGATTTAACCGTTTGGCTTATGTGATCGTGGAAAGATAGATTCGTGTCAACGATTACACCTAGGATTTTTATAGATGATACAGATTCTATTGGGTTATTTTCAAGCATAAATGATGATTTAGATATGATATCATTTTTCCACGTAAATAACATAGATTGTGTTTTTTTAATGTTTAAAGAAAGTTTATTGTTGTAGAGCCAGTTTTTTATTATATCAAGTTTATTATTAATTTCTGTAATTTCATTGTCGTTCTCTGGGTCAATTGGATGGAGGAGTTGAATGTCATCAGCATAGGAGAATGAGGTAAAGCCCAGTGATTGACAGATAGTAAGTAGAGGTGAGAGAAAAATATTGAATAAAAGAGGAGACAGAATAGATCCCTGAGGTATCCCAAAAGGCAGAGTGTAAGGAGTAGAATGATCTTCTTTCATTATAACAGTTGAGAGTCGGTTAGAGAGAAAGGATTTAAACCAGTCCAGTACCTGTCCTCCGACACCT
This sequence comes from Geotrypetes seraphini, assembly GCF_902459505.1. Lineage (NCBI taxonomy): Eukaryota > Metazoa > Chordata > Amphibia > Gymnophiona > Dermophiidae > Geotrypetes > Geotrypetes seraphini. The sequence goes on along the minus strand of NC_047087.1, from coordinate 274,115,032 downwards.
ATAGATTCCAGACGATGGATTAGAATAGCATGACAGCTAACCACTGATATTCATATATCTTGGAGCAATTATTGCCAATACTGGGTTAACGCCAGTTAGCAGCTCATTAGCTAATTGTGTTATGCATGTAAATGACCTTATCTATAAATTGTCTATGCAACAAATTTTTAAATAAAAGGTCAAAGGGCCTTGTGCATCTCCTAGTGTTGGCAGTAAAGACAGATATTGCTAGAAAATGGAAGAATGGGAAAAGTCTGACATTGGATGTATGGAAAAGAATAATCACAGAGAAATGCACACACAACTTTGTGTGCTAGTTGCAAAGTCAGGTGTGCAACTTTGTAGAATTAGGCTGGCTGATATATTCAGAGTGATTTAATTAGGCAGGAGAGGCTCTGGCCTGCTTAAATCATAATGTGCCACAGAGCTTGTAATTGATGGTCCATCCAGCCTGCCCTGCAGTTTCAGACTCATCGTCTAGTAATTATTCATTTTACTTGCTAAGTTCCTCTATAAGATATCCTCCCTCCCACACACAATAAGCTAGACATGCACTCAGATGATATGTGGTATAAAATATGCATACTTGCTCTTGATCCATCTTGCCATAGATAGGACACAGAACGTAGAAGTCTGTTTGGCATCAACCACATTGCTCCAGTGCTGGAGTCATTGTCAAAGCTAACTCCAGCCTGTCCTGTCTTGCCATATATGGGACGAAGACCATGGAAGTCCATCCGGCATCAGTTTCGCTTCGCCACTGCTGGGGCTGCATTTAAGAACTGCTCTTGCGCATCATAAACAAAATAATTGATGTTTAAAAAAGATATGGACAATTTCCTGGAGGAAAAAGGTCATAGTTTGTTATTGAGAAAGACATGGAGAAACCCACTGCTTGCCCTGGATCGGTAGCTTGGAATGTTGCTACTCCTTGGGTTTTGACCAGGTACTAGGAACCTGGATTGGCCACCGTGAAAACGGGCTACTGGGCGTGATGGACCATTGGTCTGACCCAGTAAGGCTATTCTTATGTTCTTACGTGCGCCAAGTATAGAACATTTAAGCCATTGTAACATCATTGATGAGGTTGACTCTGAGGCACTGTGGAATGAGGCATTATGACATCACAATGTCAGTTCTCTCATTGGGGTTACAGAATCTTGCGATTCTTTGAGATGCTGGAATGTTGCTACTCCTTGGGTTTTGACCAGGTACTAGGGACCTGGATTGGCCACCGTGAAAATGGGCTACTGGGTGTGATGGACTATTGGTTTGACCCAGTAAGGCTATTCTTATGTTCTTATGTGCGCCAAGTATAGGACATTTAAGCCATTGTAACATCACTGATGAGGTTGATTCTGAGGCACTGTGGAATGAGGCATTATGACATCACAATGTCAGTTCTCTCATTGGGGTTACAGAATCTTGTGATTCTTTGAGATGCTGGAATGTTGCTACTCCTTGGGTTATGGCCAGGTACTAGGGACCTGGATTGGCCACCATGAGAACGGGCTACTGGGCTTGATGGACCATTGGTCTGACCCAGTAAGGCTATTCTTATGTTATGAGTTTTGTGTCAATACTATCCACTTTCTATTTAGGGATCCTTTGTGTCTATCCCACGCATTTTTGAACTCAGTCACTGTTTTCCCCTCTACCACTTCCACAGGGAGGGTATCCAGGCATCCACCACCCTCTCTGTGAAAAAGTATTTCCTGGCATTTCTTCTAAGTCTACCACCCTGCCACCTAATATTATGTCCTCTTCTTTAACCATTTCTCTGTCTCTGGAAAAGATTTGTTTGTAGATTAATACTATTCAAGTATTTAAACAGCTGTATCATATCTCCTCTATCTCTTTTCTCCAGGGAATACATATTCAAGTATTTGAGCCTCTTCTCATATGTCTCTTGGCGCAATCTTGGTATCAATTTCGTCATCATCTTCTGGACCACTTCAAGTCTTCTCACATCATCTCGAACTGTCCAGGTTAAAAAAGGGCAGGTCAGGGATAGTACAAGAGGAGCCGGGGGTCGTGTGGGTGCCAGTAATATTCAGTACTGGGACCCACATAGTTAAGCGGGTGAAAGAGTGTACAAGTACCGCGAGCTGCTGTGAGAAGTTGTGGGCTTCGCTCCTGCCTTCATAGAGTCACCAAATGTCCAGATTTCCCTGGGCATGTCCTCCTTTTTTAAAAAAAAAAAAAATTTGCATTTCAAAATAAATTTACAAGAATCCACTTATTAAAGTAATACAGAGCATAAACATTCAAAAATTTTTTGAGTTAAGCAATACAAGAGAACATCAATAGGAGACAATAAATGGAAAGGAAAAGTATATTAAAGCTTAATTCAAACAAAAAAGGAAAATTATTATTTTAGAAATACCGTTTCTCTTCCTTAGACCCCCCAATTACATCTTGGGAGAGACAAGTAACAAGATAAGGAGATCCTAACAGATATATTGGAGAATTCAAGTGAGGAGATCGAATATAGAGGAACCTTAGTGGTTGCATTCAATAATGAAAGCCTTTTTTCGCTCTCCTCAAAGTTTATTTATGGGACAGAAGATTTGGATTTTTTTGGATGTAACCAAAGCAACCCAAGACCGTAGAAAATTATTTCTAGCTATGGATCAAGAAGTAGTAAATATTGGGGCTGTTTTTCTTTTAAGCTACCCTTGTAAGTGTCAGATCAAATTTGCTGGTACTAAATATGTGTTTTATATACCAGATCAGCTACATAATTTTTTGGATATGAAAAAATTAATGAGAAAGTGAAATAAGGCTATAATAAGTAATAAGCTGGAAAGGTCACATTAAGCCTTTTCCTTTCTTTAGTCTTATAAACATGACCTCCTTTTGAGGACATGTCTGGGGGTCCGGACAGCTTTTCAAAACCCGGCACTTTGTCTGGATTTTGAAAAGCTTTTCTTTGTGCAGTAGAGCATCCACGCATGCGCGGATATGATGCAATGATGTCGCACGCATGCATGCATGCGTGTGATTTCATCTTGATGCATCCGTGCAAGTGCGGATGTCCTGCCCGACGAGAGTAGGCGGGGGGGGGGGGAACTAGGCTGGGGTGGGATTGGAGGTAGAGAGTTGCGCGGGGACAGAAATCCCACCCGTCCCCACCCGTCCCCGCCAAAGTCCCACCCGTCCCCACCCGTCCCTGTGAGGACTCCCACCCGTCCCCACCCGTCCCCGTGAGGAATCCCTCCGTCCCCACCCGTCCCCGCGAGGAATCCCCTCCGTCCCCACCCGTCCCCGCGAGGAATCCCCTACGTCCCCGCCTGTCCCTATAAACTACAGAAATAGTTATTTCATTTAATTATGCTACTGAATTAAAGGCTCTGGTAGAAACCCATTTAAAAATAAGCAAAAAGACTTTATTAATTTGGAAATATTAATTGGGAAGAATACATACTTTGTAAACGGGTTTCTACCAGAGCCTCTAATGTTTATAAATTTTTATCAACACAACTAATATACTACTTTATCCTTAAGCAAAAAAAAATAATAATTTTTTTCCTACCTTTATTGCCTGGTTTCTGCTTTCTTCATGTTCTCATTCAATTCCTTCCATCCACTGCCTCTCTTCTCTCTGTGTCTTCCATATGCTCTGTTACTGTGCCTCTCCCTTTCTCCCCCCTCCCAAATTGGTCTGGCACCCATCTTTTTCCCTCCGCTCCCCCCATAGTCTGGCACCTCTGTCTTCTTCCCTGCCAGCGTCTTCTTCCCATTCCCTCTTCCCCATTTCCTTTCAGTGTCCTTCTCCCCCACCATCTTTCCCATGTCCTGTCAGGCAGCATCCTTCTCCCCTCTCTGCCTTCCCCATGTCCTTTCAGTGGCATTCTCCACCCCTTTGTCTTCTCCAGTGCTTTCAGGGTCCTTCCCCCCCCTTTCTCCCGTTTACCCCATGTCCTTTCAGCGTTCTTTTCCACCCCTTTGTCTTCCCCAGTGCTTTCAGCGGCCTTCTCCCCCCTTAAGCGTCTTTTCTTCTCCATTCCACCTTTCCTCCCTCCCTGCCTCCACCTTTGTGGCGCTTTTGCACCCGACCGACAACAGAACAGGCCCGGTCGGACAAATCTCCCTGTCCTGTAGCCGCGAATCTAAATTACCTTCTTACAGCAGCTGGAGTAGTGAAGCTGCTGTAAGAAGGTAATTTAGATTCGCGGCTACAGGACAGGGAGATTTGTCGGCCGGGCCTGTTGTCGGTCGATCGGGGGATCTGACCGGCTGTGCACATTCTCCGGGGCGGTCCGCCCCCTCCCCCCTCTTTCGTACGCCATTGCCTTCTTCCTACCTGCCCTGCCGCACACAGCCGACCGGAAGTCTTCCTGATGTCAGCGCTGACGTCGGAGGAAGGGAGGGCTTTGCTTAAGCCCTCCCTCCGATGTCAGCGCTGACATCGGGAAGATTTCCGTTCGGATGTGTACTGCGACAGGGCAGGTAAGGAGAAGGAGACTACCCTCGCGGCTCGACCAACCCCGCTGCGATCCAACCCCGCAGGAACCCCGCGACCCTCGGAGGCGTCCCCACGGGATCCCCGCGACCCTAGGGGGCGTCCCCACGGGATCCCCGTGACCCAAAGGGGGAACCCGCGGGATCCCCGCGGGATTCCCGTCATCCCCGTTCCCGTGCAGCTCTCTAATTGGAGGTGGGGCTGGGGTGGGACCAGAGCAGGATTGGGGCGGGACCAGTGTGTGACAGGGCGGGGATGGGTTAGTTGGGTGGGCCTGGGGTTGGGTCTAGGGGTCCAGATTTTCCAGATGGAAAATCTAGTAACCCTATGCCTTCATCACCTCCCACTGGACCACTAGGGCAACAGCTATAATGCAGGAGAGTTTGGGGGTTGGGGGATGTTTGGGGGGAGGTTGAGGTTTTTTTAAGGAATGACAGTCGGCTGGGGAGGGGGTGAGGAGGTGAGCTGCTTCGTTGGATGAAATTTGACAGTAGCAAAAGGTTATGCAGGTTCTGGCCAAGATATGGCCAGGGCTTGCGCAACTGTCTTATGTGGGCCCTGGCTGAATATTGGCTAAGATCTGTATAAGCTCTAGCAGCTAGCACAGCATCATTTAATTCCTGATATTCATTGTCAGGGCCCATACACGGCCCAACATTGAATATTCAGAGTAATTCAATAGGCCACGGTCAGCATAAAAAAATGGCTGAATAGCTACCCCAAAAGAAGGTAGCAGTAAATCAGTCATAAAGCAAGGCACCACACAATTGTTTCCCACGTACACACCTTTATAGGACCCCCAGGGACCCCTGAAGAAGACTTTTTGTCGAAACGCAGACCGTGTTGGGTCCTGTATCCCTAGCGGACTAGGTCCTTTAAGGCTCTTATGTGGATGATTTACTTTTATGTGGATGGAATTATTTTATGTGGATGATTTTAGTGTACCTTTGGAACTTTGATACTTTCAAATAAAGTCCATTTAGGAACATCGTCACTCCACAGAGTTTTTTTGGTTTTCTGGATTTTCTTCTTTGTGGATATTTTGGGGTCAATTCCTTTTGTTTTTTGTTTTTTCCCTGAAAATAAGACAGTGTCATATTAATTTTGGGCCCAAAAAATTCACTAGGGCTTATTTTCTGGGGAGGTCTTATTTTTTTCATGTACATGATCATCTCTACCTTCCTCTCCTTCATCCCAATTCTTCCTCTTTCCTTTCTCTGCCCCACATGTGCAGCATCTTTCCTCCCCTCTCACCCATCCCCTTGTGTCTTCCCTCTGCTGCATCTTTCTGTCCTTTCTTCCCTCCCTCCCTCCCATCCCTCGTGCAGCAGAACCCTTGCACAGCTTCTATCCCTCCCTTCCGTACAGCATCTTTCTATCCCTCCCTCCCATCCCATGCCTCGTGCAGCAGAACCCTTGCGCAGCTTCTATCCTTCCTGTGCAGCAGAACCCTTGAGCAGCCCTCCCACCACACAGCCAAACTCCTGCTGACCCTCCCATCCTTCCATCTCTCCCTCCCATCTGAACCCCGCCGACCGCAAGACCTACATACCTTCCTCCAAAGAGCAATGTCGGCAGCACTCTAAACAGACTGCTTCGTGGCCTCCCGCCGGGGCTTTCCATGTGTCGCGTTACTGATGACATCATCAGTGATGTGGCAGAGGGAATGCCCCGGCAGGAGCAGGGGGGTGGGGGAAGCACTGATGCCGGCAAATCCAAGGACATTCGGGCTAGGCTTCTGGGGACTAGGGCTTACTTTTGGGGTAGGGCTTATATTAAGACCTACCCCAAAAATCATGCTAGGGTTTATTTTCAGGGTAGGTCTTATTTTCAGGGAAACACGATAGTAAAAGAATCTGGATTTATTAGAAGTGAGGAACCCCAACCCCAAAGAAGAATTTGAAACATGGTCATGTCGGGAGGGGCGAGCTTTACAATGTCTTCACTCAGCAGATAAGTGTCTTTTTACTATTTAAAAGAAAAACACTAATAAAAAATAATATTTGTAACATTTTAGGACCTATGAAGAATTTTGCTGTTGAAGCGGGACAATAAGCCTTTGTGGTTCAACACTTATGTCAGCCTTCTGAAGATCCATTAAAATAAATGTATGACATTGTCTTTATATAGGGTAGATTTTAAACTGGAAAAAATAGGTGATTGACATGTGGCAGGTGCTACTTACAGAATCCAAGCCTTATGTTTCTATGTATTGCCTACACAATGGGGAGGGGGGGGGGGTAAATTCTCACATGGTAACTTTTTTAATGGCTGAACATTGATGGCCAACACATAAACACAGCGGTATAAGTTGAACTCACCTGGTTTTCCTCTTTCTCATCAAACCGTTCCACTCAAAATCGATTCCTTCCTTTAAAGAGTTTTCTCAATATATGATTTTAAGGACAATATCAAAATTTGCAGCAGCGGGTCATCATGAAACTCATCTGTTCCTGATGATATCTTTGGTTCCACAAAATATTCCATGTTGGAGAAGCCTTCTTTAGGAACCATTGTCGTAGGTCAACAGAACAATATTAATGCTCCTCACAGTGTTCAACATGTTCAGTTGCTATATATCAAGGTAGATAGCCCAGACATACGTAACACTAGTTTTATGCGAATAAAACACAACTTGAAAATGTCATCCGTAACAAGTTTTTTCCGTCAAACATGGCCAACAATTGAATTATAGTATAATATTCCATTGAATGGCTTTATTTAAACTTTTGAGTCTTTGAGACTGTTGTTCAAAGATCCAAAACTGTTCTCAGAGGGACATACCTTATTCCCTCTATATGTTTCAGGAATGTGTTTAGTGATAAACCATCAAAACAGATGAATATGCGCTTGCAGGCAATGCAGCGGAGAACCATTGGAGCAGGAAGAGATTTTAATATGCACACAACTTATATGTTCCATCAGACATATTCTCACTGGCCTTTGGCTACTTCCCACATAAATCTCTTGTTAGGTCAAACGTGGACATATACCATGTGTGATGACTCGCAAGAGGAACTGGCTTTCAGTAAGCATCTGTTCCCTGTAATTGAGGTTAATCTATTCAGAATGATGTCAAGATGTGTCAAGAAAACTGCAGTGTTTACTTGGGACAGGATGGCCCCCGATTGTAGGAAAGGCAGAGGAAGTTCTCAAATCAATGACAAGTGTAAGTGGGTGTGCCTAAATGCATGACTCAATAGGTGCATTTTGTAGCATTCTATAAGATGCGCAAGTTGATGCATGACATGTCCTTGACCATGCGCCTACCCCATATTCACTCCCTTCCCAATTGCGTGCTATGCTACTTACATATGAGCTTATGTTAGACATTTAGGCTAAGTGTGCACGCGAGTGACCCATACTTCTGCATTTAAAATGCTCATACATAGAGGAGCATCTTGTACAGAATTAGAGCCAGATTCTCTATAGTGTTACTGAAGTTGTGCGCATGCAACGTAATTGTTTAACAAGCTAATCGGCATCAATAATTTACATTTAATACCTAATACTGAGACAGATGAGTGCTACCCCGCTATTATAAGAGTTACACTGGCTCCTGATTGAGAGCATAGTGAAATTCAAAATCTTATTGCTGACGCACAAAACTGGCCACCTCTCGGAAGCAACCCTACCTGCTCTGCATTCAATCCATGAGTCCTTACTACAAATACCCTCTTTCAAAGACAACAAATACAAAAACACCCGGGCAAGAATGTTCTCAGTAATGGCCCCAACGTGGTGGAATGCCCTACTGAAGGAATTAAAAAGCTAGAAAAGGACACCGGAAAATTCAGGAAAGGGATATAGACTGTCCTTTTCTCAGACTACTTCAACTGAAATTAATAAGTTGACAGAGAGAGGAAACTAGAACTTTCAAGAATGCATGTAAATAAATTATAGTTAGTTGAAATGGCCAACATTCTTAGGAGATGTATAAATGTGGAGGGACATAATCAAAACAAATGTCTAAGTCCATTTTGGGCCTAGAGCACTAGTCGTCCAAAGTCCATTCTTGAAAAATATATCCAAAATTTTTTTTTTCCGAAAATCATCTACTTCTACGTCCAGCCTGCTAGTACGTCTATCTTTATACTACATTCTCGTCTAAAAAATCATCCAAATCCCAAATGCCTAGAAACAGACCTTTTGGATGTGGGAGGGGCCAGCAAAGTGATGGACTGGCCACCCAGACAGTGGTGCAGTTGTTGGAGCTACAGCCTCAGCACCCTGGGGTTGTGGGTTCAAATCCCGTGCTGCTCCTTGTGACCCTGGACAAGTCACTCAGTCCTCCATAGTCCCAGGTATGTTACATAGTTTGTAAGCCCACTGGGACAAATTGTACCTGATTGTAAAACCGCTTAGATAAACCTAAGAAACTTGAAATTTGAACAGAGTAATGGGGCACCTCACAAAAATGATGCCACATAAACATCTCACCATACTCCCTTGCAGATCATGGTGAGCCCCCAAAACCTACTATACCCACCTGTCTACAACCCCAATCGCCCTTATGGCTGCAGGTGCCACCTACATATGGCAGTACAGTAGGGTTTTGGTGGACTCACATTTTCCATCATGAATGTAGTGGTTAGAGTGACTTATTGGCCTGGGTACTCCTCTCTATGGTTCACTAGCCCACCCACCCCCGACTATGTAAGCCACCTCTATGCAGCTCTACTAGGTTTTCATTTGCCAGGTGCCGATGTTCTGGAAGCAGGCATGTACGTTTTTATTCCAATTATTATGGCGGTGTGTGTGTGTGTATGTGTTTGGGGGGGGTGTTGTCAGTGATCATTGGGGGAGTGTGTGGGGGAGGTCTGTACTTTGTGTCTACAGTGGTTATCTAGTCACTTTGGATACCTTCTAGGCACTTAGAACTGTTTTTAGATTGCCTAAGTCAGTGGTCGGCAAACCGCGGCTCTTTAGCCACTTGAGTGCAGCTCGTGGCTCAGCTAGCTAGAGCAGGGGTGCCTAACCTGCTTCCCTTCCCCGTAAAGAGGACGCTGAAGCGCCGGACTGACCAACCTTCGCCACCCGACGTCAATTCTGACATTGGAGAGGAAGTTCTGAGCCAGCCAATCGCTGCCTGGCTTGCCCGGAACTTCCTCTCTGATGTTAGAATTGAGGTTGTGTGGGGAAAGTTGGTTGGCCCGGCTCTTCAGCATCTTGTTTACAGGGAAGGGAAGCAGGGAGAACTCAGAACTCGGTGGCAGCATGTTCCCCAATGGCAGTGGCGGCGGTGGCAGCCTATTCCCCTGTGGCGGTGGCAGCCTGCTTTCCAATGGTGGTAGCTTTGGGGAGGGCAGGGAGACAGAAAGAAAGAATGGAGATGGGAGACAGAAAGACAGGGAGACAGACAGAAAGGGAGCATGGAGAAAAAAGAAAGAAGGGGGCAGGGTGAGAGAAAGAAAAAGTTGGGGGAGGGAATGAGGTCTGGAGGAGAGGAAGCATACAGGAGGCTGAAAGAAGGGAAGAAATATTGGATGCACAGTCAGAAGAATAAAGTGCAACCAGAGACTGATGAAATTACCAGACAACAAAGGTAGGAAAAATGATTTTATTTTCAATATAGTGATCAAAATGTGTCCGTTTTGAGAATTTATATCTGCTGTCTATATTTTGCACTATGGCCCCCTTTTACTACACCGCAATAGTGGTTTTTAGGGCAGGGAGCCTATGAGCATCGAGAGCAGCGCAGGGCATTCAGCACAGCTCCCTGCGCTAAAAAACGCTATTGCGGTTTAGTAAAAAGGGAGGGGGTATATTTGTCTATTTTTGTATAGATGTTACTGAGGTGACATTGCATAAAGTCATCTGCCCTGGCCTATTTGAAAACCCGCAGAATATAAATGATAATTAACATTTTCTCTGCATACAGTGTGCTTTGTGTTTTTTAAAATTTTATTGTTGGTGGATCATTTTGACTTGGCCACAAAGGTAAGAGGGAGGGGAGCTACTGAAAGACATCTAGTAATCCTTGCAGGCTTGACTATGCAGGGAATTATTTTTATAAAATCATGTTTTGTTATGTGACTGGCATTATTTAGACTTTAATTTCTATGAATGTATAGAATGAAAATGATATAAAATTTCTTTGGTTGTTTTTATGTGCGTGCGCTGAAGGGAAGTGGAGAGAATGGGCTGAGGATGCTGAAGAGAAATGGGGAAGAGACAGTGGGGAGAAGATACTGATTTATAAATTGACAATTGTACAGAATATTGTTTCTTTTTATACTTTAATATAATAAGTTCAGTATAAAACTATTTGAGGCTTGTGTAGATGGGATCAGATGGTTTGTAGGGGCGGGGACCAATCTCGCGGGGGACGGGGCGGGGACAGAGACAAATTTTTTCCCTGTGTGATTCTCTAGGCTCTACCACAAATCGATTTCGACTACGTGTGGGCGAGAGGGGTGTCTGTCGGGTTGACGTAGCCGTCGTAGCGCAAGCGGACGAGGAGTATAGCTCTCAAAAGAAATCTTAATCGTTGTACTGCTGATCTTTAGCTCTTTTGACTAATGAGTTTGCCTACCACTGGCCTAAGTCACATTATATAAGCTCCGTCCAGCCAGCCTCGTCAAACTTTCGATTATCCCTGCAGTACGACTAAGTCTAGGTCGGCCCACATCCCGCCCTAACCATTTCTTCAAAAACACCCCTTTCAGCTCTAGGCGCAAAGCGGGATTCAGAGGCCTAAAATGTCTCTGGATACATCTAAAAATCCGTTTTTATTATCAGCATTTAGACAACCTGCCTTTTAGGTCATCCAAGTGCCGATTTGGGCGGGTTTTTAGATGTATTTCTGTTTCGATTATGATCTCCATAGTGTATTTAGCTGCAATAGTAAACCTAATTTATATGTGTATACTGAATACATAGGACAATTGATTTGGTAATTGTGTGCATATAAGTAGGATGATCAGTGTGCCAGTAACATACTGTGTTTCCCCAAAAATAAGACCTACCCCCCAAATTAACCCTAGTCGCTGGCAACAGCAGCAGCGCTCCTCCAACCCATCTCTCCCTCCCAACTGAACTGCGAGACAGAAATAAATACCTTATAACAAAACGGCAGCATCAGCGGCAATCTAGACAGGCTGCTTCGCTGCCTTCTATCGCCTGGCTGTTCCTCTGCCTCATAACTGATGACATTATCAGCAACGTGGCAGAGGAATGCCCGGGCGATATAAGGCCATGAGACACCTGTCTAGATTGCTGCCGATGCTGTCGGTTTGTTATAAGGTATTTATTTCTATCTCACAGTTCGGATGGGAGGGAGAGATGGGTCAGTGGGGGGAGGGGGAGGGGTACACTGTGGCGGCGGGGGGGGGGGGGATATAAAGATGCAACACAGGGGGATGGGAAGAAGGGAGGGATAGAAGCTGCAAGGGATGGGAGGAAGGGATAGAAGCTGCAAGGGTTCTGCTGCACAAGGGGATGGGTGAGAGGGGAGGAAAGATGCTGTACATATGGGGGAGAGAAAGGAAATAGGAAGAATTGGGGTGGAGAAGAGTAAGGAAGAGATGATCATTATACATGAAAAAAATAAGACATCCCCAAAATAAGACCTAGTGCTTTTCTTGTGCCCAAAATTAATATAAGACAGTGTCTTATTTTTGGGGAAACACAGTAAGTAGGATGACTGATTATGGCATTATCATGACAGTATTAAAAACTCTGTATCGTAACACCACTACAGAGCTCCGTGTATTTCAGTATAGAGCCCATGTATTGTAACTCCTCGCAGAAGCTCTTTGTAACTCTCTATGGTAATATCTCTATGGTAACATATTAAAACCACACAATTGCAGGATCTGCAGAGCAAGGAAGAGGCACTGTGGATCAATTTGGAAAGAGGGAATGGTGAATATATTTACATTGGTGTGATATTCAGGCCTCCTTCACAGATGGAAGAAGTAGATAGAGATTTAATAGTAGACATTCAGAATATATCTAAAAAAGGGGAAGTCTTGCTAATAGGTGATTTTAACATGCCGGATTATGATCTCTATTGCGGGGTCTTCTAGAAGTACAGAGGGGCATAATCAAAAAAAGCGTCTAAGTCCCCTTTTGGCCTAAGTCCCTAAACGTTCAACCCAGAAGCAGGGAAAGTGTCCATTACCAAAACAAACGTCCATGTTTTGATTATGGCCTTCCTCTGCCTAAACGCCCAGTCTCCACTACTTCTAAAGGTACACCCACAACACTTCTACACATTTTAGCCATAATGAAACAAAACAACGTCTAAGCCACAAATGTCCAACAGAAGGGCTTTTAGGCGAAGGAGGAGCCAGTCCTTCGCTTAAAAGCTGGATTCTGTCAAAAACAACACCGGTTACAGAATCCCCCCTCTCCCCACAACCATCCAGGTAGGAGGGTGCCCAAGCCCTCCTGCCATGGCAAACCGCGACCCCCCCCCCCCCTCCCGACAACATCGGGGCAAGAGTGAGCTCAAGCCCTCTTGCCCCAGCCAACTGCGGCACCCCCGACATATCGGGACAAGAGGGAGCTCAAGCCCTCTTGCCCCGGCCAACTGCGGCACCCCCGACATATCGGGGCAAGAGGGAGCCCAAGCCCTCTTGCCCCGCCGACTCCCCGACACCCCGACTCGATCGGGGTAAGAGGGAACCCAAGCCCTCTTGCCCTGCTGCAGCCGCAACCCCCCCGACACGAGCGGGGCAAGAGGGCTTGGGTCGATCGAGCCAGGAGGGAGCCTAAGCCCTCCTGACCCAGGCGACACCCTACCCCCAACGTCCGCCCCCCAGAAACCCCGACCGCCCCCCCGGCTGACCCGCGACCCCCCTGGCTGACCCCCACAACCCCCACAACCCCACCCCCCTTCCCCGTACCTGGTTTGAAGTTGGCCAGACAGACGGGTGCCCAAACCCGCCTGTCCGGCAGGCAGCCATCGGCAGAATGAGGCCGGATTGGCCCAGCCATCCCAAAGGCCCACCCACAGGTGGGGCCTAAGGCGCCTGGGCCAATCAGAATAGGCCCGGGAGCCTTAGGTCCCACCTGGGGGCGGGGCCTGAGGCACATGGGCCGATTGGGGGGGGGGGGTCGCGGCTGCAGCAGGGCAAGAGGGCTTGGGCTCCCTCTTGCCCCGATCGAGTTGGGGTGTCGGGGAGTCGGTGGGGCAAGAGGGCTTGGGCTCCCTCTTGCCCCGATGTTGTGTGTGTGTGGGGGGGAGTGATGCATCACGGCAGGAGAGATGCCTCATCTCCCCTACTGTGATGCCATCACTCCTCTACCCGAACTGCCGCAGGTCGTGGCAGTTTGGGTAGAAGAGTGATGGCATCGCGGTAGGGGAGATGAGGCATCTCTCCTGCCATGATGGTTAGGTTGCTGGGCCGCTGAACTGATGGGCGCCAGCAGCCATCAGCTCAGTGGCCCCTTTTTCGGCACTTAGACCTGGTTTTCTTTCGTCTAAGTCAAAAAGGTCTATGTGCCGACTAAACTGTTTTGTTTATAGGTGTTGTATGCCTAGGTATAGGTTGGCCCACCTCCCGCCCACTGCCCGCCCTTTCCCCTCCTCTAAACACACTTCTTTTCTCTCTGTGCGTTTAGAGGCAGGGGAAAGGCCTAAGCTGTTTTTAGGTACGTCTAAAAACCAGCTTTGGTTATGGGTACTTGGACTTTTTTTTATTTTTTATTATTAACCCCACAGAGTACAGAGATTCTGGATTCTGGTTGGTAATGGAACCCACTGAACTTAGTGCTTACAAATGGGGAAAGTGTTTCTGATGTTACAGTGGGTGATCATCTGGCATCCAGTGATCACTGCATGGTACGGTTTAATATTAAGATGCATATAGAGAGGGCTCATTCAAAAGCAAAAGTTCTAGACTTTAAAAAAAATTTACTTTGTTCGGATGGGAGTTTACATTAAGGAATTGTTGTGTGGGTGGGAACATCTGGAAGGAGTGGAAATGCAGTGGGCAAAACTGAAAGGAGCAATTGTAAGGGTGACAAACCTTTTTGTGAGGCAAGTAAGTAAAAGTAAGAGGAAATGAAGGCCGCTTTGGTTCTCAAAAGTAGTAGCTGAGAAGATAAAGAATAAGAGGTTAGCTTTCATAAACAACAAAAGATCACAGAAAGAGGAAGACAGGCAAAAATATCTGGAAAAGTTAAGAGATGCTGGTTGTGTAGTCAGGAAAGCAAAGATGCAAATGGAAGAAAAATTAGCTGACTCGGTAAAACGGGGAGACAAGACATTTTTTTGATATATTAGTGATAGGAAAAAGTGCAAAAGTGGCATTATGAGACTCAAAGGTGAAGGGGAGGAATATGTAGAAGCTGATAAAGAAAAGGCCAAATTGCTTAACAAATATTTCTGTTCCGTGTTCACGGCTGAAGCGCCGGGAGCGAGACTGCAGAAGACAAACATGAATAGGGATGGAGGAGTAATAGACCCTGATCGATTTTCAGAGGGTTGTGTTTGTGAACAGCTAGCTAAAATAAAGGCAGACAAAGCAAAGGGGCCGGATGGTGTACATCCAAGGGTGCTGAAGGAACTTAGGGAAGTTCTGGTAGCTCCGCTGACTGACCTTTTCAATGAGTCTCTAGAGTCGGGAGTGGTACCGGAGGACTGGAGAAGGGCCGATGTGGTCCCTCTTCACAAAAGTGGAAGTAAGGAAGAAGTAGGGAATTACTGGTACAGGCCGGTAAGTCTGACTTCTGTGGTAAGCAAATTAATGGAAACGCTTTTAAAACAGAGAATGGTCAAGCTTCTGGAATCTTGTGGATTACAGGACTGGAGGCAACATGGATTCACTAGAGGTAGGTCTTGTCAGACAAATCTGATCAATTTCTTTGACTGGATGACCAGAGAATTGGATAGATGACATGCGCTAGATGTGGTGTATTTAGATTTTAGCAAAGCCTTTGACAGTGTTCCACACAGACGTCTGATAAATAAACCGAGTGCCCTCAGGGTGGGTCCCAAAGTGACGGGCTGGGTTAGGAACTGGTTGAATGGAAGGCGGCAGAGGGTAGCGATCAATGGAGATCGCTCTGAGGAAAGGGATGTCACCAGTGCTGCGCCTTAAGGTTCTGTTTTTGGGCCTGTTCTTTTTAAACATCTGCACACAATTTAGGCACAGGTATTCATGTCTGGTTATCATTAGCCTAAATGGATACACTTACGTGTTAGTCACTCGTATGGGCTCTAAGTATGATTTTATAAACCGCATAACTTCGGAGGTGTTTTATAGAATTGCACTAAGAGCTCCTTTTAAGAACATAAGAAGTTGCCTCCGCTGAGGCAGACCAGAGGTCCATCTCGCCCAGCGGTCCGGTCCCGCGGCGGCCCATCAGGCCTATTGCCTGAGCAGTGGTCCCTGACTATTTCTATAACCTACCTCTACTCCTATTCCTATAACCTACCTCTACTCCTATCTGTACCCCTCAATCCCTTTGTCCTCTAGGAACCTATCCAAACCATCTTTGAAGCCATGTAACGTGCTCCTGCCTATCACAGCCTCCGTGCGTTTTTAGCGCATGCATCGGATTAGTGCACGCTAAAGTGCGCAGTACCCGAAAAACTACCGCCTGTTCAAGAGGAGGCGGTAGCGGCTAGCACGCGGGGCATTGTAGCGTGCGCTATTCCACGCATTAAGGCCCTAACGCACCTTGTAAAAAGAGCCCTAAGTGCCGTCCTCATTGGCACAGATTTTGTAGGTGCCATATATAGAATATGGCTCCTACCCCATAAGTTGGTGTCAAATGTCCTCTTTTTGATGACTGGTAAATATTTCTTTTTATCTGAGCTATTTGGCAAGTCCCAATATTTCTTGCTATTAAGCCTACCCCAGATGCTTTTCTCTCTGTCGTAAAGCTTTTCCCCTACAAAGTCTGTGGAAATATTAGCAAGTATATTACTGTATCAAACACTGAAAGGCAGTGTCAGAAAAAATTAAATTCCCAATGAACTGAAAACCCATTTTGCCATACCTTGCGGAGACAAATTTTGCTTTACTGTTCCTCACCGTGTCTGATACAATGTTTCTTGTCTGTTGACCAGAAGTTTCAAATCACAGCAACACTATGAAATTATGTGTTCTGTCACATTGTCATCTTGGTTTTTGTCCCCTCAAGGATACATATGTTTTGCTTCACTTTGAAATGCAGCCTACCTGCATCAATTTTTCTTTATTCTTACATAATAACTTTTCACTAGCATCAATAGCTCTTATAAAAACAGGCCTGAGCACATAGGAAGTACATTAGATAGTGTGTGAGCTCACTGGGACAGAAAGGGAAACACGCTTGA
Source organism: Geotrypetes seraphini (assembly GCF_902459505.1). Taxonomy (NCBI): domain Eukaryota; kingdom Metazoa; phylum Chordata; class Amphibia; order Gymnophiona; family Dermophiidae; genus Geotrypetes; species Geotrypetes seraphini. The sequence continues at coordinate 274,098,293 of NC_047087.1, read as the reverse complement.
GTACCTGAATGTAAGCCACTTAGGCTTTAAGTGGTATACAATTATTAAAATAAATATGTTGATATTCTATCATTTTGTAACCAAAAAACTCCCTTAACATTTTATGACTGCAGTACTTATGTCACCTGTAGCTGACTCAGCATCCAAAACAAAATTTGTTAATTTTCTTCTCGTGATTGAGGTTGCTTCTGTCGTACTGGACAATATATTATAAAAACTAATCAAGGGAATTTTATCTTGTTAGAATGCTCTTTCCAAATCTCTACGTAATTACAGTGGAACAGTGTAATGTAATCAGACAGCTTTTTCAGTGGCAGGTCTTGTCCTGTGGAATAGTATTTCTGTGAGAATGTACTGAGATTTAGAAAGTTACTAAAAACAATTTTTTTTGTTCAGGCATTTCATTGAAATAACCGTCTACGTAATTACAGTGGAACAGTGTAATGTAATCAGACAGCTTTTTCAGTGGCAGGTCTTGTCCTGTGGAATAGTATTTCTGTGAGAATGTTCTGAGATTTAGAAAATTACTAAAAACATTTTTTTTTGTTCAGGCATTTCATTGAAATAACTGTCTACATTTTGGAATATTTCTGTGTTGCTATTATTAGTAATGTAGTTGATGATTCTATGTGCCTAAACAAAGATTCGGTTGGCCCATGTGCCTAAGGCCCCGCCCATAGGAGGGGCATTAGTCAACTGGCCCAATTCTTGTTGGCCCAAGTGCCTAATGCCTTAGGCTCCTGGGCCAATCAGGCCCTAGGCCCCTCCCCAGTGCATCCCACAATGCACCGGGAAAGGGCAGGTCCACCATTCAGAGGAAGATGGGCCTGCTGGCTGGAAGGAGGGAGGACCTGTCTTTCTGGTCATCTATTAAGGTTAGAAAGGGGGGCTGAGGGGGTTAGGGGGTCTGGCAGAGTGTGGAAGGGGGTCCAGGGAGGTTCGATGTGTGGTCAGAGAGAAAGGGGTTCGGGGGTTTTTGGTAGGAGGGTTTGGGATCCCTCCTGCCGATGTTCGGAGTGGGGGGAGGGGTTTGTTCAGCAGGAGAGATTGTTACCAGTGCGGGCTGATGAGTTGCCTATGCTGCTGCCTTCTTTGTAAAAGTTAGCCCCAAAAGAAGGGGAGATAGAGGGAAAGAGTTCTGGGTTCAAGCAGAAGCAGGCTATGGCTGCAGTTAATGGCCAGATGCAGTCTGGCTTGCTTGTGTGAGCAGAGCCATTTTAATATGCTTCAGGTTGGAGTTTGTAGAAGTTAGCCCCAAAAGAGGGGAGATAGAGGGAAACAATGTTCCTGTACTTTTAATTTGTGTAACTGAGGAAAATGTAGCTGATGGTGAAAGTATGCCGGCTGTTTCAGACGACTCATCTGGTCAGCATGCCGATGATGCTGTAGTGGTACCTCTCCTCACATACAGAGTAATCTGGCATTGGCACGCCTAACATTTATAAAACCTCCAGCTATACCACCCATGGACCTGATATCTGCAGTCATGTAAATGTTAAAAAGGGCACAGTAAATTGTGGTATTCTATAAATTACATTTATAAGTGGCAGCTGTACCCAATGCCCCTTCTCATGATCCACCAATATAAATGCCCCCTTGCAGTTACATGCTAACCTCGGGACTTATGATTTGGGCATTTTCCTGCAATAATGGAACATTGCAGAAAACATCTAGAGCAAAACTTGGACATTTGAAGCTAGACTTGTTTCTATAACATATATACTCCCCAAAAGGTGGCCAAACTGACCATATGACCACTGGAGACATGAAAGCATGGCCTCCCTTACTCCACCAGTGGTTACTGACCCCTCTTCCGAGATGTGAATGAAACAGTACATACCAGCTTGTAAAACAGTTGCGGATGTTATGGTCAGTCCTATTAGAGAAGCAAGCAACTCTCTGGAGTAGCCTAGTGGTCAGGACAATGAACTGCATATAGGAGACCCCTGCAGGCATGAGGGCTATTGGAGTGGTATACTGTACAGTTGGATATAGTAGGTTCTGGGTGAGTTTTGGAGGCTCCCCATACTTTGTAAGGGGGTTATGGTGAGATGTGTAACTGAGACCTTTAATGTGAAGTTCAGTGCAGTGCCCCCCCCCCCCCTCCACCCAGGGTGCCCCACTGCTCTGCTGGAATATCTATGTGGTCAATCTGCTAAGAATGCTGGCCCATCCTATGATGCAATGACTGCTTTTTGTGCATCTTTCATTTGGACATTTTTTTTTTTAATGGTCCAAAAAGATGGATGCACTGTGGACAAATATGTCTAGGAAATGGCCATTTTTGAAATGTTTTGGAGCTGGTGGAGATTAGCGGCAGCACAAGTTAAGCAGTGTTCTAATTACTTCACATACATAGAAGATGCAAGGATCTGTTTTGAGAATTCTCTTACTCACTGCCACCACTGATCTACTGAAAAGAGCTGACCCCTGATGCAGGCAAGTTTGTCAAAACACAGCCCGTGTCGGGTCATCTAATAAAGAAAACCCCATAGTCCTTTTCTGCGAGGCCCTTGATGCTTTTTTCACTTCTAAAACAAAAAGATATGACCATTTTCAAAACAGGAAAATGGATGTTTTCTGCAAAGTGTCTAAACTCAGATTTATTCCCCCCTTGCTTAACTGTTGCAAGCTTGATGGCATGGGACGGCTCTTGGGAGGATCTTTGATAAAACTGTAACGGCGAAACATGTCGGATTCAGCATCCCCAGATCCAAATTTGAAGCAGATAATAAGCTTCAAAATCTACAAGGTTAAATCTACAAAATAGAAAGTTAAATATAAATTGAAGTCTAAGATTATTGACCAGTGACGATATGGTACATAAAGTGCGCTGCTATGAAAGTATTTGAGGAGCGAGTGGTGCCGCTGAAGTCATTGTGAGTGACTAAGGGCTCCTTTTACTAAGGTGCGCTAGCGTTTTTAGTGCACGCAGGAAATTACCACGTGCTACACCGCACGCTATGCGGCTAGAACTAACACCAGCCCAATGCTGGCGTTAAGGTCTAGCGCGTGCGGCAATGTAGCGTGCGCTATTCCATGCATTAAAGCCCTAACGCAACTTAGTAAAAGGAGCTCTAAGATTTAGTAAAATCAGCATTGAAATTAACATAATTATGACTTGTGAAAATTAAAAAGATTTATATTAAACTCGGATTTAGACATCATATTGAAAATGCTCCCCACATTACTGTAGTACTACAGTATAAATCATTTACTAGCATTTGGAAAGGGATAAAAGGCATATTTTACAAGTACATAAAACATTTTTAAACAGTACATCACCATATATTATTAGTAAATAAACCTGAAAGGTACCTGGAAGCAGAAAAAAACATCAAGATAATAAGAGTACACAAAAAAAATTTATATAATGCTTTCAGAAGTTAAGGTCTCCAAATTAGAAAAGAAGGAGTTAAGGGGAAACCCCCCCCGGAGAAAAACATAAGAAAAAAAAGCCAATCATGGAAGATGAAAGGCTGAAAACAATAGCAAAATTTTATTTATTTACTAGTCTTTAAGCCCATTACATTAACGGGCTAGAATAGATGTGTGTGTCTGTCTTTCTTTCTTTCTCTCTCTCTCTCTCTCCTTGGACGCTGTCTATCTGTCTTTTTTTCTTTGTCTATCTCTCTTTGGCCACTGTCTGTCTCTCTTTTTTTCTTTGTCTCTCTCTCCTTGGATGCTGTCTGTCTGTCTGTGTGTCTTCCTTTCTGTCTGTCTCTCTAGCCTCCTGTTTGTCTGTCATTCTTTCTGTCTGTGTCTCTCCCTAGCCCCCTGTCTGTCTGTCATTCCCCTTTTCCTCTCCCCCTGGCCCCTGTTGTACCATGCCTGCCTGCTCTGTGGCCCCCTTCTGTTCCCACCCTCCCAGAGCAAAGCATGATTGCTGTCTGCCCCCCAGCACACCCCTCCTCCAAAAGCAGCCCCCTTTCTCTCTCGCCCTGGCCCCTGCCTGCCTGTATTGCTCCTGTTTTTACCCTCCCTCCATCCTGGCTTCCTGGTGTCTTCTGGCCCACCGGCACGAACTGCTGCCGCCACCGCCGCCGCTCCTCTTCAAAACAGCCTGATGAGGATCGCCAGCCGGCTGTAGCAAACCTCGCAGGCTACTCTCCACATTGGTAGCATGTTCCCTCTGACGCGATCCCGTGCGTCAGAGGGAATGTGCTACCGAGGTGGAGAGTGGCCTGTGAGGTTCACTACAGCCGGCCCTCAGCAGGTTGCTTTGAAGAGGAGCAGCAACGGCGGCAGCGGTTGGTGAGTGAGGGCGGGAGGGGGGAGTCGCCGGCGTGTTCTCCTAGCCTCCGTGTTTAGAAATAGAATTTGGCACGGAGGCAAGTAGTATAATGGGTACACCTCATGTCAAACTGATTGACAGGTGAGATAAGATAAGGATCGACCAATCAGCGTTCACTTCCGGGTTAAGCCCCACCCATTGTCCCGCCTTAGTCTCCGCCCATAGCCCCGCCCCCACCCATGGCCACGCCCTAGTCTCCGCCCACGGCCCCGCCCCTCCCATAGGAATGAATGGTGGTAGCCCCGCCCATGGCCACACACCCCGCCCATGGCCCCACCCCACCCTTCACCTAAGCCCCGCCCCTCCCATAGGAATGAATGGTGGTAGCCCCGCCCATGGCCACACCCCCGCCCATGGCCCCACCCCTCAAGCCCCGCCCCCGCCCCTGTCCCCACCCCTCAAGCCACGCCCCCACCCATGACCCCGCCCCCTCAAGCCCCGCCCCCAGAAATGCACTTTTGATGACATCACCGGAAATGGGGGCGTGTTTAACCCCGAAAATACGCTTTCTGATGACATCACCGGAAATGGGAGTGCCTGCCCCCTACCGGAAATGCGCTTTTCTGATGACATAGGCGGAAATTGGGTAAATGACGCGGCGGAAATGTGCTTTTCTGAACACGTAGGCGGAAGTAGGGTAAATGACACGGCGGAAATGCGCTTTTCTGAACACGTAGGCGGAAGTAGGGAAACAGACTCGGTCAAAACACCCACCCAGAAAAGAAGCGTCTTTATTTTAACAGTTTTTAGTTAAAAGACAGGGTTTAAGAGCTCACAGATAGAGCAGAGCACAAAACAAAAGGCATTCACAAAATCTTTCCTGCTTTTTAAAACAGAGTAGGGGCAGAAACAAACGAGAAAAAAAAAAAAAAAAGTTGCATTTGCTTTTAACACCCTTTTCAGTAGGAATTCTGAGCTAATGGTTAATGGGTCAGCTCCCCTATTGTCATGGTAACAGCTGATAAGACCCTTGCAACACCCCTCCCCCTGATAAAACCAAGGGGAGAGATGCGGAAGTGTGTTTAAACATGTCTGAACTTGTCCCGGCCCCCCTACTGTTGTCTTAACAATCTGAAAAAAAAAAAAAAAACACAAGGCAAAAGTCTTTATTGAAGCAAATTTATTATGATCCACATGCGGCAGGAAGCTATGGAGGCATTAACCCTCTACTTCAAGCGGCTAAAAAGAGTGATATAACAGTTCGGAGAAAAGATGTGGTGGATTGGGTCACCGGTCAAAACGCATACAATTTACACAGACCGGCTAGAATCCATTTTAAAAGAAATAAAACAACAGACAGTGGCAAAGTGACTTAGTCAACATGTCAGCCTTTGCCCCCCTTATAACAACGGTTACAAATACATCTTAACGGTAATAGATAACCTGTCAAAATATGCACGGGTCGTTTCTTTAAAAACAAAAACCGGTCGTGAAGTTACCGAAGCCTTTGAAACAATATTTAATTTAGGGCGTACATCTGAAAAACTTCAAACAGACAAGGGTAAAGAATTTTGTGACCCATAATGATGTTAAAGCAGCTGTAGTGGAAAGATTTAACAGGACTTTAAAATCCATAATACCTTTACTTACCAAGACGTCCTACAGGCTATGGTGTACATCCGTATGGGCACGCGTTTCCGGTTGCCGCGCGGCGGCACACGTACGGCACAAAGGAAACATAAGTTTAACCCCCACCCTGACAGGTAACACCCCCGGAAATACGCTTTCTGGTGACATCACAGGAAAAGGGAGTGCCTGCCCTGACAGGAAATGCGCTTTTCTGATGACATAGGCGGAAATTGGGTAAATGGAGCGACGGATATGCGCTTTTCTGAACACGTAGGCGGAAACAGACTTAGTCAAAACCCCCCCACCCGGAAATGAAGTGGGGTTTAAGAGCTCACAGAAAACAAAAGGCATTCACAAAATATTTCCTGCTTTTTAAAACAGAGTAGGGGCAGAAACAAACGAGAAAAGTTGCATTAGCTTTTAACATCCTTTTCAGTAGGAATTCAATGTCTGTCACGAAGGCTCGTAGATTGAGTTACTTTCTTAAAGATCGTGATGTAGAAAAAGAGGGTTACCCAAAGACCGAAAAACTGTACGAATCAGACAAAGAAAATATGGATCCCTTTAACACGCAGGTAACTGAAAAAAGGCCTACCAAGAGGCCTCGTAACTTTCTTAAAGACTGTAATGCGGAGAAAGAGGGTTACTCACCGTCTGAAAAACCGATTGACTTGACGGCAGATACCGGGGAGCATACGCACGAATTAACAGATTCTGAAATACAAGAGTTTCCAGATGCTCAAAAGCTATATGATTCAGACATAGAAAATGAAGATGTAGGCTATGAACTACCAGAGGATAATGCTTCAGATATTGAATTTTATGAAGCCGCTGCTGAAGCCGAAGCAACAGACATGTTGGAAAAGCCAGGATCTTTCACGGTAAGAGAGAGAGAGAGACACACACGCACTTTTTATTACCAGTGGTCGTTGAAGGGGTTTATGAAGCTGTATGTGTTCATGTGTTTTAAAAAGGAAAATTTATTTCTGTATGTTTGTTTTTTTTTTGTAGGGAAGTGGCGGATCTTCACGATCACAGAAACCTGTGGACAAGGTGTACAAGCCGATGATAAATCTATCATGTTTGTGTTTTTTCTGCTCGTTTCAAAGAGAACCGGCGGTGAATGTGCGTAAACCTGAAGATTCTTGTGATTATGGACTGTGGACAGGCATAGGCCTTTCCAAAACACCAACAGAACTTAAATCATTTATAAAGGTCGTTGTATACTGCGTTCTAAATAAATGTCTGCAAGGCGTGAAGGATGAAGATTGTGGAGCCTGCTTAATACGTACTGGGGGGCAAAAACACCACGATTGCTTGATATGGGGACATAAGGAAATACAGCAGAAACTCAAAAAAACTTGTGACATGCTATGCCTAGGACGTGTGGTAAATGTAGTCACATTTGTAGGCTATAAAATGAAAATATTGATGCTTTGTAATGAAAGCATTAATATAATCATTGATTTAATCAGAGATATTAAAACCTCTATAAATGGGCCACGGCTACTCAACAGAATGGTCAATGTCATGAGAGATGGTACATATGTAGAGATTGTAAATGATTTAATCCGTGACACCGATTATAAATCATTCTTCAAAAGAAATGCTTTTTAAAACATGTTTTGTTTTTTATTCTCGGGATTGTGGGAAATACAATGTGTAACGGTATGTTTGTTTGTATAAAAGTTTAAACATTTTATTGTTGTAAAATAAAGATTTTCTTAAAAAAATAAAAAAATATAAAATGTGTGGTGTGTTTTAGAAATGTATTATCAACCCAAACTAAAACAATAGAAGGTGTGACAGGTTATAAGGAACTAGGTTCTAGACACGTAGGGGTCATTTTGGTGTCTAAATTGACTAACCAAGACAAACAAGTTCTATCAGAGGTCTTAGACATACAATAAAGCCTTTGTGAACGGATAACCTCTATAGAGGGGATTGTAAGTGTATAAAATAAACTATGAGAAGACCAGCAAGCATTCTGGTTTTTGTGGGTGCTACGCCGGGCCCCCGGATACATCAACTGCTAACATGGTGTGTAGAAAAGGGGCTTTTATTTTTGGTTTTAGGGATATCGTTTTTTCTTTCTCTGAATCTATCATTGCATTTAAAAACAGGAACGGGGATCTGATGGTAGAAATAAACTATCTCTTACCAGAAAAAGACAACGGATATTAAACAGTAAGTGACAAAAGTATTATATGGCACATATGTTGGTTTTTAAAAACAGCATGTACAAAACATTCTTTTTTCGTTATGATTAGACCAAGAAACGGCTGGAGAGCCCACATCTTCTACATCGACATGTTCTAACCAACAACCGGCTCCTTACCGGAAGCCAAAAGATAAACGAAATAGTAGGTATCCTGGTTTTGTAAGGAGACTAGGGTTAAAAGAAAATGTCATTACTTTTATAATGGTTGATGGGGAAAAAGTATTAACGGTTATGCTATGTTATAAATTGTAGATCGGGAAAATGTTAGAAAGTCACAAACAGACACCGTGAAGCCGACAGAAAAAGTTTAACAGCACAGAAGCACAGCCGGACAGCACAGAAGAAGGAGAATGTTATGAAGTTGATAATTATTCTGATAGCAGCAAAAAGTGTCAGAGGATGGTTCAAATAAGGGTGCATTAGGTCCTTCTGAAGATTCAGAACCAATCAACTATGTCCAATTTGTGAAAAGATTGGATCGTAAACTGGACAAGTTTCATGGTGTGCTTTATTCAGAAGAATTTCGTTTCATTAATTTAGACAGGATAACATCATTAAGTGATGCTCAAAATGCTATACGCCAAGGCACCCAACATATCCTGGACGATGTTAACAGCAGAGTATCGCCCGGTGACTACGTACAAGTGCACCTACATTCGTCACTTTTTCACAACTCCTTGTTTTCTGGTAAATTAAATCCCGAATCGCTAGATGCTGATGATTTCTTAGACCAGGTTGCTAAAATCCTTCAAAGTCACAGAGAAATACAGGTCTGTGATTTATTCCGTGTTGTTGTACTTGTAATAAGAAACAAGGGTGGTGAGGGGTCGTAGGGTGTTAAAATCTATACTGTTTAGCCAGATTTTGCAGAAAAAAGGATGTATTTAATAGATTTGAATAACACAGGTAATAACCTGTGTTTTGCCGGTAGCCTTACAACCCTTATATCCCCCGTAAAACTCACAGATGCTGAACTGTTAATAGGTGCTGAAAAGCTACATAATGATTTGGGGTGGTCGGTACATAAAAAAGTCATGCTCGATGATGTAGCAACCATAGAACAACATTTAAAGATAAATATAAGAGTTGTGTTTTATACAAACTCTTGGTGTTGCTTTAAAACATCAGACCAGCCCATTTATCCAAAAAAACGGTTTTCTTATCGCTACATGACGATCATTTCTACGGCATAACCGATGTCAAAAAATTCTATGGTGAGCGTAATTTCTGTACTTTTTGCCAGAAGCCCTATAGTCACGACCACTCCTGTACATTATGGCGCCGTCTTTGTTCGACACAGACATGTTTGAACAATGACGGTATACAGCAGAGGTGTCCTAACTGCAAGATGTGTTGTCGCTCTAAAGACTGTTTAGATAGACATACGCAGCTGGCGCAGAAAAAAAGAAGTGGAGTGTTTATCTAAAACACTGTGTCTGAAATGTGAGTCCTATGTGAACGAAAAAACATAAATGTAAGGGTAGGATGTGTAAGCTATGCCGTGAACCCTTAAGCGGTGATGACATACACTTATGTTTTATGACACCCATCGATAAACTCAAAACATCTGAAAAGTATATTATTTACGATTGCGAGTGTATGCAGGAAACAGGCTGGCACATTCCTAATTACATATATGCCGAGGACTTGTACGATACAAGAAAATGGGAATTCAAGGGTCTAGAGTGTATTTTTGCTTTTATACAGGTTTTTTTTTTTTTTTTGTGACAAAAAAATTTAAAGACTATACCTTCATAGCCCATAATGCCAAAGGCTATGACGGGTGTTTTGTTCTTAGCCAACTGTTAAAGGAAAAGATGGACACAGATCTGTTGGTTCAAGGTGGTAAGCTTTTACAAATCACAGTAAAACCTTTAGCTATAATAGTTAAAGGTTTTACTGTGATTTGTAAAAGCTTACCACCTTGAACCAACAGATCTGTGTCCATCTTTTCCTTTAACAGTTGGCTAAGAACAAAACACCCGTCATAGCCTTTGGCATTATGGGCTATGAAGGTATAGTCTTTAAATTTTTTTGTCACAAAAAAAAAAAAAAAACCTGTATAAAAGCAAAAATACACTCTAGACCCTTGAATTCCCATTTTCTTGTATCGTACAAGTCCTCGGCATATATGTAATTAGGAATGTGCCAGCCTGTTTCCTGCATACACTCGCAATCGTAAATAATATACTTTTCAGATGTTTTGAGTTTATCGATGGGTGTCATAAAACATAAGTGTATGTCATCACCGCTTAAGGGTTCACGGCATAGCTTACACATCCTACCCTTACATTTATGTTTTTTCGTTCACATAGGACTCACATTTCAGACACAGTGTTTTAGATAAACACTCCACTTCTTTTTTTCTGCGCCAGCTGCGTATGCCTATCTAAACAGTCTTTAGAGCGACAACACATCTTGCAGTTAGGACACCTCTGCTGTATACCGTCATTGTTCAAACATGTCTGTGTCGAACAAAGACGGCGCCATAATGTACAGGAGTGGTCGTGACTATAGGGCTTCTGGCAAAAAGTACAGAAATTACGCTCACCATAGAATTTTTTGACATCGGTTATGCCGTAGAAATGATCGTCATGTAGCGATAAGAAAACCGTTTTTTGGATAAATGGGCTGGTCTGATGTTTTAAAGCAACACCAAGAGTTTGTATAAAACACAACTCTTATATTTATCTTTAAATGTTGTTCTATGGTTGCTACATCATCGAGCATGACTTTTTTATGTACCGACCACCCCAAATCATTATGTAGCTTTTCAGCACCTATTAACAGTTCAGCATCTGTGAGTTTTACGGGGGATATAAGGGTTGTAAGGCTACCGGCAAAACACAGGTTATTACCTGTGTTATTCAAATCTATTAAATACATCCTTTTTTCTGCAAAATCTGGCTAAACAGTATAGATTTTAACACCCTACGACCCCTCACCACCCTTGTTTCTTATTACAAGTACAACAACACGGAATAAATCACAGACCTGTATTTCTCTGTGACTTTGAAGGATTTTAGCAACCTGGTCTAAGAAATCATCAGCATCTAGCGATTCGGGATTTAATTTACCAGAAAACAAGGAGTTGTGAAAAAGTGACGAATGTAGGTGCACTTGTACGTAGTCACCGGGCGATACTCTGCTGTTAACATCGTCCAGGATATGTTGGGTGCCTTGGCGTATAGCATTTTGAGCATCACTTAATGATGTTATCCTGTCTAAATTAATGAAACGAAATTCTTCTGAATAAAGCACACCATGAAACTTGTCCAGTTTACGATCCCATCTTTTCACAAATTGGACATAGTTGATTGGTTCTGAATCTTCAGAAGGACCTAATGCACCCTTATTTGAACCATCCTCTGACACTTTTTGCTGCTATCAGAATAATTATCAACTTCATAACATTCTCCTTCTTCTGTGCTGTCCGGCTGTGCTTCTGTGCTGTTAAACTTTTTCTGTCGGCTTCACGGTGTCTGTTTGTGACTTTCTAACATTTTCCCGATCTACAATTTATAACATAGCATAACCGTTAATACTTTTTCCCCATCAACCATTATAAAAGTAATGACATTTTCTTTTAACCCTAGTCTCCTTACAAAACCAGGATACCTACTATTTCGTTTATCTTTTGGCTTCCGGTAAGGAGCCGGTTGTTGGTTAGAACATGTCGATGTAGAAGATGTGGGCTCTCCAGCCGTTTCTTGGTCTAATCATAACGAAAAAAGAATGTTTTGTACATGCTGTTTTTAAAAACCAACATATGTGCCATATAATACTTTTGTCACTTACTGTTTAATATCCGTTGTCTTTTTCTGGTAAGAGATAGTTTATTTCTACCATCAGATCCCCGTTCCTGTTTTTAAATGCAATGATAGATTCAGAGAAAGAAAAAACGATATCCCTAAAACCAAAAATAAAAGCCCCTTTTCTACACACCATGTTAGCAGTTGATGTATCCGGGGGCCCGGCGTAGCACCCACAAAAACCAGAATGCTTGCTGGTCTTCTCATAGTTTATTTTATACACTTACAATCCCCTCTATAGAGGTTATCCGTTCACAAAGGCTTTATTGTATGTCTAAGACCTCTGATAGAACTTGTTTGTCTTGGTTAGTCAATTTAGACACCAAAATGACCCCTACGTGTCTAGAACCTAGTTCCTTATAACCTGTCACACCTTCTATTGTTTTAGTTTGGGTTGATAATACATTTCTAAAACACACCACACATTTTATATTTTTTTATTTTTTTAAGAAAATCTTTATTTTACAACAATAAAATGTTTAAACTTTTATACAAACAAACATACCGTTACACATTGTATTTCCCACAATCCCGAGAATAAAAAACAAAACATGTTTTAAAAAGCATTTCTTTTGAAGAATGATTTATAATCGGTGTCACGGATTAAATCATTTACAATCTCTACATATGTACCATCTCTCATGACATTGACCATTCTGTTGAGTAGCCGTGGCCCATTTATAGAGGTTTTAATATCTCTGATTAAATCAATGATTATATTAATGCTTTCATTACAAAGCATCAATATTTTCATTTTATAGCCTACAAATGTGACTACATTTACCACACGTCCTAGGCATAGCATGTCACAAGTTTTTTTGAGTTTCTGCTGTATTTCCTTATGTCCCCATATCAAGCAATCGTGGTGTTTTTGCCCCCCAGTACGTATTAAGCAGGCTCCACAATCTTCATCCTTCACGCCTTGCAGACATTTATTTAGAACGCAGTATACAACGACCTTTATAAATGATTTAAGTTCTGTTGGTGTTTTGGAAAGGCCTATGCCTGTCCACAGTCCATAATCACAAGAATCTTCAGGTTTACGCACATTCACCGCCGGTTCTCTTTGAAACGAGCAGAAAAAACACAAACATGATAGATTTATCATCGGCTTGTACACCTTGTCCACAGGTTTCTGTGATCGTGAAGATCCGCCACTTCCCTACAAAAAAAAAACAAACATACAGAAATAAATTTTCCTTTTTAAAACACATGAACACATACAGCTTCATAAACCCCTTCAACGACCACTGGTAATAAAAAGTGCGTGTGTGTCTCTCTCTCTCTCTTACCGTGAAAGATCCTGGCTTTTCCAACATGTCTGTTGCTTCGGCTTCAGCAGCGGCTTCATAAAATTCAATATCTGAAGCATTATCCTCTGGTAGTTCATAGCCTACATCTTCATTTTCTATGTCTGAATCATATAGCTTTTGAGCATCTGGAAACTCTTGTATTTCAGAATCTGTTAATTCGTGCGTATGCTCCCCGGTATCTGCCGTCAAGTCAATCGGTTTTTCAGACGGTGAGTAACCCTCTTTCTCCGCATTACAGTCTTTAAGAAAGTTACGAGGCCTCTTGGTAGGCCTTTTTTCAGTTACCTGCGTGTTAAAGGGATCCATATTTTCTTTGTCTGATTCGTACAGTTTTTCGGTCTTTGGGTAACCCTCTTTTTCTACATCACGATCTTTAAGAAAGTAACTCAATCTACGAGCCTTCGTGACAGACATTGAATTCCTACTGAAAAGGATGTTAAAAGCTAATGCAACTTTTCTCGTTTGTTTCTGCCCCTACTCTGTTTTAAAAAGCAGGAAATATTTTGTGAATGCCTTTTGTTTTCTGTGAGCTCTTAAACCCCACTTCATTTCCGGGTGGGGGGGTTTTGACTAAGTCTGTTTCCGCCTACGTGTTCAGAAAGGCGCATATCCGTCGCTCCATTTACCCAATTTCCGCCTATGTCATCAGAAAAGCGCATTTCCTGTCAGGGCAGGCACTCCCTTTTCCTGTGATGTCACCAGAAAGCGTATTTCCGGGGGTGTTACCTGTCAGGGTGGGGGTTAAACTTATGTTTCCTTTGTGCCGTACGTGTGCCGCCGCGCGGCAACCGGAAACGCGTGCCCATACGGATGTACACCATAGCCTGTAGGACGTCTTGGTAAGTAAAGGTATTATGGATTTTAAAGTCCTGTTAAATCTTTCCACTACAGCTGCTTTAACATCATTATGGGTCACAAAATTCTTTACCCTTGTCTGTTTGAAGTTTTTCAGATGTACGCCCTAAATTAAATATTGTTTCAAAGGCTTCGGTAACTTCACGACCGGTTTTTGTTTTTAAAGAAACGACCCGTGCATATTTTGACAGGTTATCTATTACCGTTAAGATGTATTTGTAACCGTTGTTATAAGGGGGGCAAAGGCTGACATGTTGACTAAGTCACTTTGCCACTGTCTGTTGTTTTATTTCTTTTAAAATGGATTCTAGCCGGTCTGTGTAAATTGTATGCGTTTTGACCGGTGACCCAATCCACCACATCTTTTCTCCGAACTGTTATATCACTCTTTTTAGCCGCTTGAAGTAGAGGGTTAATGCCTCCATAGCTTCCTGCCGCATGTGGATCATAATAAATTTGCTTCAATAAAGACTTTTGCCTTGTGTTTTTTTTTTTTTTTCAGATTGTTAAGACAACAGTAGGGGGGCCGGGACAAGTTCAGACATGTTTAAACACACTTCCGCATCTCTCCCCTTGGTTTTATCAGGGGGAGGGGTGTTGCAAGGGTCTTATCAGCTGTTACCATGACAATAGGGGAGCTGACCCATTAACCATTAGCTCAGAATTCCTACTGAAAAGGGTGTTAAAAGCAAATGCAACTTTTTTTTTTTTTTTCTCGTTTGTTTCTGCCCCTACTCTGTTTTAAAAAGCAGGAAAGATTTTGTGAATGCCTTTTGTTTTGTGCTCTGCTCTATCTGTGAGCTCTTAAACCCTGTCTTTTAACTAAAAACTGTTAAAATAAAGACGCTTCTTTTCTGGGTGGGTGTTTTGACCGAGTCTGTTTCCCTACTTCCGCCTACGTGTTCAGAAAAGCGCATTTCCGCCGTGTCATTTACCCTACTTCCGCCTACGTGTTCAGAAAAGCACATTTCCGCCGCGTCATTTACCCAATTTCCGCCTATGTCATCAGAAAAGCGCATTTCCGGTAGGGGGCAGGCACTCCCATTTCCGGTGATGTCATCAGAAAGCGTATTTTCGGGGTTAAACACGCCCCCATTTCCGGTGATGTCATCAAAAGTGCATTTCCGGGGGCGGGGCTTGAGGGGGCGGGGTCATGGGTGGGGGCGTGGCTTGAGGGGTGGGGACAGGGGCGGGGGCGGGGCTTGAGGGGTGGGGCCATGGGCGGGGGTGTGGCCATGGGCGGGGCTACCACCATTCATTCCTATGGGAGGGGCGGGGCTTAGGTGAAGGGTGGGGTGGGGCCATGGGCGGGGTGTGTGGCCATGGGCGGGGCTACCACCATTCATTCCTATGGGAGGGGCAGGGCCGTGGGCGGAGACTAGGGCGTGGCCATGGGTGGGGGCGGGGCTATGGGCGGAGACTAAGGCGGGACAATGGGCGGGGCTTAACCCGGAAGTGAACGCTGATTGGTCGATCCTTATCTTATCTCACCTGTCAATCAGTTTGACATGAGGTGTACCCATTATACTACTGAGGCAGACACCACGGTGGCAGGGATTACAGAACCCTAAGTGCGCAAGCGCGCTTAGGGTTTTATTATAGAGGATATTTATTAATAATCATGACCACTAATATACTAAGTATGAAAAGCAATGTAAGGACTACATTAAAAAATAACTTTAAAGTTTCAAGTTTATTAAAATCTGATATACCGCTTATAGGGGTCCTTTTACTAAGGCATGCTAGCCGTTTTAGCACACTCTAAGGGCTCCTTTTACAAAGGCGCGGTAGCAGTTTAACGTGCGGAATACCGCGCATTAAACCGTCTGCCGTGCTAGTACCTAACGCCTCCATTGACGAGGCGTTAGGATTTTATGCTGCCGGGGGGGGGGGTTAGCGCGTGATGAAATGTCCGATGCACTAACCCCCGTAGCGCGCCTTGATAAAAGGAGCCCTAAATATTAGCGCGTGCTAAATGCTAACGTATCCATAGACTATAATGTTAGCATTTAGCATGCGCTAATATTTAGCGTGCACTAAATGCTAACGCATCCATTATATCTATGGACGCATTAGCACTTCGCACACGCTAATATTTAACGCGTGCTAAAACGGCTAGTGTGCCTTAGTAGAAAGACCTCGTAAATTATCTAAACGGTGTAATGATTTAAAAAAAACCCCTAAAATTATAAAATTAAAAGATAATAACAATAACCGAGACAGACAAACGTATATAGGAAAAAAGTGGGGTGAGAAATACAATATTCAATAGGAAACACAAAAGGGGGGGGGGACTTATTAAAATCCTTACTAACATTTTACAGTAACTGATAGAATAGGAGATTACTGGCTGTGTGTGAAAAAGTGGATTGCCATGACAGAACTGCAGTGGAATGGGAATGCTTTTTCTTGTACATTTCTCACACTGTATGCATGATGGCGTGCTGTCCTTCCTCTCAGTGACGGTGGCCAGTGCAGACAACATGTTGCATCCTACCAAGACACGTGAAGATTTATCCATACCGGGTGTTCTATTTATGTTTTTATTTTCCATTGGCTTTACCCCAGTGTTATTAATAGGGACCATCGGTTTTAGAGACTTTGGCAAATGGGGAATATTCTGTGAGCATTTATCTGTAGAACTGTAAGAAATTTGTTTCCAAGTTGTCTGCTTTTCATCAAATTAAAATTAGCTTCATGGGAACATGGGAAAGGTTGCGCAGAGAGAAAGAGAGAGAGTGGAAATTTGCTTATGATTCAGTTTGCACATAAAGTAGAAGAATATAACTACTGTAGCGTTTAGAACAGTGACTATCAAATTTTCTCGAGCAGGGGCACACTAAACAATAATAATAATAATTTTATTCTTATATACCACCATACCGAAAAAGTTCTAGGCAGTTCACAACAAGGTGAGCTAATACATGGATACCCATGACCTGTTAAGAGGTAGCCAGCACGGATTCAGGAAAGGGAAGTCATGCTTGACGAACCTACTTCAATTTTTTTGAAACGGTGAACAAAAATGTCGATAGCGGAGAATCGGTGGACATAATATACTTGGACTTCCAGAAAGCGTTTGATAAAGTACTACACGAGAGACTTCTCAGAAAACTACAAAGTCATGGAATAGAAGGGGATATACTAAGTTGGATAGGAAATTGGCTGGAATACAGAAAACAAAGAGTAGGCATAAATGTGGGGTACTCGGACTAGAAGCATGTAACTAGCGGCGTGCCTCATGGCTCGGTTCTTGGACCTATCTTATTCAATATCTTCGTAAATGACCTGGATGAAGAAACGACCAGTCTCATCATCAAGTTTCCAGATGACACAAAGCTTTGCCGGGCAATCAGATCACAAAAAGACAACGAGGAACTCCAGAGAGATTTGAGCCAACTTGAGAGATGGGCAGAAAATTGGCAGATGAGTTTTAATGTAGAAAAATGCAAAGTGATGCACCTGGGCAGGAAAAACAAGGAGCATGAGTATAAACTGCTAGGTATAACATTGGGGAAGAGCGAACAGGAAAAGGACCTGGGGGTACTGATAGACAGGAATCTGAAGCCGTCGGCTCAGTGTGCGGCGGCGGCAAAGAAAGCTAACAGGATGTTGGGCATGATAAAGAAGGGAATCACGAGTAGATCGAAAGAGGTCATAATGCCGCTTTATAGAGCAATGGTCAGACCACACTTGGAATACTGTGTCCAACACTGGTCTCCGTACCTGAAGAAGGATATAACACTGCTGGAGAGGGTGCAGAGGCGAGCGACGAAGCTAGTAAAAGGTATAGAGAACTTGAGCTACAAAGAACGCCTCAGAAATCTGGGATTATTCACCCTTGAGAAGAAAAGACTGAGAGGGGATTTAAAAGAGACTTTTAAAATATTAAAAGGAATCGACAAAAGGGAGCAAGCTCACTCACCGACAAGGGGAAAGGATGGAGAGCAAGAAACAGCGTTATTCACTGTCAAATGTGACTCGGACAAGAGGTCATGGACTGAAGCTGAGAGGGGTCACGGCCATGACAAATGTCAGAAAGTTCTGCTTTGCACAGCGGGTGGCGAACGCCTGAAACTCTCTCCCAGAAGATGTGGTGGAGGAAACCACCATTTTAGGATTTAAGGTAAAATTGGATGCACATCTTCTTGCGAGACACATTGAGGGATACAAATGATTAAGGTATTCGCCCAGGTACGCCTGGCTGAGCCTCCGCGTGTGCGGACCACTGGACTGGATGGACCCCAGGTCTGATCCGGTGCAGGCATTTCTTATGTTCTTATGTTACATGGGATACAGATAAAATACAAATTAGAATAATGGACTTAAAAACAGATAAAGATAGAAAGCATTTACAATATAATGCAGAAAATACCGGCAGGGCAAGGAAAGAAGTAATACATAGAACAGATAAAATATATCAAGTTGAATATAAGGAACTTGATTGAAAAAATGAAGCAGAATGCATTAAGACATTAGCCTATCAAAGAGTTGAATCTTTAACAATTTTATAAAATCAAGATAGGAAGAGACCTCTAACATAATTTTTCCAAGCCATACATTCAATTTAGCGGCTTGAAATGAGAGGGTTCTCTCAAAGAACTAAAGGTAGTGGCCACGACTTGAGACACCCAGAAGTGCGCGGACATCGCAGTGATGACTTCCGTGCATATGCAGAGGCCCTTTTTTGCTTAATTTGAAGTGGTTTGCATTTTCACGTTATTTATTAATTTGGACAAAAGATTTTTTTTCTTCAATGATTGATAGCAGGTAATACTTGCAAAGTATCAGACCATGGGGGGAGGGGGAGGGAGAGAAGAGAGATGCTAGACCATTGGAGGAGGGGAGGGAAGAAAATGGATGCCAGACCAATGGGGTGGAGGGAGAGATGGAAGGGGGAGGCCCACAGTTTATGGAAAGGGCATAGAACAAGAAAAGATGCCATATGGAAGGAGCAGAGAAAGGATAGACAGTGGATGGAAGGAAGAGAGTGACGAGAAGATGAGTAAAGCAGAAACCAGAGATGACAGTGTTCTATTTCTTTTATTTGCTTTAGGATAAAGTACTGTAGTATTGCAGAGTTTATAAATAGAAAATGGAAATAAGGCAATCCTTTTATTGGACTAATTTTAATACATTTATGACTAATTCAGCGATCAAAACCCCCTTCCTCAGGTCAGGTACAGTAGTAACAGTAATATACTTTACTGATCTGAGGAAAGAGGTTTTAGCCTCTGAAAGCTAATTGAAAAATGTATTAGGCCAATAAAATGGTATTAGCTTATTTTCCATTTTTTTTTTTAAATTTGTAAAGTTATAATTGCTATTTCTCAGTTTTCTCAAATTTACATCTGCTATCTTTATATTTTGCACAATATTAGGAGACATGCATCACTGTTTCTGTGGTGTTCCATTGTTCGCAAAGTCTGGCTTCTTTGTGGTCAGTTTAACTTTGCCTACTTATTTCAATTTGTAATTTGGATTATATATTCCATACTTGGCAAGGGTGTTTGTTTCTGTGTTCTGTGTGCACAAAAGACATGGCTCTCTGTTAGCATTGACTGAACAGGATCAATCTGTACTGCTCTGACTTGTTTAGTTTTACAATGGTGTATTGATGTTCTGCTCCTCAGTGGAGTATGTAAGATGCTGCCTTTTCCTAGGTCCACTCTTCTTGTGCAATGTTTGGATTATTACTAAATATCATGTTTTTTATATAGAGGAGGGGAATATTAAAAAATGATGGGCCCTGGGTGACATATATGCTAGGTACGCCACTGCTCATAATACAATCTTGAGCCATCAATGCAGCCCTTGAACTATCTTCAATATTATAATGTGCTCTAACAGTGTCCAAATAATCATGAGAATGTGATTCAAAGTCTCAGAGTCTATAAATAAGACAATAATTAAATAGTTAAGTCACAATGAAAAAGACAAAACTGTACCCTTAGCTCCAATTCAGTTTCATAAATACAATCCCCAGAGCCGTGTAAGCCATTAGGGAGAGCAGTGTTACTATTTGAAACAGAACCACTTAAAGAAAATGCATTATGAACTTGTTTAAATAGACATGGCACGAGAGAGTATGTTCATGCTCCCAGTGGCAGCTTTCAAACTCTTGCCATCGACTGACATTATTCAAATAAAACAACTTTATTAGCAAAGGTAAGAAAGAGAGTGCTCACTAAGACGACAGAATCAAAAAGATGCTAAAGTTAATATGATGTTTAAAAATGTGCACAATTAAAAAGCTCTAAACAATTTACTTTGAAGATGAACCACTATTCATATACTAATTGACATACTTAAATTTTTTTTTTTTGATGGAGACTTCAGCTCTTAACAGGGGAAACACAGCCCCTGACTCACTCCCCTTGCCACAGGTCTCACTATTAAACAATCTTTTCTTGTGCTCCAGTATATCAAATTAATGTGCTTAATGAATAATTCAAATAGTACTTAAGGAAAAGACCCATTGCCTTGCCGACATGGGCCATGTTGTGCAAGAAAATCTTACTGCATCAAGGCTTGATCCCTAACAAGAGTTATCTTTGACATGCTTTCATTCATGTTGTTATCATTGGATGTTGACCACCTCTTTGAGAAAGTCATCCAATGTGCCTGCATTTTTTCAAAAACGATTTTCTCAGGATAATGGTGTCTTAGCATGTAGAAATGCTTATATAAATGTCACATGACTGTTCTGACCAATGTATCCTGTTTCCAACAATGGCCAACTCATGTCCCGAGTTCCTAGCAAGATTCCAAATAGTAAAACAGGATTTTATGTTTCAAGTTTATTAAGGTTTGTTGTACACGCAATGTCAGATAATTCAATGTGTATAACATTTTAAAAATAGCGGACAAAACAAAACAGTTTTATACATTTAAATACATGGAGGGGCATAATTGAAAGGGATGTCTAAGTCCGTTTACGTCCAACTCGCATGTCGTCCAAAGTAAAAAACAGCTTAAGACACATTTTCGAAAAATACGCCCACATTTTTTTTTGTTTCGAAAATCGTCTAATTATACGTCATGCTGATCTGATCGTCCAAGCCGCTAAATCGTCCATCTTTATACCACATTTTCATCCAAGTCCAAAACAACTAGAACAAGCCCTGTTGGATGTGGGAGGGGTCTGCAAAGTGATGGACTGCACACCCAGACATGCTACCTAAATAGTGGGGTACCTTAAAGGGCACTGCTGTGAACGTCACAAAAAGGGTGCCGTGTCTTCTCCTCACTACATCTCCCTTAGGTCATGCTGAGCCCCCCCAAACCACCTCCAGAATCCCCTAGGCGCACTTATCTACCACCTCAATAGCCCTTATGGCAGCAGGAGCCACTTATATGCCAGTAAAAAAGGGTTTTGGGGGTGTATAGGGGAGTGCACATGTTTAAGTAGCAATGCAGTGATTACAGGGGCTTATGGGCATGGGTCCTCCTCTCTATGGATCCCTAATCCACCCCCAAGATGACTTAAGCTGCCTCTTTGCTGGACGACTAGGCTTTCCTATGCCAGGTGGCCAGGTGATGATGGTCTGGAGGCTGAATTTTAAAGTTGTGATTAATATTTTTATGGGGGTGGGGGGGGGGGGGGTTGGTGATCACTAGGGTAGTGTGTGGGGGTCTGTGTTATGTGTTTGCAGTGCTTATCTGGTGCGTTTAGGTGGGTTTTTGTGACTTATACCATGTTTTACATGGTCTAAGTCACAACGTCCAAGTTCCATCGATCGTGGGCTTTATAACTTTCGGTTATACATGCTGTACGACTAAGTCTAAGCCGGCCCACGTCCCACCCAACTCCTGCCCTTGACACTCCTCCCGAAATGCCCCATTTAGCTTTGGTCGTTCAGCGGCACTATGAAGGCCTAGGTTGTTTAGAAATACGTCCAAAACCCGTTTTTCGTATCAGCACTTGTACGTATTTGGGAAATGTTCGTCCAAGTGCTGACTTAGGCCAGTTTTTGGACGTTTTTCTCTTTCAATTATGAGCCCCATAGTATATAAATACAAATAAATAACTGGTACAGAAGGTGAGGGGGATGAATTACAATCTTTAAAGAAAGTGAAAAAACATTTAGGGAAAACACGTCTGGTGGGTAACAAGAAAAAAATATAAGAGCAAAGATAAGCATAAAAAAAGAAAGAAGAGATGTTTGCGACCTATGCGTAGGTCTAATTAAAATTTAAGCTTTAGATCATGAGATTTAATGATTGATAAGTTATACTATCTATATCTCAAATGCATCCTTATCTGAGGAACAAGCAATGAATTTCTCCAAGCCATCTCAAAAATGGCCTACGGACTTCTCGTTTAGGAAATTATCCAAGCCTTTTTTAAAACCCTGCTAAGTTAACTGATTTTACCACATTCCAGGATTTAATTAAGAACTGTGTGGAGAAATATTTTCTTTGGCTTGTTTCACATCTACTGCTTAGTAGCTACATCGCATGCCCTCTAGTCCTAGTATTTTTGGAAAGAGTAAACAAGTGATTCACATCTACCCTTTCCACTCCACTTAGTATTTTATAGCCCTCTATCATATCACCCCTGGGCTGACTCTTTATCATTTTCATCACCCTTCTCTGTACCCACAGTATTCAAGGTATGGCCTTACCATAGAGCGATACAAGGGCATTATAACATTTTCATCTTTGTTTCCATTCCTTTCCTGATAATTCATAAAATTCTATATGCTTCCGTAGCCGCTGCCACACATTGAGCTGAGGGTTTCAACGCATCCTCAACAATGACATCGAGATCCTTTTTCTAGGCAGTGACTCCTAACATGCATCGCGTCCATTCAATGGACAGCGAATATTGTTCTATGAACTGATGGGAGGGATGTGGGCTTTTTAAATGGGTAATTGCATAACCCAGTATCAGGAAGCTGTATATTTGTGTCCACAGTTACATTAGCCATAGACGTGGCATAACTGCCATCATGTAACTACAGCAAGGGCTTAGCTTATCGGATTCTGTACTTTGCACATGTAAGTTGTAGCTTCACCCATGTCCCTCACATGCTGTACCCAAGTGAACACTCCCTTTCATTTATGCATTAGGGACCAGTTTCTGCAAATGGCGCCTGATTTGGGGCACTGAAAAATGGCTGCCACTGATAGAATAGCGTGTAGCGTTGGCATTTGTGTCCAACTTTTTGGCATGAAGATTTACAGCAACTGAAACATGGTGTAAATCCTCATGTTAATTAGGTGCTACACTATACTGCGCACATATTTCGTGAATGTCCCTGACCTGACCTCCAATGGCCATGCCCCCTTTTCAGTTGCATGCTAAAAGGTTTATGCGTGCATCTTTATAGAATAGTGCTTACATAACTGGTGCCAATTAATGCAAATAATTGATTGCTAACACCCAATTAATTAATTCATTTTAAAATGTATAATCTGCATACACTTATGTGAAGCACAATAAAAAAAACACAAAAAAAAACCCTGATGTACAGAACACTATACGTATTATTTGATTAAATTGCGTGCACCCAAATTTGCAATTTTGAGCACCATATACAGAATTCTGGCACATGCAATTTATCAGTGCATGCAGTGTAGCACTTAATTGCTTTGCTGCCAGTTACGTGCAAAAGTGCTGGCATTTTGCACATTTTTTCATGTACGTGGTATGTAAATGTGAGCACCCAACTATAGAATTATCCTTCTTATGTAGTTTTATAAACTACTAGTCGTTAAGCCCGTTACATTAACGGGTGCTAGAATATATGTGTGTCTGTCTGTCTGTGTTTCTTTATCTCTCTCTCTTTCTGTCTCCCCCCCCGAGCAAAGCTGTCTGCCTCCAGCACACCCCTCCCCCAAAGCAGCCCCCTTTCCCTCCCCCTAACTGTCTCTCCATGGCCCTCTTCTGTCTTCCCCCCCAGAGCAAAGCTGTTTGCCCTAAGCACACCCCTACCCCCAAAAGCAGCTCCCTTTCCCTCTCCCTAACTGTCTCTCCATGGCCCCTTCTGTCTTCCCCCCAGTGCAAAACTGTCTGTCCCCAGCACACCTCTCCCCCAAAGCAGCCCCCTTTCCCTCTCCCTATCTCTCCATGGCCCCTTCTGTCTCCCCCCAGCACACCCCTCCCCCCAAAGCAGCCCCCTTTCCCTCTCCCTCTGGCCCCCTGTATTGATTCCCCTGCTTACTCTCCCTGCATCCCAGCATCTTCTGGCCTGCTCCAGGCCGCGATCGTGGTGGCTGGCCCCAGCGAACCTCATAGGCCACTCCCCAACCCGGAAGCACACTCCCTCCCGACGCGATCCCGTGCGTCAGAGGGAACGTGCCACCGAGGCCGGAAAGCGGCCCGCGAGGCCCGCCAAAGCTGGCCACGATCGCAGGCTGCCCCGAAGAGAAGGATCAGCGGCAGCGGCAGCAGCAGTGGTGAGCGAGGGCGGGAGGTGAGGTGCTTTCTTCCGGTTGGTGAGGAGCTTGCTTCGGATTGGTGAGTGAGGAGGGGAGTGGCCAGAGTGATCCCTGGCCGCGTTCTAAAATGGAACGCGGCCACGGATCAGAAAACACGGCGCCAGGGATCACGATTTTTCAAGAGCGCATGCGCGCTCTAGGGTTTTATTATATAGGACTAGAACAAAGCAGCAGATTGAAGCTAAAAACCTTTTCACCTGCTTAGGAGCAGGCATAAGTGTACACATGCATAATATGCACTTTCATGGTTATTTTATTAACAATATACAGAAATCTCAACTCTACCTGCACTCCACTCAGTGGCGTAGTGAGGCTGAGAGGTGCCCGGGGCAGAGGTGCCACTCCCCCTTTCACCTCCACTTCCCCACTCCTTCTCCGATCCTGCCTACTGCGCACGCCCCACTTCCCTTCCCTTCTCCCAACCCTCTAGTCGAAGTTGTTGTTCACAGCGGTCAAGAACGTGCTTTCCGTCTGACATCACTTCCCATGCGTGGCGCCCAGAAGCGCCATCAGCGGGAGAGCTGACGGAGATGTGAAGAGCATGCTGTTGACCGCCGCAAACTTCAACTAGAAATATGGGGAAAGGAGGGGGGGAGCACACGTGTGGAGGGGAGGAATGGGAAGAGGCAGGGGGTGGAGAGGAGGAGGTGCTCAGGGCAGACCACCCCCATTGCCCTCCCCTTATTTCGCCACTGACTCCACCCAAACTCTAGCCTATAACACAATTGCGTGGCTCATGGAAAATGCTTTTATACATATAACCCCTGGGGTAATTAAAAAATGTTTTTATACATGCAAAAAGATCTTTATGCTTGAAAATTCGTTTGTAAAATTAACCCCTTACCTCCAGATTCTATGCATGGCACCTGAGGTTAGGCACAGAATTCTGCACTCAATTTCCATTTTCTGCTGACAACTTAATAAGTTAATTGGCTCTTAATTGGCACTAAGGATCAATTAAAATACTTTAACAAGTGTTAATTGGAGCCAACTAGTAACTATGCACAGAAATGCCTTATGCCTTGTTCTATGACCCCCCCTGCCTATTTTCTATTGTGATGAGCATCAAAGCGGGTGTGGCCATGGGTGAATGAGGGGCATGACTGGAAATCAGAATATTCTCATTACCACACCTAACTTCTGGGACTGTCGTGCCAGCATTTAATCCAGCCTTGGAAATGCCATTACAGAAGTCACACTTAGCACGCATCATTCTGGCACTTAACCATGGGCAATCTATACTGAGTTCCGCTCCCCACCCCCCATTGATGAATACTTTTGCATGAAGTGAACACATATTTTCAGGACCTGAGACCAGGCATAGCTGGGGGCAGTGTTGTGCTCCCAGGCCCTAGAGACCACAAGGGGGGCTAAGCACGAGGCTCCCATCCCCCTCACGTGTTCTGCAATACATGGTGCACGGACGCTCAGCTGACCATCCAGCACAAACTGGCATATGGCGATAAAAGTGTCTCAGGAGTCCATTACTATGATCAATTTTATTTTTCAAACTATGTTTATTAAGTGCAGCATGTGAAAAAGACAAATCCAGTAGTCAATTGGAAAGGAACAATATTCACTACCATCAATTTTAAGGTCAAACGAAGGATTTTAAGGCAGCTATAAAGAATAATGTGGCACAAAATTAGGCCAATGATTTGTGCCACCTTAGAGAACAGGTATAAAAGTATGAGCCTACTTTCAGGGAGAGAATTTTTTTTTTCTTTTTAAATAAAGGTATAGGGCCATATGTCAGTCAGAACATGAAGACTGCCAATCAAGTGGAGCAAGCTTCATCCAAGGCAAGGCAAATCATAGGTTGCATATGCAGGAGTTTCGTCAGCCGTAAGCCTGAAGTCATTATGCCATTGTATAGATCCATGGTGAGGCCCCACCTGGAATACTGTGTGCAATTCTGGAGGCCGCATTACCATAAGGATGTTCTGAGACTGGAGTCGGTCCAGAGAATGGCCACCCGGATGGTCTCGGGACTCAAGGATCTCCAGTACGAGGAACGGCTGGATAAGTTGCAGCTGTACTCACTCGAGGAACGCAGAGAGAGGGGTGACATGATCGAGACATTCAAGTATCTCACGGGCCGCATCGAGGTGGAAGAAGATATCTTCTTTTTCAAGGGTCCCGCGGCAACAAGGGGGCATCCGTGGAAAATCAGGGGCGGGAAACTGCACGGGGACACCGGGAAATTCTTTTTCACTGAAAGGGTGGTTGATCGCTGGAATAGTCTTCCACTTCAGGTTATTGAGGCCAGCAGCGTGCCTGATTTTAAGGCCAAATGGGATAGACACGTGGGATCTATTCACAGAGAAAGGTAGGGGAGGGTCATTGGCGTGGGCAGAGTAGATGGGCCGTGGCCCTTATCTGCCGTCTATTTCTATGTTTCTATGTTGTTTTTCTAAATGAGGCCAGTATACATAGCTATGTTCCTTGTTAGAAAAATATTCTGTGTCTATATGAAAAATCTGAAAATGAGCAATCCCATTTTTATACGAAAAAAAAATTCAGTAAAAGAATCTGAGTGCTAAACAGTCATTAGTTTCACTCTCAACTCAATATAAGTTCCCAAAAGATAATGCGATGTATCATAGGAAAAAGTAAGAGGAAGTGAAAAAGAGAAATGGGAAGAATCCATTTGTATGACATTAAAAAAGCACTAAAACAATGGGGGAAAATAAAAGAGAAAACATCCCAAGAGGCAAAACAAAAAACCCGTAGTGTTACACCTCTGTTTTCTAGAACAACAAGATAAATAATCAATGGAATAAATAGAATGAGGTGGTCTAGTCTAGCACAGAACATTGTACACTAGGGTACAGTCAAGTCTCAGAACAACAACATCCTGCGGGCTATCTTGCACCAAGGACTTAATGACATGAGAAAGCTAATTGTTGCTCTATGAGAAGACTGAACTGCTTTTGACTGCATATGCCGAGGTAGGCTTACATGCAGATTTTTCTTCCTTGGGATTATGTTTGGCAACTGAGTTTACAACATGTGCAAGAGCATTTAAACCACTGATTTATTTATTAAAGCTTGGTAAACTGCTTCTCGTAGCAAATACGTCAAAAGCGGGTTACAATATGCGGGTACGAGTTTAACATCTAGGTTGGGAGGCCAAATAGAAACCTATTGTGAGGCTGTTTCATAAAGACATATAGAGGGGCATTTTTGAAATGCTGTCCAAGTCGGAACATCCCAAACGGGTGCCCATCTCGCATGTATTTTTCAAACAGAAATACGTATCGCGATTTCTTGTTTGAAAATATGTGAGATGGACATCCATAAGCTGGAAACATCCAGCACGAACATTTGTTTTACAAACCGGAATGCCCAAATTATGGAAACAAGGGACATGGGCAGCTGTACGGCCACAAAAACAACTATGCAGAGCAGTGGGGCAGCCTGGTGGTTAGTGCAGTGGACTGTGACCCAAGAAACTCAGATTCCCTTTTACTTTATACCGTATTTTTCGGTCTATAAGATGCACCCCTCCATAAGACAACCCCCCCCCCCATGTAGAGGAGGATAAACCAAGGAAAAAAATTTCCTCCTCTCCAGGGGGGTGCGTCTGATGATCTGGTGCCTCTGGTGCTAAGCAGCATGAAGCAGCCCGCCCACAGCCTAAAGCCACCCACACCTGAAGCTGCCTGCATTGAAGAAACCTGCCCGAAGCTACCTGCAGCAAAAGAACCTGCCCGAAGCTGCCCACACCTGAATCCACCAGCCCGAAGCCACCCCGATACCTTTTTAAAGCTGCAGTGCTCTCCTGGGTTGTCTATGTAAGCAGAGCAGAGTGGCACGACGCAGGAGTGCGACCTTAACGCTTCCTGCCTGGTCCCACGCTGCTCAGTGATTGGCTGATGTCAGTTCTCAATGAGAATTGACTTCAGCCAATCACTGAGTGGCGCGGGACCAGGCAGGAAGCACAAAGGTTGCGCTCCTGTGTCACGTCGCTCTGCTCTGCTTACAAAGACCCCTTATGGGGTGGAAAAAGTGCATCTTATGGAGCGAAAAATACGGTAATTGTGAGCCTTCCGGGAGCAGCAACGTCCCCTAGTGTACCTGAATGTTCACTACTTCAATAGCCTTTAGGCATGCAGGTACTGTAGGTGGAGGGCTCACAAAAAAACAAAAAAAAAGAGCTGTAGTGGGATTTGGACAAGGGCCTCTTGGTTCACAATCCACTGCATTAACCACTAGGCTACTTCTCAGACTTGCTCCCTACTTTGTTACGAATGCCCACAACATCTGAAGCTGTCCTAGAGCCTGGTATCCCTTTTTGGTTTCACTTTAAGGGGAGAGGGAGGGAGACAGCAGCCACTGGAAGATTATGGAAATGTCATGCGTTAGGCCAGTGGTCTCAAAATCGCGGCCCACCAAATACTATTTTGAGACCCTCGGTATGTTTATCATAATCACAAAAGTAAAATAAAACAGTTTCTCGATCATATGTCTCTTTAGCTATAAATTACAATATTATTATTAAGACTTAGCCAAAAGGAAAGATTTATAAAGTATAAAGAGTTTTACCTCATTTAAAATTCATTTCTTTAATAAGATATTAACTATTTTTTTCTGAGGCCTTCCAAGTACCTACAAATTCAAAATGTGGCTCTGCAAAGGGTTTGAGTTTGAGACCATTGCCTTAGGCTATACTCACGTTACCCCTCTCCTAAAGTCACTTAATTGGCTTCCCATTCATTTTAAATACAATCCAAACTCCTCTTACTGACTTACAAATGCACTCATGCAGCTGCCCCTCACTATCTCTCTTCGATTATCTCCTCCTGTGTCATTCCCCCCCCACCGAGCTCAACTCATCTGGTAATTACCTCCTATCTGTTCCCTTTTGTTCCACTGCCAAATCCAGACTCCATCCCTTCTACCTTGTTGCGCCGTATGCTTGGAACAAGCTACCCAAATTCCTACGGCGGACTCCGTCTCTGGCAGTGTTCAAGGCCCAATTAAAAGCCCACCTCTTTGAGAGTGCTTCCGACTCCTAATTCCTCTCACCTTGGGTTCTGCATCCCCAACCCTATATGTCATGTCTGTCTGTCTAAGTTAAATTGTAAGCTCTTCCGAGCAGGGGCCGTCTATAAATGGCACAATGTACAGCGCTGTGTACACCTTTCAGTGCTATATAAGTGATAAATGGTAGTACTGTATTTCCCCATATATAGGCTGTGGCCTATATATGGGTTTTGCAAGCCGGCACTGTGGGTGTGGCTTGCAAAACTGGGGCGGCCTATACAATTTTAAAAAATCATTCCTCCCCCCTTACCTCCCTCTCTGGACAAACTGGAATTGCTGCTTCTCAAATCGCAGCCAGCGATGCAGGCAGGAGAGATCTTTTCGATCTCCAGCCTGGCCCCACGCTGCTTCCTGCATGCCTTTGCTAACAGTTCTCGTTTACACTCTGCCCAAACTGTGCTCCAAGCATGTGGGTATGAGTCTTTTTGTCACCACATATATATCATAGGGTATGAGAGTCTTTAAGAAGCCTCCTATGTGTAAAAAAATTCTTTATACAATTGCCACCTCAATTTCCAAATTGCTAAATAAACTCTATATACCCTCACAATATAATAAAATCCACATCTTTCTTCCATACTATCTGTTATGGTATTGCTTGTAGTGTACTGACATTTATCATATTTGTTATATGGTTATTCTAAAGTGCTGCTAAATGTATATTTCTTTTTTTTTTTTTTAATATAGGCTTCAAAATGTTTACCTCATTGATTGAAAAAACCAAAAGGAATTGACCCCAAAATATCCACAAAGAAGAAAATCCAGAGAAAACAAAACAAAACAAAAAAACCCTGTGGAGTGACGATGTTCCTAAATTGACTTTATTTGAAAGTATCAAAGTTCCAAAGGTACACTGAAATCAACCACATAAAATAATTCCATCCACATAAAAATAAATCATCCACATAAGAGCCTTAAAGGACCTAGTCCACTAGGGATACAGGACCCAACACGGTCTGCGTTTCAGGGGTCCCTTGGAGTCCTATAAAGGTGAGTATGTGGGAAACAATTGTGTGGTGAGCCGGAAGTGAGACACTGCTTGCAATTGCCTCACCTTTATAGGACCCCCAGGGACCCCCTGAAGAAGACTTTTTGATTGTACTTACATTCATATTTGGTCATTTTACTATTGTTATGCTGTTAACAAAATTGTACATTTTATGTTAAACCTTACCTGCTGTATATTGCCTTGGGTGAATCTTTTCATAAAGGAGGTTTATAAATAAATAAATATCTTGCCAATTGTAATGGCCTTCGTGAAAAAGTGGGTCAAGGTGCGAATAATGCAGTACTCATAATTCTTGTCAAAAGTTCCTTGCTACCGCTATCCTATAATGCAGCGTCCCGCAAACCGTGTCGAGCCGCGACGCACTGGAGGTAGTGGCCACGGCTTGAGACATCCGGAAGTGCGTGCGTAACATCATCACATCGACGTCCGCGCATGCGTGAAGACCCTCCAGACGGACCCTGAGCTGCCAGTGGGGGGTGCCAGCAGAGAAGACACAAGGAGAGAAGGAGAGCCGCTGGCGCCTCTCCTCCCCAGTGTGTTGCGGCACACCTGAAATCTCAGTGCACAGTTTGCAAAACACTGCTATAATGAAATACTACTGAAATGATCCAGGAACACATTTGCATTGTATCTTTTTGCACTAATTACTGCTATTTCTAGCCCTCCATGGAATTTTTAGCACTTCCCTAATTCTTTATCAGATACATCTTAAATGTCAGATCTTTGCTATTTAATTCCCAAAGATGTCTAAATTTTCTACTCTCTGCACACAGTTTTTCTTAAAAGATTTTAGCACTATGCCACGTTCAGTGAAGAAAACTAACAGCTTACCCAGCTATTAGAAAGTTGGTAAAGTTGGTAATCTCTTTAGAAAATATTTTTTAGAGACCTAATATGTTTGTAATTCAAAAGGTGTCTGTTATAGGGGAAATGAGTCTGTTATAGGGGAAAACACCCTCCAGGGTTTCAAGACAAAGTTGGACAAGTTCATGCTAAACTGGTGAGAATGGACTCATTTGGAGCACTGGTCTTGACCTTGGGGCCGCCACGTGAGTGGATTGCTGGGCAGGATGGACCATTGGTCTGACCCAGCAGCGGCAAGTCTTATGTTCTTATGTAACTCATTCCTGGAAGTTCCACCTCTTGTGAACTATTACTTGTGCTGAGCTGCTGAGATATTATGCAGGATATAAGAAGTGTATTGTATTGTGTACAATCAGGGCTGAAATCATGAGCCTGACTAATTTATAAAATACCTCTTTAAGACATTACCACCTGATAATTAACTGTGGAGGTAAGTTTATGGAAAACACTTGCCACCATGGTTAAAATGAAACCAGGTACTCAGTCGACTCTGAATATCCAGCTTCAGCAGCAAATGCGGAAGTGCTATCAGGCTGGCGGCCATATTCAGTTTCCTAACCAGACACCTAACCAAGCCCCCTTTTATGAAGCCGCCTTAGGCTTTTTTTTATCGCCGACCGCGGTTGTATAAACTCCAATGCTCATAGGAATTCTATGAGCATTGGAGTTTTTACCGCTGCAGCTGGCGATAAAAAAGCCTAAGGCAGCTTCATAAAAAGGGTGTGGGGCAAATTATTAGAACAGCCTTTTTGCTATCTTGTTTGGTTTGATATCCGGTTACCTGCTAACTGGATAACCGGCTTCTTTAAATAGACACGTTCCTGATAATAACATTCAAGCTTCACTCATCAACAAATGATATCAGTAAAATAAAATTTTATTAGCAAAAGGTAAGAATGGGAGTGCTCACTAAGATGACAGAATCAAAAAGATACAAATGTTCCTATGATGCTTAAAAATGTGCCGCATCATATATATCACACATAAATAATCAGAATACCAGCACTTTTGCAAGTAAGTAACAGCAAAGTGACTAAGCGCTATTCTGTAAGGACAAATAAATTGCTTAGCACATAAATGAAAGGGGGTGTTCACCTGGGTAGAGCATGAGATGGGCATGGGACAAGCTATAACTTACATGTGCAATAGAGAATGGCACGATAACAGAATTCATCACTGTTCCCGTTCCCGCGGGTAGCCACAGGAAACCATCCCCACGTCATTCTTTAAGGAGAGAGGGAAGAATCAGAGTATGAATGGGCACAGCCACTCACCCTCAAGCCTTGTATTGAAGAATGCTGGCGTAGAAGGACCGAGGTTGAGATGGACACTAAAGAATGACACAAAATGGTTTCCCGCGGTTATCCGCAGGGACGGGAACGGTGCTGAATTTTGTCACCGTGTCATTCTCTAATGTGCAACTTACGGAATACTATAAGTTAAGCAGGACCTTGTTGCATTTACGTGAGCACAATTATGCCAAGTTTATGGTATAACTGTAGATACATAAATATACTGTACAGCATGTTGATGCAGGCTTATACCATTACTGTATAATGGAATCTGGGTGCTCTCATAGTGCAGCATAAAACAGAGTACCCAGGTATAGAATTGCCCGCATCTGTCTTAAAAAAAAAAAAAGGCCCAACTTAGTCACCTACTTGGCTTTCACCCATAAACAACCTGTTTAAAATTTACCCTCCACATGCCAGTGGTACATATTTTCAAACATGAATAGCTCTAGGGCATTCTAGCAGCAAATTTATAATTGTAAAATACTGTTTAACCACATTAAATCTTTATAAAATTACACCCCAAATGGGAGAAAAGCCTCAGCAAATCGGGCCCACAATATTTCTTAGATAAAGGTATTGCCATAATTTGTCAATGCCGGTTACCTTTTTGTGACGGTGACCAAGTTAAAATTATTAATAAATTGACATGATAAAGGAAAACAAGATGTTATAGTGTTTCTTTAAACATCCATTATATCACGGTGGAATAGAAATAAAATCTCTCATGCTTTCCTTACACTTCATAACATATCCTGATGTTGGGAACTTTACCATCACTTCTTTTCAGTGGATGACTGGAGGTGAGCTAGGGGCAATGACTTTGAGGCATCTCTTAGCTCCAAAATTAGATTTCCCCTGATGCATTTGCAGTCTCTGCTATTGCTCATATATGCCCACACAGGCAGTGACTTGGCAGAACATAAAACTCTACTCATTCAAGTAGATTTCAGGTCGCTCGGGTCTTGCCGATTTGAAAGATCTATGGATTCTTCAGCGTGACAAAGATAGCAAAGAGGTGAAATGGAGGAAAGCATTTTTCCCCCTGTCAGTGAGGACTCAGCAACTCCAGTCAATAATGTTGAGAAAGGAGGGTTCAACAAATACTTTGCAGTCTTAGAAAATCACCTAGAATGTGTACACAGCATGAATTTACATCCCTAAAACACGACAGTGGGACATAAGAAACAAGTGCCGTTGTTGCCCTCTGTGCATTAAACAGTTTAACAAAAGGAAGGCGAGATCTCTTGAAGGAAAATGGTCAAGCATCACACAAAGAAAGAAGAAAGTTATAGATCTCTGGGCTGTAGACTGATTTCATCACAGTAAATTGTATTCATCATTATTCATGTTCTACAGAAAAAAAAAAAGGTATAGTCCAACAAATTGCACTAATGTAAAACTGTTCCCAGATCATTTTCTATAAAAAGCGAAAACCTTAACTGCTGTGTCAGCTCCTTTTAAAGAAACTTTCTGCAATTCATGTATGCTTTGATTTAGATAATAATAAGAAAAGCAAAGCATCTTTAGGCATCTATTTTTTTCTGAAATTAGAGGTATAATAGACTAACTTTCAAAAGGTTAAAGTACTTAATTTTGGTAGTTAACTTTTAAATTAACTCCACTGATAATTTCAGGCTTAAAGGGTCATTTTAGGTTTGTACAAGTGTAAACATCCCAGATTACATTATTTTAGGGACTTATTATCCGTATATGGTATACCAGAAACAGTTCATTAGAGGATACAACTAAGATACCAGAACATAAGTACTCGGAGAAATACAATATTAAAAACAGTATTAGAATAAACAATATTTCTGAGCATAAACTTATGAAAGAAAAAAGTTTTTAATGCTCTCTTAAATAAGAGATAATCTGAAATTAACCTAATTGAGAGGGGGATTGCGTTCCATTCTGACATGGCCTGGTATATCAGTGATGACTGAAGTAGTTTAAAAGAGGTAGTCCTTCAAACCGTAGGAAAACTAAGCAACATTTCATTTCTGGTAACGTCAAAATAATGATTTCACAAAGTCGCTGCTGATATGTGTAGATCCTCAGCATGTACACTTCTGGAGGGAGCTATACTACATCTGGCACGTTAAAATCACCTATTAGTAATACTTTCCATTTTACAGCTATATTCTGAGGGCCATATTCTATAAATGGCGTCCCAATTATAGGCTGCGGTAGGAAGGCCACCTACAGGTAGGTGCCTAGGGATGCTTAAGCTCACCCAAGGCTGGGCGTGGGTGTGGTTTTGCCTGGAAGTGGCCTTAGGTAAGCTTAAGTGGCCCTAGGCATCTCCCTAGGGCCACGATAGGCACTTGAAAAACAAGAGGGTGGTGTGAACTTTCCCAGTTTCTTTGAATATCATACAGCACATGTAATTAAACAAATATCTAAGCTTAAGGATGCTAAGCCTAAATCACACGAATGCTGGTCTTGCCATCAAGAAACTGGCACTCTCTCCCACCTACTTTGCTACTGTGTGCAGATACAAGTGTTTTGGAGTCGGGTTTGGGATACTATTTGTTCTCTGCTTCACTTTGATGAACCATTAACTCTACAAATTGTTATTCTGGGTCATCATGGTCTTAATCTAAACTTGGCAGAAAACCAGGCGAAATTACTCCGTATACTATTACTGTTAGCAATTAAAGTCATTCTTCAACATTGGAAGGATACTTCTTCAGTAGAGTATATCACTTGGTGGAATTTATTATGTATCACTGCCAAATATAAGCGGATTGCTGCTGAGAAGCTGAGTGCTTTGAAGTCATGTAGGAAAATATGGAATCCTCTTATTGATTATAGTTGTGTGCCCGAAAACATTCACATTAATCATTAACAAATCAACATATTAATAAATATCCATATAATTGTTGTTCATGATGTATATCCATGCTGCTTTTTCTATTTTATTTTTCTATATGAGCAGTTTTTCTGCTTTTTTTTTTTTACTCTTATGGTTCATTTACGACGTATTCTGTTTAGATACCATATATATGTATTATTAAGATACTGTATATGCTGAAAATTATTATGTCTGTTTTATTATAAATAAATAAAAATTATTGAACAAAAAAAAAATCATTTTAGCAGCAGTGTTTTGCATAATTTGTAATCTGGAAATCAAATTGGCAGAAATATGACAATAAAGACCATTACAATAGTCTAACTTAGAGAGGACTAATGCTTTTAGAGTATTAAAAAATGTTTTTCTTCAAACAATGAATGTAGTCTTCTAAGATGAAGTAATCTGTTAATGATATAATTTGAATAATCTGTTATTGAGAAAGACACGGGGGAAACTACTGCTTGCCCTATATTGGTAGCATAGAATATTGCTACACCTTGGGTTTTGGCCAGGTACTAGTGACCTGGATTGTTCACCATGAGAACGGGCTACTGGGCTTGATGGACCATTTTTCTGACCCAATAAGGCTATTCTTATGTTCTTAAAGAAGCTTTAATCAATATATCTATATGAATAGACAGCGAGATGTCCAAATGAAACACCAAGAACCTTAGAAACCGTATCCACCTTCAATATAGGACCATCAGAGAGACATATTTCATCAGGAATATTAAGTCCTGTTGTACTTAGCCATAGGATTTTGGCTTTATTTCTATTCAATATAAAACCATGTGCTGTACTTAGTAATTCAAATCGTCTCAAACAAGATGAGATGCTCTGTACTGAAAATTAAGATATTTCTTAAAATGATATCAATAAGAATATATCACCAGCATAAGAGAAAACATTTGCTCCAAAAGTCAAAAGGTTATCACAAAAAGATGTGCAATATACCGTATACTGTAATAGAAGATAACAGCAATCCCTGTGGGACGCCACATCGTAGGATCCAACTAAATGAAATCTTGGTACCCATTTTAACATAATGTCTCTGAGTAAGAAACTCTTTTATCCAGAATTGAATGTTGTCTGTTATCCCAAGAGAACATAGTTTATACAGTAAGATATTTAATTCACTGTATCAAACACTACCTTAAGATCTAATTACAATAAAATGGCAGACTTACAATACCAAATAATAATCTTATCTCAGAAACCAATGTCAATAAAACAGATTTGGTAGAGTGATAAGGTCTAAACCCAAATTGCAGAAGATATAAACTATCAAATTTTGTCAAAAAGTCAGATAATATTCAGCTTAATAGGATTTTGCTAGCTTAGCTACCATACATATTCTTGTAACTGGCCTGTAACTCGAATGGAAATGTTTATTCAAAGATAAATTTTTTATGAGTAGTCCAAATAAAGTTGGGTATCAACCAACTTTACATGACTTTTCTGAGCAAACCACCACACTCAATAAAAACTCAGTAGAGAGAACGAGAGGGTACTCTAAAGTTAAAAGGGGATAGATTCTGTACAAACAAGGAAATTCTTCTTCACCCAGAGAGTAGTAGAAATCTGGAATGCTCTTCTGGAGGAAAACATCCTCCATGGATTCAAGACAAAGTTAGACAAGTTCCTGCTGAACCAGAACATACACAGGTAAGGCTAGACTCAGTTAGGGCACTGGTCTTTGACCTAAGGGCTGCTGCGGGAGCGGACTGTTTGCAACGATGGACCACTGGTCTTACCCAGCAGCGGCAATTCTTATGTTCTTAATGTGAATTCATGTAGGTCACCTGTCATACTTCCACTTTTTCCCACAAGGCTCAATATATTAAGTGGGTACATTTCACTACTTGACTTTTAAGAATTATTAATGTTTTGGCCAACCAGTGGCCACTGGTTGGCCTACAATACTGTGACACTTCATTTCTAACAATCTTGCTTTTTATTTTTCCCTAGCTGATAACCCTGACATAACCCAGCTATTATAGTGACAGCCTTACCCAGAGGCCACAGACCACAGCTCTCTCAAGAACCTGATAGATATACAATATACTTAAGTCCAGACTATCCCATGCCTCTCTATATGTCTTCTACATCCAAGGGTCTGAATGCTATGACTACAGAATTTCTAGCCTTGGATATCCCAGGAAAAATTAAGAATTCTTTTGATGGGAATGTCTTACAACTAAGTGCAGAGCAAATATCCAAAACTAGATGCAAATCTTTTTGATGGGCGTTTTTATAAGTGGTTAAGCTACTAATACCTATGAATGGATGGGAACTCAGTCAATCTTGTTGATTTCTGAACCTTTTCAGGCATGTGCATCAGGCTGTGTCCTTGCAACTTTAACATAATAAAATGAATGGAGTCTCTCTACGTAAAATTCCCTTGACACTGCAGGATGGGTCGTGAGCTATACAACAAGAACATACCTGGGCAGAATGGCAGGTTGTAAGATTTGTTGATAAGCAAGCTGCCTTTTTTGCTTTTCTAGATGAAATTCCTTGACAGGCAGGAAGAATATTGTCTCAATAAATGACAAATTTTTCATAACTTATTATCCAGATTTAAGCCAGTAATCCAGGACTCTGAAATCAATGCATTGAGACATAGCTGTATTAAAAAATGTATACAATATGAGATATAAGAGAAAATGTGGGTACATAGCAGAGACTTTCAATAATATACACTGCAATAGTATAGACTCCCCTGATGGGGTGGGTAACATGAGGAGGGACTTAGCAAAGCTTTAAGGATGGCCTGGAATGTGTCTGTTAAGATTTAATGCTAAAACAAAGGAGGGCCATGCATTTGGGCTAAAATAAACCTAAGAAAGCAGCACTTCAGTGCAAGAAAGAGGAGTGAGTCATGGATGCAATTGTATCCGATGATCTTAAGGTAGCCAAACAAGTAGAAAGGTAACAGCAAAATTCAGAATTCTTGGGTGCTGAGTGAGGATCTGCTAAGGGGAAGAAAAAATCCATTGGCATAGCGTACCTGTCAGCATTCAAACTTGAGAAAAGATAAAACTTGGGTTTCAGTACGTTATTTCATTCGTCCTTCTCTTTTACTTTTTTAGTTCAGTACTCTGCTCTCACAGGCAATAGTGTTGCCGTTAGAGTCTCTGTTAGGGTTTTTATATATAAAATGCTGTAGTCTAGATTAGTATTTTAGGTTGAATTTTAGAGCATAAGATAAAATCAGATGAGGGCACAGATAGTTTTTAATTCCTGCCCACCCTTCCCAGCTTCTTCTCCTGCTCCCACCATCCCTGGCCTGATTGGAAGGCTAGAAATGTAATTGTCTAGTAATTTGCTCTTAAGCAATAGTCTAAGAAATCCTTGTAGGGTAACCTACCAATTACAACATTACAAAATAATAATGAAAATTAAACATTACCATAACCTATAGAGTTAGATAATAATTTTAGCTTGCTCTGCTTTGAATTATATGATATTTTTCTAAGTATTTGTTTATGAAATTCCTATGTTACCTCTAGTGTGGGCTTGTGTGTAATGATGTGTGTATGGATTTTCTTTTCTTTATTGTTTTCTTTCCTATTTCCATGACCTGTTTTGTAACATTTAATATTAATTGAATTAAAAAAAAACATTATCATAACCTAACATATAGCTAGCAATATAGCCTGCTTATTTAACTTGTACAAACTGCATGTCCAGCATGTCATAGATTGATATAAACTGCACCTATAGCCTGTTACCGCATGTAAAACCACATTATAGCCAATATACGCCTGACCCTGACCCTGACCCTGTTCTATGTTCTCCTATAGGACACTATTCAGTTGCTAAGTGCCTGACCTTGTTCAAAGTTTCTTATTTGACACTATTCAGTTGCTAAGTGCCTGTCCTTGTCCACAGCTTCTTATAGGACACCATTCAGTTGCTAAGTGCTTTCAATGTTAAGGGACGAGCACAATATTTAAGCCCTCTCCTTTACCTCTATACTAGTTCCATCAAGGTATGCTAAGTCTGTCTAGTCCTCTCTCTACCTAATTGTCTAGATCCTCTTCTTGCTTAGATACCAAGTTGCCTAGCTTTTCCCAAAAAAAAAATAAAAAATTATATATATATATATATATTTTCACAACCCAAAAGCTCACCAAAGGCTCACCAACCTCTCACCATGAAGCCACCCTCGTGGCCCTTTCTCCTCCTACTTTGCTTTTCCCTCAACTCCACCCTCTGCGTAATACCTCCTTCTCCCGATCTTCTCAATTC
Organism: Geotrypetes seraphini; assembly: GCF_902459505.1. Taxonomy (NCBI): domain Eukaryota; kingdom Metazoa; phylum Chordata; class Amphibia; order Gymnophiona; family Dermophiidae; genus Geotrypetes; species Geotrypetes seraphini. The sequence continues at coordinate 274,058,455 of NC_047087.1, read as the reverse complement.
CGCAAATACCAATAATATCTACCCTGGCCTCAAAATCCCCACGCTGATTCGCACCAGACCACATCCTCCCCAAAAAAACCCCCTGAAGAATCAACCATGCTTCTTTAAAGTCTGTTTCCCCTGCCAATCTCCCCAACCTTGCCTCTGACTCGCTCACCCCAGTCCCAATGCTTTATTGCAACGCAAGATCCGCTTGCAACAAGATTCAAATTCTGAAGGACCTACTTGAAGATTCTGACCCTGGTTTCCTATGCATCACGGAATCATGGATTAAAAAAGATGACCTATTTACACAAAATGAACTCTGCTCCCATGGCTACCAAGGTCTCTTTTCACCTAGATCTAACCGTAAAGGAGGTGGCCTGGCAATTCTCTACAAATCCTTTTTCGATGTTCAGCTCCTCGAAAGGGGTTGCCACACCTCACTAGAATACATGCTTGCTTCCGTCAACGATGAACTTCACCCTCACTCACTGGGCATCCTGCTCCTATACCGCCCACCTACCCCTTGGAACAACTCCTCTGAACTCGTCCTTGAGACTATAACAAATGCCTTCCTCAAGTTCCAAAGATTATTGATCATCGGAGAAATCAATCTCCACCTAGACGACATCACCAGCAAGGATACGATTGAACTTATTAGCTTCCTCACCTCTCTTGGCCTCACCCCCCCCTGCACCATCCCCAACCCACGAAAAGGAGCACACACTAGACCTCATTAGCTTCCTCGACCTTACCGCTCACAAGACGTCAATTGACGACACTCGCTGGGAACATGTCCCCTGGTCTGACCACTTCTTAGGGGCTTTCTGTCTCCCCATTTTTATGTCGCATCTTGGGGCTCCACCCCATACTTCCAACCCCATTACCTTCCGCAAAAAAAATCACAAGCGACCTGTTCTGGTCTAAATTTCTCAATCTATTCTCCTCTGCCCCTAAGCCTGCAGATTCAGGTACTAATTGGCATAACTGGGTCGCTCTCTCCAAATCCACCTATCTTTCCCTCGCCCCCCTTTCCACTAAATCCATCTCCTATCCCCGCAAGACCCCTTGGTTCCTCCCATATCACAGAGAGCTAAAACAGAAATGTCGAGCTCTGGAGCGCATATGGAAAAAATCAAAATGTCCTATAGACAGACAGTCCTGGAGAGTCAATATCAAGCTGTACAATACAGCACTAAAAAAAGCAAGAAAGAACTTCTATGGTGACAAAATCTCCAGGTCCAACAATCAAAGCAGTATTCTATTCAACATCTGGCGCTCCCTAACCTCCAAAAGAGACCCCACCTTGCTCCCTTCCTCTCCCTCAGCCGATGTTCTAGCAAAATTCTTCAACGATAAGGTTTCTTTCTTGAGATGCTCTTTCCCTCCTTCAATCTCTTACAACTCCCTAGTGCCCACCGATTCCACTCCCACCCTAATGGTCTCCAACCCTATCCCAACTGACAGATCCTGGACCACCTTTGAGCGTGTATCTGAATCCCTGGTCCTCAATCTCTGCCTCAAACTGAAATCCTGTAATTGCTCCTTGGACCCATTCCCCTCCTACCTATATGAGAACATTCCCGCTCAGGCTATTTCTTCTATCACCATTCTCATAAACTCCGCCCTTCAGTCGGGCCATTTCTCCCCAGAAAAGGGTCATATCGCCTTGACCCCACTACTGAAAAAATCTGACCTTGACCCTTCCATACCATCCAGCTATCGCCCAATTGCAAATATCCCTCTCCTAACCAAGATGCTAGAGTCCATCATTTCTTCCCAACTCTCATCATACTTAGAGAGATTCTCTATTCTTTTACCCTATCAATATGGTTTTCGTCCTAACTTCAGCACCGAATCCCTACTGTCTTCCCTGATTTCAAGGGTTCAACAACTTCACTCTCGAAACAAGTTCGCCGTACTCCTACAATTTGACCTTTCTGCTGCTTTTGACGTTGTTCACCATGATATTCTTGTTTACCAACTCTCTGAGATAGGTATCAACTCCACAGTCCTAGGTTGGTTCTCTAAATTCCTCCGCTCTCGTTCTTACATTGTTAACATGAATGGCACCTCATCCTCCCCCTGGAAACTGAATTGTGGAGTCCCGCAAGGCTCTCCACTATCCCCTATCCTTTTCAATATCTATATGTCCTCCCTAAAACTCCTCCACCTATCCCCCCTTGAAACAATTTACACTTATGCAGATGACATCCTCGTCCTCCTCGAGACTGATTCGAACCTCACCGACCTGTCTAAGAACATATCCTCTTGTATAATGAACCTACAATCCTGGGCCCACACTGTGCAAATGAAATTGAATGAATCCAAAACAAGACTTCTTTGGCTCGGTCCAAAACTCGATCACCTACCCACCTCCATCCCACTACCCTCTGGCTCCTCTCTGCAGCTTGAGTTCTCGAGCAAGGTCTTGGGCATCATCATTGATTCCATATTGTCCTTCAATGACCACCTCCAATCCTTGGTAAAAAAAATGCTTTTTCAGCCTTCACATGCTGAGGAAAGTTAGATCCTGCTTCCATCAAAAACATTTTACCCTCCTTGTCCAATCCATCATCCTCTCCAGATTGGACTATTGCAACTCTATCTACTTAAGCTTAACTAAGAAAAACCTCCACAGACTCCAACGGATTCAGAATGCCGCGGCCAAGCTCATCTTCGCTAAAAGTAAATTTGACCATGTCTCCCCGCTCCTGGCCAAGCTCCACTGGCTTCCGATAATCGCCAGGGTCTACTATAAATGCGCCTGTTTAACTTTCAAAATCCTATATGGTATCCTCCCTCCCTTTATCCCTCTTTCTTGGAATTCCTCAAACCCTAATACCACCAGATCCTCCCACAAATTAAAACTATCCTTCCCCTCGCTAAAAGGCATTTCCCACACAGGAAAGCTAGGGACCTCCCTCCACTTCAAAATCACTGAGCTCTGGAACAACCTTACCTCCCCTCTTTGGAACTTGAGCTCTCTCCAAGTTTTCCGCAAACATCTGAAAACCTGGCTTTTCTCAAAAAATGTAAGTCTCCCTCCAACTTAGGAATCAAGGAAACTCTTATATCTTGGCATCCCAAGTCCTCTAAATTTTCTTCACACTTCTACCTCTAACCCTCTGTTGTAGTTCCTTCCTATTTCTTCTACTGTAAACCGCGTCGAGCTCTACGAACGTGGAGATGATGCGGTATACAAACCTAAGGATTTGATTAGATTAGATTAGATATAGCTAGCAATCTTAGGGGAACTTGGAATATATATTCCATCTCACCAATATTAAGATGTTGATAACAGTTCAGCAGCAAGATAAGGGCTATCCAGTTTTTGCACTGAGTGTCACGTTTGATTATTTCCCAGTTAGTGAAAGGTCTTATGCGTGTGCTCGGTGCAAAGAGCTCCTAGCACTCAGGGAAAGGGTCTGCTCTGTTTAGGCTAGAGAAGCAGACATGGAGGAGCTGAGGTACATAGAGGAGACCTACAGAGATGTTGTAGAAAAGTTTCATCTCCAGTCTGGCAGCCTCTGTACTGCCTTGGAGGAGGGAGATTTTAAAGGAGAGCATCACCCAACCAGAGGATGCAATGTCCTCTCACATCTAGGATATGTCTTCAGAGGCTTCTGCCCAGGAGGGAAGGGTTAGGATGGCCATTATAGTGGGAGATTCAATTATTAGGCATGTAGACAGCTGGGTGGCTGGTAGATGTGAGGATTTCTTGGTTACTTGTCTGCCTGGTGTGAAGATGGTGAACCTCATGCATCACTTAGATGCTGGGGAGGAACCTGCTATCTTGGTACATGTGGTTACCAATGACTTAGGGAAATGTGGTAGGGAGGTTCTGGAAGCCAAATTTAGGCTCTTAGGTAGGAAGTTAAAGATGATGATGTTAGAGATGATGCGGTATACAAACCTAAGGTTTAGATTAGATTAGATTAGATTAGAATCTCCAGGGTAGCATTTTCAGAAGTGTTCCCTGTTCCGTGCGCAGGACCCCAAGAGACAGACCAGAGCTCCAGATTCTCAATGCATGGATGAGGCATACCAATGACATAGAGAAATGTGGTAGGGAGGTTCTGGAAGCCAAATTTAGGCTCTTAGGGAGGAAGCTTTTTTAATAATTTATTTATAGATGATTAAATAATTAAACAATGAAGAAAATTCTTGAACAGAAAAGTTCAACCCATACATAATATATTACAATACATTTAATCAAGTCAAAGGTAAATGAAACATTATGAGAGGCATAATTAAAAGATATGTCTATGCCTGTTTTGGACCTAAATCGCTAGTCGCCCAAAGTCAGCAGTGTCTACACTCCATTCCCGATAAATACCCCCAAGACCCACCTGTCTGCAACCACAATAGCCCAAGACTACTTAAGCCACCTCTGTGCTGCTCTACTAGGCTTTCCTATGCCAGGTGCTGATGTTCTGGAGGCAGGCATGTACATTTTTATTCCGATTTTTATGGTGTTGTGTGTGTGTGTGTGTGTATGTGTGTGAGGGGGGGGGGTCAGTGATCACTGGGGGAGTGTGTGGGGGTCTGTACTTTGTGTCTGCAGTGGTTATCTGGTCACTTTGTATACCTTCTGGGCACTTAGATCTGCTTTTACATCGCCTAAGTCACAACGCACAAGTTCCATTCAGGAAGCCTCGTTACACTTTCAGTTATACTTGCAGTCCAACTAAGTCTAGGTCAGCCTATATCCCGCTCAGATCCCGCCCTGACCACTCCTCCTAAAATGCCCCTTTCAGCTCTGGGCATACAGCAGCACTGAAGAGGCCTAAGTTTTTTAAAAAATACATCCAAAACCCGTTTCGGTTATCAGCACTTGTCTTATTAATCGTCCAAGTGCTGATTTAGACGTATTTCCGTTTCGATTATAAGCTCCTATGAGTTTAAGCTAAATTCCACTATATAGAAAATTACATAAGAAAAATTATTTTAATACCAATAATCAAAGGAATTATAATGAAAGGTCAGTGAGATCGATCTAACTAAATCTCATATAGTACCCTCAACAACAGGAGACAAAGGAGGAGCAGGAATCAAACACTTCTTTGCTGCTAAAAATCTGGTTAGATGTAAAGGATCAAAAAAAATATATAACGTGCAGATCTGTAGTTCATAATGCATTTACAAGGAACTTTTAAGAAATACAATGCTCCTAACTGTAATACTCCAGGTTTTAACAATAGAAATTGTTTTCTCTTTTTTTGCGTCTCTCTTGAGACATCAGGCAAAACATTTATTTTTAAATCAAAAAACTTCTTATCACGATGATGAAAGAATATTCTCAGCAACCACTCTTTATCAGAGATTAAAACAAAAGCTACCTCCATTGTAACCGGTGTTACATTTCCTTGATCTGAATGCTCTGATACATTAGGCAAATATAAATGTTACTATCTCGAGTTAGCTCCCACAATCGTTTCCCTCGAAAATGAAGAAAGGTTTCTTTTTTGAAACATGCATGTCGGAAGAGGTAAAGACAGGACAGTATCACTATAAGCTAAAGCTAAGTGACGTTCTGATTGTTATGATATTTTAAGAAGAACTAAGTTAAAGACTTTGAAAAAAAAATCAATAATTAATAAAGGTTGGACCGACGAACAGTGAAACAATCGGTGGTTTATACCCTGATGGTGGTCTGAAGGTCCACACAATTCAGAAATACTATCATTTGAGTGTCTACTATATTATCTTAAGAGTGTCCACTATACTATATATTGTTAGTCCTTAATGTGAAACCAATTAAGACAATTATAATACATGATACCAATACATTAGAAACATCCAGAGGATCCATTTCAACTAAAGCTTCCTGATACCAATACATTAGAAACATCCAGAGGATCCATTTCAACTAAAGCTTCCTCTCGAGGCTGTTCCTCTTGTTTTTTTTTTTTAAAGCTGGGAGATAATAAGCCTTCACAATAGGTTGAACAAGTTCAGGAGCAACTGCTAATATTTCCATTACATATTTAACACATTACATTACATATTTAACACATACTAATCCCAATTCTAGTCCTATCCGCCCAGCCATCTTTCCCATTCACCAATTTCTCTTGATCTTAGATTAACTCATGCTCTTCCCATTTGTAATTGCATTCCACCCAAATTGTTTTCCCCTGTACCCCTACCTCTGACAGACACCCTTTTGATTCAAACCAACTTGGGTCTCTTCCATTTGTAATTTTGTATCCCTGAAAGTTCTTTTCTCTTCCCATTACATCTCTTACCCTCATTGTATATATCTTGTTGTAAACATCTCATACTCTCATTGCATGTATCTTGTTGTAAACCACTTTGAACTTATGTATCTTGTTGTAAACATAAGCAAACAAACCAAAACTGTAGGCTTGTACACGATGCAGGCAAATTTTATTGTGACAAATAAATCATATCTGAAAACCTTTTACCAAGCGAGGGACCCAACACGGTCCGTGTTTCAGACAACCTTCATCAGGGGTCCGTGGTAAAAAAGAAAAGAGAAAAATGTCACCAAAAAAACTGGAAAGATAACGTGGGTATCACGCCAAGAGTCACAAACTACTGTGAAAAGTCGCTAATGGCATTTAGGTGTGCTGAGCCGCAGTACACGCGGACATTTACAATCTCCCGCGCAGCCAAGTAGAGTCTCCGCCGGGAGGAGTGCTGGGCCACAGTACATGCAGTCTCTGGCCCTGACCAGCGAGCCCCATGCAGCCCGGAAGTCTCCGGCACGGCTGAGTGATTCTCTATAGTCAGGGCGGAAGATAACAGCGCAGGGATCCATAGGGGCTGGCATGTTCTGCCGACCACATGCCTGCCCTGCAAAGCCCACGACGGTGCGATAGAACCTACAGTATGCAGTGCACTTCCCAATTTGAAAGGCCAGTTCGCGGCCTCTTCACATTGAGAGTCCAGGGAGAGCACCGATGGTGGAGCTACTAAAATGGCGACGACCAGACAACCGGGTGATGAGCGGCAAACTACAGCCAAGGAACCTGCTGCAGCTTAAGGACTGATCCTCCGGAGATGGTGAGTTCAACTCCTGGCCTGTCTTTTAACGTAGCTGTTATTCTCTAATCTCAAAGTACTTGATGTCTAGCTTAATTAAGGTGTCCTTACAAGAGACAAGGATTATATGAGCCAGGGATTACATCTCAAAAAAAAAAAAGGGGATAAGAACCAAGGCTTACTTCTCAACAACAACAAAAAAATAAAAAATATGAATGTTTGTCTTTCCTTACTGTGCCTGATCAAAAACTTCCTTGGACAAGTCACGGCTACTTAGCTGGATAAGAGAGCTTTCCCAGCTGTCATGAAATACTTTAGCTGCATTATGATAGCCCTTGCTGTGCAACACATTACATCTCAAAAAAGAAAGTTGGTGGCTAAAAGAAAGGGTCTTTCCTTGTAACTACACTAATCAGCCCCTACCTGTTGCCAGGAGGGTCAATTGATCTGTTCTCTAAGTACTTGTAAAGGCCTAGGCGTCCCATGCTGTGCTTCATTAGCCTTTCGAGAGTCCTTCAGCGCCAGGCCCGGAACGAGATGCTCCACAGGGCTTTCTCTCTCGCCAATAGGCAATGGTTACCGCATAACGGCAGACTAGATGCCATTCGGTTTATTAATGAAACATATAATAGTTACCACACATGGGGCCATCAGAAAGAGTTCACAGTTATGCCAAAAGAGCACACTAGGTGGACATCATAGGACTTACTACAGAGGAGCAGACTTCTCCGCCATCTGGTTCTGTAGCCACGAGAGAAAGATACCACAGATGGACGACGGGATAGGCTGTTCTAACTCCTGTTCTAACTCTGTTCTAACCAGTTGGAACAATGGTTCCGACAGAGGGGTTGGCAGGCTGCTAAGTTTTTTTTGCCATTAAGCGTATATTACACACCGACGACATCTGGGATAAACGAAAAGAACTGATAGGGGCCTTTCTCGCTGGGGCCTTTATCGGAAATAATTTCCAATTAATATGGATATTGCGGACGGGCAGATCCTGCCTTTACAGTTTGAGCCTCTATCCAACCTTATGTTTAGATGGAACCGAAACAAATCCTGGGTTTTATCCATCCTTACCTTCCTAAGGCACGTGAGCTCTCGGGGAGAGACATAGATAATTTAAATAATTTCTACATATTTGCAAATTTCCTATGGGGATCTCTCAGGGGAAAAACTAGCCTTTTCCACATCATAAATGTTATCTCATAATTGCTTCCTCATCATTAATATTTTGTCCAAGCGAATCAGTATGTCCTTTGCCAGTGGACAAGGCGGGAAAGCCGAGTCACTTGCATCATCGGTACGAACATCTTTGCAAGCCATGAGTCGATCGCTTCAGTGGCTAGGAGCGCCAGTAAAGAGCGCTTATATGGTTCAAATAACACACGTTCGGTCATAGGTCTTAGGATGTTCGTCTCCCGTTAAGCATATCAGGGTTACACATCTAATAGTTTTAGTCTTCTCTCATGGTTTTTGTCCTCCACGAATCCTAGAAGCGCAAGGACCATATCAAGCTCCCACTACAGCTAACATGTTGAGTCCAGCACTCACAAACACCAGGGAGATAAGAACGTGAGGAGTCCCAGACTCAGAACGTGAGTCAGCATCTGAGAGGTAAGGACGAACGCCACGTAAGCAGCTCAACACAAATTGTGTGACAGTAGGATTATCATCGGGGTTCACATCGGAGTTAAGGATATGTTCATATAGCGGTTATAGATAGAGGGTGGCTACAAACAAGGTTAAGGTTTAAATTAGGATTTAAGGAAGGCTATGAATGGATGTGGGCTAGAAGCGGGGGTGCTATATCAAAGGGTTCACATTAGGGTTCGGATGGATGGTGGCAAGAATCAGGCTTTACATTGGGTTTAAGGATGTAGCAAAATCAGGGTCCACATTCGGGTTATGGGGTTATGGATGTAGCAAAAATCAGGGTCCACATTCGGGTTATAAGTCAGGGTTGACATCAGGGTTCTCGCGGGGTGGGGCCGGAATCAGACTCGGGGTTTACCTTATGGTTTACAGGAACTCAAGAGACGTTGACAGACCTTCCTAATTAGGGTTTATGTCCGAGGCTTCCCTTACGGTTTGCATTACCTCAAGAGCGGCTACAGGACATTATGTCCGAGTATTTACTGGTCTCACATTCTGGAATTATTGGGTTTACGAGATAATTAGGGTTACAGGTACAGTGAGTACATATAGGTACATTGAGTACATATAGTTAGCACATTGGGGTGAAGTTTATCAGTGCATTGGGTTAGTACAGTGAGTACATAGAATTATCACATTGGTTGGGGAAATTTATTTAGTACATTGGGTTCAACAGTCCTTTATGCTCTTCAGTACATTGGTTCATCAGTACTTTGGCTTGGATATGCTCATCATGCTCATCAGTACATTGGTTTGGTGAAACTCATCAGTTTATGCTCATCAGTACATTGGATATGCTCATCAGTACATTGGTTTGGTGAGGTTCTTCAGTACATTTGTGGTAGGTCATCAGTACATAGGTTTGGATCAATACATTGTCAGTACATTGGTTTCCATATGCTCATCAGTAGATTCTTTTGGGGAAGATCCGGAAGTTCATCAGTACATCGGTTTGGATATTTGTGGATAAGTTCATCAGTACATTGGTCTGAATATCTTCATCAGTACATTCGTTTGGATATGTTCATAGATTTGGTTTGGTGAAGTTATCAGCACTTTGGGGTTGCATATATATTGTGGCGTCACAGTGGCCACAGCCATAGCACTTGGGGGAAACCCGCGATAAGTGAGGTTTCGCTATCCCAGGTAGTGGAGGGTAAGCACAGCATATGAGTAAACGACATACATCTTTACAGTGCTTATGAAATGGGGCATGTCACCTTGCTTCGACGGCAGGGAGGCCAGGCCATGATCTTCACAGCAACGTACAGCTGATGAGAGGACACATCCTTGAACGGGATGGGTCCAGTGAGCAGGGGAAGCTTGTATGGCACCCCATATTAGGAGAGGAGGGAGAGGCATATGCTGTGCACCTGATCATGTGGTGGTTATATCTAGTAAGTGTTATACATGGAGTGTTACGTCATCTTCAGATGTTCAGTTTCGATGTACAGTTGATCACAGTTCATGATTTGTTATTCTGCTCATTTGATGACAGTTGTGATGTAATAGTGCTGTTATGGCTGCGGCCAAATAAAATTCCATACTAGTTGAAAACGCCTGAGTATCATCATTGTTTAACGACAGGTCGTGGGGGGTAGAGCAACAAGTGCTGAGTGCACGATTTGTAGATTTTTCAACTTTTTCTTCCAAAACTTGAACTTTCAGATTAAGATCATTAGTTTGTGGAATTAATATCTTTGCCATCTCTGATAGAGCTTCCCAGATTACATCTAAAGTTATTACAGAGGGGCAGTTGACCAAAGAAAAAGGAATTGAAGCAGTTACCATTGAAGAGGAAATTCCACCAGTGTACTGATACACTTCAGAAATCTCTGCTTCCAATACATCCCCCACAGCTCTCAGCTACTCCTGATCTGCCGGTATCACCTAACCCCAGCAAATTCTACACCTCTTCAGGAGAAGAAATGCTGGGTGGGGCAGAAACACTGCTGATTGACGAAAGCTGCACAGGAGGATTTCTGAGATCCTGGCTTAATGAGGTGTCAAGTCCAGGGGAAAAACCAGTAGCTCCTGCTTCCTGGTGTCTCACAGGCAGGCTTCCAGCACTGAACACTGAAGGATCTGCTGCTCACTGAACAAAGGGGTCTATTGGACTCCATCATGGTCTCAAAGGGGCTTCATTTCACCATCGTAGCAGGTAAGGAAAGCAGTCAGAGAGCAAACACTAGACCTCTACCATCTTGACTCCACCTTAGGTAGGAAGTTAAAATCCAGAACCTCTAGGGTAGCATTTTCAGGAGTGCTCCCTGTTCCATGCACAGGACCCAAGAGACAGGCAGAGCTCTGGAGTAGAGAGTTGCGCGGGGACAGAAATCCCACCCGTCCCCACACATCCCCACCAAAATCCCACCTGTCCCCTTGAGGAATCCCACCCGTCCCCACCCATCCCCGCAAGGAATCCCTCCATGCCCACCCGTCCCTGCGATGAATCCCCTCCATCCCCGCCCGTCCCTATAAACGTCAGAAATAGTTATTTCATTTAATTATGCTACTGAATTAAAGGCTCTGGTAGAAACCCATTTACAAATAAGCAAAGAGACTTTATTAATTTGGAAATATTAATTGGGAAGAATGCATACTTTGTAAACAGGTTTCTACCAGAGCCTCTAATGTAAATATAAAATATAAATACTCAGCTGATGAGAACCCCCAAGCTGTCAGCTGAGGACTTCCTTTGCAGTTGGCTGGGGGTCCCTTTTGCCAAGCTTGGCAGGCAGCAGTAGCTTCCCTGAGTCACAGATGCTGGCACCTCAGTGGCTCATGGATGTTGCCAGCGACTGCTGTTCTTGGTGTAGGGAAGTTCTGGCCATCTCTAGAGGAGATCCTCTGCTAGCAGTGCTTGGGGATACCCACCAGTCACAGCAAGGGTCACCAAGTACTTCAACACTGTAGAAATAAAACCAGAAATGCATTTCCTTTTCTTTTGGAACAAAGAAAATCCAACGAAGTCTGCAGTAAATCCATCAAACCAGGAAAACCAAGCAAAAACTGCAGATTATGTACAAGATGCAGGCAATATTTATTGGACCAAAATTAAAATACAGTTATATAAAACCTTTTTATCAACCAAGGGACCCGACACGGTCCGTGTTTCGGACAACACACCTTCGTCAGGGGTCCTAATGAATATAAATACAATACTGAGATGATATAAACAATATTGAGAATTTCTATTTAAAATAACAAAGTGGTGTTGTCGTGCCATGCCTAAAGAAAATGTGATGATGTGACATAATGACTAGACAAGTGAGGTTTTATATAACTGTATTTTAATTTTGGTCCAGTAAATATTGCCTGCATCTTGTACATAATTTGCAGTTTTTCCTTTTCTTTTGAACACAATACAAAGACATCTGCTATATACATTTCCCAAAGCTAACATATTTTAGTCAATAAATTCCGTTTTTTACCTTTGTTATCTGGAGACTTATTTTTCCATAAAGTTGGTTCCAGTTTCTTTTTTCCGCTTTCCCATCTTTTGTAAATTCTTCTGTTGCTGTCCATTGGTTCCTCCTACCATGGTCCAGCATTTATCCCTTTCTCATCTTTCATGCCTGCCCACCAGCCCCATGCCCAACATTTCTCCTTCTATCACCCCTCTCCAGCACCATGCCACATCTCTCCCTCCATTCCCTTGTCCAATATTCCTCCCTCTTGCATCCATTTCAATCTGTCCCACTGTTCCCTTTCAACCACAATATTTCTCCCTCTCATCTGTATCTCACTCCCTCCCTATGACCAAAAATTTTCCTTTCTTCCATTCCCATGTATTACACAACCATCTCTTTCCCTCCCTTCCTCTCTCCCAAGTTCATGCCTTCTGTGTCCAAAAACGCATTCCCTCCCCCACCTCAGCATATCTTTTCCAAGTTCATGCCTTGTGTCCAAAAACGCACTCCCTCCCCCACTCAGCATCTCTTTCCCTCCCTTCCTCCATCCTCTCTCCCAAGTACATGCCTTGTGTCCAAAAACGCACTCCCTCCCCCACCTCTTTCCCTCCCTTCCTCCATCCTCTCTCCCAAGTACATGCCTTGTGTCCAAAAACGCACTCCCTCCCCCACCTCTTTTCCTCCTTTCCTCCATCCTCTCTCCCAAGATCATGCCTTGTGTCAAAAAAGCACTCTCTCCCCCCTTTTGTGTTCCGCCTCCCAGCCCTCATCTGCAAGCAAAATGGAGCTCGAGCCACGAGGCTCATCTTCTTTTCCCTACCTGCCCTGCCGCAGCACACAGCCGACTGGAAGTCTTTCACGATGTCAGCGCTGATGTCGGAGGGAAGGCAAAGCCCTCCCTCCCTCCGACGTCAGCGCTGACATCGGGAAGACTTTCGGTCAGCTGTGTGCTGCAGCAGGGCAGGTAGGGAAAAGAAGATGAGCCTCACAGCTCAAGTGCAATGAACCCCGCAGGATCCCCGTGACCCTAGGGGGCATCCCCACGGGATCCCCGTGACCCGAAGGGGGAACCCGCGGGATCCCTGCAGGTCCCGCGGGATTCCCGTCATCCCCGTTCCCGTGCAGCTCTCTACTCTGGAGTATCAATGCGTGAATGGTGAAGAGAGGAGTTTTAGATTTGTTAGGAACTGGGCTTCACCTTAACCAGGGTAGAACCAGGCTGTTGGCATCAACATTTAGAAAGGAGATAGAACAACTTTTAAATTAGAAACTGGGGGAAGACCAGGTTTCCTTAAATACAGAGCAGGTTGATTTTAAAGATTGCAAATTATCCATGCCAACTGCTGAGCAAATTGAAAATAGATATGACAAGCATTGTTTGAAATGCCTTTGTGCCAATGTCAGAAGCCTAAGGAACAAGATGGGAAAGTTAGAATATATCTCACTTAATGAAAAAATAGATATAATAGATATCTCTGAAACCTGGCGGAAAGAAGATAACCAATGGGACACTGTCATATTGGGGTATAAGCTATATTGTAGTGATAGGGTACATCAAATCGATTGAGGTGTAGTGTTATATGTTTAAAGAGGGTCTTCAATTGAATGGACTGAAAATTCTACAGGAGCAGAAACACACCTTGGAATCCAAATGGATAGAAATTCCATGTGTAAGGGAGAAAAGGATAGTGACAGGAGTGTATTACCATCCACCTGACCAGGATGAATGGACAGATGCTAAAATGTTATCAGAAATTAGGGAGGCTAACAAACTGGGTAACACAATAATAATGGGTGATTTCAACTACCCTGATATAGACTGTGTAAATGTAACATCAGGGTATGCTAAGGAAATAAAATTCCTTGATGAAACCAAGCACTGCTTTATTGAGCAGTTGGTTCAGGAACCAACAAGAAGTGAAGCAATTCTAGATCCAGTTCTTAGTGGAGCACATGAATTGGTATGGGAGGTAATGGTGCTGTTTGATAACAAGGAAAGCCATCTCAATAATGGCCTATGAACTTCTCTTTTAGGAAATTATCTAAACCTTTTTTAAACCCTAAGCTAACTGATTTCACCACATTCTCTGGCAATGAATTCCAGAGTTTAATTACACGTTGTGTGAAGAGGTATTTTCTCAGGCTTTAAAAAAAAAATCTACTACTTATTAGCTTCATTGCATTCTCCTAGTCCTAGTATTTTTGGAAAGAGTAAACAAGTGATTCATATCTATCCTTTCTACTCTACTCAGTATTTTATAGACCTCTGTCATACCACCTCTGATTTGTCTCTTCTCCAAGTTGAAGAGCCCTAGACGCTTTAGCCTTTCCGCTTTATCATTTTCATCATCCTTCTCTGTACCTTTTCTAATTCTGCTACATCTTTTTTGAGATACGGCAATCAGAATTGCATGCAGTATTCGAGGTGTGACTGTAACATAGAGTGATACAAGGTAAAAGTGACCTTATTGCAACCTTATGCAGGTGCTTGGTACAGGCTAAGGCCATTTGTTTCTGTAGCTGGAACATAGTCGATTTCCAAATTCCGGCATTAATGGCCACGTGTTAAAAAATATTAGTGTATGAGCCTCTACCACCACTTATTTTGTTGGCATTAAAGGCCTGATTCTACATGTATAAATGGTGCCTATATTAGTAGACATCTAGGAAAATGGCACCTACCACGTCATTCAAAGTTAAGCGCTGTTTATAGAATTATGCTTAGTGGTACCTAAGAAGTTAGGCACTGGTAGGCATCAAAAACCTAGGCACCAGTATATTAGGCCAGGGTTTTCTTGGTATAAAATACTGGTGCCTAAGGTAGGTACTAATTGGTGCCCAACTCAATCCGTGCCAAACTCTGTCCCTAACCACTCCCACTTTTTGGGTAGGTGCCAGTAAGCGTCTCAGTGTAGATGCCCACATCCAAGTTGTAGGTGTCTACCAGCAAATTCATTTTTTTAATTGTTTTTTAAATCAGTTTTTAAAGGTGCTTTCAATTATCAGTGCCAATTTACCAATCACAACAAAATTAAGATAGGTGCCTACATTGATAGTTATGTCGAATCAGGGCCTAAGGGCTCAAGTGCTACTCATGCACTAATAAGTTAGGGCATTGGCACTAAGACCCAAATTCTGTAACCGGCACCTAATTTTAGGCACCTATTTTGGAGGTGCTCAACTAGATAAGCGCCTATCTAAATTGAATAATAAACTCAATTAAGCTTATTAATCAGCAATAATTGAAACCTAGGCGGCGGCCTTCAAAAAAATAGGTGCAATGCATTTTAGGCGTGGGCATGCCTACGTGTTAGGTGCCTTGTTACAGAATCACTGCTCTTAAGCGTGCTTAAGCCCTCCCAAGGCCGCCTAAATTTTAGTTGTGCCTTGAGCTGGCCTATTTATTGGGTGCCTCCAAAATAGGTGCCACTCAGCGTGATTCACTAAACAGCAGACAATTTTACTTGAATCACGCCTAACTTTTGGGCACTTCTTATAGAATTTGCCCCTAAATGATTAGAGTAGAAATGTCCACTTTCTACCTCAGATGCGTCCCAGCCACACACAAAAAATTACTTTTGGTGTGTGATGTGCATGTGCAGATTGCAAAATTATTGCAGGACACCTCACCATATCCCAAATGTCCTTTCAAGCTGAAAAAAATACATGTTAATCAGTGGTCATGGGACCAGGACGTGACATCAGAAGGGAGCCAAAGCTGGCACGAGCAGCAGGTGGAAGATGCTGCTCTTGCTGGTGAACATTTCAAGAGATATGTGGGGGCAGGGGTGGGGTGCATGGCTTGGTGATGCCGAGTGCCACCGCCCCAGGTACTAACCACCCTTGCCAAGCAACTGGTGCTAGTGCTCACCATAGCTTGGTAAAAGATCCCCTTATTCAAGCTTCCATGTATAAAATCGTCTCTTTAGAGCAGGGGTGCACAACTTCGGCCCTCGCCAGGCCAGGTTTTCAGGATTTCCCAAATGAATATGCATGAGATCAATATGCATACAATGGAAGCAGTGCAGGCAAATAGATCTCATGCAAATTCACTGGGGAAATCCTGAAAACACGACGATTTGGCCCTCGAGGGTCGGAGTTGTGTACCCCTGCTTTAGAGGGTAATTTGCAAAAGTAAAACATTGCCTATTAGATTATCAGTCTTGCATGCCTTTGATTTTTTGTATCTTTTCCGGTTCTTGGGAATGGAGTATAAGATCCCTTTTTATACGGCAGGATATTTCATAGGTATTTCTTTATCTATTGCACTTTAAAAAAAAATATCAGTGCCTCAATTCTGACAAGTACTCATGAAATTTTATAGCAATTATATAGAAATGTCCAGGAACAAATAAACACTTATTAACAAAATTTCAATTAAATAAATATAAATGTGGAAAACCGTGCACTAATATGGGCACTGATTCCAAGCATAATCGTAAATGAAATAGTGCTATACCTAGTTCAATAATTGCAACAAGGAAAATCTTTTAAAAACTACAGCCATAGTTATGAAAATGTGATAAAAATGGCTATTCACAGCATTTAAAAAAATCACACTTGTCTGTGAACAATATCTGAGAGATTTTGAAGGACAAGGTGGTATAGACGTCACTTCTTCACTTCAGGGTAAAATTATTCATGAAAACAAATTTGGTAAATTATAAATAGAAATAATATCTAAAAGATATCTTGCTTTATTTTTTGGTTGACCTGTATTTCTATAAGAACATAAGAATAGCCTTATTGGGTCAGACCAATGGTCCATGTAGCCCCGTCATTGCGGAGGTCAATCCAAGTCACAAGTATCTGGCAAAAACCCAAATAGTAGCAGCATTTCATGCTACCGTCCCATGTCTGTCTCAAGAGGACAGTGTGTATAAAAGGTCTCGGCTTGCTGATCAGTTGACAGGAGGGTTTCTTGTATCACACTGGGGTGCTCTACAATACCAAACAAAAGGAAGGTGTATGTCAGCATTCTCTTCATTGCAGTTCTGACATTTACATCAGACATGCATTTATCATTTATGAATAGCCATGTTAAGTACTCTGGCAGAGCTGTCCAGCAATGATTACTATATACTGGAATGTCCTTAAGCAGAATGAGCCTAATTGGCATGTGAAACTAAAATGCATGGAAACACATCTCATAAGGTGAAATGAGAGAGCAAAACCCTCATAATGCTGTTTAGACAAATGCATTGCTTTTGTGCTCCAAAGGTAGAGTAACCCTCACCTGATGTTAAAGGGCTTGATTGGCACACAACAGTCATCAGTTCGCCTCACTTTTAAGAAATAAGGCTATGCTCTTTTTATGTGCTTTTTCCGAGATGTTTTCCTCTTCCTGTGGGAGATCAGGTGCACCGACAAATGCGCGCATGACAATTGCACCCTTTCAATCACACCCTATCAAATGCACGCACCGAGTGCGTGCAGGACAATGGTGCACCGTCAGTTGCGCTAGTGTTAGGGTAAGGTTTAGATGAGGATTATGGGAACCCCCTTCAAAAAAGAGGGGTTACTTTGTAACCCTCAAAAAGACAACATAGTATCCACTGTATGGAGCGCGATTGACGGGGCGCAATTGTTGTGCGTGCATTTGACGGGTCAAGGGGAGATCAAGACATTAATTGGCTCATTAGCCAATTTACCCTCCCTTTTACAAAACCACGCAGGAGGATTTTAGCGCCAGTTGGCGTGCTGAATGCTTTGCGCTGCTCTGACGCTCATAGGAACTCTATGACTATCAGAGCAGTGCAGAGCATTCAGCATACCGGCTGGTGCTAAAAACCTCTTACGCAGTTTTGCAAAAAGGGGGGGGGGGGGGTTAGTTGGATGCACATCTGTGAGATGCACCCAAATATTGGCAACCAATTTTGAGCAGCATATATAGAATTTAAGGGTTGATAACTTGGTTCAGCTTTATTCATTCAACAATACATAAAAAACAAAAATAAATAATACAATCTCCATTTAATCTAGAAAATAACAAACATTATGCACGAAGACCCTGATTCCATAAAATATACCTACTGTTAGGCACCTAAATCAGCATACGTAGCCGAACTAGGCGCCTAACTTAATTTTTTTAATTGGATTAATTGGCGCTGATAATTGAAAGTACCATTTAAAACCAGTTAAAAAAAAGATTTAAAAAAATTAACTTGCAGGTAGACATTTAATTCGGTAGGTGCAGGGCAGGATTAATCAATAGGCCAAGTAGGCGATGAAGGAAGGCATCAACATTGTTTTTTCCAAATGGCGATGGGCCCCTTCAGCATCGATTGGCAATGTGGGCCCCACCCTGATCGGCAACCCCCCCATCGACAGAAAGTAAGATAAGCAAGCAACGCGGGTAAAAAAGGCAACAGGAACTGTAATTGTGCAAGTAGGCATGGTTAGGGGCTGGTTTGGGCAAAGATTTAGTTAGACACTGATATTTTAGGCCAAGAAAGTCCAGGCTTAATATACTTGCGCCTAAGCCAATTTAAATGCCGCGAGGCATGATTCTACAAATGGCACCTAAGTTTGACTGACATGCACTACGTGCTGGTTTTTTAGGTGCCTACCGAGTTAGGCACTGTTTATAGAATCTGGCCCAAATTATCCGCTGTAAAAGGGCCTGGGAAAAGAACAAGCAAGCAATGTTCTAAAATATAGACATCTTAGGGAACAGGTGTAAATTCTGATCCCATGCATTTGCCTAGTCCTTTCTAAAACATGTCCAGCCACACCCTCTTGCCATATGCACATTTTTTGAGTTTTAGACATGTACATAGAATCTCAGTTAACCAGCACTCTCACCCAAACGGCAAAAAAAAAAATTTGCTGGAAAAGAAAAGTCCTCCAAAGCACCAGCGGCAGCGGTCCTGAGTCACAAACCCCTCTCCCTCCCTCAAGCCCCAAAGCAGTAGAAGTGGCGACAGTCCTGAGTTGCAAATCTCTCCTCCCTCCCTCAAGCACCGAGGCAATAGAACCAGTGGCATTCCTGAACTGCAAACCACACCTTCCTCCCACCCCGAATACCAGTGTGGCAGTGGTCCTGAGCTGCAAATCCCCCCCTCCCTAAAGCCCCAAAGCAGCATCACTTCGACATGTCAGAGAAAAAAACCCTGACGGGGCTGGCTGTGGGCAACTTGCTTTGAGTGTTGCCTCCTGATGATCGGCTGCCACTTCGGATAAGAAAAGATGGCAGAGTTGGAGGGAAGGAGCAAGGGGGCTTGTGGCTCAGGACCGCCACCTGTTTCTGCTGCATCGGGGCTTGAGGGAGGAAGGGAATTGAGATCTGGCTTTAGGACACTCCTTGTCTTTCTCTAACTACAGTATTTTTAAAGTAACTCTCAAGCAACCAGAAAAACTGTTAACTGTGAATGCTGGATAACTGAGATTCTACTGTATATGATGGCTTTGTCAAATTGAGATTTAGATATGTATGCAAATATGCTCTTCAAATACTGACTCCAAAACATGTAGTGGACATCTAGAATAAGCACCTTAGTCTGATTGTAGAAAGCTGGTTAAGGTATTTACTGGTATGCCATATGGCTATTGCAGATTTTCAAACAATATAAATATGTATGCTGATTTAGCCATCAAACATAATCATTCAAGTTCTTTGTAAAGTCTGAAGATCTGTAATAGCCAGATGGCATACAAGTGAATACTGTAACCACCGTACTGTAATCTGACTAAACCTTTCAGAATCACAATTGAGACATTTCAGGGGTGTATTTGAATAAACATACATTTTCAGAATATATCATATAAATATGCCACTTCATCTGTGCACTGGCATTAACATGAGCTATTTAACTGAGTATGTGCACTTCTAAGTTATTTTTCTTTGACTTAATGACTGGGTGTGTGGTGTGTGGGGTTCCCAAGGGTTTGAGTCTTGGATGTGGGAGAAGGTCTAAGCAGCAGCAGAAAAGGAGAAACCCTCCAGAATGATCCTATAGGCCTAGATTTTGGTGAGGTTACCTGATAAGGAAGAATGCACAAGGATAAATTTTACGATCTATTTTATATCTCTGCCAAGTGTGAAAAAAAAGATTTAAAAAGTTCAGAGCAGGATAGGTTGCCTGTCATTTGGAATATCACTGTAGCATATCACACTGGAGGAAGTCACAGGGATTAGTCAGGTGGTCACTTCTCACTGCATTTGAAAGTTTATTAAAACTCTTGCAGGAGACCTAATACAATATCCAGCCATTTTCAGTTTTCTGGGTAGCAGAGATAACTAGTTAAGTTTAATCAGCAGAGGAATCAAGTGAATATTTCAGTTGGTCCCTTTCCTTTGGGCAATTTCAAAGATATCAACTTTCACTCATTAGCCATTTGTCACATGGAATTTAAGATTTCCTAACTCTCTTATGCAGGAATCTTTTTCTGTCATGTGTCAGAGTTTCAGTACTAGAGAATGGCACAGGTAGGGTTACCATATTGCTCCAGAAAAAGGAGGAAGGATTGAGATATCCGGGTTTTATTTCTACTGAAAGCAACGGAAGTAAGGAGAACAAACAGAGACATCTCGGCTTTACTTCTGTTGAAACCAATGGAAGTAAAACCCAGATGTCTCAATCCGTCCTCCTTTTTCTGGAGCCATATGGTAACCCTAGACGTGGGGATGGGTACTTACAATTAACCACGGAGTGGGGATGGGGACAGGGGAGGGTCGGGGGCAGAGCCCGTGAGGACACGGCAGGCAGAGACAGAGATATAGCCTGCAAACTTTGTCCCCATATCATTCTCTAAAACCTTGAGACTAGTATCAATATAAGAACATAAGAACATAAGAAACGCCTTCGCCGGATCAGACCTAGGTCCATCTAGTCCGGCGATCCGCACACGCAGAGGCCCAGTTAGGTGCTCCTTATTGGAGACCCGGATTTCCCGTATCCCCCGATGTGATTTGCAAGAAGGTGTGAATCCAACTTGCGCTTGAAACCCAGAACAGTAGTCTCCGCCACAACCTCCCCCGGGAGAGCATTCCAAGCACCCACATCTTAGATAACTGGCAACCAAATTCAATGACTGAAAAAATCTGCAGAAGCTGTTAGATGACAACAAGAGCTTTATCTGCTGATTTGACTCTTACCATCTACAACATCTGTCCTTCATGTGCCCAGTTGCTCAAGAATCTTATTGTTACTGCAACAGATTCATCCATAATTGCTGGCATCAAGGAGCATTTTTAAAAAAATAATTTTTATTAGGAATGAGGTCAACCAGAGAAACAAGTGGAATACAGTAAAATCAGATGTAAACATATGCATCTGGGAACAATGTGGTACAAGCATCAACAATAAAGATCAGTAACAAGAAGAAAATACAAATATAAATACCACATTGCTAGCAGGAAGAAGAAACGAAAGGCAGATAACTCTAGACCACACTCTTAAATCACACCAACCGGTAATACAGCCCGTTTCCTCCACCTGGCCCCAAAAGTTTTAATATATATAGAACCCGACCCAACATTTAGTGGAACCCGTGCAGAACTGTGGATGCAGAAGGATATAAATTTTTAAAATTTGTATAAAATAAAATTCAATGGATACTTTATTTTTCTGTTCATTCATTACACAGCTTAAGTTCTCTTCCAGACCCATGAGTGAAAGACAATACAATTATCTTCCTAGATGATGTAGAAATATAGGCAACTGAATCTTTGGGAATGTTGTACAAAAACCAGATCAAAATGGAAGGCTCTATTTGTCATTTGTAAACAGTTGTACAGAATATTACCCTTTTTATAAGAACATAAGAACAATTGGTGGGTTTAGAATAAATAGTAGTAACAAATTGTTGTTGATCCGTAGTGATGGAGATGTCCAATAGAATAATAATCCTGTGGAAACATTGGATTTTAAAATGAATAGTATGATGGCAATTATTCAAATAAGCTGTGAATTTCTGCAGGCTCTCTTCCAATCCCTTCCACACCCCCCCCAAAAAAAAATCACCAATGAATCTCCACCAATAATCTACTCATATTCAAACCATCAATTGTTATAAATATAAGAACATAAGAACATAAGAACTGCCTTCTCCGGATCAGACCTTCGGTCCATCAAGTCCGGCGATCCGCACACGCGGAGGCCCTGCCAGGTGTACACCTGGCTTAATTTATAGTCCACACACCAAAAAGTATTCCAATAAATGCTCACTACTATGGAGAAGAATAGTCTAGAGATAAGACAATGTAGTTATTTGGAGAAAAGACCTCAGTTTCCTCATCAAGAGGTCTCTATGTCTGCCGTATACAACTTAAAGCAGCATAGGAGAAAACATCCCGGGTCAGAAAAACTCCACTACATGCTACTAGTTTAATAACTATTGATCGAAATCAAAAAGAACTAGTAGTAAGAAAAAACTTATCTCTAACGTCTCAATTCTCCAGGTGAGAATCTATAGAGCAACGTTTTGTGTCACATTTCTAGAGACTTCCCCTGATGCAGCGATAGCGAAACAGGGCCTGTCGGGGGTCTTAATGGACGAAGATTACTGTGACATTTCTATATAATCCAACCGGATTCTTGTCTCACCTGGAGAATTGAGACGTTAGAGATAAGTTTTTTCTTACTACTAGTTCTTTTTGATTTCGATCAATAGTTATTAAACTAGTAGCATGTAGTGGAGTTTTTCTGACCCGGGATGTTTTCTCCTATGCTGCTTTAAGTTGTATACGGCAGACATAGAGACCTCTTGATGAGGAAACTGAGGTCTTTTCTCCAAATAACTACATTGTCTTATCTCTAGACTATTCTTCTCCATAGTAGTGAGCATTTATTGGAATACTTTTTGGTGTGTGTCTTATTTATATTCCATTTGCTATTATATATTTTTTTGTTAATTTATAGTCCACCATATCCTTATATGCCTCTCTTAAGGAGATATGCATCTAGTTTGCTCTTGAAGCCTAGGACGGTCGATTCCGTCATAATCTCCTCTGGGAGGGCATTCCAGGTGTCAACCACTCTCTGAGTGAAGCAGAACTTCCTGACATTAGTCCTGAATATGTTTCTCCTCAAACTCTGCCATAAACTAATTAGCAATAGAAGGGGAAAATGCTGATTCTATAGCTACACCCTTCTTTTGTAAAAAAAAAAATAAAAAAAAGGTTTATCCTTCAATTATGAAATAATTAGAGGTCAAGGCTAAATCTGTTAATTTCAAAATAAAGTCCACTAGGATCAACCAAGGTCTAGGCGCTCATTCCAACACTTCGCCTACCACAGATAAATCCTCTGATTGAGGTATGTTGGTATATAGCAGTGGTCTCAAACTCAAACCCTTTGCGGAGCTATATTTTGGATTTGTAGGTACTTGGAGGGCCACAGAAAAAATAGTTAATGTCTTATTAAAGAAATGACAATTTTGCATGAGGTAAAACTCTTTATAGTTTATGAAACTTTCCTTTAACAGTTAAAAGGAAAGATATATAAACTATAAAGAGTTTTACCTCATGCAAAATTGTCATTTCTTTAATAAGACATTAACTATTTTTTTCTGCGGCCCTCCAAGTGCTCTATTTTTTCTGCAGCCCTCACATTTAAAGTTTAATATCTTTTCTTTCTCAAAACTGGCACATTTCAATCACTAAATTGAAAATAAAAACATTTTCCTACCTTTGTTTGGTAATTTCATCAGTCTCTGACTATGCATCCAATATTTCTTCTCTTCTTTCAGCCTCCTGTATGCTTCCTCTTCTCCAGACCTCATTCCCTCCCCCAACTTTTTCTTTCTTTCTCTATGTCTGTCTTTCTTTGATTCCGTGTCCCATTTTTTTGCTTTGTTTCTGGCTCCCTGTCCCCCCCTTCTTTCTTTCTTTCTTCCTTCCTTCCTGCCCTCCCTCACGCTACCGCCTTCGGGGAATAGGCTGCTGCCACTGCTGTCATCGGGAACAGACCGAGACCTCCCTCTTTCTCTTCTCCACGGGGCCGACCAACTCTTGCCGCCCGACATCAATTCTAACATCGGAAAGGACGTTCCGGGCAGCCAGGCAGCGATTGGCTAGCCAGAATGTCCTCTCGACGTCAGAATTGACGTCGGGCGGCGACAGTTGGTCGGCCCCGAAGAGAAGCAGGGAGATCAAATAACATGGTACCGGCCTGAGAAGGGAAAGGAAGCAGGTTGGGCACCACTGCTGTAGACAAGCCACACTCTAGGGAGAACAGTGGACCACCCCCCCCTTGGTACGCCACTTGAGCAGCAGCGTGTCTGGCCGGCTCTTCCGTGGATAGCGCAAGGAGCCGCCAACCCGCGGCTTTAAACGGAATGAGCCGGCCAGACACGCTGCTGCTCCAAAAGGAAGATAATGATCCAGTCCAGACCGCGGGCCGCAAATAAAATCTGGAGAGCCACATGCGGCCCGCGGGGCGCGTGTTTGAGGCCGCTGGTATATAGGGAAGATACATAAAGTAACCAAGAAGAAAGAAGTAGTAGGTTTTTGTAAAAGTTGAAAACAACTTCAGCCCATTTGCTATCCTGAATATATGACTTAGGGCTCCTTTTACGAAAGCGCGTTAGCGGCTTTAGCGCGTGTGACTTTTTATCACATGGTAACCCCTGCGCTAGCTGAAAAACTACTGCCTGCTCAAGAGGAGGCGGTAGCGGCTAGCACGGCCGGCAGTTTAGCACGCGGTATTATGCGCGTTAAACCGCTAATGCGCCTTCGTAAAAGGAGCCTTTAATTTGAGAAACACAAGGTTGCAAAATAATATCCACATATTTTCACACTCTTTCTAACAAAGAACCTCAAGTGCACACTATAGGCTTTCCTGGAGGATTCCTCAGTTGTTTATGAATTTTAGACATATTCCGCTTTGGTCAAGAAACCAGCCTTTTTGCCTTCCATTGTGATCTTAGGTATCTTAGCTACAATACTGTCAGAAGGATCTTCCAAAAGAATGCTATAGGTTAAAGCATCTTGCAACTGATGATAAGGGGAATATGAATATTTGCTATAATCAAACATTTAAGAATATGCCCAGGGCACAATTTGGATGTTTGGGGCTAGACCTGTTTTAATTATGAATGTGTCAAAATGTGCCCAAACTGACCTTGTGGCCATGACCCCCTTCCACCTCTAAAGTTTTGAATTAAACAGTACATATGCCTATATGATAGTTTCAGATCTTATGGTTAGTCCTAGTAAAGTAGCAAGCAGGTCTCTGAGTAGTCTAGTGGGTTGTGTAGTCAACCATAGAGATGGGGGCTTAGGCTTCAAATCCCACTCTAACTACTACACTTATGGCATAATCTGTGAGTCTTACAATATCCACCCAAATTCCACTGTACCTACTTATAGGTGACACCTGCAGGCATAAAGACCATTGGAGTGGTGTACAATTGGGTCCAGTAGGTTTTAGGTGGGTTTTGGGGCTCCCCAAACACTATATGGGGGTTATGATGATATGTACTGTATACCTGGGCCTTTTTATATGAAGTTCACTGCAGTGGTCCCTAAGAGATAGGATGTCTGTATGGCTGGTCTGTGTGGCCCTCCTACATCCCAATGGTTTATTTTGTGCATTTTTCTTTTTTCTTTTTTTTAATAATTCAAAAAGATAGACGCACATCTGAAGAATTGCCCTTTTTGAAAAAAAAACAAGATATACATTTAGCAGTTTTGAAAATGGGCATGTTTGGTACTGGATTTTTGTGCATCTTCCGCAAAATGTCCACACTCGGATTCGATCAGAAAAACCAGGAGAAGGTTCTCCACAAACCAAACAAGATCAAACAAACCACAGTGGAGATACGAAGAAGCGTTGGTGTGTAGTTTATTCAACAGTCCTAAAAAGTCTGTGCGGTGGCTCGACATGCATGTGTTTCGGCCAATGTGGCCTGCCTCCGGAGCCTTATTCAAAATATTCAATAGCTTGAATGATGTAGCCTATAGTGAATGAAGACACCGTAACGGTCTCTGCACACAAACAATGCTGGGTTTGTTGATATTGCAGACATTTTTGTTTCTGAAACGGACGCTCCTGTCGCATGGAATCAGAACAGACCGTACATCGACAGATTTCCAAAATACTAGTGAAACTTGAGAGGGCCTGAGCCAGATATCTCAATCCCAATTTGCATGTTCTTCTCGAAACGTCTCTCTTAATGTTCATACTTCTTTCAACTTGCTCAGAATTACACTTAATCCAATCAAGTTAATAAAAAATGTGTTTAAACTGCTAATGCATTGGGTCATGGACTTTAACAATGTTGTCGCCAGCATATTTAATTATTGTACAAGCTGTTATTTAAGATCACATTTCAGAGAGAGGACTGCACACTTAGATCTTAATAAATGAAACAACTCTGTGATGTTCTCTGAAAGCGCTTTCTTTTGCTAAAGCTTTTTTTTTTCTTGCTGAAAAGTAAGGGGAAAAGAATGAGCAAAATGTACGATATACAGATGTTTCTGTGCATGCTAACTTGACATAGGAAAATGAAGCTGTAGCATACAGTATATTGATTTTATGAACTTCATCACCTTTATACAGTGGATGTCAAGTTTCAAGTTTA
Organism: Geotrypetes seraphini; assembly: GCF_902459505.1. Lineage (NCBI taxonomy): Eukaryota > Metazoa > Chordata > Amphibia > Gymnophiona > Dermophiidae > Geotrypetes > Geotrypetes seraphini. Next base: position 274,031,867 of record NC_047087.1, on the reverse strand, counting down.
TTAAAATTTGATCGCTTTACATAAAAGATGTAAATAATACAAAATACTGCCGTTAAGATTATCACCAGTCCCAGGAAATTTGACCATGTCACTCCTCTTCTGCAAAAGGCTTACTGGTTTTACAAAGATGCGCTAACCGATTAGCGTGCGCTAATCGAATTAGTGCACGCTAAACGCTAATGCGACAACAGACTAAGATGCACGCGTTAGCATTTAGCGTGCGCTAAATCGATTAGCACGTGCTAATCGGTTAGCGCACCTTAGTAAAAACAGGGTCTAAGTGATTTACAATAAAATGAGGGGGGAAAACAAATAATTATATAAAAAACATAACATGAGACAAAGACATAAATCACAAACTGGAACATAAGGAAAAAGGAACTACACTTTGAAAGTAAAGAAATAAGTAAGGGTAACACGAGTGTGTGTGTGTGGTGGTGGTGGGGGGGGGGGATCTTTAAAAGGAAAGAGAGGATTGATGATTTAATATGGTGGAAGAATGTCCGAGTTAGGATTTGAAGGCATCTTTCAAAAGAAAGCACTTCAGAGATCCCTTGAATTTGTCAGTGCTTTTTTCCTCCCTTAAAAAGGCTGGCAGTGTATTCCATAGAAGAGGTGCTGTGACAGAGAACGATGTATTATGGCGTGTATTCATTACTTTCAGCGAGGGAACTGTCAATAAATTTTGGGAAACGTAACATACGAGATGAAGTGTGCGGTATAAGGAGCTTATCAATGAAACTGGGAGCATTCGTCATTTGGGCTTTAAATGTTAAGAGCGCTATTTTATATGCAATTCTGTGTGCAATTGGTAACCGGTGAGCCTTTTGCAGAAGAGGAGTGACATGGTCAAATTTCCTGGGACTGGTGATAATCTTAATGGCAGTATTTTGTATTATTTGCAAACGCCGGAGTTCTTTCCTTCTTCTTCTTTTTTTTTTTTTTTAATTCCAAGCAATAGATGGTGCCCAATAACAAAAATAAGAGGTGTTTAGGCTCCATTTGAACATGACAGATGAGGGCTGAATTCACCATTTCTGTCTGAATGGAAAGGCCATTTTAGATGTGTTATCTATTGTCCTGGGAGCTGAAGGGCAGCGCTAGACAGAATCACTCCATTCCTGTCATCCTGGACGTAGTCAGTGCATTATTATTTTTTTAGCCACTGGTTCTTTTAAGTGAGTGACAGGTGATATTAGTGGCATCTTTCAGAAAATCTTTTTCATACTGCCTTGCAGTGATGCTTGCCTGCGGTGCTTCTGGTGCATGAGCCTGCGTTAATTGCAATACGGAAGAGCTTTACTTTCACGTTATTTTTGGTGATGTGCCACATATGCGGGTGCTAAGCCTTTGGCCGTGAGAGTGAGTTTGATTGTAATAGAAAGGTGCCACATAAGCTCTAATCCAGTGTTTCTCAGTCTGGTCCTGGTTTTCGGCACATTGTTAAGAGTTAAAGTAACGGCCAATCATAATCTGTTTAATGTAAAATAACCATCTTGTCAGGGAAAGATTAAGGGCTCCTTTTACGAAGCCGCGTTAGCGGCTTTATCGTGTGTGACTTTTAATCATGCGCTATCCCCCGCGCTAGCTGGAAAACTACCACCTGCTCAAGAAGAGGTGGTAGCGGCTAGCGCGGCTGGCAGTTTAGCATACGGATGTTAAACCGCTAACGCGCCTTTGTAAAAGGAGCCCTAACAGTTACAAAATTAAAGATCACTTGTACATTGAAATAATCCACATAAACATAAGCATCACAAATCACAATCTTTTTGGGTGCTTGTTTTTTCAATACGGAGAGGTTTTGAAAATATTAATTAAGACATAAAAGGAGAAAACCACCGCAAAAGTTTTATTATTCTTTAATTTTTACTGCATGTTTTCTTTACTATCATTTCACATTGTAGGTTTCACAGTGTAAATATTTTGGCATTTTCACAGGGGACTCGTTTCAGTTTATATGGCTTTGGGGAAAATTATGATTTTGAGGAAGCATATTTCCTTCTAGGCGTTCTCTGTTACCTAAGGGACTGAACATAGAACTGGCACAAAAATGGTTAGGTCTGCCATTCTTGTGATATGTCTGTAAGCTTGCTATGTTTTGACCCGAAGTGTTAATGATTTTCATTAATTTGTGATTCTGGAGGCCTAGTAATATTTCACAGTTATTTTCTTTCAGCAGCCACAGGGTTAAGCATAAGAATAAACAGCAGACCCTTCAGATAGATTATGAACAAACTGGAAGACAGAGCTCATGAGCAGAGTGTAGAGATTTTTGTGTGTGTGTGTGATTCATTTGAATTTATCTTACACTGTAACTTTGTGCTAGCTCAAGGAATGTTACAGCGCTATACCAAGGACTGTGAAAGAGGTGTGGCCGATGAGGAGGGGGAGGAAAGTCCTGCAAGCTCAGGTGAAAACCCCCGAGAATTTCCCTGTCACAGCAGTAGCAGGCCAAAGCAAGGCCAGTACAGCTAAGACCTAAAATGGTTGCTGAAAAAGCAAATGGGCTCTCTGACTAGAAATTGTCAACTCTGAGAGAAGCTGTGAACTGTGAAAGACACTTCTGCTTTTTCCTAGAAACAGCGAGCGTAGTTATAGAGAAAAACAATTCTGATGAAAAATATAAGCAACATGATAACTTTCACCAGAGGAAAGACAAGCAACATGATAACTTTCATCAGAGGAAAGACGAACCACAGACAGAAGTATACAAGAAGGCTAACCACAGAGCTGGAAAACCATTAGGCCCAGGTGCTCAAGGGAGGTTCTTGATATATTAAGAGAACACTTGTGGGGAAGTGAGGGAGAAGCATATGGAAAAAGGCGTGACACAGAATCACTCAATCATGTTAACCGATCCATAGCTTAATATACGAGATAATGAATATAATTAACCAATGAAAGTGTGAAATGTAACATGCACCAACATGGATCAGAGCTGCTTGAATAATATAAAAGAAGGCTCCCTGGACAATAGTTTCAGAATTCATCGGAGGTTCTCCATCAGCCTGGCTAGTCTGGTGTATGCTCTATCACTCTGTATGCTGTGTGATTTGTTCCTGTAAGATTTTATTACTTGATTATTAAATTCATATTATTTGAACCAGCATAGACCAAGTTGAGTGGTCTGTCTGTGAAGGCCTAGGGTCTTCACCTACAGGCCACAAAAATTTCTTCACACCTACTGTCTCATCTCATGGCAGTGATGACATAGGCGGTATGGGGACATGGTGGGTCAATCACACAGAGAGCAACTATAGCTTGATATGAACCTGTATTCAGGTGCTATATATTTCCCTCTCCCCAGAGAGCTTATAATCAAAGGGCTAGGTTTACTAATCTGTATTAATGCATTACCATAAGATAATTTGCATTTAATAAGCATTACTGTGAATAATGTGAGTTATTCATAAATAAGTCCCATTGAAAATCATGGCATTTGTGTTAAATAATGCTCATTTAATCACATTGAAGCATGGAAATGAGCAGTAATACATGTTAACATGTAACACAGGTTAGGAAATCTAGCCCCAAGTTTGTGCTTTCCTTTTCAGGCTGCTGCAAAAATGTTGGTGGGTTTGACAAAAGCACCCAATTTCTAGTGAACTAAGATCTTGATTTTTTTTACTAGGTTTACTAGTCCAAGTTCCAGAAGTGATACAAATAGAGACACAGAACATGTTAAAGCTGCAGGGTATTTCAGAGAGAGAGAGACAGAGAGACAGAGAGAGAGAGAGAGAGAGACAGAGAGCTACTCATCCCATGATATTAGTGTTTCAACCCTTGGAGCCAGAAAGTCAGAAGCAGAACTGAAACTTTTTCTGTAGTATCTATCTTAAACAGATCAGAACAGCAAGCACTATTCCCTTTAAGCTGAGTGGGAGTCCTCCAACTGCATTGCTGCCAGTGGGGGGCGATGCTTCAATACTATGCTTTCTATTGCTAGGGTACTGGCAGGTTCCCTGGAGTCCTGCAGAGCTTGCCTGTCCTTCATTATTGAAAATGTGATAACGAAACAGCATCCCCCACTGACAGGACCATAGGTGGAGGTTTCCCGATCAGCTTAGAGGGAACAGTGACTGCAAGTACTGTGAGAACCATTACAATATGTGTTTTCCACAGCCATAGTTTCTATATGATGCTAGTTAGAATCTGGCTTTATTTTGAAGTCTGTGTTTTTCCCTGAAGCTCAATTGTGTTACCTTCAAGCATACCCCCAGAGATACAGTTTTAACCATCTCAACTCAATTGTGTGGGACTGCATAGAATGAAAACAGGTACTTAACACTGCCAGTGAAAGAATCTATTTTCTGCCTTCACCTTATCAACTGCTTTAGCTTCTTTTTCTTATTTGGTGTATTGATTTAAGCTGATCAACTGTAAATAATTTTGTCAGTTTTATTTTTATTGCTGGTTACATTGCGTGCTGAGGTTAGTGCCTTTATTGTTAAAGGGCACATGATTATGTTTTTGCCTAAGTATCTGTGGAAGGCAATTCTATAGCAGTGCTCCTATATTGTATATATACAGGGTGCCCACAAAAACACTCCTTGATTTTAAATGGTTACAAAACCAAAATGTATTGGAATATTCTTTCACCTTTGAGGCTAGAGTTTCATCAACTCATAAAGTTTCATATGGTATCGGTTGATTACACACACTCGATGTGCGCCCCACCTGTTACTTGGCAAACATCGATGCGATAATTGAGCTCGGACCAGCCTCTCCGAAGCATATCTGGCGTGATCGCGTTTGTAGCTTCTGTGATGCATTCCTGCAGATCATCCATAGTTGGATGGAGGTACGCACGCTCTGTCTTTCACATACCCCCAAAGGAAAAAGTGACAAAGAGTAATGTCTGGTGATCTCAGGGGCCACTTCAGGAACACCTTGTCATTTTGTCGCATTGCATTGTCTGAAGGTTGTAACTTCTGCACCAATTGCTGCTTATAAGGCTGAAAGTGCAAGTGATTGTGTAAGATCTTGCTAACTGTGCTTTTGGGGACTTGTATTTGCTGTCATCTTATTTATAAACATATTCCAATAAGTTTTGATTTTGTAACCATTTAAAATCAAGGAGTGATTTTGTGGGCACCCTGTATATATCTATATATTTATATACATATCTATCTATCTATCTATCTATCTATCTATCTATCTATCTATCTATCTATCTATCTATCTATCTATCTATCTATCTATAGGCATCCAGAGAATGCTTATGTGGTGCAACAAGTGCCAAATTTCCTTTATAGATCACCAGCTTAACAGGTGAAATACATGGCTTAGAATTTAGGTGTCAGCATTTATGCCAACCATGGTGGGTAGGGAAGGGAGGGGGTTGCCGACCCCTTTTTGGGATCTGAACCATAGTTTAAGCAGACTTTTGGAAAGAACATGCAATACCACAGCCTACATAAACTCCAAGCTATGCCTATATGCCCCTACCCACCCCCCTCCGCTCTAAAGCAGAGAGATGACTGCGCATCCCCCCAGTAAGATCTCTCCTGTTGGAAACTGCCCATAAACGCTCCTACAGCCACTTTATCCCACAGCTTTGGAACCAACTCCCCCATCAAATCAGATCTCATTGATGACCTTCAGAAGAACAGTGAAGGCCTTTCTCTTCAACTAAAGGCCCAACCATAAACAATTCCCTCTGATCTCGCTCCACCAACAACTACCAGCTGGCGATCCCCTGGTTCAATCTTCTGTAATGCCCCACCAGAAATTCCCTATGAATGTCCTCAGGTTACTGTACTGTCCAACCTTGCCCTTTTGTAAATGTATTGAATTGGTATTGTATTGTATCGCCAAATGTACTGTCCAATGTAACTTCTGTGATTGTTGGCTTGTAACCTGTTCTGAGCTCCCGGGAGGACGGGATAGAAATTGAATCAAATAAATAAATATATTGCCTTGGGCAAATTTCTTCACAAAAGTGGTAAATATATCCTAATAATAGAAAAATCATTCTAAACCTTGTACATATGCTCAGCGCTCAATGAGTAATTATGAACAGCACCGCTACACCTTTACAAACAGCGTAGCTACAATCTTCATGCAGGCTATAATCTTCAGAAGTGTGACTCGTTTCACACCAGCCACTCTGCCCGTAATTCACCTAACTCTTCAGAGGCTTCCTATATTGTTAGGTAAATACTCACGAAACACACATTTTTGAAAAACTTCTTCACAATAATCCATATTCTAAAAGGTACTTAGCTTGAGAAAGTGTGTCTCTTTTTAGAGAGACTTGGACCAGATAGCATGAGCGAAACATAGCCCATGTCAGGCTATGTCGAAGGCTGGTCCCAACTTTTGGAAAGACACCCTAAACCTCTCATGTAAATGTTAGTACCCACTTTATATATTATCCCAAAGTATGTACTGTATGAAAGTGGGGGCATAGAAAAAAGAAAAAAATGAAGGCATATAAAGACCATTTGGTCTATCCAGTCGGTGTATCCATGCCATCTACGATCCCTTCCTCTCCCTTACAGATCCAATGTACTTGTCCCAAGCTCTCTTGAATTCAGATACATGTTTTCATCTCCTCCACGTCACTGGGAGGCTGTTCTATGCATTCACCACCCTTTCTGTGAAAAAGTATTTTCCGAGGTCACTTCTTAGTCTGTCCACTTTCACTTCATGCTATGACTCCTCATGCCAGAGTTTCCTTTCAATTGAAAGAGATTCGCTCCTGTGTATGTATGCCACTTAGATAGATTTAAATGTCTGTTTCACATTTCTCTTTCCTTGACTTGTAAGGACTAGAGCTGGAGAGCTGTTGCATTTAGAGAAACCGGCAATAGTTATTTTAGAGTCCTTGTGGGAAATGCTCTTCAATTTGGATAACTCACGCCAGGTACTTTTCATTTAAGTTACTTACATAGAAACATAACGGCAGATAAAGGCTAAATGGTCCATCTAGTCTGCTCATCCATCCATCTATTTTTCTCTCTGAGAGATCCTACATGCCTATCCCAGGCCCTTTTGAATTCCGACATAGGCTCTGTTTCCACCACCTCTTCCGGGAGACTGTTCCATGATGCGTACCACCCGTTTTGTAAAAAAGTATTTCCTCAGATTACTCCGGAGTCTATCACCTCTTAACTTCATCCTATGCTCTCTCATTGCAGAGTTTCCTTTCAAATGAAAGAGACTCGACTCATTCACATTTATATTATGTAGGTATTTAAACGACTCTATCTTATCTCCCCTCTCCCGCCTTTCCTCCAAAGTATACAGATTGAGATCTTTAAATCTGTACCCATACGCCTTATGATGAAGACCACACACCATTTTAGTAGCCTTCCTCTGAACTGATTACATCCTTTTTATATCTTTTTGAAGGTGCGGCCTCCAGAATTGTACACAATTTTCTAAATGAGGTCTCACCAGAGTCTTATGCAGAGGCATCAATACCTCCTTTTTCCGACTGGCCATATCCCTCCTTTTACTAAGCTGCACCCAGAGTGCTAAATACTCTGATGCTGTTCCAACACTCAGAATTCCTATGAGTGTTGGAGTAGTGTCGGAGCATTTAGTGCCCCGGGCGACAGTACAAACCTCTATTGCGGCTTAGTAAAAAGGGGCCTTAATATTTCTCTGCTATATTTAGCCACGCTCATAGTAACACAGTAACATAGCATATGATGGCTGATAAATACCTGAACGGTCCATCCCATTAGTTAAATTAACTTGTCTCTTCTTTGGTATTTCTGGGTCATAGACTGTAAAGTCCACCTGGTATTGTCCTAGGTTCCAAATGCTGAAGTTGCCATCTAAGCTCACTCCAGCCTATCCAACCATCCTGTTTGCAGGATATCTACCATAAATTCTGGCCAGTAACATCCTCATGTTCCAAATTAGTGGAGTTCCCTTTGATGCCCTCCCCAGCCCAATCCTACACCAAATCACCACATATGGGACACAGACCGTGCAAGTCTGCTCAGTACAAGCCTTAGTTCTTTAATTTACATCCTTCATTTTCAAATTAGAGATGCTCTATGTTTAGCCCACACTTTTTTGAATTCTATCATCGTTTTTCTCTCCACTACTTCCCTCGGGAGGGTATTCCAGGCATCTTCTACCCTCTCTGAGAAAAAGAATTTCCTAACATTGCTCCTGAGTCTTCCTCCCTGCAACTTCAAATTATGCCCTCTATTACCATTTTCTTTTCTCACCATTTGTGAGCAGGAAGAGGTGGCTGCTGATTTAATTTGTTCAATATTTCTCTAAAGCCCTGATGCAGGATAAGTGAAACGCGGGCATGCCTTTGTCGGCAGTGGACAGTTAACTATATTGGACATTCAAGCCCTTTTTTTACTAAGGTGCGCTAACCAATTAGCGTGCGCTAATCGATTTAGCGTGCGCTAAACGCTAATGTGTGCATGTTAGTCTATGGATGCGTTAGCGTTTAGCGTGCGATAATCAGTTAGCGCACCTTAGTAAAAGAGGGGTTAGTGTTTTTCATAGTACAACAAGCTAAGTACTTGAGATAAATTATTCAAAAGATATATTTGATACGAAAAGTAAAAAGTAAATAAGAAAAATTAGAAATAATAGATAGGAAGTTGGAGGTTTTTAAAAAAAATTCTTTATTCATTTTCAATATTTTCAATAAGTGCAATACAAATTAAATACATTTTATATTTAAGACATAACTTAATATTCTTTCAAGAAACAAATCAATCTATATCCCTCCCCCACCCTATCCCATAACTATTATAAAATTTTTATTTAATAATCAAATCTTCAAAAAGCTCATTATGATATACATTTCATATCCATAAGAGATAATAAGTACTAATAAATAATCCAATACACAAGAATTCAGAGAATCATTTAAAAATAAATCCACCCTCCCTCACTCCCCCTGGATGTGCACATAATATATCAATAAAAATCAAATCTACAATAGATCAACAAAAGACATCAATGGAACCCATATTAGCTTGAAAATTTTTATATTCCCTAACGATTCTGCAATCATTTTTTCATATCTGTATATCAAGCATAAATTTGTCCACCAGAATGTAAAGTTAAGACGGTCCCAATTTTTCCAGTTACGCATGATCAAGAGGTTGGAGGTTTTTTAACCAATGAGGATCTTCCCTTTCAAATTTGCTGGCAGAATCTAAGAACTGGCAGCAAACGGGGATCTGAGGTTTTCCCACCTATTGTCCTGGGCAATTGAAGATTGCTAGCTTGGGTTTAAGAAAAGAATCATGATTTTTCACTTGCATTAAAACTACATATTTAATATAAAAAGAAAAGAGAACAGTGAATAGAGAATTCGAGTAACTGTAACAGAAGTTTTTCTCTTGAAATGCCTGTATAGATTGTGTCACTTTCTTTCCGCCCCTTCTCTCCCCCCCAAGACACACACAGGTGCTACTTCCATTAAGACCTGTGATCTAATTGGGGGTAGGTTCGCAAAAACTGATAGAAACCTTCCCCGATATCAACCATACCCCCAGACCTCCTTCCCATTTAGGAATTATGGTTGATGTCAGAGGTGTGGTTCATATTGGGGTGGAGATTTCCTTGATTCCACCACTGGCCCCTTTAGCAGCTGGTGGGCTTGATTTAGGGCTCATTATCTGCATTGGTGTAACCAGAAATTTTCAACGTTCCTACCTGCAGCAAATGCTAATTATGAGCTCGGAACATTCTTTTTTTCAATGTTTTATTCTGTGAAACTGCTACTCCTGCATAAAATGCAGGTAAATGCCTATATATTTACTTTCATCCTTCAGGATATTTTCTGAAAGGTTCCATGTATAGCAAAGCTTTTGTAAAGTAAAGGGGGGAAATGAGCATTTCCTGACCTGGACACCTCAATTCCCCTCGCAATAGCCTAAAATGGGCCTTTACATGAAAAATATTTTTAAAATACAGAAATAATGAGCTTGTGGGATGCATTAGCATGCAAAGCTGCTCATTGTTTATGAATTTTATGAAACTGTGCATGAAGATGTCTTTGTGTGCTGGTTTTCACATCAAGAATATCTACACCTCAGTTAAATGTAATTATCTTTTTGGCAGACGTCCCCTTAGCAAAAATCTCTCATGAAAGTTTGAAATGGAGCTCATTTGCATCCTTAGCACATTTTTTCATGATTATGACTGAAACTCACAGGAAGTCTCATGGGTTAGTACAACAAACTCTTTGTTTGGAAATTCTACTCATTTATAGGGTTATCATATGGCTCCAGAAAAAGGAGGACGGATTGAGACATCCGGGTTTTACTTCTATTGAAAGCATTGGAAGTAAGGAGGACAGATAGAGACATCTGGGCTTTACTTCTAGTGAAACAAATGGAAGTAAAACCCGGATGTCTCAATCTGTCCTTTTTCTGGAGTCATATCTAGCAATATCAGGAACATTCAAGAAAAAAACTGAATTTTACTTTACACAAATGGACATTGGGTCTAATTGAGACCTAGGGCTGGGTGAAGAAGTAGCCCTCATGCCTTCTTAGAAACCATGTTGACTTACCTCTTCAATCTTTTTTCCATAGACTAGCAGGGTCAAATTCTTTTTGCATGCTAGTTTACTGAAATCTGCTTAGTTTGGCAGAGGTTCACTCTGCGTTCTCCTCTCTCTCTCTCTGAAGCCTCTGTCTTAACTACCAGTACTCATATGGAGAATTGTTCTTAGTGTGCAAGGTGACCATCCAGAGCTCTGCCTTCACAGTAGCCACATCCAGGTGATCAGTCACAGAATATACGAAAAGACACTATTGCCTATATTACAACAGTCTTTAGGATATCAACAGGTAGGAGTGCTATAGATCTCTAGCAGAACACATCATTTCAGTTAGACAGGCAGTATATAGAAAGAAATTCATGAAATAACTACAGATTAGAAATTGAGCCATGCAGAAAAAAAAAACTGGACTGGAAACCACAAGAAACCAGGCTTTAGGCATAGTTTATTGAAAGCTTCTATACCGCTGCTAATGACTAGGGGAGTCAATTCAGAGCGGTTTATATGAGTTTTGTAATGGTGTTACAATACAGTTAGCTTTTTCTGAGTTGGTTCTCATTACAGCCCTCTTAAATCATAAATCCTTTTTCTTATTTCCGCCTTTAATATATAATCAATCTGCTTGCATATACATACCTACTTCTACATACCTATATAAAATATATCATATATTTATTCATATTATACCTTCTGCAGATATAGAGACAGTGCTTGTACCTAATATTTCCTTGACTCAGTAGTCCCAACATAAGATCTCTCCACTACACGCAAAATAATAATGTGACTCAGTGGCCCCAAGATACAATCTCTCTTCCTAAAAACAAAATGAAAACAAAAAGGGCATGGAGGCCCTAATATAACACTTCACTGGCTCCCAGTTTGCTTTAGGATCCAGTTTAAATGCGCATGCATAATCTTCAAGCTTCTCTATGGAATATTTGATCCTTTTGTCCCCTTATGTTGGAATACCCTTAGACTTTGCCATTTGAGAAACACACAAAGATATAAGTTAGCCTTCCCTTCCTTTAAGGGAATTAAATCTGCTGGGAAGCTCAGTCGATCTTTTGTTTTCAAGTTTGTAGCGATCTGGAATGAACTTCCTGAGCCAGCTGCAATTATTTTGTAAATTCCTGAAAACTTTGTTGTTCTCACAATTTTTAAATGGTTTAACTACAGCCTCAATGAAATGATAATATTATAGTTATTTTTCTTATGCTTTTCTTATGTATTTTAGTTTTTAATTAGTTCTTTCTTCTATGTTTTCTGCTATGTACTCTAGTCTTAATTATATGTGAACCGAGTCGAGCTCCACTGGGAGATGACCCGGTATATAAACCAAAGATTCGATTCAATTCGATTAGAACACTTCCCTCTCCCTCTCTCATCACCCCATCCTCTTTTCAAGAAACAAGCTAAACCCCTCTCTTTTTATCCAGGGGTAAACAGCATTAAGCACCCAGGGGAAAGAGAGATGGGGGGGTCAGCCTGGCTGCTGGGTAGAAGAGAATGAGAGACAGAAAAGGTAACTGGAGAACTGGCTAAAGAAGCTACTGCTATTCCTAAGGGTTGGGTTTGTGAGGAGTAGTTGTAGACAGCTGAGAGCAGGGGTCCCCAAAGTCCCTCCTTGAGGGCTGAATCCAGTCGAGTTTTCAGGATTTCCCCAATGAATATGCATGAGATCTATGTGCATGCACTGCTTTCAATGCATATTCATTGGGGAAATCCTGAAAACCCGACTGGATTCGGCCCTCAAGGAGGGACTTTGGGGACCCCTGGCTGAGAGGGAGAAGGAGCAGAGCTGCATGTCTGAGCTGGAGAACATGGGACCATGGGGCAATTTCAGTTGGTCACAAAAAATAATAAAGAAAAAAAAAGTAAGTTACTCCATGATGAAACATCCAAAAACATAAAAATCAAAGAAAAATGTATATGCATCAAAAGATTACAATATGGTGCTCCCAATAGATCTCACACAGTTAATATGCTGTTTACTATTAAACCTTAAATTTTTTTTCTCTTTTACACAATTTTTTCTTTTTTTTTTTCCCTAATTTTTTGTTATGTTTTGGTTAGTATTTTACAAAGCTTTGCTAGCGTTTTTAGCACCAGCTACGGTTGTAAGAACTCTGACGTTCATAGAATTCCTATGAGTGTCGGAGGTCTTACGGTCATAGCCAGCGCTAAGAACACTGGCGCAGCTTTGTAAATGAGGGCCTTAGTAACGTCCCTTTTTTCGTTTTGCAATTTCAGTTGATGGCAGAAATATGCCAGTATTAATCACTGACGCGCTCTGCCTTCAACTTTTGAGATTCCTCTTCTGTTCTTTGTTCTGGCCTCTCCCGACTCGCAAATCATTGGCTTTTCTAGACACTTGGGTGTGGATTCTAGGAGGTGGAGCATAACCCCCTTCCTCCTTCCAAGTTTCTACCCAGTATTGCCTTGTGTACTTTGGGTTATTTGTCCTTGATTCTCAAATAACATATCTTATTGCCATCTTTCTCAGGCATGTTGATAAGGAGTTAACAAATGAAACTCCCTTGTGGGACAAATACGAAACTGCCATACAAGATACAGCTATTTGTAGATGCTTTCTTCTAGTTAATAATTGCCATTTTTTGACAAAGGTGATGAATTGTTCACGATCTTTCTTATAATGGTTTTAGTTTTTAATAATGTTTTAACAAGTTTTTTTAGGATTATTTGTAAGTTATGATGATTTTGTTTTTAAATTGTGTATGTAACTCTGTTATAGAAATTTTTTTAAATAAATAAAAAATTAAATAAATAAATTTCCACCTGCCTGTTTGTCGGTGTGTTAGTCACAGTGCATACCTGCAAGAAGTTATCTTACAAGTCTACCAGACTCCATTTTAACATCCTTTGTTCAATGTTTTTATAGTTTAAAGATCCTCAGAGGGCCACCTCGCACTCAAATATATTTCATGGTGCGGGGCTTTATGCACCCTTTCGTCACCGGACCTGTCTTTTAAAGTGTATATAACATACGTATGTTGAAAAACGTATGTTATATACACTTTAAAAGACAGGTCCAGTGACGAAAGGGTGCATAAAGCCCCGCACCATGAAATATATTTGAGTGCGAGGTGGCCCTCTGAGGATCTTTAAACTATAAAAACATTGAACAAAGGATGTTAAAATGGAGTCTGGTAGACTTGTAAGATAACTTCTTGCAGGGACGGACTGATTATGCGTATAGTCTCCATATAAGAAAACTAGGTGCTGAGATTCACATTATACAGTCACAGTGCATAAGCATGTTTGTTTGTGTAACAGTGCAAATGGATGAAAGGTTTGCCTTGATGGCTGAAAAGGAGGATTTGGATCTGCAGCAGTGAGAAGTAGTGAAGTACCAGTGAGATTTCCAACCTGCCAGCTGCAAAGAGAGCCTGAACTCCTGGTAGAGTGGTAGAGTGCTATTTGGGTTCCAGAGCCTTAGGGCTCCTTTTACTAAGGTGCATTAGGGCCTTAACGCGTGCTAAATTGCCACGCATGCTAGACCTTAACGCCAGCATTGAGCTGGCGTTATTCTAGAAGTGTACCGCGCGATGTAGTGCGCGGTAATTTGGTGCGTGCACTAAAAACGCTAGCACACCTTGGTAAAAGGAGCCCTTAGTGGCTGAAGAGACAGACCCAGAACCTCAATGGATGGTGAAGTGCCAGCTGGCTGAAATAGTCAGCTTGCGAGGTGAGACGGAAGCCAATGTGAGGAGAAAGAGAAGGGAATAGATGGGGAGGGGTGTGTGTGTGAAGGGAGATGACTCTTATAGTTCTGTAATACTTAACTCAGGGGTAGGGAACTCCGGTCCTCGATAGCCGGATTTTCAGGATTTCCCCAATGAATATGCATTGAAAGCAGTGCATGCAAATAGATCTCATGCATATTCATTGAGGAAATCCTGAAAACCAGACTGGAATACGGCTCTCGAGGACTGGAGTTCCCTACCCCTGACTTAACTCCTCACACTTCTTTACCCCACACCTCTACCACTCACACTCCTTAGTTGTTCACACATCTCCACCACACATGTTGTATACACAACACATATATAAACATCCCTAATTCAGTTACTTTTTATTCACATAATCATACACTCATTCATTGAGACACAACCCATCACTCACTCAGTAACTATTGTGCATGTTTCAAGTTGTTTTCTGTTTTCCATGGGAATCTTTTTCTTTCTTCTTGTTTATTCCAGTTGTATATTCAGCACAATCCAGCACAGACTGTCATATATTCCCTTCTATAAAGAGGATTTGTATCCATAAACCTGATTAGTTGATTTGGCATTCCCTCTCTGTGTGTTTAAATCTTTTTACTGCTATATGAAAGTGAAACAGAAATCCAGTCAGACAGCATCGACATTGATAATACTGTGTTCAATAAAACATCAGTATAACTGAGCAATCCTAATTATCTCCCCATAGTAATAGGCATTGCACTTCCAACATACAAAAGAAAAATCCCCCCTTTCCTTCTTCCTCCCTACCACTATAAGCATAAGCAGATATCACAGGTTCATGGTAACTTAACAGAAATAAGAATAAAAACCAGGCAAATTTTCACTGTGTAAATAAAGAGTACAGCTATAATAATAATGAGATTACATAACAACAAACAAAAGACTGCACATTATTGAAAGAATGGATTTCAGGTTTTCCAAAAGCTGATTCTTTATTATACAATGTGTGAGTCAACTTCTCTATCTTAAAAATGTTCCAGGTTATCATTAAGCTCTCTGGAAGGGAAGAGGGCACATTCTTCCTCCAGTGTTTAGCTACTGAAAATCTGATGCATTACCAATATTATGAATATTATTTTATTGCTACACTGAGGGATATGTTATAGTATAGTTGAACTTATGAAAACAGAACTTCATTTCTCTTACAACAGAGTTGAATGTTTTCATACTGACGGATGGATAAAATAAGAATGGAAGAGTACTAGGCTTTCGTCCTCTTCATTCAACAGAAACTGCCCTTGCTGTAATCTCCAGTGACCTGCTCCTGGCCAAATCCAAAGGCTCATGCTTGCTAACACCAGCTCTGGCAGGATACACATTTCAAATCTGACATATTGTAGTCACAAAATAGAAAATAAAATTATTTTTTCTACCTTTTGTTGTCTGGTCATTTTATTATTCAAATCATGTTGGTTCCAAACCTCTGGTTTCTGTTTGTCTTCTGTTAACTCGCTCACCAGGGTCTCCTGCCCATGTGACGTTTTCTTCTTTCTCTGTGCTCACCATCCATCTTCCACTGCCATATCCAACATTTCTTTCCCACTGACTACCATCTCTCTCTATCCCTTGCTTGTACTCTGGATTAAACCTCTCTATTCCCCTCCATGCAGCATCTCTCCCTTCTTCCCCACCATTATCATGTAAAATATTTCTTTCTCTTTCCCCATTCACCATCTCTCCCTGTCCACCTATGTCCAAAATTTCTCCCTCTCTCTTCTCACGTATCTCTCCCCTCCACCATATGCATGATTTCTCCGTCCCACCCCTTTCTACCTCTATGTTGAACTCCCTTCCTTTCCTCCACCCCATGTCCAACAATTCTTCCTCTCTTCCCCCATATGCAGCAGCTTTCCATCCCTCCTATCCCCCTATGAAGCAGCTTTCTGTCCTTCCCTCCTATCTCCTATGCGGCAACTTTCCATCCCTCCCATCCCCCTGTGCAGCCTTTCCAGACCGACCCCTTCCCCTCCCGAAATCTGACATAGCATCAGGTGTCCTAATGCAGCAGCAGCAGCAGTGGTGGATGGCTAGCAGTCGCAGGCTCTGAACAGGCTGTTCGTGATCTGCCCCACCACCGGGGGTGGGGGTGGGGAGGGCTGCTCACTGAATTGGTGAGTCTGATTTTGAGGTGAAATTAATCAATTTGAATCAGTGAATCTATTTGAATCAGTGAATCGGGCAGAACTAATCAGCAGTAGAGTACTTCTCCCATTATTCACCCCTCCTTCTCCCCCTTCCCCACTCGCACCCTCCGCTCAAAGTCAGAGATACGCCTATGCACCCCCCCCCCGGAAGATCCCTGCTCACAGAAACTGCCCACAAACGATCCTACAGCCACTTCATTCCACACCTCTGGAACCAACTCCCCCCCCAATTTAGACAACAGAACTCATTATTAACATTCCGTAAATCGGTAAAGACCCTCCTCTTCAACTAAAGATCTCCTCTGTCTTCCCCCCCCTTAGGCCCCACCCTCCACTCTCTTATCACCTTCCCGAAATTCCAGTATGACCCTCTCTTACTCTATCCACTAACAAATTGTACCTAAACGCTTATAACTTTCCTTAAACTAAACTACTGTATTTCCCCCTTCTCTCTTTCTGCTTACTCTCCCTGTATTTAATTCTCTCCAAAAACTATAAATCCAATCACTAAACCTGTTGTACTACTTATATGTCTAGTTACTCCCCACTGTGTATGTTCATTTGTAAACCGTTCTGAGCTATTGAGAGGACGGGATAAAAATCTAAATAAATAAATAATAAATAATAATAATAATAATAATAATAACTTTATTTTTCTATACTGCCATAGTCAAAGTGACTTCTAGGCAGTTCACATAGAAAGAAGGCTGGACAATCAGCGAATTACAAAATGCAAGAAGAAGGATGTTACATAATAAATTGGAGAAATATGGGGAAAGAATACATGAGAGAAGAAAGATGTTACATAATACATTGGGATTATAAGGGGAAAGAATACCTGAGAGAGGTCATCTGATTAGAACATAAGAACATAAGCAATGCCTCCGCTGGGTCAGACCTGAGGTCCATCATGCCCAGCAGTCCGCTCACGCGGCAGCCCAACAGGTCCAGGACCTGTGCAGTAATCCTCTATTTATACCCCTCTATCCCCTTTTCCAGCAGGAAATTGTCCAATCCTTTCTTAAACCCCTATACTGTACTCTGCCCTATTACGCCCTCTGGAAGCGCATTCCAGGTGTCCACCACTCGTTGGGTAAAGAAGAACTTCCTAGCATTCGTTTTGAATCTGTCCCCTTTCAACTTTTCCGAGTGCCCTCTTGTTCTTTTATTTTTAGAAAGTTTTAAGAATCTGTCCCTCTCTACTCTCTCTATGCCCTTCATGATCTTATAACTCTCTATCATATCCCCTCTAAGTCTCCTCTTCTCCAGGGAAAAGAGACCCAGTTTCTCCAATCTCTCAGCGTAGGAGAGGTTTTCCATCCTTTTTATCAAACGTGTCGCTCTCCTCTGAACCCTCTCGAGTAACGTCATATCCTTCTTAAGGTACGGAGACCAATATTGGACGCAGTATTCCAGATGCGGGCGCACCATCGCCCGATACAATGCAGGATAACTTCTTTCGCCTTTGTTGTAATACCCTTCTTGATTATGCCTAGCATTCTATTTGCTTTCTTAGCGGCTGCTGCGCACTGTGCCGTCGGCTTCATTGTCATGTCCACCATTACGCCCAAGTCCCTTTCTTGGTTACTCTCATTCAATAATATCCCTCCCATCGTATAGTTGTACCTCGGGTTTCTGTTTCCCACATGCAATACTTTACATTTCTCAACGTTGAACTTCATCTGCCATCTCGCCGCCCATTCCCCCAGTTTGTTCAAGTCCCTTTGCAATTCTTCGCATTCCTCTTTAGTCCCAGCTCCACGAAATAGTTTTGTATCGTCCGCAAATTTTATTATCTCACACTTCGTGCCTGTTTCTAGATCATTTATGAATATATTAAATAGCAGCGGCCCGAGCACTGAGCCCTGCGGAACACCACTCGTGACCCTCATCCAGTCCGAGTAGTGGCCCTTTATCCCTACCCTCTGTTTCCTACCCGCCAACCAGTTTCTGATCCATCTATGTACGTCTCCGTCCACTCCATGGTTCTTCAGTTTCTGGAGTAGACGCTCGTGAGGCCTTAGGCAAGCAATTTGTCAAATAGAGCGGCTTTAATTGATTTTCGGAATGTGTTGTAGGTCTGTCTGGCTTTATTTATGTGGTTTCCCAGCCAGGATTGCTGTCTGTTTGCTTGGAACATGAAAGTTCTGTCTAGGAAGGATTTGTATTTTTAGCCCTGAAAAAGTCACAGTCTCTTTTCAAACATTTCATATAGTAGTCTTTTATGCTATTCTCCTTTGAAACTCTCTCTCTCCTCCCCTTTCACTCTCCAACCATTGAAATAGTGGGACTATCCCCAAGAAGATTTCATTCCAGCACCTCTTCAGTTTTATCTCTCCTATGCTGTCAAGAGAACATCCATGGTCTCTCCTTTTTGGAGAGCAGACTCTGACTGCTGGGCTGTTTCTAACTTCTAGACTGGAACAGGTTCCCATTCCATCCCTATTGGCTCAAGAGAGAGTAGTTTTAGCCAGCTCTTTAACTCACTTCCAGCAGGAATTTTAAAGGGAGGAGCAGACATGACTGTGGTATCTGTTGTTCCTACCTCACTAGGGAGTTGTTTAGGTCAAGGACAACTCTCCCCTCCTCTTTCAGAGAAGTCAGGCCCTCCTTTCCTTGTACCTGGTTCAGGAGAAGCAATTAGGGAAGCTAAATTTTTAAGTTGTCCAAGTTCCTGAGCAGTATGGGGGAGGGAAATCTACCTCAGGCTGCCTAGCAGTCAGTCTTAAATAGGGTTACCAGATGTCCGGGAAAACCTGGACATGGCCTCATTTTAGAGGACTATCCAGGCTTCCAGATGGGCTTTTCAAAACCTGGCATTTGTCCAGGTTGTGGAAAGCCCCGATGAACTCCGGCTACATATGGAGGGCCTCTGAGCATACGTGAATGATGTCACACATATTCGCGCATGCTCCAGGCCCTCCAGACGCGACCGGAGTTCATTGCAGAAGAGAGGAGGCTTGCTGGAGGTGAAACTGGGCGGGGCTGGAGGTGGTACTGGGCGGGGCTGGAGGTAGAACTGGGCGGGAATGGGGCAGAACAGGGCAGGGCTGGAGGCAGAATGGGGCGAGGTTATGTGTCCGGGGTTTTCCTTTGTAAAATATGGTAACCCTAGTCTTAAAAGGACAGATTTAGAGAATCTCTGTTGCCTACTTTTTTCCCTGTCACAAGGCCAGATTCTATAAATGATGTAGGTACTGTTTAGCATGGTTGTCAATCAAAAAAGAGGCGTCATTTATAAAATCATGCCTAATAGTGCCTAAGAAGACTTAGGTGTCCCCAGGTGTCTGAGGACAGCATTTCATTCACCTACTTTGGCAGCATCTATGTTGGGTGCCTAACCATGCCAATTCTCAGCCCATAACCATGCCTACTTTTTAATATAAGCATCCTTAGGAATGGGAGGGCGTCTCCACTTAGGCTTTGCTAGGCGTCCTAAGAGTATGGCGCTGAACTATTAAACTGTTTAATTAATGGTTTTTTTTATTGGCTGAAAAAGATATTAATTGCTACTCTGATTAAGCCAATTAAAAAATAAAAATTAGCTGCAGATCCCAAACTTAGGCATCGCTAGGCGGCTGAAATTAGGGCAGCGTCTAATGTAGCGCCATGTATAGAATATGGCCGAATGTGCATATGAGAAAGCTCTAAGCGCCATCAAAAGATTTGAAGCTTACACATTTAAGCCCATACTAATTAGATACACCAGTGAAAATTCTGTTTTCATCATGTGCGTTTTCTGTGTTGTAGCAAAATTTAGCATGGTTTTTACAATTCTCTGAACCCAAGTGTTTCTTGGTTTCTCTAGCTTTGACATACCACTGTAGTACACACACATCTAAATATGAACCCTGACCTTTGATCTGTCCTATGGCTGTATATACATATGCCACAGGCAGAGTAGATCCTACACCTGCCCTAAGCCGACCTTTGACAATGCCTAGCCTATGGCAATTATATGCACTATCCAAGAGGGCAAGATTAACATTATCAAATTTGCAGTACTTGAGGAACATTTCAGCCAACCTTTTGAGGGCCTCAATACAGGATGTTGGGACCGCACATTGGAGACCACTGGAAGAGGGTTTCACAGTGCAGTTTTGGAGATCTTAAAAATGGAGCACACAGTTACAAAATTGACTCTTATGCATAAAACCTTAATGACACTCAGTAAAGAGGCTCCATTGAGAATAGCGGATTTGCATTTAATGTGCATTAACTTGCATGAATGTTTGTTAATACATTTATTGATGCTATTAGATTGTAAGTTCTCTGGGGTTGGAAAATACCCACTATATCTGAAATGTAACACTTCTTGAGTTTGGGTTTAGAAAACTGAATAATGAAATGGAAAATGCTCTTTCCCATCCCTAATTGTGTACATGCTCTGCTAAAAAAATTCCTAGTTTATTTTCATAATTTAATCCAAGTTTTCTCTTTTAATTTTTCTTCTTTTTCTATCTAACTATGTGGCACTGCATAAAAAAATTATATTTTAAGAAATAGAAAACTTTCCCTTAAAACTGAAAATAGAAATAAGAACAGTTTGCAAATTTTGCAGCTGAATCACTGGGCTAAACTATGTTTTAAGTGAAAGGCGGAAATCCATCAAATATGTACAGATTAACTCATCACCTAGTTAAATGGGCTGTCAGTTTGGGATGGCTGGGTTTGGCAGGGTGAATTCAAATGCATGTAAATTTCCCTGGTGACTGACGAGTGAATATGGTTGAAGCTGTCAAATGATGATATGTGAAAATACATTCATTTATAATATATTTTAAAGAGGTAACCCATATTTTGATAACATTTTCACAGACAGATGATTTGTTTGAGATCTGAAACTGACCTCTTAATTTATTAGGCCAGGTACCTTTTAATAATAATTCAATGCCTTGTGTTTTAAAGACGATCCAAAATAATTAACAATTACAGCATAAACTGGCTTGAGTCCCAAGTGCCACCATTGTACAGAGTCAGTGTTCCGATAGTCTCGCTTGTCAGTTTCACTTGATCCTACCAAAAATGATTAGGAACTTCCAAAAAACCAATTACACAGTTCATTGTGTTAGAAACTGGTGCAGTTCGTTTTAGCCTCATAAGCTCTCAGCTCTCCAAATACTTGTAGCTTGACCCTGTATTTGTAACTTGTAGCATTACTTTGGAAGGCATGTTCTTGGCTTATCAATTTATTTTTCTCAGTTAAGGCAAGCAGCAGCACTAAACCGCTACTCTACAATTGTTTTGCACAGGTTTGTTATCAATCTTTCTTTATTGTGTTCCTTTACACGCAGACCTCATTAAGAACATAAGAACCAATAACCAATAAGAGAACATAAGAACAGTCTTACCGGGTCAAATCAATGGTCCATCAAGCCCAGTAGCACGTCCTCAGGTGGCCAATCCAGGTTACTAGTACCTGGCAAAACCCAAAGAGTAGCAGCATTCAATGCTACCGATCCAGGGTAAGCAGTGGCTTCCCCCATGTCTTTCTCAATAACAGACTATGGACTTTTTCTCCAGGAATTTGTCCAAAACTTTGTTAAAATCAGCTACATTACCTGCTCTTACCACAATCTCTGGCAATGCGTTCCAGAGCTTAACTATTCTCAGAATGAAAAAATATTTCCTACTATTGGTTTTAAAAGTATTTCCCTATAACTTCATCGAGTGCCCCCTAGTTTTGATGGAGTGAAAAAGCGATCCATTTGTACCCGTTCTACTCACTCCATCCAAGATTTTGTAGACTTCAACCATATCTCCTCTCAGCTGTCTCTTTTCCAAGCTGAAGAGCCCTAACCTTTTTAATCTTTCCTTATATGAGAGGAGTTCCATCCCCTTTATCATCTTAGTCGCTCTTCTTTGAGCCTTTTCTAGTACCACTATATTTTTCTTGAGATAAGGAGACTAGAATTGAACACAATACTCCAGGTGAGGTCGCACCATGGAGTGATACAGAGACATTATAATATTCTTAGTCTTATTAACCATCCCTTTTTTAATAATTCCTAGCATCTTGTTTGTTTTTTTTGGCCGCCGCAGCAAATTGGGCAGAAGGTTTCGTCGTATTGTTTACAATGACATCCAAATCTTTTTCTTGGGTACTAACCCCAAGGTGGACCCTAGCATCTGGTAACTATGATTTGGGTTAGTCTTCTTATTGTGCATCACTTTGCATTTGTCCACATTAAATTTCATTTGCCACTTGGATGCCCAATCTTCCAATTTCCTAAGGTCTGCCTGTAATTGTTCACAATTTGCATGCATTTTAACAACTTTGAGCAGTTTAGTGTCATCTGAAAATTTAATCATCTCACTCGTCGTTCCAATTTCCAGATTATTTATAAATAAGTTAAATAGCACTGGTCCCAGTACAGATCCCTGTGGCACTCTACGATTTACTCTTCTCCATTGAGAAAAATGACCATTCAACCCTACTGTTTGTTTGCTATCTAATTCCTAATCCACATCTGAACTGTGCCACCTATCCCATGACTTTAATTTTCTAAGGAGCCTTTCATGAGGAACTTTGTCAAAAGCTTTCTGAAAATCTAGATACACTATATCAACCAGCTTACCTTTATCTACATGTTTATTCATACCTTCAAAGAAGTCAAGCAAATTGGTGAGGCAAGATCTCCCTCAGCTGAATCCATGCTGACTCGGTCTCATCAAATGATATTTGTCTACATGTTCCACAATTTTATGTTTTATAATTGTTTCCACCATTTTTTCCGGCACTGATGTCAGGCTTTCGGGTCCGTAATTTCACGGATCTCCCCTGGAACTCTTTTCAAAAATCGGCATAACATTGGCCATCCTCCAATCTTCAGGTACTACAGATGATTTTAGCGACAGATTACAGATCACTAACAGCAGGTCAGCAATGTTTGAGTTATTTTAGTACCCTAGGATGTATACCATCTGGTCCAGGTGATTAATCACTTTTTAACTTGTTGATTTAGCTTAGTACATCTTCCAGATTCACTGAGATTTCTTTCAGTTCTTCCGCATCATCACCCATGAAAACCATTTCCGGTTCAGGTAGATTTCTTACATCTTCTCCCATAAAGACCAAAGCAAATAATTCATTCAGTCTCTTTGCTATGGCTTTATCCTCCCTGAGTGCTCCTTTTGATCATCCAACAGTCCCACAGATTCCCTCACAGGTTTTCTACTTCTGACGTACCTAAAAAAATTGTTAGGAATTTTTGCCTCTTTGGCAAGTTTATCTTCATATTCTTTCTTAGCTTTCTTTATCAATGCTTTGCCAGTGCTTTTGTCTCTTCTTATTTTCTTCATTCGGATCCTTTTTCCATTCTTTAAAGCAGGGCTGCCTAATTCCGGTCCTTGAGATCTACTGGCAGACTAGGTTTTCAAAATATCCACAATGAATATGCATGAGAGAGATTTGCCTGCACTGCCTTCTTGATTTGCAAATCTCTCTCATGCATGTTCATTGTGGATATCCTGAAAACCTGGCCTGCCAGTAGATCTTGAGGACTGGAATTAGGCAGCCCTGCTTTAAAGGATGGGGTTATCTTTTGCTCTAATAGCCTCTTTCACTTCACCTTTTAACCATGCTGGCTCTCATTGCCTCTCCATCTACCTTTTGTTAATACGTGAAATACATCTGGTCTGGGCTTCCACGATGATATTTTTAAATAACATCCACACCTAGTTTACAGTCCTAACCTTTGTAACTGATTCTTTTAGCTTATTTTTATCCATTTTCCTCATTTTATCATAGTTGTCCTTCTGATAATTAAATGCCTCTAAAGTAGATTTCTTTAGCTATGTCACTCCAGGTATCAGCTCAAATTTGATCATGTTACAATCACTGTTACCCAGCGGCCCCAATATCAATAACTCCTGTACTATGCCTTGCATTCCACTAAGGACCAAATTTAAGATAGCTCCCCCCCCCTTGTCAGCTCTTGTCCAGTTGCTCAATGAAGCAGTCATTTATGACGTCTAGGAATTTTACCTTCCTAGCACACCCTGACGTAACATTTAACCAGTCAATGTTGGGGTAATTGAAATGACACAGTTTCAGAAGCAGCCTCTTTTTCAAAGCTTGAGAAGTCTGCCCACATATAAAAAAGGACAGGGGCTTTGGATCACAAAAATGACCCCCTACGATTGACAGGTAGTATGATTCTTTATGTTGAGTTCCAGGATAAATGAACTCACATATTTCCATCATGTGTATACGTAGAATGGAGGAACCTTTGGTCTCACATTGTTTGTCGGTTCATCATGAATTCTCTGAGCTGCAATGTGCTGTGTTGGAGTTATGCAAGCGTTCAGTCAGGAAGGGGGATTGGTCTTGCTTCCGTAAGCTTACAGGAATGGGGCAGTTACAGGGACAGTGCCAAAACTCATGGGGACAGGACAGGGAAAAATTTGTCCCTGTGTCATTCTCTATTGCAGCGCTATACTTGCATGGGGGTCATACTGTTATGTGTGTTCCACATAGGCATTTATACTAGTTATAGGGATAGCATGCTTGCTCCTAAAATGTACATGCCCTATGATATGAAAAAACTGGAAACTCCCTGGACTAAGGGCCTGATTCTGTATAGGTCATCAGTATCGGTGGCCGCCTAAGAAGCAGCCACCAATCGTGTGTCAATCATGCAGCGGCATCCTATTCAGAATCAGGACTACACTCCCGGGCAGACACCTTAAATGTAGGCCAGCATTTTGCAGGCACTTCTGGAAAAACCACGCCCATGCCCCACCTTGGGTGTGCTTAAGCGTGCCGTCACATCTCCATAGATGCACCACAGATGCCTTCCTCACAGGCGTCCTTCCTCAGCAGCATTTTTTCTAAAAACGTGTGTCCTGATTGGCTGCCGGATGGTGGTAGGACGTCTGCCGTCACCTATAATAGGGACTCACGGTTCGAGAATCAGCCCCTAAGTGTATAGCCCTTGATGGAGATTATCCCCCCTCTTTTACTAAGGTGCGTTAACTGATTAGCGCGCGCTAATCAAATTAGCGGGCGCTAAACGCTAACGCATCCATAGACTAACATGCATGCATTAGTTTTTAGCACACGCTAATCGGTTAGCTTTTTTACCAAACTTTTCAAACCACCCTTATATAGAATCTGGCGGACACTGTCAAATAAGTTTGAAAATGTTTTTATAAAATTAGGGTCTTTGGATAAATGGATAAATTAACTGTATATCGTTATGTAGCCACTGAACAGCTGAATGTCAATCTCCATATTTTTGCCCTCTTACAGATATTCAACTTATTCTGGAATTTCTATTGCTGACATTCACTGCCATATTTTTCTATTATGGTGCCTGTCAATTTATTTCACTAGATTTTTGTTCTTCTTTTGTCAAGTCCAAGGAGCTTAACTTGGTACTGACAGGATGATTTCATCAAAATTGACTTTATTCCATCTCAGTAGTTACTGATTACCTTAACACTTTTAGGAGCTTCAGAACAATATATACAGTCACAGTACAGTCACTTCAACTTATTACTGGTTCTAGAAACTTTTTAAAAATGATTATTACTTATAAAGTTTTAAACATTATCCCTCTAATTTTATATATAGAGCTCAAAATTGCACGCACAAATTTGGATGCATGCCTAAATTGAGCATGCAGTTTAATTACTTACACCCCCCCCCTTTTTACAAAACCGCAAAAGCATTTTTTAGCGCAGGCTGGCGCGCTGAATGCTCTTCGCTGCTCCCGACGCTCATAGAGTTCCTATAAGCGTTGGGAGCAGTGCGGATCATTCAGCACCGGCCTGCACTAAAAACCGCTTTTGTGGTTTTGTAAAAGGGGGAGTTAATGAGACAATTAGGGCCTGATTCTATAAATGACACCCTAATCACAAATGCCTAGTGATGCCTAACTAAAATCTGCACACAAATAAACTGTTGTTTTTAAAAAAAAAAAATTGGTTAAATGATGTGGTAATTGACCACACCATTAAAAACCGATTAAAAAACAATTTTTTTTGTGTGTTCAATCTTTTTTTCATTTATTTATCAATAAGTACAAAAAACATGGAAATTACTAATTAAGGTTGTGCATGAATATCCACGTTATGCCTAGCAATATCAAAGTTGGGGCGCCCTTCAGTG
This sequence comes from Geotrypetes seraphini, assembly GCF_902459505.1. NCBI lineage: Eukaryota > Metazoa > Chordata > Amphibia > Gymnophiona > Dermophiidae > Geotrypetes > Geotrypetes seraphini. The sequence continues at coordinate 274,005,347 of NC_047087.1, read as the reverse complement.
TCTAATGCTTACCTGAAAAGTAGGTGTGGATAAGGTAGAAAATAGGCATGGCAAACATAGGCACCTACCCAAACAATGCCTAGTGACGCCTAAGATGTGTAGTCACCTCTAGGAGTGATTCTATAAAGGACACCTAGTGGTTCACTGACAACTGTACAAACCGGCGGTTAGGAGTGGTTTATAGAATCAGGCCCTTAGGGTCTGATTCTCCAAATGGACATCCCAATTGTATGTACCACCATCTCACAGCCAACTAGGATGCACGTTTTATAAAAAATGCAGGTGGGGAAGGCCACCTACATTGTAGGCGTTTGTTGCATGACTACAGAGACGTGTAGAGATGCTTACAGACACCTAAGGCATGGCATGGGCATGGTCTCCACTAGAAGTGGCCTTGGGCTTCCATAAGTATCCTTACGCGTCTCTGTAGGCACGAGACAGATGCCTTAAATATAGGCCTGTAAAATGCAGGCCTACATTTAAGTAGATACAGTTCTCTATAGGACTTACAGTTAGTAAAAGTAGATACAGTTCTCTATAGGACGCTGATGCAAGATTGACATGCAATCGGCGGCCGCTTCTTAGGCGGCTGCCGAGATCCACGTCCTTTAGAGAATCATGCTTTTAGTGCCAAGAATTGGGCACAATCAATTATTGGTGCTAATTGGCAACAGTTAGAATTTACGCGCACTATTCTTTGATAATGTACCCGTAAATTCTTATTCAAGGATTTAAAAAGGGGATGTGACTTTTACCACACCTTGATGAATTCCCCTCTTAGTGCTCATATTTTGGGGCCATGATTTTTAGGCGCCGTTTATAGAATCTGGTCCTATAATTGTGAGGGCAATTCCAAATCAATTTAACTGGTCAGAAATGGCTCCTGGCCATCAAAGGCATGCAAAGCAAAAAAATATACGACGGACTACTAGCCACCAGAGCAGCGAAAATAGACCGCCACCTCTCAAATCTGCTGACCACGACATTCAACTACAAAACATTCAGGAAAGAACTGAAAACCATACTATTCAAGAAATTTGTCAAATGATCTAACCAAACCGTATCGACCCTTTCCAGATCCCGATGCATACTATAGCTATCAGCCCTGTAATCTCCCTGGGAATGCCAGGCTAATTTCTTGTTGTAAATCGCCTAGAATTGCAAGGCATTGGCGGGATAGAAGACACCAATGTAACGTAACTGCTGAAAATGTCACGTTAGTGCCTAACATAAAACCGGCCTGGGGGAGTTGCAGGGGCAAAGGCAGCACTTAACTGGCCACAGTCACCACATAAATAGGACTGCATAAAAGTCTGTCCTATTTTTGCTTGGTATGCCATAGCTGGTTAAGTGCTGAACATTGGCACTTACCTGGTTATGGCCTAGCTGGCTCTCTAAGCCCAGAAATTCAATGTCCGAGCCTGGACATAGCTGGGCATTGAATTTCTGGGCATAACACTGGTGGCAGTCGGCAAAATGCTGAGCGCCACTGGTTAAATGTTAACCCCATGGTGTTTTGAACTAGGCAATTCTGACTACTTTATTTCAAAATTTTGAAATGTGACGTTATGATTTAAAAAAAAAAGTAGGTTCTGGATAACAACTAAGCAGCAAAAATAATTCATTAAATATGCATAATATCAAATTGAAACTTAAGTGTCAAGTTTTTATAGCAATCTATCCAAAGCTTGGCAATCAAGATAGCTATTTTTAAAAATTTAATGAGACACAATAAGAACTGAATATACAATAAGCTTAAGCATCTTAGAATTAAGTGAAAACATAACAGGTCCATTATATGTTCTTACAAAGAAAGTCCCATTTGCAGAATACATCATAATCTATTTTTAATTAAATCAGTACATACTGTTTATCACCTATAATATGTGCATTAATGTTTCATGTTCTATTTCAAGTTACCTAAATGAAAGAGTGTTTGCAGAAAAAAAAAAGCAACTTCATATAACCCGTTTGCCTTTCCGACTGCAGTAAATCTTCTTTTTTAATATTTTTACCAAAAAGTCTTTCATATATCTTGTACTGACTATAGTTCTTCTTTAAGTGAAAAGATTATGAACTGCCGCTACTGCCACAGTTTAAGATGACAGGGACTTTCTCAAGGTTAAACTGATGAAATTGTAAAATGTCAGACTTTTTTCCCCTTGGATATATTACACTTTTTCAAGCCTTCATTTTTTACAAATATTTTCCACTATCATATGATTAGCCTCATCGTTTATTCAGTTCTTGAATTTATTTCATATTCTCGAAATGACAATGAGAGCGCCACTTTGCCAAATTTGAGGCTGGAGTGGAGGCTGCAGTGAAGAGCTATTTGAAAGATCAGTCAGATAAAAAAAATTGGGATTCAAAGCTTAACTAGAGACTGCTCAGGAGGCTAAATAGTAGCAATTTGGGTGGTAATTAGCTTAAAATGAAATATCAAGAGTCCAGGCCAGCTTCAGGCTGTGGATTGCATTGTTACAACATACATGATCGTCAATATCTTTTTTTCACTTTGCAGAATCTCTCATGCGATGCTAGCCCCATATAGAAAGTGGCAGAGAAACTTCAGTGAGTATGAATGGTGCTTGATATCGGTGCAAATTAAGGCCTAAGAATAAACACCTTCCGAAACATCAGTCACAAACTTGTCTCATTTGCCTTCTCTCACCAACACTTTATTTATCACAGCTCCATAGAAATCACCGGGAAAGATCGCTACAATTGCATACACTTTAAAAAAATGAGCTGTCATTAGTGGCTTAGGGAGAATAAAATATGACGCATTGCAGCCTTTACAAGCAAATAGGTAGGCAAATGCTCTTTCTACTATCACTGTAAATGAAGATGTGCCCTGGTGATAAAAGGGGGCAGCATGCTGTTCTGAAATGGCTGAGCACAGCTTTCTAGAAAACACCACACCTTTTCAATATAAGAATAGCCCGACAGTGATGATACACTAAAACCAGTTCAAATTAACTTAAAAAGTAGGATCAGTGTGAAAATGTATCTTATCTGTCCTACATATGATACCATTGGACGTCTTTAATAGAAAATCTCTTGATAAAAAGAGGATCACAAACCACTTTTGCAGCAGAGGAACAACTCAGCCTCTCCATAACATTTGAAATAGTCAGTGAATATGTCACAACAGTAGTGACAAAACAGAGTCAATACTCAGCCAGCAACGGTGAACATTTTGTTGACTGCAACCTGTGTAATTCCTGGATATTCAATGCCAGGCCATGTCCGGGCTTCAGCATTGAATATCTTTTTTTTTTTTTTTTTAACAGAGCTAGCTAAAGAATAGCCGTTAAGCTCTACATTCGGCACTTAACTGGCCATGGGTTGCCATATAAAGATAGGACTCTATTATGCAGTCCCACTTATGTGGTTACCCTGGCCGGTGAATTGTTTAACATTAGCACTTAACTGGCCAAGTGCTTACTCCGCCTTTGGAACCACTCTTCCCTGTAAGCTGAGTGGGAGTCTTCCAACTGCATTGCTGCCATGGGGGGAGGGGAGGATTGATGCTTCAGTATTGTGTCTAGGATTCAGGGGTGATGCTTCAGTATTGTGTTTTATATAACTAGGGACAGGCAGGTGCCCTGGAGTCCTGCCTGTGCCAGGAGTTTGCTTGTCCCTTATTCTTGAAAATGTGATAATGAAACAGCACCCCTCACTGGCAGGTCTGGGCTAAGCCAGTGTCTCGTAAACTTTCTGGCCGGTGGCACACTAAACCTAGTACCCTGTCCGGAAGGCACACAGAAGTACGTGGTCATTGATGCGCTGATGTCACACACATGCGTGACGTCATCGCGTTGACATCCATGCATATGCAGAGGCCCATCTGGCTGCGACCCACTTCAATGGAGGGATCCGGGAAAAGGGAAGGTGCGGGGAGAGGAGGAGAGACGCCGGCGAGGAGGAGAGCCAGCCGGAGTGGATGACTCTTCTCCTCGCCAGTGTGTCACAGAACACCTAAAATCTCAGGAGGCATACTGATGTGCGATACACTGTGCTAAGCTTAGAGGGAGCAGTGCTTGGAATACTATCTTCCCTCTGTATCCATATACCCTCCCATGTCTGGCATTGCCGGGGTACTAGGTTTAGTGTGCCACCGGCCAGAAAGTTTACCAATTACCACCCCCATGTAGCGTTTCCCTTTGTGTCCCTGTCCCTATTTTTCCATTTGTGCCATCTCCTCTCCTTTCATATATCTCCCTGTGTCCAGCTTCTCCCCTCTTATTCCCTTACACCAATGTATCTCTCACTCTCACTCTTTCCTCCTTCCCTTAGCTGTGTTCAGTATTTCATTTCCACTTCCTTCATCACCTTGTTTCGCAGAACTGGAAGTTACGTCAAGGAATGAATCAGCAGAAGGAAGGCCTCAGAGCAGGCCTCTGATTCTTCTTCTCGTGGCATTGCCGAGGATCCTTGAGGTACAATAAATGCGGGGTGAGGGAGGAGTTGGGGAGTAAGGCATAGAGATACCATTGCCGACAAACACACAATTTTTTTTTTCTTTTTACTTTGGGAGCAAGGCTTTTTATATTTCGCGTTATAGCAGTATCTCTTAGGGAGAAGAGAAGATAGTGGATGTTGCAGATGGGCTGATTGGATGGGCCATTTGGCCTTTATCTGCCGCCATATTTCTATGTTTGTATCATATCTCCTTTGAGCCATTTCTTCTTCTAGCTGAAAAGCCTAAATCTGTTTAGACTTCATTTATTATTTTGATTGCCATTCTCTGTACCTTTTTCTAGTTCTGCTATATCTTTATATCTTTTTTTGAAAAGTGATGACTGTAGGTCACACAATGAACATGCTGCTGACTTTCAGTGGTTCAAGAGAAATGATACAGAACTTGACTTCTCAGCAACTGTAAAAGGTGTTCGGTCAAAAACCTGGAAGAACCATGGCCTTGACTGTACTGCTCTTCAGAGGCAGAGATGGACTGAAAAGGACGTAAATAGTCAATGTGCTGGGGACAGCTTTACTGGACAGTCTTTACCATTGAATTTCACTGAAACCTCCTCAGGTTTTGTACTGAAAAGCAGGACTCATGGCCATGCATTGCTGAGCACATTGAATTAGATTGGCACTTCTCTAAGAATCTCCTTCAGTTAACTCTCACATAACATAACAAATTCACTTATATACCGCAGTGACCTCTCAGTTCAACGGGGTTAACAACAATCAAGAAACTGTACAAGCATAGTGTATTATAATTACATTCAGAAGCATATTTCTAAAGGAAAGATAGGCGTGTGGTTTGTTGTCAGGACAGAAAAGGGTTTATCCCATTATTCAGTTTGAAAAGATAAAATTCTATGGAAAAATCTTTTTTATATGCAACATTTTACAGTGGGAAATGTAAATAATCTAAAATGCTGAGAAAAACATTTTCTGTCAGTAAATTTAAAGTGATTAATAATATAATCAGGTATAAGGCCAAACAATGTCTTGTAATAGGTACAACCTAACTTGAATAATATTCTTACATCAACTAGAAGCCAATGTAGCTTCCGATACAGTTTAGTTACATGATCAAATTTTTTCAAGTTGAAAATCAACCAAACAACCATGTTCTGAATGATCTGCAACCTTTTGATATTATTTTTACTGGAGGCTAGATAAGTGATGTTACAATAATCTAAGGAACTCAAAATCAATGATTGTATCAGTAGTATAAATGAGGAAGGATCAAAATATGCCATAATTGATCGCAATTTCCATAGCATAAAATACGTTTTCCTAACTAGTGCATTAATTTGAGCATCGAGTGATAGATTTCTGTCTAAATAAACCCCTAAAATTTTTATAACTGGCATAATAGAATATGTAATGCTGTTCAAATTTATAGTGTTCTCTGTGATCTTATTGGAAGTTGAGGCCAAGTTTTGTCTGGGTTGAGTTTGAATTTAAAGTCCTTCATCCAGGAGTCCACTGTCTGGATTATAGAAGAGATAAATTGTACTGTGTCTGCTAATAAAGATAGGATCAGGACTACAATTTTTATACCGCCCGCATACTTCTGTAATCTTAGTGTTATCAGTCAGACTCTGTAGTTCTTGAGCAACTTTCCTTAATAAATTGAAATAAAGAATAAACTCTTGCAATTTGAAGATTTCAAGGGTGTCCAACTGTTACAGAATCTTCTTACTCTACCAGCACATCCTATTCAAAAGGAAGCTGGGAATGTGTCCACACACCTTGTGGGAAATAACACTGAGCTCCAAACTTAGTTATTGAACCTAAACTGGATTAGGCTAGCTAAAATAAAGGGTGAAAACCTGGTGAAAGGATGATGCTAGACCAAGTTTTCCTGCAGGCATGTGGTCTTACAAAATGGATACTGTTCTCTCCCAGAAGCTAAAGAAGGGCGGACTTAAGCTCTTTGGAGTAGCCTGGCTCTCTGGGAAAAGCAAAGCTTTCTGGGGATTTGAGTCCACAGAGCACACTTTGCTTACACATCTTAGAATAAACACATATGTACTTGATTATACAAAAACTAAGAAAAATGCCCATATAAAATGAGGGCAGAACAGTCAATACAACCATGGGAACAACTAACACTTGCAAACAGATAAAAAGACACATTGCCACACTTTTAAATGCTATGAGCATATGCATAGCATTACTGAAGACTTCACTCCCCCCTCCATATTTGCAGGTTTGACACTTGCAACTTCAATTATTCGCGATTTTATCCCCTTACTGGACCTTACTACAACTTACTTTTAAAAGCATCCATAACTTACTTAGGGATGACTCTGACCCACCCCCCGCCTCTCTCCTGCCTCCTAGACCTCTCCACAACTTATTTAGGGCTAACTATGACCAACCCCCACTTCCCGGACTCCTCCACAACTTATATTTTAAAGCCTGGTGGTATAGCTTACCCATTTATGGAATAGCACCTAAGTGTTTCCAGGTGGATCTGCAAAAGGGGAATAGCAATGGGAGTGGCATAGGTAGGTCAAGAGCAGTCCCTTAAAATGCTTGCAGTGTTATAGAATAGTGCAGATTTGCACCCGACTGGTTTCAGTTGATATAACTCTTTGAAGATCCCAGTACTATGTACTATTCTATAAAGGGTGCCGATCCTGGAACATCCATTATAGAATACCATTCAGTGCCGATTTTTTTCAGTTCTGAATTTTGAGCACCTTTTACTGAATCCACCCTAAGTGCATGCTCTGTTTTGAAAAATGTACCTTAAAAGATGTCTGTTCTGGATATGCTTGACATAAGGAAATGTGAACTAATTCAACAGGTGATTGAAGAGAAGCAGCCAAAAGGTAATGCTCCTGTTCTGAGCTCTGACCTCTGAAACTCCCCGGTTCAAATCCCACCTTTGCTCGTAATAGAGCACATTAACCAGGCGATCCACAAATGTCATCTTGCTGTCAGAGGAAAGGTTTCCTCTCATCACTGCTTAGGATGTCCGAGCCATGGTAAGTTGAAAGGGAAAGGGAAATGTGCACCTTACAAATGGCAAAGTCCACCATGTAGACCCTGTTATAAGAGCTAATAGGAAAAAACTAAGACCTTATTAAAATGAGCAAAGGTGGGATTTGAGCTCGGAACAGGATCATTACCGTGTTAAGCTAGAAATGCTTTCTTGTGCTTATAGCAGTTTTGATTTGCTTATACCGCTTCTTATAGGCAGTTAATTCTGCTAGGAGACAAAACACTGCAGTTGTATATTATTGTTTCTTCACGATTTCAGAAATGTATACTTTACCATGATAAAAACTAACAAAGTATGCCATGTTTAAAAGGAGAAATATAAGATGAGTTGAACTCAAATTCTTAGCATGGAAGGGGGAAAAGTTTATTTTTCTGCTATACAGTAAAGTTGTACAGTAATATTATATTCAACTCCTATAAGAAGTGGAAAGCATCATCAAGGTGCACCTGGAAGGTAGATATGTCACAAGTAAAATACAGGCTGGGATTTGAACCCTCAAAGCCCAGAAGATTGGTAGAGTGCCTTTCCTCACTGAGCTACAGCACCTATTGCTCCAATGTCTCTGGCTCCCTTGTCATAGCATATCTTAGTGAAGTGCTAAGGGAAAGGGAGTTTAGCTATAATGTCATAGTAGGCTGAGACAAAAGAGTGGTAGCTCAATGGTTAAAAGCGCTGCTTTCACTGAGCCCCAAACCCATATTCCCAAGTGTGCTTGAATGCATGTGAGGTGGAGCTCCATTTTTCTCACACGCTAATCTTCATTCTAAGCACTGTACTAATGGATATATGACTGCAAGTAATCTGTTCCGTTTAGGCGTCATACCCGGAAAAGTGGTGTTTTTTTGCCCTTACCGATCAGCGTCATTTGTGCTGCAATTCTTTAATACATATTTGATATTTGTTTTCTACTTGAAAACCTTCCAAATCTTTAGGCATTCCTTTGCTTAAACTTATTTGAGTTCATCCTGATATGATAGCTAATGAGTATAGACAGCTCAGTCAAGTATGATATGAAAGGGTGGTGAGATGGACCTAAGTAGAAGCAGCTGTAGCTCTATGTGTTAGGAGCCAGCCTGTGCTCCTAACATCCAGAGGTTGTGAGTTCTACACTCAGCACATCTTTTAATTGTGGCATACTACTTTGAAGGTGCAGATTGATGAGGTCACAATGAGGTCAGTTTTGTGCAACTGAAGACCTCCATTTTGCAATGAGGGAAGCTGAATGTTAAGGTGTGTATCTGTTTATTCTCTTTTTAAGTGCTGATAATGTGTGCTGATTTTTCTTTGCTTTCAAAAGAGAGCCGATTGCAGTGCTGTTTGTTGAGAAAAAAAGGGGGTTGTAAAAGCCATGTGTAAATTATATTATTGTTTGGGCAGAAATGTGGTTTGTTATCCATGCAATATAATGTGTTCCATTGACATTATATTTATTAGGACAGAGAAAAGATGAAAATTACCTATTCAAACTCACTATTGGAATTATTGATGAAAAAACACAGCGAACGTCTGCCTCGCGTCTAACAAAGAGCCGCAATTACGAAAGTTGAAACGGCATTGAAATCCAAGTTAGACCAGGGTTTCTTACGTCTACATAATACACGATATTTAGACGCAGGTGTTCGCTCAGGTAGCGCCTATCTAGCATCCCCATTTGGCACGCCCACGGAACGCCCACGTCCAGAGCTGGAGACGGGACTATGCTTTCTATAGACGTCAGTCCGTCAACTACCTCTTAGGGACATCTATGTGTCGTTTATTTCCCAATTAACATTAATTAAGACCCTTAACTCCGTAATTATTCACTTACTTCTGACGTCCAAAGCATGCCTAAGATAAACGCAGTAATAGAGAATTTACCCCTCAGAGTCCGGATTGGGTTCTTATATCCAGACTCAGCCAAGCCCCACCCTACAAGAAGATCCCACCCATCCCTCTACCCCCCGCACTTCCCCCCACCCACCCTCCTGTCCCACCCTTAACCCACTGGCAGCACTGGTACCACTGGGTTCCGCAGCCGGTTGAGTACTTGGCTTTTACTCAGAGGGGGTAGGGTATCCAAATAAGACACCATAACGGACAAGAAAAGCTTACTACGATGGCGCGAAAACCGAGAGGACAAGGATTCCAGACCATTAAAAGATGGAATTTATTGTGCCAGTACCAAATGGTGGGTGGGGAGTCCTGAAGCCAATGATTTAGGATACATTTCTTACCTACTATATAGCCCTAAGGAGTTCGACTCGGTTTACAGTTCATTAAAAAATGAAACATAACAAGTAAAAACTGTGGGATAAAAACAGAAATTGGTTAGATTAGATGGATGGAAAAAGTTAGAAAAAAGTATGTTGAATTGCTTAAAATTACTATATGACAGCTAAAATCAAATTAAACATCATCATTAATCACCAGCAGGGCACCCACCCAGAAAACCCTTAGCTAAAAAGAGGATCCCCTCAACCTGAGAAGGAAGGGCATAACCCGCCAGGGTCTGAAGATAACAACAGACTTCCAACCAAAAGGCAGCAATAACTGGCCAAGACCATTTTACTGCATAATATTTTAATGTAAAAATACAGCATAAAATTGCTGTTCTAATGACATCATAACGCTAAAATGCATTAAAGTTATAGACATTGTCGGGATGTCTGCGCACCGCCTAAAAGACAATTCTAGAAAGAACGTCTAACTATAATGACATGCTTAAATTCACTGGACGCCGCTGAGCACAATTCTCTATTGTGCGTCTATGCGTCAGTGTTGTGCTCTTGGACATCTAAATGATACCGAACTTTTAGGCGTCCTTTATAGAATTTGCCCCTAAATGTCTATAGCTGCCCTTTAGGAAAATACTTTTTTATTTTAAGTAAGCCATTCTGATTGTCCATGACCAGATAGATGTATTAGTTTTTACCATTTTGCATCTATAGGAGAAATACCGGATATATATCTGATCTTATAACTGAAGCTTTGCTGGCAACATCAGGAATGGAGATGGCTCTATTTAATGTACAATTACCTGCTGTTGTTATCAGTAACTAGAAAACAGTACAAAAGAAAGATTATGTTTCATAAAATATCCACAAAGAAAATGTGTAATTTAACAGTGCATTGGCTTCCTCTGGTGAGCTTTCTGTTTGCATTTACAAAGATGCATTGTGCAAGCAAATGCAATATATTTCACAGAATATTATGTTAGGAAAAAAAAAATCAATGATAATTCTCAAAGCTATGCAATGTATAAATGCAGTATATTGTTTTCCATGCCTAAGCCCTAAAGATTTACCTTTTGAAATCTATACAGTCTGAAGGAGAATGAAAAACATATAAATTAATAATTGGTTTATTAGAGAGGATAAGCTGAATTCTTCACAATACACCAGACAAATAAATTAGACTTCCTTGGTACCTAGAAATCAACTACTAAATTCAGCAAATAAACCTGTCTAAAGTCCACAAAGCCTCAGAGAAGATCTGCTAGAAAACCTCTACCAATTAGAAGAACATTCCGAATGACTTCAGGAAATAATCCTCTAGTCTCGACAAATTTCCTCTTGCAAGTTTTTAAATTGTATGCCTTGTAAGAGTTCCATTTAAACAACCTGTTATCAGTTAAGGCATTTTACCACTGGACCTGAAAATGATCCACTAGCTCAGTTCTTAGGCACAACAAACGGGTTTGATTTTAAGATACTGAAATGTGGACCAGGAAAGTCACAACCCTAGCTGCATTTGGTGCAGATGTTTATGCAGAAGACGGGACCCCAACCCCACCCATCATCACTTCCTCCCCAGGTTCAGTTGCTCAGTTGATGACAGTAGCAGTTGGTGATGACAGTAGCAGTTGTGAGGCAAAATGAATAGAATCACTTGGGTGAGTAGCCTTTTCCATAGGCCCTAGAACAGAGAGGGAGTAACAGGTGCCTGAGCACTCCCCAAATCTTGCTACATTTCCTCTCTCCCCATGATGCCTTTCTTCTCTTAGCATCTAAGAGATGCTTTCTGGGACTTGCATCTGTGCATGCTTAAGGCTGGTCAGCCAGCTTCTGTCCTCTCCAAAACAGGAAGTTTCTGAGAGGGCGGAACTGACAGGCCTTGAGCATCTGACAGCCCTACACAGGGTTGTCTGTGCGATGTCTCCAACATAGCTTATAGACTTGCCACACAGGAGAGCATGGTATGAGAATAAATATCTTGTGTACACAGAAAGTAAGAAGATAAATGAATGGGGGGGAGGGGGGTTAAAGTCTGAATGATGGACACCACAGGCAGAGGGGGGAGAAGAGAAGGAGAGAGATCTTGAAGAGAGGATGGTGAGCGGAGGGGGAAAGGGAGAGATGCTGAAGACCATGATGGTTTGAGAAGAAAGAAAAGAGAGAGATGCTGGAAACCATGGGGGCGGGATGTGTGTAACACTGGACACCACAGTGGGATTGAATGATGGACACCACAGGCAGAAGCGGGAATGAAAGCATACAGATCCTAGAAAGAGAAAGGGAGGAGAGCAGTGCTGGGAGACTATAGGGAGTAGAGAGGAAATGAAGGAAAAAGATGTTTCAGACTATGGAATGATGTAGAATGCTGGATAATACAGGCAGCGGATGGGATAAAGGAGAGATGCAGAATGAGGAAGGGAAGCAGAGAGTTACTGGAGACCATGGGGGAAGGAAGAGAGATGCTATAGATCAGGGGTAGGGAACTCCGGTCCTCAAGAGCCGTATTCCAGTCGGGTTTTCAGGATTTCCCCAATGAATATGCATGAGATCTATTTGCATACACTGCTTTCAATGCATATTCATTGGGGAAATCCTGAAAACCCAACTGGAATACAGCTCTCGAGGACCGGAGTTCCCTACCCCTGCTATATATCAGTGAGTCCCAACCCTGTCCTGGAGGAACACCAGGCCAATCGGGTTTTCAGGCTAGCCCTAATGAATATGCATGAGAGAGATTTGCATATGATGGAAGTGATAGGCATGCAAATTTGCTTCATGCATATTCATTAGGGCTAGCCTGAAAACCCGATTGGCCTGGTGTTCCTCCAGGACAGGGTTGGGAACCACTGGTATAGATAATAAGGAGTTAAGAGGGATGGAAGGAGAGAGATGCTGGATAAAATGGAGGAAGGGGAGTAGGGAAGGAGAAAAATGATTGACACCATGGGGAGGGGGAATATTGAGAGGTTAGAGAGGGAAGGAGAAGAGAGGAGAGATATATCATTTGCCATAGGAGGGTACTAGAATAGTATAAATTAGAACAGTGATTCCCAACCCTGTCCTGGAGGAACACCAGGCCAATTGGGTTTTCAGGCTAGCCCTAATGAATATGCATGAGAGAGATTTGCATATGATGGAAGTGATAGGCATGCAAATCTGCTTCATGCATATTCATTAGGGCTAGCCTGAAAACCCAATTGGCCTGGTGTTCCTCCAGGACAGGGTTGGGAACCACTGAATTAGAAGGACTGGGGGCAGAGCTTAGGCACCCCCAAACAAAACAATTATTCCACTACCCCTTGTCTTTTCTACTGTAAACATGCCTAAAGCAATCTGATAGAGGGGGTGGGGATGACAGGTAGAAGAACAGATATGAAGACTGCTTTCTGGGGCTATTTCAGCCTATCCTGACCATCTTTTTTGCAGTTCTTTTGCTGCCTATCCTACCCATAAGTGTGTTAATAGGCATACAACCAGTGCCAGGTAGAAAGGTGGTGAAGATGTATTAGTTGAAGCATAGATATGATAGACAGTGATGGCTGCATATGAAGGAGACACAGTGAATAATGCATGTCACACTGTAGTGGAACAAAAGAGAGGCAAAATATCTGTGACGCAAGCACAATGGAACAAACAGCAGACCAACTATTGTATCAAGGACTTTAATTCAACAAATAAATAGTTATGCATGATGTGGCCATGTTTCACCAAGAGGCTGTGTCAGAGGCAAAATTGTAAAACAAAATAAAATTAAAATCACATATATAGAATTAAAAAACGTTAGAATAAAAACCATGAGATAAGGCCTACTCTTCAACTAGGTAGCCACTATGCTTGGGAGAGGTGGAGAGGCATAATAAAAATGTGCCTAAGTCTGAGGTTGTACGTTTTGTGCAAGATGTCCACAAACCTAGCAGGAAAAATGTCCATTTTCAAAGCTGCTAAACGCCTATATATTATTTTTGAAAATGAGCTAGGTATAAGTTTTGGTCCTTAGGACGTCTACCTTTTTTGCCTATTTTCAAAAATAAAAACGTCCACATGAAAAACATCAAAAAGCAAGTTTTGTAGACGTACCCACCAACTACCTTGTCTGATTGCGGCAGAAGGAATCCCCATCAGCTGATCCAATTTTGGGGATTCCTGGCAGCTCAGCTAATATGGATTACCCCTGCCAGGATCAGCTGATCTGCCGAGCCCTACACCTCTCCCCCTGACATCCCTGATATCCCCCTAACATCCTCACATCCCATGAGATCCTCCACATCCCCCCTGACATCACAACATCTTCCTGATATCCCCCACATCACCCTCTCATCCTGACATTCCCCTGAAATCCCGCCATCCCCTAAAATCCTGTACCTTCCCTGACATCCCCTGACATCTCTGCCCCCCCTCCCACATTGACCCAACACTCCTGGGCCCCCCCTCCCACAACTCCAGAACCCCCCTGTACCTTCAGAAGAGCAAATGGCAGGAAGGAAGCTTACTCCTTCCTGCCTACAGGGACGTGTGCTGCAAATGCCAGGGTTTCTCCCTCCCAATGCATCATGGGATACAGTGGGAGGGGCCAAAGGCCCTAATAGGCTCAAACTCAGCGCCGAGTTTTGAGTGCTATTTACTGAATCTAGTCGATAATGAAAAAGAGAATTGCAGAAAATATGTTATTTCATCCCTTTATTAGTACTATGTTACTAGTGTTAATAGATAATAAAAATAACTATTCAGAACAAGTAAAAATAAATAAAGTTATGGCTTTAGTTAAAGAAATAGTTGTTTCTTTCCTTTCTATGGCTTTGCCCTGAGAATCTGGCACCAGAGCAGACCCTGAACTGAGCTCTGAGTCCAAGTTGCACCTTCATGTCCATTACAGTTTGGGAAGTACACTTATATTTATGTAATTTTGATCTTTGATGAAGTTTGTAGAATTTGATTTTGAAATAAGTTTATGAAGGTATTGTTCAGCTAAATTATATTTCTTGTAGTTGGTTGGCATTATGTATTTCTTTACACTTATAAGGTATGCTAATGTTTTCTTAATGGGCAGTTTTAATAAGAAACATGGTATAGAAATATTAAATGAAATCATGTACCCAAAATAACAGTATGAACATCTTGATCTTCTAGTGTATTCAATTTTTCCCTACCTACATTGTCCCTATAGACGCTACTCAATTTCCAGCCTTCTCTCTCCTGTGCATTTATCCAGGCTGCTTCTAGTTGTTCCAGTGCTGTCACTCGGCTGTGTGTTACCACCTTTGCTGGTAGGAGATAAATCAAATTTCAGGTATCCATTACTCTCAGTAATGAAGTATTTCCTCAATATTCTCTGAGTCTCCTTTCAACTTTATACCATGACTCCTTGCCCTTGAGTTTCTTATCTATGGAAAATGTTGCCTTTTTGAAACTTAACAAAGTCATTTTATAAAGCTGTTTAGAACTCTTAGGCAGAGCTTCGAAGGTAGCCTAGTTTGTTCAGGCCTCCAAAATAGAATGCTTCACCTTTTACAGTTGGAATCCTAATCTAATCTAATCCTTAGGTTTGTATACCGCATCATCTCCACGTTCGTAGAGCTCGACGCGGTTTACAGTAGGAGAAATAGGAAGGACCTACAACAGAAGGTTAGAGGAAGAAGTGTGAAGAAAATTTAGAGGACTTGGGATGCCAAGATATATGAGTTTCCTTGATTCCTAAGTTGGAGGGAGACTTACATTTTTTGAGAAAAGCCAGGTTTTCAGATGTACTAAAAGAAATAAACAAAAAAATCCACATCTAGGCATAAGTCATACTACCTAACTGCCATCCTAACCCCCTGGACACAAGTCATACTTCACCAACATCATACTGAACAAACCTCTTATCCCTTGAGCTCCCCAGTCTCTTACTAGGTACATAGACCTTATTAGGCACCTTGACATAAGAACATAAGAATTGCCGCTGCTGGGTCAAACCAGTGGTCCATCGTGCCTAGCAGTCTGCTCACGCGGCGGCCCTTAGGTCAAAGACCAGTGTCCTAACTGAGACTAGCCTTACCTGTGTATGTTCTGGTTCAGCAGGAACTTGTCTAACTTTGTCTTGAATCTCTGGAGGGTGTTGTCCCCTATAACAGTCTCTGGAAGAGCGTTCCAGTTTTCTACCATAAAACATAAGAATTGCTGCTGTTGGGTCAGACCAGTGGTCCATCGTGCCCAGCAGTCCGCTCCCGCAGCAGCTCTTAGGTCAAAGACCAGCGCCCTAACTGAGACTAGCCCTACCTGCGTACATTCTGGTTCAGCAGGAACTTGTCTAACTTTGTCTTGAATCCCTGGAGGGTGTTTCCCCCTACAACAGACTCCGGAAGAGCGTTCCAGTTTTCTAACACTCTCTGAGTGAAGAAAAACTTCCTTACATTCATACGGAATCTATCCCCTTTCAATTTTAGAGAATGCCCTCTCGTTCTCCCTACCTTGGAGAGGGTGAACAACCTGTCCTTATGTACTAAATCTATTCCCTTCAGTACCTTGAATGTTTCGATCATGTCCCCTCTCAATCTCCTCTGTTCAAGGGAGATAAGGCCCAGTTTCTCTAATCTTTCACTATATGGCAACTCCTCCAGCCCCTTAACCATCTTAGTCGCTCTTCTCTGGACACTTTCGAGTAGTACAGTACTCCAGGTGAGGGCGCACCATGGCCCGGTACAGCGGCATGATAACCTTCTTCGTATCGTCTGCAAATTTAATCACCTCACTCATCGTACCAATTTCCAGTTTGTTTATAAATATGTTGAAGAGCATGGGTCTAAGCACCGAACCCTGCAGCACTCCACTTGTGACGCTTTTCCAGTCCGAGTATTGTCCATTTACTCCCACTCTCTGTTTCCTATCCGCCAGCCAGTTTTTAATCCATGTGATTATTTCACCCTCGATTCCATTGCTTGCAATTTTTCGAAGTAGTCGTTCATGCGGAACCTTGTCAAATGTCTTCTGAAAATCCAGATATATGATGTTGACTGGATCACCCTTGTCTATCTGCCTGTTTACTCCCTCGAAGAAGTGCAGCAAGTTCATCAAGCAAGATCTTCCTTTGCTGAAGCCATGCTAGCTGGTCCTCATCAGATTGTGTCCATCAAGATGATCAATGATGCGGTCCTTTATCAGCACCTCTACGATCTTTACCTGTACTGAGGTCAGACTCACCGGTCTGAAGTTTCCCGGATCTCCCCTCAAACCTTTCTTGAAGATCGGCATAACATTCACCACTTTCCAGTCTTCTGGAATCCTTCCTGATTTGATTGACAGATTGACTATTAATTGAAGCAGTTCAGTTATAGCCCCTTTCAGTTCCTTGATTACCCTCGGATGGATGCCATCCGGTCCCGGGGATTTATTGTTTTTAAGCCTATCAATCTGCCTGCATACCTCTTCTAGACTGATCTTCAACCCTGTCAGTTTCCCGTCTTCATTTCCTGCATATAGCATGTCAGCTTCCAGTATGTTGTGTATATCCTCTTTGGTAAATACAGATGCAAAAAAATGTGTTCAGTTTGTCGGCGATGGCTTTGTCCTCCTTTAGCACTCCTTTAGAACATGAGAATAGACTTACTGAATCAGACCAGTGGTCCATCTAGCCCACTTTTCTGTCCCTAACAGTTGCCAATCCAGGTCACAAGTACCTGGCAGAAACCCATGCTACTAACCTAGGGCAGGGGTAAGCAATTCCAGTCCTCGAGAGCTGGAGCTAGGTCAGATTTTTGGGATATCCACAATGAATATGTATGAGATGGATTTACATGCACTGCCTCCTTGAGATTGAAGAGCCGGGTATTACGGCCTCCACTGATAGACCACGCGACTCTCTTTATGCTGGTTCAAATAATATGAATTTAATAATCAAACAGCAATAGCTTACAGGAACAAATCACCCAGCATACACCAGGCTGGCCAGACTGATGACGAACTTCCGAAGAGTTCTGAATCCTTGGTTCAAGGAGCTTTCTTTTATATGGTTCTGACAGCTCTGGCCCATGTTGGTGCATGTTACATTTCACATTTTCATTGGTTAATCATATTTCTTATCTCATTTATTAATCTATGGATTGGTTAACATTTTTAAGTGATACTGTGTGTCACACCTTTTTCTATCTACATCTATTCTCTTTCCCAGTAATTGTCCTGTTAATATATCAAGATCCTCCCCTTGAACACCTGGGCCTAACGGCTTTTTAGCTCTGTGGTTAGCTCTCATCTCTTATTCTTGCAAAGTCATCCATCAGCATCGTGGTGAGGCCTTCCATCAGCATCCTTATTCTTGTGAAACTTCTATCAGTTGGCCTTGCTAACTTAGGGGCAAGATCCCTTTTTCACTAGAATTGTTTTTCTCTCCAGCTGCGCCTTCTGTTTGACCTTGCTCCTCTCAGGAAAGCAGAAGTGTCTTTCAGAGCTGACAGTTTTTAGTCAGAGTGTCCATTTTGCTCTTCCAGCAACCATTTTAGGTTTTAGCTGTAATGGCCCGTTTCTGCTATATTGGAGAATTCTCAGGGGTCTTCACCTGGGCTTTTCACACAGGACTTCTCTTCCCTTCCTCAAGATGCAAATCTATCTCATGCATATTTATTGTAGATATCCTGAAAACCTGACCTGGCTCCGGCTCTCAAGGACTGGAATTGCCTACCCCTGACCTAGGGCAAGCAGCGGCTTCCCCCATGTCTGTCTTAATAGTAGACTATGGACTTTTCCTCC
Source organism: Geotrypetes seraphini (assembly GCF_902459505.1). Taxonomy (NCBI): domain Eukaryota; kingdom Metazoa; phylum Chordata; class Amphibia; order Gymnophiona; family Dermophiidae; genus Geotrypetes; species Geotrypetes seraphini. The sequence goes on along the minus strand of NC_047087.1, from coordinate 273,986,936 downwards.
AGGAACTTGTCCAAACCTTTCTTAAACCCAGTTACGCTAACTGTTGTTACCACATCCTCTGCCAACAAGTTCCAGAGCTTAACTATTCTTTGAGTGGAAAAATATCTCCTTCTATTTGTCTTAAAAGTAGACCCTTGTAATTTCATTGAGTGTCTCCTGGTTTCTGTACTTTTCAAAAGGGTGAAAAATTGGTTCACTCTTACCCATTCTACACCACTCAGGATTTTGTAGACCTCAAACATATCTCCCCACGGCTGTCTTTTTTCCAAGCTGAAGAGCCCAAACTTTTTTAGTCTGTCCTTATTCAAGAGAAGTTCCATCCCTGTTAAAAAACTGGTCACTCTTCTTTAAACCTTTTCTAATTCTGCTAGATCTTTTCTGAGATATGGTGATCACAACTGTGAAAACCTATGACAGTGTTGAGTTTCAAATCATTTATTCAGTACAACACATATATAAATAAGTATCAGTCCATATAACTTATCCTTTGTGGATCCTTTCAGACTCTTTTGTACAAAAAAACCTGTAGGACCAAACCTTGCAGCATAGGTGAAACACTCACAAAAGGGTTAAACATGCACTAGAGGTCACTTATCTGGTACGATCCTATAAATCTGGGCTTCTTCTCACAGCTAAACAGCTATATAGCTTTAAACAATGCCCAAGGATCAATTCCATTCAGATGAAAAAAGGCCATCTTGTTCCCCTCCAATCCATCCAGAATTTGGCTTCATGACTCATATTCTAGGAGAGCCGCTTTACTCATTACCCCTCTCCTAAAGTCATTTCATTGGCTTCCCATCCATTTCTGAATACAATTTTTACTCCTCTTACTGACCTATAAATGCACTCACTTAGCTGCCCCTCACTATCTCTCTTTGCTTATCTCCCCCTGTGTTTCCCCCCCCCCCCCCCTAGCTCTGCTTAGCTGGTAAGTCCCTCCTATCTGTGCCCTTCTCTTCAACTGCCAACTCCAGACTTCGTCCCTTCTGCCTTGCTGCGCCGTAGGCTTGGAACAGATAAGTGACCTCTAGTGCGCCTTTAACCTAGTTGTGAGTGTTTCAACTATGCTTCAAGGTTTGGTCATACAGGTTGGAGTTTTTTTATGCCAATGACTGATTTCATGACAGCATTATACTACTTATGTTTATGACTGTCAATTTATTCTGAGGCTTTTCTCTCCACCTGCTACCGTTGCAGATAGATCGTTATTCGCTCTATCTGTGGTTTCAATCCTTTTCAACTGTAGAGTTAGTATTGTTATTAATGTTGAAACCCTTATTGTTTGCGGTTTTGCTTAAAATTCAGTGCCAATAAAAGCTTGGCACCAAACAGTATTCTTTAATGGGCGATCTTCGATGGGTGTCCTTTATAGAATGAACACGAAGAAATGTCAGAGAAGGTCACAGTGCACCAAACAGGCCAAACACCAAGGACCTTCAGAGTTAGGGACAATCAGAGGAGATTTTATTTGTAGGACCCGATACAGGGCATTTTTCAGTGAGATATGCCTGTTTTAGGGGGTCATCCACAATGTGTAAATCAATAGATGAAAGCTTTTCCGATGATGAAACCAGTTTTGGGAAGGAAATTAGAACTTAAAAAAAATTAAATTGTAGCACTAACAGTGTTTTCCAAACTGCTGCGTCCTTCAAAGAGGCACCCCAAAAAAAGAAAGCATGTCTTGCCGGAACACGGACCATGTCGGGTCATACAATAAAACCTCCTCTGATTGTTCCTAACTCTGAAGGTCCTCGCTGTTTATTTTGCGTTTGCCATTTATAGAACAGCACCTAGCGCAGGGATTTTGCACCCAGCTTTGGGTGCGAGGTTTTATACTACAGTATAATCTCATTATAACGGACTTCAAGGGACCTGGAAAAACAGTCCGTTATATCCAATGTTCGTTATATCCAGAGTTGCATTTTTTAAAAAACTTTATTTAGGTCAACTTGAAACAACGTACAATCAATGAACAACAGTCACTGTACAAGCATATCAGCAACATCAATAACAAAACTCAGCCAAACATTGGTATGGCACAAATTGATTGCAAAACCTGAACACTAAAAGATGTTCTAAAGCATTATGTCATACTGTACTGGGAAGAAAAATATTCTGTCATTTTCTTCTGGGCTGCATTTTGATACTATATCACCGGCACGTCACGCGCCTTGTAGGCAGAGCCTGCATGTCCATTATAGCCGAACAAAACTACAGCTTGAAGCAACTCTGGGGATCAAATTGTTTGTCCGTTATATGCGAAAGTCCGTTATATGTGAGTCCACTATATATGATGATTTTCTACATGTTTATAAAGGCGCACGGCCGGGACTAGCAGACCTCGTCCACTATAGACGAGATTCCGTTATAAGCGAGTCCGTTGTAACGAGATTATACTGTAACTGAAACCTAGTGCGAATCATGGTACATAGTATGTGATGCAGTGGTTAGAGCTACAGCCTTGGCACCAGTGAGGTTGTGGGTTTGAATCCCACATTGCTACTTGTGACCCTGGGCAAGTCACTTAATCCCCATTACCCCAGGTACATTAGATAGAGTGGGGGAGCCCACTGGGACGGTTAGGGAATAATGCTTGAGTACCTGAATAATTTGTAATCCACATAGAATTGTAGGATATACAAATTACTTACTTTAAAAAAAAAAAAAAAGTTAGTCACAGATCCTTGGTATTCAGTAATACTGTGCAGATCTTTAGTGAATGCCCCTGACCCTTTTGAGTTGCACGCTGACAGATTTGTGCATGGATCTTTATAGAATAGTGCTTAGCAAGATGCGCACAAATCAAAAAAAGTTGTCAATTAACACAAATACTTCCCCCCCCTTTTTTTTTAAACTAAACTGCGATAGCGGTTATTAGCGAAGAGAGCCACGCTGAATGTTCCGCACTGCTCCTGATGCTCATAGAGTTCCTATGAGCGTTGGGAGCAGCACAGAGCATTCAGCGCAGGTCTCTGTGCTAATAACCACTATCATGGTTTAGTAAAAGGAGGGGGGATAATTAGGTGCTAACAATCAAGTATTGATGTTAATTGGCTCACTAGGCAATTTAGTTCTGCACGCAACTCAGAATAGCATACAATTTTGCATGGAAATTTGTGCACCAGTTATAGAGTTTCCCCATTATAGAATTACCTTTCACATTTTTTTTATTTTTCTTTGATTTCTAGTTTTTCCAGTCCCAAGCTCAGGATGATCTACATTTCAGGTTCAGACAGCATTTTCCTATGTTTGCTTCTCTGTTTATGCATATTTAAAGTTCAGCGATTTGAAATCCCTCCTCTATCATTTTTCTCCTAGACTGCCTACTGAAAATATGGCTAACAAGCTTGTATGTTCCTGAAAGTTTGAATTAATCTCATTATTATCTCAATATCTGTGGGATTCTCAGTGTGTTATATCAATGTATGATGAAAGACATTTTTCACAGAACAAAAAGCTCAGTTAATGTCAGTTTTGCAGTATCTCTTGTCTCAATGAATTTGCTATTTTCTCATGTAACAGGGTGCCCAAAGTGTTCCTTGATTTTTTTTTTTGTTGAAAATAGCATACTGAAATCTTACTAATTTGCTTTAGTGCTTAAGGTGAAATTCTGGCTGATGGGCCTGGATGTCCATAACTGCCATGTGATTCTGGAGGAATGAAAACCCCCTGTACAATATTTAGAGAGCTTGAGACTGTTATCAGAGAGTAAAGCTGACAGAGTCCTTAGGAGATTCCAGGCTGCCCTGAAGCAGTGGGGAGCTATCTTTTATGATGGTTGGTTAGGCCTTATATAAAGAAAACAGTTTTTCCAGGTCTCTGTGACCTGCCCATGAAAAAGAAGATTTATAAAGGAGCAAAAAAGAAGAAAGTAGAGCAGAGATAAGTGGGGTCTGTCAGCAAGGTGGTTCTACTTGCTAGGTTAAAGCTGCCAAATTGTGACAAAGGCCTCCTCTTGCTCCCCCTTCACATTCCTGCTTTCCTAGGGGGCATCAGTGGAAAATCAGGGGCGGGAAACTGCACGGTGACACTAGGAAGTTCTTCTTCACTGAAAGGGTGGTTGATCGCTGGAATAGTCTTCCACTTCAGGTTATTGAGGCCAGCAGCATGCCAGATTTTAAGGCCAGATGGGACAGACATGTGGGATCTATCCGCAAAGATAGATAGGGAGGGTCATTGGAGTGGGCAGACTTGATGGGCCGTGGCCCTTATCTGCCGTCTATTTCTATGTTTCTAACAATTTTGTTGTAAGCTACTTAGATATTCACTTGAGTGGTATATAGGATTATCATATGGCTCCAGAAAAAGGAGGACGGATTAAGACATCCAGGTTTTACTTCCATTGGGTTCAATGGAAGTAAAGCCCAGATGTTTCGATCTGTCCTACTTACTTCCATTGCTTCCAGTAGAAGTAAAACGTGGATGTCTCAATCCATCCTCCTTTTTATGGAGCCATATGGTAACCTTAGTGGTATATCAAATAAAGATTGGTAATGGAACGACTATGACAAAGACTAACAGAGAGAGAAAGCAAAAGAAGCCATCCATGATGCAGCCAGAGCCTCCAAAAAGATTTGAGCTGCAAGGATTGAGTATTGTTATGTTAATCAGGCTTTCTATTCTGCTTTTACTTATTCAGCTCATGATTAGATTACATTACAAGAAGTTGGGCCAGTTACCCAGGAAGTTACAATGAACTGTTTGACACGGACATTCAATAGAGTTGCTAGTACAGGTAGATCTGTACAGTTGTTAATTCAGTTAGGTCATAGTTATAAATGCATAGTTACAAGTTTAAGTAGGACATCTTCGGCTCATTGTGCTCCATGAAATGCTTAAGAAGTCCAGGCTTGTGTGAGGGACCAGAGCATGGCATATTTCAAGTACACAGTAAGGAGAAAATTGATTGGTTTGATAATTTTGTGATCCTTTTATTAATAAATGCTAAGAAATGGGCCTGGCATATTTTAATGTGGGAGTTTCCAGTGCACTGGGCCCATTTTTCATGCGTCCCTAAAACAGGAATCTTTTTTTTTTTCCATTAGTGTGTGAGATTTGCAAAAAAAATATTAAAATGGGAGTAATTACAGCCCTCCTATTTAGAAGGTGCTAAATTAGGGTTGCACATCCGTCTTCCAAGCCAGCTTAGATGTCTCCTCTCCTTGCCCTCCCCACACCCCCCTTGTCATTTATACGTAGTGAGCTTCTACTCATCTAAATGGCTCTTATTTTGAAATTCTAATAAATCAAAACTTTGTTTCACAGTTAATTCTATGAAGGGAAGAATAACTCTTAGACAAACAGCTATTGCCCTGTACACAGCAGTGCTAAGACCATAGACCAATCACAAGTTTCCAAACTTCCCTTCTCTGGACCCTTTCGAGTAGTACTGTGTCCTTCTTCATATACGGCGACTAGTGTTGGACGCAGTACTCCAGGTGAGGGCGCACCATGGCCCGGTACAGTGGCATGATAATCTTCTCCGATCTGTTCGTGATCCCCTTCTTTATCATTCCTAGCATTCTGTTTGCCCTTTTCGCCGCCACCGCACATTGCGCGGATGGCTTCATCGACTTGTCGATCAGAAATCTCAAGTCTCTTTCCTGGGAGGTCTCTCCAAGTACCACCCAGGACATCCTGTATTCGTGCATGATATTTTTGTTACCAACATGCATCATTTTACACTTATCCACATTGAACCTCATCTGCCATGTCGATGCCCATTCCTCGAGCCTGATTATGTCATGTTGCAGATCTTTGCAATCCCCCTACGTCTTCACTACTCTGAACAACTTTGTATCGTCCGCAAATTTAATCACCTCACTCGTCGTACCAATGTCTAGATCATTTATAAAGATGTTGAAGAGCACGGGTCCAAGGACCGAGCCCTGCGGCACCACAATGGTGATGCTCTTCCAGTCCAAGTATTGTCCATTTACCCCTCCTCTCTGTTTCCTATGATCCAGCCAGTTTTTAATCCACGTGAGTATTTCACCCTCGATTCCATGGCTCGCAATTTTCTGAAGTAGTCGTTCATGCAGAACCTTGTCAAACGCCTTCTGAAAATCCAGATATACACTTCTCCCTCCCGTATTTGTGGTTTCAGCATTCACGGTTTCGATTATTTGCAGTTTTTAGATTGCTGGCTCCTCCCCCAATTACATCAGTTTGCATAGAGAAATCGCTGATTCCAAGCGTTTACAGAGAAAATCGCTGATTCCCAGCACTTTCTTCACCATGTTATTCGCGGTTTCACCATATTCACGATGGTTTTTAATAGAAAACAGCGAATAGCATATGAAAAAGTTGTTCAGGGTTTTTCTGTATTCAAGGGTCTGTTAATCCCCTATCACAGCGAATACGGAGGGAGAAGTGTACAATGTTGACCAGGTCGCCCTTGTCTATCTTCCTGTTTACTACCTCGAAGAAGTGCAGCAAGTTTGTCAAACAAGATCTGCCTTTACTGAAACCGTGCTGACCGTGTCCGTCAAGGTGATTAATGATGTGGTCCTTTATCAGCGCCTCCACCATCTTTCCCGGTACCGAGGCCAGACTCACTGCTCTGTAGTTTCCCAGATCTCCCCTCGAACCTTTTTTGAAGATTGGCGTAACATTCGCCACCTTCCAGTCCTACAGAATCTTTTCTGATTTGATCGACAGATTGGCTGTTAGCTGAAGCAGTTTAGCTATAGTCCTTTTCAGTTCCTTGATGACCCTCCAATGGATACCGTCCGGTCCCGGGGATTTATCACTCTTAAGCCTATCAATCTGCCTGCATACCTATTCTAGACTGACTGTTAACCCTGTCAGTTTCCTGTTTTCGCTTCCAGCATATAGCCTGATGGATTCCGGTATGCTGTGTATATCCTCTTCGGTAAATACAGATGCAAAAAATGTGTTCAGTTTGTTAGCCAGATAGCCAGCTCAGTGGGATTTAACCGAACAGGAGCCTTTTCTGCCCGGTCAATCTCTTTGAATATCTACCTCAATGTCTTTATGAACAGAGCTATTGTGATGATGTGCACAATGTTCTTTTTTTCTCAGCATGGTGGTCATATGTTTTGGATGTAGTTTCAAAATGTATCATTGTGAGCGAGCAAACAGGTCATCATAAAAACACATTCAAAGGCTGATGCCTATATTTAATATCTTCAGGTATTATATATGGCATTTTCTTGAAAATTTATAACATATTTTGGAATAGCACTGTAGAATGTTCCTTTCTTTAATGAGATCAAAGCACCCCCAACCCCAGAAAAGCACTGGCCACAGGTAACTCTTTCTTGAGTATAACTCTATATAAATTTTGGCAGCTGAAAAGATTTACTGCTACTAAACCTGTGCTAAACCTACATAAATTTTGTTGACTACCCATTTACTGCAGATATGATGCTGTAATAAACATGTGTATGTAATATGGCATTCTGTTTCTTTCTTTATAGACATCTAGTAATAGAACCTCACTTCTGCTGGATGTAACGATAGCTGCTTTTTCTCCATGTGCTTTCGAACTGTCCCTTGTTTTCTATTCATTATTCTGTAATTGGTTGGCATTTGCTGGTTACCTGGCCTTGTTTGCACAAATGATTGTCACAGTTCCTTTGCAGGTTTTTCTTGTTAACCTCCTTTTTTTCATCAGCCCGAACCTTGTCTTAATGTGCTGTGCCTGAAAGGCCTTCAGAGAGCACAGGAGATTTTTGTGGCAGGTGAATTTTTCTGTCCAGGAGCCATTCTAACAGACAGCATCAGCTGCCCGAGGCACAGTGCCTTCACACTCTTTTGCTCCACAGCTTTGGCTTATTCCTTTTCTCAGAAGAGCTCCTTCGAATGTCTACACACCAGCAAACAAAACAGATGGGGTGGTGGAAAATGAATAATTAGCCTCTGCACCACTGAGTTCAAGCTAATACTCTGAACCAGGTATGACATCAAATCATTTCCAGTGGGACAACAAATGTCATGATGGAGATGAGAATTCTTCAGATGCTTCTTGTCAGAAGCAAACACGAGAAAGGTTTTAACTCTTCCAGTAGTCAGCAAGTCCCAAAGGTTGTGTTTGTTGGCTACAGAATGGAAATCTCTTCTTTTCTCAGCACTGCAATGGCTTCTACCAGTACAACGAATCCCTTAGGGCCCAGCTTCCCTACCTCAGGCCTAAAGACTTTTTCTTTCTACAAAGTCTTGGCATGCATAGTCTATTTGTGTCTATTATGTAGGAAAATATATCTGCTTCCAGAAACAGTTTGTGTTTGTTGGCTTAGAAATGGAAATTGTTTTAGTATAGCACATGCTTTCAGCCACCAGCAGAGGTTATCCCTAAGGGTTGACGTTTCAACCTAAGGCCTCAAGACAAAAAGTCGAGCAAAGTACAAAAAAAAAAAAAAAATCACATCCTATATATGTCTATTACACAGAAAAATGCTGCTAGCATGGTCTTGTCTTCAGTGATGGCTGTCTCTAGAAAGCAGTACAATCCCTCTGGTCAAAGCATTTATAAAGCTTGCTGTTTTCAAGCTTTGCGCTTTCTCCTGCAGTTCTAAAAGACTGACTTCACATCCAAGAAGCTGGAATTATCAAAGCAGTATAAATGTCACAGAAACAAAAAGGGTCTTCTACCAGACTAAAGTTTTCAAGAATATATCAACATTTATGATAGGGTTTGTCAGTTCTCTAGATTTATAGCTTACTACAATTTGATTCTAAATTAGTTTATCGTTTTTGAATCAGCAAATCTTCATGTAATATTGATAACAGCTGCTTAAATACAATTTTAAAAATCCAAATTGACAGCTACGCAGGTTGGCCATTTTTAGTTTGTGTGTCTAGTTTGATAATAACTTTAAAACAAAAACTAACCCCCACCTTTACAAAAGCGTAGCATGTTTTTTAGCACCAGCCGTGGTGGTAACAGCTCCAACGCTCATAGAATTCCTATTAGCGTTGGAGCTGTTACCGTAGGAGCTGTTACTGCTGTTACCGGTGCTAAAAACCATGCTTCACTTTTGTAAAAGGGGGGGAGGGGGTAAATACAATATTAAAAATGAAAACTTATATATTTCTAAAATTTATCATCCGCTTAATGCCTAAGCAGTTTACACAATAAAACCATACATAATTAAAAAATACAAATAACCCATGATCAACACACATTAACAACCAAACAACAGCAGCCAATAGTCTCTGTCTCCACAGTCCAAATCTGTTCCAAATAAACATCAAGAAAATGCCCTCACCAAAAAAAAAAAAAGTATCTAACAATTTTTTTTTAACTCAGACCACTCACCCCAAAGTGTAAATAGCCTGGCAAGGCATTCCACACTGCTGGGCCAACCAGCGGAGCTCTTGGATTTGTGGGCAGGCTTGTCACCATGTAAAAATGCACATTTTATTTATATGAGGGGGTGCTGAAAAGTTCTCAGCCCAGCCAACCAACTTTCTAAAGTCTGAGCATTATTTTGCCACTGTAGCTGTACCAATTTGCAAAAAAAAAATAAAAAATAAAATAAATAAATACATTCTGTGTTTTGACATTGTTTCAGATCATTGATTGAACCATATCCATGTCATTCACTTCTTGGTTGGGCTGAGAACTTTTCAGCACCCCCTCATATGAAGTAAGTTGAGCGGTGACCAAAATGTACCAGCCATATTGCTGTACTGAATAGCATATTTTACTATTCGACCAAAAATGAAAAATAGTATTCAGTCAAATACGAATACCGAATGTGAATAATGGGCATTGAGCTTTAACATAACAAATAATAAAAGAAGCAACGTGAAATCTGAGATCAAGTGTTTATTTCAGTAGGATTTAGCACAATAGAGCCCTGAATTACAACACATAACACAATTTTTGTTCCTAGGCAATAAGAGGGCCATTTTCGAAAAGCACGTGTACATCCGACTTGGTTGTTTTCTGCAAGACATCCAAAGTTGGGGGTGGATAAACGCCCATTTTTTAATCTGCTGGATGTCCAAAATTCTTTTTCAAAAATCATCTACTTGGATATCTTGGCCACTAGGAAATCCAACCTTACCACACCTAACTTTATGCTCCATTCTCGAGCACAGAAATGTCCAACTCTAGGCTATTTGGATACGGGAAAGGCCAGTACTGGTCTCAGTTCTTCAGTTTATACCATTCATTTTTAAATTAGAGATCCTCTGTGTTTAGCCCACGCTTTTTTGAATTCTGTCACTGTTTTCCGTTCCATCACCTCCCTCGGGAGGGCATTCCAGGCTCTCTGTGAAAAATAATTTCCTAACATTACTCCTAAGTCTACCTCCCTGCCCTCTAATTTTACCATTTTCCCTTCTCTGAAAAAGATTTGGGTCTATATTAATACCTTTCAAGTACATATTTAAACATCTGTATCTTATCTCCCCTTTCCCTCATCTCCTGCAGAGTATACATATTCAGGTTTTCTAGTCTCTTCTCATACTTCATGTAGCACAAACCCCCTACCATTTTCGTTGCCTTCCTCTGAACCACTTCAAGTCTTCTTATATTTTTTTTTTTTGACAGATATGGCCTCCAAAACTGTTTTGGGCGTGCTTAGACTTGGACATCCTGCACCCCAGTGGCGTACCTAGGGTATGTGGCACCCGGGGCCCATCATTTTTTGACACCCCCCCCCCATCTATATGAAAAATATGATTTTTAGTACCAATCTACATATCGCACCACAAGAGTGTACCTAGGAAAAGGCTGCATCTTAAACATTGCAGTGAGCACTAGAACACCAACACATACATTGTAAAACTAAACAAGCCAGATCCCGCACAGTCAATTGGTCCTGTAGTCAATGCCAACTGAAAACTATGTCTTTTTCAGAACACACAGAACAGAGATACACCCTCGCCCAAAATGGAATAATCACAAACTAAAAATAGAAATATGTAGACAAAAGTTAAACTGATCCGCCAAGAAACCAGACCCTGGATACAATGCAACACCACAGTAACACATGTCCTCTAATACAGTGCAAAATATAAAGACAGTAGATGTAAATTTGAAAAACCTGATACATAACAATCACCACTTTATAAATTAACAAATAAAAATAAAACAAATAATGAGAAATAAAAAAATACCATTTTATTGGACTAATCCCCGTAAGCTCGGTCCCCATCCCCGCAAACCACCTGATTCCATCCACACAAGCCTTGAATTGTTTATATTAAAGTATAAAAAGAAACAATATTCTGTACAATTGTCAATTTATAAATCAGCGTCTTCTCCCCACTCTCTTCCCCATTTCCCTTCAGCATCCTCAGCCCACTCTCTCTCCACTTTCCTTCAGCGCACGCACATAAAAACAAGCAAGTAATTTTATATCATTTTCATTCTATTCATTCATAGAAATTAAAGTCTAGATAATGCCAGTCACATAACAAAACATGATTTTACAAAAATAATTCCCTGCAGTCAAGCCTACAAGGATTACTAGATGTCTTTCAGCAGTTCCCCTCCCTCCCTCCCCCTTACCTTTGTGGCCAAGTCAAAATGATCTACCAACAATAAAATTTTAAAAACACAAAGCACGCTGTACGCAGAGAAAATGTTAATTATCATTTATATTCCGCGGGTTTTCAAAGAGGTCAAGGCAGATGACTTTATGCAATGTCACCTCAGTAACAACTATACAAAAATAGACAAATATTCCCCCTCCCTTTTTACTAAACTGCGATAGCGGTTTTTAGCGTAGGGAGCTGCGCTGAATGCCCCACGCTGCTCTCGACGCTCATAGGCTCCCTGCGCTAAAAAACTCTATTGCGGTTTAGTAAAAGGGGGCCATAGTGCAAAATATAGACAGCAGATATAAATTTTCAAAACGGACACATTTTGATCACTAAGTTGAAAATAAAATCATTTTTCCTACTTTTTTGTCTGGTGATTTCATGAGTCTCTGGTCCTTCTTCTGGTCCTTCTTCTTTCTCTCTCCCCCTGGCTCCCCTCTTTATTTCTGCCTTTCTTTCTCTCTCCTCCTGGCCCCCCTCTTTATTTCTGCCTTTCTTTCTCTCCCCTTGGTCCCCCTCTTTCTTTCTGCCTTTCTTTCTCTCTCCCCCTGACCCCTCTTTATTTCTGCCTTTCTTTCTCTCCCCCTTGACCCCCTCTTTATTTCTGCCTTTCTTTCTCTCCCCTTGGTCCCCCTCTTTCTTTCTGCCTTTCTTTCTCTCTCCCCCTGGCCCCCCCTCTTTATTTTTTCCTTTCTTTCTCTCTCCCCCTAGCCCGCACAAAGCCAGCAGCCGATTTCTTCCTGCTCCTTCCCCGATGTCCTGATGTCCTGAACTTCATCGGGCAGCAGCAGCATTCACAATTCACTGCTGTTGCCCGCTTCAGGCCTTCCTCTCTGTCGGGTCCTGTCTTAATGAAAACTGGAAGTAGGCAGGACCAGGCAGAGAACAAGGCCTGAAGCCGGCAACAGCAGCGAATTGTAAACGCTGCTGCTGCCCGAAGAAGGTAATGGAGCACCGAGGCAGTCCGCTTCTCCCCCCTCCCAGCCGAACCCCCGCTGACCCTCCTATCTCCCCCCCCCCGTGAACCTTTCCGACCTTCCCAGCGAGAGCAGCAAACCTCCTTCGCGGCTTTCTCCTCCCTCTGCCGCGTTACTGATGACGTCATCAGTGATGCGGCAGAGGGAGGATAAAGCCGACGCTACTGGAGGGAGGTTTGCTGCTTTCGCTGGGAGGGTCGGAAAGGTTCACTTGGGGGAGGAGAGATAGGATGGTCAGCGGGGTTTCGGCTGGGAGGGGGGAGAAGCGGTCTGCCTTGGTGCTCCAAGGCCTGGCGCCATTACCTTTTTCGATAATGGCGCCGATGCTGCTTTCGCTGGGAGGGTAGGAGCGCGATAGGGACCGGGCCAGCTGTGCACCCCCCCCCTAAGGCGGCACCCGGGATGGACCTCCCCCTCGCCCCCCTTGGTACGCTACTGCCCTGGGGAAACAGCCTGCAACAAGATCGCGCGATGCCAGAGATCTTTGCCTGCTTCGGCTGTTTCCTCCGCCGCGGTCCCGCCCCTCCTCTGACATCAGAGGAGGGGCAGGACCGTGGCGGAGGAAACAGTCGAAGCAGGCAAAGATCTCTGGCATCGCGATCTTGCTGCAGGCTGTTTCCAGACGCGACACCCGGCGCAGGGGGGGGGGAACTGGACCGGACCGGGAGCACCCCCTCAGGGCTTGGTACCCGGGGCGGACCGCCCCTCCCGCCCCCCCCCCTTGGTACGCCACTGCTGCACCCTATAATCATACCTTTCCCACGACATCCTGGATGAAACTTAGACGTTCTGACCTAGATGTTTTCAAAGTGTAAATACCCATTCCAACCATAACATGCCTCCCAACATTCCCTCTGGATCTTTGGATGCACAGCAGCTAAAATGCCTCACAAGACATCCAGAAAGATGGTTTAAAAAAGTCAGCGCTTGAATGTCCCAGCGATTAGAACATCCAAGTACCAACTTATGACGGTTTTTGGACATCTTTATTTTTTGATTATGAGCCCCTTAGTGCAGGGGTAGTGAACTCTGGCCCTCGAGAGCTATGTTCCAGTCAGGTTTTCAGGATTTCCTCAATGAATATGCATGAGATCTATGTGCATGCACTGCTTTCAATGCATATTCATTGGGGAAATCCTGAAAACCCAACTGGAATACGGCTCTCGAGGACCGGAGTTCCCTACCCCTGCCTTAGTGTAATTTAATAATTGCTCATACCTAGAAAGTATAGTCAAATTTTGCAATCTATTTTTTTTTCCATGAAAATTTTATTAAATTTTTGTCAAACAAAATAAAAACAAAAAAAAATACTATAAAAACAAAAAGAAATTACAGAGGCACACTGAAAGTACAACAATATTCAAAATCTAATAATAAGAATGAAAAGGGCACAGTTATATATCAGAAGTTTGCAAATATGTCAATAAAGGAGACCAACAAATATTCGTAGATCTGAGCTGACCTCTACGTTCAGATAATGCTATTTCGAATTTATGATGCTGTAATACTAAATTCCACCAGTGATGTACATGGAGTGAGTTCGCGGATTTCCAATTGGAAAGAATCAGTTTTTGTGCAAGTATCAGTAGTATATCAAAGAGTTTCCTATGTGAGTCTAATAGATTAATGTGTGGAGATTGCGATTTAAACATTACAATAGAGAATGACAATTTGCAATCCATGTGAAATATTTTTTTCATTATAGACCATATATCTTGCCAGAATGAAAATACTAATGAACATTTAAATATCATATGTATCAGCGAACCCTGATATGTCTTACAGTGCCAGCAAGTGTTAGAGGGTAGAAGGCCAGCAGAGCTAAGTTTATGAGGGGTCCATAGTGCTTTGTGATATAGAAAATACATAGACTGTATTGTATTTGCCGAAGATAGAGAGCGTAGAGATTTAGACCAAAGGAGCGCCCAAGCTTTATCATCCAATTGATGTTCACAATCTCTTTCCCAGACTTCCTTAAGTATAGCATTAGGGATGGTGTTCCAAGTAATAGTAAGTTTATATATTCGAGAAGCAGTATGTCCTGTTGTCAATAGGTTCGTAGCTAAATTAGGAAGAGTAGGGAGATGAAACTTAGCATTATTAAGAAAGGTTGTATTAGATATACAATGGTGGAGTTGCATCCATTTAAAATATTGCGAAGATGGAAGAACAAATTTAGTTTGGAGAATCATAAATGGAAGCAATTTATTTGTTGAATCCAGTATATCTTAGAGTAGGAAGTCGCCTTTATCTATCCATTCTTTCCATAGGAATGTTTTTTTATTAATGAGAATATTTGAATTAAACCATAAAGAGGTAGATAATGAGTTGGTGTCTGGAAATTCTAAGTGTAAGTCAAATTCCAATATACATTTGGTTGTTGATTGTATTAAGGGATTTGCAGATTGAGTATGTGATGTAGTCAAGTAAATAGGAGGATGGAGTGGCAGAATTAATTGTTTTTCGATTTCAAGCCAAATTGGTGAGTAAAGTTCTTGTTCTGCAAATCAGTATAGACCTTGATGAGTAATAAAAGCTTTATGATAGGCATAGAAGTCTGGAAAAAGAACTCCACCATCCTCCTTTCTTAATCTGAGTTTTTTTAGGGATATTCGTGGTTGCTTAGTTTTCCATAGGAAGGAAGATAAAAGGGAGTCAAGTTTTTTGTAAAATGTGGGAGGAAACAGGCAGGGGATCATAAGCAAAATATAATTTATTTTGGGCATGAACATCATTTTAATAGTTTCCAGGCGTCTCCCACCAGGAGAGATAGAGAGGATGCCAAGATTGAATTAAGGTTTTAACAAGTTGGATGATTTTCTGTGTATTAATATCAATAGATTCTGGAAGGAATTTAGTGAGTTTAGTACCAAGATATTTCAACTTCTTCGAAGCCCAGACTAAATGATAGGGTTTGATAATTTCTGAGTTGACATAATGATTTAGTCATTTGAATGAAGGGGGATTTGGCACCAAACCAATCTAAGATATGGAAAAGATAATTCCATTCAATTCTATCAAATGCCTTTTCGGCGTCAAGGGATAAGGCTATGATAGGATTTTGGGAATTTTCTGCAATATGAGAGAAGTGGAAGAATAATCTAGAATTGTCCGCAATAAGTCGGCCTGGCATGAAGCCAATTTGATAAGGATGAATAACTTTGTGGATAATTTTTTAAATTCTGTTTGCCAGTACTTTAGCAAATAATTTATAGTCTACGTTTAGAAGTGAAATAGGCCTGTAATTCTGCACGTAAAGGGAATTCCTATTAGGTTTTGGAATAACTAATTATTGCTTCAGTAAAGTGGCTTCGTTTGACAGTATCTGGAGTTAAATAGTGAAATACTTCGAGAAGGTATTGTGACAAGTCGTGTTTGAAGATTTTATAAAATTCCACAGGGATGCCATTGGCTCCCGGGAATTTATTGGATTGTAGTTGTTTCAATGCAGTGAGAATTTCTTCTGTATCTAATGTCTTATTTAAGGCGACATTATCAGAAGCAGACCACATTGGCCGGTCTAAATTTTGTAAGAAGGAAAGCAGTGAGGCCGAATTAGAAGACGATTCTGATTGGTACAGGTTCTGATAGTATTCATGAAATGTCTCTAAGATTCCAGAGTATGTGGTAATATTTATATTATTACTATTTTGGATGGCTAGGATCAGAATTTTACTTTTTTTTTCCTTTTCAGATAATAATTTTTTAAAATTTCTTCTTAGCTATTTCTGGGCAAGAATCCAAAGCTTTACCCGGTACTGTGCTTGGGTTCCAACTGCCAAAATCTCTGTTAAGACTTACTCCAGCCCATCTACACCCTCCCAGCCATTGAAGCCCTCCCCTGCCCATCCTCCACCAAACGACCATACACAGACACAGACCGTGCAAGTCTGCCCAGTAACTGGCCTAGTTCAATATTTAATATTATTTTCTGATTCTAAATCTTCTGTGTTCATCCCACGTTTCTTTGAACTCAGTCACAGTTTTACTCTCCACCACCTCTCTCGGGAGCGCATTCCAGGCATCCACTACCCTCTCCGTAAAGTAGAATTTCCTAACATTGCCCCTGAATCTACCACCTCTCAACCTCAAATTATGTCCTCTGGTTTTACCATTTTCCTTTCTCTGGAAAAGATTTTGTTCTACGTTAATACCCTTCAAGTATTTGAACGTCTGAATCATATCTCCCCTGTCTCTCCTTTCCTCTAGGGTACACATATTCAGGGCTTCCAGTCTCTCCTCATACGTCTTCTGGCGCAAGCCTCCTATCATTTTCTGGGTTAGAAGGGTTTTGCAGACCCTCCTCTGGACCGCCTCAAGTCTTCTTACGTCTTTCGCCAGATACGGTCTCCAAAACTGAACACAATACTCCAAGTGGGGCCTCACCAATGACCTGTACAGGGGCATCAACACCTTCTTCCTTCTACTGACTACGCCTCTCTTTATACAGCCCAGCATCCTTCTGGCAGCAGCCACTGCCTTGTCACACTGTTTTTTCGCCTTTAGATCTTCGGACACTATCACCCCAAGGTCCCTCTCCCCGTCCGTGCATATCAGCTTCTCTCCTCCCAGCATATACGGTTCCTTCCTATTATTAATCCCCAAATGCATTACTCTGCATTTCTTTGCATTGAATTTTAGTTGCCAGGCATTAGACCATTCCTCTAACTTTTGCAGATCCTTTTTCATATTTTCCACTCCCTCTTTGGTGTCTACTCTGTTACAAATCTTGGTATCATCTGCAAAAAGGCACACTTTTCCTTCTAACCCTTCAGCAATGTCACTCACATACATATTGAACAGGATTGGCCCCAGCACCGAACCCTGAGGGACTCCACTAGTCACCTTTCCTTCCTTCGAGCGACTTCCATTAACCACCACCCTCTGGCGTCTGTCCGACAGCCAGTTTCTGACCCAGTTCACCACTTTGGGTCCTAACTTCAGCCCTTCAAGTTTGTTCAACAGCCTCCTATAAGGAACTGTATCAAAGGCTTTGCTGAAATCCAAGTAAATTACATCTAGCATATGTCCTCGATCCAGCTCTCTGGTCACCCAATCAAAAAATTCAATCAGGTTCGTTTGGCACGATTTACCTTTTGTAAAGCCATGTTGCCTCGGATCCTGTAACCCATTAGATTCAAGGAAGTACACTATCCTTTCTTTCAGCAACACTTCCATTATTTTTCCAACAACTGAAGTGAGGCTCACCGGCCTGTAGTTTCCTGCTTCATCCCTGTGACCACTTTTATGAATAGGGACCACATCCGCTCTCCTCCAATCCCCAGGAATCACTCCCGTTTCCAGAGATTTGTTGAACAAGTCTTTAATAGGACTCGCCAGAACCTCTCTGAGCTCCCTTAGTATCCTGGGATGGATCCCGTCTGGTCCCATCGCTTTGTCCACCTTCAGTTTTTCAAGTTGCTCATAAACACCCTCCTCCGTGAACGGCGCAGAATCTACTCCATTTTCTTGTGTAACTTTGCCAGACAATCTCGGTCCTTCTCCAGGATTTTCTTCTGTGAACACAGAACAGAAGTATTTGTTTAGCACATTTGCTTTCTCCTCATCACTCTCCACATATTTGTTCCCAGCATCTTTTAGCCTAGCAATTCCATTTTTTATCTTCCTCCTTTCACTAATATATCTGAAAAATTTTTTATCTCCCTTTTTTACATTTTTAGCCATTTGTTCTTCCGCCTGTGCCTTCGCCAAACGTATCTCTCTCTTGGCTTCTTTCAGTTTCACCCTGTAGTCCTTTCTGCTCTCCTCTTCTTGGGTTTTTTTATATTTCATGAACGCCAACTCTTTCGCCTTTATTTTCTCAGCCACTAGGTTGGAGAACCATATCGGCTTCCTTTTTCTCTTGTTTTTATTGATTTTCTTCACATAAAGGTCCGTAGCCATTTTTATCGCTCCTTTCAGCTTAGACCACTGTCTTTCCACTTCTCTTATGTCCTCCCATCCTATCAGCTCTTTCTTCAGGTACTTTCCCATTGCATTAAAGTCCATACGTTTGAAATCTAGGACTTTAAGTATCGTGCGGCCGCTCTCCACTTTAGCCGTTATATCAAACCAAACCATTTGATGATCGCTACTACCCAGGTGAGCACTCACTCGAACATTAGAGATACTCTCTCCGTTTGTGAGGACAGATCCAATATCGCTTTTTCCCTTGTGGGTTCCGTCACCATTTGTCTGAGCAGAGCTTCTTGAAAGGCATCCACAATCTCCCTACTTCTTTCCGATTTTGCTTCTTTTGTTTCCTTCTGCATAGTATTTGGCTTTGGTTAGGAAGATTTGCATTCCTGCTTGTTTGGATAAGATACAATTGTATTCATATTTAAGTTGACATAGGGTATTGTATTGTTGGGGATCCTTTGTTATGTTCTTATTCTGAAATTTGATTTTCTAAAGCAGCTATTGAAGCTTTTTCAGATTTAGATTTATGTGAAGCAATGGAGATGAATTCGCCTCTCAAGGAGGCCTTTAAAGGCTTCCAATGTTATTAAGGGATCAGTGTCAGAAGAGTTGTTGCTTTCAAAAAAATCTTTGATAAAATTCTTAATGTGCTTAACTATCTTTTTATCTTGAAGGAGTGTAATTTGCATTCTCCATAGAGGAGACTTGGGAGTAGGAGTAATATTCCATAAAAGAGTACAAGATACTATTGAGTGATCAGAAATAAGTATTGGAGAAATGTAGGTATTAGTGACTGAATTCAACAGTTGTTTAGATACAAAGATATAATCTAAGCGTGAGAAACTATTATGTGGGATGGAGAGATATGTGTATTCTCTGGCTGAAGGATGCTGAAGCCGCCATGAGTCTAATAGTTGTAATTGTGTAATGAGTGAATGAAAGGAAATATGTGATTTTTGTTGGGATAGTTTGGAATTGGATTGTATATCTATGTAAAGGTCAAAAGGAATATTGAAATCCCCTGCCATAATAATTGGTAGAGGTTCAAAGGTCTGAATTGTATGTAGTAAATCTAAGAAAAATTCCGGAGAATCACTATTAGGTGCATAGACATTTATCAAAAAAAGTGGAATATTATGTATATCTACCTGTACTATTATTCATCTACCATTGGTGTCAATGGCTTGATTAATGATCTTAGGTTGTATCGATTTAGAGAATAATATAGATATACCACCTCTTCTGTCTAAGGAAGGTGAGTCAATAGCCGAGGAGATCCAGGTGCAGGATTTTGTCAAAGAAGAGGAGGATGGGAGATGTGTCCCTTGTAACATTATTATATCAGGGGATTTTTGTTTCAAATGGATAAGAACTTTTTTCCTTTTAATAGGATTGTTCAGTCCATTAACATTCCAGGAGACAACAGTGACGGCAATTGTTTAACCGATGTCATAAAGTCATTGTGTTAAAACAAAGGAAGAAGTCTGGAAAGGAAAGTTATCAAATATGTTATAAAATGAAAAGGGGGAATTGCAATATGCCCACAAAGAAAAAGCTGAAAAGAACAAATCAAACCAGAACAAAAGGCATCAAGGACTAAAACAGTCCAGCCAAGTAAAACAAGAAAAAAGATTGATGCCATTAACTAGAAAAACAGAGGTGCACAAGTCTCCTCTCTCAAGAAAAAAGAACAAAATGAGAAAGGAGTAAGGAAGCATAATTAGTGGTGGAGAAAATCATAATATCAGATTTTAACATTTCCATCGAAAATATACATTGTGGTCAAACTAGACATATACTAGTAAACATAGTAGGCATAAAAGAAAGAAATGAAATCAGTTGAAATAGAACCTGCTAAACAGAAAATAAAACAGTATTAACCATTGTTATGTCAAAATAGAGTAAAGGATAAACAAAGCTATGAATCGATTAGGGTCATCTGGTACCATTGCAGAAAATATGTAGGAGGAACAGCGTGATTAGCTTAAACCAGTAGGTCTGAAATCCTACATTCAGTAAGGACAAATAATGTTGTATGATGTATGATAAGTTCACCAGGAGCAATCTAGCAGCAATCAAATAAAGGAAACAAATGGCCAATTGTTAACCATATGCTGCAATACGGTCTCAATAAAGATTGCATAGATTCCAAAAAGAGCCACGGACAGATCAAAGTAAAAGTGTCATCTTCTATTGAAAGAACATAGGCTAAAAGATATGCTAGTTAGTAAGAAGTCCGTTTGAAGAACTGATCTAATTCTTTATGGTTCTTGTTTTCGCATTTCGGTTTTGTTTTGTTTTTAATTTTAATTTTTTCCCTATAGTAACCAGTCCAGCAGCAGTCTCCAAACTGAGACGGTGTAGGAGATAAAGAAAAGAGCAATAGCAATGTTCTTGAAGAGTGAAGCATGAATCAAAGTCGAAAGACCTCACACTCGTCAAAAGTGTAAACCAGAATGAGTCTGTCTGCGCAAGAAATTTAGTCGATATGATGGTGTGAAGAGATAGTCAATTCAATTCAATGTAGCATAGGAGAAAGTGATATAGTAAAAAGTCAGCCCGAGCCCAGGCTTTCTATAATCTCAGTCAGAAAGACAGGCAGATGACGGCAGGAAGATAAAGGATCTCAGGAGGATGACATACCCTGCGATTGAAGATTATCAAGAAAAGATTGGAGTTGCTCCGGGGAGTCAAAATGACTTGTTGAATTGTTTATGGTTACGACCATTCTGGCTGGATATTGTAATCCGTATCTCACACCCATAGATTTTAGTCTCGCTCACATTTCCAAAAAGGATTTTTTCTTCCAGGCGATTGTCTTGACCAGATCAGGAACAATCAGAAATTTTTTATCTGCGAACCTCAAATCAGGAACAGATTTTGCAGCAGATAGAATTTGTAGTGTTTGAGGGTATCGCAAGAGCTTTGCCACAATTGGTATTGGTCACGTAAATCCCGGCTTCAAGGAAGATGGCGTCCTGTGTGCATGCTCGAACTGCAGCAGCAGGTCCGTCGTTAGATTGAGTAATTTCGGTAAGCATTCTGTAAGAAATTTAATTAGGTCCGAGCCTTCAACACGTTCCGCTAGACCAATTATTCTAATGTTATTCCGGCGATTACGATTGCAAAGATCTTCTAATTCTTGATTTAGTTTTTTGAAGCGCTGTTATGCTTGTTCTTCGAACTGCGCAAAAGAGAGCACTGCCATGTCTGCTCTATTTTCTAATGCTTCAACACGTGTTTTGCAGGCTGCAAACGAAGTAGTGAGTGAGTTTATTTCATTCCTCATTTCACAGGTAATGTCGTATTGTTTAGTTATCAAGTCCTTAAGAGTGCAGAGCTCATCTAAAACTGCGTCGGAAGAATCATGTGCAGACTTACTGGTCGACAGCTTCTCCGGGATGGAGGATCATGCTTAGATCTTTTTGACCCAGTAGATTGTGTCGGATGGGTCTCTGATTTAGCATATTTGTTCGTTGACATCTTAGCTGAAGGTAGAGTCAAATTCGTTAGTAAATGATAAAGTTTGAAACTTGCTCCATAGCGATGTTCTAGGAATCAGTAGAGAGAGGAGTTTATGCGGCCATCTTGCTCTCTAGCTCAATAGCGCCCCCCGCAATCTACCTATTTAAAATGTAAAAATGCCAAATCTTCATTTTTTCATTCTTATAAAGTCATAAAAAGCAACATATAACTCACAATTAACATGTATTTGTACACTTCCCCCTCCTGATTCACGGTTTTAGGACTCGCAATTTTGATTATTCGCGATTTCCTAAAACCGGAATCACACCCACCTCCTTCCCGCCCCCAGACCTTACCTGGGGAGTGTTGGTGAATCCTCTTCTGCTGCTACCCCACTAGTGGTTGGCATACCCCAGGATTCTATCTTAGGACCTCATCTTTCTCTATATATATCTCTTCCTCGGTGCCCTGATCTCCTCCCATGGCTACCAGTATCACCTATATGCTGATGACTCCCAGATTTACCTCTCTACACCCAAAATTTCACCTAAAGTCCAAGAAAAAGTCTCTGCCTGTTTGGCTGGCATTGCTGCCTGGCTGCCCTACTGTCATCTGAAACTAAACATGGCCAAGACTGAGCTGCTCCTCTTTCCTCCTACACTTTCTGTTCCTCTCCCTCCATTCTCTGTCTCTATAAATAATTCTGTCATTGTTCTAGTCTCCTCTGCTCACAACCTTGGAGTTGTCTTCGATTCTGACCTCTCATATCCAACAAACTGCTAAGGCCTATCACTTCTACTTCTACAACATCACCAAAATTCACCCCTTCCTCACTGAGCACACTACCCGGACCCTTGTCAACACTCTCGTAATCTAACGCTTAGACTACTGCAATCTACCTCTAACTGGTCTTCCTCAGTGCCGCCTCTCCCCACCCCCTGCAATCTGTGCAAAACCGCTGCACAACTCTTCTACCAACCTCGCTACACTCATGTCACCCCTCTCCTTGAATCACTTCACTGGCTCCTTATCTGACTTCGCATACAGTTCAAACTCCTATTGTTGACCTACAAGTGTGTTCATTCTGCTGCCCCTCAATAGCTCTCCTCTCTTCCCTCTCTTTATACACCTCCCAGAGAACTCCGTTCCTCAGATAAGCTGCTCTTAGCTTTACCCTTCTCCTCCACTGCCAATTCCAGACTTCATTCCTTTCATCTAGCTGCTCCTGGAATAAACTACCTGAGTTTGTTCACCAAGCCATTTCCCTTACCTTGTTTAAAAGCAGACTGATAACCCAGCTTTTTTATATAGACTTCAATCCATAACCCTACTCCCCACTGCCCACCAACCCAGCCAGCAGATTAAAGTTCCCCTTAACTGTATCCATGACATCCTGTTTGTCCGTCTTGTCTGTTTAGATTGTAAGCTTTTTTTTTAGCAGGGACTATCTTCTTTGTGGTTCTGTACAGTGCTGCGTACATCTGGTAGCACTATAGAAATTATTAATAGTAATAGTAGTAAATGCACTTCCATGAGCATAGGATGTGTTTCAAATCTGCCAACTGACCGCCCACTTCTGCATTGTAAACTGCTGAGATCTGAATAAGCAAAGTGGTGTATCAAATTTGAATAAATAATAAATGATAATACCCTCACGCATGCCAAGTTCATTGGAATAAAAGTGGTGAAAAACAGAATACATCTCCTGAGACTTTCTTTCCAATTCCATCTGATGTGTACAGTTTGACATGGGCGCCTCCCACAAATTTTCAAGGGAAGAAATGGAAATAACGGGAAACGCTGAGGGAAAAGGGAAATAGGCAGAATAAAAATACTGGGGGCAATTTTTAAATAGACCATGTCATTGCATACAAAGCAGGCGTTTTTAACGTGTATCCCTTGATGTATTTTTGACCATCTGCATTGTGCCTCTAAAAATTAGCAAGTGTGACATCCACAGGTTAACTTTATCCAAGTCATTTGTATTTGTGTTGGGATGGGATGGGGGAAAAATTAGGATAGAGATATTGGAAAGCTGAATGTGCTGTTTTCCTTCTCCAACCCAAACCCATAAGGGGCAACCACAAGCGCTATATAAATGACCATCATTCTTTCCCTATGAGTAAACCTGCCTGACATTTGCTTTCTTTACTGCCACGCAGCTCGCATTCAGTGAAACTGCAGATTTGGAAGCTGTGTGGTGAAAGACAGTGAAAGGAGTTTTGATTGTAAAGGGAGAAATATAAGTTTCCTTGAGGGACTTCAGGGCTCATTTAAAAAAAAAAAAAAAAAAGAATCCAAAAGACGGCGTAAGTTGGCACTTGGATTTTTAGATCGGAGAGGGTTATAATGCCGCTTTATAGAGCAATGGTCAGACCACATTTGGAATACTGTGTCCAACATTGGTTTCCCAACCTAAAGAAGAATATAAAACTGCTGGAGAGAGTAAAGAGACGAGCAACGAAGCTAGTAAAAGGTATGGAGAAACTGGAATACGAGGAACGACTCAAGAGACTGGGATTGTTCTCCCTTGAGAAAAGGAGACTGCGAGGGGATATGATCGAGACTTTCAAAATATTGAAAGGAATCGACAAAATAGAGCAGGAAAAATAATTATTTACAATGTCCAATTTGACACGAACAAGAGGACACGGAATGAAGCTAAAGGGGGACAAGTCCAGGACAAATATCAAGAAGTTCTGCTTCACACAAAGAGTGGTTGACACCTGGAATGCTCTCCCAGAGGAGGTTATAGCGGAAGCGACTGTCCTAGGATTTAAAAGTAAACTAGATGCACATCTACTTACAAGAGGCATAGAGGGATATGGGTGACTAAAAATTACACTACGGTGAAGTCCCCTAATGGGAAAAGAATCACAAAATATTAATTATCACTATATTCCCATATATAAGTGAATAAAAAAGTATGTATTACCTATATAGGAAGAGACCTCAGTAACGGAGCCCATGCACAGTCGTGTTCATAGACCGAGAAATTCAGCGTGGTTATGCTGCTCCTTAGCTCCAATCATCGGTCTCCTTCCTATGTTTATTTATGTATTCTATCTATAATTACCGTATTTTCGCGGATATAACGCGCGCGTTATACGTGATTTTACGTACCGCGCATACCCCTCGCGCGGTATATGCCTGAGCGCGGTATAGAAAAGTTTTTAAACATAGTTCCCACCCCGCCCGACGCCCGATTCACCCCCCCAGCAGGACCGCTCGCACCCCCACCCCGAACGACCGCTCGCACGCGCTCCCACCCGCACCCGCATCCACGATCGGAGCAAGAGGGAGCCCAAGCCCTCTTGCCCGGCCGACTCCCCGACGTCCGATACATCCCCCCCCGGCAGGACCACTCGCACCCCCACCCCGAAGGACCGCCGACTTCCCGACAATATCGGGCCAGGAGGGAGCCCAAACCCTCCTGGCCACGGCGACCCCCTACCCCCCCCCCGCACTACATTACGGGCAGGAGGGATCCCAGGCCCTCCTGCCCTCGACGCAAACCCCCTCCCTCCAACGACCGCCCCCCCCAAGAACCTCCGCCCGTCCCCCAGCCGACCCGCGACCCCCCTGGCCGACCCCCACGACACCCCCACCCGCCTTCCCCGTACCTTTGTGTAGTTGGGCCAGAAGGGAGCCCAAACCCTCCTGGCCACGGCGACCCCCTAACCCCACCCCGCACTACATTACGGGCAGGAGGGATCCCAGGCCCTCCTGCCCTCGACGCAAACCCCCCTCCCCCCCAGCCGACCCGCGACCCCCCTGGCCGACCCCCACGACCCCCCCACCCCCCTTCCCCGTACCTTTGGAAGTTGGCCGGACAGACGGGAGCCAAACCCACCTGTCCGGCAGGCAGCCAACGAAGAAATGAGGCCGGATTGGCCCATCCGTCCTAAAGCTCCGCCTACTGGTGGGGCCTAAGGCGCGTGGGCCAATCAGAATAGGCCCTGGAGCCTTAGGTCCCACCTGGGGGCGCGGCCTGAGACACATGGTCGGGTTTGGCCCATGTGCCTCAGGCCGCGCCCCCAGGTGGGACCTAAGGCTCCAGGGCCTATTCTGATTGGCCCACGCGCCTTAGGCCCCACCAGTAGGCGGAGCTTTAGGACGGATGGGCCAATCCGGCCTCATTTCTTCGTTGGCTGCCTGCCGGACAGGCGGGTTTGGCTCCCGTCTGTCCGGCCAACTTCCAAAGGTACGGGGAAGGGGGGTGGGGGGGTCGTGGGGGTCGGCCAGGGGGGTCGCGGGTCGGCTGGGGGACGGGCGGAGGTTCTTGGGGGGGGGCGGTCGTTGGGGGGAGGGGGTTTGCGTCGAGGGCAGGAGGGCCTGGGATCCCTCCTGCCCGTAATGTAGTGCGGGGTGGGGTTAGGGGGTCGCCGTGGCCAGGAGGGTTTGGGCTCCCTCCTGGCCCGATATTGTTGGGGAGTCGGCGGTCCTTCGGGGTGAGGGTGCGAGTGGTCCTGCCGGGGGGGGGATGTATCGGACGTCGGGGGGGGGGCATCAGGCTTTCAGGATGGGGACAGACCTTCAAGGGGGGACAGGACTTCAAGGGGGGACAGTGCACGGAAAGTCAGGGGGGGTGAACGGAGAGTCGGGACAGCGCACGGAAAGTCAGGGCAGTGCACGGAAGTCAGGGGCGTCGGGACAGCGCACGGAAAGTCAGGGCGGGCGAAAGGAGCGTCGGGCATCATGCGCGTTATATGCCTGAGCGCGGTATAGAAAAGTTTTGGTACATATCATCGTGATTTCTGCGCGCTATACCCCTGTGCGCGTTTTACACAGGTGCGCGTTATATCCGCGAAAATACGGTACTTAATAAATAGTCTAAAAGTGAGTAATCTAATTTATAGTAAATTTATTTATTTAATTTTTTTATTTGAACTTTTCTAATATGTATAGTTTGTCGTTTGTAGTGTATCCACACTCTTTCATAAGAGACTAGACTGACAGAAATTACGCACGAATCTAGTTTTAAGCTGTTATTAGGCACTTTAGTAATGAAAAAGAGTACTTAGCTTTTTAACAGTGCTTGTGTATCAAATAGATACCAACGTGGCCAGCGTTTCGTAGAACTGAATTTATGTCCACTGCTTAGCGTGTTATGAAAAATAGCTTGGTACGTGTTAGAATGGCCCTGAAGCAGTGGACATAAATTCAGTTCTACGAAACGCTGGCCACGTTGGTATCTATTTGATACACAAGCACTGTTAAAAAGCTAAGTACTCTTTTTCATTACTAAAGTGCCTAATAACAGCTTAAAACTAGATTCGTGCGTAATTTCTGTCAGTCTAGTCTCTTATGAAAGAGTGTGGATACACTACAAACGACAAACTATACATATTAGAAAAGTTCAAATAAAAAAATTAAATAAAGAAATTTACTATAAATTAGATTACTCTCTTTTAGACTATTTATTAAGTAATTATAGATAGAATACATAAATAAACATAGGAAGGAGACCGATGATTGGAGCTAAGGAGCAGCATAACCACGCTGAATTTCTCGGTCTATGAACACGACTGTGCGTGGGCTCCGTTACTGAGGTCTCTTCCTATATAGGTAATACATTAGTGTTACACACTTTTTTATTCACTTATATATGGGAATATAGTGATAACTAATTTATTGACTAAAAATTACGCCAGGTGTACACCTGGCTGGGTCTCCGCTTGTGCGGATCGCCGGACTTGATAGACCAAAGGTCTGATCCGGAGATGGCGCTTCTTATGTTCTTATGTTATGTTCTTATTTAAATGTTCAGAACTAGACTTGTTTTAAAAGTGAATATGAGCCAAATAGATACCCAAACTGACCAGATTACCACTGGATACATGAAGGCATGATCCCCACACACTCCCCCCAGTGGTCACTGACCCTCTCTCATCCCCCAAAGATGTGAAAGAAACAGTACATACCAGCTTCTATGACAACTCCAGATATCGTGGGAAATCCTGGTAGAGGAGCAAGCAGGTGTCTGGAGTAGCCTGATGGGCAGTGTAGTGAACCAAAGAGAAGGGGATCCAGGTCCATATCTCACCCTAACCACTGTATTTATGGTGGAAAGTGTGAGCACACCAAAACCCACCCAAAACCTATTGTACTGCAGCCATAAGGGCAATTGGGGTGGTATAGTAGGAGGGTATAGACAGGAGGGTATAGTAGGTTTAGGGGGAGTTTTGGAGGGCTCACCATACATTATAAGGGAGCTAAGGTGAAATGTGTACCTGGCACCTTTTATGTGAAGTTCACAGCAGCACCCACTATGGTGTTCTACTACTCTGTTGGCATGTCTGTGTGAACAGCCCATTAAAATGATGGCCCCTCCCACATCCAAATGGGTTTGTTTTGGATGTTTTGCATTTGGACAGTTTGATTTTGAAAATGACCATAAAAGATAGATATCCTAAGGGCCAGAATGTCTAGACGAGTCATTTTAGTAAAAAGAAGGTAGACGTTTTATGGTTTGCAAAATGGTTGTTTTCCCCACCCAACTTATGGATGTCCTTGTGGAAATGTCCAAAGTTGGGCTTAGATGTCCTATCGAAAATTCCCCTCCATGTGAAACTGTGATTCCTCCCTATTTATATAATCACAGACATCAATATTCAGCTGTGTTTAGCTGTCCGCTGCTGGCCTTATTTCTGGATATACAATGTCAGGTTATGTCTGGGCTTTGGCACTGAATATCTGGTTTATGTACTGCGGCTAACACATGGCTGTTTAAGTTGATATTTAGAACTTAAGTGGCCATGGGTTGCTGCATAAAGATAATACTGTGCTTCATGGTGGTCCCGTGTATGTGGTTACCATGGCTAAGCGCTGTATCGGCCCTTAACTGGCCATGTACCAACCCCACCCCTAAAACAGCTTTCACTTAGGTACAAACTACTAATTTTCAGTGTTGATAACCACTTAAGTGCTACTGAAATTAGTGGATACCCTCAAACAAGCAATTTAACCAGTTAGCGGCCATTTTGGCCAGTAAAATCATTTTGAATATCGACCAGATGGCTCCTAGAGGCAACATAATAAAAATATGAAAAAGATGTTTTTTGCATTTTTGTTGGTACAAATAATTCTTTAATTTTCCAGTAGGAGGGGCCTTAAACACTCTGGGGAATACCCAGTATAGATGACACAGCAGCAGCCGCGGTAAGGATATCCATCTCCATGTTCAGGTAAGGGGGAGGGGCAAGGGGGGGTCACTACTAGTCAGGAAGTGCAGCAGGAGAGAGTGGGCATCTCTACTGCTGCTGGGGGGGGGGGGGCGGCGTTCGGGTCAGGTCTGTAAGATTATTTTTAATTATTTTTTTATTTAGTGCAGCAGGATAGAGTGGGTATCTCTCCTGCTGCCGGGGGTCATGGCAAGGATGTTAGGGAAGGGGTGTTGTGATGCAGTGGAGAGAATGGGCATCTCTCCCGCTATATCACCACACAGATGGGTTTTCTAGTAGTCTCTGACACTGACCGGCACCCCTGGATCATTCGCTTTTTTTAGTTGCCAAAAGCTGACGCTCGGCATTTTTTAAGAATCCACCGAAGGGTTCATTTCAATGCTGAAGAGCCCATTTGCACGTCAGTGTTGGAGACTGCTGGAAACCTTCCTAAAGACGGAGATAATCCATTTTGATAATCCCCCGCTAAACTGCGTTCAGGCTAAACCGCCAGAAAACAGTTTAGAGACGGCGTTAAATTTTTGAGAATCTTGCTCAGAATGAGGAAACATTCTGTATAATTTTCTAGTTATAAGGAAATTACTCTAGCAATTTTTAAATAAATAATCTGAAAATGGTATACACACACATATACTATAAATTATAATGAGCATGGGTATAAAAACACAAGTATCCACAGGTGAATATTTAATCCAACTGTCTTATTGGCTTGTCTGAGTCTAAAAAATTTATTTCAATGGTGTCTGCCTTTGTAGACATGTGCTCTTTTTGGCTCTGTAAATGATTAGTGCTGATGGCTGCTCTTTTCCCAAGAAAAAAAAAAGACACAATAAGCAGATACTGAAGCTAGAAGCCAAGCCATACAACTCACCCCCCCTTTCATTGAACAATTCAGTCAGAGACAACCACAAGCCTTTTGTAAACCCTGCAGCTTACATGTGCTTGTTGGACCTCTGACTTTTGTACTCCAGTAGCTTCTTCTTCGATTCAATTCACTTAGGGATTTTCTCCTCTGTAGGCAAGGCTTAGACTGGCAAAGAATACAAGAAATGGAACTGATCTGTAGCCCAAGGAAACAGACAACAGTGTTAATATTGCACTGCCCAAAGTGGCTCATCTTAATATATAATCATGTAGCACATCATGTATTCATTTGTATTATTAAATAAAGACTAACAAAGTTGTACACCCAACAGAGCATAAGGAATGCACAAAGGATCATGGGTTCCCAGCATTCCCTGCTCCCTTTTGGAAAGCCGCTGACTCATTCCCTAAGCAATCAGCGTTCTGTGCCATTACAAATGGGATGGTTAATAGGCCTGCATCCATTATCATTAGTGCATCTCAGCACGCAGGTACATGATGGGTCCTGCCAGCGCGTTTGCTCCAGCTCACTGAGCCAGGGGCCATGCTCCATTGCAAATGAGGATGAGGAACACCTGCTCCAGGGTTTTTCAGCAGGCCGGCGTCATCCTTCACATCTCATGCAACACTTGTTCTGTCAGAATGCAGTGCTGGCACAGGCCAGAACAGTGGCTTGCCAGGCGTCCAACTAAAGATTATAGACTTCCCTGTGGTCTTCTGACGAAGTTCAGCTTTGGAATTATTATTTTTTTTTTTAAATGAACCTTTTAAAAAATTTATCAATTTCATAATTAGGTATTCAGTCATTATGTTAGAGTTTAAAAATAAAACTAATAGAAAACAAGTTTCCTTTAGAAATTAACTTTGCAATTAGAATAGGATATTTAAATATTTAATGTGACTGATAGCATTTTATTCACCCTGTACATTGGCTGCTTCAGTGCTTTAATGAAATGCATATTTTTTTAATACATTGCCTAATTAACCTTTTTGTGTAGCAGTTTATGAATTTTCTTTTTGGTTGTCACTTTTGAATCAGTTAATTCTTTGCCTCTGGTGCTTCTTCTCATCCCCATTTCCCAGCATTACAAGTACAAACAGAGTGTGAGATTTTACTTGGGATGGACTTTACACAAAAACAAGAAGTTTAAATATAGGCTGACTTTTCCTTCTT
Source organism: Geotrypetes seraphini (assembly GCF_902459505.1). Taxonomy (NCBI): domain Eukaryota; kingdom Metazoa; phylum Chordata; class Amphibia; order Gymnophiona; family Dermophiidae; genus Geotrypetes; species Geotrypetes seraphini. The sequence continues at coordinate 273,955,830 of NC_047087.1, read as the reverse complement.
TTAAATAGTTTTACAGAAGAGTTTTGGCAGGGCAGATTGGCGGAAGTTATAAAACACAAGGACTTTGCTCTCAAATCTGCAATAGAGTAGACATCCCGGATGATGTGAATAGCATGAAGAAAGACCTAGCAAAGCTTGAAGAATGGTCTGAAGTTTGGGAGCTAAAATCTAATGCTAAGAAATGCAAAGTCATTCATTTGGGCTGAAAAAACCCAAAGGGGTGGTACAATTTAGGGGGTGAAAAACTTATGCGTACGACAGAAGAGCAGGACTTGGGTGTGATTGTATGTGATGATCTTAAGGTAGCCAAACAGGTTGACAAGGTGATAGCAAAAGCTAGAAGGATGCTAGGGTGCATCGGAAGAGGTATGGACAGTAGGAAAAAGAAGGTATTGATGCCCCTGTATAAGACTCTGGTGAGACCTCATTTAGAACTTTGTGTATAATTCTGGAGACCTTACCTTCTATAAGATATAAAAAGGATGGAGTTGGTCCAGAGGAAGGCTACTAAAATGGTGCATGGTCTTCATCATAAGGTGTATAGGGACAGACTTAAAGATCTCAATCTGTATACTTCGGAGGAAAGGTGGGAAAGGGGAGATATGATAGAGACATACCTACGTGGCATAAATACCTACGTGGCATAAATGCGCATGAGCCGAGTCTCTTTAATTTGAAAGGAAACTCTGCAATGAGAGGTCATAGGATGAAGTTAAGAGGTGATAGGCTCAGGAGTAATCTAAGGAAATACTTTTTTATGGAAAGGGTGGTAGATGTGTGGAATAGTCTCCCAGTGGAGGTGGTGGAGACAAAGACTGTGTCTGAATTCAAGAAAGCGTGGGATTGGCATTTGGGATCTCTTTGAGAGAGAAAGAGATAATGGTTACTGCAGATGGGCAGACTAGGTGGGTCATTTGGCCTTTATCTGCCATCATGGTTCTATGTTTCTAAGAGATAGACTCAAAGAGCTGATCAATAAATTTATGTTGCAGCCTGCTTTATTTTATATTTTTATTTTTGAAAAAGATTTGTTACTTTCCAAACACTAGTAGAGTCAAAAGCATTTATCCAGATACCAGCACCTTCAACCCAGATCAGTGTTAGTGAAAAATATAATCAGTGGCACCCAACCCTGTCCAGGAGGACCCCCAGGCCAGTCAGATTTTCAGCCCTAATGAATATGCATGAGAGAGATCTGCATATAATGGAGGTGCCAGGCATGCAAATCTGCTCCATGCATATTCATTAGAGCTATCCTGAAAACACGACTGGCCTGGGGACCTTGCAGGACAGGGTTGGGAACTACTGATCTAGATCGTACCACTGAACATTATTACAGATCATTGTGGCACGATCTGGATGCTTCCAAGGTGGTATGGGGGGGGGTGAAGATAAGACAGAGACCAAAGTTATCCAGGTAGCAGCAATTTTCAGTGCCATTACTTGGATAACAATGTGAATATCTTAGGTTAGTAAAAAAGCTTTCCTTTACTGTATCTAGAAAAGATAACTGGACAGCAGCTGAATGCTAAAGCTTCGAGTGCCAGGAATTTTGAATTCATTGCAGTATGCAGATATTCAGTGGTAACCACTTTCTGGATCCTGCTACTGAATATCTTTTTTTTTTCCCCAGAAGTGGCTTAGTCTTAGAAAAAGAAAAAAAAAAAGAGAGAAATGTATGTATGTATGTATGTGTATGTATGTATGTGTGTATGTATGTGTGTGTGCAGGGGGGAAGGGAGGGAGAAATAATTCACAACTTTACCAATCCGACTAACCATAATGTAGTGCAACATAAAATGCATGTAAACAATTATATAAAACTATGCATTAAAATCAGCAAAGGCTTGAAGAAAATAAAATGTTCTTGTTTTCTTATGAAAATCAGACTACTTAACCACCAATCTAACCCCCCCCCCTTTTTTTTGTAATGAAGCCAAGCCTGCCATGGCGGTAAAAGCTCCAACGCTCATAGAATTCTAATGAGGGTCTGAACTTTTACCGCCGCGGCCGATGATTAAAAAAAGCTAACGCAGCTTCATAAAATGGGGGTCAAACTTTACAGTAAAGCAATTCAAAACACCCAGACTCAGGTTCTCACTGAAGCATACTATGCAGTGGGGCTCTATAATACCACTCATTTGCCTGATTTGACTGTACTTTAATGAAAGCCTCAAAATGCGTGGGAATATGACCCAGTCTCCATCCAACCTAGCACTCGTCAAAAAAAATGGTGGATTTCTGCCTTCTCTTTACCAATCACAATCTTGTAGCAACACGAATGGTACAACCTAGTTGAACGCATCGATCAGTTTTCAATGATCTTTAAATACAACGAGTAACCTAAATCAGTTAAAGGATCGTTGCTGTTTGGGATTTTTAACCCGTTATACTCTTTGCATTGTGATGTATTTATTTATTCAATTTTTTATACCATTCTCCCAGGAGAGCTCAGAATGGTTTACGTGCATTTAAAGGCAGTTTTAAAGGTCAATCTTTGATGAAAAATTAGAGACAATCAAAACTTGCCTAGGTGTGAGACAAATCTGATCCAAAAATGTGTCTGTGTTTCAGGACTGTATAACAAGCTACAGGGAGGCACATCTGTAAATTGTACAGGAAGCTTTCTTCAGCAAGTGATTCATTCTGACAGTTTTACCGGAGTATAAGAAAATTAGTATTAAAGATGTGATATGTAGGGCTTCGTTCCAGGAATTCCAATCTGGTTTCAATGAAATGGAAATACTGATTGGAAGTGAAGTTGCCTTCCGGTTCTGCCTTTGGCCATTACATGTTCATTTGTGAAACGACTGAATTCCACAACTATTTTTAATATTCACTTTATGAGTTCATATCCCACCCTGGCCACATTGGGATGATTAAAATAGTGCTGCCACCCAGTACCCAAATCTTTCATTTCGAGCCACCAATATACAGAAATAAAATGAATTCTCCTGTTTAGCCCATCTTTTTTATGCATGAAGTTGCATCAATGCATTCCTACAGTACAGAAGAATATGAATAGGAAAAAAAAGTGATCATATTTCCATGAAAAAAAACCGGGAGGAGAACAAAGGACAAAGGAGCACAGTTTCTTCATTTGGGGCTCCTTTTACGAAGGTGCGCTACCGGTTTTAGCACACGCAGAAGATTAGCGCGCGCTAGGAGGTGGTAGTGGCTAGCGCGTGCAGCAGTGTAGCGCGCGCTATTCTGCGCCTTAAGGCCCTAACGCACCTTCGTAAAAGGAACCCTTGGTCTTTGTGCTTTAGGAATTGCATGTTTATTTGGCCCATGGAAGGGTCCTTTTACTAAGCTGGGGTAAGCACTAATTCATGTTTGCCGCAGGTTAAAAAGGTACTACAATGGGACACACTCCGGTGTCCCGCAGTAGTTTTGGAATCATTGCGTACTACCCACTTGCTAAAAAACTAGATTCTTTTTTTGCAATGCCACATCAGAATTGCACTGACTTCTTTGACTTTGAATGCAATAACTTATCCTATTTATTCAACCATCAAAATACCGGGAGTGATTTTGGATCAGAATTTAACCACGAAAGATTAGGTGGATGCTTTGTTATGGAAGGGTTTCTATACTTTGTGGAAATTGCGAACTGTTAGAGCATATTTTGATGTTTCATCTTTCAGATTACTGGTTCTGTCACTGGTTTTGAGCCACTTGGACTACTGCAGAATTGTTTACTTTGCTGGTTATAAAAAAAAAAAAAATCCATGCAGATTGCGCATAGTCCAGAATGCTGGAACTCTTTGCCACAATATATTAGAAACGAAAAAGATCTTACATCGTTCAAAATTTTTTTAAAATCTTACCTCTTTAAAGATGCTTTTAATATTTAACCTTTTTAATAAAGGTCTCAAAATGTGCTAAAGTTTAACTACCCCCCTCCCTCCTGTTTTTTTCCTCTTTGTTTTTTTCTACCAAGACAAAAATTGTAACTTTTCCACTTTCCCTCCCAACTCTTGTTTGTATTATATGAAATAATTTTGTTAATATGTTAGTCTCTTTGTATTATACTCTATTTTTAATTTTGTTCATCGCTTAGTAATTTTAATATGCGATTAATCAAATATGCTAATAAACTTGAAAATTCGACTGATCTTTAATCTGAAAAAGTTTTATCATGTCACCCCTTACTTTTGTAATTTGCATTGGTTGTCAGCTGAGACTCGGGTGAACTTTAAAGTTGGTTGCATTTGGCCTTGCACCCAACTATCTCATGGATTCATTTACATTTGTGAATTCAAATCGCTCCCGACATATGCATATTTCATTTGCCTTTCCTTCAGTCAAAGGCTGTCAATGAAAAAAATACCATCAATGACTTTTATCGTATCAGGCTGCATTATGGGAAAAAGATTTGAATTCTGTAATAGCGACTTCTTGTTCTTATCAGCATTTGAGGAGACAATTGAAAACGTACTTGTTTGCAAGATTTTTAGGAAAATAATGTATTACATTTACTGCTTATGTGCAGTTTTTGAAATCTATTTTGTAAACTGCATAGAACTTAACGTTATAGAAATAATTTTTATGTTATATTATGTATTTGGAGGCAGAGAGTAGTCGTGCCCTGTGTTAATTGGTTAGCACAGCTACATTACCATGTGCTAAATGATTAGTGTGTGGTTAGCATATGAGCCCATACTACCTAGAAAATATGTATTTATTTATTCAATTTTCTATACCGTTCTCCCGGGAGAGCTCAGAATGGTTTACGTGCATTTAAAGGCAGTTTTAAAGGTCAATCTTTAATGACAAATTAGAGACAATCAAAACTTGCCTAGGTGTGAGACAAATCTGATCCACTCACACAGTAAAGGCCATGTGCTAATTAGCACGTGACCATTAATTGGAAAAATTGAAAATGCTGCCATTTTACAGCAGTGCTAAAAATGGCCTCAACACATGGGAAAACCAAATGCTAATAATAGAGCAGGCCACTTTTTAGCACAGCTAGGGCTAGATTCACTAACCTGCATTAGGGTTCCCGATCCGCGGCCGATCCGTGCAGGTCCGACAAATTTACAAAACAAAAAAATTTAAATGAAGGCGATTGGAGGAACGCCCCCTCTGACTGCACGGATCGCTAGTGTGCGATCCTGACGCATGAGCAGATCATCTGTAGATGGTCTGTGCATGCTTCTAAGAGCCGTCTGAGCCGCGACTTTTAGAAAAACCTTTTACTAGCCCAGCGAGTCCATGGTTTTAACCCGCTTTAAACCCCTGGGTTAAAACCATGGGCTTGCAGTGCGGGGAAGGGCAGGAGAGTGGCAGGAGAGATTCGGGGCAAGAGCAGGGTGGCAAGTTGGGGGCGTTAGGCAGGAGAGATTTGGGGCAAGAGCAGAGCGGTGAGTCGGAGCAGCAGGCAGGAGAGATTTGGGGCAGAGCATGAGATTGGGGCAGGCAGGAGACAGCAGGAGATCAGGGCAGGCAGGAGATCGGGGCTGAGACAGAGCAAGAGATCGAGGCAGAGAGCAGATCAGGGCAGGCAAGAGATTGGGGCTGAGACAGGGCAGCAGATTGGGGCAGAGAAGCAGTGTGGCAGAAGGCAGTGCAGTCGGAAAGGACCTCAGCGACTAGTCCTCAGAAGTCACTTCTTGTGTTGATCGGCCAGCCCAGTCGGTTTGCAAGATTTCTGTAGTGATCGGTCCCTGCCTACTTTTCATGCCGTTCCTCTCATTTGCATGCACGGATCGGAATCGCATTGGAGGAGAGGTAAGTGAATCGGGCCCGAGTAAAATCGGGTCACAAACCGATCGGTAAACGATCGGTTTGCTTAGTGGATCTAGCCCATAGTCTTATCTAATGCAGCTACACCCTCTAAAATAATTTTTTTTTTTTTAATTGTTATATTCTAGGTCAGGGGTGCCCACACTTTTTTGACTTGCGAGCTACTTTTAAAATGACCAAGTCAAAATGATCTACCAACAATAAAATTTAAAAAAACACAACGCACACTGTACGTATAGAAAATGTTAATTATCATTCCTATTCCGGGGTTTTTTCAAAGAGGTCAAAGCAGATGACTCTATGCACTGTCACCTCAGTAACAACCATAGAAAAATAGACAAATACCCCTCCTCCCTTTTTACTAAACCACAATAGCAGTTTTCAGCGCAGGGAGCTGCGCTGAATGCCCAGCGCTCTCTCGACGCTCATAGGCTCCCTGCGCTACAAACCGCTATTGCGGTTTAGTAAAAGGGGACCATATTGTAAAATATAGACAGCCGATATAAATTCAGACACATTTTGATCACTAAATTTAAAATAAAATCATTTTTCCTACCTTGTCTGGTGAATTCATCTTCTGACTGTGCATCCAATCTTTCTTTCAGCCTGTATGCTTCTTCTCCTCCAAACCTCATTTCCTTCCCCAACTTTTTCTTCCTCTCTCCCTGCCCTTTCTTTCTTTCTCTCTTCATGCCCCCTTTCTTTTTTTCCTGTTTCTCTTCTTTCCTTCTGTCTCCCTGCCTGCGCCTCTTTCTTTCTTTCTTTCTTTCTCCCTGCTCTTCCCCAAGTGATCGACCTATTGGGCACCCCTGTTCTAGGTAAACGTCTAGGAGTGCAGGAGTGGTCTGATGATTAGGGCTGCAGCCTCAGCACCTTGAGGTTGCAGGTCAAAGCCCTGCACTGCTCCTTGTGACCCAGTGCAAATCACTCAACACTCCATTGTCTCAGGTACATTAGTCAGATTGTGAGCCCACCAGCACAGATAGCGAGAAATACTTGAGTACCTGAATGTAAACTGCTTTAGCTATAAATGATATATATAGTAAGTACTAAAAAATAAATAACCTCTCCTTTTACAAAACCGCACAAGAGGTTTTTGGCTCCGGCCGGCATGCTGAATACTCTGTGCTGCTCCAACAATTATAGAGTTCCTATGAGTGTTGGATCAGCGCAGAGCATTCAGCGTGCTGGCCGGTGCTAAAAACCTCTTGCGTGGTTTTGTAAAAGGCAGCGGGGGAGGGGGAAGGAGCAGTAAATGACTAAATACAGAAAAATATGCTTGAAAGTTAATATTTCAAATTAGAAACCAAAGACCTACAGATATTAAAAAAAAAAAAAAAAATCCTAAAACACTTTTTATAATAGAAGTTATCTTCCTGTCTGCTATGGGGAGAGAATGAACCCCTTAACATTCTCCAAGCTCCCATGTCACGATAATTAACATCAATATTTTTAGAGCAGTTTATCCTCGGTGTCTAGTTTATAGTATTTTCTGATTGCCCCTTTTTTAAACATAAGTAAATTTAAAAACCCTTTTCATGTGCAAAATACTTAAAAAATTTTGCCATGCCTAACCAAGGGCCCTTTTAAAAAGCCGCGGCATGGCAAATGCGACACAGCCCATAGGAATTAAATGGGCTGAATCGCTTTTGCCACAGCGGGAATTGCTACCACAGTTTTGTAAAACATACATGGCCCAATATGCGCAGTGCAGGTAGGGGCAGAATAATTGAGTACCTGAATAAATTCATGTAAAACGTTCTGAGCTCTCCTGGTAGAAAAGTATAGAAAATTGAATAAATAAATACATATTTGAAAAGGAGATGTGCACTGTGACTAGGGGAGGTGTTTGAGGGGATCATAGGTGGAGTTGAAATTTACTTGCATATTTTACTTAAAAAAACCCCCAAATCTCCACACGTGCACATGTATTTTCACGCTCTCACATTTACACCTGTTCCCAAAGTTGCCAATTATGTCTGCACCTTCAATGCTGACAAAATTTCTGCAGGATTTATGCCATGCGCCTTTATAAAATAGGCAACTTCCTGGCCAAATAACTAGGTGACCTATTTTAAAATTCCCTGAAAGGGACAGATTCAAACCCTTTCATGTGGGCTAGAGGTTAACAGATTTTCAGGTGTTGGTTCACTTAGGTGCCATTTCACTAAGCCGTGGTAAAATCTGTGCTCCGCAGCGCTAACATGGGACTTTCCCATGCGTTAAGCCCAGATTCACCGCAACAGAATCTTACGGATATTTTCTATTTATTTTGGCGGGTTCTGCACTATTTTTTCCATTATGGCGTGGGGACTTGCAGCAAAAAAAAAAAAAGTGGGAGCATCAATTGCCTCCTATTTAGGACGGTTCATAGACAACGGCGCGAAAGACAAAAGCGCGCGCCAACAATTGAGCGCAGCGTGCGCCGCCTCTGTAAATTACAGTTTTTAGGGGCTCCGATGGGGGGTTTTGTTGGGGAACACCCCCAGTTTACTTAATAGACATCGCGCCGGCGTTATGGGGGGTTGTAACCCTCCACATTTTACTGTAAACTGAACTTTTTCCCTAAAAACAGGGAAAAAAGTGAAGTTTTCAGTAAAATGTGGGGGGTTACAACCCCCCACACCCCCCACAAAGCCCCCACAATGCGGCGCGATGTCTATTAAGTAAAGTGGGGGGGTTCCCCCCAACGCCCCCCGTCGGAGCGCTAAAAACAGTAATTTAGAGCGGTGTGGCGGTGCGCGCTGCGCTCAATTGTCTGGGCGCGCCTTTGTCGTGGCGCGCTTTTGACCGGACACCATTTAGGACGAATGCTAGCAGTGTAAAGCTTCCCTGTCCATTTTTCACCTATAACATGGCTTGGTGTAGTGGGGAAGCACCCTGCGGGAGCTACGAGTGGCTTCTTTAAGATGCAGCCCAGGAATATTGGGCTGCAGATGTGTGGCCTAAAAATCTCAGGACAGTAAAATAACCCAGATTTTTCCAGGGGTTATTTTTTTGCAGCTGTAACACATATTGCATTATACTGTAGAACTTACATAGCAATGAAGTGTTCTGCATGCATTTTTGCATGCTTTGCATTTCATTACCATGTATCATGGGAAAAGCCTAAATAATGCTGCATTATGACACCACAACCTGCTTTAGAGCCCATTAACACAGGTTAAGGGGCCAATAATGCTGGTTAGGGCCTTAATGTAACTTGATAACTACCTCTCTAAATCTGTCCAGTGGTATAAAATAGTCACGAAGAAAGTAGCAAATGTATTTGGTTGATTTCATGTAAGTCATCCAGAGAACTAAAGAGAAAAGAGACTATATCATACTGTGAAAATAAAGCAGCATGAAATACTATTGGAAGAGACTGAATCAAACAGACTGAGTTTCATATTTAATGTGAAATTACTTCCATTCTGCCAGAGGGCTGCTACCTGCCTGGGAAAAAGTGCCCAGCGTCACTGCTACCGGGTCGGTATCCAGAAAATGAAATCCCTTTCCACCCCAAATCGGCCAAAATCCGAAACCGCTTCCCACCCAATCGCATGGCACTCGAGTCCGTTCCCTTCCAAAACCGAGCGCTTTCTTCTAATCATGCAAAATGTCAACCTCTGTAAAATGCCATGTTACATTTTCTTATTTGAGGACGTTGGCAGATTGCTCAGGCTGTTAGCAAAAATTGAAATGCATCATCCATTGTTGTCCTTACCTTTGGTTTATGCACTGCACTACACACCAAAAAAATACGGCAGACATGAGGCATTTTGGACGGAAAATGAGCTCCTTACACTCTGTGCAAATCACGGCCCTTTTTTTTTCTTAAGATGTTATTGTGTGCATGCCTCTAGCTTGTCAAAAAAAAAAACCAAATACAAAAACCCCAACAACTTTGGTTCATCTACAGTAAATATTGCTAACTACTAACTCATAAAACATTTCAGCTGGGTTTATTACTTTTAACCATCTTTCCAATTGCGCTGTAAAATAAAGGCAGATGCCATTTTAAAATCTTATTATTATCAAGGGCCAACTCCTCCAGCAGCACCTGCTTAGCAGCAATCTGCTTGTTTATTGCCTCCTTTTATGGATGACAGTTTAAGAAGCCTGTTCTTTTGCTAGAAAGCCTCCTTGCAATCGTGCAGTAGTCGAGGTGGCAAGCACACGAGGTGAGCTCCTTCTTTCCATCCGGCGATATTGAGGCAGGGTCGCAGGTTCACCTGTGATTTTTAGCTTGACAGCTTCGCCACACACGTCAGGCCCTGCCAAATGCTCCAGCCATTAATTTATGATTTAAAGTAATTAACTTTTGCTGATTAAAGTAATTATTTCAAGTGCATTGCACTCAGGCCCAAATGATGCACACAGCCCCCTCTCCAGTTTAAGCTAGCAACATGCCAAGTGCTTAAAAGCTGCACCGGGGAGCTTGTGGTGGCTTCTGCCAGTCTAACAGATCTGCCATGTTTATGGCAGACTTGTACTAACTGCTCATTTTAATGCCGGATTCTGGCAGAACATTGACACAGTGTGAAACCTTCATCTGGTAAACAAGACAAGCTTCAAATTGGTGGCATCGATGACAGTGAAAACTGTTTAAATGAATCTTGCCTCCAGCCTTCCAGAGGTCTTAGGTTTGGGGGATTTTGTTTGCTTTTGAGAACAATTCTTTCCCAAATTGGCTGTTAAACATACAGTTTTATTCAGCCTCTTTCTTTAGATTTTATCAGAGAATTTAACTTTCCTTATCATAGTAAAAAAAAAAAAAAAAAAAAAAAGCAGCTCATTCCAATTATTTAACGCAGGAATACATTAAAGAGGAAATCTGCTTTTCATTTTTGTTCTAATAATAAATGCTGTTTCTCGAAAGGAACTTTTTGTTGGAATCCAGTCACAATTCTTTCATTCATCTCTTCACACGAGGCTGTTTTGTTCTAGTCTCTGCACCACTTACTCTCTATAACATAGGAATTGAAATGAAAGGTTTGGTTTAGAGAATGACACGGGCACAAATTTCTCCCCGTCCCCGCAAGAACTAAATTTCTCTGTCCCATCCCCATGAGTTTTGTTGCTGTCCCTACCCCATTCCTGTAAGCTCTGCCTTTACCACACAAGCCTCAAACACTTATGATTTCAAAATGTTTGAGGCTTGTGCATATGAGGACTGAGCTTAGGCAGTGGTGGAATGAGGCATTATGACATCACAGTCTGAGCTCTAGAATGTTGCTACTTATGATTTTAAAGTGTTTGAGGCTTGTGCAGATAAGGATAGAGCTTAGGCATTGGTGGAATGGAACATTATGACATCACAATCTGAACTCTAGAATGTTGCTACTTATGATTTCAAAGTGTTTGAGGCTTGTGCAGATGAGGACGGAGCTTGCAGGGATGGGGCAGGGACAGGAAAAGAACTCACGAGGACGGGAAAATGAGTTTCCGGGGAAAAAATTTGTCCCTCATGTCATTCTCTAGTTTGGTTCTCTCTAGTCCCTCCTATCCCTTTCCCGATTTCTGTAAAATGTTCTTTACATTTCTGATAACTAGGCAATCTATAGAAATGAAACCATAAAGGAAATATGGTGATACCTTTTTTATTGAACTAACGGTGCATTTTTTGATTAGCTTTGGAAAGCTAATAAAAAGTCAAAAAATGCATTCTTAGTCTAATAAGAAAGCTATCACTTTATTTCTTTTATGCTTTTGCTTTATTACCTTTAAAGTGGACTAACTTGGCTACCACACCATTTTATTCAAGATGATAACTAGCTGAAAGTGGAGACAGAGGGACCTTTCCTTTTTTTAGTAAAAATGTTAGTGCTTAAAACTTCTAAGTAAAAAAATAAATCAAATGCAAAATATTTAAAATATTAAATGTAATTTCCCTTTCTGGGTTCTGTGTGTGTGTGTTGTTTCTCATAGGGGGGCATGGGTTAATTCTGTAGTTAGTGTTGTATGTAGTGCCTTTTGAGATGTGGTATGTTTGAGATGTGGTATGTGTGATTCTTCCCCTGAAGACGCGATAGTGAAACAGGGTCTCCCGTTGGGATTTTCAACCTTTGGAGTTAAAATCTTTCATGATGCATTGGTGGTGCGTCTTTTTGCACGCGAGAAAGGAGAGTTCAGCAAGTTTGAAGAGAATATTTTGAGCCTTTTGATTGAAGTATCAAGCAATGTTGAAAGTCATTCCTCACAAAGCTAAGTACTGTTTCACACCTTTAGTGGTGGAGTAAACTATTTTGCCTGTTTATATGATGTAGGGCTTTTGAGGATTTGTTTGAACTTTGTTTGCATCTGCTTTATTGCTTCTATCATTTTTTTGGATTGGACTGTAATTTGCTTTTATCTGCTTGGCTTCCTTTCCGGATGAAAATAACTTTTTTTTTTTTTTTTATAATTCTTTATTCATTTTCACAAATTACATTATGTGTTAATATTTTCATTCACAGTAACAATAAATACATCACTTATAAATAATCATTGGTATATTACATATATTCTTATCCCTATCCCTCGCCCATCCCCCCCAACCATATACTCCATTATTGTATGATATATGTAATAATAAAATACCCCCCCTCCCTACCTCATAAACTAATAAACATAAGGGAAATAATTTTACTTAATCCTGACAATATTTTGTTAATGGTTTCCATACATCCTGAAATTTCTTTGATTTAACATAACATAGTAACATAACTTAGTAGATGATGGCAGATAAAGACCCGAATGGTCCATCCAGTCTGCCCAACTTGATTCAATTTAAATTTTTTATTTTTTCTTCTTAGCTTTTCTGGGCAAGAATCCAAAGCTCTACTCGGTACTGTGCTTGGGTTCCTACTGCCAAAATCTCCGTTAAAACCTATTCCAGCCCATCTACACCCTCCCAGCCATTGAAGCCCTCCACAGCCCATCCTCTACCAAATGGCCTTATACAGACACAGACCGTGCAAGTCTGCCCAGTACTGGCCTTAGTTTAATTTTTAATATTATTTTCTGATTCTAGATCCTTTGTGTTCATCCCATGATTCTTTGAACTCAGTCACAGTTTTACTCTCCACCACCTCTCTCGGGAGCGCATTCCAGACATCCACCACCCTCTCCGTAAAGTAGAATTTCCTAATATTGCCTTTGAATCTAACACCCCTCAACCTCAAATTATGTCCTCTGGTTTTACCATTTTCTTTTCTCTGGAAAAGATTATGTTCTACGTTAATACCCTTCAAGTATTTGAATGTCTGAATCATATCTCCCCTGTCTCTCCTTTCCTCTAGGGTATACATATTCAGGGCTTCCAGTCTCTCCTCTTATGTCTTCTGGCGCAAGCCTCCTATCATTTTTGTCGCCCTCCTCTGGACCGCTTCAAGTCTTCTTACGTCCTTCACCAGATACGGTCTCCAAAACTGAACACAATACTCCAAGTGGGGCCTTACCAATGACCTGTGGGCATCAATACCTTCTTCCTTCTACTAGCTACAGCCCAGAATCCTTCTGGCAGCAGCCACTGCTTTGTCACACTGTTTTTTCGCCTTTAGATCTTTGGACATTATCACCCCAAGGTCCCTCTCCCTGTCCGTGCATATCAGCTTCTCTCCTCCCAGCTTATACGGTTCCTTCCGATTATTAATCCCCAAATGCACTACTCTGCATTTCTTTGCATTGAATTTTAGTTGCCAGGCATTAGACCATTCCTCTAACTTTTGCAGATCCTTTTTCATATTTTCCACTCCCTTTTCTGTGTCTACTCTGTTACAACTCTTGGTATCATCTGCAAAAAGGCACACTTTTCCTTCTAACCCTTCAGCAATGTCACTCACAAACATATTGAACAGGATTGGCCTCAGCACCGAACCCTGAGGGACTCCACTACTCACCTTTCCTTCCTCCGAGTGACTTCCATTAACCACCACCCTCTGGCGTCTGTCCGACAGCCAGTTTCTAACCCAGTTCACCACTTTGGGTCCTAACTTCAGCCCTTCAAGTTTGTTCAACAGCCTCCTATGAGGAACTGTATAAAAGGCTTTGCTGAAATCTAAGTAAATTACATCTAGCATATGTCCTCGATCCAGCTCTCTGGTCACCCAATCAAAAAATTAAATCAGGTTCGTTTGGCACGATTTACCTTTTGTAAAGCCATGTTGCCTCAGATCTTGTAATCCATTAGATTCAAGGAAGTACACTATCCTTTCTTTCAGCAACACTTCCATTATTTTTCCAACAACTGAAGTGAGGCTCACCGGCCTGTAGTTTCCTGCTTCATCCCTGTGACCACTTTTATGAATAGAGACCACATCCGCTCTCCTCCAATCCCCAGGAATCACTCCCGTCTCCAGAGATTTGTTGAACAAGTCTTTAATAAGACTCGCCAGAACCTCTCTGAGCTCCCTTAGTATCCTGGGATGGATCCCTTCTGGTCCCATCGCTTTGTCCACCTTTAGTTTTTCAAGTTGCTCATAAACACTCTCCTCCATGAACGGCGTAGAATCTACTCCATTTTCTCGTGTAACTTTGCCAGACAATCTCGGTCCTTCTCCAGGATTTTCTTCTGTGAACACAGAACAGAATTATTTGTTTAGCAAATTTGCTTTTTCCTCATCACTCTCCACATATCGGTTCCCAGCATCTTTTAGTTTAGCAATTCCATTTTTCATCTTCCTCCTTTTACTAATATATCTGAAAAAATTTTTGTCTCCTTTTTTACATTTTTAGCCATTTGTTCTTCCGCCTGAGCTTTTGCCAGACGCATCTCTCTTTTGGCTTCTTTCAGTTTCACCCTGTAGTCCTTTCTGCACTCCTCTTCTTGGGTTTTTTAATATTTCGCCTTTATTTTCTCCGCCACTAGTTTGGAGAACCATATCGGCTTCCTTTTTCTCTTGTTTTTATTGATTTTCTTCACATAAAGGTCCGTAGCCATTTGTATCGCTCCTTTCAGCTTAGACCACTGTCTTTCCACTTCTCTTATGTCCTCCCATCCTAACAGCTCTTTCTTCAGGTACTCTCCCATTGCTCTCCACTTTAGCCATTATATCAAACCAAACCATTTGATGATCGCTACTTCCCAGGTGAGTACCCACTCGAACATTAGAGATACTCTCTCCATTTGTGAGGACCAGATCGCTTTTTCCCTTGTGGTTCCGTCTGAGCAGAGCTTCTTGAAAGACATCCACAATCTCCCTACTTCTTTCTGATTCCGATTCCGATTAACTTTATTTTTCTACTTTGGCGGGAGATTTGACAAATGACATGCAGTTGGTGGAGTTTTTTTATGATTGATGATAAACTGAGGGCTTACTTGCTAGTAGCTATTAAGAGAAGGTCTTTTTCTCCGCCATAATTTTATGCATGCTGTTAATCTCCCTCCTCTGCAGAAGGAGATAAAGTCTAGTGTGTTTGAGTGGTTAGTTTTGTATATCCCATGACAGTTTATAGTTTATTAACAAGGCAGATTACAGCATCACATAGTTTCAAGTTTCAAGTTTATTTAAGGCTTGATATACCGACCATCACATGTATCTGCACGGTTTACAATGTTAAGAATTTTAAAAAACCCAAAATCTGTTCAATTTTAAAAATCTATTTAATATGAAATAAAAAAAGGGTAAAACTAAAACTATGACAAATTAGGACTTATTAGAGACGAAAGGTACTGGGGGGTAGGGATGTTTTAATTACAATGTATAAAAAAAAAAAAATAAGAGGAAGGATAGAGGGGTAGGGAATAACGAGAGGAAAGTAGGGATGGCATTTCTTTAAAAAGAAAAGAAAGATAAAAAGTTTTGGGGTTTTTTTTCTCTACTTATTGATAAGCATCTTTAAAAAGAAATAACAAACCAAACCAAGCAAAACATATAAAATCATAAAACATTTCCCATCATACATAGACATCATTCCTAAGCCAGGGTATGTGGAGTATGATCTCAGTAGCTCATATTTACTGCTAACACTCAGGGCTCCTTTTACGAAGCCGCGTTAGCGGTTTAACGCGCATAATAGCGCACGCTAAACTGCCGTGAGCTGGCATTAGTTCTAGCCGCGTAGCGTGGGCTTAGCACGTGCTAAAAAGCTGCGTGCGCTAAAACCGCTAACGCGGCTTCGTAAAAGGAGCCCTCACTGTAATACTTGCATTGTGCAATTTAAATTTTTGCTTACACTTTTTATCCTATTGGTGATGATTTGCATATAGTTCGTCACATATTGACAAATGTATATTCGTTTGCCTTTATACCATTTCGCTCCTAACATTTATATGTCTGTATGTGATATTTTTTATGCTGTAAATTTTATGTTAATTTGAATGTCACAGTTTATTTCAATTATTTTTCTTGTTTTAACCTGTTTTAACTCAATTTATGAATGTAGTTTGATGTTTTTTAAAATATTATTATGCTTGCAGACCCCCGTTTAGGGCCGAAACACGATCGTGTCGAGTCTTTCTATTCAACTAATGAGATTGAACACCATTCAGTCACCTTTGTTGTTTTTTCTACTTTCACGGTCTGTGAAGGTAGCATCTCCTGCATTTCCTGTCTCTTTTTAGATATACATAAACCATGATTTAGATGTTCATATTACATAAACATCTGCATCCCAATTTTACAAAGCCAGGATATATAGTTCTAAAATGGAGAAATATGTGTCTGGCAAGGGGGCATGGTCTAGGCATGTTTTGACTGGGACTAAGTCAGGTCTACAAAATAAATGTATATTTCTCATGTCAGAAAGGGAACAAACATGTAAGGCTACCATAAAACGATTAATATCAGGATTTATACCTGCTATTTGGAATGCCTGGGTTTCAGGCATTGAGTAGTGCTCCACTGGAGGGATTAGGGGAGGATACCCTCTTAGTTCCTCATGCTTAGTGTCTCTTCAAAAGTGAAACTGCTTCAGCGGCTTCAGAATAAAACGTGAACTTTTCTGAAATGGGTGTTATAATTATTTAGGTTCCATTTAAGTTTAAGTTGCTACCGTATTTCATAATATAAATATTTATGTGTGTATTTTGACTTGTTTATCTATATATTGCCTCTCAATGGAAGTTGTCTAAGTAGTTTATATTCAGGTGTTCAAGCATTTTTCCCTATCTGTCCTGGTGGGTCACAATCTAACTAATGTACCTGGGGCAATGGAAGATTAACTGATTTGCCCAGGGTCACAAGGAGCAGCGTGGGACTTGAACCCATGTGATGCTGAGGCTGTAGCTCTAACCACTAGGCCACTCTTTACCGCCCCATATATATTAGTGCTGCACCTTAATCACAATTAACACTTCCCATCTTTTACGAACACATATCGCGGGTTTTTGCGCCGGCAGCAGCGGTAATTGCTCAGACACTCATAGGAATTCTATACCCCGCTATGCGTTCATAAAAGAAGGGGACTGCGATTAATAATCACATACAACCCTTTAGCCTGCCTTCCTCCACTCCTGTGTGCCCAATTGTGGCTTGCTGCCCCTACGTTGGCACTCTTACCTTTGCAAGCTCCTCCTTGGCCCTGCAGCCATTGGCAGCCCTATTGAAAGGCTGCCTGCAGCCTGCACCGAGCCTTTCTGACTCAGCCCACTTCCTCATGACATAACTTCTTGTTCTGAGAAAAGCTGGGTCAGAGGGAAGACCCAGTGCAGTTCATAGACAATATCTATCTATCTATCTATCTACATGCTCATGACTTATTCATAAGGTGACCATACTTCCCGTTTTCAACGGGACCATCCAGTTATTGGACCGACCGTCCCATTGTCCTGACCCACCGCTTCGGGATACTGAAATGTCCCATTTTAAGGGACAGTGTCCCGAAGCGGTATGCGGGGACAACGGGACCGGCGATCGCTTCCCTTCCCTGCCACTCCGATACAAACCACCAGTCCGCCGCTGATGCACCTTCTTCTTGCCACCCAGAAGCCTTCCTCCCAACACAAATTCTGACGTTGGAAAGGAAATTCCGGGCCAACCAGGCAGCAATTGGCTGGCCTAGATCTTCCTCTCTGACGTCAGAATTGACGTCGGGAAGAAGGCTTCTGGGTGGCAAGAAGAAGGTGCAGCAGTGGTGGACCAGTGGTTTGAATCGGAGCGGCAGGGAGGAAAGGAGAGAGGCTGGCAGGCAGCATCGGCGGACCTGGGGGGGGAGTGGTTGACTGGGGCGCTGGAGGGAGGGAAGGAGGTTGGCAGGCAGGCAGGCTAACTTCGGAGGGAGGGGGTGGGACAAAGGCTGGAAGGCAGTGAGGGGGACATAGGAAGAAGGCACTGAGGGCACTAAGGACATAGGAAGGAGGCACTGAGGGCATTAAGTATTTAGGAAGGGACACTAAGGACATAGGAAGGAGGCACTGGGGGCACTAAGGACATAGGAAGGAGGCACTGAGGGCATTAAGGATTTAGGAAGGGACACTAAGGACATAGGAAGGAGGCACTGGGAGCACTAAGGATTTAGGAAGGGGCACTAAGGACATAGGAAGGAGGCACTGGGGGCACTAAGGATTTAGGAAGGGGCACTAAGGACATAGGAAGGAAGGAGGGAGGGAATAGAAAGGGACAATTGTTGGACCTGAGTGCAGAAAGAAAGAAAGAAGGGATGCATAGTCAGAAGGAAACACAACCAGAGACTCATGAAATCACCAGACAGCAAAGGTAGGAAAAATGATTTTAGTTTCAATTTAGTGATCAAAATGTGTCAGTTTTGAGAATTTATATCTTCTGTCTATATTTTGCACTATATTTGTCTATTTTTCTATAGTTGATGAGGTGACATTGTATATTTTAAAGTAATCTGCCTTGACATCTTTGAAACCCCCCCAAATATAAATGATAATTAAAATTTTCTCTGCCTATAGTATGCTTTGTGTTTTTTTTAATTTTATGGTTACCATTATGAATTAATAATATATTATGTGCACATGAAAAATAAATGGAAGAAATTGTGGGTGGGATTGGGGGGTGAGGCTATGGCTGGATTGGGGCGGGGCTAGGGTGGGATTGGAGGCGGGATTGACAATTAATAGATGTCCTGTTTTGATGAAAAAATAAATGGTCACGTAACCTATTCAGATGGAAGAAAGGCCCTTTTGCCCTGATGGCTAAAGGGTCCTTTTATCAAGCCGCGCTAGCGGGGTTAGCGCGTCGGATATTTCAACACACGCTAACCCCTGCGGCCGGCTAAAAAACTAATGCCTGCTCAATGCAGGCATTAGTGGCTAGCGTGGCAGGTGGCTTAATGTGCATTAAACCCCTACTTGATAAAAGGACCCCTAAGTATATGGAATTAAGGACCAGAGAGGCCCCTACCTGAACAATATATACATGTATATGTATAATTTCAAAAAATAAATTAAATTACAAAAATTATCAAGAAGTAATAGTAATCAAACTAGGAAGCCATACACAAGAAATCAGCTTTAAATATTAGCCCATGTTATGAAGGAAAAAGTACATAGAAAAAAAAGCAAGCTGAAACTCAAGCTGGAGCCTAAAAAAAATATACAATAAAACTCTATCCCCAATACTTTTTATGTCTACATCAGAAAAATAAAGGAAAGAGCATCACTTATTGACTAGGAAGCTTTTCAGCTGCAGTGGCCAAATAAATATATTTATATCTTTGCTAGGCGACTTACAGGGGAATCTAAAAAAATTGCCTTCAATATACCTGTGTTGCCTTGGAGACATCTTGAAGTTTTGGACACACAAAAAAATCCATTTTTTTAAAAAGAACAAAACAACTTTTGTAAGGAAAGTAAGTAAGAGGAAAAAAAGGCTGCTTTGGTTCTCCAACGTAGTAGCTGAGAAGGTAAGGAAAAAGAGGTTAACTTTCATAATCACAGAAAGAGGAAGACAAGCAAAAATATCTGGAAAAGTTAAGAGACTGGTCAAGTTGTCAGGAAAGCAAAGATGCAAATGGAAGAAAAAAGTAGCTGATATGGTAAAAAGGGGAGGCAAGACTTTAAAAAATATATATATATCACACTCACCCCCTTTTACAAAACCGTAGCGTGGTTTTTAGCACTGGTCACAGCAGTAACAGCTTTGACGCTTACATGAGCGTTGGAGCTGTTACCACCATGGCCAGCGCTACAAAACAGAGCTACACTTATATAAAAGGGAGGGTTAGCGATAAGAAGAAGTACAAAAGTAGAATTGTGAGACTCAAAGGTAGAAAAATGTGTAGAAGCTGATAAAGATAAGGCTGGATTCTTAACAAATACAGTGGAACCTCGGTTTGCGAGTAACGCGGTTTGCGAGTGTTTTGCAAGATGAGCAAAACACTCAGCAAACTTTCATCTCGCAAAACGAGTGTTGACTCACTACACGAGCTCTCACTATGGTGGCCCAGGGGTGGTTACCTGTCTGTGGGTGCAGCAGCCCTTGTAGCGTGGTGGCTTCCTTTCCTCGGGTTCCCCGTGTGGATTTCCTCCCTCTTCGGCCGATGCCTCTGCCGTCCACCAGCGCCTCCCGGCTTCCGATTCAAGCTGGCCACCATCCTCCAGACGCATGCGCAGGACCTCTCAACTCCCCCATCAAGCCGGCGCCGCTCCAACAACACGCGCACCACGTATAAGCATGCTTTGATATATGAGTACTTTGGATTACGAGCATGCTTCTGGAACGAATTATGCTCGTAAACCAAGGAACTACTGTATTCCTGTTTTGTGTTCACAGCCGAAGTGCCTAAGTGGCATAAATGCGCATGAGGTGAGTCTCTTTCATTTGAAAGAAAGTTCTGGAATGAGAGGGCCTAGGATGAAGTTAAGAGGTGATAGGCTCCGGAGTAATCTAAGAAACACTTTTTTTACAGAAAGGGTGGTAGTAGATGCGTGGAATAGTCTCCCAGTAGAGGCGGTGGCAACAAAGACTGTGTCTGAATTCAAGAAAGCATGGGATAGGCTTGTGGGATTTCTTAGCGAGAGGATGCTGTGGATGGGCAAACTGGATGGGCCATTTGGCCTTTATCTGCCATCATGTTTCCATGTTTCTAACTTAAGTGTATGAGGTATGATCAAAAAATACAGTGAATGTTTAAATAAAAAAATAAATTATTATAGTAAAAGACACATTGCCATTAATCCCCCTCAAAATACTCCCCCTTGCTTTGAACATACTTATCACATCATTCATGCCACTTTCTGAAGCAGTTTTGAAAGCCCTCTTTCATGAGTGTCTTTAGTTGTGCTCTTGTGGCTGCCTTGATTATCTTGAATCGATTCAAAACATTTACCTTTCATGGTCATTTTGACTTTGGGGAAGAGCCAGAAGTTGCATGGTGCCAGATCCGGTGAATAAGGGGGATGAGAGCACACCATAATCTAATCTAATCTAAATCTTGGATTTATATACTGTGTCATCTCCCCAAAAGGAGCTTGACTTGGTTCACATGAAAATTGATAATCAGAGTGAAAGTAGATTAGAGAGAAATAACTTATTAATGAAGACCCTCATCCATCATCCTAGAGCAGACATGTCAAACTCTGACACCACGGGCCAAATCTGGCCCGCGGTGTCATAACATTTGGCCTGCCAGACAATTTGCAATTTACACTAAAGCTGGCCTGCCGGAGCCACTGCTGGGAGTTGCTGTCGCACGCTACCATGAGTGAGTTGACACTGGAGTTATTATGGGCAGACTGGCGGCCAGCTTTCGATCCTGCGGTGAGCGGCAGACATTTTTATTACCTAGCAGCTGGTTGAGCCAGAAAGGGGAGGAGTGAGAAGACAATGGGGCTGGAGCCACTGCTGAGAGTTGTGGTCACACGCTACCAGGAGTGAGTCGACGCTGGAGTGAGTACGGGCCTGTACCCTGCGGTGAGTGTTGGGTAGATTAGCGGCCAGCTTTCGATCGTTGCTGAAGTGTCTGGCCTAAATCGGTTAGCTACAAGATTTTCTTAAAAACCGTTCATAGGTAAAGATACAGATGATATTATGGGTTCCTTTTACAAAGGTGTGCTAGCATTTTTAGCGCATGCTACAATGCCGTGCGTGCTAGACACTAACGCCTCCATAGAGCTGGCATAAGTATTTTCCATGTGGTGCGGGGTTAGCACGCGTGGCATTGTAGCGCACGCTAAAAATGCTAGCACACCTTTGTAAAAGGTGCACTATGTTTTATAAATGTTTTAAAGGCGATATTGCCCAAGTAACCAATAGTATTTGCAATGGATTAATAATAATAGCATGTCAAACTTAAATAAAATTTAATAGGAGAAAAACACAAATTTATGGTGATAGATAGCAAGTTTAGTGAACTAACTAGTAAGGAACATATTAAAGGTATTTCCTACAAATCAGAAAATTAATTAAAAATCCTAGGAGTCAAAATTGACAATATACTATCTTTTAAACATCAAGTGAAACAGGTGTCAAATAGGGTGTTCAAAGTTCTCTGGAAATTGAGAAGAATTAAATCATATTTTGACTGACTCTGCTGTCTTTCAATTAATAGTACAATCCTTGATATTAACACACTTGGATTATTGTAATTTGATATACAACTTTTACAAAACACAGCAGCAAGATTGATCTGCCCAATAACATGATTTGAATAATGACCAGACAACAAAAGGTAAAAAAAATAATTTTATTTTCTGGTTTGCGATTACAATATGTCAGATTAGAAATATGTATCCTGCCAGAGCCGGTGTTGTAACCCTATACTTCTACTAAGACAAAGGGGTGCTTCTATTAATGTACGCATTTAGCGTGCACTAAATTGGTTAGCGTATCTTAATAAAAGGACCCCTAAGTATCTTAATAAAAAATTTGGCCCACAACTTAGCTTAAGTTCTTGATTTCGGCCCCTTATGTAATTGAGTTTGACACCCCTGTCCTAGAGGGAAGATAACTAATTTTCCTTAAAACAATTTTCTAAGAACTGTTGAAATAAGTGTTTTCATAGATACATAGAAAATCTGGAAGGAGAAAAGAGTTCTAACACAAGAGGGAATCTCATTCCAAATCATTGGTATATGAGAAAGATCAAGTAATATTACCAATAGATTTTATTCCTTTTAAAGATGGAAAGGACAGTTTAAATTTCTGAGAGTTTCTTGAATCAGAAGATCTCTGGTTATTCAAAGATAGAGGAATCAAAGAGGTAAATAGTCCATGTATGATTTTAAAAACCATAGAAGCGCATTTAGACTGTACTCTAAGATAGACAGGGAGCTAGTGAAGATTTCTCAAAAGAGGAGACATAAGAACATAAGCAGTGCCTCCGCCGGGTCAGACCATAGGTCCATCATGCCCAGCAGTCCGCTCCCGCGGTGGCCCAAACAGGTCATGACCTGTCTAAATCACCAGAAGGGGCCCCCATGCCACCTTGGTTTCCTGATGAGTCCTATCTTCCCATCGAAGTCCTAGCCCTCCGGTCTTGCACATGCACGACCTGGTTGGGTTTCTATACTTTCTCAGTATCCCACGATCCCTTTATCCCCCAGGAATCTGTCCAGTCTCTGTTTGAATCCCTGTACCGTACTCTGCCCGATCACTTCCTCCGGTAGCGCATTCCAAGTGTCCACGACCCTTTGGGTGAAGAAAAACTTCCTTGCATTTGTTTTGAACCTATCTCCCTTCAGTTTCTCCGAATGCCCCCTCGTACCTGTTGTCCCCTTCAGCCTGAAGAATCTGTCCCTATCCACCCTCTCTATGCCCCTCATGATCTTGAAGGTCTCTATCATATCACCCCTGAGCCTCCTTTTTTCCAGAGAGAAGAGCCCCAGCCTGTCCAACCTCTCGGCGTATGGGCAGTGTTCCAGCCCTCTTACCAGTTTCGTTGCTCTCCTTTGGACTCTCTCAAGTACCGCCATGTCTTTCTTGAGGTACGGCGACCAATATTGAACGCAGTATTCCAGATGAGGACGCACCATCGATCGATACAATGGCATGATGACTTCCCGCGTCCTGGTTGTTATGCCCCTCTTTATGATGCCCAGCATCCTGTTGGCTTTTTTCGAGGCCACTGCGCTTTGTGCAGATGGCTTCAGTGATGCATCCACCAGCACACCCAAGTCTCTCTCAAGACTGCTTTCTCCCAACAATGCCCCCCCATTTTGTAGTTGAACAACGGGTTCTTTTTCCCTATATGCATGACCTTGCATTTTTTCACGTTAAAGCGCATTTGCCATTTGTTTGCCCAGTCTTCCAGCTTGTCTAGGTCCCTTTGCAGGTCTTCACACTCCTCCCTGGAGCTAACTCTGCCGCACAGTTTGGTATCGTCTGCAAATTTTATAACCTCGCACTTTGCCTCCTTTTCCAGGTCATTGATAAATATGTTGAAGAGAAACGGCCCCAGCACCGATCCCTGTGGCACACCGCTCGTGACTCCCCGCCAGTCAGAAAATTGGCCCTTTACTCCGACCCTCTGCAGTCTACCCGACAACCAGTGCTCGATCCATCTGTGCACATCCCCTCCCACCCCGTGGTTCCACAGCATGATCAAATTTTCTCTTACCAAATATTAGCTTTGCTGCCGTATTTGGATAATCCCCTTACTCAGGCCTATATAGATTGAATTACAGTAATCTAATTGTGCTAGGATAATAGCTTGCACCAGAACCTCAAAATGTTGCTGATGAAACAGATGTCTAATATTCCTTAACATTCGTAAGCTGAAAAAACATTTCTTTGAAAGGTGATTAACTTGACATTGAAATGATAAAGAAGAGTCCAATATTATTCCCAGGACTCTAATGTACCAGAAGTGGAGTGACACAGAGCATTGTCATGTTGGAGGATGAAACGGCTTGCCTATTTCTCAGGTCACACTCACCCATGTTCTAATCTGTTGTTAAAATGTTTTGAATGGAACCATAAGAGATGTTCAGATCCTCAGAAATTTCCCTAATAGTCAATCGCCTGTTTGATTGAATCATTTTGCTTACTCTTTCAACGTCTCTTGGGTTTCTGATGCTGAAGGACATCCTGATCTCTCCTCATCTTCAACCGATTCACAACCATTCCAAAATTGCTCGAACCACTTGTAAACCATCTTCATGGTCACTGCAACATCACCATAAACTAATTTTAACATTTTGTGTGTTTCTATAGCACATTTTTGTAATTTGAAACAAAATTTCTTGTTGTTTATGATCCATGATCTATGGTACACTTTAAAGCACATCTTCTCTCAACTGTAGTTCACAACCGACTGACTGCACCAAACAAGATGAAACTTGTCACACACTGTTACAAAGGTTTGACGCGCCACTTCCTGTATTGACAATCTCTGCCTTTTCATTGGATGGTGCTCAGCAACAGCATTCACTGTACTTTTTGATCACACCTCGTATTAATTTTATCAATCTCATTAGCAAAGGTAACTAGATGAACCATCATCTTGGGAAATCCCCAGGAATGTTGTTAAAAATCAAAATCATCATCATTATATGCCTCAGAATCCACCTCCACCTCCTTTCCAGACAGAAGGTACATAATGCAAATTAAAAATCAGAATGGAATTTACCATCAGCAAAACTCAAAGCCTCCTGAAAATATTTCCTCAGAAGTGCTAGCAAATTAAACTTAAGAAAATTTAGAACTCTATAACTCTATAATTCATCTTCCCTATCTTTAATGGACAATATTACAGATGATTGCAAGGTGGTAAACTGAGCCTCCATAGTTCACAATTGAGCTTCAGTACCTCCTATTTAGAATCTTGCTCAATCAATTTATGAGCAGTCTGTTGTTAAAAAGAAGAAACTTGGGGCAAAAATTACTGCAACACTTTATAAGTCCCTTAAACAAGAGTCAAATATCCTTAAGAGAAATTTTTCCTCTAGAACTTCCAGGACCCAATTGTGCATCTGACTCAACTCCTGGTAAAAGCAAGTAGTGTAGGAAGAATAAGTAATGAATATAAAAAGAAAAAAGGCCTAAGCGTGACATTGAAATTGGGGTGTTAGAGAGCTGAGGAAATTTGGAATTTGTACTCATCGCTCCACTCAAAGAAACAGAGACACCAGGGTGTCCTCACAACGGAGCTTATAAAAGCCCCTGAGTGAGAGGAAGATGATAAATTACCTTATACTGAGCCAGGAGCAGAAGCAGAAAGAACAGTAGCATGTTTGTCTAAAGGTTACCAACTGGATCAGATCTGCCCAACAAGGGTGATCCACTTCTGGTTTTTACCCCATTGCATGCTGGGACATGTAGTTCTGAGTTTCCCTTTGCATTCCCTGAGAAAGCAAGATTAGAAGTCCCTGCATGCAATGGGGTAAACCAGGACTGGATCAACTATGGTGGGTGATTCTGGATCTGGTTGACATCCCTAGTTTGACCATAGACTGGTACTGACAGAACCTGTGGTCTATCCAAAGACTGGAGTTTTAATTTTCCTTTTTTTCCATGCTGAAAACAGATGATGTTTCTACCCTGGCTCCTCAGTGGCTTCTTAGTGGCACTGAAGGAGAATCAAAGAAGCAGAATATACCCCTTTGTCCATGCACTCATGGCTACACATACAGGGCCAAATTCTATAAACAACGGATTTGGTGAAGGATATAAAAAGACTTGAAGTGGTCCCGAGGAAGGCAACAAAAATGGTAAGGGATTTGAACTGAAAGAAGTATGAGATGAAACTGCAAAACCTAAATATGTATACTCTGGAGGAGAGGAGAGAGAGGGAGATATGATGCAGACATTTAAATACTTGAAAGACATTAATATAGAACCAAATCTTTTCTAGAGAAGAGAAAATGGTAAAGCTAGAGGGCATAATTTGAGGTTGCAGGGAGGAAGATTCAGAAGCAATGTTAGGAAATTCTTTTTCACGGAGAGGGTGATAGATGCCTGGAATGCCCTCCCGAGGGAAGTTCTGGAGAGGAAAATGGTGATGGAATTAAAAAAAGTGTGGGATAAACATAGAGGATCTCTAATTAGAAAACAAAGGATATAAATTAAAGAACTAAGGGCTAGATTCACTAAGGGCATGGATCGGATCGGATCCGATCCGTGAGGTATTCAATCCAATCTGTGTCCGGGGGCTGATTCACTAATCGCCTTCATGCAAATGAGGGCGATCGGAATCACGCCCCCAGCCGCCTGCCTGGATCACTTTATAGCAATCCCAAAGCATGCACAGATCATCTGTGGATGGTCTGCGCATGCACTGGCCCTCTGAGCCCGGTAGAGCTAAATTTTACTTTTTTAACTGGTTTTAACTTTTTCGTGAGCCTGTGGTTTTAACCTGCTTTAAGCCCGCAGGTTAAAACCACAGGCTTGTACTGCAGGGAAGGGCAGGAGAGTCAGGGTGGCAGGAGAGATTCAGGGCGAGAGCAGGAGATTGGGGCAGGCAGGAGATCGGGGCTGAGAAGTAGAGCAGAGAGCAGGGCAGCAGAAGGCAGGGCAGTTGGAAAGGACCTCATCGACTTGTCCTCAACAGTCACTTATTTTTGGATCAGCCAGCCCAGTCGGTGTTGCTTTTTTATTTTAGTGAATTGCTTCCTGCCTACATTTGAATGCTGTTCCCTCTCATTTGCATGCGCGGATCAGAGGATGATTGGGACAGAGGTTAGTGAATCGGGTAAGAGGGAAATCAGGTCATAAAGGGGTTGCTAAGTGGTCGGAAGTTGATCGGTGGGCTTAGTAAATCTAGCCCTAAGGCTGGTACTGGACAGACTTGCAAGGTCTGTGTCGCATATGTGGTGATTTGGTGTAGGATGGGCTTGGGAGGGCATCAATTGGAACTCCATTAACTTGGAACATGAGGATGTTTCTGGACAGACTTTATGGTAGATATCCTGCAAGCAGGATAGGCTGGAGTTGGATAGGCTGGAGTGAGCTTGGACGTCAACGTCAACATTTGGAACCTAAGACAGTACCAGATCGATTTTAAAGTCAATGACCCTGAAATATCAAAGAAGAGACAAGTTAATTTAATCATGTATTTTTAATAGGTATAACTAATGGACAGACTGGATGGTCATTCAGGTCTTTATCTGCCGTCATTTACTATGTTACTATGTAAACATAACATAAAAATTTATTTATATACCGTATTTCCCAATGTATAGGACGCCCCTATTTATAGGCCTCAGGAAATGCCGCTTTAAGTTTTAAAACTCTTAGATAAGCTGCCCCATGTTACTAGCCGAGGCTTATCTAAGAGATTTAAAAAGCAAATCGGCCTATACAATGGGGCGGCCTATACATCACCCCCCTTAAATACCTCCCTCGCCGGTAGTAAGATTGGGTATGTTTTCATGTGCAGGCCTTGTTGAGTGGAATAAACATCCTGGATGGCTGCTGGTTGCTTCCTCCATGCTGTGCAGGGCAGGAGCGATGTTTGCTATCTCAAGCCTCTGTCCCATGCTGATTCCTGATTGGCTGCCGTCGAGAACTGACTACAGCCAATCAGGAATTGGCATGGGACAGAGGCCGTTTTGCAAAACCCATGTATAGGCTGCAACAATAAAACATATGACTTAAAATTACAAAAATTTCTTAAATAAGTAGGTTTTCAACAGTTTCCCAAACTGCTGGTAAAAGAGAGAGCTAACTGACAGATTTACAAACTCTTTATCACAAGAAGCTGCTTGAAAAGATAGGAGTTGTTGAAAATAGCCCTTTACCGATGGAAAAGCAAACAAATTACAATCACGTCATGGGCATTGTGAATTAATGAATAAAAAATGATCCACAAGATAATCAGGCACTAAATTAAATTAAATTAAATTAAAGACTTTCTCATATAAATAGATTTTCAAGGAGGACCTGAATTTTTGATAAAAGGGTTTGAGTCTTCAGCATTGAGCAAGGAAATTTCATGACGAAGGGGCAGTGCAAAAGAAAGCTTGGGTCCTTTAGTTTGGTAGTGAGCCTGAGGCACTGCTGGAATAAGAAGATATAGGTCATTGAGGGAATGGAGATATCAGGGGGGTGCTGAAAAGTTCTCAGCCCAACCAACTTCCTAAATCTGACGTTATTGTGCCACATTAGCTGAAAAGAGGGTTATTTTAGTTTTGCAAAGTGCCAATTTGCAGACTCTAATGAAATGAACTAAAATAACTCTCTTTTCAGCAACAGTGGCAAAATAGCATCAGATTTAGGAAGGTGGTTGGGCTGAGAACTTTTCAGCACCCTCCTCATACTTAAGTGGGAAGTAAGGTTGAATCAACAGAGCCAGAAAGGAGGAGGTGTCAGTATGGATGGCCTTATAAGTGAGCACAAGAATCTTTAAGTGGATGCGGAAGTCAATGGGTAGCCAGTGCTGTTAAATGAATGAAAATTCCTGTAAATGACACAGGAAACTAACAATTACTGCGTTGTGTACACCCTTACTCAGCACCTGCTATAGTTTCAGGAAGATGTAGATCAGGGGTGTCAAATGTCGGTCCTCAAGGGTCGCAATCCAGCCGGGTTTTCAGGATTTCCCCAATGAATATGCATGAGATCTATTAGTATACAATGAAAGCAGTACATGCAAATAGATCTCATGCATATTCATTGGGGAAATCCTGAAAACCCGACTGGATTGCTGCCCTCGAGGACCGACGTTTGCCACCCCTGATGTAGATAGTTGTGAAGGTACACATTGCTAGTTAAGATGCAATCAAATGCAGCAGAATGGACAATAAATAACTGTTAGATTTTGTGTGCACCTGTACTTTTTTTTCTTTTCTTTTCTTTTTTTAAATTCTTTATTCATTTTTACAACTTACAACAAGTGTAAACAGAAATAACATTTAAACTTACAGACTTCACTTGAATTTCTATTATAATCATCTTAAATTAATGAAATTTATCCCCCCCTTACCATATCATATGAAAAGAAAGCTTACTGATTTGACCATCAGAATAGGAAATAAAACCAAACAACTTCACGATTCAGATTGTATTCGTTACATTTTTTGGTTATTAAATTGAGGGGTCCTTTTCCTAAGGCGCACTAACCGCGCTAATCAGTTTAAAATAAAATATGATGGGCGCCTTAGCATTTAGCGTGCGCTAAATTGGTTAGCGTGCCTTAGAAAAAGAGATGCTGTGGTGTGAAATTAATTTGACCTGTTGACATGCTATTGTGCACAATTGTGTTGATAAAGCCAATGCAAAGCTACATATTTCATATCAGTTGTTTATCAAGATGACAAGAGAAATATTACTGAAGAAAAAATAAGGACGAGAGCTTTAATATATCTTTCAAATTATACCTAGGAAAATGGCAATGTTCAGATTTATTTACAGTTATTTATAATATAAAAGAAACAGCTACATGATGGGTTTGTTTTGTTGCTAAAAATTACTTTATAATTGAGGCCCCTGAAGATATCTGACATCTTCTGGGATATCAAGGTTCCTTTTCAAAGGAACTTGCTTTCCTAAAATAATGAATAATGAGCCCATTTTCACTTTGACTATGGCCTGCAGTCTGCAAGAGATATTAGAAGCAATTTGTAGTCAAGACACAGGTCTGTTCCCTCTAAAATATTATCAATGAGCTTGTCAACCCAAGCCCTAACCTTCTGAGGGTTTTTTTTTTCATCTGCTCTCCTCTCAGATGTCTCTCCTCATACCCAAAACCCTGGGGACCAGCAACAGGATGTCATACACCTGTTTTGCTTAAGGCTGGGACTTGGAGCCCTGCACGGTACTGTGTAGGCATTGGCTCGCTTGCTGCTTTGCTCAACGTATATGTCAGAATGTCAGATGATCGTTGGTTTATCTGCAGCTGTTGCATAAGAACAGTGCCAGGGGCACAACTTTCCTGCAGTGAGCTTTAATTTGCTCTGCCTTCCCTGAAGGACTCCCTCACTTCACCTTGCTGATGTTGGCGCGGCTGTGGAAGAGCTCAGTCTGTGCGCAGGAGAGGCCAGCCTGACAGGAAGAAGGGCCAGGAGTAGAAAAGGGTGCAGCACTTTATTCTGGATAGACTTACTGGAGATGAAAGGTGGAAAACAGACAATTAAGAGCAGTTAAAGAATTTAGATATTGTTATTTGAAATCTACGTTTAATAATAACATGATCTGAATGAATGTGTAGTGTAGTTGGACTCTGTTTCAAGAAAACTACTTGCAGAATAAGTAAGCTATAACCTGTCACAATATTTATGGATGATTTGACTAGGTTATGATTGGCTGTAGAATTAGGCTAACAGCACAGATGTAGAATGGGACTTGCAACGACATCACCATAAGAACATAAGCAGTGCCTCTTCTGGGTCAGACCAGAGGTCCATCATGCCCAGCAGTCTGCTCACGTGGCAGCCCATCAGGTCCAGGACCTGTATAATAATCCTCTATCTATACCCTTCTATCCCCTTTTCCTTCAGGAAATTATCTAATCCTTTCTTGAACCCCAATACCGTACTCTGTCCTATCACACCCTCTGGAAGCGCATTTCAGGTGTCCACCACCCCTTGGGTGAAGAAGAACTTCCTAGCATTAGTTCTGAATCCATCCCCTCTTAATTTTTCTGAAAGCAGGGAAGTTTCCCTTCTTTCAGATACTTTAAGGTAGGTTGTGTCAAATGTCGGTCCGCGAGGGCCGTAATGAGTCGGGTTTTCAGGATTTCCCCAATGAATATGCATGAGATCTATTTGCAATATTGCAAAAGGTGAAGTGGGAAAATATAAATAAAGTAATGCAAAAAAACTCCACTTAAAGGTAGCTGAGAGTCTGCTCCAATGGAAGAAAAAGCCTCAGGTTTTATTGGCAGAGCTCAAGCTCAAACCACCACCTCCACATCATTGGCTAAAAAACTTCCATAGAGTGACAACTTGCTGTTAAGGTTTAAAATAATTGAGGACTGAGATATTTTGCAACTGAAACCACTGTGAGTGTTTAAAGCAGTCTGTTAAAATGCCAACGTTTCACAGCACTAAGCCGTTTCTTCAGGGCTAATATGACCTTGCTTGAATCTTCACAGTGACATTGTTGTGCTCACGATCTCACCACTATTTGCATGCACTGCTTGCATTGTATGGTAATAGATCTCATGCATATTCATTGGGGAAATCCTGAAAACCCAACTGGATTGCAGCCCTCGAGGACCGACATTTGACACCCCTGTTTTAAGGGAACTAGCTGATAAACCCCATACTATGGCTTTGTGCAATAGCCAGCAGCAACTAGTCAGAGGCATGAGTGTCCACTTTTTTTGGGAGTGCAGAATTTAGAAATATGTGTAGAAGGATAAATGATTAAGCTGTTTCTCTTGCCATGAAATGGTTGCCCCTCCAATATTTCTATATATTTAAGCTAAACCCTTTCTCATAGATTTGGAGGCGTATTTTAGAAAAGTTATGCAGAAGGGAATTCAGACGTCCATAACAGGAGGCACTTATCAGGATATGAGCAGTCAGTTGCTTTAAAGTTCCACTGCCTTCAGCCATGCCATATAGGAGCTGCACTATCATCAGAACTCACCAAATTCTGCTCCCTTAGGTCAATGCCT
Organism: Geotrypetes seraphini; assembly: GCF_902459505.1. Classification (NCBI taxonomy): domain Eukaryota; kingdom Metazoa; phylum Chordata; class Amphibia; order Gymnophiona; family Dermophiidae; genus Geotrypetes; species Geotrypetes seraphini. The sequence goes on along the minus strand of NC_047087.1, from coordinate 273,923,712 downwards.
TGTCCATCGTGTGCAAGGGTGGGCAACCTTGGTTCTTGAGGGCCGCAACCCAGTCAGGTTTTCAGGATTTTCCCTATGAATGAGATCTGTTTGCATTAAGTGCATTGTATTACTATTTAAAAAGGCTTCACTTTAGACCTTCAGTCACTTTCCGCACTGGACAGAATGCCAGGAAATCAAAATAGTATACAAATTAAGTTTTATTACATATATACAATATTTCTAGCCATAATCATTGATTAAGTACAGAGTTTGAATTAATACGTTACCGGTTATTACATCATTACTCTTGTCCACGATCAGGAGGCTTACTCACAAAATATCATCACACAGCGTATCAGTGGTGGAAATGTTCCCTTTTCCTTTCTTTCTGAGAAGGCAATATTTATATACATCCCCTCCTTGTAACTGAATGCCGGAGGGGGGGGAAATGTTTACTAATAGCCTGCTTCGTGAGCTAATTTCCCATCCCCTTCCTTGTGGAGGATGTTTACCAATCAGTATGTGTTAGAAACTCCTAGCCTGCTTCGTGAGCTAATTTCCCATCCCCTTCCTTGTGGAGGATGTTTACCAATCAGTATGTGTTAGAAACTCCTAGCCTGCTTCGTGAGCTAATTTCCCATCCCCTTCCTTGTGGAGGATGTTTACCAATCAGTATGTGTTAGAAACTCCTAGCCTGCCTCGTGAGCTAATTTCCCATCCCTTCCTTGTGGATGTTTACCAATCAGTATGTGTTAATACCAATCTGCTTAGCTCGTGTGCTGACAGTGACCTGCTCTCATAATAGGTGCTGAAAAATTTCTGGCCTTGCTCTTCTCATAGTACTTGTGTTTCCCTGTAACAGCTATCATGGATCCTAGGCAGTGTCACTCAATATTAATAATCCTTTCATACCATACGTTTCACATTCGTGTCACATTCGGTCCTTATTGAGTGATACTGCCATAGGATACCATCATGGGCCGTGTTGATTTACAGCATAGTCCATAAACCACATAACAATTCCACAAGGACAGAACAAGTACTATTATGGTTAGTATAATTACTAATCTGGTGCTCTATTATGCTTTTGTTCAAATTCCTTATGGACTGATTTATCCTACGGGATCCTAGTATTAACTTTCCCAACTTTAAATCCCAATTTGGAACGGAAAAGTTGTTCTCCCAGAATCCTATATCAGGTGTTCAAACATAAGTTTGATTCTGCCAAAGAAGTGTTGACATATTGTGTAAGCATCCTGCAAAGGGTACTATCATTTTTTGGTATTATTGGCTCATTAGTCACCACACATATTACGCGTGGTGCTATTTCAATAATATAGTCCATTCACACACATCATATATTATTGATTGTAATTTATAAATTCGCCCTTGCAATGTGGAGTCACAAAATGTTAAAATTAAATTTAGGTGCCCAGAAAAATTGCTTCTGAGGTTCCCCTAGTATGAGGGGTAACACTACATATTTACACATGAGTATCATTACATTGTACTTCTGGTGCTTGAAATTGTTTATTAAACACGGTCCTCCATCTCTACTCATTTCTAGTGTGTTCATTGCTTTTAATTTCTGTAGTCCATGTATGGTCTCTTGTTGTCACATTTGCAATAATACATCTGGAGTTAGCGCTGCAAGTGAAGTTATCTTGCTTCCGATTCATTGAAGAATGCTTCCATCTCCATGACGTAACGACCCCTTCTTTAATTGTAATACGTCGCCCGGGGGCAGCGCCTCTTACCCCATACCATATTCCAAGAATTCCAAGGCACACGTATATCTGCAAGTTTCAGAAAACATTATTACTCTCTCAAATAACATTTCTCCTGAGGGACATATTCCCATTTTTCCACTCCCGGTATCATTACAAGGAGAGCCTTATCTTTCCCGATTGCAATCACCTCCGCTGGTTCCGGAGGTCCTTTAGGATTGCTAATCCAGATTTTGGCTATGGACAGTTTCCCAATCGTCAAATTGGGGGTTACATTATCCATCCACTGCCTATATTTGTCATCTGTAGTTAGTTTTTTAAGGGCCTCTTTCAAAAGTCCATTCATCCATTCAATTAATCCCGCTGCCTGGGGATAATAGGGCATGTGATATACCCATTCAATATTATTTTCCTTAGCATATTCTTTTATCTGCCCTCCCGTAAAATGTGATCCATTATCAGTTTGTATTTGTAAGGGCATACCATAATACTGAATAATCATGTCTAAAGTCCTTAGAGTGCTCCATTGTGACGCAGAAGCACAAGGGAATGCTAGTAATAATCTACAGCAGTACACATATATTTACATTTACGACTTTCGGGTAACGGTCCTATGAAACCCATTTGCCAAATCTGGGCTGGCAAATCGCCCCGTGCCCCATTACCTTATGTGGTACTTCCCGTTCTTGATATGTTGACACACCGGACATTTTCTGATCACATGTTAGATCAAAGGAATCCCTCGTTCCTGAGCCCACCTGTAAGTAGCTTTTTCTCCAAGATGTCCACTTTTCTGATGTGTCCAAATGGCTGTACCTTCCAACCATTCTTCCACCTTAGGAATTTCATTAGTAGTTATTACAGAAATGGTAGCTGCAGCATCTGCTTGGGAATTAAACAATCGTTCCATTGAATCAACAGGCATATGTGCATCTACATGAAATACTGACACTATTGTCTCCTGTACAATTTTTTCTATGTCTTGCCACAATTCTTTACCCCACAGTTAACCAATTATGGGACTTCCACCCCATTAACCATGTAGCAAGACCATTAGCGACCGACTAGGAGTCAGTAAAAAGATATCCCACTCCCCATTTCACTGGGGATTCATGAGCATATACTGGCTTTATGATTTCCAGCTCTCCGTTAGGAATATTAGCTATTTTTTCGTGCAAAGTAGCTACCCCATGCTCACCTATTTTAGCTCTTTGAGAAATGTACCATTTCCATTTAATAATACTTTGTTCCTGAGCATATCCTACTCTATTTGACTTGGGATCAGACATTACCCATTACATAATTGGAATTTGTGGTCGCAATAGTAATCTGTTCGGTCTCAGCCAACGCCCAATAACATGCTAAAAGTTGTTTTTCGAAGGGAATATATTTTTCACCTGCTTCCGGGAATTTCCTGTTTCAGAATCCTAAGGGTACCCGTTTCCCACTTTGTTTTTGCCATAATGACCAATTAGCATGCATTTGATTAATAGATACATGTAATTCCACTTCCCCCTCTCTCATGGGCCACAAATCTACAGTGGTCTGTATGGCTTGTTTAGCATTTTCAAAAGCAACCTGCTGTTCTTCTCCCCACATAAACTCATATTTTTTACTAGGAAAATCTAATATTTTTCGTTTTGCTTTCTCAATGATTTCCCTAATATCCTCTATTCCACTGAATTCCTAAAAATTTTACCGACGTTGCCGGTCCTTGTATTTTTGTTGGATTTATTTCCCATCCCTTCTTTTTCATATGGTCAATTAATAAATCCAACTGCCCTTTCTTAGTTTGTATGTCAATATGTCAAACTCATGTAATTTACTATCTTGCTCTATCTGTACCTCAAGCTAAATTTAGAGTCTGACTTCTTTCCCTTATCCTGCATCTCCAAAATTGAGTCCACAGGAAAGTGATAGGAGTCCGGCAGGGCTGCTTCTCTCCTTCTTTTTCATTATAATTTGTTTTGTTTCTTAAATATATGCCTTTCTACTGTCTGTTTTAATAATTACACAAATGTATTCCTACCCTTTTTCATTTTGTTTCGGTACGTTCCCCAAACAAACCGGAAACCTTATTTCAGACAATTTGTCTGTGTATCAAACGAACTGCTGAAAAGTCCGCGGCCAGTCTACAAGCAGTGACTCCTTAACACGTCTCACAAAGCTTTCTTCCACATTCTTGTACGTTCGTTCTACAGACTATCTCCCTGCTTTTAACCATCTCTTAAAGAAACAAGGAAAAGAAAAAAAAATTCAGGCTACATCAGGCAAACAGCTCCTAAATTTTTTTATCCATAAACCCTTTGGTTCCTTGCTTACATTATTAATTTCATTACAAGTTCCTACATTTAAATCCATAATTTGTTAATATTTAAGCATATTTTAAATATCGATCCCTGTTTTTGCAACATTCGTAGAAATGCAGACAGACCCCATGCTGTCTCTCCTTTTTTCCTCCTTCTTTCCCCCTCCCCTCTGCCTAGTGAACAAAGGAGAAACTCAAAAAAAGCCCGCCATCAAGCTCACATGATAGCATCGAAGGAGGAAAAAGGTGGGGGTGAAAATCCCTCCCTTTGCAGTTTGCTCTTTCAAACAAAGGAACTTTTACTTCAACATCCTATTTACTCGACCGCGCCTTTTCTTATATTTTGTGGCAGCAATATGAACTGCTAATACCCAGCTCCTTCGAGCCAAAGCAACTACATCACCCGATTTATCGGGGCATTTTTCTAAACTACATCACCCGATTTATCGGGGCAATTTTTCCTAAACTTGTACAAGATCAAGTGGTTCTGCCCTTCCCAGAACCCAGAGCAACTACATCACCCGATTTATCGGGGCATTTTTATTTCTCTAAACTACATCACCCGATTTATCGGGGCATTTTTCTAAACTACATCACCCGATTTATCGGGGCATTTTTTTTCTAAACTACATCACCCGATTTATCGGGGCATTTTTCTAAAGCTTGTACAAGATCAAGTGGTTCTGTTCTTCCCAGAACCCAGACCAACTACATCACCCGATTTATCGGGGCATTTTTATTTCTCTAAACTACATCACCCGATTTATCGGGGCATTTTTTCTAAACTACATCACCCAATTTATCGGGGCATATTTCTAAACTTGTACAAGATCAATTGGTTCTGCACTTCCCAGAACCTTTTCCCATGACTCTGCTAATCCATGATTATTGGCTAGTTCTTGTGCTATTAAATTATACGGTGCCTCGGTCCAGCTGGGCACCTCTGTAGGTTCTTTTGAGGATTTCTCTCTCTTCCTGAACATTCCTGTATCACAAGAGCGCTCAGGTTTTCTTTAGAGAAATCCTGCCGACTACGCCAATTTATGTATTACTATTTAAAAAGGCTTCACTTTAGACCTTCAGTCACTTTCCGCACTGGACAGAATGCCAGGAAATCAAAATAGTATACAAATTAAGTTTTATTACATATATACAATATTTCTAGCCATAATCATTGATTAAGTACAGAGTTTGAATTAATACGTTACCGGTTATTACATCATTACTCTTGTCCACGATCAGGAGGCTTACTCACAAAATATCATCATACAGCGTATCAGTGGTGGAAATGTTCCCTTTTCCTTTCTTTCTGAGAAGGCAATATTTATATACATCCCCTCCTTGTAACTGAATGCCGGAGGGGGGGGGAAATGTTTACTAATAGCCTGCTTCGTGAGCTAATTTCCCATCCCCTTCCTTGTGGAGGATGTTTACCAATCAGTATGTGTTAGAAACTCCTAGCCTGCTTCGTGAGCTAATTTCCCATCCCCTTCCTTGTGGAGGATGTTTACCAATCAGTATGTGTTAGAAACTCCTAGCCTGCTTCGTGAGCTAATTTCCCATCCCCTTCCTTGTGGAGGATGTTTACCAATCAGTATGTGTTAGAAACTCCTAGCCTGCCTCGTGAGCTAATTTCCCATCCCTTCCTTGTGGATGTTTACCAATCAGTATGTGTTAATACCAATCTGCTTAGCTCGTGTGCTGACAGTGACCTGCTCTCATAATAGGTGCTGAAAAATTTCTCGCCTTGCTCTTCTCATAGTACTTGTGTTTCCCTGTAACAGCTATCATGGATCCTAGGCAGTGTCACTCAATATTAATAATCCTTTCATACCATACGTTTCACATTCGTGTCACATTCATGCATATTCATTGGGGATTTCCTGAATACCGTTGAAGCCCTTATAGACTGAATTTGACCACCCTTGACCTAGTGGTAAGTACCAGCCCAGATCCTAACCTATAGGTAAATAACTAAATAATCCAGCCTACATCACGGAAAGAGCAAAGTACAATAAAAATAGATCATAAAACTGGAAAGAAATAATGGGATCTTTTATTTAGTTATTTATTTAATTCATTCATTTTCCATCCCATTTTCTCCAAAGAACTCAGAATGTGTTACAGGATAAACATATATACCGTATTTTCACGCATATAACACGCGCGTTATACACGATTTTACAACCATGCGTGTTAAACGTGAGATAATCTCGAAGCGAGACCAGAAGGCTTTGAGCATGCACAAATGCTCAAAGCCTAGTCCAGCCCGGCACAGGAAGAAGGAGGATCTCTCTCGTACCGACCAGCCCAGCCCAGCCCAACCCAACGAGGGAGGATCTTCGGGCACTGGCACTGGCACATGCTGTGCATTGGTGCTGGTGCCGGTGCCCAATCGGGTAAGAGTTGTCTTTGTGGTGCTGGGGGGGATGTAGGATCGCGGGGGAGGGGTGGTGATGCGAGCAGGGGGGGGGGGAGGATGACGGTTCGCAGGCGGAATGCCGGATCAGATTATCTCGGATCAGAGGGGGAGGGGGGGGAGGATGCCGGTTCGGAATAGGCAGGAGGAGGTTTTAGCATGTGCAGTATACACGTGTGCGCGCTATATTAAAATTTTATTACATAAATTTCTGTTCCCCGCGTGCTATACCCGTGTGCGCGTTTTACATGGGTGCGCGGTATATGAGTGAAAATACAGTAATATACAGTTAACAGGTTACGATTTGCACTGGATTTATCCTAATTTGACACATACTGGGGATCTAATACCAATATACATGGAGAGCCATAATAATAATAAAAAAAATGTCTAAGTCTGATTTGGACGTAGGGTGCTAGTTGCCCGAAGTCAGCAGTGGCAAAATGGCCATTCTCCAAAAGTATGTCTAAAAAAATTTTTTTTAAAAAATTGTCTATCTGTACATCCAGGCGTTTGATCGTCCAGACCGCCACTACATCTGTCTTTATACCACATTCTTGACCAAAAATTCGTCCAAGCTCCAAATGCCCAGAACAAGAATTTTTAGACATGGGAGGGGTCTGCATTGTGATAGACTGGCCACCCAGACATGGCAACAGAGCAGTGGGGCACCTTATAGGGCACTGCTGTGAACTTCACAAAAAGGGTGCCACATAAATATCTCACCAGAACTCACTTATAGGTTATGGTGAGTCTCCCAAGACACACTATACCCACCTGTCTACAACCTCAATAGCCCTGCAGTACAGTAGGGATTTGAGGTTTTTTTGGTGGGCACACATTTTCCACCATGAATGTATTGGTTAGAGTGGCTTATAGATCTGGGTTCTCCTCTCTATGGTTCACTAGCCCAACCCCCCAGACTACTTAAGCCACCTCTATGCAACTCTACTAGGCTTTCTTATGCCAGGTCCTCATGTTCCGGAGGCAGGTATTTACGTTTTTATTCTGAACTTTGTGGGGTGCAACAGGGTCAGTGAACACGGGAGGAGTATGTGTGGATCTTTACTTTGTCTGTGCAGTGGTTATGTGGTGACTTTGGATACCTTTTGGGCACTTATACCTGTCTTTACATCATCTAACTCACAGCGTATAAGTTTTGCTTAGGAAGTCTCGTCAAACATTTGATTATCCCTGCAGGACGACTAAGTCTAGGTTGGCCCACATCCTGCCCACATCCCATCCTAACCATCCTCCAAAAACATCCCTTTCAGCTCTGGGCGCATACAGGGATTCAGAGGCCTTAAATGTTCCTGGATATATCCAAAAAGCCATTTCGATTATCGGCACATGGACGACCTGTCTTTTAAATCGTTCAAGTGCTGACTTGGGTGGGTTTTTAGAGTATTTAAATTTTGATTATGCGCCCCATAGTATACATCTTCTTATACACTTATTTGAACTTCATACTGCCCAATGAAAAGAAGTAGTGCTCTCAAAAAAGAAACTATACTTAGACCCTTTTATCCTTAAGATAATTTTTATGTTGTAAGAGATTCAGAAAAATCATATTGAAGTCCCTAAAAAGACATCAAATTTTGTAACATCTCTTTATTCATCAATTCTCAGGTAGAATGAAACATGCAAAGAAAACACGTCATACAAATCAGCATTAATGAACAGACCATCACATTTGCAATCAAGCTTGACATGGTATCAACAACTTTCCATCCAATCACAACACCTTTCCCTCTAAATTTCAACCCCATTACCACTGTCTACTGTGAACCTCAACCTTCCATAAGCCTACATTTTATCGCAATATTCCGCCATGACTTTTAATCAGTAAACCATTCAAGGAAATTCAGCCACAATTTGCAAGAATACATTTGTAAGCCAATGGAAAAGTTTCACAAAAAAATTAATAAAGAAACTTGCCCCGACTGTAAGGGCTTGGGGTTTCAGCTATAAGAAATCTTCCCTACAAACTTGCCTAGCCTTACAAACATCAGGAAACATTTTCATTGAGACATGTAATCAGAAGTGTAGCCCTAGAGGAGATATGATCTGAAGATGACTCCAGAGAGGAATATCAGGTGATGATAATGCATCATATCCTCCTTCTGTTCCATTTCTCAAAAGATTACCACCACTCAGTGCTTTGTTGTCAGTTACACAGGGAGGAAGTGAAAGGTCTGGATACAGAAAGCAAATTCTTACTCAGTCTCTTTCATTTTGCCTTTGGTGAACAAGCACAATGGCATATATAATGACACTATAGTTTTGTTCTGCTCTGTAACAGACATATGAATTAACATTACAACATTCAAGTTGTGGGTTCAAACCCATGCTGCTCCTTGTGACCCTGGGCAAGTCACTTAAATCCCTACATTGTCCCAGGCACATTAGATAGATTGTGAACCAGACAGGACAGATAAGGAAAAATGCTTTAGTACTTAAATAAATTCATGTAAAACCTTTCTGAACTCCCCTGGGAGAATGGTATACAAAATCGAATAAATAAATAGATAATTAACCCTTCCTTTTACAAAACCGTAGCGCAGTTTATAGCATCAGCCATGATGGTAACAGCTCTCACGCTCATAGAATTCCTATGAGCATTGGAGCTGTTACTCCGGTGGCCAGCGCTATAAAACACATTACAGTTTTGTAAAGGGGGGATATAAATATTCACTAACTCCCTCTTCTAGAAAGGTGCACTAAGCTTTTTAGTACACGCTAAACATGCACTAAATGCTAAAACGTGCATATTATCCTATGGACACATTAGCGGTTAGCGCACACGTTGATTTAGCGCATGCGTTGATTTAGCGCGCCTTTGTAAAAGAGGGCCTAAGGGTTCCTTTTCCTAAGCTGTGGTAAAAGGTGGCCTTAGTGCACCCTTTTGTGGCCTTTTCCTGATCATTAAGCTCATCTTTACTGCAGTCAGAAAGTGGTAGATTTTCCATTTTCTAAACTAATGGCCATGCACTAAAGTTTGCCCAGTTTAAACCAGCCACACTGGTGAATGAGAAGAAAAACAGACATTATTTACATATATCAACACTGTTTATTCACTCGGATGGATTTTTTCACAATTGGCACGTCGGGGGACACTAGTAAGGACACGGTATCGCGAGAACCTGGCATACTGAACTGTATTAGCATAAGACAAGTACAATATAATAGTTAGCTGGCTCCCGCCATAAAACAATATCACCATTCAATAACTTATAACTTACCATGTTTAGCATTGAATTAGGAAGGCAAGGGAACAATATTGTGCAATGATGGTTCCTTGATACATGAGGTCTTTAAATCTACTTCAGATGTGACCGTGGTGGGGATGACTGAGCACAATATACACAATTTATCAATTTTAAAGATTTATTTATAGAAAAAATATTGCAACAGAAATAAGGCATTATATTCTGTAGCCATGCATGTTGCCATTAATGTGCAGCCAGTACCAAATATTAGTGCATGAATCCTTACTGCCATACACTAATCCCACGCTAATCAGTTAGCACACCTTGATGTGGCTGCACTAAGGCCCTGATTCTATAAACAGCGCCTAGAGCAGGGGTAAGCAATTCCGGTCCTCAAGAGCCGGAGCCAGGTCAGGTTTTCAGGATATCCACAATGAATATGCATGAGATAGATTTGCATCTCAAGGAGGCAGTGCATGCAAATCCATCTCATACATATTCATTGTGGATATCCTGAAAACCTGACCTGGCTCCGGCTCTTGAGGACCGGAATTGCCTACCCCTGGCCTAGAGGCTAGGTGACGTTGGACATGATTGTCAATCAACCACTAGGTGTCTCACGCCTAGCGAAACCTGAGCAGTCTTAGGCACCAATACACATTAAATCCTCAGGTGCACTACCATTTAGGCCAGGGTTTTCTTGGCCTAAATGAGTATGCCTAAGTTAGGCACCCACCAGCGCCTAACTGAATCCAGGCCTAAACTCCACCCTGAATCCACTTCTAATCACACCTACTTGCTGTGTAGGCACCAGTAGGCGTCTCATTGTAGATGCCTACCAGCAAATTAACCACTCCTTTTACAAATCCGCCCAAGAGGGTTTTAGCGCCAGCTGGTTCACTGAATTCTCTGCACTGATCCAATGATCATAGAGTTCCTATGAGCTGTGGAGCAGCGCAGAGCATTCTGCACGCTGGTGCTAAAAACATTTTGTTCGGTTTTGTAAAAAGGGGGAGGGATATTTTTTTTTTAAAAAATTGTTTTTTAACTGTGCTTTCAATTATCAGTGCTGATCTAGGCTCCACCCGTAGACATATTTTATAGAATCAGGGCTTAATTGATTTGCACTGTCTAACCTACTCTTCACCTCCAGGCATGCCCCCTCAGAGAAAAACAAAGAAAATCTTTGAGCATGTGATTTGCTTCAGTAAGCTGTAGTAAGGGTGTTCTAATGCTTACTACAGCTTAATAAAAGGAACCCTAAAAGATGATAAATGGTTTTCCATTTTGAAACTGAGTTTACACATGCCTACAAGATTTATTGCAATCTTTTATTTCATTCCTAAACTCATTTGTAGGTGCAATTAGCTGCACTAATTGATAACACAAATCATCACTTTTCACAAAAGTACAGTAAATACTGAAGAGATAAACTCACTAAATTGTGATCCATGTGGATACAATAAATTGTTATTAACTTTAAGAAGATTATATATAAGATAAACATAGATACAGATTATCTCTTGCCCTTTTTTATTTTCATTTTCATACACCTTAATCATGTGAGTTAAAATCAAGATAATTTTGCATTAAAAAACAAAATCATTTTTCTTTTAGTAGACTAATTAATACAGAATCTAAACAAATATGGCCATTTTTCATTGTGCTGAAGAAAAAAAATGTTGAGGTTCATATGCAGCATTGCATAAGGAGTTAAAGTTAACTGGATAATTCATTTGGAAATTGAAAAATGTAGCTGGTTAAGCTGAAATGATGAAAATTGAACAGGCTTAACTTGATATTTATTTTTTTTTTTAGGTAGGGTGACAGCAGGATAGGCTTGGTCATCCTGTATTATGGACAGGCGGTTGGGTAGTCAGTTGATAATCATCAGCTTGGTGTAGCAGTGGATGGATAGGGGATGATGGTGGTTGGGATAATGGCTGGAAGTATCATTTCTCATTTCCATTGTACAATTTATTTGCCTGTGTTGTGATAGGTGCTATTTTTATAGAAAGTTATAAGATTCTATTTCACCCCACTTTGGTCAAACTTACTGGGTCTGGGAATATTATTTTAAAAACTAATGCTGGGTTTACCTAAACTGCAGTAGAGGTTTCTACCACAGCATGGCTTACACCCTAAATGGCGAGATCCTAACAAGAACTGAAGCAGAACGTGACCTAGGGGTGATCGTCAGTGAGGACATGAAGGCTGCCAATCAAGTGGAGCAAGCTTCCTCCAAAGCAAGGCAAATCATAGGTTGCATACGCAGGAGTTTCGTCAGCCGTAAGCCTGAAGTGAGACCACACCTGGAGTACTGTGTGCAATTCTGGAGGCCGCATTACCGAAAGGATGTGCTGAGACTAGAGTTGGTCCAGAGAATGGCCACCCGGATGATCGCGGGTCTCAAGGATCTCCCGTACGAGGAAAGGCTGGATAAATTACAGCTCTACTCACTCGAGGAATGCAGAGAGAGGGGAGACATGATCGAGACGTTCAAGTATCTCATGGGCCGCATCGAAGTGGAAGAAGATATCTTCCTTCTCAAGGGTCTCACGGCAACCAGGGGGCACCCGTGGAAAATCAGGGGAGGGAAACTGCACAGTGACACCAGGAAATTCTTTTTCACTGAAAGAGTGGTTGACCGCTTCAGGTCACTGAGGCCAGCAGCGTGTCTGATTTTAAGGTCAAATGGGATAGACACGTGGGATCTATTCACTGAGTTAGGTGGGGGAGGGTCATTGTGGTGGGCAGACTAGATGGGCCGTGGCCCTTATCTGCCGTCTATTTCTATGTTTCTATGTTTCATGGTGAGCTAACTGCTCCGATGCTCATAGAATTCCTATGAGCGTCGGAGTAGTTACCTTGCCAGACCACGGTAGAAACCTCTACTGCAGTATAGTAAAAGGAGCCCTAAATAAATAACTGTGTACCCCTGAGTATTACCATTATCTAGTTAACATTAATCATGTCACTGACTTCCCAGAGGTAACTGGTCACATTTTAACCAAATTTCTGGCAGCACCCCATCGCCATGATCCCACACTGACATGAAAGGATAGTGTTGCCAAAGCTGTGGTTTTCATCACCATTGCTGCGGCCACTGGTACAACATCTGTTCCCCTACTACCACCACGATACCAAGTCCCCCACCAACTATCCATTGCCCCAAACTAGATGCAGTCTTCCTCTGCTAGAACTGACATAGCTGCAGCCTATGTGGCCCAGCTCCCCTCTTAGTATTAAATATTCTGCCCTTACCCCCATGCAAGAAGATTTTAGCGCCGGACAGCGTGCTGAATGCTCTGCGCTATTCCTACGCTCATAGGAACTCTATGACCGTCGGAGCAGCACAGAGCATTCAACATGCCGGCCGGCACTAAAAACATTTTATTTTTATTTATTTAATGTTCTATACCATTCTCCCAGGGGAGCTCAGAACGGTTTTATATGAATTTATTCAGGTACTCAAGCATTTTTCCCTGTCTGTCCTGGTGGACTCACAATCTATCTAGTGTACCTGGGGCAATGGGGGGATTAAGTGACTTGCCCAGGGTCAGAGGGAGCAGCGTGGGTTTGAACCCACAACCTCAGGGTGCTGAGGCTGTAGCTTTAACCACTGCGCCACACTCTCCATCTTGTGTGGTTTTGTAAAAAGAGGGTGGGGGGTTAATTTGGCCCACTCTATTGCCACAACCCCACAGCTGCATGCTGTACAAAGCGGCAGTCTGATGTGCATGTGTGTTCTGCGGCTGGACTCTACATCTGCATGCATTTTGAAGACAGACAAGAGCAGCCTATTCTAGTAACACTCACCCCATCTTTTACTAAGGTGCGCTAACTGATTAGCGTGCGCCAATCGAATTAGTGCATGCTAAACGCTAATGCGTCCATAGACTAACATGCATGTGTGCTAAATCGGTTAGTGCACCCCAGTAAAAGAGGGCCTCAGTTTTTATCTTCCTGGGAAATAGAATAATCTGTTTTATCAACAGTCACCAAAAGATGTCACTATTGCTTTTTAGAGGCTGCTATGCCATTAGTGGCCACAAGGTATTAATGCTTCCTGGACAGACGCTAACTGAGGATCCCTTTTACAAAGCTGTGGTAGCGAGTCCCGGTGTGACAAATGTGACACAGCCCATAGGAATTGAATAGGCTGCGTCACATTTGCTGCATGGGAATCACTACTGAAACTCTGTAAAAGGGGCCCTGAGTGTTTTTATAGATTGGAAAGGAAAAAAATTAAAACAACTAATTCTAATTCTGAGTGTTGTTGGTTTGGATAGATTTTATTTTATTTTTTTAATTTGAAAAAAGTATTTTGAATTTTTCTCAGCAAAGATGACTGAAGGTTCCTTCTCCATAAGTCCACGACACAAAATTTGCTTGTTTTTACAAATGAATATAGGATTGTGAGTTTTATCTTTCTTCTTTCTGTGTAATGCATGGGATCCTACTCAGTGATGTATAAATATGTCATGTTTGTTACAGATTACAGTTAAATGAGTGAATCATTCATGTGTCATCACAGGCTCAGAATTTTGTTCAGTCAGTATGGATTCAGTGAGCTTGCAGTTGAAAGCTGCAGTTAAGAGTGCATTTTTAAAACTGAGTAGATTGTGGCTTGAAACCTGTTCTGAATGTGGATGACGCCAAATGTTTGCAATATCAAGGTCGGATCATTGTAATTCAGTTTACATGGGTTTGCCTGTCACTGTGCTGAAGACCTTGCTGAATGCAGCTCACCGAGATCACTGAGATCAAGGGCTCCTTTTACTAAGCTGCATGGTTAACACTGCTGAAAAGGGCTTATCATGGAGTGCGCCGAGGTATCCTACAGTAAGTTCAAAATGTGCGCATGCAAACCATGTGCTAAAAATATTTTTAACATTTTTCTGGTAAGGGGTGTGTCTGGGAGCGAAGAGTGAGCATAACTTAAGCATTCACATGTACTCATCTTCACATCAAGTCTCTTCATATAAAACATAAAACCTGAAAAACAATCATGGTGGCAAGAACACGGCCGCAGCTTTGTTAACATTTTAACATTCCAATATGACAGGTCAATACATGAATCACATCAAGTAACATATCATAGACAGTGTCACATTCCTTTTCCCTTCCCCAGCTAGACGGTGTCATACTAGCAGTTATGAGTTATCAACTCCCCACAGGCCCGGGGAATCACAGAGCCCGAAAACCCAAATTGTTTGAGGCGGTGACACACTCAAGCAAACCATATTCTTTCATCATCCAATTGACTGACTCTCCGCAACCCCAACCCCAACCAAGTCTGCCAAAGCTGTGACTCTAAAGTGAAGTCCCAACTCCCAAACTATTACAGAAAGGAGGGATGAGTGGGGCCTTGTTCTCCCTCCATCCTTCAAATCACCCTTCCTCACCGCAACCTTCCCTTACACAACAAATCCCGCCGAAATCCTCTTACCCAGTCTGCTCTCCTAACTCCTCCTATAACCCATAGCCACCAATCCCTTACCACCCAAGCCATTCCAACCAATCCAGCCTTCTTAAACTTAACCCCTACCTACCCTACTCTAATCCCATTCTATCTCCCACTCCTGAGTGTTAAACCCAGTTAAGGCACCCATTGTCAAGCCCATGGGTGGTCATTTCTGTGCTAATCCAAGTTTCCAAGTTTATTGGAGACTTAATATCCCACATATCAAAGACATTTGACTAAGCGGCTTACATTCTAAAATTATAGGGAGGGGAAGTGCGAAGATGAGACGAGACAGTGAGGAATGAGGGAAGAACTGCAAATAGTAAAGCAGTGGTTCCCAACCCTGTCCTGGAGGAACACCAGGCCAATTGGGTTTTCAGGCTAGCCCTAATGAATATGCATGAAGCAAATTTGCATGCCTATCACTTCCATCATATGCAAATCTCTCTCATGCATATTCATTAGGGCTAGCCTGAAAACCCAATTGGCCTGGTGTTCCTCCAGGACAGGGTTGGGAATCACTGTAGTAAAGTATTCCTCCAGGAAGTGACATCAGAGAAAGAGCCAAAGCCAATGCGAGCAGCAAGATCGTCGCTATTTGCGCTGAAGTTAAAATGGTACGGGGAAGGGGCATGGACGTAGCAGGGGGAAGAGTGGAAAGGGGGTGGGGATGGAGAGGAGGAGGGGTGCCAGTGCACCAAGGAAGACCACACCTGGGAGGACCGCCCCCCCCCCGGCACCTCCCTTACTATGCCATTGCTCAGATGAGTTACCACAGGAGTAAGAGAAAATCTCATTTGTATGCTGGGAAAGAGAGAACCATCAGCTTGTATTCAAGCTCCAAGAAAGGACACCCATAACCCTTAGGTGGGGGTGGGGGTTTGTCTCAAAGTTAGGGATGTGGGATGCAGAAGAAACCGCATTGCTGCTGTTTTCAGATGAACTGTATTTTTTTGGGTTGTTGCCATTTTTATTTTTCTGTATAGATGTTATCCAAAGAAGGTATTTATTTTGTCAGTCTAAACCAGTAGTCTCAAACTCAAACCCTTTGCAGGGCCACATTTTGGATTTGTAGGTACTTGGAGGGCCTCAGAAAAAAATAGCTAATGTCTTATTAAAGAAATGACAATTTTGCATGAGGTAAAACTCTTTATAGTTTATAAATCTTTCTTTTTGGCCAAGTCTTAATAATAATATTGTAATTTATAGCTAAAGAGACAAATGATCAAGAAACTGTTTTATTATACTTTTGTGATTATAAACATACCGAAGGCCTCAAAATAGTACCTGGCGGGCCGCATGCGGCCCCCGGGCCACATGTTTGAGACCACTGGTCTAAACTATACTCATCTTATAAGTACTCAAGTTTCATTTTGTCACAGGACCAACTTTATGTGGCTGTGTGGTATATAAAAAGTGGTACTTAAGATGTCTGAAGTCCTTAAGCTACTGTTACTAGTTACTTCTTTCCACAAATGGGTACAGGATGGCTCCTTAGCTCCCAGTTGTGCCCGTACATCTGAAGAGAGTATGGGACTGGCTGGGGTTATAAGGGCATTTTATATTCATATTTTCAGTTAACTTTGTGAATAACAAACTTTTCTATGTGCTTTTCTGCCAAATACCAGTATAATTATTCTTTCTCCCAGCTCCTAATTCTAATGTTCTAGTTACCCCAGACGCCATTTGGCACATGCATAGTATAACATAATTGACCTGTTCCCAGAGATAAAGTATATTATATAGTTAAACCAAGGACAAAAAGCACATGGTTAAATCCGGCCTACTTCTAATCAAGTGTAATACACACAAGTGCATTTGGGAGTCATTCTCTTAATATTCCTCCTCCGTTTGTGAGAGTGGGCCAGAAATATCTTTTCCAGGTCTGTAAATACACATCCTGGGGACTAAATCAATGCTTTGGAGGCAAATAGAGAGAGGATATGGGAATAAATGAAATGTACCTTGTTATTTACATGGTTTAAGTTTGTTATTCTACACTTATTCATAATAGTTCAAGTTAAGAGGGCACTACTCGTAGTGGATAGACCTGCTAATGTTTCTTGTTTTTAGCTCAGTTATAATAATTGTCAAAATTAATCTAAGTGGAAAATAACTACACATTTTTCTAAATCATAGGACTTTAAAGTGATTTAAAAAGAGTAGAAGAGTGCAGGAAAGCACTGTGTTCAGTTTTTTTTAAAAAAAAGCATTTAGGCCCAGATTCTGTAACTGGCAAAGTGGCCGCCGATCACGTGTCAATCACGTGATGGTGCTGGGTACAGAATCGCGCCTACGGCAAAGGTAGGTACCAGAAATGTAGGCTAGGCTTTTCTTGTCCTATATTTCCGGCGCCTACCTGTGATGTGAATCGCATTAGACACACCCACAGTGGCATTAGGCAGTCTAAAGCGCCTACGGAGGCGTGATTCTGGTGTCAATTTTGTAGGCACTGGTGGGTGCCTTGAAACTCAATAATAAGCATCGTTTCAATGGTGTTTTGTTGGGTTTTTTTTTTTTTTTTTTTTACTGAGTTTGGGTGCCTAAAAAGCCAGTGCTGTTTAGAGAATCCGGGCCTCAGTTCAGGTTGTGAGAAAAATCAACATTGTGTGAACATAAAAACACAAGAATAGCCTTACTGGGTCAGACCAAAGGTCCATCAAGCCCAGTAGCCTGTTCTCACGGTGGCCAATCCAGGTCACTAGTGCGTGGCCAAAATCCTTTCTTGCTGATTTATAAAAAATATATATATGGCCCTTCTGACTAGCTTATTTTTGGCACAGTCCCACTTTCACCATGAATACTTTATCTATTTCAGCATGCCATAGTAACATGGTAGGTGACAGCAGATAAAAACCTGTATGGTCCATCCAGTTTGTCCAATAAGATAAACTCAAACATGAGCTATGATGCAATACTAAGCTAAGCTATGTCTGCCAAATATGTCTTTCACTTAATTTTGTCCTTTCTGTATTATGAATGCACCTTTGTAACCCGTTCTGGGCTCCTTTGGGAGGATGGGCTAAATACATGAATAAATAAAAATGTATATTTGATCTTGATTTGTCCTTGCCCTTTTCAGAACACAGACCGTAGAAGTCTGCCCGACACTGACTGATCTCCAACCCCACTCCAGCCCATCCAAATCTGTTGAGCCACTTAAGATAACGGCTGCCAGGCTGGGGCCTATCTGAAAAAGAAAACGTTCATTTTGAAACTGAAAGGCGACCATGAATGTGAGTGGAAGGGAGGGAGATGGGTGAACAAGGGGAAGAAATGCCTGGACCGTGGGGCCCCCTGGAGCTATGAGGCCCTGTTTGCTCTCCCCTAATGCCATCCCTAGTCATAGCACCACACCGGCAGGCCCCCCCCCCTGACATTTTCGGGCCTGAGGCACGTGCCTACTGGGCCTACCCTTTAATTCGGCCCTGTATGTTGTTTTCTGTGGACTCACCCCACTCAAACTCCTCACTCTCCTTTCTGATGAAACAACAGTTCCGTTCAAGGTGTAAGTGAACCAAACTGGAACTTTATTGAAGTTGATCATAGAACAGCCTTTAAACTATTTACAAGGCACTCAACGTGAAGGCAGGCACTTTGGTTCTATCAACAGATTTTCCCCTGCCACTTCCAGTTCACTCTGGGTTGAATATTTAGTTACTTTTCAGTTCCCTCCCAAATCTCCCAGGAGTCTCCTTTGGCTTTGGCGAGAGAGAGAAACAACCAAAAGCCTAATTTATACTCCCTTCTTCTCTTTTATAACTTCCTCCCTCCCTCCAGCTCCTCCCACAAAGCTTCTTTATCCACAGTCAAGATTCAGTGACCCCCTGAAAAATCTGAACAATCAACAATGGAAAAAAGTCCTCTTCGTTGACAAACTAACACACGATAAGGACTTGCAAATGAAATTGCCTTATATATGGATCAATTTGCAACTAAGCTCTCAGATGCCTGCGCTGATTGATCATGAAGTCTTTAAATCAGCCTTAGCAGGAATAGGATATCTTTCATCAAGCTTTGTGCATACTGCTTTTTAAAAAATATTTTAAAGTGCTTAATGCTTCGTGCAATATACATAAAAAGTGCTTAATGCTTAGTGCAAAAAATCAAAAGTAACAGTAACCAGCACTTATCTTTTGTTTTAGCTTTTGTAGTTGGTGTTTCTGTTACTTAACTATATAGCTTTTTTTCTGGCCCAATGGGATCCGTTTCGCCTTCTTAACGGCTTCTTCAAGGGGTCTATGTTAAGGTGAACAGCTTAGCTACCGTTACAAAGCAAAATAGCGCAAAATTCTAAGGCTGATTTAAAGACTTCATGATCAATCAGCGCAGGCATCTGAGAGCTTTG
The DNA here is from genome assembly GCF_902459505.1 of Geotrypetes seraphini. Classification (NCBI taxonomy): domain Eukaryota; kingdom Metazoa; phylum Chordata; class Amphibia; order Gymnophiona; family Dermophiidae; genus Geotrypetes; species Geotrypetes seraphini. The sequence continues at coordinate 273,904,252 of NC_047087.1, read as the reverse complement.
TTGCAAATTGATCCATATATATTGAAGGTAATTTCATTTGCAAGTCCTTATGGAGTGTTAGTTTGCCCCTGGAAAATCTACCACTACTGCTTTTAACACAGAGGCATTTTTCGGGAGTCACACAATTATATTGAAAAGATTTCTAAAGTTTTGGGTATGCTCCTTGACTCTTCTTTGACAATGGAGCCTCAATTAATAACTTGGTTTGAAAAATGTATTTCGAACTTAAACAACTTTTAGGGGCATTTTCTAAACACTAAGATGTCCCCAAAAAGTGGCCTAAAACTAATCTAATCTGAATTTCTGCTTTGAATTTATCTAGTACAGGTTCAAGGTGATTTACAAGTTAAGAGACCCATGAGGTAGTATGAGGATGTTAGTTACATCTATGCTGTAATACAATTTGATATTTTACCACAGTTTATAATAACTTTTCTTCTTAGTCCTTGCTCATATTAGCTACTCTAGTTTCCAGAAGTCATTTGTTGTGAATCCATGTATTGTATCAGAGTCTACAGCAAAATGAGGTGAGTCTCAGAATTTTTTTATTTTTTTTTTAGGAAAGCTCCAGAAAAGATCAAGTTTTCAAGTTTCAAGTTTAATAGGTTTTTTGATTAATCGCTTAATCATACTTCTAAGCGATGTACAGTTTAAAATTACATTTGTTGGGTGACAATACAATAAATAAAATAAAAGTACTTAAAAAAATACAAAATTACAATCAATTTAACATACTCATAAGCTGAGCAGGAGTCCTCCACCCACAGTCTCACCAATAGAGGGTGCTGTTTTACTGTCACATTTTTCAATTGTGAGGGACAGGCAAGTTCTGCAGGACTCCAGGGAACATACCTGTCCTTAGCGACTGAAAATATTTCACCCCCTAGTGGTAGCAATGCAGCTGGAGGACACTTGCTCAGCTTAGAGGGAACAGTGCTCATAACATTAGGTAAGGAGGAATGAAATACAAATCTTTAAAGTAAAGAGAAAACATTAAGGGAAAAATACAGAAGGTTAACAAAATAACAAAATATAATAAGATAAAATTTAATGGGGTTGTAGGATATTAAAATTAGTTTTCAAAGGCATCCTTGAAAAGAAAGATCTGAAAGTATTTCATTGTACTCAGTGCTATAAAAAGGTGGGAAGAATTTCTATACAGTAATTGGTTTCAAGGGATATTTCAACACTTACAAGGTGGAACATTGAATAGTGGTTGGATTGTGCAAGCATGCTCATAAGAAAGAGCATTTGATTCCATTGTTTTCAAGTGCATTACCCTCAGATTCTCCTGGGTATGCCTGAAACTGCCCAGTACTTGTATTTGCCTATAGTGTATGCACAGGTAATATCTTATATGACTTTCTCACTGCATGAATCACATCCCTCACCTCCAGAAGCACTTCTTTAATTCTGCTAAGCATGTCCCTTAAAATTACTTCTGTAGGGTAGTCCATTGAGGGTTGGCCATGACCTTTGCTAAACAGTTTTATAAAAGTTAAATCCTGCTTCCATTCTGCTACTTACTTTTTAATCTTAGGCATACTTACAAAATCTGGCTGCAGTGTTATACACAGTCTGGTAACAGTGGTTGCTGGTCATTCATTATAGGAGCAATTGCCTAGAAATATGCGACAGGCACATCAAACGCATCCTTAATTGACAGTTGCTGATATGGTTGTGCAGTGACTGTTGTTCATTGATTGAACGTTGTTTCAAGTTGACCTAAATAAAGTTTTTAAAAAATGCAACTCTGGATATAACGGACTCTGGATATAACGGACCGTTTTTCCAGGTCCCTTAAAGTCCGTTATAATGAGATTATAACATACATAAATAACAATATAAAAAATAATAATTTAGCCCTAGGGTGCTGGAGCAATACAAACAAATAATCTATATAATTATTAATTTAGATTAACTAAACAATCCCTTACTTTCTTGAATTTTCTCAAACTGCCACTCTTAATTGCATATATTTTCTAATTCCACTATCTTCTCTTCTTCCTAAGAGGTCCCACGCTTTCTTGAATTCAAACACAGTTTTTGTCTCCACCAGCTCTACAGGGAGACTATTCAACGCATCTACCACCCTTTCTGTTAAAAAAAGTATTTTCTTAGATTACTCCTGAGCCAATCACCTCTTATCTTCATTCAATGCCCTCTTATTCTGGAAAGCTTCCTTTCAAATGAAAGAGACTCGTTTCATGCACATTTATGCAACATAGGTATTTAAACATCTATCATATCTCCCATCTCTTGCCTTTCCTCTAAAGTATACATATTGAGATCTTTAAGTCTGTCCCCATATGACTCATGACAAAAACCATCAGCCATTTTAGTAGCCTTACTCTGGACCGACTCCATCTTGTTTATATCTTTTTGAAGATGCGGTCTCCAGAATTGTACGTATTATTCTAAACAAGTTCTTATACAGGGGCATCAATACCTCCTCTTTACAACTAGCCATACCTCTCCCTATGCACCCTAGCATCCTTCTGGCATTATATCATCCTTTTTCCTCCTGGCCATTCCTCTTCCTCATCTTTCTATTTTTTGCCATCGCCTTTTCTACCTCTTTGGCCATTTTAAGATCATCATATATGGTGAGTTCTGATCCTCTTGTAGCCTGAATGCATTACCCTTCTTTTCTTAGCATTACATTTTAGCTGCCAAATTCTGATCATTCTTCAAGCTTCATCAGGTCCTTCCTCATGTTATCCACATTATCATGGATATCCACCCTATTGCAGATTTTGGTATCATCTACAAAGAGGCAAACCTTACTTGACAGACCTTCAGCAAATGTTAAAAAGAACAGGCCCAAGAACTTAAACTTGAACCTCGTTAAACATTAACTTCTGTTGCCTTCCACTCAAGTTTCATTTAATCTTGACATATCGCAGTCCCATCATTTTGGGGACCATACTGAGGGCACTCAGTTTGTTTATTAGACACCTATACAAAGGCTTTGCTACAGTCTAAATATACGACATCTAGCACTCTCCCTCTATCCTATTCTCTGTTCAAACAAATTGATCACTTTTCTCTGACAAGATCTGCCTCTATTGAAACCATGTTGCCTTGGGTCCTGTAATCCTCTGGATTCCAAAAATTTTACTTTTTTCTATTTTAAAAGTGTTTCCATTAAGTTACTTACCGCAGAAGTTAGACTTACCAGCCTGTAGTTCTCTACCTCTTCCTTACTTCCACTTTTGTGAAGAGGGATCACATCTGCTCTTCTCCAGTCATACCACTCCCAACTCTAATGAAGTATTGAAAAGGTCAGAACTTCCCTAAGTTTCTTCAGTACCCCTGGATTTATGCCATCCAAGTCCATCTCTTTGTCTACCTTAAGTCCAGCTAGATCCTCATAAATATAGTCCTCTGAAAATTGTTCAGGATTTACCACATCTCCATTTCTATTTGCATTTGTCTGTTCCTGGCCCTTCAGTTGTAAACAGGAAAATAGTATATAATACTGCTCATACTGGACAATACATATCTGTATTAGAGGCCCAACATACTTGAAGGGCTCTGGCCTCAGAATCGGAGCCTACGCACAGCAGTGAATCACAAACTGAGAAGATCCGCGTAGTTAATACAGCTCCTGCTCCAATCATTGGCCAGTAATTTAATCTTTTTTTTTGAAAAATTTTTTTATAAAGCAATTTAATGAAGCTAAAACCCTTTCAACTTTAAAGGGGTATTATACATATGTAGTAGCCAGGATTTGAAAAAATGTGAGACCAAAAAGACTTATCTCAGAACTTGACTTGTCTTTATACCATGTTCAGTCACCAGTGTCTAATTTGCCAGATATTTTTGCCTGTATTCAATTTCTATGAACTTTTGTAATTTATGAAGGCCAAACTCTTTTTCCTTACCTTCTCAGCTACTACTTTTGAGAAACAAAGTGGCCATTTTTCCTCTTACTTTTGCTTACTTTCCTTACAAAATGGTCTGTTGCTTTTAGAGTAGCTCCTTAGGCATCTGTGCTAGGCTCCGGTAAATTAGGCTCGTAAAACTCTGGCCTAATATATCAGGGTGCCCAGTGATACCTAAGTTGACATAGGTACTGCCAGGCATGATTCTGTATAGATTGCCTAGCTGACCAGTGCCTAGGAGCTAGGCGCCATTAGGTGCCATTTTTAGAATCACCTATTCCATGCCCTATAGGTCTTGTAATTGTGTGGCTTTAATATGATCTTTAACATAAAACACCACCCTCCCTCCTTTTCTTCCTACCTTGGCTTTCTTGAACATATAGTTCGGTATAACTATATCCCAGTTACGGTTCTCTGTGATTACCACTAAATCCAAATTAGCCTCTTCCGTGACATCCTCTAGATCTAAAACCTTATTTCTCATTCTACAGAGATTAGTATACTGCTTTCCAGACATCACCCCCCCCCCCCCCCCTTTTTCCATGTATGTAGAGGTAGTTTCACTTACCTGAGGGCTTATACTTACCTGGGAGCTTTCATCACCCAGTCTCAATGATTCTAGTTTAAAGACCACTTTAGTAAGTTTGCTTGTCTGCTGCTGAAGATACTTCTTCCCTTCTATGATACATGCATACCATCTCTGCTCAGCAGCCCTTGAAAAATCATCCCATAGTCTGTGCAATTATACATTGATATCCAGGATGTGAGTTTCTCTTCCTTGGCCTTAACCCTCGATAGGGAAAAATTGATGAGAACACTACCAGCACACCTGTCTGTTTTACCTTCTGTCCCAGAGCCATGAAGGCAAGTGCAGAGGCAAATATCTTTTGCACTGAGCACACACATCAGGTATTGTGTACATAGCTGGAGTTGTCAGATCTGATCAGTGAGATTTGGGGGTTTTATTATTACTAACCACTAACTTTCATTAATCATTTAGAATTTGACCCTGTTTGTCACACGTGGTCTTGATTAATGACCTGGCAATTGCATTGGATAAATTATTTCAGATTAACCACCTGACCTCTGCCATTATGAGTGGTTTATGTGTGAGGGTTAAGTGTTTTTATTTGTTTTCTTTCCTTCATTACTGAAAGGATTAATGATCAGCATTCTCTCACTTTCTTACTGAGTGAAGTATGTAATGTGAATATCCATCCTCTCATTTCTATATATATTTTTTTTACATGGCACTGATGCTAAGTACCTTTCCCAGTTTATTTCTCTGGAGATTCTTAACCGCTCATTGCCTAGATCTTCCCTACTGCTGGTGCCTTCCTAAGGTGCTGCCCCATCTTTAAAAAGTTGTTTCTGGTTCTATGACTTTAAGGGAACAATTTTATTAACTGGGCATTGCAGTTTCGGTGCCCACTTTACATGGGCTGTGAACCAATCCTACTTTCTCCAAATTTGCAATAAGTCTCCTTAATCTCTGCATATGTGGAGGAAGATGGTCCCTGGAATCTGTTTCTGATCTCGGCTAGTTAAATGCCCCTGAAGCAACCTTATTTGGTGAAAAGTGCAAGGCACTGTTGCTGGAAGCATCTTGAATTGATTTTCTACCGATTGTTTTGTTACATGTAGGGTTACCAGATTTTATGATTGTAAAATACGGACACCCTAGACCCATCCATCAGGCCCGCCAATCTCTGCCCCAATCCCGCCCTAGCTCCTCCCCCCGCTGCCTGCTTTGGTCGGGCAGGAGGCATTCCGCGATTGAGCGGAGGCTTTTCAAAATCTGGACACAGTGTAGGGTTTTGAAAAGCCATCCTGACCCCCAGACATGTCCTCAAAAGGAGGACATGTCCAGGAAAATCCGGACTTTTGGTAACCCTAGTTACACGCATATGTAAATGTGTGCGCCAGCACTGAACCACTATTGAGAGAGTTTCTTGGAATCTATTTTCATAAAGCCACATAGGCACCTATTGAGGGGAGGAGGGGGGTCTAGTGATTAGAGCGGCTGCCTTGGCACCCTTGTAAGTTCAGTCGCAGTCTGTTCCTTGTGACCCTGGGCATGTCATAACCCTCCATTGCCCCAGTTACATTAGTCAAATTCTGACTAATACTTTCACTTTCGCTACCTGCAAGTCTAATGAGTTGCAGCTGGACAGAAGCACTATGTCGTCGGTTTTATCAAGGATTACTTGTTTTGTTTTGTTTTTTAAAAAAAAATAAGGTTCTTTGTGTTTATGTACCATAACATCCTGGACCCCTGAGGAAGGAGTGTTTTCCGAAACTCGGCCTGTGTTGGGTCCTGTGCACTCATACAAGAGAACCACGTTTCTGGAAAGCTACATTGTATTTCTTCCAATAAAGATAAGACTTTTATACCTTGCACACCGTATCTGTAATTTTTCTCTTTGTTTTGCTCGTTTCACTCTTTACTGCAGACCTGTTGGATTTTTGTTTTGTCAGATTCTGAGCCACCAGGACAGGAAGGGAGAAATACTTGAGGCCAGTGATTCTTAACCCTAATGAAAGCTATGGACCCCCTTCCCCAGAAATATTCACATAAACACAACTTTGCATGCAATGAGTATGCCCCTCTTTTTACAAAACCGTAGCATTTATTTTAGCGCCGGATGCAGTGGTAACAGCTCAGATGCTCCTAAAGTTCCAGTGAGCATCGGAGCTCCTACCATTGCAGCTGGCGCTAAAAACCACACTACGTTTTTATAAAAGGTGGTTGTGGTGGGGGTAATGTACTTTATTTATCGAGATGTGATTGTCTCATACATATATGACATACACAAAGTATTATTAAACTTTAAACAATCTAAAAAAAAAAACCTACTCCTTTTTTATGCAGAAAGTGATGGCCACTCATTATAATTATGAAATACAATCCTCTTGTAAAAATTAAAATAGATCTACTACTACTGCATCTACTTTCTCGTTATCTATGAGAAAAATCAACAGTACTGGGCCGTAGAGTGAATATAAATGTTAATGTTTATCTGACCTTCATGGACCCCAGTTTAAGAACCCCTGACTTAGGCTATAAACAGTGTATAAATACTAAAAATAAATAAATGTTATCTTTATCAAATATGCTTAAAATAGGCACCTTTTGGGAATTTTTTTCACAGCCCAAAAGGCTTCATCATGTCTTTCATGAAAATATCTCCTTAATGTGCATGCACTCAAAAATGTATTTTAGTGTGAATTTTAGTGAATATGCCTCATAATGTCAAGCATTTTATAGGAAATAAATGCTCAGGTGAAACCCAGATGTTTATTGACATAGCAGGAGAGCCTTCTGTCCACCTGCTTTTTCCACTGGCATTTTATCATAGCAAATGATTAAAAAAACAATATAAATGACATATGGTTTGCCCTTAAGTGATCTGCTCTTTAGAAGTATTATAGAAGAGGGAGGAGCATGAGAAGGACCATGAAATTGATCTACGCAGAACTGGCTTGCACAGGAAAATATAACAGCTACATGACAAATACAGTGTGAGCTATTGTTGAGAAATTGTAAACAGATTGACTCATGACTAGCTTTAGTTTTACTTATCTGATGTAGCCATTTTTTTGCAATGGCATAGTAAGGGTGAGAGGTGCCCGGGGCGATGGTGTCCCTCCCCTGCCCTCATCTCCGTCCCCCTGCTCCTTCCCCGATCTCGCCCGCCGTACATGCTCCTCCTGCTCTTCCTCCTGCCACGCGGTCAACAACGTGCTCTTTGCGACCCTGTCAGCAGGAGAGACGGCGGGTGTCACAGAGTATGTTGTTGACCGCCGCAAACAACAACAGCAACTTGAAGTATGAGGGAAGGGGGTGTGCTCGCATGGAGGGGAGGAATGGGAAGAGGCAGGGGCGGAGAGAAGGAGGGGAGCTGGTGCCCCCACCAACATGGTACTCAGGGCGGACCCCCCCCCTTACTATGCCACTGATTCTTTGCATTATTCTGCATGAGGCTGATATGCAAAGGCATTTATCTGGTTGATGATTGGACAAGTATAATCAAGAAGGGTATTACAACCAGAACGAAATAAGTTATCCTGCCGTTGTATCGGGTGATGGTGCGTCCGCATCTGGAGTACTGCGTCCAATATTGGTCGCCGTACCTTAAGAAGGATATGGCGTTACTCGAGAGGGTTCAGAGGAGAGTGACACGTCTGATAAAAGGGATGGAAAACCTTTCATACGCTGAGAGATTGGAGAAACTGGGTCTCTTTTCCCTGGAGAAGAGGAGACTTAGAGGGGATATGTTAGAGACTTAGAAGATCATGAAGGGCATAGAGACACTGCTTGCATTTGCAATAGAAAGGGTGTCTCACTTCCGGCTCACCACATAATTGTTTCCCACGTATTCACCTTTATAGGACCCCCAGGGACCCCTGAAGAAGACTTTTAGTCGAAACGCGGACCGTGTTGGGTCCTGTATCCCTAGCGGACTAGGTCCTTTAAGGCTTTTATGTGGATGATTTATTTTTATGTGGATGAAAATATTTTATGTGGATGATTTCAGTGTACCTTTGGAACTTTGACACTTTCAAATAAAGTCCATTTAGGAACATCGTCACTCCACAGAGTTTTTTTGGTTTTCTCTGGATTTTCTTCTTTGTGGATATTTTGGGGTCAATTCCTTTTGCTTTTTGTGAAAATTTCACCCAGAACTATCTGCAAATTGTCTTTTCTGGTGGCAGTCTGAGAAATGAATGCCACAGTACAGTACAGACTTGATTATCCGACCTTTACTAATCTGACAATCAAATCCAGGGCCTCCATCAGAAATTTCTGGGCCCCTTACTGAGCAATCCTATTGGGCCCCCCACGCACCCCTTCCCCCCCGACCCCCCTTCTTCCATGGGCCGAATACACACATACTTTTCTCTGTCGCCGCACTCTTTGACCAAAAGATTTGTAAGCCTGCAACCACGTCAAGGTAGACTCTTTCAGCAGGGCCCTAACCTAACCTAAACTAAACTAATCTATACCTATCTATTCTAAACTAACATATGTCTAATACTGAACTAATAACAAACTAACAAACATCTGCATAATAAATAACTAATAAATAATAGTGCTAGTAGCTATAATTCACTTTTGAATGTAAAATCTCAGTTAAGGATTTCTTTTGACCTTTGTAGGCCAGAAGTAGATCACAATTGCACAATATTTTTTGTAACAAGTATTAAATGTGTTTTTATAAATACTGTAAGCTTAATAAATATATCAGAAAAAACTACACATCTGAGCGCATATCTGAACATACACATCTGTATGATCCCATCCTCCTCTGCTTGCCTATAGCTGCATCATGCATGTTAAAAATGTACGATATGTTGATATGTGCACCTTCCTTCCTTCCCATCCATCCTCCTCAGCCTGTCCTTACACATCCACAGCTGCATGTTAATGATGATGTATATGTTATGATGATAAATAAGTGCATATGAGCACATCATTAACATGCAGCTATGGATGAATATAAAAAAGAAACAATATTCTGTACAATTGTCAATTTATAAATCAGCGTCTTCTCCCCATTCTCTCTTCCCCATTTCCCTTCAGCGTCCTCAGCCCACTCTCTCTCCACTTTCCTTCAGCACACGCACATAAAAACAAGCAAGTAATTTATATCATTTTCATTCTATTCATTCATAGAAATTAAAGTCTAAATAATGCCAGTCACATAACAAAACATGATTTTACAAAAATAATTCCCTGCACAGTCAAGCCTGCAAGGATTACTAGATGTCTTTCAGCAGTTCCCTTCCCTCCCTCCCTCCCCCTTACCTTTGTGGCCAAGTCAAAATGATCTACCAACAATAAAATTTTAAAAACACAAAGCACTCTGTACGCAGAGAAAATGTTAATTATCATTTATATTCCGCGGGTTTTCAAAGAGGTCAAGGCAGATGACTTTATGCAATGTCACCTCAGTAACAACTATACAAAAATAGACAAATATTCCCCCTCCCTTTTTACTAAAACGCGATAGCGGTTTTTAGCGCAGGGAGCTGCGCTGAATGTCCCACACTGCTCTCAACGCTCATAGGCTCCCTGCGCTAAAAAACGCTATTGCGGTTTAGTAAAAGGGGGCCATAGTGCAAAATATAGACAGCATATATAAATTCTCAAAGCAGACACATTTTGATCACTAAATTGAAAATAAAACCATTTTTCCTACCTTTGGTAATTTCATCAATCTCTGGTTGCACTTTATTCTTCTGACTGTGCATCCAATATTTCTTCCCTTCTTTCAGCCTCCTCCAGACCTCATTCCCTCCCCAAACTTTTTCTTTGTTTCACCCTGCCCCTTCTTTCTTTTTCTCTCTCTCCATACCCCCTTTCTTTCTATATGTCTGTTTTTCTCTCTCTCACCCTGCCCCCTTCTTTCTCTCTCCACTCCCTCTTTCGTTCTGTATGTCTGTCTTTCTCTCTCTCTCTTTCCGTGCCCCATTTTTCTTTGTTTCACCCTGCCCACTTTCTTTCTTTCTGGCTTCCTGTCCCCCCTTTCTATCTTTCTCCCTGCCCTCCCCTATGCCACCACCATTGGGAAAATGCTGCCACCGCCACTGGGGAATAGGCTGCCACTGCCGCCATCGGGAAGAGGCCGGCGCCGAGTTCACCCTGCTTCTCTTCCCCGTGGGGCCGACCAACTCTCACCACCCGACGTCAATTCTAACGTCGGAGAGGACGTTCTAGGCCAGCCAGGCAGCGATTGGCTGGCCCAGAACGTCCTCTCCGATGTCAGAATTGACGCGAGTGGCGAGAATTGGCAGGCCCCACAGGGAAAAGCAGGGAGAACTTGGCGCCGGCCTGTTCCCGATGGCGGCGGTGGCACTCAAGTGGCTAAAGAGCCGCAGTTTGCCGGCCTAGGGAGAACACTGGAGGGTGGCCAGCTGTGCACCCCCTTGGGACGTAAACCCAGGGTGGGGCGGACCCCCCCCCCACACCCTGGTATGCCACTTTCTGTACCTCACTCCCTCCCTATGACCAAAAATTCTCTTTCCTCTATTCCCCGTGTACACAACCATCTCTTTCCCTCCCTTCCTCTCTCCTAAGTCCATGCCTTCTGTGTCCAAAAACTCATTCCCTCCCCCACTTCAGCATCTCTTTCCCTCCCTTCCTCTCTCCCAAGTCCATGCCTTCTGTGTCCAAAAACTCATTCCCTCCCCCACCTCAGCATCTCTTTCCTTCCCTTCCTCTCTCCCAAGTCCATGCCTTCTGTGCCCAAAAACCATTTCTCTCCCCCACCTCAGCATCTCTTTCCCTCCCTTCCTCTCTCCCAAGTTCATGCCTTGTGTCCAAAAACCCATTCTCTCCCCCACCTCAGCATCTCTTTCCCTCCCTTCTTCTCACCCAAGTTCATGCCTTGTGTCCAAAACGCACTCCCTCCCCCCTTTTGTGTTCCGCGTTTGCCTCCCAGCCCATCTTTGCAACTTTCTCAGCAAAACGAAGCTCAAGCCGCGAGGCTTGTCTTCTGTTTCCTGCCTGCCCTGCCGCGCCCAAATAGCCGACCGGAAGTATTCTCCGACGTCAGCGCTGACGTCGGAGGGCAGGCTTTGCTTGAGCCCTTCCTCCGACGTCAGCGCTGACATCGGGGAAGACTTGCGATCGGCTATATGTGAGCGGCAGGGCAGGCAGGAACAGAAGACGAGCCTCGCGGCTCGAGATGTATTGAACTCCGCGGGTCCCCCGTCCAGCTCTCTCCTGTGCACGTGAGGCGGACCGCCCCTCCCCCTAGACTGTGGCCTAGGACCCTGGGGGAGCCCGGGCCCCCTGTCAGCTCCGGGCCCCTGAATGCAGGACTGGTGGTACTGCCCTGATGGCGGCCCTGATCAAATCTATCTGACATACCTCCAGGTGACATCATCGTGTTGCTGTTAAAAAGTGTGCAGGCTTCCTTCCTGTTTTCTGGCTTCACATGCTGCAAGGACATCATGTTTTTCGAGGTGAGACCATGTTTTTTTCAGTATATGCAGCAATTTTTGGACCTGGGTCCCCGATTTTGCAGCAAAGTAACAATTTTTGATCTGAGGCCATGTTTTTCTGAAAGGGAACCATGCTTTGCAGCTGATACTCCTTTATGCACCCCTTATCACTGTTAAGAAAGTCACATCTTCTTTTCCAGTTTTCTACTATTGTATGTACAGTAATTTTTGGATCTGGGCCCTACTTTTTTTTTTAGCGAGGAACCACTTTTGATCTTAGACCTTGCTTCTCTGCAAGAGAACCATAATTTTTGGACCTGGGATCCTGTTTTTACAACGAGGAAACCATTTTTGTTCTGAGACGCTGCTTCTAACAATGCTTGTTTGAGTACTGGATAAAGGTAAAAGACGTACTGAAGAAAGTAAGCATTGAAGTAAAATTAAAGATGTTTTGACTGAGACCTTGCTTTTACATCATGGCAGCAATTTTTGGACCTGACAGGCTGCTACTTTGCAAACAAGTTTATCAGTGATCTAGAGATGGGAACAACTAGTGAGCTAAATAAATTTGCTGATGACACAAAGTTGTTCAAAGTTGTTAAATCACAAGAGGATTGTGAAAAATTGGAAGTAGACCTTGTGAGACTGGGAGACTGGGTATCAAAATGGCAGAGGACGTTTAAATTTGAGAAAGTGATTCGTGTAGGAAAGAGGAACCCGATCTATATGTAACCTGCTACTTCCTCAAAGTGTAATTCTCAACAATGTAGTCATTTTGGTGAAGGGTTCAATTATGTTTTCTTTAAGGAAGTAACAGATATACATTTTAAAATAAACTTCACCCAGATATAAAAAAAACACAGCTGAAATAAATATTTAAAGAACAGTCTATTTGTTATCAATATTTGTCCCAAGATACTTTATTTATTATCAATACTTATCCCAAAATGTTTCTCATTGATTTCTGCAGACAAAATTTATTCTGCAGCAAAACAGGTGAGTATCCCGCGGCAACAAGGGGGCATCCGTGGAAAATCAGGGGCGGGAAACTGCACGGGGACACCAGGAAATTCTTTTTCACTGAAAGTGTGGTTGATCTTCCACTTCAGGTTATTGAGGCCAGCAGCGTGCCTGATTTTAAGGCCAAATGGGATAGACACGTGGGATCTATTCACAGAGAAAGGTAGGGGAGGGTCATTGGGGTGGGCAGACTAGATGGGCCGTGGCCCTTATCTGCCGTCTATTTCTATGTTTCTATGTTTCTATCCAGTACTTTTATTTCTCCATGAGATCCGTTGGGTACCTTTCTTTTTCTCCTGGCCCGGAACAGCTTCCTCCACGATACCTACTCCCTAGCTAAAAAAAAACCCCCAAAGGAAGCAAAACCCTATATCCCTATTTGGTAAAAAAACAAATAAACAACCAAACAAACAATAAACACTGTGGCGACTTTCTACCCAAATAAATCAAAGAATATATGAAATTTCCCTATTTCTAATCCCACCCACTTTCTATTGAACCAAGGTTTAATTAAAAATCAATACAATTCCTTTACAGGATCTATAAATATCCAATATCCAATTTATCTTTATAAAACAATTTTACAGACACCTGTCTCTCTGCCAACAAACCAACTCAACTCTCCTCAACTGCTCTCCTTGGCAGTTTTAGAACTCTCTCCAGCACTGCTCATAATTCAATAAGTGACACGTCCAGCTCAAAATTTATAAACCTACAGGAATATCATTTTTTTTATTTTATTTATAACCTTGGTTACATATAGCTATGTGATGCTGGGTTCTGTATTAGGAGTCACTACCCTGGAAAAGGATCTAGGTGTCATTGTTGAGGATAAGTTGAAACCCTCAGCTCAATGTGCGTTGGCGGCTAATATAGCAAATAGAATGTTAGGAATTATCAGGAAAGGAATGGAAATCAAAGATGAAAATGTTATAATGCCCTTGTATCGCTCTATGGTACGGCTGCACTTCGAATACTGTATGCAATTCTGGTCACCATATCTCAAAAAAAAGATGTAGCGGAATTAGAAAAGTACAGAGAAGGGTGATGAAAATGATACAAGAGATGGGATGACTTTCCTATGAGCAAAGGCTAAAGTGGCTATGGCTTTTCAGCTTGGAGAAAGGATGGCTCAGGGGTGATATGATAGAGGTCTTTAATGGCGCTTTCAATTATCAGCGCCGATTTACCAATTAAAAAAATGAAGGGGTCCTTTTTTTAAGGTGCGCTAACCGATTTAGAGCGCGCTAAAGATTAGTGTACGCTAAATGCTAAGACTTCCATTATATTCCTATGGGCATCTTAGCATTAAGTGCGCACTAATCTTTGGTGTGCGCTAAATTTGTTAGCGCACCTTAATAAAAGGACTCCTAAGTTAGGCACCATTTATAGAATCAGAGCCTTTCAGGGTTTCTTTTTTTTTTTTTTTTTTTAAATATATGTTTATTTAACAAGTGCAACAACAAAGGATAGAGTACATCAGTATGAAAAGTGCAAACAAATCTTGCATATTTACAAAATGACACATTTGGTCAGTTTTAGAATAAACTAATTTTTACCCTCTCTCACCCCCAGAGCCTTTCAACTTTAACCAAAAAGATGTACAATACATATAACAGAATCTGTAAAAGACCTCTACTCCAATTGGCATTATTATGAATGATATATGACGAGTAAATGTAATATTTTGTTGAATTTATTCAGTATTGATATAAAGCCGTAATCCAATTGTCACACCAAATATCAAATGTGGATCAAAATGTGTATCATTATAGATACCGTATAATCTGCCTTCACGCTCTTCCTAAACTAAGAATGTTGGGTGATATTGATGAAGCTGACACTAGAAAAACCCTTGAAAATGGATTACCGTAAAAAGCCTCAGCCAGATTTATTATGGAAAAAGGAATTAAATTTATTATTTTTAACACAGAACTATAAGCGTGGGATGAACACAGAAGATTTAGAATCTGAAAATAATATTAAACATTGAACTAGGCCAGTTACTGGGCAGACTTGCACGGTCTGTGTCTGTGTATGGCCGTTTGGTGGAGGATGGGCAGGGGAGGGCTTCAATGGCTGGGAGGGTGTAGATGGGCTGGAGTAAGTCTTAACAGAGATTTCGGCAGTTGGAACCCAAGCACAGTACCGGGTAAAGCTTTGGATTCTTGCCCAGAAATAGCTAAGAAGAAAAAATTAAAAAATTTAAATTGAATCAGGTTGGGCAGACTGGATGGACCATTCTGGTCTTTATCTGCCATCATCTACTATAAGTATTAGTCTGCTTTGAGACATGTTTTAAATATGCAACTGAACTTCAGACTCATAATGCAATTAAAAAGTCTTCAGAAGCATAAGGCCTTGAGCAGATACCATATATTTAGTGGCTTTATCCAAACTCTGATGTTTACTAAAGTGAAAGGTTAACTTTTGACCTTCTACTCAAGGCGCATTTTCAAAGTTCTCTAAATTTCATGTGTTCTAGTCTTTGGTGACATTTCTTACATAGAAGTTCACAGTACGACCATCTAGCCAAGTAAATGCTATCAATGTTCCTGATTAGTTGTGTGGGAAGATGCCAGGCTTGCCCCCAACCCCATTAACGCAGAGGCTCTATAGTTATGTCACGTTAATTTTGGTCATTAATGCACAGTACCTGAATACCTTTACAGCAGCATGGTTAATAAAAAGCTCCCTAAAAGCGCTAAAATGAATGTTCATGATCTCTGCTTGTATAAATTATAAATATAGCAGCATTGGGTTTCCGTACAGAAGAATAAAATGGTGGTGTTTTGACTGGAATTGTGCTTTTTGCATGGCAAGCAAACTCTCAGTGTCTTCTTGCAGCTCTGCTTTCAGGGCTCAGCACATTTGAGAATGTTTGGAGTGAAATATGACATTATTACTTTCAGGAAATAGCGAGCTGCACTTATTTCTCACAGACTTGTAGTGAAAGTGATATGAGGTTGTAGTATGAAAGTAATAGCTCAAACAACCAGGCAGCCTCATGGTATTTCCTTTTCAAAATGCCTAATGGAGCACTATTTAAAAAACTGCAGTCTTTGGACTACAAAGAGGTCAGGCAAATAATACTGCACACCTACAGATATTCTCAGCCTTTGGGTATTGTGATTAAATAGCATCAGATTGTGGACCAAAGGATCTAGAAAGTCATGGGTTGCTAAACTAATGAAGCTGAATACCAACAAATGATTTTACTCAGTTGGGTGTTAAAAAAAAAAAATCACTGACATCACCTTTTCTATTTTATTATACTGTAGCTTAGGGGTGTGTGCACTGCCCACAAAAAATGTATAGTTTACTTTTTTTTGTTCTGTTAATTTGTTTTTGCTCATTTTGTTTATTTAAAATAAAATAATCCAAAATGAAATGGAGGAAAAACCCGAAGGAGCAAAAATATAAAATAAAATAAAAATTGAAATGGCATTGAATCCGGGGCTCTTTCTGGTGCTGTCAAGTTTCCCAGTTGCAGGAAGGAGGTTTTAGCCCAGTCTGGAATTCTCAACAACCCTATCAAGATGCATTATCAGATCTGCAGCATTGATTTTGATGGGTAGAACTGGGATTACAAATACCAGATTGCTTTAAGATGTAAACTCAAAACCAGGACTAGCTAAAAAAGTCTCCCTTATGGAACTGGGAACCTTGACCGCTCAGCTCTATCCACCACCACCACCACCACCCTCTCTCTAGATTACTACAGATTTTACCCCCCCCCTCCCCCAAACAGCCTGCCCCATCTGTGGGTTTTACTGGAGCAGGACAGCAATTTGCCCTAAATATTTCCTGTTACTTCATGATTATATTAAACATATTTTATATCTCTACTCAGACCTAAATTATGGATCATTTTAGTTCAAACTGTCAATCAGTTATTCCATTATGAAACGAATTCAAGATTTTGGTTCTCTTTCTGGAATTTCTTCTCTATACTTTTTGACTTGAATTACTCATCTTATTGCACATTCATACCTTTTCAAACTCAAGTTTTACATGTATGGTGAAATGATGTTCATCTTCACTTGAGACTGAGAGATCAAAACATACCTAGATCTGAGTAGAATCTAATTCTGTCTCTATGGTCAAGAACAGTTCTGCCTAGTCTTCATGAGCTACTCCTATGTTTTCATTACCACTAAGACAGTGGATCTGAGCCCAGTTACCAGAAAACATAAGAATAGCCTAACTGGGTCAGACCAATAGTCCATCTAGCCCAGTCGCCCATCTTCACAGTGGCCAATCCAGGTTACTAGAATCTGGCAAAAACTCAAATAGTAGCAACATTCCATGCTACCGATCCATGCTACTGATAACAGACTATGGACTTTTCCTCTAGGAAATTGTCCAAACCTTTCTTAAAGCCAGCTACATAAGAACATAAGAATTGCCATCTCTGGGTCCATCAGACCCTGGGTCCATCAAGTCCAGTGATCTGCACACGCGGAGGCCCCACCAGGTATACCCTGGCATAGTTTTAGTCCCCATATCACTGTATGCTTCTCAAGGGAGATGTGCATCTAATTTACCCTTACCCGTATCACTCTATGCCACTGTTAAGGAGATGTGCATCTAGTTTACCCTTAAATCCTAGAACGGTGGATTCTGCAATTACTTCCTCTGGGAGAGCATTCCAGGTGTCCACCACTCGCTGCGTGAAACAGAACTTCCTGATATTCGTCCTGGACCTGCTCCCCGTCAGCTTCAGTGTATGTCCTCTTGTCCGTGTCACATTGGACATTGTAAATAACTGCTTTCCCTGCTCCATTTTGTCGAATCCTTTCAGTATTTTGAAAGTCTCGATCAGATCCCCTCGCAGTCTCCTCTTCTCTAGGTAGAACAACCCCAGTCTCCTAAGTCGTTCCTCGTAGTCCAGGTTCTCCATACCTTTCACTAGCTTCGTAGCTCGTCTCTGCATCCTCTCTAGCAGTTTTATATCCTTCTTTAGGTATGGAGACCAATGCTGGACACAGTATACCAGGTGCAGTCTGACCATGGCTCTGTAGAGCGGTATTATAACTTTCTCTGATCTACTTGTAATTCCCTTCTTTATCATGCCTAGCATTCTATTTGCTTTTTTCGCCACCGCCACACATTGCGCAGACGGTTTCAAGGTCCTATCTATCAGTACACCCAGGTCCTTTTCCCGTTCAGTTTTTCCCAGAGTTATACCTGACATACTATACTTGTGATCTTTATTTTTTCTGCCTAAATGCATCACTTTGCATTTTTCAACATTAAAATTCATCTGCCATTTATCTGCCCACTTCTCCAATTGATTCAAGTCACTCTGGAGTTCCTTGCTGTCCTTCTGCGATCTGATTGGCCGGCATAGCTTTGTGTCGTCTGCAAACTTAATGATATCACTGGATGTTCCTTCTTCCAAGTCATTTATGAAAATATTAAATAAGATGGGTCCAAGTACCGAGCCCTGGAGTACACCGCTAGTCACTTTTTTCCATTCTGAGGACTTCCCATTTATGCCCACTCTCTGTTTTCTGTTCTCTAGCCATTTGCCTATCCATCTTAGTATATCTCCCTCTATTCCATGGCCTTGTAATTTCTTACATGTGGAACCTTGTCGAACGCTTTCTAAAAGTCCAAGTATACAATATCCACCGGTTCTCCACTATCAATTTGTCTGTTCACTGTCTCAAAAAATTGAAGTAGGTTCGTCAAACATGATTTCCCTTTCTTGAACCATGTTGACTGGCTCTCATCAGGTCGTGTGTGTCTAGGTGCCGGACTATGCTATCTTTGATCAGCGCCTCAACCATCTTTCCAGGGACAGACGTGAGACTCACAGGTCTGTAGTTGCCTGGCACTCCTCTCGATCCTTTTTAAAATATCAGCGTGACATTCGCTATCTTCCAGTCGTCTGGTATCTGTCCTGTTTTGACTGACAGGTTGGCAAGTTTTTGCAATAGTTCTCCGATTTCAAATTTCAGTTCTTTTAGGACTCTCGGATGAATTCCGTCTGGTCCAGGAGATTTATCACTTTTAAGTTTGTAAATCTGGTCCAAGACCACTTCTACTCTGGTGAGGCTGTCCTGTACGACTCCCTTGAACACTTTCACTGTGTCAGGTATTGTTGCGGTGTCTTCCTTTGTAAAGACAGACGCAAAGAAGGAATTCGGTCTGTCTGCAATTTGTTTGTCATCCTTAACGCACCCTTTTCCTCCCAGGTCGTCCAGCGGTCCCACCGCCTCCCGTGTGGGTTTTTTCCCTTTTACGTATCTAAAAAAGGGTTTGAAATTTTTGGCCTCTCGCACTATTTTCTCCTTGTAGACCTTTTTGGCAACCCTCACCGCCTTGTGACATTTTTTTTATCATCTCTATGTTTGTTCCAAGCTTCGGATGTTGTCGTGCGTTTCCACGTCTTAAAGGAATCCTTCTTTTCATTTATGGCTTCCTTCACCTCTTTGGTAAGCCACGCCAGCTCTCTTTTGCCTTTGGTTTTCTTTACGTTAACCATTCTTACCACATATTTTGGCATTGCATTCCTGAGCTTAACTATTCTCTGAGTTAAAAAATATTTCTTCCTATTTGTTTTAAAAGTATTTTCCTGTAATGTCATCGAGTGTCTCCTAGTCTTTGTAATTTTTGAAAGAGTAAAAAATTGATCCACTTATACCTGTTCTACAATACTCAGGGCTCCTTTTACTAAGCTGCGAAAGCATTTTTAGCATGCGCAGAATTGCCGCGCATGCTAAACCCATGCTACGCGGCTAGAATTAACACCAGCTCAATGCTGGCATTAGCGTCTAACGCGCGTGGCAATTTAGCGCACGCTAAAACCGCTATCGTAGCTTAGTAAAAGGAGCCCTCAGGATTTTGTAGACTTCAATCATATATCCCCTCAGCTGTCTCTTTTCTAAGTTGAAGAGTCCTAACCTTCCTCATATTTTTGACTGCCGCTGCTGCACATTGAGCGGAAGGTTTCATCGCATTGTCTACAATGACACCCACATTTTTTTCTTGGGCACTAACATCCAAGGTGGACCCTATTATCTGGTAACTATGATTTGGGTTATTCTTCCCAATGTGCTACACTTTGTGTTTGTCCACATTAAATTTCATCTGCCATTTGGATGCCCAGTCTTCCAATTTCCTAAGGTCTGCCTGCAGTTTTTCACAATCTGCATGCTTTGTAACAACTTTGAACAGTTTAGTGTCATCTGCAAATTAAATCACCTCACTCATCGTTCCAGTTTCCAAATCCCTGCAGCACTCCACTATTTACCCTCCTCCATTGAGAAAAATGGCCATTTAACCCTACCCTCTATTTTCTATCTGATAACCAATTTCTAATCCACAACCGAACATTGCCTCCTATCCCATGACTCTTTAATTTTCTCAGGAGCCTCTCATGAGTAACTTTGTCAAAAGCTTTCTGAGCATCTAGATACACTATATCAACCGGATCACCTTATCCACATGTTTATTCACACCTTTGAAGAAGTCAGCCATTCTTGTTTTTAGGATTTCCACAATGAATATGTAAATGATAAATATGTATATGATGGAGGCAGCACATGAAAATATATTTCGTGCATATTCATATTGAACTGGGTTCAGAACTGCTGAGCTCAGGTGATGTTAAGTATTTTTTCCTTTTTTGCCTATGCAGCAGCAAAAACTGTTATAGTAACCTACTTACTTGTATGCAAACATGGACACATGGCATCCAAAGATAGTTCACTAAGATTATGTGTATGTGTGTATGTACAATGTATTACACATGAATCACTGCACAATAACAGAAATAACAAACCTAGTTGGTAGTTCAAAGAAGGAATCCACTACTTTGGATTCTTAAAACGGCTAAGCTACAGTACTGTCCAATGCCGGGAAGATGTATTAATAGCAGTTGGTTAGCATGTAGAAGACCTATGTGAGGACTCGCCTGTGTCTGGGCATTTCTTGCTGTGACCTTCTTCTTCCCTAGCTGTCAGAGGTTGCGTCCAGGCTTGTAGCAAAGCCTTTCTTGTTATTAGTAACTGGTTGGCAGGAACTCCTCTGGGGCTGGTCATAAAACCTGAGAATGGTTTAGCTGTCATCCTTTGCAATTAAACCAGTTTATAGTAGGTGCAAACAGAGGTTATTTGATCCACCGAGGCTAAAAAGAAATCCCAAGATGTACTGGGCAAAACTAGTTTATAGTACAATACAAGCCTAAATATGTACTCCGAGCTGGCTTACTTTGTAACAAAATATATTGTGGACTAAGTGGGTCTGCATTGAAGACAGGTTCTCTCATTTATCAGTCTTAGAAGTTACACGGAGTTTTTCTCTAGTTGCAAAGACCTTTGGGGGTACAGGATAATTAGGTCTGAACACTTGACAGTGCCTTGTGAATAAAGCAAAAGTTAAACACTACTAAAACACAGTCGAAGAAACATTGCTCTCAGTATGTGAATGTGACATGATTGCCAATACTAATTATTTTGGTTTTCATAAATTTGTTTATGTTAGCTCTTTATTGCTACAATATTATTTAAAGAACTGCAAGCCGTGGAGTTAGGGTGAAGGGAGGCCATATGATTAGTTATATGGATAGCAGCACTATTCATCTCTCTCTCTCTCTGTTTAATTTAGGCCTGTCCTAAAATAAACTTTGTAGCTCATAAATGTTTATCTTGTGTAAACGTCTAAAAGTCCACATTTTGCAAAGCTGAGATATGCTCATAGGGATAGTAGTCTGGGTGTGTCATAGGGGCATAAAGACATGGCAAACTTAGAGATGTTTATTCCCCATTTCAGAAGGGTCTGAACGTCCTAAAAGATTGAGATTTGATCTTGTTAGGATTTCGTAAACAGCTGCTGAGCAGAATGCCATTGGAGCGATTAGGGGAGGTTGCCCTCTTAATCCCTCAGATTGTGAGCCCAGTGGGACAGACGGGAGAAAATGCTTGAGTACCTGATTGTAAACCAAATAATACACCTTATTCAAACAATAAATCAAATCCCAATTCCCAATTCCAACTAAAGAATTGCTC
The DNA here is from genome assembly GCF_902459505.1 of Geotrypetes seraphini. NCBI lineage: Eukaryota > Metazoa > Chordata > Amphibia > Gymnophiona > Dermophiidae > Geotrypetes > Geotrypetes seraphini. The sequence continues at coordinate 273,882,378 of NC_047087.1, read as the reverse complement.
CCTATCTGTATTGCTATTTTAAAATACAGAATGCACATATACTTTGAAGGATTGCTCAAACCAAATTAAATCTTTGCATGCTATAGCATATAAGTACTGTTTTATCTAAGATTATTACTTATAGATGCATATCAGTTTCCATGTGTAAATATACTTCTTGCAGATTCAAAATGGTGTGTAACACTTCTAAAATTGCTAACTAATTGCATAGAAACAGAAAAAAATGAAGGTAGATAAATACCTATCCATGTCACCTACTATCCTTTCCTCTCCCTTAGAGGTCCAATATCCTTTGTCCTGAGTTTTTTGAATTCAGATATATTTTTCATCTCCACCATTCCCACCAGGAGGCCATTTCATACATTCACCACCCTTCCCATGAAAAAGTATTTTCTGAGGTTACTTCTGAGTCTATCCCCTTTCAGCTTCATCCTATGCTTCCTCATTCCGCATTCTTAAGGACAGCTAATATTTTCTTACTGTGATCTTTCTATTAGCCCAGTAATTATTTTTTCTCCTTCCCAAATCTTAATGGAACCAGGGCAGTAATTCTGGTTCTAAAAGCCTTCATTTGCAGCTACCAGGGATTTTGCTGTTCTGAGACTGGGAGGCATACACTAAGAATTATTCCTGAGCCTTCTGTCCCACTAGGTGTCACCCCCACAGCAGTGAGTGTTGTCTTCTCAGCATTTCCATCCCTGGGACTAGCAGGAATGGAGAGCAGTGGTGTACCAAAGGCGGGGTGGGGGTTGTGGACCGACCCGGGTGCCAGCCCAAGGGGGGTGCACAGCCGGCCGGATCCGGAACTCCCACACTGCTCTAAATGGTACCTCAGCGCGGCTGCCGTACTTATTCCGGAGCAGAGTCAGAAGCTGCGCTGAAGTGCAGGAAAGTTCCGCGATGATTGCATCTACCGCTTCTGCTCAGCAAGAGGTAAGTGACGTCAGAGGGGGTGGACCGGCAGCCGTAGTCGTCATGGGACCTTGCCACAACTCCCTGCTTCTGCCGGCCCACCCACTCTGACATCACTTACCTCTTCTGGAGCAGAGGCAGCAGAAGAAGTCATCACGGGACCTTGCTGATTTGGATGGAGAGAGAAAGGAGCATAGCAGGGTGGTGGAAGGAGAAAAAGGGGGTCAGGGTGGTATGGAAGGGTGGTGAAGGGAGAGAAAGGGGGTCAGGGTGGTATGGAAGTGTGGTGAAAGGTGAGAAAGGGGGTCAGGGTGGTATGGAAAGGTGGTGGAGGGAGAGAAAGGGGGCAGATGTTGATGGAATTGGTGTGCAGGGAAAGAGGAAAGAGACATAAGGGGGAAGGATACTGCATGGAATTGGGTTGGAGGGAAAGAAAGGGGGCAGATGCTGATGGAAGTGGGGGGAAGGGAGAGGAGAGAGTGAAATGCCAGACCATTGGAGGAGGGAAGAAGATGGATGCTAGACCAATGAGGGTGAAGGGAGAGATGGGAGGGGAAGGCATAAAGTTTCTGGAAGGGGAATAGAAGGAGAGAAGATGGCATATAGAAGGGTCAGAGAGAGGGTAGACAGTGGATGAAAGGAAGAGAGTGTCAAGAAGATGAGGAAAGCAGAAACCAGAGAAGACTAGGTAGAAAAAAATTCTATTTATTTATTTATTTTTTTGCTTTAGGGGAGATGCATTGCTGTTTCTGTGGTGTTGCATTGTATGCAGAGTCCAGCTTCTTGGTGCTTCAGTTTAACCTTTGTCTACGTATTTCTATTTTATCTCCCCTTTTACAAAACTGTGGAGCGTTTTTTAGCGCCAGCCATGGTGGTAGCAGCTCTGATGCTCAGAATTCTATGAGCGTCTGAGCTGTTACCAATGTGGCTAAAAACCACACTACAGTTTTGTAAAAGGGGGAGGGTTAGTTTGTGATGACATATTCCATACTAGGCGAAGGTGTTTTCTGTGTTCTGTGTGTTCGAAAGACATGGTTTTCTGTTAGGATTGACGGTGTAGGATTGATCTGTACTAGTCTGACTTGTTTAGTTTTACAATGGGTGTATTGATGTTGTACTGCTCACTGCAGTATGTAATATGCTGCCTTTTCCTAGGTACTCATGTGTGACATGTGGCTTGTTACTAAAAATCATGTTTTTCATACAGATGGAGGGGGGGTGTGTCAAAAAATGATGGGCCCCGGGTGTCACATATGCTAGGTATGCCACTGATGGGGAGGACCCAATCTGCAAATTAAAGTAGAGACCATCTGCAAGAAGGGGTGTATTACTGCCTCTGGGCTGGTCCCAATATACTGTATATTGAATGTGGAAAAGAAGTCAAGAGAGAGAGAGCACAAATCTTTGAAAGAGTCTAGAATATTAAATTTTAAAGTTCTGTCCATGAAAAAAAATTGAAATAAAAAGAGAAAAATTCACTGTCAGAGTTGGCAAAAAATGAGAAGAAACAGCCAGATTGACATTGCTTACTTTTATTAACTCATCTACAATTAGCCCATAACTTAGCTACAATTTAGTTTGTGCCATATGGGCTGATATTGTGCAGAAAATTACCCCCCATGCTGGTGACAGCCTGTCATAGTGAAGGAAGATTAACATAAAACCAACAGCACATCCTTAATAGTTATATAATGGTTTCCACAATATTCCACACTGCCTATCTTGCCGTCCACTTCTAGCACTAGACATGGTCTTGAGTCAGTTTTACAGAAAGACGTGACATTGCAATGCACATTTTGAGCCTGTTTCCAATGAAAAGAATTCTGTTATGTAAATAGTAGTGTAATGTTCCTAGCTGTTAGTGACCACTGATGTGGCTCTCTGGTTTTTAATGCTGCAGTGCTGGAGGATGCCAAATGTTCTGCCGTTTAATAATCGGTAGCATGCAGAGCACTTATCAAAATGCCACCACTCTGAGCATCTGTTGTTATTAAGTAAGATGGTCAAATGTTGTATAGCACTTCAATTTTGCTTTTCACATCACTTACAGAGCAAAAATAATATGCAGTTTGTGCATGGGGCTAATGGGCTTCCACAGCTGTGCCAATTGCTACGTTTTAGGTTACTGTTTGATATAAATTGCAGACAAAACTTTGCCCTTTTCACCTGGTAGTGCAAAAAACATTATACGGTCTGTTATTAAGTTCATTGAGATCTTGGGGCCAGATTCTATAAATGGCACCTAGGTTAAGTGTAATGTAATGTAATTTATTTCTTATATACCGCTACATCCGTTAGGTTCTAAGCGGTTTACAGAAAATATACATTAAGATTAGAAATAAGAAAGGTACTTGAAAAATTCCCTTACTGTCCCGAAGGCTCACAATCTAACTAAAGTACCTGGAGGGTAATAGAGAAGTGAAAAGTAGAGTTAGAGGAAAAATAAAAATAAAATAAACATTTTAACAAGACAGCATTGATCTAAATACTTTGGAAGGTAGAAGAGAGGAGAGAAAGGAATAGAAGCAGAAGGGGGAGCCGTTGAACAGTAGAATTCTGGAGAAATTTAAATGATAGAAATAGAACAAAACAAAGACAAAAGGCAAAACAATAGATAAGATTAAAGATAAATCATAAGCTGGAAAGAAAAATAAAATAAAACTTTGTCTTCAATCCACGGTTTCAGCGTCAGTGATGAAGTGGAGCAGGTAAGTTTAGGAGGAGCGATTGACGTTTCCAGAAAGGGCTTCTTCAGGGAAGAGACTTGGCAGACAGTCCCAGGATGCCTATGTCTCCTCCCCTGCGATGTTCTCCCATCCATGCATTCCCTCCCAGACACACTGCCCGTGCCCCAGCCGCTCCAAGGAGGCTGCCCCAGATGAGGCCCATGGTGAATGCAGGATTCTCTCCTCTGCGGGAAAGCCGCTAGGAGCCGACAGTCGATCTTCTTAGCTGCTAGGCATCCTTATTAGGGACACTTAGCTGAGGTCCGCACGGAACTCAAAATCGAATACTGAGCTTAATTGGCATGGCAGTTGACCACACCATTTAAAGCTCATTAAAAAAAAAAAAAAAAATTAAGAATTTTGCACAGAACTCGGCGTGTCACCTATGTCAAGTTGCCCACTGGTGCCTAACAAAGCCTATCTCAAAAGCGGGCTTGGTTAGGGGCAGAGAATAGGCATGGTATGACCAAGGTGTCATTGAGCGTTTGTGTTAGGTGCCAGTATATTAGGCTAGGAAAATCCTGGCCTAATGGATCAGTCCCTGACATTTGGGGGCCTAACGATCACTGGCAGGTGCGATTCTGTCAATGGACTTCTCCGGCCTGCTGCTTGCGCTGCCTTTCCCTCTGACATCACTTCCTGGCCTCACGATCCAGAAATGATTTCAGAGGTTGCCAGGCCAACGTCAGCAGCAGGCTAGTGTAGTTGCTTATGCTGAAGAAGATTTTAAAGAGGTTTGGGGAGGGCAGAGTGTGAGTGTGGTGTGGGAGAGCGAAGAGGTGCCGGCCGGGACGGTCTGCCCCCTGCTCCCCTTATTACACCACTGATTCTGCAGAGTTATTTCTTCCCTACTAGTTGCTGTTTTGTTTACAAAAGAGCCCAGGAGATTGAAATCTTTTACAACTTCTACTGTATATACTTAAATATAAACCAAGATTTCTGGGCCCAAAAATGAAGGCCTCGGTTTTTATGTGGTCTGAGCCCACCCACCCCCATCCCAGACCTGTTGCAGGTCTCCACTGGGCCTGCCATAAGACCTGTTGGTCCAGCGCTGGGTTGGGACAGGGGGGATAGTTCCCACCTCCTCTCCCTGCCAACTCTAATAATTCTCACCTCCCTCTCAACTCCACAATTAGTAAAAAACATACCTTTAAAATCCCTGGTGGTCTGGCGGTGAAACGGGGCACAAGCAATCGTCCTATGCTCCTGCTGTCTGAATGGCTGCTGTGAGATCTCACAGCAGTCTTGCAAGTTTCCATAGTCTCGAGAGGCTGCCGTGAGAATTTGCAGCAGCTACCCCTGCACCACCAGGCCTGGTGGAGGCCTGCAAGGCATCAGGAGGGAGGGAGGACAGGGTGAAGAACCTGGCAGGGCAGGGAGGGAGGTTGCAGGGCCTGGCAGGGAAGGGCACTTGAATATAACACACACACACACACAACTGTTTATATTCAAGTCAAACTTTTTTCCTCCTTTTGTGGGGGAAAAAAGGTTATCTTGGTTTATATTTGGGTCAGTTTAGATTTGAGTATATACAGTATTCTATCGCCTTTAAGCAATCATTTTAGAAGCCCTATTCTTGCTTTGGACATGCATAAATTGACATTTATATGTTGATAAGCCAAGACATGTGTCTGAAAAGGTGTGTTTATAATAGCCCTGTTCAGTGACGTTTGCCTGGGTTCTGGAATTTAGGCAATATCCTAAATGTATGTGCCCAAGGCCACACTGGAGGGAATTCTATAAACTGTAGCAAAACTTGGGTGCTGAAAAAATTCAGTGCTATTCTATAAAGGACACATGCCTTATATAGAATAGCGAGTAATGAATATCCTGCACATAACTTCTGGGTGCTGGAATTATGCATGTTAAAACCTGGTTTAAATACCGGTGTCCAGTTTAGGCAAGGTAAGGCAGCATTCTGCAATTTCACACACAACTTTTCAGAACACCGCAATACACACCTGGCCATGCCCTCTTTCCAGATATGTGCTATGAGAGTTAGGCGCCGAGCCTTATAGAACAGCACTCAACTAGTTGTGTGCACACATTCTAATTGATGCCAATTTGCTGCAACAGTTGATTGTTAATGTGTAAACCGCTTTGTTTGTACCCATAGAAAAAGCGGCATATCAAGTCCCATAAATTGAGGCGTTTGTTCTGTCTATTGGGCCGGAATGAAGCTCAGAACTATAAATTGGTTAGAGATTACTTTAGTTTAATTTTAATCTTTCTCATTCTCCTGTTATTGATATTTGTAAATTGTTAGTTTAACCATTGTTAGTTTAACCATTCTGTTTTTCTTTATAATGTGGGTGCGGCTTCTTTATATGGGGCGACCTATCGAAAGACATCGTAGATCAGCCACCCCATTAGCAGATCAGCCACGGAATCCCCCGTACCTGTAGCTCCCTCCTGGATGGCTGCCTCCTGCAAAGTTGTGGCCAGCGGTGCAGGGAAGAAGCGATCTTTTCAGCATCCAGCCGGCCCTGCGCTGCTTCTTCAATGCCTACATCAGTTCTTGCAGGAGGCAGGAGGCAGCCAGTGGAGGCATTTATTGGGGGGGGGGGCATCCCATTGTATTGGCCGATTTAGGTTTTAAAACTTTTAGATAAGCCTTGGCTAGTAACATGAGGCGGCTTATCTAAGAGTTTTAAAACCTAAATCGGCATTTCCAGCAGCCTATACATGGGAAATATGGTATAATACTAATTTTCTTGGTTCTTGAGGGGATTTTTTTTTGCCTTCAATGTTCTGTACTTTCCATGGGGTACTTACTTTTCCTCCCTCTTATTATACATCTAGTCTTGTTTGCTTAATTAGATTGTGAGCCCATTCGGGACAGAGAGAGTAGCTCAATGCCTATAATTTAGTATTGTAAACCACTTAATACCTATGTTCAAGTAGTATATCGAATGCAATAAATCCAATCCAATCCATCCCATTTACCCTTTGGTGCCCAATTATTGCAAGTTAATGGCTTGTTAATCAAGTTGTGTGTGCAACTCAGGCATGTGCCTAAATTAAGGCTCACAACTTTGGACACCATATAGTCATGTGAAAAAATTAGGACACCCCATGAAATATTCAGTTCTTTCTTATGAAATGCCCAATCTCTTTTTATTTATCTCTGGAAAAGAAAGTGATGTAATTGCAGGTAAACAACAAAACTTTTCATTACTCATGAAATAAAAGATATCCATAAAAATGTGTATTCTAACACATAAATAAATAAATTAGGACACCCCCACATATCCTCCCACTTAATCACACACAGGTGTATCATCACATCAGGTGCACATGATTAGAACATTGTTACTCAACATTTTGAAGGAGTTTTGCCCTACTTAAACCTCAGACATTTAGTTTGGTGTGCTCATGACTGCTGCGGTGAGAGTGAACACCATGGTGAGATCAAAAAAGCTGTCTGAGGCCTTCAGAAAAAAGATTATAGCAGCTTATAAGTCTGGTAAGGGATTTAAAAAGATCACAAAATAATTTGACAGTAGCCATTCCAAGGTCTAGAAAACAGTGGAGGACTTTCTAAACAACTGCCAACATGCCTAGTTCTAGCCGTCCAAACAAGTTGATCCCAGAGCAGACCGCAAGATGCTGAAAGAAGTCTCCCCAAATCCTATAATATCATCACAGGACCTACAGCAGGCTCTTGCTTCTGTGGATGCGAAAGTGCATGCCTCTATAATTAGAAAGAGACTGCACAAATTTAACTTGCATGGGAGATGTGCCAATTGGAGTCTTAAGCCACTCCCAGTACATCCTAGAATGCACTGGAAAGGAGGCCTAAGAGGACACCATGGGAGTGGCTTTAGGTATCTGTCCAATCGAAGTCTTAGGCCATTCCCAGTGCATCCCAAAATGTGGGGGTTCAGGGGGTGCCAGCAGGAGGGATTGGGCATCCCTCCTGCCACAGACAGTGTGCGTGTGTGTGTGTGTGGGGGGGGGGGGGGGCGGTTTCCCTGCCACTGCCACTGCTGCTCAGCTGATCACAGCAAGGAGATTCTCTTGTCATGATCAGCTCAGCGGCAACACAATTCTCTAAACGGCGTCTGTGATATGGGTGCCGGCTAGAGAATAGGGGTGGTTAGGCAGGGTAAGCGATTCTATAAGTGACAGATACAATTCTATATAGGACCCCCATGTGCGATTCTCAAAAGCCGCTTAGGTGGCTGCTGAGACTGGACGTCCTATACAGAATCAGGCCCTTTTTGTTTTTCTTCAGCTACCTAAATCATGCCCTGCACACGTCCCTGTTAAATTTATGTGTCCCACAGCATCTCTAAGGGCTAGAATCAGTAAATGGTGCCCAAATATGGGTGCTGAAAAAATGTGCACCCAGCACTGATCTATAAAGGGTGCAGTGGCATAGTAAGGGGTGGGGGGTGGGGTGGACCACTCCGAGTATCATCTTCGCAGGGGGCACCAGCATGTCTCCTCCTCTATGCTCCCCCTGCATACCTCTTTAAAATGTTCACCAGCGCGAGCAGCATCTTCCATTTGCTGCTCACATCGGTCTCGGCTCCCTTCTGACATCACTTCCTGGTCATGGGACCGGGACGTGACATCAGAGGGGAGCCAAAGCAGCAAGTGGAAGGTGCTCCTGTGCTGATGAACATTTCAAGAGGTAGGTGGGGGGTGAGGGCACTCAAAAAGTGGGGAAGAGTGGGGGAAGAACTCTAGTGGTGGGGGAAGAGGTGTATGTGTTTGTGTGTGTGCATGGAATACAAGGCACCTCTGCCTTGGGCACCTATCTCCCTTGCTACACCAGTGAAAGACAGCTCCAGATTGAGTGCACTTTATGGAATAGTACTGGCAACCAAATTCTGTGCCTAAATATGGGCACAAGTCCTTACACCAACTGAAACCAGGTATAAATCCTGAATGCACAAGTTGGGTATGCATCCACAGTATTTAATAATACAGTACACAGTTTTAAGGAATGCCCCTGACTCACCTGTGCCCCTCCCATTGGAAAGCCTCTTTTGCAGCTGTGTGCAGATACATTTAGGCACTATCCCATAACTGGGTACATAGGTATATTTCCGCACCAATCTGCCATTTCAGATCTGTTTCGACGCCTTGCATCTGTTGGACCGTGTTTCTGCACCCAAATTTGGGCATAGTCTGCATCTAACTTTAGGCACCATTTATAGAATTCTACTCTAAATGTAAATGGAGGCAATGCAAAATTAGTATTTACATGTATATGCCTCTTACATGTATACATGCTTCTAGTTACACATGTAGATAACACACAAATTTTCTATAACATCCTGTGTTTTCTTTAACGTGAGCCTGCTTCAGCAGATGCTGTAGAATCTCTGAACCAGTGACAATTGAGATATCATCAACATACAGAAAGAATCCTTTCAACGATGAATAGACCGTACAAGATTTACAAAATATTGTAATTAACTCCTCAGAAGAATACGCAAATAGTTTTTCAATGTCCCTTTTTGTCAGTGCTGCAAAGAGAGTGAGAAGGCCTTTGGGATACATTTGAGGAGGGTTTTGGTCACCAGAGAGCTGTCTATGATTTCTAGGTGTGGTGCCTTGTTAGTTGTTTTCCGTTTTGGTGCTCCCTATTTATATTACTATTCTTTGTTGGGGAGAAAGTATGCCAGCATCATTTGTTAGTGTGTAGAAAAAGATACCATGGCTGCACAAGACTGTGTAGAAACAAAATTGTCAAACTCAAGACACACATGAAGACCAGAACAGATCTGCAATCATCAATCAAGCTCAAGAAGATAGAAGAACACCTTAAGGCCATCCTGAGATCAGAACAGGTTGAGAGTCTCCTTTGGGACCTGGACGTGACAGTAGAATTGGCTTCACAAGAAGCGAGTAAGAATATTTGCTTCAGCGCTCATTAATATATACATGAATAGGGTGGTTTCCTTGTAATACATTGTCATCCCTTTATATTTTACATAGTTCTTATTTTTGTTCTGATAGCTATGCAGATAGCTTGAAGATAGGAAAATTTACCTACATTTTACAATATTAATGAATGGCATTCACCCAATGTTGCATCAATAACTTCCAAATCTAAACATCTTGGTTAATGCATATAGTCAGGTCTTGGAGTGAGAGTAGGATAAGAGCTTCCATTGTTTAAAAAATATAGGTGTGATTTATTAAAGCTTTAAGAGGTGGCCATAAATACAAACAAGATGCTAGGAATTATTAGAAAAGGGATGGTAAATAAGACTAAGAATGTTATAATGCATCTGTATCACTCCATGGTTCGACCTCACCTTGAGTACTGCATTCAGTTCTGGTTGCTTTATCTCAAAAAGGATATCGCAGAACTAAAAAAGGTTCAAAGAAGAGCAACCAAGATGATAAAGGGGATGGAACTTCTCACATAAGAGGAAAGACTATAGAGGTTAGGGTTCTTCAGCTTGGAAAAGAGAAGGCTGAGAACATAAGAACATAAGAATTGCCACTGCTGGGTCAGACCAGTGGTCCATCATGCTCAGCAGTCCGCTCATGCGGCGACCCTCTGGTCAAAGACCAGCACCCTAACCGAGACTAGCCCTACTTGCATCTCCCCTGCCGCAATTGCGATACCACCAAATGCCACCAAACGCGGCACTTGGGATCACAGGAGGGGGCCCAGGCGCCTGTGGGTGGGGTTTGAGCCGCCTTGGCCAATCTGGCCCCATTCCTATGCTGGCTGTCCTGCCAGATGGGCGGCTTGGCACCCGTCCATACGGCCAACATTTTGTGAGGTACGGGGAAGGGGTGTGGGGGTGGGAGGGGTCGTGGGGTCGGCAGGGGGGTCGCGAGTCAGCGGGGCGGTCAGGGGTTCGGGGGGCGGTCATTGGGGGGGTTGCGTCGAGGGCAGGAGGGCCTGGGATCCCTCCTGCCTGTATTTTAGTAGGGGGGGAGATAGAGGGGGTTGCGGGCCAGGAGGGCTTAGGCTCCTTCCTGGCCAGATCGTGTGGTGGGGGAGGGGGAGATCACCGGGCCAGAGGGCTTGGGCTCCCTCCTGGCCCCATCGGACTCGGCCGGGGGGGGGGGGGGCAAGAGGGGGAGGCTCTCTCTTGCCCCGATGTCGTCGGGGAGGGGGGGGAGGGTGGATTCTGTAACCGGTGTTTTTGACAGACACCGGTTACAGAATCCAGCTTTTCTCCTCCTTCGCCTAAAAGCCCTTGTTTTGGATGTTTAGGGCTTAGGCTTTTTTTAGGTTGATTATATGGCATAAGTTTAGACGTAGTGGTGGTCTGGGCATTTAAACAGCTGAACGTAGAGGCAGGCCATTATAAAAAAAGACCTCCTTTTGGACATTTTTTTTGATAATGGACATTTTCCCTGCTTCTACTTTCAACGTTTAAGGCCTTAGGCCAAAAGGGGACTTAGACTTTTTTTGATTATGCCCCTCCACGTCTTTTGATTCTTTACATTTTGCCTCCTTAACTCTGATTCTTGATGTCTCTGCTTTCCTTGCAATCTTAGCTTTCTCCTCAATCCTGAATTCTTCTTCCTGTCATTTTCAGTAATATCTGTAAATCTTCCAGCTATCTCCTCTGTAACATGGCTCCTATCGTTGACCATTCCAAAGAGATACCTGGGACTGTCATCTGCTTGACTGATTCCACTACTAATAGCCTATTGCGTTTGAAATTGTGTCTTGTAAAAGCTCTAGATCAAAGTATTGATCCACCAGTTACTTTGAATTGTGCATGTTGTGACTTCCCATACATCTCACTCATTGGTATTTCTTCTCTGTGATTCGAAAGTAAATTTAAGGCTTCTTCACTCTAACTCTAATCAAATATTTTTTGGTTCAAAAGCTTGATAATTTAAAAAAGAAAAAAGAAATAGAACACTTTATTTGCTTTTTGTCAGTAGCTATTTCTTTCATTTTTGTAACATTTAAAAACTAATAGTAAATCAGATGTACAATTTTTTTAAAGATATAGCAGCAAAATCCTGACAGAATTTTTGATAACATATGGGGGTTCACTTCACAAAGCATTTTCTGTCTCTACAGCATGTTTTTATCTCGGTTTATTTATTTAAATGATTAAACATGAACAAGTAATACATAACAATAGTTATTACCAACACATAGAATACAAATCTATGAAAACGTCAGAGATGTTAGAGAAAATACATATCTAAAGCATGTTTAACTTGTAAAAAACAGTGCCCACTTTTATACAACCTGCACATTGGTATTCCCAGAGACATAGGCCCTGCTTTATTAATACAGGGCGCTAACTGATTAACGCACGCTAATTGATTTAGCACACGTTAAATGCTAATGCGTGCATGTTAGTCTATGGACGCATTAGTGTTTAGCATGCGTTCAATTAACGTGCGCTAATTGGTTAACGCACCTTAGTAAAACTTTATCACTTTTTAAATGAAATACTATATAAAACTTACTTTTTAGTTTACACAAATATCTGTGTTGATGATCCCTATACTTAAAAGTGTATACTTAAAAATGGACATCCTGCCAATTTACATAATTTCTCTTTATAGCATACCATGTATATGCACTTTTGTACCATGCCATATGATTGTATGTATACCCCTCTTCCTGCGTTATTGTACTCCTCAGATCATTTTATGTTATTTCTCTTTTCCATGTTGTTCTGTTATGAAAACTTTAATAAAACTTGTTGAACTTAAAAGTGTCTAAATGTACAGGAACATTTCTATTGTGGAAAAAAGAATTTCCCTATTCATTATTATTTAAAATGTCTACCTAGTAAAATAGTAATGTTTGTAAAAAATGGAATCAGAGTATCATGAAATTATATTCATCCTGTATCTACAATTCAAATTTGCATTTTATCAAAGTAAGCTTTTTGCTATTCTTAGATGATGTGAATCAAAGAAAACTGGGCTGTTTTATTTTCCATCCCTCAAAAATAATCACATTAACAAATAGGGAAGACAAATTCAAAGACGCTTGCTGTGCACAAGTTGATCAAGAAGGGGGCAAAAATCTTATATTTTTTTGTACTTTGATATTCTCATTTTGGAAGTCAATTTGGAGTAAGATAATATATATTCTTGAGGTACCCATACCGTTATCATATAAAACGATATTGTTTGGTACCTCATTCATGACTACATATTCACTTAAAAACCATAGGAATAATCTCCTTCTAATTATGACAGGTGTTGCCTTACAAATGATTATGTGAAATTGGAAGTAAAGGGATTGATTAAATGTATCCTTTTGGTGGGAGTCTCTTTGTTTATATTATCGTACTGAGAAAATACTAGCAGAGGAAATTGGGGATTCCAAAAAATTTAAAGAAATCTGGGGACCATTGATGTCTTATATTAAAGATCTCTAATAAGGTTGTTTGTTCCTGTCTGCTTTGATATTCTAATTTCCAGACTTGTGAATAATGGGTGGGAGGGGGGGGGGAGAAGGGAGGTGGGAGATATTCTTACATTTAGGGTTTTATGGTAGAATATAAGTGCTTCTCTGTATTTATTGTTCCATATTTCTTGCACTTTCTGTATGTTGTGCATAAAATTAATAAAAAATATCTAATATAATAAAGCCCTAAGCGCGCATGCGCACTCCCACCTGTGTGCTCCCGTTTTCCGTACGCTATAGGGCACCGCAGATAGGAGTGCACATGCACGAGAATCCCCCAAGGCAGATGTTGGCCGCGGTGGCTGTTGGCGGCTGCAGGCCGCAGCGGCTGGCGGCGGCTGTGGAGTATTAATTGGAAAATTGGGGAGGGGGAAGCAATGGTAAAGGACAGCTGGAGATGGAGGAGGCAGGTAATAGGACAGACAACTATTGAGGAGGGGAAAAAAAAGGAAGTGGGGAGGGAAATACCGCTGCTGCTGCTTCACAGGGAAGTGGAGGGGGAGGGAATGCTGCTGCACAGGGAAGTGTGGAAGGGGAGGGAAATGCTGCTGCTGCACAGGGAGCAGGGAGAGAGACAGAAAGACAGACAGCGGGAGGGAGAGAGAAAGAAAGATAGACAGCGGGAGGGAGACAGACAGAAAAAAAGGAAGAAAGAGACAGGGGCAGGGAGAGAGAGCAGAAAGAAAGACAGACAGACATATATTCTAGCACCCGTTAATGTAACGGGCTTAAAGACTAGTATATATATAAAAAAAGAACTGGGGCAAAAATAAATCAGTCTGTCAATCAGGCTCCCTTATACTTCTGGAATTATCTATCTAATCATGTGACAGTGTTGCTAAAATCTAATACATTAGAGCAAATAAATGAAAAATAATAGCTTAAAAATTAAACAATGCCAGAGACCACTCCACAGTAGTTTGATTTGTGCTGAGTCTGAAAGCAGTAGCGTAGCAAGAGGAGGGCGCGGTCCCCGGCGTGAGGTTGCTGCCCATGTCGGCATCAGCTCTCTCTCTGATGTTACTTCCAGAACCCGCACCTAGGAAGTGGTGTCAAAGGGCGAACCGACATTGATGTGGGCATGCTGCTCATGCCAGAGAAGTTAAAAAGATACGGGGAAAGGAAAGGGGGCGTGACCGGTATATTGGAGGGTTCATTTTAAATGCGTCAGTGTTGTATTTAAAAATTTATATGGGATCTTTTCCTCATTACTTACCCTTTCTTTTAACTCTCAACAACCCCTTTCATCTAGAGGAATACATAAATTCAAATTAGTATTCCCTTCCACTAGGGTTATACAAACCTTAGGTAGGCTTTCTCAATCAATGGCATTTGCTTTAGTAAAAATCTGGAACGATCTTTCAGAAATTAGACTCCTCTCTTCTATGATACCTTTTAGAAAAACTTTGAAGATGTATCTTTTTAAGAAATTCTAATCTGTAAATTGATTCTAATTGTATAAAATTATCCACATTGAATATGTATGAGATAGATTTGCATGCACTGCCTCCTTGAGATGCAAATCTATCTCATGCATATTTATTGTGAATATCCTGAAAACCTGACCTGGCTCCGGCTTTTGAGGACCGGAATTTCCTACCCCTGGTGTAGGCTAATCTTGGGAGAGGGGTTGGGATAGAATTATGATGTGCCTATCCGTTTTACAAGACATGCACATTCCCACTTAGGATGTGAAAATCAGACCAAGCTGGGATTTGTCAATTGTGGTAGCATTCTAGAACAGGGTCTGCTAGAATTCTAGAACAGCCTGCTCTAAAATATATCAAGGAATGGAATTTGTGCACTGGTTAGGTGTGGCAACAGCATCCATTTTAGAACTGTAACGTCTAAAATATCAATAGGATTAAAACAGGCAAAATTAAAGGTAGCACATTCCAAAATATTGATCCAGTGACACTAAATATGAATTCACAAATGGTATCCAAAAATGTATTGGAATGAGGGAATTGCCAGTTGATTTTGTTGAGAGGAACTTAGGACTTGAGAAAAGCTTGTTCTTTTTTTCCCTCATTTATCTTTTCCCTCTTTAACCATGGAAGGGTTAAAACCACCCAATAACAGGCACTCTATATTTTTGCAAGAAACTGGAAGTGCCTCTCTTCTGTGGTGCTAGTAGTATCTTTTTATTTATTTATTCATAGCTAGTTGTAGCCAGTCAATATTCTTAGGGGATCACATAAAAGCATACACAGAAATGTAACTCAACAAAAAGGCATAAAATCATATAACGGTGTTGCTAATATTCCATCAGAGCAAATAAAACAAAAATAATAACTTAAAAATGAAACAATGGCAGAAATCAAGCCATAGAATAAATCAATGTGTTGGTAAGACCTACAGGATCAGAATAGAGACATGGGCCTAGTTGTAGGACATTAGTTAATATATGTTGCAGAAAAGTAAGAGCAAATAAGAGAGGTTTTATCAAATAAGAGAGGTTTTAACTAAGGTGAAGGGTGAAGAGAACTTTAAATCCTACCAGTCAGAGTCAAGAAGTATGAGCAAGCTCCTAAAGGGTTTTAAGCTGTTAGTTAAAAATTTGGGTATCTGAAAGGAGTCTCAGGCCTTTGAAAGGGAAGAAATGGAGAGTTGCTGAGTATTCTCAAGGCTTATACTAGGATGATATATTTTTCCGTCTGTTGATGATTTTGGAGTGCTTTGTAAATTACTAATGAGATTTTAAAAGTACTTCCTAGACTACAATGCAGCTACGAAATGGGCACACATAGACTATCAGATTTCAGACAGACGGGAACATAAAGAGATGGTGAACGGCTAAATACAATGATTTCTGATTTAGTCAAGTTCAAGGACTGGCAATTGGCAGCCATCCAAGTGGACACTATTTGAAGGCAGTCATGCAGCCTCAAAGCAATGTCATTGAAAGAAGTATCAAATGGGAAAAAAACCCCTGAATGTCATCAGCATATAAGTTGTAGTAAATATTAAACAGTCAGATGGAGAAGGCAGAACCTTGTGGAGCACCAGTTTGTAAAAACTATATTATAGAAGATTTACTATCTAGCAAAACTTGCTGGTTATTAGTAGTAAGAAACAAAGAGGACTACCCTAAAATCTCAAATATAATGCACACTCATATATAATACATAGCCAGAGTTCTAAGTTTAACAGAAATATACCATTCTTTTAGGTTTTTGCAGCCCAAATGTATAGTCTTGCATTTCTTACCATTAAATCATAACCGCCAAGCTTCACTAGGTCATTCCTCATGTTATCCACACCATCAGGGGGGTCTACACTATTGCAGATTTTGGTATCATCCACAAAGAGGCAAATCTTATCAGACAGTCCTAAAGCAACATCATTTATAGGAGTGTTAAAAAGAACAGGCCAAGATCACTTTCAAAAATTGGAAAGAACAGGCCCAACGACCTTGAGGCACATCACTGGTAACATTCCTTTCCTCAGAGTGATCTCCATTGACCACTACCCTCATTTGCCTTCCACTCAACCAGTTCCTGACACAGTTCATCACTTTGAGGCCCAAACTGAGAGCACTCGGTTTATTTATTAGATGACTATATGGAACACTATCAATGGCTTTGCTGAAATCTAAATACACCACATCTAGCGCTCTCCCTCTATCTAATTCTCTGGTCTTTTTTCTCTTTAGTTTCCCAGAAGGAATGTAGAGGGCTTCCTATTCCCTCAGGCATGCAATAGGGCAGATACTTAAGTAGCTACTGCATCTTGTATACGCCTGAATACTCCATAAACTGCTTATACCACGTATGAAGGCAAATATAAATTCTTTCGCCTTTCTGGGTAACTTGTTAGCCCTGAGTGTAATGTGTATATGTGAATGAGTTAAAAAAAATAAGTGATTGGTGCAGTTTTTTTGTGTGTGTGTGTGTGTGGGGGGGGGGGGGGTATAGCAAGGATTGAGTGATTCTCCCCCCCCCCTCAGATCATTCTACCCCCTCATCCTCCCAATCTAGGCTTAGGTTCCCCTCATCTTCCTCATCACTATCTTCATAGTTTATAGTTCAACCTTATTTGATGTATTGCCCATCATAAAATATTTAAGTGGTTTGCAATAAAAAGGAAAACATTGGAGATACAACAGATCAAATAGAAGGAAATCAATTACAGTACAAGCCTAATAACTAGTTGTTCCTATCTCTAGTCTAGATCATTGATAAATATGTTAAAAAGCAGAAGCTTGACTAAATCCATATTGACTCTGTCTTACATTAATCTGTGCTTATCTACTGTATATACTCTGTAATTTTGTTCTTTATAATAGTCTCTACCATTTTGCCCGGCACCAACATCAAACTCACCAGTCTTTAATTTCCTGACTCACCTCTGGAACTCTTTTTTAAAATCATAAAAACATAAGAATAACCTTACTGGGTCAGACCAATGGTCCATCAAGCCCAGTAGCCCGTTCTCAAGGTGGCCAGTCCAGGTCACTAGTACCTGGCCAAAACCCAAGGAGTAGCAACATTCCATGCTACCGATCCAGGGCAAGCAGTGGCTTCCCCTGTATCTTTCTCAATAACAGACTATGGACTTTTCCTCCAGGAAATTGTCCAAACCTTTCTTAAAACCAGCTACGCTATCCGCTCTTACCACAACCTCTGTCAATGCTTCCAGAGCTTAACTGTTATCTGAGTGAAAAAAATTTTTCCTCCTATTGGTTTTAAAAGTATTTCCCTGTATGCTCATCGAGTGTCCCCTAGTCTTGGTAATTTTTGACGGAGTGAAAAATTGATCTACTTGTACCCATTCTCCTCTACTCAGGATTTGTAGACTTCAATTGTATCTCCTCTTAGCCATCTCTTTTCCAAGCTGAAGAGCCCTAATTTTTTTAGTCATTCCTCATACGAGAGGAGTTTCATCTCCTTTATCATCTTGGTCTCTTTTCTTTGAACCTTTTCTAGAACCACTATATGTTTCCCTAGATAAGGAGAATTGAACACAATACATTATAACATCGGTGTTAGGTTGGCCACACTCCAGACTTCCGGTACCATGCTGGTACATAGCGCCAGTCCATGCTACCAGATTTGGGCTCTACATTTATGCCAGCTGAAACCTGGTGTAAATGCCAGCATTCAACTCATGGAGATTGGGCCTGCAAATGGTGCTATTCTTATAACACTGTGCCCAAATTTTTGGAATGCCCTTCACCTTCCTATTACCCTCCCATGGCTCCAATCCTTTTGCACTATGGGATTTAGGCACCCAGGGTTAGAGAATAGTACGCTGGTGCACAATTCCTAATTAGAGGCAATTAGTATCAATAATTGTTAGCATCTAGTTATTACCTGTAACAGAGAATAACATGGGGACAAAATTTTCCCCGTCCCCATGGGAACTCATTCTCCTGTCCTATCCCAGCGAGTTCTTTTCTTGTCCCTGCCCCATTCCTGCAAACTCTGTCCTCATCTGCACAAGCTTCAAACACTTTAAAATCATAAGTAGCAACATTCTAGAGCTCAGATTGTGATGTCATAATGCCTCATTCCACCAATGCTTTCAAGCTATGTCCTCATCTGCACAAGCCTCAAACACTTTAAAATCATAAGTATTCGAGGCTTGTGTGGTTAAGGCAGAGCTTACAGGAATGGGACATAGAGAGACACAAAACTCACAGAGATGGGATGGGGAAATTAAGTTCCTACAGGGACAGGGAAAAATTTGTCCCCGTGTCATTTTCTAGCCTGTAATTGGCTAATTAACTAAGTCGTGCACACATCTTGGGGATCACACCAACTTTGAGCAACTGTTATAGAATCCAGAGGTATATGCTTAAGAGGGAAAATATGATATTTGAGAGTGAAACCACAGAAGAAATAAATTATACTTGTGAGTACCTTAAGGCACTGTGCAGGAAAATAATTCATGTTTGAAAACATCACTATCAGTGCTGTAAAAGGTCTTTAACTTAAAGATACTGGTCCTCACCCAAACCAATTTTGTTCACTAAATTGTAAATTGTGAAACTTAGGGCCTCTTCTATCAAATTGCACTAGCAGTTTTTAGTGCAAAAAGCCACGCTGAATGGCCCAAGCTGCTATCAACGCTCATAGGAACTCTAGCGCAGTTTCATAGAAGAGGCCCTTAGAATCTCCATATACTCTATTTGTACAAAGGTTTCCTCCTGTTCAGTGCTTAAGGGGAAAATCCTTTTAAAATGGAGGACCCATTTGATAAGTCATTTGTATCTGAATCAAGCATCACAGGCTGGTGCACACTTTCTGCACAGAGTGCATTATAAAACGTCAAATCAATCAGACTAATTGGTTGACTTGACCTTTTTGAGCGCTATAAAAGCTGCTTTAGAACAGGCAAAATAGATACCCACTAAAATGTTTTCAATCGATGCTCCTAGAAAATAGGACCTTGTTTAAAAAAAAAAAACACATAAAAGAAATGGATGTATGCAAAATGCATGCCACATATCAAATAATCATATACTCAGCTTATATTGAACCGATCAAAAGTATTTACCTGAAGCAGGGTTCCTCAACAAGACGGATGGAAATTCATAGAACTGGTTTGAAAAATGGTTAAAATATTTGTCCAGTGATTCACAACTTGATGTTTAAGCACTATTGTATAATTACTAAGTAAATGTAATTAGTTATTGTGCTCAAGTAAAAATTTTGCCACTTTTTCATGTAAAGAAGTACAGCAAACATTTGTTACTTTTACTAAAGTAATAATTTTATCAATTTTTACTACATTTACTCAGTTATATCTGATGCTTACAATTAGATGTAAAATGCAAAAGTGGAAGCAAAATGTAAATGATGATTCTTTGGTAAACCAAATGAAACAGGATTTTGCTATTCCAAACCTCATTACACAGACGGTGAAGTTGCCTGAGTTTGTTGAACTGGTTACTGGTTTCAAGTTTCAAGTTTTATTGATTTTGATATACCAACCATCAAATTAATATCTGGCCGGTTAACAATCGGATTAAAAAGATAGGGAAAACTGAGAAAAATAAAAATTGGTATATTAATAATAATAATGTGTGAACATAAAAAAGACATTTACCAGACATACTGGAAAGTGAGGGTAGAATAAAGGGATGGGTAAAGTTACATATTTGAGAAGAAAGAAGGAGATAGTAGGGTTTGGATAATACATAAAGGGAGGGGTTGCTTTGTCAAAGAGATTGTTGTGAATAGGAAGAGGAAGAATAATGGTTCTAAAGATTATTAAATGCATCACAGAATAGGAAAGTTTTTAGATCAGTCTTAAATTTGTCAAGTCGTAGTTCATCACGGAGATGCTGTGGTAGGGAGTTCCAGAGAGTAGGAGCAGTTACTGCAAAGTTTACTTTTCGTGTATAATAGAAATCTTTTAAGGAGGGGATGAAAAGAAGTTTTTGGTCGGTTGATCTTAGGGTGCGTGGAGAACTTTGAGGAATGAGAAGTTTATCTAGGAACGAGGGCAGATGATAAAGTTTTATTTTAAAGGAAAGTAAAATGATTTTATAGGTGATGCGATGAGTGACAGGAAGCCAATGTTCTTTTTTTAAAAGAGGAGTGACATGGTCTTATTTACCTATTTTATATATAAGTTTTATTGCAGTATTTTGTCTCCAGCAAAACAGAACTGTGATGAATTGGGTCACTTTGAAACAGAGATGAAGCTGAAGCTGGTTATAATTCTTGGTAGATAGATATACGTATGTCCCTATCACAACTGATCTTCCAATGGAAAATTTTACATTGAAGTGACTGTGTATTGGATTGCAAGGGTCTTTAGAGAAGAAGTTCCCTTGTTTGGCCTTGACTGAAAAGTTCCCATGTTCCTGCATTGATTCTCGACAATAGTCAAACAAAGTTTGCCATCAAACATAAAATTGTTAGAACAACAAAAGACAATGATTCCAACTTTGTGAAAGCTTTCTCTCTAATTTGACAATGAAGATGGAAATGAGTCATTCAGCACTCTTTCTTTTTTTTAGTCCAAAATTTTTATTGAGAAATTTTTAACAATACAAAAATATTTACACACGAGTACAATCAAAGATGCATAACGTTAGAAAAATTGTATATTTCTTCATCATATTTTCATACTTCTCATCATAAATCACCCTGGAAGTTTTTGGATCAGTATGTTCAATTGTCTTAACGGATTTCAAACCTTTTTCTTTTATTTTGGGAAATATGGAGAGAGATTTGTTTTTTTTTCCTGTTTCTAATACACTCTTTCTAATACAGATGATAATGATGATAAAGTATTCTTTGCTCTAAGTCAGTCAAGTGTTTCAGAGATTCTCTTGATCAATACCTGCAGACCTAGTCAGAAGACATCAGTAATATTACCATACCATACTGATTCTTGTATCCCGCAAATGTCGACTAGGAATCATTGCAGTTTACATAATATTAGAAATTATACAGGTATAGTCCACATAACACATGAATACTTTCTAACAGGTCATTGCTGTGAGGAGAATAGATGTGTTTTCAGTGCTTTCTTGAATTGAAAGTATATGGTAACCTTGGACTGATCTGAAGGAACCTTTTGTCAGACCGAACATTGCATTTCCTGCCAGTGAAGTTGTTGAGCACCTTTTTAGCATTGTTGGATTAATGATTCACAATTGCAAGCACCTGAGTGACAGTCATTTTCAATATTTAGTTTTATCAAAAGCAAAGTGGATTGAGTTGTAGAGCAGTAAAGTTATGTTAATAAAAATGTTAAAAGTTGCATTCATTGTACTGTAGTTGCACTACTTTTACTTTTTATTCAAAAAGTATTTTATTAGGCAGTAACATTTTTTACTTTCACTTAAATAAAATTTTAAATATGTTCTTCACTATACTTTTTGTATTCAAATATACAATTATTTATTTCTTTTATTTAAGTACTTTGACCAACACTGTGTTTAAAGATTGTTAAACTTTTTGTTGTTAGGCCATAGTGACAAAAACATTGCACTTGACCATTTGTCCCCTCTTCTCCAATCCATGTTCATCTATTCTTTGCTACCTCCCCGATTAATACCCTTTCTCTCTACCCATGATCACTGGCTCTTCTTCATCCACTTTCTCAGCTCCCTAGGCTCAAGCTCCACATTTACAAAAGCCTCTGTCTTCATTCCCGACCCTCTTCCTGACCCTCACCCCCAGTCCAGTATCTCCCTTCTCTCTTTTCTACCAATCCCTCTTATGTGATCTGCATCTCCTTTACTTCCCATAGTCCAATATCTCTCCTCTCTCTTTAGGAAGGACATAGCTGGATGAAAAGATGGAGGAGGAGCACTATAGCATATTTCTGATTAATTAATCTATATATATAAAATCGGAGGTATGTATGTGTGTATGTATGTATGTGTGTGTGTATGTGCCGCGATCACGCAAAAACGGCTTGACCGATTTGAACGAAACTTGGTATGCAGATCCCTCACTACCTGGGATGATATGTTCTGGGGGTCTCGCGGCCCACCTGCACACGTAGGCGGAGCTACAAACAGAAAATCTGATTTCACCCATTCATGTCAATGGAAAAAATGTAAAAAGCTGCCATTCTCACAGTAATTCAAAAACGGCTTGACCGATTTGAACGAAACTTGGTATGCACATCCCTCACTACCTGGGGTGATATGTTCTGAGGGTCTCGCGGCCCACCTGCACACGTGGGCGGAGCTACAAAAATAAAATCAGATTTCACCCATTCATGTCAATGGAAAAAATGTAAAAAGCTGCCATTCTCACTGTAATTCAAAAACGGCTTGACCGATTTGAACGAAACTTGGTATGCAGATCCCTCACTACCTGGGGTGATATGTTCTGGGGGGTCTCGCGGCCCACCTGCACACATGGGCGGAGCTACAAACAGAAAATCTGATTTCACCCATTCATGTCAATGGAAAAAATGTAAAAAGCTGCCATTCTCACAGTAATTCAAAAACGGCTTGACCGATTTGAACGAAACTTGGTATGCAGATCCCTCACTACCTGGGGTGATATGTTCTGGGGGTCTCACGGCCCACATCTCTATGTTGCTTGCTCAAGGCTGGGTTCACCCAAGAATTTATATGTTCTTGCTCCAGGAGGTGAAACTAAAAATGTTGTTTATAATCACGTTTTGCGTTAGTTGTATTGTATTCATTTTGTCAAATATTTCACATTATAATTTGAATATTGTACTTTTTATTAAGCTGTAAAAAAATAATTTCATTCACCACTATAAAGTATCTTTATTTGAATCCATTTACAGTGTTATTGCTATAATTAAATACCCGTGCAACGCCGGGGCATCAGCTAGTATATAATAAAAAGCTGATTGAGATTAGTTGGAGGAATAGTTTAATAGTTAGTGCATTAGCCTGAAAACCAGGGGAATTAGGTTCAGTTCTCAATCCAGCTCCTTGTGACTCTGGGCAACTCACTTAAGCTTCCATTGCTGCAGGTTCAAAATAAATATCTGTATATAATCTGTCCACCATATTGATTGCAATCACAGAAAAGTTGTTCATCAAGTCCAAGTTCCTTTCCTTTAATTGCATGACTATCAAGATTTGCAATGATTAAAACCTGGAAGGATAGGGCAAACAAGGCCCAGTTTACTGAAATCCATGTTCTTTTGGCACTATTTAGAACACAAGGGTGTGAACAGGTAAAAATAACATCATAATTATCGGGTTTTCTTTCTGCTTCTAAAAAATAAATAAATAAAAATCTATGTACTGACCAGTGCAGGAGTGGGCAACCACAGCCCATGAGAGCTACAATCCAAGATTTCTACAATGAATATGCACGCAGTCTATTTGCATATAATTGAAGCAGTGCATGCAAATCAATTTCATGCACATCCATTGTTGAAATCTTGAATGGATTGTGGCCCTTGAGGGCCACGATTGTCCACCCCTGGACTATTTTTTATCTATTTATTTAATTTTCTAAATTGTTTTCTCAGGGGAGCTCAGAACGGTTTACATGAATTTATTCAGGTACTCAAGCATTTTTCCCTTTCTGTCCTGGCGGGCTTACAATCTATCTAATGTACCTGGGGCAATGGGGGATTAATACACCCTTTTATTAAACTGTGATAGCAGTTTTTAGCATGGAGAGCCACGCTGAATGCCCTGTCCTGGTCCCGACCCTCATAGAGTTCCTTTGAGCATCGGGAGCAGCGCGAGGTCTTAGTGACTTGCCCTGCGTCAAAAGGAGCAGTTTGAACCCCCAACCTCAGGGTGCTGACGCTTTAACCACTGGGTTACACTCCTCCCACTAGTGGTACACTGAGAAAACCCAGCAGGAGTTAATAAAAATAAAAAAATACTAGGAGGGGCAAAATTCCTTAAATGCACTACCTTGGAAAATATAGCACTCATGATTTTTTTTTTTTTTTTTAATTACAGTAAAACCTTGGATTGCAAGTAACTTGGTTTGCAAATGTTTTGCAAGACAAGCAAAACATTTGATCAAAATTTTAACCTGATATACAAGCAAGGTCTTGCAATACAAGTACATATAGCATACACACATCACAATTGAGCCGATAGTTCTTCTCTCTCTAACACTGAGGGAGTGTAGTGACTGTTCTAAACAAGAAAAGTTTTGCAATATGAGTATGTACAGTATACACGCATTACAACTGAGCTGATAGTTCTTCTCTATCTGATGCTGCGGGAGTGCAGTGACTGTTCTAATCGAGCGAGGTCTTGCAATACAAGTACGTATAGTATTTTGTATTAAAGTTTTTGGGTTGTGGAATGAATTGAGTTTCCATTATTTCCTATGGGGAAATTCGCTTTGATATACAAGTGCTTTGGATTACAAGCATGGTTCTGGAACAAATTATGCTCGCAAACCAAGGTTTTACTGTAATGTTAAATTTTCTATGTAAAGAACACAATGTACTAAATAGTGATTTATCAAGGTCCACTTTTAGATCCACACATTTCTAAATGGTTTCATCAGACCAGAAAATGAGCCTTCCATTTCAGAAAACCAGCAGAAATCTCAGACAAGGGTAACAGCCAAGGATGAGGAACTGAATCCCAGATGTCATAGTTAGAAAAAAAAAAAAAAATCTGAAGCTGACTTGACATCTGGATCTGCATCTGTCATGTGAGATGCAGTTGGTTCCATGTTGGTAAAACAGATAGATAAAGAATGTTCCCGCCTCCAGCAATCAGGAAATATATTGTCAAGTGAGATCTGTAATTGAGCATTTCTGATATGAAATTGTGCAATTAAGTCCTGTTTGAGTTGTTTCAAAAGAAGCTTAAATCTGCATTTTTATGTGTTGAAGTTTGTGGCTATAGAGGGAGTACAATGCAAGCTAAGGGAGATGACTTTGCAGCTGCAGTGGAATATTAAGGTAGCATCCAGCTGTTAGAGCAGAAGACTAATGGTAATTCACTGCTATTATAGTATCTGAAGATTTTAGAATATTTTAAAGTACAAAGTTTCTTGAATAATAATATAAGCTGAAATAGAAATATAATAAAAAAATAAGCAGAAGTGATGAAAGATTCATTGTAAAGAATTACACTCTAATGGGACAATTTTCTGATTTCCCATAGGGAGGTTTCCTTTGAAAATCAGATCTGTGAGTGCAAGGTCCACGGGCACAAAATGACTGGCTGATTCTGTTTCTAGTAATTTAGCAGATTTGCTTCTTGGAGAAAATCCATAAGTGAAGATTTGAAAATCAAATATCTGTGTACTTTCACCCTCCCCTTCACAAGAAACCTCCTCTCATTCCAAAAATGCTCCTTTTTCCCTACATACCTCAAAGGCTGAGCAATTTTCACAACACCCACTGTACTGAACGTAACTTGAATTAAGCTTATGCTAAAAAGGTGTCAGCTAAATCATGATCCAGAAGCTCATTTTACATGGGTAAACATGTGTAGGCTAAGTAACCAAGATTAGGCTAAGTAACCAAGTGTAGGCTAAGTAACAAAGATTAGTTCTGGTAACTGGCCATGGGCACTTGAGATTTGCAGTCTGTATCCCCGACATTATTAAGCAAGGATCTTCTTGATCTTAAGTTGGCCTTTGCTCAAGGGACTTTAGTAGATATACAGTGGTTAGAGCTACAGCCTCAGTACCCTGAGGTTGTGGGTTCAAATTCCACGCTGTTCCCTGTGCCCCTGCGTAAGTCACCTAATCCCCAATTGCCCCAGGTATATTAGATAGAGTGGGAGTCCTGCCAGGACAAATAGGGAAAAATATTTGAGTACCTGAATGTATGTCACTTAGGTTATAAGTGAGATAGAAATAAAAATGCTTTGAAAGTATTACAGGTGGGCAATTATTTTGCATAATATGAGCGTTTCTCATTTTAGATTATAACTGGAAAACACAATAGAACAACCCCACTACCAAAAAATTAAAATATGTGTTTATTGGACAAACACTGGAAATACACAAACCTCCCCCAACTTGTTTTGTATTCTTCACTCAGTTTTCTGCCTTTTCTATACTGACAACAACCAAGAGTCCTACATATTGGAATCTACTGGAAAAGATCCACAGCAATAGTACTGTGTCAAAAATACCCCAAACATCTATTTTTGATTCTTTTCAGAACACCTAATTTGCTGGAAATGGAACACCTAGATTTATAATTTGCATACATTGAAGAATAAGAACATAAGAATAGCCTTACTGGGTCATACCAATGGTTCATCTAGTCCAGTAGCCCATCCTCACGGTGGCCAATCCAGGTCCCCAGTACCTGGCAAAACCCCAAAAAGTAGCAACATTCCAAGCTACCTACTTTTTCATTCGGCCGATATCATGCGGTCAGAGGATTTCTATAACAGACCCCTGAGGAAGTCAACCCCGTTGCCGAAACACGGACCATGTAGAGTCTGTTGATTTTATATACAGCACTATTTTTACGTTTTGTAAACTGTTGGCATCGGCCAGAGTTTTATAGTATGACTTTTATGATAATGTATTGCATTTTAATATACACCAATAAACATTAATTTTTTACTCCTGCAAGTCCAGGACTTGGTTCCACTCTTTGCTTGTTTCACCTACATCCTTACAGTGGCCAATCCAGGTCACCTGTACCTGTCAAAAACCCAAATAGCAGCAACATTCCATGTCACTGCTCCAGGGCAAGCAATGGCCTCCCCCATGTCTGTCTCAGCAACAGATTATGAACTTTTCCTCCAGAAAATTGTCCAAACCTTCCCCCAAACCAGCTATGTTAACCATTCTTACCACAACCTCTGGCAACGATTTCCAGTGAAAAAATATTTCCTCCTATTAATTTCAAAGGTATTTTGGGACTTATATACCACCTGTAACTTCATCGAGTGTCCCCTAGTCTTTGTAATTTTGGATGGGTTAAAGTATAAACTTGGCACGCCACACCTGAGTATGCCCACAGTTTGCCTTCCACATGTTCGGTAGTTTGCCTGGAACAGTTTACAGTATTACACAAAAAATATTGTCTGACCAAGTGGTCCAAATAATATCAGACTAAGTGCTCCCTTTACGAAGCCGCGGTAGCGGCTTTAACGCGCGCGACTTTTAATCACGCGCTAACCCCAGCTCTAGCGGAAAACTGCCACTGCTCAAGAGGAGGCAATAGCGGCTAGTGCGGCCGGCAGTTTAGCGCTCGCTATTACGCACGTTAAACAGCTACTGCGACTTCGTAAAAGGAGCCCTAAATATTCTTAAATCCCACTCTAGTGTTGGGAAGTCTCTTGGTTTAACAATAAATCTTAGTTATGTAGATTATGTAGATGCAAGAGAAAAAGACCTCAGAAACTGGAGCCATACGCACAGTAATTTTTCAAAGCGCACTGTTTTAGCGTATTAAGTCAATTCTGCTCCTCAATGCAGTTATTGGCAAAAATAAAAAACCCTCTATAGTATTCCTTTTTTAACTTTAATTTAATTTATATTTATCTTATAGCTGTTTGTTATTATTCCTTATCTTCACTATAACAACCTAGGAAACACTCACAACTTGAAGGTACCAACAGATTATTCAGAATTTAAAAAGGTGACATCACTTATCTTCTTCCTTTTTATTACTCCGCCCCGTTAGGGAGAAAAGCAAGAGCCGACGCAGCCAGCGTTTTGCGGAACTCACTTATTTTTTTCCGCTGCCTCAGGGCCGAATGTCTGTGGCACGTTATACTTGCAATAATTTTATCTGCCGGTATTTTCATACTATACCGCAACTATAATGCTATAGAGATTTTGTTTTTGTTTTTTTTTTTTTAACAATGACAGCATTGAGGAGCACAATTGACTTAATACGTTAAAACAGTGCACGTTGAAAAATTACTGTGCATATGGCTCCAGTTTCAGAGGCCTTTTCCCCCTGCATCTACATAATCTACGTAACTAAGATTTATTGTTAAACCAAGGGACTCCCCAACACTAGAATGGGATTTAACAATATTTAGTCTGACAGCTTATAGTATGGCATAGTAAGGGGTATAGTATTAGTTATGCTTATTTTTAATAGTAACTCTCAAGCAACCAGAAATGATGGGCCTCTTCTATCAAACTGCGTTAGCAGTTTGTAGTGTGGTGAGCCGCGCTGAATGGCCCGTGCTTCTCCCGACGCTCATAGCGTTCCTATGAGTGTCGGGAGCAGCACGGGCCATTCGGCGCGGCTGTCTGCGCTAAAAACTGCTAGTGCAGTTTGATAGAAGAGGCCCTTTGTTTATCCGGCATCTATCAATCCCCATCGGTGCTGGTTAACTGAGAGTTAAGATGGCCTATATTGTTAACCATGCCACGCGTAAGCTTTCCCAGAGCATAATTTGGGTGCAGCTGTAATGTATTTTGTAAAGTAATTGGGTATATGCACAGAGTACACATACACATATTTACACCTTTTTGGAGATCCAGCATTCATTTCTGCAAAAGTATTTGTGCGGTAATTGGGGGGGGGGGTCATTGCAGGAGCCCTTTTTATAAAGGCTCTTATGTTGCCTTTATAAAATTAGCTACTGTATGCTCTCAAGGATCAAGGTTATGGGGGATGTCAAGCACTGTACAAGGACTGATCTAATGAAGGATTTGCTCTTTGTTATCTTTAGGTAGAAACATAGAAACATAGAAATTGACGGCAGAAAAGGGCCATAGCCCATCGAGTCTGCCCATACCAATGACCCACTCCCTGATTCTTACTCTCCTAGAGATCCCACATGAATATCCCATTTTCTCTTGAAATCTAACACGCTGCTGGCCTCAATCACCCGCTGAGGCAGCTCGTTCCAATGATCGACCACCCTTTCGGTGAAGAAGTACTTCCTAGCATCACCCCGAAATTTCCCTCCCCTGATTTTCAGCGAGTGGTTACCGAGGGTCCTGTAAGACTAAAGATATCATCTTTCACCTCTATACGCCCAGGTATTGTCTGTACCATGCTGAACTCACCTCCCTAGCCTTGTATCTGATGCCTCATCTCCCATTCCCCCTCTTGGAACTACCTGCAATCCTCTCATGTCCACTCATTTATTTTTTCTTCACACTGAACACCTTCAATATTCATTTTTCTGCTTCAGCCCTCTATCTCATGTGCTTCCTTTCCGCAAAGACCTTTGAGGTCCATCCTATCCACACCTCTAACTCCTGATATCTTCTGATGACCATCCTTTCATTCTCTGTTCTCTGACCTCCAATGTCCATTTCTTCAACTGCCTTCTGACATTAGAACACCTCCCCACCAAACCTTTGAAGATAAGGGCTCATGCCATGCTAAAAACAGACTTAATAATGGTCAATATTTGTGTGGGGATCAGGGCCAGATTAAAACTATATTGGGCCCTAAGCAAACATCTATTTGTTGGCCTTCCTACCAGTATTTCCTCTTCTCCCTCTCTCTGATTCCCCTCTCTCTGATTCTCCCTCTCTCTGATTCTTTCACCCTCAGCCCCACCCCACCACCTAAAGTTTCAGTTCTCCAGAAATAGAAGGGAAAATGCAGGGCCTCTCTGTAGACATGGTGGCAGTAATACTTTGTGAGTGAGCAGGAGTAGGGTTACCAGACACCCGGATTTCCCTGGATATGTCCTCCTTTTCGAGGCCAAGTCCGAAGGTCCAGATGGCTTTTCAAAACCCAGCACTTTGTCCGTGGTTTGAAAAGCTTCCTCAAAATCGCATCGGGCAGGAGGGCATCTGCGCATGTGACAAGAGCAGGCAGCGAAGGGGGGGGGGGGTACTGGGGCGAGGCTAGGGTGGGTTGGGGGCGGGGCTGGGGTGTAACAGGATGGGGATGGGTGGAATTGAGCGGGCCTGGGGGCTGGTCTAGGGGGACCGGATTTTACTAAAGTAAAATCTGGTAACCCTAAGCAGGAGGACTCCGCAAGTACAGGCCTCAAATGGAGAGGCTTAATGGTTAGAGATGGAAAGCTGTCAAGTTACTCAGGAGGGAGATTCTGAACTGGATTTCTACAACTCTGTCCTGGTACATTATGGGACACGAACGTGCTGACTTCACTTGGGGGCTGGCTTCTCCGCTCCCCTTCCCTTCACCTGTACCTGTTTAGCTTCCTCAGTGCGAGCAGCATCTCTAACTTGCCGCCCACGCCAGCGTCAGCTCTCCCTCTGACATCATTTCCTAGTCGTGGGATTCGTAACGTCAGAAAGGAGCAATGAGGCCAGGGGGAGCAAAAGATTGGAGCTGCTGCTCTCGCCAGCAAGAGTTAGAGATATAGTGATGGGTAATTGAAGGTGCGCATCGGGGGGGGGGGGGGAAGAGGAAAAGAGGTGCTGGCACTCCTGCCATGACAACCCCTGAGGAGGTCTGATCACCCCCCACCTTGCCTCCTTTACTATGTTCTGTGGGTGTTTGAGCACCCCCAATATTAAACAAATTCCTTGACTGATCAGGGGACAGGAATTTTTATTAGAGATTCTGATCAGGGTAGACTTGGAGTTCTCTGGGGTGGAGAAGAGGCCAATAATTTGCCAGCCCTATAATTTTCTGTAAGGGGCATAGGTTAAATGTGCCGGTGCATAAATTTAGGCTTATTTGGACAAGGCTGCATTTTTTTTTTCTGTCATAAATTAAGGAACCAGGTTTGTAAAATAATTTTAGTCACTTATTAATTAGAGATCAGGTAAAAATTCAGTTTACAAATAAATGCAGATACATTAATAAAGTTTGGCTCAACATGCAAGTGTAATCAGTGCATAATAAAATGCTAATTAGCACAACAAATGATGGTTGCCACAATAATAATCAACACCTGTGCTCTGTTCTAGTGCACAGATGAAGAACTATGCAGGTGTATTTCATCACTCTATGACAGTGCAGGATGATGCACCGAGAATTAATGCATTCCAATTTGTGTGGATCTTGAGTACTTTAATTCAGGTAGACCAACAATGAAAGCAGGAAGATTACATGATGGCTTGATGGTAATGTTATGTATTGTTGCATTGGGACTGGGAATTCTCCAAAGCAATTGTTCACAGACCCTTGGCTGGAGGAGTCCATTCATTCTTCAAGAACAATGCCTACTGGCTGACTTAGCACATTTGTGTTAGGTTCCAATGGTAGACTCAGTTTGTGGCTGTCAGCTAGGACACCATCACTGCCATGCTGGCAAGACTGGAGCAGAGGAGAAGCCAGACCCAGTATTTTGGATGGGTCCACAGTTAACTTGGATGGGCCCTTCCATCCCCCCTAACCCCCTGACATCTCTCCCTTCTCTCTTTCAGGGCTTCCTGACATCTGCCTTCCTATCTCTGAACCCATCCCTCCCCGATATATCTTATACGTGTCCTGGTGCCTACAGCAATTCATTCTTGCTGCCATTCCCAGCTCCGAAGGCTTCCCTCTGCTGTGTCCCACCAGATAAAAACAGGATGTGACATCAGCGAGGGCGGGATGCAGCAGAAGGAAGCCTTTGGAGCTGGGGCCGGTGCTGGCAACAAAAATGAATCACTGCAGGTACCAGGATGCATGGAAGGTATACTGGGGAGGAATGGGGTTGATAAATAGGAGGGCAGATGGCAGGATGCTGCAGAGGGGAGAAGGCAGTGTATTGCTGCCGCTGGGGGGGGGGGGGTGAGCTGAGCCAAAAGGGGGCCTTTGCCCACCCAGACTCACCCATAACAATATCACTGGACTCGAGGTGGCAGAGGGATTAATATATGTCACATTAGAGAACCTTGTTTTGAAAAATCCTGCACCATAACTATGGCAAATTTAACTTGTGCACTGTCTAAGTGTGTCAAATTAGGATAAAACTTGCATTGGAAAACTTGCACTGTAAGGATAATTGTGACAAATTGTAACCTGTAAACTGTTTATTATATATATTAGTATTAGACCCCTAGTATGTGCTAACCAGTAACATAATAGATGATGACAGATAAAGAAAGTCCTGAATGGTCCATCCAGTCTGCCTAACCTGATTCAATTCAATTTTTTTATATCTTCTTAGCTATTTCTGGGGAAGAATCCAAAGCTCTGCCCGGAACTGTGCTTAGGTTCAATCTACTGAAGTCTCTGTCAAAGCTCACTCCAGCCCATCTAAACCATCACAGCCATCGAAGCCCTCCACAGCCCATCCTCAACCAAACAGCCATATACAGACACCGTGCAAGTCTGCCTAGTACTGGCCTTAGTTCTTCAATATTTACTATTATTTTCTAATTCTATATCCACGCTTTTTTGAACTCCGTCACCGTTTTCCTCTCCACCACCTCCCTTGGGAGCGCATTCCAGGCATCCACCAACCTCTCCGTAAAGAAGAATTTACTTACATTGCTCTTGAGTCTATCACCCCTCAACCTCAAATTTTACCATTTTCTTTCTCTAATTTAATACCTTTTAAGTATTTAAACTTCTGAATCATATCTCCCCTGCCCCTCCTTTCCTCTAGGGAATACATATTCAGAGCTTCCAGTCTCTCCTCATACGTCTTTTGGTGCAAACCTTCTATCATTTTCATTGCCCTCCTCTGGTCCGCTTCAAGTCTTGTTATGTCCTTCGCCAGATATGGTATTCAAAACTGAACACAATACTCCAAGTGGGGCCTTACCAATGACCTGTACAGGGGCATCAACACCTTCTTTCTTCTACAGGTTATGCCTCTCTTTATACAGCCCAGTATCCTTCTGGCAACAGCCACCACCTTGCCATGCTGTTTTTTCACCTTTAGATCTTTGGACACTATCACCCCAAGGTCCCTCTTCCCATCCGTGCATATCAGCCTCTCACCTCCCAGCACATATGGCTCCTTCCGATTATTAATCCCCAAATGCATTACTCTGCATTTCTTTGCATTGAATTTTAGTTGCCAGATATTAGACCATTCCTCTAACTTTTGTAGATCCTTTTTCATGTTTTCCACTCCCTCCTCAGTGTCTACTCTGTTACCCTTCAGAAATGTCACTCACAAACATATTGAACAGGATAGGCCCCAGCACCAAACCCTGAGGGACATCACTACTCACCTTTCCTTCCTGCAAGTGACTTCCATTAACTACCATTCTCTGGCATCTGTCCGACAACCAGTTTCTACAATCAGTTAAGCACCTGCTCTACCCAGCCTCCTTCCAAGCTCCGCCCATGAACCGCCTCAACCCTAACTAGACAGCACAGGGGCAGTTAGTGCTGGTATTTAGCTGTACTGTCTTGTTAGGTGCCAGTTAATAACAGTGATTTTAGGCAGGCTCAAGGGGGCCGATAGACTGTGGGAAACAGCCGACTATCTCCTGCAGTCAGCAGTGAAACAGGAATTTCAATACTGTGCTGTATCTGGCGACCGACATTGAATTTCCGTTTTTTGGGGGTGCTGGCCGAGACATCTCTGGCTAAGCTGATATGTGTGCACATAGTAGGTCTTTCCAGAAATGTTTAAGATATGATGAACACAGTAGATAGAACTAATATAAATAAGGATGACAGTAACTACAATTATCACGGATAAGAGTAAATTGAACAAAAAAGTACACATATCTAGAACTTTTTAGAAGGCATGTAAATATAGTATATTTAGTTGAAATGGTTAACCTAGTACAGGGGTAGGCAATTCCAGTCCTCGACAGCTGGAGCCAGGTCAGGTTTTCAGGATATCCACAATGAATATGTATGAAAGGGATTTGTATGCACTGCCTCCTTGAGATGCAAATCTATCTCATGCATATTTATTGTAGATATCCTGAAAACCTGACCTGGCTCCGGCTCTCGAGGACCGGAATTGCCTACCCCTGACCCCTGTGTATATACGTAGAATGATTGATTTGATATAAAGGTGTGCATATAAATAGGATGATTAATTATGGTATAAATGTGCCGGTATTGAAAACATCTCAGAAAACACTAACTCTGCATTGTAACACATTTACAGAAGCTCATGTAAACTGCTCTGAATTGACTCCCCGGTCATTAGTAGCAGTATAGAAGCTTTCAATAAGCATAAATATAAACATAAACATATTCATCAGCTGGCTGGCTAAATCATAGTGGCTAAAGGTAGATCTGCTTCTTAGGTGGGTCTATCTGGCCATTGAATATTAGCAGTGACCACTATGTCATGCAACATAGTCATCACCGGGCTAGCTGCTAACGGGATATTCAACAGGAGATAACTGGCTATGTGCTATTTGGCTGGCCAGGAGGTGTTACTGGCTGGCCAAAGAGTTCTGAATATCGGGTGGAAGCAATTTAACTAAGTAGGAAGCTCTCCTATTTGGGCAAATTACTTTGAATATTGAATGGAATAGGAACCAATTAAGGAGTTGCGTGCAATAACTCTTTAATTAAACATCTGAGGTAATTTTAGATACTTTGGAGGTAAGAAAATTTGTCCTTCATTTATTCAATCACTGAGAGAGGACAGCCGCCGCTTTGTTATCTGAGTACTGCTTGATTTGTGTGTATAGAACTTTTTGCTTTTAGGGGAAGTGTGTACATATCCCCTTCTACTGTAGGATTTACCCCTGACGCAGCCTGAGGGCGAAACGTGGCCTACGTCAGGTTTTTGTTTGTTAATAAATTGCACACATCTTGATACATTTGATCTGCTTTGTGTCTTCTACCTATGTGAGTGCTTGTAGATCATCACTTCTTGTGTTCTTCCTAAGCAGGTGTAAATGCCATTGGGGAAATTTAAAAAAAATATATACAATTATTCCCATTGTAAATTGGGGAAAACATATCTTTGGCTCACCCAAACCACACTTTTGAGTCTACACAACCTACTACATCTCTAAGAGCATGTGCCTGGGCTCTAAAATCAGCATTTACATGAGTATATCATCTATATTAGTGCATACATCATTTATAGAGAAGTGCTATGCAGGGCTTCCTTATGTATTATGCCTTCCAAGACTAAATTAAATAGTGTGTCACACGAGCCTCTAAATATATCACCAGTAATCTCCTTTGCCTTTTGACCAGATCTTTATGATGGATTTTCTGCTTCCCATCAACTGTTGCATTATGAATCCTAATTTGGTTAAGGCGGTCATTGAAGAAGGAGTATTCGTATTTCAGATGTGCATAAACCGATACTTTTAAATGCTTATCTTGCATGCATGTCTGAATTCTCATTTTATATAAGCCCCCACAAAAAAAAACCCACAAGAGGGGGAGAGTCTTTATGTGTTTATAGTATGAATGGTTTGGGGTGGTAATGTGCAGGAGACAAGGCAGACCACTAAAGAAGTGGAACCGCCAGTCACATAAGAAAAATAAGTACACAAATACCGAAGTACATAAGTTCATTCTGAGAATGTATAGCTTGAATGGGATTTGAAATAGAATAGTTGTGTGACAGGGAGGAGCAGTTCGTGGACATTGATGTGACTATGATGGTCTCTTGGTAATCCTTGCCTAACCTGTGGCATTTTGGTTATGGGTCTGAGCAATCTTATCACTAAAAATCTTTTTTTTAAATTGTTCAAAGCTGGACTTGTATTTTGGGGGGTTTCATTATATACAAGCATAGTTGATTGCTTGTACTCCTAGAGAGGTTGGTTCATTTTATAAAGCTGGGATGTGCAGGTCCAAAACCCGACTGCGTGCAAATGGCAAGAGGGTGTGGTCTTGGCATGATCAGACGGGGAATAAACGTCAATGTCCTAACTGATTGATGTCAGGATTTGTACCTGCAACCAATAGGGTTGCCAGATTTTCCATACTTCTAATCTGGCTAAGATAAAAGTGTCTGTGCTGACCACATACATGTTTGTAATGCTATTCTACATGTTTTTGTACTGGTTTTCAACCACTGACATTGTCTATGTTTTTCTTTCTAAAATGCATATGCACTTGGCATTTCTGATGTAATTTCAAGCAGTCTCTACGTCATCAGACTGTGTTCTAAAATACTCAAGAAACTTGAGCTGTCCTGACCTGGATGTCTACATCCTTCCTAAAATGGGCCTGTAAGACCAGCAGCTAAAGGTAGCACACAATACACTTTCAAAGATCCCATTCGGTATGCACAGTTATCTGCTGTAGTTAGAGAATTATTAATGTTGTATTATATTTTTGGACAAGCAAGCAACTAATGAATCAGGTTGGGCAGACTGGATGGACCATTCGCCGTCATCTGCTATGTTACTAGGTTGCTCTTTATAGCACATATATTTTAACAATTTACCCCCTCCCTTTTACAGACCGCAAAAGCGGTTTTTAGTGCAGGCCGGCGCACTGAATGCTCGGAAGCAGCGCAGATCATTCTGTGTGCCGGCCTGTGCTAAATATTGCTTTT
Organism: Geotrypetes seraphini; assembly: GCF_902459505.1. Lineage (NCBI taxonomy): Eukaryota > Metazoa > Chordata > Amphibia > Gymnophiona > Dermophiidae > Geotrypetes > Geotrypetes seraphini. The sequence continues at coordinate 273,845,687 of NC_047087.1, read as the reverse complement.
GCAGTTTTGTTACAAAAAAAAAAAAAAAAGGGGGGGAGGAGGGGAGTTAATGAAAAAGGGCAAGTCCCTCACAAGAATGCAGTTGGAGCCACATGACTTCATGCAAATAAATATATTTGAGGAAACATTTAGCAACTAATGGAATATATTAGTGTGACAAACAGTTCAGCTCTACTAAATATGCTGCCTGACTTGGTTATCAACACAAGCAGAAGATGAATGGTGTGAAAGCATTTAGAAAAATTAATGCATTTTTTTTTTAAAGAAATATGACAGACATTACAGTCCATTGAGTTGTATAAATAAAGAAAATTGACCTGAAAATGTAATGAAAAACCAAACCATACATTATTGGTGACTAGGCATAGTCCAATATGAGAGTCTACGTCTCTTTGCGACTCTAGTGGTGGCAGTTTGAGGTGAGTCCAAAACGCTGTTGTAAACTCCTTTAGAATTGCTAGATGTTAGCTGGCAATTACTGCGTCGTGTTTGCTAATTTAAAGATAAAAAAACAACAGACTGTAGATGTGGATGTCCTGAAAGATGATTTTTATTTGCTCTTCACAATAAAAATACAAATAAAAGTCTGAATAAGTAATACACGTATGATTGTCCTGACGGACCCTACACGGTCTGTGTTTTGGCGAGACCGCCTTCCTCAGGGTTCCGGATGATGTAGGGTAAAAAATTAAAAATATGAGCAAAACAATGTACATGTCTTTGAGCATAAAACCTGAAAATGGCTCATATTTTTATCTTTGTATCCTACATCATCCGGACCCCTGAGGAAGGCGGTCTCGCTGAAACACGGACCGTGTAGGGTCCGTCAGGACAATCATATGTGTATTACTTATTCAGACTTTTAATTGATTTTACTGTGGATCATTGGGTCTCCCTTTTTGTTTTTCGGTGTTTGCTGATTTAACAGTAACTTTCCCTCATATTTTGTTTTTAGTGGAATATTTAGAATTGCAGAGAACTGGGTTTAGGGGTCCTTTTACTAAGCAGTAGTAAAAAAAATAGTGGGTTTTCCCCCACACGCAAAGACCATGTGTACCTCAGCCAGCAAATGGCCGATTTTCTATTTTTCCATTAATGACCATGCCCTGTTGCCCTTAGTGTATGGCTATTACAAAGAATTATCACAGGAGCACCTACCAACACTTATTCCAGTACTTATTTTGTAGGCACAAAGTGCTAATCTGTTAGTGCATGGTAATGTGGTCACTCTGACTGAGTAGAACTGGAATGCACCCTCTCAACCCCGATAAACCATCTCCAACAAAAATTCAAAAATATTTTTTTGATTATGCACCCAGTTGGGAATTTACTGCAGAATGCCTGAGCACATCCCACAGTAAGCCTTCTTTAGCTGCAGTAAGCATGTTCTAGCACTTACCACAGTTTAATAAAATAATCTGTTTAGGGTATCAGTCTATATGTTGAATTGCTGAAGTTTTTCTAGATGTTCCTGTACGCTCACCTATTTTATCCTACATCCTCCCACCCCATTGTCTGTTTTCCTTTATAGATGCTTCTCAATTATAACTATCACTTCCATAATTATCACCCCCCCCCTTTTTATAAAATCGCAATAGCATTTTTTTATCGCAAGCCGGCATGCTGAATGCTCCGGACTGCTCCCGACACTCATAGGAACTCTATGAGCGTTGGGACGAGTGCGGAGCATTCAGCTTGCCGGCCTGCGCTAAAACTCGCTATCATGGTATTATAAAAGGGAGGGTATTTTATTGATTTATTATTAAAAAATTTATATACTTCTCCTCACCAGATCAGCAACAAAACCAAATAATGAATTATGACAGACTTAATTACACAAACGTTTGTACCGCTTATAAGTATGAGAGAATGAATGCGGAGTGTTTGGGGTTTAATAATACATTTAATAGGGTGTGGTGCCCATTCACTGCATTTGTTGAATAGCACTAACCAACTGTATCTCTCCTTGTATTAGATTTCCTTGCACATCCAGGGTGGGTGGGTGGGAGGAGGGAAAGGTATTCTGATTACTAAAATTGCTTAATTAATAATTAATTAATATGTCTTCATCTATTAGTTTGGGGTGGAGAAAAATGATTATTTTATATATTAATTGTGTATTTAAAGTGCCTTCTTCGTAGTGTTTATGCCTAAATTAATTGTATGGCAATGACAAAGTTTGAAAATTAATAAAGATTTTTTAAAAAATTATATACTTTCTAAAAACTAAACGGTTTACAAGAATAAAACATACATAAAATAGATGTCACAAAATAAAAAATAAAATATTCACTCTTAATTAAATTGTTCTACTCCCAAATCAACAAAACACATCAAAGAAATGCAGTATTAAACAGCTGCGTTTTCAACTGTTTCTTAAATTGTAACCTATTTGAGCATAGTTGTAACTGCCCCACCATAGCATTCCACAACTTAACATCAGCAATACAAAAAGTCATTGCCTTAGGGTCGGCATATCTCCCTTTCGAGTTTTGAATCCCTGCTATCACCCATCTGATCTGATTCTTCCCTAACATGGCTCCTTGTTTTAAATCAGAATCTCGTACCTATTTGTTTTTGTCTGTGTGCCTTGTTTGTCCTGACTAATTTGTAGTCTTAGGAAGCAGTGATTGTCTTCTATGTGTACACCTCTCATACAGATGTTTAATGAAGAATAGTAGTGATACTAGAGACCTACAAGCAGTTTTGTCTTAGCCTACATGTCTGGTTAACCTCTCATTGGTGAATGCATTGTACACAGAATACCATACACCATCTGAGATTGCTGTTACCTAGAGATCTTAACTGAAATTCTTGAGTAAACATGACTGACACTTGATAACACCATGTCAATAAGTTGGCGAACAATAGTTCTGAAATTTCAGGCCTATGCTTGCTTTATACTTAGTGACTTAACTCTTACATCCCTAAGACCTATTTGTGGCATTGTGGATTTAAATTTGAAAGGTTAGAGGGGGTTCATCATATATAAGGGCAAATTGCCATTCCTTTTCATAGTTTGTTCATTTTTCTTATCGTTATGTTCTGTTAGACTCTTATGGGAATACAAAGGGGCGTCTAAACCAAACCATAATAACGTTGGTGCGTTATTGAATGCAACTTACTAAACTGTGAAATAACAATTGTTATAAATTTGCAAAAAAATACTGCATGATATCAACATGTACTACAAATTCTATGCTAACTGCTAACCAAGGTATGATGTGGGAACTGGGTTGGTTATGGGCAAAAATTTGGCATGGACTGTGTACTGCAGTTACAACATTATACTTAATCCATGCTATCATTTCTACAGTTTGGTGACAATTCTACAAAAGTTAGGCACCATGTGCACCCAGAAAATCAACCCCAACCCGCTCAAAACCCTTGAATCTGCTCAGTTGTATTGACCGTGGGATAAAAGAAATGTGTAGTATGTCAGGTATATGTGTGTCCATAAATGGGGGGATGTTTGGGGCAGACAGTGGGTCTGTGCTGGGCAGAACAATATACAAAGTGTGCAGGACATAGTCTATAAATGTTGCACACATGTGGATGGCAGATAAAAGACGTGTCCAAAGTTACATCTCCTATAAATAGCAACTAAATGGCAGAATAGATGTCTCTAGATTTGGTTCACTGGTTGGTGCATTGTGCTGCTGGTTGGCATCTCATTGTGTAGGAACCGGCTCTATGTTTGCTGTGGGTGGCTGAGAACCCCCAACATTGAGCAAACTCCTTGAGTATGTCCAGGGAGGGGTGATTTTTTTATTTTTTAAATAAGTCTTTTTTATTATGTAAATTATGAATATAAACAAATCATGACAGATTATAATATATAGGGACTGACATTTGTCCCATACAATAATAGTCACATTAAACATTATGAAAAAAATAACAATTAATACAATTAATTAATGCACAAATGAAGGTAGTATACTAACAACTACCAATAAATAATAACAATAATCAACATATAACTAACAGCATGGATGTACATTAATAATGATATTCAGTGTATAGGAGTCACTAATCTGGCTTTTCTCCACAGATGACTCCCTCTATGTGCAACAACTAGCCTTGCATGCCTTTGAAATCATCAAGGCTAAGATGTACCAACTCCCATAACACTAGGTACACTAATATACATAAAGCCTCTCTCCCTTACAGGTAGCATAGGCTATCCTCTCAGGATATGGCTGTTGACCTTCATAATACACCCTGAGGTGCCATCTGAAGAGATATATATGCTGGAGAGTGGCATAGTAAGGGGGAGGGGGCAAGGAGCGGACCGCCCCGGTGCCTTCTTGGTGGGGGTTCTGGCACCTCTCCGACCCCAATGCCAGGTTTGCGCCCTCCCCCCCTGTACCTCTTCACCAGCACAAGAAACTTCTCTGGCCTGCAGCTCATGCTGGCCTGGTTCCCCTCTGAAATCACTTCTAGATCACGGGGCCAGGAAGTGACATCAGAGGGAAAGCCAATGCCGACGCGAGCAGCAGGCCAGAGAAACTGCTCATGCTGGCAAATATTTAAAGATGTGGGTGGGGGAAGGGGAGGCATGAGTGTGGGCGGAGGGGCACCTTCTATCCTCACTATGCCACTGATGCAGGAAGAACAAGGCTGTCATTAAGTGGATTTTTGGCATATTGAAATCTTATTTCCAGTGCCTGGACAAGTCAGGAACAGAACTTCTCTACTTTCCTGGCAAAGTATGTGACATCAACCAACTGATACCTAAGCCAGAGGCACCAACGTTGGCAAACCAAGTCTGCAATGAGGAGAGAGAGATTGTGCAGCTTAGAAACCTGCCACTCCCACAGGCCTAACAGAGTGTAATGACAGCAAGGCGTGAGCTCATCTAGACACATTTCTTGGGTGTATGTGGAAATTTTATTACAGAGTCTCCATGAACATCACATGCGCTCCCCAATTAAGCTCCCTCTTCTCCATGAGTGTCACTGTGCACATGTGTCTTTTGTGCTCCAGTTACCGAACCCTCCCTGTGACCCTGCTGATTTGTCTCAGCATCTTTCAATCCTAGCTTTCTCTCCACAGCCACATTTTGGAGGAACTGATTAGGTGAATGCTGTGGTACAAATGCTGTTGTTGGTCAAAAGGCTGATCAGAAGAACCTGGTTCACCTTGCTTCACCCCTGAGTCACCCCTACTCTCCCCATGAAGAAAACTAGGTGTTGATAACTTACACCAATCGAGGGGCCAAGATGGACAGAAGATATTCAGAGACCACACAGGCATAGAGGCATCAGACAAGGGGGAGCAAATATGCAAATGGATTTGAGGTGCATGACTGCGGTAGTGGGTAGACCCCTGACGAAACTTCAGTGAAACATGTTGGGTCTTAGCGTTCAGTCCGTATGAAAAAACAAGATTTCACCATTACTAAGTTAAGTCATAATATACTAAGAAATGCATGTTATTTAAACTTTGAAGAGACCGGTGAGGATTTCACTGCTTGTACTCCCCGTATATACACCTTGGTGGGACGGAGGAGTGGTGGTTCTGAGGTCTCATGAAAAGACAAAAAGAAGTGTTTTCTAAACATTATGAACATTTAGTCAAACTAGACATTGGATTTGAAAGACAAAGAATTAAACACCTTAGAAACAACTTCAGTTTAATTGGTCAGATTTCTAAGGAAGCAATTAGCCTTTTCACATAAGTTTGAACGGAGGTTTTAGAGCTAAGCATTGGTGACAGTTCTCGGTGCAGTCCACCCATTCCCTCCTCCAAGGTGACTTGCAGACCCTGAACATCCTCTTATCTCTTTTCTGAGCTGGGTGACACTCATGAATAAGGTTAGATAGTTCTGATAATTTTGCCTAGGGCTGTTGATCATGTGAGTGCCTATGCCCTTTGCTGTGACCTCCTCAGGGTTTTGGAAAATGTCCTTCATATGCTCTGTCTTCTCCTTGGCTGATGGCATTGCACCCTGCTCACTCTCTGCAGGGCCGCAAGGTGCTGATCCCTCCTGGCCTGGAAAATCAAGATATCACACTGATGTTCTCTGAGGAACCCTGGCTTCTGGGATGTTTGGTTCATCCCTGCTGCTCCCATTTCCTCTACATAATGGCCCACTGCAGCAGCTGTAGGATGGACACAACAATCCTTAGCACTCCTGCTCGGTTAAAACCTAGAGCAGGCTTGCTGCTGATATTCAGCAGCACTTAACAGTGATTATCTCCGCTAACCGACCATTCCCTATCTGGCCACGTTAGGGGCAGTCCAGGGCTAGAGCTTCAGTAGAGCTAGCACTTAAGAATATAAGAACATAAGAATAGCCTTCCTGGTTCAGACCAATGGTCCATCAAACCCAGTAGCCCATTCTCACGGAGCCAATCCAGGACACTAGTACCTGGCCAAAACCTGGCAATATTCCATGCTACCAATACAGGGCAAGCAGTGGCTTCCCCCATGTCTTTCTCAATAACAGACTATGGACTTTTCCTCCAGGAACTTGTCCAAACCATCCTTAAAATCAGCTACGCTATCCACTCTTACCACATCCTCTGGCACTTAACTGATTAGTGACATTATTCAGCCTGTCAACCAGCTAAGTGAATGCATAAAGTTAGGAAAGCATAAAGGCTGTCCTAATTTTATGTACTGAGTTAACTGGACACTGGGTTCAATTAATTTTCAGGTTAGTGGACATGCCCACATATCCAATGCTAGGACTCAAGCATGTCCTGGCATTGAGTATCTGAGGTCAGTCTGTGGTTGAAAGCAGCTTGCAAGCTATTTACCACTAAGGAATGAATATTACCTCATTGCTGTGGGGTTTGTTCATCTACCACTGTCAGTCTGTATGTCTGGAACTGGCCGTATATATTTAACTCTGTGTACATTTTTTATGTGTGTGTGAGTCTGTGTGTCTGGAACTGGCCGTGTATGTTTCTTTGTGTACATTTGTGTGTGTGGAATCCTATACCATAGTTAAGGTGACTTGACACTTCATTAATGTGTTGACATGGATACTCAAGAACTGATAGGAGCTGTGCATTACCAGATCAAGCAATAGATTCTTGTTTATGAGTAAAAAGTCTGCGCCAACCAGGAGAACAGACTTTAGCCATAGCATATACAGTATATGTTCTGGACATGGGACACCCTTGACCCAAAGAAGGTAAAGAAGCTGGTATACAAAATAGATCCTGGTATCCCTTGCTCATTTCACATTCAGGGGAGAGGGAGAGAGACACCAACCACATGGAGATGTCATGCCTTAATCCCTCCAGGGGACAGCTGCTCACTCAGAGCAACTTTCTGTAACCTGGACTTAACATGTATTAGGTTTAAATAAAAACATTCATCATTTTAGACATGGTATTCCTTCCCCTTCTGAGATCAGAGTTGGGCATCCATATTTTGGGTCCTCCTTAGTTCTACCCAAAACACACCCAGGACATACCCTTTTTTGACCTCAAAATCTCAGTTTGTATTCGAGTATATACAGTAGATAGCAGATGTAAATTCTCAAAACTGATACATTTCAATCACTAAATTGAAAATAAAATTGTTTTTCCTATCTTTGTTGTCTGGTGATTTTATTTTTCTAATCATATTTTCCAAGTCTCTGGTTGCACGTCCTTCTGTCTGTGCTCTTAACTCCGTTTCCATAGCCTTCTTATCCATTTGCTGTTTTTCTTTCCTTCTTCACTTTCTGCCCTATATTCATCTTTCGCATTAAGTTTTAACTTCAACTTTCTTCCATTTTTCTGCTTTCTTCTCAAATATATCTACTTTTTCCATGTCTTCCCTTCCCATCTAGCCACGTGCACCATTTCTTCCCTCACTCTGCCCTTCACTTTCACTCCCCTCCCCAATCCATGTGTACCATCTCTTCCCGCTTTCTTCTTCCCAATTCCCATCTATCCATAAACAGCATTTCTTATATCTCTTCCCCCTTCTCTTCCATCCCTGTGTATCATGTCCTCCCTCTTTCTGCCTTGGTTTGACATCTTTGCCTTCCCTTCCCCCCTCCTATGGTTGGTCATCTTTGTACTCTCCTTCCTACAGTCTGGTATTTCTCTCCCCCATTTCCTTTTCCCTTCCCTAGGCTGGAATTTTTCTCTCTCTCCTCCTTTTCTTTCCTTCCCTGGTCTGGCATCTCTCTCCTTCCCTCCCCTTCCTTTCACTGGTCTGACATCTCTCTTCTTCCCTTCTCTGGTCTGACATCTCTCACTCCTTCCCTTCCCTTCTCTTCCTCCATTCTGTGATCTGGAATCTCTATCCTCCTCTTCCCTTGCTTCCCCCAGAGATCTGGCATTTTTATTTTCCTGTACTCCCCATCCCTGCAGCCCAGCATCTCTCTTCTTTGCTCCCCTTGTGATTTTACCCCCCATTCATCCCCCCAGTGGGATCTGGTACCTGTCCTTCTTGGTCCCACCATTTCCAGCGTTCCCCTCCCTCTACCCTTTTAGTCAGCATCTGCTCCCGCTATTTTCTCCCCCCACTCTTGTAGCTTGACTTCTCCCTGTCCCTTCCACTCCACCTCCCTAGCATCTTTCTGCCTCTTCTCTCTCCCCTCTTGCTCCCTCCCTAGTGGTCCAGCATTTCTCCTTTTCTTCCCTCCTACCCATTGTCCAGCATCTCTTCCTCACTCCTTTTTACCTCTGGATCCAACATCTTCATCTTTCTTGCCTCCTCCCTCTTGTGCATCTCTCTCCTTCCCTCTCCTGCAACCCAATGTCCAACTTATCTCTATTACAACTACTTATCATTTCTATAGTGCTGCTAGACATATGCAGCGCTGTATATTAAAACAGTCCAAGCTCAGTACAGTTTACAATCTAACCAAACAAACAGGACAAGTAGAGTGTTTGGGAGTTTCTCAGACATAGGTACTTTACAAGTAAGTGGGGGTTAGGAATTAAAAGCATCCTCAAAAAGTGGCCTTTTGCCTGGATTTACTGCCAGGGATAGAGATTGACATACTGACTCAAGCAGTCTTTTCCAGGCTTATAGTGCAGCAAGGGAGAAGGAACATAGTCTGGAGCTGGCAGTCTTAACTGTCAAAATACAGAAATGGTCTCAAGTAGTAATACTGTGCAACTGACCAAGTTTGTTCCCCAACAGCTTCTGCTCTTTAAACTGATGGAGGTTGGAGGTGCCTTGTTCACAGCTCCCAGGATAGGAATCTCCGTCAACATTCAATGACAAAACATATTTAAACCAGCATTTATATTATGCCTATCGTTATACAATGCCTGAAGCAATAAGATGCCATAAAGGTCAAAAGAAGACACTTTTTATGAACATATTCAACACAGCAACCTGTTCTTAAGTTTCAAGTCTACCTATATTACTTGCCAGTGAAGACAGCAAGTTTGCAGGACCTGGGGGGAGGGAGGGAGAAAGTCAGAGATATAAAGAAATGCTGGTCCCACAGAGAGTGAGTAGAAAGGAGGGTGCCTAATGGTTATTGCAGTTTGATCAATTCCTACTGCCTTGTGAGCCTTGGCAAGTCACTTTAACTCTCCGTTGTTCCGGGTACAAACAAAAACCCAACAAAACCTCTTAGATCGTGATTCCACTATAAAAAAGTACCTGTATATGTAATATGTAAACTGCATTGATTGTACCACAGGAAGGTGGTATATCAAATCCTATCACCTTTCCCCTTAAGTTGTGACTATGGCTCCTGGAGGTGGGTGAACCACTCACACCCACCTGCCCAAGTAGCTGCACCCAACTTGTCCTACCTTTAGCTTCTTTCTATTTCCCATCCACCCCAGCAGCAGCCATGACATCTTACACCTTGTACAGTAGCCTCTCAATCTCTTCTTCTCCCCTCCTTGAATGGCAATCTCAAGTATCATCACCCTCACCCTGAGCAATAGTTCTTTCAAACCCTTACCCTATGTGTTGACCTCTCTCAAGCCCTAATTTTTCTCACCTCCCACTGAGGAGTTGCCCTTTTCAGTCCTTCATTTGTACCCCATTACCCACACAGTAGTAGCTCTCATGACTCCCCAACCCCAAATAGTCTCTCTCATGACCTCTCACCTCACATCCCATGCATAATAATCTTTCCACAACCTCCCCCACCTCATACAGTAGTCTCTCTCATAACCCTCCTATCACATCTCTCTCTCTCTCTCAGGCCACCCCCACCCTCATCAAAGATGTTCTTTAGTTAAAACTTTTCAGCCCTACCAGGATTGGAGATTTTTGCTCTGCAATCTGGGTGGATTCTGCTGCTGCTAATACTAGGGCTGCTCCCACTGCTACTATCAGGGTTGCTATTGTCATCAACACTGCCTACACTCCAGCAAACAAGTACCACACAAACCTGTCACTGCGCCCCTTCCTTTGGTCCTGCTTTCATGCACTGCAGATACCCAATGTTTCATAACGTGGAAGGCTAGAATTGGCTGAGGAGAAGCTGCTTTTTTTCCATCAAAAGAAGTCTACATTGGCCCACTCAAAAGAGTTCCAGATGGTGGTCCACCATTTGAGTAGCCCTACCTTATACGCTTCAAAAACATTCTACTCTTGCAGTCTTTTTTACCTATTTTCTCTATTTTAAAAATCCAGATCTCCCTCCCCCCCCCCCCCCCATGGTTCAGTATCTCTCTCCTCCTTCTCCCTCTCCCCCATGGTCCAGTCTGTCTTTCCTCCCTCCTCCACTCATGGTTTGGTCTCTTTCCCTCCTACCTTTACAGATGTCTGGCAGTACTAGCGTGTAAGGCAGAGCACTGCCAGATGGCTAGCTGGCTCCAGAGACTCTCTATGGAGGTCCCAGTTATAAACAAACAGGAAGCTGAAGGGAGGGGAGGGAGAGAGACCGGCCCTTGGAGGAAGGAGGTTGAGGAGAGGAGCTGTGCCTAGGGAGAGCCAACAGGCTCAGTGGTGACCCACCTGCTTCTCCCTATTACTATGGGATTACCTCGGTATTGGTCCATGTTCCTGCAGTCTACCATTACTGTGGTAATGGTAGTCTACCATTACCGTGGTAATCCCAGGCAAACTTTTGACACTGTCCTTACTACTCTGGTAATTACTACAGTTACCATGTCACTGTCAAATAGACTCTTGAAGAAGGCAGGTTTTTGCTACCTCAGCTTCTTGGCATTCGACAAATATATTTTTTAATATTTTTAACTTTGTACTCCTGGTGTCATCCTGGTAATGTGTGGTTTATTTCTCTTTCTTTGTTGGTCATATTTTGGTTTGCCTACCCATTTATTTTTTTCATCTTGTGTTAGAAGAAGTCATCTTGTCAGGTTTGCCTTTTATCCATATTGCCTTCTGTCCTCAATATCAGTTGTCAAGTGACAAGTTATTTTGGAAATTTCCTGTGGTAAGACTGTATCATTTATTACACCTTGGACACTGGGAAAGGGCATATCTAAGGAACATATTATTTTTTATTGGCACCTTCCATTTCTCTACTAACACAATAACCCCCGGATTCTATTTATTGTCCTGAAAATTGTGTGCGGAACTTTGGGTAGGTGCCCAATTTGCACACATAATTTAATTGAATAATGAACTAATTAGTGCTAATAATTGGGCACTAATAATAATTATCGATGTTAATTGACAAAAATTAGAATTTATACATGTATCTTGCTAGGTGCATTCTATAAAGATGTGGGTATAAATTCTTGTGCAGGGATCTATAAAGGAGGCATGGCCATGGGAGGGGCATGGAAAGGTCATGGGCATTCCAAGAATTTGTACATACTGTTATGGAATACATCTCATCACCTAATTTAGGTTTCAGCTGGTGTAAATCCTCAAGGAGCAGATCCTGGTGCTGGACACTGTTCTGTAAATGGAACCCAACTTGGACCACCATTTATAGAATAACACTTAGGGCCAGATTCTATAAACGGTGCCTAAGGGATCCTTTTACAAAGGTGCGCTAGCATTTTTAATGCACACACCGGATTAGCGCTCGCTATAGAGTGCGTTAGCTGAAAATCTACCGCCTGCTCAAAAGGAGGTGGTAGCGGCTAGCGTGTGCGTCAATTTAGCGCATGCTATTCCATGCGTTAAGGCCCTAGCGTGCCTTTGTAAAAGGAGCCCTAAGTGTATGCCACTTGGCATGGTTGTCGATCAACCACTAGATGTCATTTATAGAATTCTGTCTAGTGGTGCCTAGATGTGCTTAGATATCGCTAGGCATCCTGGAGGTAAGTTTCTGTGGGACATGGTCATACCGGGTTACAACTTGCTTCACCGAGACAGGGAGGGCAAAATGGGAGGAGGGGTAGCACTATATATCAAAGATGACATTAAAGTCACCAGAATCGCAGATGTCAGGTACACAGGAGAATCCCTTTGGGTGAATTTGGCCAGGGGGAAGGACAAATGCCTGTATCTTGGCGTAGTATACGGACCCCCAAAATAACAGGATGACCTGGATATGGAATTAATCGGAGATATAGAGAATATCACCTTGCGTGGGGACACAGTAGTGTTAGGTGACTTCAATATGCCTGATGTGGATTAGACCACACTTTCCTCTGCGACAAGCAGCAGCAGGAGGCTATTAAACTCTATTCAGGGAGCGAGACTCAGGCAACTGGTATTGGAGCCAACAAGGGATCAGGCAATACTGGACCTGATACTTACCAATGGAGAAAGTGTCACAGAGGTCTCAGTGGGCGACACGTTGGCCTCCAGTGACCACAACATGGTATGGTCCAATCTCAGGAAAGGTTTCACCAAATCTAACACATTAACCAAGGTCCTCAGCTTCAAGGACACCAACTTCGAGGGCATGGGGGATTTCATCCATCAGGTGCTACAAAACTGAGCAGAAACAGATAATGTAGAAGTAATGTGGTCAACTCTGAAAGCTACCATACAAGAAGCAACCAACCGCTATATAAAATTGGTAAGTAAACGGCGAAGAAACAATAAGCCACAGTGGTTCTCTGCGGAGATCTCAGACCTCATAAAAGAGAAGAAAAGAGCATTCATCTCTTACAAACAATCAGGGAAGCAGGACTCTAGAGAAGACTATCTGGCCAAGTCAAGAGCCGTCAAAACAGCAGTCAGAGAGGCCAAATTACGAATGGAGGAGAATCTAGCGAAGAACATCAAGAAGGGCGATAAATCCTTCTTCAGGTATATTAGTGACAGAAACAGAAACACAGGCGGGATAGTACGCCTTAAGAAACCAGACGGGAACTATGTAGAATCAGACTCCGAAAAAGCTAAACTTTTAAATGAATACTTCTGCTCAGTCTTCACCCGTGAGGCGCTGGGAGCCGGCCCTCAGCTGAAGACAAGGGATAGCTCGGTAGACCCGTTTCATAATTTTGAGTTTACGCCCAACACTGTCTACTGTGAGCTGTCTAATCTAAGGTTAACAAAGCGATGGGGCCTGACAACCTACACCCCAGGGTACTCAGGGAGTTAAGTGACGTCTTGGCGGAACCGCAATCTGCGCTCTTCAATCTCTCCCTTAGTATAGGTAGAGTCCCGTTGGACTGGAAAACGGCTAACGTCATTCCACTCCACAAAAAAGGATGCAGGACAGAGGCTGTGAACTACAGACCGGTGAGTCTCACATCAATAGTGAGCAAGCTAATGGAAGCTCTAATCAAACGCCAATTGGATATGATCCTGAACGAGGAGAATCTACGAGATATCTGTCAACATGGATTTACAAAGGGGAGGTCCTGCCAATCCAACCTAATCAGCTTCTTTGACTGGGTGACGGGGAAGCTGGATGTTGGGGAGTCCCTGGACATCAAATACTTGGACTTCAGCAAAGCAATCGATAGCGTACCACACCGCAGGTTGTTGAGCAAGATGAGTTCTATAGGATTGAGAGAGACATTGACAGCATGGGTTGGGGACTGGCTTGGAGGCAGGCTTCAGAGGGTGGTGGTGAACGGCACCCCCTCCGAAACGACAGAGTGGAGTGGAGTGCCGCAGGGCTCGGTCTTGGGCCCAATCCTATTCAACATCTTCATAAGAAAATAAGAACATAAGAAGTTGCCTCCGCTGAGGCAGACCAGAGGTCCAACTTGCCCAGTGGTCCGCTCCCACGGCGGCCCACCAGGGCCACTGCCTGAGCAGTGGTCCCTGACTATTTCTATAACCTACCTCTACTCCTATCCCTATAACCTACCTCTACTCCTATCTATACCCCTCAATCCCTTTGTCCTCTAGGAACCTGTCCAAACCTTCTTTTAAGCCCTGTAATGTGTTCCTGCTTACCACAGCTTCCGGAAGCGCATTCCATGTATCCACCACCCTCTGGGTGAAAAAGAACTTCCTAGCGTTTGTTCTAAACCTGTCCCCTTTCAATTTCTCCGAGTGCCCCCTTGTACTTGTGGTTCCCCATAATTTGAAAAATCTGTCCCTGTCTACTTTTTCTATGCCCTTCAGGATCTTGAAGGTTTCTATCATGTCTCCTCTAAGTCTCCGCTTCTCCAGGGAGAACAGCCCTAGCTGTTTCAATCTGTCAGTATATGAGAGATTTTCCATACCCTTTATCAGCTTAGTTGCTCTTCTCTGGACTCCCTCAAGCACTGCCATGTCCTTCTTGAGGTACGGCGACCAGCACTGGACACAGTATTCCAGATGCGGGCGCACTATTGCACGATACAGTGGCAGGATGACTTCCTTCATCCTGGTCGTGATACCCTTTTTAATGATACCCAACATTTTGTTTGCTTTCCTTGAGGCTGTGGCACACTATACAGACGCCTTCAATGTTGTGTCTACCATCACTCCCAGATCTCTTTCAAGGTTACTTACCCCTAGTAGTGATCCCCCCATTTTGTAAGTGAACATCAGGTTCTTTTTCCCTACATGCATGACCTTGCATTTCCCTATGTTGAAGCTCATTTGCCACTTTTTGGCCCACTCCTCCAGTGTCGTTAGATCCTTTTGGAGATCTTCGCAGTCTTCCCTGGTTTTAACCCTGCTGTATAGTTTGGTGTCATCCGCAAATTTAATGACCTCACAATTTGTTCCCACCTCCAGGTCATTAATGAATATATTGAACAGGAGTGGTCCCAGCACCGAGCCCTGCAGAACTCCGCTCGTAACCCATTGCCAGTCTGAGTAATGACCCTTTACTCCAACCCTCTGTTTCCTGTCTGCCAGCCAGTTTTTGATCCATCGGTGGACCTCCCCTTGCACCCCGTGGTTCCATAGCTTCTAAAGCAGTCTTTCGTGTGGTACCTTGTCGAAGGCTTTTTGGAAGTCAAGGTAAATGATGTCTATGGATTCCCCTTTATCCACCTGGCTGTTTACCCCCTCAAAGAAGTACAATAAGTTTGTGAGGCATGACCTTCCCTTGCAGAAGCCATGCTGACTCAGCTTTAGCTGTCCATTGTTTTCGATGTATTCACAGATGTTGTCCTTAATCAGTACTTCCATCATCTTTCCCGGAACCGAGGTCAAGCTCTCCGGCCTGTAGTTTCCTGGATCACCCCTTGAACCCTTTTTGAAGATGGGTGTGACATTTGCTATTTTCCAGTCCTCCGGGATCTTTCCAGTTTTTAAGGATAGGTTGAATATTTGTCGAAGTGGCTCTGCTATTTTGTTCCTTAGTTCCTTGAGTACCCTTGGGTGAATGCCGTCTGGACCTGTCTATCTGTCTGAGGACATCCTCTTGGCTTACCTCTAGTTGGACCAGCTTATCATCTTGATCTCCATTTACGATCTCTTCGGGTTCCGGAATGTTGGTTGTGTCTTCCCTCGTGAAGACTGACGTGATGAACTCATTTAACTTGTCAGCTATCTCTTTTTCCTCTTTTACCACTCCCTTTCTGCCTCCATCATCCAAGGGTCCCACTTCCTCCCTTGCTGGTTGCTTCCCCTTAACGTACCTGAAGAATGATTTGAAGTTGGTTGCTTCCCCCGCCAGTCTCTCTTCGTATTCTCTTTTTGCTTTCCTTATCACTCGGTGACACTCCCTTTGGTGTTCTTTGTGCTCCATTTGGTTGTCCTTTGTTTGGTCCTTTTTCCATTTTTTGAATGATGCTTTCTGAGATTGTGCCATATAAAAACTGGTGACAAATCGTAATTGCTTTGTATTGGATTCTAAATACGACTGGCAACCAATGTAGCTGTCGAAGATATGGCATAATGTGCTCATATCTTGCCATTCCTGTTAACAATCTAGCCGCGGCATTCTGTACCACCTGCAATGCCTTGCACCTGGTTTTGGTTATTCCCAGGTACAAGACATTGCAGTAGTCCAGCCGCGACAAGATCATTGCTTCTACAACGGCACGAAAGTGAATTAGTGAAAGTATTGGTTTCACATGATACAATAAATGTATCTGTGTGAAACATATTTGTATTGTCTTTGCCATTTGGCAATTCATTGTAAGCCCAGGATCCAATCTTACTCCCAGAATTGTTATTGACTCCCTTACTTGCAATACCTCATCTATCACTTTTAATTGTTTTGGTCATCTATCCCGATCAGATTTCCCCAGATATCAGAGGGCCTAATTTACCGGTGACAAACTCAGATTCCTAGTGATGTCTACATCAACCACGCCTATTCTCTGCCCCTAACCACACCTACTTTTCAGGTAGGCATCGTTAGGTGTCAGAACACACCTTGACTTAGGCATCACTAGCCGTTAAGTGGAATTCCATGCCTAAATTTTAATTTTTTCTATTAATTATTCAATTAACTTCAGTGGCATAGCGGCACCTAACTAGTGCACCGTTTATACAATCTGGCCCTTAGCACTTATTTCTTTTGCCACTGATTTTTCAGTGCCATATATAGAATTTGGTCTTAAATATTTAATGCATAGTCCAAGCCAAGATATGCAACAAACTACACCTTAGTACATTAATTGAAAGATCTTACTATGAACTGAGAACACATGAAAGATACTGTAGAACATATTGGAAAGCCACTTCAGTATAAACAGCTGTAACCAATATTTGATGCAAAATCATGTACAGCATGTGCAGTATACAGTATATATTACATATATACCAATTAAGAGTACTAGAGATTTCATTTTAGGAAGCCTATCTGAAGGGATTTCTCTTCTTTTTAATATTTTTGAAGTTTGCTTTATAGTCTTGTTGACCTGCTATTAGTGGAAGCTTAGCTTTCAACAAAGGTAATTAAATTATGAAATCACTGCTGCAATGATCAAACTACTCATAAAACAAGAAATAATAAAAAAAACAACCCTGAAATAAAATCTTGTAGGCTGCTCTTCATGTAATATTGCTCCCTGATGTTAATTACATTTAAATGGGAGAGTACTATTTTGGTATTATTCATATGCTTCCAAAAGTACTTTCCAGTTTATCATACCTGTCAACCCCAGTGCATCACAGGCTAATACTTTATTAAGAAAAAAATCATTAGGGAGCTACTGATCCCATTTAAGTACATTGGGCAGAATGTAAGACTAATTAAAAAGCATATTTTTACATTATTAATTTTTGAGTTTCACACTCACATGAATATGAAATGACAGGGCTACTATTTTTATATACAGGCTCTTTGGGCTCTCCAGCTTGGGGAATTGAATTCAGGGGATTTTTACAAAGATTTTGCCTGGGAGATTTGCTTCTTCTTCTTCTTTTTTTTTTTTTTTTTAAATATAGCAGGCTTTTTTCTTTCCACCAGGCCTGGGAAATTATATCAAGGCATTATATTGAAGCATATTGCAGCCACTTAAAAGGAACAGTTAGATAGGTGCTATTTTTTTTCTTCATACTGCTATAAAAGTATTTTAGATGAGGTATAAAATATGGTTTTTAAATGATATTATGATTTGCAAACACTAAAAAATAATTGCAGCACAGTTGTGAAAGGAAAAGGATCTAATCTTTATTGTGTAAGACAATGTGATAAAATATTTTACAGCCAAAAGCTCATTTTGCATCTGGAAAATTGTGTAAACTGATGGGGGAAAAAAAAATCTCATTAAAACTAAAGGCTACTTTTAATATTCTTACAATAACATAAGGTATTATAACTCTCTATTTTTCTGGTTCTTATTGTTTATTAAATTAGGCAATTGCACTTATGCCTTGGCATTCTATTTAAATACAGGCATAAAATACTTGGGCTATAAGAGCATTTTCTCTGGCAAATGTGTATTTATATCAGCAGTTAGAGAAAAAGAGGGTTAAACTATAATACCTGTGATATAAAGAGTTGTTATTTCGCTTGTCTAAATCAAAGCCGTGTATTTGCAATGCACCTCACTACAGCAGTTGCTCTGGGAGGCGAATGCTGGCGCAGTTCACTGCCTAGGCAGAAGATAAGAATTTTGTTAGTAGAGGTATTGAAAATCTTGATTTTTTTTTTTTTCTTCAAAATGTGCCTTCAATTAATTCTCTATATTCTTATTGTCTTTTTCACTAACCACAGAGACCGACACTGGAGGCACCACTTAACTGCTGAGATGTTCTCTTGTAAATCTAGGAAATTATATTTGTACCGACTACGGGGCTTTGCGAGCAGAGACTGGAGTGAATCCAACACAAATTGATCAGGATAAAGTTGTTCTGTGTCCAATGTCACCTTAGTTTATTTTCTTAAAGTATTAATTTGTCAACAGTTTTCCTACCTCACATGAGTGGCATTGAGCGAAGGCTTAAATGTAGGTCTGTGCTGATTTGCCTTGTGGCTTCCAGGATCAATTCCAAGTAATCGAAATGTGATCCTACTTGTTTTCTCAAACTGTCATGTCGAGACGGTTTAATCATCAGTGGCAAAAAATGCAAGTGCCTGTTAAGGTAAAACAATTCTTTACTTTGATGGAAGGAATGGAATAGGTTTAACAAGATGCAAAGCAGTAGCTGAAGCCAGTGCATGTCTTAATAATTTTCCATGATTCATACTGCAAGTGCTCTCTGAGTTCCTTGACTCAAGTAACTTGAAATACCAATTGCAGCTTCCAAGAATGTGAACAGCTGGAGTTATTATTTCTTGTGCATTCATTAACGTAAAAGTTTCTTTCTATGGTGCTTGTGAAATGGCATCGTGACACTGAAATAGCTTGCCTTTGGTTGCAAAGGCTATGTCATAAGAACTTGCAAGATGTCCGTATCGGGGCTCTGTCGGATGACATCACCCACTAGTGACATCACCCACTAGTGACATCACCCACTAGTGACATCACCCACTAGTGAGAATACCTGCCTGCTTGTCCTGGGATAACACCAGAATTTCTAAGTGTTCTATGGTCAATTTTTAGGAACAAAGGACTTCTTTTACAAAGCCGTGGTAGCAAGTCCCAGCATGGCAAATGCGACACATCGGCTATGCCGCATTTGTCATGTGGGAATCACTGCTACGGCTTTGTAAAAGGAGTCCAAATTTGATTGATTTGTTTATTCAATATTCTATACTGTTCTCCCAGGGGAGCTCAGAACAGATTACAAGTATTTATTCGTGTACTCAAGCATTATTCCTCGTCTGTCCTGGTGGACTCATGGTCTATCTCAGTGTTCTTCAACCTTTTTTACACCTAAGGACCGGCAGAAATAAAATAATTATTTTGTGGACCGGTGGTTGAAGAACACTGGGCTAAGTCGTGGGCCAGACCCCACCCATCTCTACCCAATCTTCATCCCAGACCCCGCCCCCATAATAGTACTAATTGTAACACTATTTTTTTCCATTCATTTTTCACAGATACACAATATAATCGTATTAACAACATATAATGGTTAACCACAACATTAAACTACACAAAGCACACTGACAGCAGATGTAAATTCTCAAAATTGACATAATTCAATCACTAAGTTCAAAATTAAAATCATTCCCCCCTTACCTTTGTTGTCTCCCTCTCTCCATGCTATGCCTTACCTTCTGGCCTGCTCCCACCTGGCCATTTTATGCCACCCATGGTATTATCTTCAGGATGGCTCCCTCTCCCTCACTGATGCAGTGCACAAAGCTGTGGGCAGCGGCTGCTTACGCATCCTGCGCCTTATCTGGAAGCTTTCCGGTTCAGGCACAGGACGCTATTTGGGGCCTGATGCACATGATGGCCCTGTGAACCAGCAGGAAATTTCTGTAGATCGGCACTGGTCCATGGACCGGTGGTTGAAGAACACTGGTCTATCTAATGTACCTGGGGCAATGGGGAAGCAGCTGACTTGCCCAGGGTCACAAGGAGCAGTGTGGGCCTGCACCCAAAACCCCAGGGTGCTGAGGCTGCAGCTCCAACAATGGTGCTGCATTCTCAGACATAGCATGGCAAACATCGACAGAGATGGCAAAACATAGCTATCAAAGTATGGTAAAACATATAATACAACATGATATGGTGAGATATAGAATGGCGAGTATTCAGTAGTTTGGCAAAACATAGCAAGGCACACATAATGTTGCAAAGCATGGTTAATATAGTATGACACGACTTGGCAAAAATGGTAAGATGAAACATAGCGTGGTAAACATGGAACGGCAAGCATTGTGTGGCAAACATAGCATGAGAGATCATAGCATGGCAGCCATAGGTGGCAAACGGGTGAACAGAGAAAGCCTTGCCTTGAAATGCCAACAGTACAGAGGAAAGGCAAGCCTTCATTCATGCAAGAATACTGTCCCAAGAAGGATCCTAGTTTCGGTGCACATAAATGTCTTACTCGGGGGGACACTATAGAACATACGGAACACGAATAAACCACATTTAAAATATAGGTACATAAATATGACAATAAAAAAGAAAAATCTTGTCTATAGGTGCATCATAATGATGTGTGGCAGACACAGTATGGTAAATATGGCGAATAGTGTAGTATAGTAGGACAGGGATGGTGAACAGTACGACAAAGCGAGGTAGAACATTGTATGACAAAACTGCATGGTCAGACATAGGACGAAGCTCATCAGCGGTTGAGCGTTTGGGGTCCTTTGTCAGAGGGTCCGGGGGATTTGGATTGGCGCACTCTCTTGGTTGTTTGCATAGGCATTGTGGGCTATGTGATGGAAACCCATTTTACGTACTGAAGGGCATTCTTACTAAAGAGCATTGGAATTTTCCCTTAAGGCAGGTTAACAGGCTAAAGCAACAAACGGGGGCAACTGTCGGAGGCATATTCATCAGCATTCCCTCTGGAGTTTCTGCACAAGTCCTCTAAATGTGCCTTACCATTTGGATGCTATGAGCATGGGATGCCCTTACCACCACCTGTTGATGTAGTGTTAGGGGAACCTGCATTAACTGCATATTTGCCAGTTAGCATTTGCTACCTACCATGCACTGACTGCATTCTGCAGTCCACGCCTACTCTCCACCTGTTCTCTGCTGAGTCTCAGCCTCTACCAGCGCTAAGCACTTAGCTCTAAACTTTTACTGCACTGGCTGTTTTAGTGCATGCTAGATATTAATGCGGGCTTGCACTCAAGTTTAGGGTCTGATATTATATGTAGTGCCCAAAAGGTCAGCGCTGACTAGAATGGCGCTTAGAGCAATTCTACAAGGTACACGCTCCTTTTATAGAATCCAGTGTATCTCATAACTTTTAGGCATACAAGTTTTCAAGTTTCAAGTTTTATTAAAAATTTGATTAATCGCTTAAACAAACTTTCAAGGTGATGAACAATAAAATACAACCAATAGGTTTAATTGTTGCTTTTTACAAAGACCAATCCTTACAGACTTACAAAACAAGGGCTGGAGACTTAGGGCTAGATTCACGAACCTGCCCGATTGGGCCCGATCTAGGCAGGCCCGATGAATTCTCAAAATGACAATATGCAGATGGGGGGCGATCGGAGGAACGCCCCCATCTGCCTGCCTGGATCGTTCTATAGCGATTCCGGCGCACGCGCAGACCATCTGTAGATGGTCTGCGCATGCAATGGACCTCCGGGCCCGGCAGAGATTTTTTTTTTTTCTTTTTAAAATTGAGCCTTTGGTTTTAATCCCTTAAGCCTGCGGGTTAAAACCATGGGCTTGCACTGCGAGGAAGGGTGGGAGAGTCGGGGCAGGCAGGCGATCCGGGGCAGTGGAAGAGTCGGGGCTGCAGGAGATCAGGGCAGTGGGATAGTTGGGGCTGTAGACAGGAGAGATTGGGCCAGAGCAGGCAGGAGAAGAGCATCGGGGCAGCAGGCAGGAGAGATTAGAGAGCAGGGCATGCAGAGAGCAGGGCTTTGGAGAGTCGGAAAGATATTTTCGACTGATCCCCAGCAGTCGCTTCTTGGGATGATCAGCCAGCCCAGTCGGTTTGGAAAATTTGGGTTGGTGAATCGCGTCCCTGTCTACTTTGCATGCGTTTCTCCTCATTTGCATGCACGGATTCAAAGCGGATCGCAGGAGAGGTTAGTGAATGGAGCCCAAGGGAAATCTGGTCGCAAAGGGGTCACAAACCGATTGGTACATGACCGGTTTGCTTTGTGAATCTAGCCCTTACTGTTACAATAGAGTAATAAGGGGAAGAACTACAACATAAGAACAGGAAAGAACATAAAAGGGAAAAAACAAAAGGAAAGGGAGCAAATAGTGTCTAAAATTCCGCTAAAAGAAAGAGTGAAAAATTAACAGTCCTATGTCGTCCTGAAAAGGACGCTCAAGCATTAAATGCGTCTCTAAATAAAAAAGTTTTTAATTTAGATTTGAACCGATCCAATGATGGTTCTTCTCATAAATCCAGTAGAGCAGCATTCCAAAGAGATGGGGCAGTTACCGAGAAGATAGATGTACGTAATGTATATATATAGTTAAGAGACCAGCTAAAACCAGGCCTAAATGCCTGCACCTAAGTTGTGCACAGATCGGGCATATTCTATAGCAATGCGCATAACTTTTAGGAATGCCCATGGCCAAGTCTCCCTTTCAAATTTGCACACTAAAACTGGTACATAGTTTAGGGCACAGTAATTTATTCGGAGAGAGCGAGACCAAAAGGCCTTGAGCATGCGCAAATGCTCAAGGCCCAGTCCAGCCCAGCCCAGCCCAGCCAAGAGGGAGGATCTTCGATGCTCAGTCCAGCCCAGCCAAGCCCAGAGGGAGGATCTTCGGGAACCGGCACTGGCATGTCCTGTGCGTTGATGCTGGTGTCAGTGCCAAATCAGGGTAAGGGATGTTATTTGGGTGCTCAGCGGGGGATGTAGGATCGGGGGGGCAACATGAGTGGGGGGGTATGCCAGATCACGGGGGAGGGGGGGTATGGAGCAATGCCTGTGGGCTCGAGGGGGGGGAATGGAGAAGCACTGGTGGCCTCGAGGGGGGGGGGGGAACGTATCAAGCGAGTTTCCATTCATTCCTATGGGGAAACTCGCTTTGATATACGAGCAATTTGGTTTACGAGCATACTTCTGGAACGAATTATGCTCGTATACCAAGGTTCCACTGTACTTGGAAGTTGAATGTGCTTTTATTGTATTATTATATGTTACTTTTTTATGTATTGCACTATTGAAGCTTAGAAAATCAATAAAGAACTTAAAACTGGTACATTCCTTTTAGAGAATCGTGCCTTCTAAGTTGCGCATGTAACTGATAATTCGTGCCAATTAGCGTCGATTATGAGGTATTAATTGCCAATTATTGGTGCCGATTATGCCAGTTAATCAATTAAGTTCTGTGTGCACTGATTTGCATACAAAACCTAGACACCCCATACAGAATTTGGGTGTTAGTTTGTTCTAAAACCCATGCACACTGCTCAGCACATATTTTTGAATATGTGCCCCTGAGTTTTTATTCTTATATATGAGTAAGGCAGTATATTAAATTGAAACTAAAGGGCATCAAGCACAATCGATCCTGAACAGTAAACCTCTGCAGCTGGGAGGACATGGTCTTCGACAAGATCAAATAATAATAATAATAATAAATTTATTCTTCTATACCGCCGTTACCAAGAGTTCTAGGCGGTTTACACCATAAGAAACTGAACAATCAGCGAAGTACTCGGACTGGCAAGGGGTCAGGAGCGAGGTTCCTCAAGGGTCAGTGCTGGGACCTCTCCTGTTTAACATATTCATTGACAACCTGGAGGCGGGAACAAAATGTGAGGTCATCAAATTCGCAGATGACACCAAACTATTCAGCAAGGTTGAAACCATGGTAGATTGCGAGGATCTCCAAAGGGATCTTACGACACTGGAAGAATGGGCGAAAAAGTGGCAAATGAGCTTCAACGTGGGGAAATGCAAGGTCATGCATATAGGGAGAAGGAACCCGATGTTCACTTACAAAATGGGGGGATCAATGCTAGGGGTCAGTAAGCTGGAAAGAGACCTGGGAGTGATGGTAGACACGACATTGAAGGCGTCGGCACAGTGCGCCACAGCCTCGAGGAAAGCAAACCAAATGTTAGGTATCATTAAGAAGGGTATCTCGACCAGAACGAAGGAAGTCATCCTGCCACTGTACCAGGCTATGGTGCGCCCGCATCTGGAATACTGTGTACAGTACTGGTCACCGTACCTCAAAAAGGACATGGCAATGCTTGAGGGAGTCCAGAGAAGAGCAACTAAACTGATTAAGGGTATGGAAAACCTTACATACACTGACAGACTGAAGAAGCTGGGGCTGTTCTCCCTGGAAAAGCGGAGACTCAGAGGAGATATGATAGAGACCTTCAAGATCCTGAGGGGCATCGAAAAGGTTGACAAGGACAGATTTTTCAATTTGAAAGAAACCACAAGAACAAGGGGTCACTCGATGAAATTGAAGGGGGACAGGTTTAGAACAAACGCAAGGAAATTCTTTTTCACACAGAGGGTGGTGGACACATGGAACACCCTTCCGGAGGCCGTGATAGAAAATAGCACAGTACAGGGTTTCAAGGAAGACCTGGATAGGTTCCTGGAGGACAAAGGGATTGAGGGGTACAGATAAGAGCAGTGGAAGGTTTAGAGATAAGTGTAGAGGTAGGTATAAAATTAGTCAGGGACCGCTGCTCAGGCAATATGCCTGATGGGCGGGCCGCGTGAGCGGACCGCTGGGCAGGATGGACCTCTGGTCTGCCCCGGCGGAGGCGACTACTTATGTACTTATGTACATACATGTCATAAGATTAAAAAAAACAGCATTAAAAGTTAATAAAATACCGTATTTGCCGGCGTATAAGATGACTGGGCATATAAGACGACCCCCCAACTTTTAGTTAAAAAATAGAGTTTTGTGTTATACTCGCCGTATAAGACTACCCCTTCTTCCGCACACCTTCTCTACCGCCCAGGGTGCAGCACAGCCGGCCAGGTTCCCTTACTTTTGTGGCACTTCCCCGACCGACCGACAACAGCCCCGGTCCGACAAACCTCCCTGCCCTTAACCGCGAATCTAAATTACCTTCTTACAGCTGCTGTAAGAAGGTATTTAGATTCGCGGCTACAGGGCAGGGAGGATTGTCGGACCCGGGCTGTTATCGGTCGGTCGGGGAAGTGCCACAAAAGTAAGGGAACCTGGCCGGCTGTGCTGCAACCGGGGCGGGGCGGCCGCCCCTCTCTCTTGGTACCGCGAGACTACTCTCCTTCTCCTTACCTGCCATGCCTGCAGCACAGAGCCGAACGGAAGTCTTCCCGACGTCAGCGCTGACGTCGGAGGGAGGGAGGGCTTTGTTTAAGCTTTGTTTAAGCCCTCCCTCCCCTCCGACGTCAGCGCTGACGTCGGGAAGACTTCCGTTCGGCTCTGTGCTGCAAGCAGAGAAGGTAGGGAGAAGAAGAGCCGCGTACATCCAGAAGACTGAGCATCCAGCCCCGCAGGAGCCCCGCGACCCTCGGAGGCGTCCCCATGGGATCCCCGCGACCCTAGGGGGCGTCCCCACGGGATCCACGCGACCCTAGGGGCGTCCCCGTGCAGCTCTGTAATGTAAAGTAAGTACATGTAAAACAGTTACCCGGCGTATAAGACGACCCCCGACTTTGGGGAGGATTTTAAGGTACTGAAAAGTCGTCTTATACGCCGGCAAATACGGTAGTTACAATATTAAAAAGACCTAATTATGTGATACATAAGAACATAAGAAGTGCCTCTGCTGGGTCAAACCAGAGGTCCATCGTGCCCAGCAGTCCGCTCGTGCGGCGGCCCATCAGGTCTAGGACCTGCGTAGTAGTCTTCTATATGTACCCCTCTATCCCTTCAATCCTTTTTTTTTTTTTTCTACCTTATCTATATCCTTCTAACTGTACCCTTCTTCATCCTATATCTTCCCTATCTATATCCCTCAATAACTTCTTCTTTCAAGAATATATCAATTTCTCTTTCAAACCCTGTAAAGTACTCTGTCCTATTACACCCTCCGGAAGTGTCAAACAAAGCAGACTTTACTAATTTTCGAAAAGAACAGTAAAACATGGCTTGATGAAGACATTCACCGAGCCAACATTGTAGTTTGCCTGCCTGAAATGCTAAGGTCCTTTCAAAAAAGGTCTTATATCTGACACCATTTGGCTTAGGATAGGTAAATAAGCTAGAGCTTCTTGTCATCCTTGATGGCCTATAAAATTCAAAGTGAAGGGACAAATAAATTGGAGACTTTCCTGAAATCAGCTTAAAACAAAATACAAATTTGCCATTGAAAGCTTAGAAACCAAATGAACTTAAGCATAAAAGAAAGAGAGTGAGACGAGAAAGGCCTGTGCAACAAGTTTCATCTGCATCACCCATGGTCTCACTAGTTATCATGGATCGGTCTTAAGAGCACGTAATCAAGAGCACATCAAGAGCATGTAAATAAACTTAAGGCTTCTTTTACTAAGCTGTGATAGCGTTTTTAACGCACGCAGCATTTAAGTGTGCGCTAAACCTGCGCTACGCAGCTAGAACTAACGCCAGCTCAATGCTGGCGTTAGTGTCTAGTGCGTGGCATTTTATCACGCGCTATTCCGCGTGTTAATGCCCTAACGCAGCTTAGTAAAAGGAGCCCTTGGTAGAAAAGAGCATCATTGAGAAGAGATTCAGTCACCGCCGTCATCTTCATGAAAGTGCTACTTGCAATTTTCTGTTCTTGTAAGTCTGAAAGAAAAGCTTTTCACTGCTCCCTGAGCTTCTGTGGATGTGTTCCTCATAGCTTTTCTCATCTTGAAGTAGGGACACTGGATCATTTGTTGTTTTATTGACACTTGATACTCAGGACTCCTTTTACAAAGCCGCGCTAGCAGGGTTAACGCGCGCGACTTTTCATCATGCGCTAACCCCCGCGCTGTCCAAAAACTACCGCCTGCTCAAGAGGAGGTGGTAGCGGCTAGCGCGTCTGGTGGTTTAGCGTGCGCTATTATGCGCGTTAAAGCGCTAGCGCACCTTTGTAAAAGGAGCCCTCAATTTTTGGAAATCAATATGGGGACAAATTAATAGGATATTGGAAACATCAATTCCGTTGTCCTATGACGTGATCATTTGTGGGACGTTGTTGAACGCTAAATATCCATTAGACAGGTATAAAAGCAGACTCCTTATACTTATGACAGGGATTGCCATGCAAATGATTACTAAGAATTGGAAAAACTGGGACAGGCTAAATTTTTCCTTTTGGTGGGAAACTTTATGTCTATGTTATAGATATGAAAAAATGAATTCAGAAATATCGGGTCATAATAAACTATTTAAAACAACATAGGGTCCATTAACAAATTTTGTTAACTCTGATTAGTTGTATAATATCTTTATTTCCTATTTGATTTGCACACACATCCAGGTGGGGGGGGGAGAAATAAATTTTGTATTGTTCTTTGATCGAATGTAGTGCTGTTCATGATACTAATTGTAGGTAAAATTTATTGTACTTTGTACTCGAATTGAAAATCAATAAAGAATTTTTTTTTAAAAAACAGTTCTACAATGCTGTAATTTCCATTTGTTCAATCTTGAACAAATTACTAACCATTCTTACGCATTCTTTTATGAAATTTTTAGTCCTTTTTCTGAACTTAAAATCTTAATTGTGCAGCAAATCACAAAAGATCAGTCCACAAAGCACAGGAAAAACTACAACACTTGCGGCCTCTTTTACAAAGCTGTGTTAGCGGCTGCCGCGCGGCCGAAGCCCTTTAAATCTCCATGGGCTTTGGGGCCATTAGCGCAGTGTAGCCGTTAGCGCGGCTTTGTAAAAGAGGCCGTTGGAGGTGTATTAGAAATCAGAAACATTGAACGGTGTTGCTTTGGAGGAGTGATTTAATTAGCCTCAGTAGCGTAGCAAGGGGGGTGTGGGGGTGGGGTGGTCTGCCCCGGGCGCAGTCTTCCTAAGGGCGCATTACCCTTCCTCCTCTCCAACCCCGCTTCTCTCCTTATGCGCACATACCCCTTGCTTTCCCCGTACCTTTTTTACTTTCCCCGGCAGGAGGTTGCCTGTATCGGCATCGGCGTTCTCTCTGACATCACTTCCGGGACCCGCACCTAGGGAGTTATGTCAAAGGGCGAGCTGACACCAACGTAGGCATGCTTCTCATGGTGGTTTTGGCAAAACTCCTCTTGACCTTTGTCTGGTGTTTACCCCTGATGCAATCTTTATTATATTCTTCCGAATGAGGGGGCATCTAAAAGATTGATTTGCCTCAATCTCAAATTTCTAACTGGTTGATATAAGCGAAAAACAACTGCAAGGATGGGAGAAATTTCATTGTTAAGAATTGTATAAACCAAAGATATTATCTTATACTTAATCCTGTATGCTATAGGCAGCCAATGAAGCTTTTTCAAAACAAATAAATGTAAATTGAGAACTTACCATTAACACTCTCACCACTGCATTCTGTGCTACTTGTTAGGCAACTATTTAAATTTTTGGCAACTCTATCAAAAGAACATTACAATAAACAAAACAGGATATTATAATACTCTGAATGATTAACTGAAAAATATTTGCTCCTTTAGATGTTGCAAGATCCTCATCTTAAAGAAAACATAAGAATAGCCTTACTGGGTCATACCAATGGTCCATCTAGCCCAATATCCTGTCTTCACAGTGGCCAATCCAGGTCACAAGTACCTGGCCAAAACCCAAATAGTAGAAATATTCCATGCAACCAATCCAGGGCAAGCAGTGGCTTCCCCCCAATCTGTCTTAATATCAGACTATGGATTTTTCCTCCAGGAACTTTTGTAAACCTCTTTTTAAAATCAGCTACCTTAATCACTCATACCACATCCTCTGACAATGCGTTCCAGAGCTTAGCTATTCTCTGAGTGAAAAAAATATTTCCTCCTATTAGTTTTAAAAGTATTTCCCAGTATGACATACTAATTTGCTTTTATAGTTCCTGAGATTGTCTCAGAATCTTAAAGCTGTGAACTGTATTGAACTAAGAAAATAAGAATAGCCTTACTGGGTCAGACCAATGGTCTATCGAGCCCAGTAGCCCTTTCTCACGGTGGCCAATCCAGGTCCCTAGTACCTGGCCACAACCCAAGGAGTAGCAACATTCCATGCTACCGATCCAGGGCAAGCAGTGGCTTCCCAATGTCTTTCTCAATAATAGACTATGGAATTTTCCTCCAGGAAATTGTCCAAACTTTTTCTCAAACAAATTAGCTTTAAACCTCAAAAAAACAAAAACAATGTTTTTTACTTGGAAAAATGACATTAAATTAATTGCACCAATTTCTATTAATAAAACCACATTAGACATGGTTACTACTATAAAAATCCTAGGCATTTTGATTGACGATAAACTTACATACCATAATCACATTAGTAATACTGTTAAAACATGTTTTTACAAATTACGTCTCATTCGTTCGCTTTCCAAATTCCTTCAGCCTGAATCCTTAAATATCCTGGTTCATTCTTTAATAATCTCCAAATTAGACTACTGTAATTCCCTTTTCATTAATATTACACAAAAGGAAAAAAAAAGACTACAATTAATTCAGAATACGGCTGTGAAATTAATCTACAACGCAAAAAAATACGATCATGTTACTCCCCTTCTTATCAGATCTCATTGGTTACCGGTAACTCACCGTATTACGTTTAAACTATTACTTTTAGTTTTTAAAACCATCACTTTCAACGAGCCACAATTCATTAATAGATGGTTAATCCCTTATAACACGACTCGTTCACTTCACTCATCTTCTTCCAACCTCCTGTCGGTCCCCTCGTTGAAGGTGATTGGCACTAGGCGTAACGACATGTTCTCTGTTATTGCCCCTCAGTCTTGGAATCTCTTACCGCAACACATTAGGGAATTAAAAGATTTATCCATTTTTAAAAAAACACTAAAAACATTTTTCTTTAAAGATGCATATGATTCTTAATAGTTTATCATGCTTTTTTATTTATCTATAAATTTACTTCCCCTTCCTATTTGTTTTTTCCTTTGTTATTACTCTTCCTTTCCTATCCAATTATTGTAATTTCTTTCCTATTTATCCTCACAATTCAAGTATGTCGCTATACCCTAACTAACATTTTAATATACGTATGTAATTAAGTATGTTTAGTATTTAAAAATTTTTTATTTTATATTGCCAATAATATTTAATTTGTATGTGTTAAGGTATTAATCTGTATGTATTAAGGCTTTGTACATCGCTTAGTGATTTAAAATAGGCGATTCATTAAGAATAATTAAACTTGAAACTTGAAACTTGAAAACCAGCTACGCTATCCGTTCTTACCACATCCTCTGGCAATGCGTTCCAGAGCTTAGCTATTCTCTGAGTGGAAAAAAAAATATTTCCTCCTATTAGTTTTAAAAGTATTTCCCAGTAACTTCATTGAGAGTTCCCTAATCTTTGTAATTTTTGATGGAGTAAAAATTGGATCCACTTGTACCTGTTCTGCACCATTCAGGATTTTGTAGACTTCAATCATATCTCCCCTCAGCCATCTCCTTTCCAAGCTGAAGAGCCCTAACCTCTTTAGTCTTATATGAGAGGAGCTCCATTCCCTTAATCATCTTGATCACTCTTCTTTGAACTTTTTTCTAGTTCTGCTATAAGTGGACCAGAATTGAATGCAGTACTCAAGGTGAGTTTGCACCATAGAGAGATACAGAGGCATTATAACATTCTTAGTCTTGGGTACCATCCCTTTTCTAATAATTCCTAGCATCTTGTTTGCTTTTTGGACATTGACGCACATTGTACAAAAGGCTTCAGCGTATTGTCTACAATGATAGTCAGATCTTTTTCTTGGGCGCTGACTCCCAAGGTGGACCCTATTATCTTGAAGAATTTTCTGCACTTGAAATTTGAAAGTGAGGGAAGAGTCAAGAATCACTCCTAAACTGCGTACCTTATTAAGAGTTGCGATTGGTGCAATTAATATTTATGTCCCTGCAGTTACAGCAGCCAATAAGAGGAAATATTTTTTTTCACTCAGAGAATATTGCCAGAGGTTGTGGTAAGAGCGGATAGCATAGCTGGTTTCAAGAAAGGTTTGCACAAGTTCCTGGAAGAAAAGTCCACACTCTGTTATTGAGAAAGATATGGGAGAAGCCACTGCTTGCCCTGGATCGGTAGCATGGAATGTTGCTACTCTTTGGGGTTCCGGAATCTTGCTTACTCTGAGATAATGGAATATTGCTACTCCTTGGGTTTTGGCCAGGTACAAGTGACCTGGATTGGCCAACATGATAAAGGGCTACTGGGCTTTATGGACCATTGGTCTGACCCAGTAAAGCTATTCTTATTTTCTTATTTCTGTTTAAGGGTGGGCACCTATGTTATGGTGTAGATCA
Source organism: Geotrypetes seraphini (assembly GCF_902459505.1). Classification (NCBI taxonomy): domain Eukaryota; kingdom Metazoa; phylum Chordata; class Amphibia; order Gymnophiona; family Dermophiidae; genus Geotrypetes; species Geotrypetes seraphini. The sequence goes on along the minus strand of NC_047087.1, from coordinate 273,814,111 downwards.
GGGATCTCAAAGTCCCTCCTTGAGGGCCGCAATCCAGTCGGGTTTTCAGGATTTCCCCAATGAATATGCATTGAAAGCAGTGCATGCACATAGATCTCATGCATATTCATTGGGGAAATCCTGAAAACCCGACTGGATTGCGGCCCTCAAGTAGGGACTTTGAGACCCCTGGTGTAGATGAACGCAACTTACAGTATTCTGAAAGTTATGCACAAAACTGAGAACCCTGCTCATGTTGCGTCCAAGCTTTGGCCATATGTATGTTCCCCTTACATTTACATGCTATGTAAGTTAGGTGTGCCATTTCAGAATAGTGCTTAGGCACTCTGGTACTTTAATGCTGGTACTTTCACAGTTAAGTGTACACTTACAGTACGTGTGAAAGCTAGTTTTCTAGACTTTAACATTGGTACGTGCAAATTCCATTCGCCTTTCATACCTCAATTACTCACAAACATTAACTTCAAAAATTTACTTAGTGGCTAAACAATGGCTGTAGCTTTATTAAGTGAGCCTGGCCATAACTTAACCACATATTGTTAACAGATCATGCTTCAAATGAAATTGCTTCCTTCACAACTAGGAGACACCACACTAGCTGTCAAATAACCAATCTTTATTTCATATCACCCCAACACACACGACCTGCGGTACCACAAGGCCATGCATGCTCTGTCTTATGGCGGTATCGCACATGAGCCCCCACATAACAATCACCAATAAACCAAACATATTTTGTAAAATAATGAAACTGTCCTCTTCCCCTCCAATCCTTTCTTCTCCGCCTGCTGCGACCACTAACCCAACCCAACCTTACCTACCTCCCTCCAAAAAGGGCAGGTCGGGCGGGACAGCGTTCACCCCATTCCTTCCCACTGCCCTCACAGTCCCAAAAATGACCCTTCCCACCCAAAGCCCAAACTTTCCAGCACCCAGCCCCTTCTTCTGACCACCCGCTACCAATTCCTACTCTCCATTCTATTTACCACAGCAATTCCTCCAATCTAAAAATTTATTTGTTCCCAAACCTTCTTAACCCCTTCTTTCTCTTACTGCTCTCTCCACTCACATCCTCCACATTAACTAATTTCTTAACTTCTTAAAACCCAATTTTACTCTCCTCTCATATTACCCCTCCCCCCCCAATAATTCTCCTCCCACACTTACATTTGTTAGGCTCATGGGTTGCTTACCAATGTTATCAGACCTCAGCTTAAAACAGAGGTCTTCTTTACTCATTCAAGGAGCATGTAAATCCAAGCACTTAGAGCCAGATTCTATAATCAGCGCTTAAGTGCATCTACATTGTAAGTGCTGCTCCACATAGTTGTCAATCAACCACTAGATGTCCTTTATAGAATCCCGCCTAGTGGTGCCTAGGTATGTTTAGGCGTCGCTAGGTGTCCCAGAGGTAGGCGCTGGTCCATTAGGCCAGGTTTTACTTGGCCTAACTTACCTGCACTTAACAGATGCCTAGTGACGCCTGTCAACCACAATATTCTCTTCCCCAATCACACCTACTTTTCAGGTAGGCATTGTTAGGAGTTGGAGGGCACTTCAACTTAGGTGTTGCTAGGTGCCAGTCAGAGTTCCACGCAGAACTCTTAATTAGTTAATTAAAAAACTATATATATCAATTAGCTTCAATAGCATAGCCAATTACCAAGTCATTTAAGCTCATTAAAACAATTTGGATTGCAAGTGGATTTTTCGTAGGCATCACTAGGCATCCGCAATTAGGACATCTAGTGGCACCTTTATAAAATCTGGTATAGAATTGTCCTTTACTTCCTTGATAATTGAGGAATAATTCTATATGAAGGGTGGCTGGAAAACATGTACTACTCGAAAGGGTCCAGAGAAGAGCGACTAAAATGGTTAAGAGTCTGGAGGAGTTGCCGTAAAGTGAGAGATTGGAGAAAATGGGTCTCTTCTCCCTTGAAAAGGGTAGACTGAGAGGGGACTTGATCGAAATGTTCAAAATACTGAAGGGAATAGACTTAGTAGATAAAGACAGACTGTTCACCCTCTCCAAGGTAGGGAGAACGAGAGGGCACTCTCTAAAGTTGAAAGGGGATAGATTCCGTACAAACGCAAGGAAATTCTTCTTCACCCAGAGAGTGGTGGAAAACTGGAACACTCTTCCGGAGGCTGTTATAGGGGAAAACACCCTCCAGAGATTCAAGCCAAAGTTAGACAAGTTCCTGCTGAACCGGAACGTACGCAGGTAGGGCTGGTCTCAATTAGAGCACTGGTCTTTGACATGAGGGCCACCGCGTGAGCGGACTGCTGGGCAGGATGGACCCAGCAGCGGCAATTCTTATGTTCTTGTTATTTATGAGGGTGGATTGAAAAGTAATGAGACTGCCTCTGTTTTTCTTGCCACAAAGTAGACGTGGCAACTCTGTGCTGGTTCTTGTGAAGCGCCTGCAATGACATTTCTGAACCTGCAGTTGGACTACTGTAGTCTTCATTGTTGGGTCACAGCGAGACTTTGTACGTTTTATCGTGGCAGATGAGGAAGATGTGTCTGTGAGAGGTGTGTGATTGTATGTTGTGTTAAACTTGGAAAGAGTGGGAATGAAACTCTTGAAATGTTACAGCAAGCACATCTGATTTTCTTCCACTTCTAAGGTGGGAGGGGGGGGAAGCATTATTGTTTGATATATATATTTTATCTACTTTATTGAAATTATATAAGTACTTTTATTTTTATTAGTTATGGGGAGGAGGGGGAGAAAATGATTGTTTTGTGAATTATTTGTATATTTAAAGTGCGTTTTGTTTCTGTTTAAATTGATTGTATTGCACTGTTAATATTTGAAAATTAATAAAGATTTACAAGAAAAAAAAAAGAAATGTTACAGCAAGCATACAGTGGTGAACCAATTAGCTATGCTGTGAACTCTCATCTGCCAAGACAAAATGCATGAAGTTATTTCTCTCACTGTGACCCAACAATGGTTTACAAATGTCGATGTATGAGCTTTGAAAACAAAAACAAAAGCTGTGGATACAGATGTTCTGGAGATAATTTATTAAACACTGACAAATAAAACCATGAAAATTCAATGAAAAAAGTACAATGATAAAAAATACGGTGATAAAAATCCAACCAGACCCTACACAGTCCGTGTTTCGGCGAACATGCCTTCCTCAGGGGTCCAATGGTTTGCAACCTCACGTATAAAGAATTGGACTGAAAACAGTCTATTGTCTTTAAACATGTGAGCAAAGAACATCGCAGACAAGCTGAAGTAGCAAAAAAAATGCTAAGAAAGATGTATGAGCTTTACAAGAACCAGCACAGCATTGCCAGGTCTCAGAAAGAAAAAAAAACAGAGACAGTCTCATTACTTTTCAATCAGTCCTCGTACATGGGTGCTTAGGTGCATAAATGACCTCTTGTAGACTGCCGACTAGAGGAAAAGTAGGTACCATGGGGTCTACTTTGCCAGTGGGCACGCATGGGTGAGGTTGGGGCACAGCATGGGCAGAGCGTACATATGCTTGTAAATTATAGAATAATTTTATTCTGCACATTACCCCAGCCATTGGAGCCAACTTTTCAAAACGATTGAGGGGGCTAAATCAAATGGAAATTACCCCTACCTGAACAAAGTCAAGGATTTAGCTCAATATTGGGGTGCTCGAGCACCCGCAGCAACCACAGAGCTGGCTCCTATGACTCCAGCTATAAGCTGGTATAAGTAGTCATACTTAGATGTACAGAATTGTCTGCCACAATACTATTCTGTAAAGAAAAGCAGGTACGTACTTATCTTTGTAGAACAGTCTTATAGAATTGCCTTTATTATTCTTATAGAATGGCACTTGTATACTGCCTTGTTGTGGTTACACATTCAAAGCAGTTTACATATATACAGGTATTTATTTTGTACCCAGGGCAACAGAGGATTAAGTGACTTGCCCAGGGTCACAAGCAGCAGCGTTGGGATTCGATCCCACAACCTCAGGGTGCCGAGATGGCAGCTCTACCACTAGAATTGCCCTCTTTTCCGGGTATGTATGTTTATTTGAATTCGATGAATCTTCTTTCGAAGAAATACATCAAGGCAAGATTGAAACACCTAGAACAACACAAAACCAGAAACAACCTCGGCTGCAAAAACAGCATTGAAGTGTTGCTTTCCATGACGCGTTTCTCAGTGGAATTGGCAGGGCAGGATACAAACTTCTTCAGACCCACCTTGGTACGAGCTTGCCAAGAAGCCCTCTGAAATGTCCAAGGCTTATTGCCTCTAAAAATGAAGTAAAGCTCAGTACGGGAGCCATTACTCTTTTTGCTTCTAACTGCTGGTGGAATTATTTGAAAAATCTGTTTGCTGGTATTGCCTACAGTATACTGACAAGCCGTGAATTCTGTATGGTACCTGCAGTATGTACTGCATATAGAAAGTCCAATGAATTATAGTAGACTTAGCCTTATAAATCTCAGAATGGAGGTAGAAAAATCACTGGGTATACATTTTAGAAAAATGCAAAGAGCAATGGAATGAGCTACAGCGGGTTTTTTTTTTGCCTTCTGTTGACTGCAATGCCCAATGTAGCAGCATATATTGACATACATCACCAAACATTATTGACATTGTCCTTGTTTTATTAGTATACATTTACCTTGTTCGCTCTTTTATTATTCTGGATTTCAGTTGCTGCCAAGTATTAATCAATATATTATGCTGCTCAGTTGGGCAAGCTGTAGAAAAACACAGTGCCCCTAGGGTTAATGCAGTCAAGAACTAGAAAAGTGTTTTAGACATGTACACAACATGTGGTTTACTATTATCATTAAATGAGGTGAACTGGGACTCCATACATATGGATTTTGAGTTGCATAAATTTTGATTGATATCATTTGAAGACGGAGACCCTGAAAGGCTGGATTTTGAGAAAGACAATACACAGGCCAGCTATTACCATATACAATAATACCAGGAAAACATTTCTGAACTGAGCAAGGCAGCTGGCTTTTAAATAGCTAAAACATAACATCAATACTGATTTTGAATAATGGAAAAAAGAGGGATAAGATGTTGACCTCTGCTTGACAATAACATGTTCCAAAAGTAGAACTGGGCCCACGGGACACCTCCCTGCTCAACAGTAGCAATGAAGAAAATTCTCTCTCTTTCTCTCTTTCGACTCTCTCTCTCTCTCTCTGTTTTTGAGCAGGAAATCACTATTTTGGACAACCTAACAGAAAAAAAATAAAATAAAATTTTCACAAATTCAGGAAACACTTGAGAGGTAAAATCAACATCCTGAGACAGGAGACAGACCCATTTTTGACACCAGGTTGGACCTGTGAGGTCTAAAAGAAATCTTTAGCCAGGAAGTGTCTGCCACAGGGGTCAGGACATCAGGGACCTTGCATGAAGGCAAAAAGAGAACAAAACTTTCCATGCACCATCAAAACCAACAGGCCTTTTCATGGGAAATTTGTTGAAAATGTGCCATCTACAATGCCGTAAACCTTTATGAGGACTGCAGATGAAGAGCCTTTACTTAACGTATTGCGAATTTCTGGCTTATGCAGTTTTAAGTACATGTAGTGAATTATAACATATGCTGAAATAGAAGATGGTCTCCAAGGCCCTAAATCCATTTTTTCCTAATGTGTGATACACATGGAAAATTATCAATACATCACTCTAAGAGATTGATTCAATTTGCTCATATTTGTTGGAACTTTTTAGAGAGCACTGGATCTTTAATGCTTCATTTATGATTTATGCACCATAAATGTACTAAAACATTAAGCATATTTCTGCTCTGGCATATTTGAAGTCTCCTAGGGGGGGAAAGTTCAAATGTTTCTCAGACTGTGGCTCTGGTTTTCCTAAGGGGTTTGATTATTTGTATTGTATTACACCTTAAGTGTTGATTAAGCCTTTCACATTGTAGTGACAGAAGTGGCATGTGACACTTCTCTTTAATAGGGATAATAATCTATATCAAGAACTTGAAGGCAATTCTGAAAACAGAGAGGCCAAAAAGTTGGAAAACAAACGTTGCTAATAACTTTCCCTTAGGGGCTGCACTTTCACCAGTGAAAGTATAGGGAAAAAGTGCTGAAAAGTTCTCATCCTTTCGAAGAAGAGAGTATGATCTGAAACAATGTAAAAAAAAAAAAGATAAAAATTTTGTTTCCACAAATTGGCGCTTAAGGAAATAAGAAAACACTCTTTTCAGATACAGAAGCAAAACAACGCTCAGAATTTAGGAATTGTTGGGCTGAGAACTAAAAGATAAAAATTTTGTTTCCGCAAATTGGCGCTTAAGGAAATAAGAAAACACTGTTTTCAGATACAGAACGCTCAGAATTTAGGAATTTGGTTGTTGGGCTGAGAACTTTTCAGCACCCTTTCTTATACAATAGCATCCCCATAATGAAGGCTGCGGTTCTCTGAAAAGCATGAAAGCACAGGGGGAGAAGCAATTTTATAAGTTGTTTTTTATTTTATTTTTTTTTTTTAAGAAAGTTTGAGCAACTTCATGAAAAATATGAAACATACAATTACAAAACAAACCAAGTAGGAATTTGGTTTCCACATTGACAGGAGCCCCTCCCCCCTCAATGTTTCTTAACACATTCAGCCAATTATTCCAATTACTGCATAAGAAAACGTAAAATCAACTTGCTTTCGGATTGCCGGGGACACAATAAATGACTCCCTTTTTGTCAGTTTTGTGTAGTTCTTGTGTTTTGGAAGAAGATGCACGTTGCTCAGCCTCTGGAACAGTCAGGACATGCGTTATAAGGAGAAAGGACATAAATCAAGAAATGAGGGGGAAAAAAATAGTTTCTGCACATTAAAAAAAAACAAAACAAAAAAAAAAACCCACGCTGTGCTCTCTGAGGTCCTTTTCATTTTAACCAAATCAGGGGGAACTTATCCTCACAGCGGCAAGGCAGATGGAACAATAAATCACAGGAACCATTGACTGCCTGCAGTGTACTCTCCGCAGCTGTCACTTTTTTTTCTCTCTTTGGTTTTAGCTGACATGGTTTGAGGTCCACTGTGAACCAATCTGGACTTTTTTTTTTTACAGTCATATCCATCAAAACGACCAGCGATCGATTCGTTTGCTTATTCTCACGCATAGCCAATACTCTGCTCACTAGAGGTGAGGCATGGGAGAAGCACCTCATTTTAGGATTGTTGGGATTTTTTTCTTTCTTTCTTTCTTTCTTTTTTGCCTCAAGCTACTGCTGTGATTTTCTGAGCAGTCTTAACAAACGTTATTAAACTTGCATCATGATAGAGCAAATTACATACCAGGCTCACAACACTGAAAAATAACAAGGATTGTTTAAAAAAAAAACTAAAAACTATCTTGAGAAGATACTAAAGATCGCAACCGCCCACTCGTTGCCTATTTTGCAAAGCAAACAAGCAAATGCTATGTGCATAACCTTAGCTGTCTCGGTAAAGGTCAGTCTGTGATGGTTAATTTCTTCTGCTGCCTTTGGGTGGCGCTGTGATGCCAGTGATTACTTGCGGTGTTAGGGGAAAACAAGACATCCTGTCTTCACAAAGACTCAATCTACAAAGGCTGGAAAACAAAATTGATTAAATTTGAACTGTAGTATGAAAGTTTACTTCGGTGTTTAAATTATTAGCCCAGTAAGCAGTAAATATTAGAGCTTCGTGTAATGTAGTCCAAGGGTTCTATTTGTGCAAAATTAGAGTTGGATGCAGCTAGATGACTTTTGCCAGGAGAGTTAAACCCTCGTGCATTCGACTTTTTGAAATCTAAAAATCTGTGAATTAGATTAGGCGAAAAAAGGAATGCTATTTATTTTAATGATTTCCTCATCAGCGCATTTGATTAGAAAGCGCTGGTGATATGATTTACATTGTGTCACTTCATCCCATGCAAGGCACAAACACTGTTATATCTAGTTGTGAACACGAAAGAGAATTTGGGGGGAAAATAATGTCCACGGGAAAGAAGACTGCAGGAAAACACAAGAATGAGTTTCTTAAAATTAAAAGTGCACGTTTTAAGACCCTCCCCCCCCCCCCCCACAAGATAAATCTATTATAATTTTTTTTTCTGAACTCTGACTTGAGGTGAAAGTTGAAAGGCACCAGAAGCCGTTGGAATTTCAGAAACATAGTGTTACAATGGAAGAAATTAAAGTGGAAAGCTCACTGTTTAAAGGGTACAGTAGGTACTCGCAGTTAGCATATGCCTAGGGATATGAAACACTTTCTTTTTGTTTCTTCCTTGTACTCCACGTTCAGCAGACAGCCTGTCTTTCCACAGATCTGCATATTACAGACAATGTAGCGAAAGTCTGATTATCAAACACTTAGCAATTTCCAGGATCTCAGAATGCTGCAGTTGTGGCGTAGAATAGCTACGATGGGATGTCTTGATCTTTCTTAGCACAGCAAACACATTCTGGGACCGGCCTTCTTTCTCTTAAAAAAAAGGTCCAGGCCTGTCTTATATCTGCTGAGAGGCTAAAAATGGGACAATACCAGCAAACTTCGCTTGTATTCATAGTGGAATTGTATGAAATATAAAAATAGTTTAAGAAAGAAAGAAAAAACAAAAAACAACTTCCTCTCTAGTGTTACATAAAAGCCTAGGACGATTAGTGCAAGTCAGATATAACTTGTGAAATCCTATTTAAAAAGTCACCATTTTCGACGTGACCTAATTACTCTGAGGGCACCTTAAATGCGTTCTGCATTCGTCTGGCATGGCTACACGATTACGAGTGCTAAAAATCTTTCACAACACTGTTAAACATAGCTGTGCTATAAATTATCATAGGATATTGTAAACTATGGATTTTGAAACAAGAGTTGTTCAAATACAAAAAAAAAAAAAGTGCTCATTCCCAAATCAAGAAAGCAAGTTACCAGTCAATGGGCAAGCTGGTTATGCAATTCCATGTTAGCACAGTATATTTTCATCAACCTACTGTACTATATGTGCTTTATTCCCAAAGTTCAGATAAGTTCCCATACATTTTCTCAACAGAAAACGTTCTGAGATTCCAACTTGTTTTGTGCATCAGCATTCTCTTAAAAGGTAACCCAGAAAAGTCTGATCTCCTTCCACTAATAGCACTGGAATGTAGAATTGTTTCCACTTTTAGCAAATAATAATGTGGATTGGAACATACTTTTCCTGTATTATCATATTATATGTGTATGTATATGATAATTGAAATACATAAACAAATAATGAAATCTAACACCAACAAAACAGAGAGAGAAATCCCAAGTTGCATTTTTTTTTGGCATACAAATGCCATAAATTTGAATGAGTTCTAGGTTTTACAGCTTTGTATACTGTCAGGTTGGCAGATTTAACAATGCATATAAACGATTCATGTGTACAAGGTTGACTTTGTTCAGACTGATAGGAAACACAACAGAATGTAATCGTTAATTAATTACAAGCCACAAGCCATAACCCTTGAACTTTGCAATAGAAATGTAGATGAAGTGGTTACCAGTCAAATGTCAGCAAAAAAAAATAAATATCCAAGTACCTTTATTCACCGTGAGTATTTTAAAATAGAAATGGGAACAGATTTAAAATATTATAAACCTGATGTGACCAGCACATGTATTGTGTTTTACTGCAGGGTCCTTTTAGGTACCTTTTAAAAAATCTATATCAAGGTTTTTACATGTAGAATAATTCAATATATCACTGTGATACATTTGCGGAGCAAATGAGAGTTCTTAGATCTTGCTTTTTCTCATAACAAATACTCTAAAAATCATTAAAAACATTTCTTCTTTTCTTAAAGATCACCATTGGCATACAGTACTGGATAAGCTTTCTGATTAAAGCTTGACAAGCAGAAACTGAAACATTTGAAAAAGTTACCTTTGTTAAGGAGTTTTCCTTCACTTCTCTTTTATGAAACTTTATTTGCACATTCTTAATACAACACAGAGGGAAAAAAAAAAACCCACATTAAAAGTGATCTTATTGTATAAATATTACATATCATACAGCATCTCCCCTTTTACAAAGCTGCGCTTAATGCGCTAAATGCTAATGCGTGCATGTTATCCTATGGACGCATTAGCGGTTAGCGCACGCGTTGATTTAGCGCCCGCTAAATCCGCACCAAACCGCTTAGGGCGCCTTTGCAAAAGAGGGCCTAGGTCATTTAACATTACAATGTGCTGCATGGGAGGGGGCCGCTGAAAAGTTCTCAGCCCAGCCAAGAAGAGAAGGTTGTGGAGCCGTGCAACTTTTGCAAGTTATCCCACAATTTTCTTGAAACGAAAAGTGTCAAGGAAAGTGTGGAATCATTTGAAAGTTGCATGGCTCCACGTCTTTCTCGTCTTGGCTGGGCCGAGAACTTTTCAGCGGCCCCTTGTATGTGAGGGAATGAAATGGATTATTGGAAACAAAATTAAAATTGATCTGAATAGTTTGCTTTCTTAGTTCTTATGATTTGAAATGATGTTCTGATTTAAGGCCAACTGTACTAATGTGTAATTGTGGTAGTGAGCTGCAGGAGACATTACACACATTGAATAATAAAAATTGGACCTATATCATACAGTGTACTAAGCAAATGACTTACAAAAATATTTGTTTTTTTTAAACTCTTTGGGATACATTCTTCCTCTTTCCTCACCCTCGCATCAGAATGGCCATCATCTGGACCTTGTCTCTTTAGCTGGAACTGATACTATCTTTCCTAATATTGTTTTGCAAGATGAAGAATGGATTCCATCTCTTTGATCCGATCATTTTATGTATAAATTTAATTTAATATGGCAGGCATCAAGAAGATATGCTCCTAAATCTTTTAAAACCTTTGCTTCTAGGACAGTGTTTTCAGGATACCCACACTGAATTTGCATAAACTTGATTTGCATACAACACCTCCATGATATGCAAACGTATTTCAAGCATATTCATTGTGGAAAACCTGACTGGCACGGGGGTACCCCGGGACCGAGTTGAGAAACACTGTCCTAGAACAGTGGTCCCCAACCCTGTCCTGGAGGACCACCATCCAGTTGGGTGTTCAGGATACCCCTAATGAATATGCACGAAACAGATTTGCATGCCTGACACCTCCATTATATGCAAATCTCTCTCATGCATAGTCATTAGGGTCATCCCAAAAACCAACTGGCTAGTGGTCCTCCAGGACAGAATTGGGGATCATTGTCCCAGAAGACACATTGAGGCCTCGGCTTTTTGGTCCGAGTTTAATCATTATGAAGGCTTCTTGAATTATAGTGATTTTTACTCTGGGACAAATTTAGTACTGATGTCCTTGATGGACTCCCTCCTAAGGTTGTGCATAAAAAAACAAGTACCCGTATTTGCCGGCGTATAAGACAACTGGGCATATAAGACGACCCCCCAACTTTTACAGTTAAAATATAGAGTTTGTTATATACTCGCCGTATAAGACTACCCCTTCTTCTGCACACCTCTCCTTCTAACTCCCTTCAAGTCCAGTAACAGATCTCCCTTTTCCAGCACCTTCCCTGCCTCCTACAGTGGCTTCTTCCCCTTCCAGCAGCTCTCCGTACTTGCCTGCAGGAAGTTGCCGGTAAATCACTGCCCTGGCAAATTGGAGAGCTGGTGGGAGGGGAGACAGCCACTGTGAAGGCTCCCCAGGATCTTGTTCGCACACGCTGACCATCTCCCTCCACCTGCACCTGAATCTGCAGCTCTCTCCAGTCTAATCGCAACTTCCCCGCGGCCCTCTTCAGCAACTTGTTTCAACTTCCTGTTTCCGAACAGGCGAGACTCAGAGAGGGAAGGCCCCGACGCTGGCAGCCTATCTTGATCACCTGAGGCTGGGAGGAACATTAATCAACAGGAACCGCAGTCGGCAGGAAATTTAACTGCCGACTTGATCTCGCCGGTCCTGTGCGGACCGGCAGAAATTTTCTGCGGACCGGCGGTTGAAGAACTGTGTGTTAGGGCATGTAAAGTAAGGGCATGTAAACAGTACCCGGCGTATAAGACGACCCCCGACTTTGGGGAGGATTTTAAGGTACTGAAAAGTCGTCTTATACGCCGGCAAATACGGTACATCAATGTGATAAATGGTTGGATGTGGAGCTTCATAAATTGAAACCTAATGGCATGAGGGTGTACAAATGTATAAGCAGTTGAAAAGGATAGAGCTTTTTATTCTAAGCGGAAACGTGCTGTTGGCAGGATTGTTTCTTTTTAAAGAATATTAGCTAATACACCCCCGCTTTTTACAAAACAGTAGCACAGTTTTTAGCGCTGGCTGTGGCGATAATAGCTCTGACGTTCATAGGAATTCTATGAGCGTCGGAGCTGTTCCCACCGCAGCCGGCGCTAAAAACCGCACGTAAAAGGGAGGGGGGGGAGGGGAGGATAACCAATGTTACTGACTTTGCTCCGTCTCCCTAAGAAACATTACCTTCTGCACACTATTTTAACTAAAAGATTATGACTTTGTTAATCTGTGTGTTGGACGATAGTCCATGTGATATTGTTTTAAGGAGTCATCAAACAGATATGTATTGGAGTGCATTTGTTCATCCAGATTTCAATTTATTTCAGAAGCTATTTGGTAAATATGTTCGTGCATACTGTTTATTGGATTCCTGTCCATCTGGGATACTACGTGCAGCCCCTCATGCTCTCTTTTGTTTATTATTTAAGTGGGCAGAAGCAATGTTAGAGGCTGGCACTTTCCCAGAGAAGAAGAAACGTCTGGAAACGTCAATCGCTCCTCCTAAACTTACTTGCTCCACTTCATCACTGACGCTGAAACCGTGGATTGAAAACAAAGTTTTATTTTATTTTTCTTTCCAGCTTATGATTTATCTTTAATCTTATCTATTGTTTTGCCTTTTGTCTTTGTTTTGTTCTATTTCTATCATTTAAATTTCTCCAGAATTCTACTGTTCAACGGCTCCCCCTTCTGCTTCTATTCCTTTCTCTCCTCTCTTCTACCTTCCAAAGTATTTAGATCAATGCTGTCTTGTTAAAATGTTTATTTTATTTTTATTTTTCCTCTAACTCTACTTTTCACTTCTCTATTACCCTCCAGGTACTTTAGTTAGATTGAGAGCCTTCGGGACAGTAAGGGAATTTTTCAAGTACCTTTCTTATTTCTAATCTTAATGTATATTTTCTGTAAACCGCTTAGAACCTAACGGATGTAGCGGTATATAAGAAATAAATTACATTACATTACATCATGACAATACCTTTGATTAAGAATCATAAAGAGTTAGTATCTTTGACTACTAGTTATTGCTAGATTGTAATTTTTTTGTAAAATGATTGGAAGGACTTATGTATCATCAATTGCTTGATTATTTAGACCAATATGATGTTTTGCACAATTCTCAATCAGGATTTCACCTGTTTTTAAATACCAGAAACTTTTATTCCATCCTTACTGAATGATACTCATCAACTATTTAGTAGAGCAGTGTATCTCAAACTGTGTGCCAAGGCACACTAGTGTGCCTCCTGAGATTCCAAGTGTGCCGCGGCACACTGAGGAAGAAGAGAGGCGCCTGCCAGCATTGCCCGATTCACCGAAGGCCTGCATGTTTCCCCCTTCTCTCTATTGTCCTCCGGCCTCCCGGTCTCACCTTTAAAGCTAATTACAGCAGCCTGCAGAGGATCGCCGGTGGGTAAAATGATTTTATTTTTAATATATTGATTGAAATGTGTCAGTTTTGAGAATTTATATGTGCTGTGTATATTGTGTGTATATGAAAAATGAATGGAAAAAAAATTTCATTACAATTAGTAAAGGGGATGGGATCTGAGGCAGGGCTTGGGTGGGCCTAGGGAGGTCTGTGGTTGGGGTACTCAGTTGATATTTGTTAGATTAAAGGGGTACTTAGCTTGAAGTAGTTGAGAAACACTGCTGTAGGCAATCAGCTGGCACCAGTGCCTCTTCCTTCTCTCCGGCCCTCTTCCCTGCTGGCACCCCCTACTGGCATCTCAGGGCCCATCTGGAGGGCCTCTGCAAATGCGCGGACGTCAACATGATGATGTCACGCACTGCGTGATGCATTCACAGTGACATCCGTGCACTTCTGGGTGCCGCAAGCCTTGGCCACTACCTTTAGTGTGCCCCGGCTCGAGAAAGTTTGAGAGACACCATAGTAGGGAACTGTGAGCACTTGTTTTGCAATTTGATCTTAGCAGTGCCTTTGATCTAGATCAAGGTTGTCCAACCTCGGCTTTTGCCAGGTCGTGTTTTCAGGATTTCCCAAATGAATGTACATGAGATCTATTTGCTTACAATGGAAGCAATGCACGCAAATACATCTCATGCAAATTCATTAGGGAAATCCTGAAAACGTGAATGGATTGTGGCCTTTGAGGACCAACGTTGGACAACCCTGATCTACTTGATCAAGCCATTCTTTTGTTTAGAGGCAAAAGGCATTTCTGGATCAGTTTTAAGGTGGTTCCAAGGCTTTTTGTCCAGCCGTTTTTGCCAGGTTTATCATAATGGCAATTTTTCTCCAACTTGGACTACTAAGTGTGGGGTACCTCAAGGATTCCTGTTGTCACCTCTTTTATTTAACATTTATTTAAGTTGAGTGGGGAGTCGATTAGAAATGATGGGAGTGAAATGTTATAGTTATGCAGATGATGTAACTGTCCTTCTTCCAGTTCTTTTATTCCGATCAAAATAAACTAATCCCATTGATGAAGTAATGAATGTAGTTGAAAAGTGGATGATAGATTTTGAATTAAAACCGAACCCTGAGAAAACTAACCCCCTCTTTTACTAAGGTGCGCTAACTGATCAGCGTGTGCTAAATGCTAACGCGCCCATAGACTAACTTGCACGCATTAGCGTTTAGCGTGTGCTAATCGGTTAGCGCACCTTAGTAAAAGAAGGCCTGTTTTGGGGGTTTTTTTTTTCAAATTGATTAAATTTGAATGAGGATAATATTGTTATTAGCGGTAAATCTTTTCCATTCAATTATACTTTTAAGATCTTAGTAGTAATATTAGATCAGAAATTAACTATGGAAGCTCAGCTTAATGAAGTTACTGTATATGAAAATGATTTGCTGCTCCTTGGAGATTATGATCTGTTTGTTCTTATTTTGAAATTTTTTCATTTTGGATTTTATCCCAATCATTAATACTTAGGCCCTCTTTTACTAAGGTGCGCTAATCGATTATCATGCGCTAATCAATTTAGTGCTCGCTAAATGCTAACGCGTGCATGATATTCTATGGATGCTAATTCGATTAGCGTGCGCTAATTGGTTAGCGCACCTTATTAAACGAGGGGGTTAGTATCTTGGATTCTTGCAATGTTATTTATCCTACATGTCCTCAGAAACACTGTAATCGATTACATATAATTCAAAACTCAGCTTTCCAGCTTATCTTTGGATTAAAAATGTTTGATCATTATAAACAGCTCCAATGGCTTCCAATTGAAGCGCGTGTAGAGGAGCATAATCAAAACAAATGTCTAAGTCCGTTTTGGGCCTAGGGTGCTAGTCGCCCAAAGTCGGCAGCGTCCAACGTCCGTCCATCCTTGAAAAATACATCCAAATTTTTTTTTTTTCAAAAATCGTCTACTTCTACATCCAGACCACTACATCTGTCTTTATACTACATTCTCATCCAAAAAATCATCCAATTCCCAAACGCCTAGAACAAGACTTTTTAGATGTGGGAGGGGCCAGCAAAATGATGGACTGGACACCCAGAAATGGCAACACAGTAGTGGACTTCAGAAAAATGGTACCACATAAACATCTCATCACAACTCCCTTGCAGGTCATGGTGAGCTCCCTAAAATACCCCCCAAACCTACTATATCCACCCGTCTACAACCCCAATAGCCCTTATGGCTGCAGGTTTCACCTATATGGCAGTACAGTAGAGTTTGGTTTCTTTTTGTGGATTCATTATGAATGCAATGGTTAGAGTGGCTTATAGGTCTGGGTCCTCCTCTCTATGGTTCACTAGCCCACCCCCCAGACTACTTAAACCACCTCTGTGCAGCTCTATTAGGCTTTCCTAAGCCAGGTGCTGATGTTCTTGAGGCAGGTATGTACATTTTTATTCCAATTTTTATGGCGGTGTATGTGTGTGTATGTGTGGGGGGGTGGAGGTGTCAGTGATCACTGTGGAAGTGTGTGGGGGACTGTACTTTGTGTTTGCAGTGGTCACTTTGGGTACCTTCTGGGCAGTTAGACCTGTTTTTAGATCGCCTAAGTCACAACGTATAAGTTCCATCCAGATAACCTTGTAAAACTTTCGACTAACCGCCTCTTTTTCTAAGGTGTGCTAACCAATTAGCTCACACTAATTGAATTAGTGTGTGCTAAACGCTAATGCGTCCATAGACTAACATGCACGCGTTAGCGTTTATCGTGTGCTAAATTGATTAGCGTGTGCTAATCGGTTAGCGCACCTTAATAAAAAAGGGCCTAAGTCTAGGTAGGCCCATGTACCACCCACATCCCACCCTCACCACTCATCCTAAAATGCCCCTTTTAGCTCTGGGCGTACAGCAGCATTCAGAGGCAGAAAAAGTCTCTGGATATGTCTAAAAACCCATTTTGATTATCGGCACTTCGACGTCCTGTCTTTTAGGTCGTCCAAGTGCTGATTTGGGTGGGTTTTTAGACATATTTCTGTTTTGATTATGAGCCCCATATTGTTTAAGTTTGGTTGTTTTATTTATGTGTTTTATTACCTGATTATGGCCCTCTTTTACTAAGCCACGGTAGAGGTTTCTACCATGGCCTAGAGCGCTAAATGCTTTGACGTTCATAGAATTCCTGTGAGTGTCAGAGCAGCATCGGAGCATTTAGCACCCTGGGCTGCAGTAGAAACCTCTACAGTGGCTTAGTAAAAGAGGCCTATATGATGGATGCATTTGAGTTTTCTGTTGCTACTTGTATTTTGAGAAGCAACTCTATTTTTTCTTTTCCTACTCTTCAAGGTACAGTGCGTCGAGCGTATGTAGGAAAATTATTATCTTTTCAAGCAGCCCATTTAAGTCAGGAATTACTTTCAATTATTAGGTCCTTCTCATCATTTATTCAGTTTATTTGTATACTAAATTTATGAATGCATTATAAATATTGTAAGTTTTTATGTATTTGAACTGATTGTGTTCAGTGTATGTTTTTGAAATTATTAACTGCATCATACCTTTTGGGAGCATTTGGGGTATTTAAATAAAAATGTTATAAGAACATAAGAATTGCCGCTGCTGGGTCAGACCAGTGGTCCATTGTGCCCAGCAGTCTGCTCACGCGGCGGCCCTCTGGTCAAAGACTAGCGCCCTAACTGAGACTAGCTCTACCTGTGTACGTTCCGGTTCAGCAGGAACTTGTCTAACTTTGTCTTGAATCCCTGGAGAGTGTTTTCCCCTATGACAGACACTGGAAGAGCATTCCAGTTTTCTACCACTCTCTGGGTGAAAAAGAACTTCCTTATGTTCATATGGAATCTATCCCCTTTCAACTTTAGAGAGTGCCCTCTCGTTCTTCCTACCTTGGAGAGGGTGAACAACCTGTCCTTATCTACTAAGTCTATTCCCTTCAGTACCTTGAATGTTTCGATCATATCCCCTCTCAATCTCCTCTTTTCGAGGGAGAAGAGGCCCAGTTATGTTTTGTTATTATGGGGTGTCTGAATTCAAGAGGGCCTGGGATAGGCATATGGGATCTCTTGAAGAGAGATATAATGGTTACTGCGGATGGGCAGACTAGATGGGCCATTTGGCCTTTATCTACCATCATGTTTCTATGGGCCTATTTTACAAAGCTGCATAGCGGCTGCTGTGCGGTATCAGCCCCAAAGCCCATAGAGATTTATAGGGCTTCGGGGCTGTTGCTGCGTGGCTTTGTAAAACAGATCCTATGTTTCTAATACAGAAGATCCAACTTACTAAACTAAACTAAACCTTAAATTTATAGACCGCCTCATCTTTATGAAATAAAGCTCGACTCGGTTTATTTGATGTAAAGAGAAAAAACATAAAAGTCAAGGTTTACAATTAGATAAATAAAACAAGGTTTTTAGATTTTTACGGGAATCCAGTTCTCTCAGCCACAAAGGGATATTATTCCATAATTCAGTTAAATTGAAGGAGAGGGACTTCCTCAGTTTATTAGTGGAAACTATGCCTTTCAGAGAGAGAAATGATAATTTAAGTTTATGCATAGTTCTAGCCTGTCCAAATTTTTTATAGATCCAAGACAGAGGAATTAATAAAGGACAAATGCCGAATAAGATCTTAAAAGTTAGGCATGCACATTCTGGCAGATAATTGTAATTTTGCTAGAAGCGGCGATACATGCTCAAACTTGCCTTTACCAAGTATCAGCCTACTAGAAAAAGATTTGTGGAGATAAACTGGGGAAAAGTAAAGGATAAAGAAGGTGAAATAGAAAAGACAGAGGGAGCTAGGGAGAGAAAGAAGACAAAATAATTACTAGAGGAAAGAAAGAAAGGAGAAATTACTAGAGGAAAGGACAGGAGAACGTTTGGTCATACTAAATTATTGGATGTAGAAGTGGCATGCAAGGCAGTTAACAAGGAGACCAAAATCCATATACAGGAAGTAAAACGAAGTGTATGAGTTATGCACAAGATTAAAACCATCTACTACTCTAAATCAAATATGGAGAAAAAGACCTATCAGTGTCTCCAGCCTACTAAGTGCTCAGGGCTTAGTTGTATATCCTTCATAGGTCAGAAAAAACTCTGTGTGAACCCAATATTTTAAATATTGCAAAATCCCTCATGTCTAACATCAACAATAGCTGTAGTCACAATTGTAGTCTCCCCCCCAAAAAAAAAAAAAATGACTTATTTTTGAAAAAGCAGCGCTGCTCCATTCACTGGTGTGATTGGCACATTGAACTATAGCTAGCACAACTGATTCTGGCCAGAGTTTCACCTGTTGTGGGCTTCTTCAGATCTTATGCATCTATAAACTTTATATAGTGAAAATGTTTCCAAAATCATGTTCTTTCACCGAACATTTATTGATACAATCATACCTGTCAAATGCTGCAAACAACTCAACGGCACAATTGCTGGGCAGAATGTTCTAATGTATCATGATATGAAAATATAATTCTGCTTGGAGTTAAAATATGTAGCATGATATAGTTAATGTTGCTGGAGTTATGAATTTTGAATTTAAATTATTGCCTGACCCAAGAGATATTAATTTGATGGACTCAAAGTAAAAATGATTACTGACTTGGGTTCTAAGCTAGCACTGCCATCTTATCCAGGTGTTGTCTTAAATGCACTTATTGGATGGAGTATAAAAGAAAGGGCTGAGTCATTCACCTTCAAAAAGTGTTAAGTACGCCTATTCAGATAAGACAAAGACATGGCCAGGATGGATACCAGAGCTAAACAGAACTTTATCACCATATTCATCTCAGGACTACCCTAGTCTGCAAGAACAATAGAATCTCATCAGATTCTCCATTTTAAGCCACTCAAAGAAAATTTAATCGACCTCATCTGCCTAGAAATGGAGGGAATTGAAAGACTTGTCTATGATTGGATGGGATGCCAGCCTCAGGGACTGCTCTCCGGCCTCAGAGATGGGACAATTGCTATGCATCATGGGTCCAGCTTTCAAGCCAGCCACATCTATAAAGATACATACACACTCCACCTTCTTCCTTTTTTCCTTGGATCACAGCCCTTATGCCACTTAGGTTCTTAGTAGGAACTGAGAGTTTAAACAACAGTGTTAATTAATGTGTTGCTAGACTTTTATGATGTCCCACATGCAGCCAACATTTCACGGGTATCAGCCGTTTCTTCAAGGCTCCCAGACTTTCATACCTTACACAATTTGAGCTGTTGCCTCTTCAATCTCACCAGCGTCCACTTTGTTAACAACATTTAAGTCAGCTGATACAACTAATTGTAATTGGAAAATCCGTCTTTGTTCCACACAATACAAAAATAAATCATGGTAACATCCCCTTCTTAATGGGGGGTATCTGATCAACCATAAAACCCATGAGCTGTCAAAAGAATGCCCCTTATATTGCAATGCTGATTTCCTTCAAAAAGAAGATAAATAAATCCTAATAAATAAAAAGAATGAATGTAATAAACTAAATTCAGAGAGATTTTTGTGCAATTCTGTAAGGAAGGAACTAACATTTAGGCATCATGATAAGATAAATGATAAGAACATAGGCATATACATTCATATTTGTGCATTTATCTGCTCATAAACAGCAAAATGCCATGACCCTGTCTCCCAGGCTTTATCGTTGGCTCACTGGCTGCCCATAGCCAAACATTGTGTCTTCAAGGGCCTGATGCTAGCGTTCAAATCCATGCATAACATGGTACCAGGCTACATGATGACCAAGCTTCCTCAGTATGTGCCGAACAGGTCCCTCCACTCCCAGGATGAAATATGCCTTAAAACACTCCCTGGTCGTACTCTTCCACTGCAAACCGCCAAATGATGTTCCTACTCCCACTTTATACCGAGCCACTGGAATCAACTGCCCCCTCAGATCAGATCCCTTGAAGGACTTCTGAACTTTAGGAAAGCAATAAAAACATACTTCTTCACCTAACTCCCCTGCCCATGAACGATGGATTACAAAGACTCCCCTGCCCGTGACCAATGGATTACAAAGAAATATATATTGCTACTAGATCTTTGGTACGTGTCACATTGAGATAAAAACTTTTATTGAAAAATCTTGTACTGTAAAAATGGCAAATTGTAATCTGTAAACTATATATTATGGGGCTCATAATGATAATAATAAAAAAAATGTTCAAAAAGTGGCCTAAGTCGGTACTTGGACGATCAAAAAGACAGATTGTCCAAGTACCGATAATCAAAGCTGGTTTTAGACGTATCTAAAACCGGCTAAGGCCTTTACCTTGGCTCTATACACCTACAGCGAAAAGGGGCATTTTTGGAGGAGTGGATAAGGCGGGAGGTAGGCCGACCTATACTTAGTCGTCTGGCAGCTATAACCAAAAAGGTTTGACAGGTTGCCAGGCGGAACTTATACATTTTGATTTAGACCAAGTCAAAACAAGTATTAGTTCCTAATCAGGCCCTAAGCTCAATAGAATGAACAATTTACCCTGAGCAAGTGCTCTGTTTCCCAGCACTAACACTAGTAAAGTCCAGTAATTAGGTTCCACACTATCCAAGATAAATACAAAAATCTATTACTGTATTTAAAACAACAATATTCCAAACTGTATTCCAAACTATTACTGTATTTCCAGACAACAATATTCTAAACTTTTAAGTAGAGTGAGACAGTTCCAGTCAAGTATCCCCTCACCAACCAGATAAAAATCTTTCTAGCAAGTATTTTAATTATAAGTGTTGTCAATTCAAAAATACCTGCAACTTAAACACAGAAACCACAAATTAAACTAGTACATTCACCCCCTCCCCTTTTTACAAAACTGTAGTGCTGGCTGTAGCAGTAACAGCTTCAGTGCTTATAGGAATTCTATGAGCAACGGAGCTGTTACCATCATGGCCGGCACTAAAAACTGCGCTATAGTGGGGTGGGTGGGGGAGCAATCATTAAACCTTGAAAGCATATAAATTTCCACAGGCTTTACCAACTAAATACAGTCAAATTCACTCTGACACTATGTTTAAAATCCAAACCTTTTACAATTCCTCTTTTAAATTCCTCAAAATGCTGCAGCCACAACATACAGGTCCTACACTCTCAAAGAAAACCACCCAACTGAACTGCACAACCAACAGCAGCCACCAGAATGTTTACCCTGGTTACCAGGGCAACCAGCATGCATAAGTTTGCCTGTGCTAATGTCGCTCAGAATTCTGCCTAGTCATTTGCAAAAAGCCATTGGTGTTGTGGCAAAATAATGGCACGTGTCTGTTTCATCAATTAAATGAAGCTCAATTGTCCCATACTTGAAGACCCTTGGTGTTTCTTTTTCTCATTGAATGATGCGTAGTTTCACTCTTCTTTCTTCATTGTTTGCATATTCTAATTTCTCGATTTGTGTGTGACCATTAGTGTGGTAGCACTTAGCAAAACCTATTTTCTAGGAGATAAGGGCTCATGCGCTAATCATGTACTAATGGTTGACGTACGGCAATATAGGTGTGCTAACTGCCTACATTCTTTCCCCCAGCATTGAAAAATAAAATATATTTTTTAGTACATGGGAAGTGTTTGCTGATCTCCACTTTCTCTGTCTTAGATCACCTAATCCTTAAAAATACAAAGGTGGTTTGAAAAGTTTGGTAAAAAAGCAAATTAAACAATGTAGTCTCATTATAAACTCATTATTCTCAGTAGCACAAAAACTTACGTGTCTAATATCAGTGATAATTATACAGTAGTCACTGAAACCTGGTTTGTCTATCGCAAAAATTAGTTACTTTTCTAAAAAATACCAATTGTCTCCCATGCAAAAATGGCTGACAATATTGTTATGTTTTTAATGATGAAATTCTATTGTTGATCTAATTTGTATTTTATATGATGATTTCTCATATTTTTATGTAAACTGCTTCGATGCCTTGTTAGGCCGCTTGAGTGGAATATCAAATGTTAATCAAGATAAGGAGTGAAAGAGTGGTCTGGTGGTTGGTGCGGCGGACTGGGATCCTGGGGAGTTGGGTTTGATTCCCGCTGCAGCTCCTTGTGACCCTGGGTAAGTCGCTTGACACTCCATTGCCACAAATACAAAATACTCCACCTTATATTGTGAGCCCACTAGGGACAGAGAAAGTACCTGCAAATACTCTATATAGCACTGTGTATGTCTAGCAGTGCTATAGAAATAAGTGGTAGTAGTAGAAATGAGACCAAAAGACTTTGGCCCTCTTTTACTAAGGTGCGCTAACCGATTAGCACGCGCTAATCGAATTAGCGCATGCTAAACACTAACGTGTGCATGTTAGTCTATGTATGCGTTAGCGTTTAGCGCATGCTAATTTGATTAGTGCGCGCTAATCTGTTAGCGCACCTTAGTAAAAGAGGGGGTTTGCTACAATGTGGGCATATGGAAGGTACTTCTATAAAATATTACACACCAATAACTTAGGCATTCACACTTTCTCCTTCTCATCCAGCATCCTCACAATATACTTGCCTTATTTATTCAATAAAAAAAATGCAACATCACAAGATTATGGCAAAACAGACCTCAGCTTTATTCAACCCAAGAACCCAACAACTCACGACTTCATGGCTCCTCCAAAATCGGCTTCAAATGAGATTAGATGGTGTCATCCTAGTCTTCTTTGTTCCTTTCTTTCTTTTCTCATTCTCCCCCAACGAGCTCAGAATGGGTTACAGGGTAACCTACATAATATACAGCCAAAATGGGATTACAATTTTATTTATTTAAAATTTTTTTTTTTTACCCGCATATTCCTAGGCGGTTTACAAAATACAATCATAATATTACGCATACAGTAAGTTCTTCCAAAGAACAGACACTTCTCTTGGGCATCTACATGTGGCGGTGCCAATATCCTCATGAATTTCCAACAGTCAGTCATTTAAATGCTTCCACAAACAACGTGGTTTTTAATCCTTTCTTACATTTTTGTAGATCTAAGAGAGCTCATGGTGGTCCTGTTCATTGGTCCCATAATGTCGCTCCAGCTAAGATTGCAGATGCCCTTGTACTTTCATAATATATTTGTGAAAATTCTGTCAATGACAGTTTAATATAGTTACAATACAGTGGATTCATCCTATCTTCACATAGCAGATGATCTAATTCCAAATACATTTCTTTTCAGTCATATTGCAATAGGAAGGGGATTAGGTGAGAAGGTAAGTTTTTATTGCTTTTCTAAAGTTCAGGAGCCCTTCGAGAGATCTGATCTGAGGGGGCAGTAAATTGCAGTAGCTTGGTATGCAATGGGAGTAGGATCGTCAGCTAGCACTGTAGTTGAAGGGCACAACCAGGGGTTTTTTGGTGGTGTGTTTCCTCCTGGGAGCAGAGTGGTCTCTTTGGCACTTATGGATGGAAGCTTAGTTGACATGCAGCTTGGCGCCATGTTAGGCAAGGATTTGTACGCTAGCATCAAGCCCTGGAAGATGCAGCATTTGGTTATGGATAGCCAGCTGGGTGATGATAGAGCTTGGGAGACAGGATCATGGGCATAAATAGTGTGGCAAATCTAGTGCCGTTCCCGACTTGCCACAGGGGAAATATAAAGGCAAACCGGTATTAAAAGGGTTTAAAGCCCACAAGAGAGGTTTCTCCCGGTGAGCAGGCAAGTAGGGTTGTCTCAGCCCAGCTCAAGTCCTCACCGTCATGATCCTTGAATACAAAGGGAAAGTTTTAAGAAACAAGCAGGAAAGATTCTTTCCCCCCCCCCCCCCCCCCCGCAGAGAAAGCAGTATTTCCCAGACTGCAGTCTGATCAAATGGGGAGGCAGAGAGAGCTCCTGCCTATGCTAATTCCATACAACAGGTGTTACCTCTTAGCAGCAACCAGCCCAAGTCAAAGCTTGACATAGAGATGCTGGATTTGCAGGAACCTAAGGAACTGCCTACCCCAGAGCTGACTACTTAGCAGGAGTCAATGGAGTTGTGTGAAGTACTTCCTTTTGAAGGTGAGCCTGTAGAAGCCATGGAGCTTGCTTGAAACTACTGGGCTGTTTTGATATGTTTTTGTTTGATGTATTGCCTAAAGCCTTCACTTTAACCAGCAAGGCCAACTAGAGGCATTAGCATAAGGCTATGCATAAAGGGAGTGTCTGCCTTTATCACCTCTGTGCTTGGGAGTTCTTTTGAATCTTGGGACTGATTAAGTTCGCTATGCAAAGAGAACTGTTTGCTGACGCTAATATAAATGGATTTGTGGAACTGTGAGTGCTACAAAAGAAGTGCTGCAATGGAACTTTGATTTTGATTTTTTCCTTTTGCTTTGTTTTTGCTCTGAAAGGTTTTTCTCCTGAGCCATTCTTTTTGGACCATACCATATAAAGTACTTACCTGTTGTTTTGCTATGAACAATTGATAGTTACTATTCAAGTCTGCTAATGAATGCACTCAGTTATCTACTAATTTTATTTCTGTCTTTTTGTTTCTTTTGAGTGAAACCCCTGTTTCACACTCCAAGCTAAGGAGTGGGTGTGGCCCAGCTACAAGCCTACAACTACAGCGGCCATCTTGTAACACCCTGTAGCCATTGAGGGTTCTCTCCCCACTGAAGAGCATGTTTTTTACTACCTGTCATCTGCTGGTTCTGCTGCATATTGTTCACTGTAGTTTTCACCTGCCTTATCTTATGCAATCATTTTTGAATGCAAAGGCTTATGCAATAAAAACTTTGTTTTGCCATTTTGAAAACAAACCTTTTTGTGCTTTGCCTTTTTTGCTTACAAAGTGTCTGGATCATCTATAAAGTGGTGTGGTTATTGGTTCTGACCAGCACCCCCTGTAGGGCTTCCTCCATATTGCAGAAACATGCCAGAGTTTTGGTAGTGCCACCTGGTGGAGGGTCGCTGTAAGCACCAAGCCAACCCTGGCTGGTGACAATAGCAAATTCAATACTCTGTTTAGCCCATCATGACCACATATCCACCTGCTAATTCATATGCCCATTCATATTCCATCCTAGTAATTACACAATGGTATTGCCCATGTTTATCCTCTCTCCATTGCAGCAATCCATGGTCAACTTCACTTAGGGCTCCTTTTACTAAGCTGCACTAGCGGTTTTAGTGCGCACTAGACGCTAACACCACCATTGAGCTGGCGTTAGTTTTTACGCATAGTGCGTGGGGCAGTGCGCGCTAATCTGCAACGTGCGCTAAAAGTGCTAGCACACCTTAGTAAAAGTGGGGGTTAATTTTCCAATATTCTGTAATCCCTAACAAAGGCAGCGACTTTCCAAAGCACATTCCCGACTCTCCACCAAAGTACTAAAGAATTTATCCTGTCTAATATCAGAAGATGTACCCCATCTGGGTGATACATATTGGCACGATCTTCTGAAATCAAGAACTAAAAAATGTCTAAACTCCTCAAAATAATTACTAATTTGACCACCTCCTAAGCTTGAAATCATCTTTCCACACCTTCCTAACTATAATTTGAGGCCATATAATCAAAGTATCAGGCAAGTAGCAATGAATAACTACCATGTAATATTTAATTTGTTTTATTAAATCAATCCATTTAAAGTATTATTTTGTAGTCATGATTTCTGAGGATTGTGTGTATGTTTATTTTATCATGTTTTTGTTTTAAAATTATGTATGTAAATGATGTAAACCGTTTGGTTTTAAATGGTATAGACATTTTGTAAATAAAATAAATAAATAAAGTAATATAGATCATTGCCACCCAAATGAATCACTATACATTGAGGAGTTGACAATTGCTTTGCTTCAAACAGGAAGTAACTGATTTCACTGCATTCCCTGGAGTCCAGCTACTTCAGCTGAATGCCCCTTGCAGCAAGGCCCAATTGCTCTCTTCCAAGCCAAAAAGATAAAGAATTGTTTGCACATCCACACCAAAAAGTCAGTGGTTAGCAGACCTTGAAGAAAGAACTATATAAAAAAATCAAGAAGCAGATAAAGAATTCAGAACTCAAGAGCCCCCAACTTCTAAATCACTTGCACAGAAAATCCTCTGCAGAAGCAAAGGAAGCAGCTTCAATTAAAAAAGTATGGTTCTAAACTTATAAAAGTCAGATCCAGCCAGTGATAGGCTATTCTTCAAAAATGTTACAAATTGAAATCTAGTTAAAGGAGACCCATGACAGTGTCAACCCAAATAGCCCCTTCTGACCTCGAAATTGTAGGAATGTTGATGCAGATTGAACCAGGCAAGTTACTAACCCAGGCACCCTTTGCAAATGAACTTTCACTCCTTTCCCCACTTGCTCTGTCTTAGATCTTCTAATCCTTAAAAATATGTGATCATTAGACGACATGACACCTTCTTGCAATAAAGCGGAATAGCCATCAAAGTTTGGGCTGCAGCTACAAATTTGCTTTTCCACAAGGCTACAAGAAAAGGCAAACAATAACACAACTCTAGACAATGCAACTTCAAATGGAGAGTTGCAAACCACAGGCAGATGAAATATCTTTAATAATGTCTCATGTACTATTTGGCACATGTGAAGGGGCATTTTCAATAGGACGTCTAAGTCTAATTTGGATGTTTGGGGAAAAAACCTCCAAAGATCTAATACAGAAAATATCCATTTTCAAAACAGCCAGACGTCTTTTCTTTTTGAAAATGACCTATGTAGATGTTTGGTCCTTAGAACGTCTATCTTTTTTGGCCATTTTCAAAAATTAAAAACATCCACATGAAAAATACACAAAAGCAAGTTTTGCAGATGTACCCAGCTACCTTGTCTGATCGTGGAAGGGAAATCCCGATCAGCTGAGCCGGTTTCAGGGAGTCCTGCCGGCTCAGCTGATTGTGGATTCCCCTGCCAGGATCAGCAGAATTGGCAGGGAGATCTGATTCCTCTCCCCCTCCCTCCCACTCATTGATCCCCCAGTCCCCTACACAGAGACCCCCGCCCTACCCCTACCCCCAACATTCCCCAACAATTTCCAACATCCCCCTGTACCTTTCCTCAGAACAATTGGCAGAAAGGATGCTCACTCCTTCCTGCCACCGGACCCCATCGAACCCCAACACCCCACCCCAAACCTCTAGCACTAAAATGTGGCACCCGCCCAAACACTGATTCATTCATGAGCGCCAGATCCAGCATCATCCTTTCCCTTGCAGATTATATCACCATTTGTCTGAGCAAAGCACTTTGAAGGGCATCCGTAATCTCTTTGCTTCTTTCCGATTCTGTAGTTGGGACATTCCAGTCCACACCAGGAAGGTTGAAATCTCCAAGTAGGAGCACCTCCTCTTTAAGACTCAGCTTTTAGATATCTGTTCAGCTTCTCCATTTGTGCCGGAGGCATATAGATTACTCCTCTGTGTATAGGGGTTTCATCCTCACTCTTCAAGCTGATCCATAACACTTCCTCCATTCCCCAGGAACCCTCCATTTCCACTGCTTTAATATCGTTTTTCACATATAGTACCATACCTCCACCCTTTTAGCCATCTCTATCCTTCTGAAAAGGTTATAGCCTGGTATGGTTACATCCCACTCATGGGAATCATTGAACCATGTTTCTGTGAAAGCAAAAATATCCAAGTCAGCTTCTAACATCAGGGCTTGCAGATCCTGAACATATTAGCTAGACCATGTGCATTTGTACTGATTGGCTCAAAATTACCATTTTGAGCCAATCAGGGCCTTCGGCCCCTCCAATGCATCCCACGATGCATTGGGAGGGGGAAGCCCCATCATTGCAGGAAGAGGTGGTCGGGCATACCACGAGTGATTTCCTACACTCGCTGGCACTCCAGCTGCCCTCTCTTGCCTCCCCAGGTGAAAAAACGTATTCGCTATTTTTCTATATTCACAGGGGTTTTTGGAACGGAACCCCCACGAATATCGGGGGAATACTGTACATTTCTTTGTAATCCATTGGTCATGGCAGAGGAGTTAGGTGAAGAGGTATTTTTTTTATTGCTTTGCGAAAATTCAAAAGTCCTTCAAGAGTTCTGATCTGCGGGGGGCAGATGATTCCAGGGGGTTGGTATGAAGTGAGAGAAGGAACGCCATTTGGAGGTTTGCAGTTGAAGGGCACAACCAGAGGGCGTTTTGAGGTATATTTCATCCTGGGAACAGAGGGACCAGTTCAGCACATAAGGAGGACGCTTGGTCATCATGTCATGCAAGGATTTGAATGCTAGCATCAGGCCCATCAGGCTACAGGCAGTCAGTGAGCAGACGATAGAGCCTGGGAGACAGGGTCGTGGGCATGGAGGGTTTTTTAGAAGTCTAATTGACGCATTTTGTACACACTGGAGACGTTGTACAGACCGTTGAATTCCCTTTCCTATCTTTACTTTGTGTCATTTACGCTGTTAAGTATTGAATATTTCACTTAATTGCAAAAGAGATAACCGGCCACATAAACCTGGATATTCAATGCCGATGTCCAGCTGGTGGCTGAATTTTAGTCCTTTTCATGCCTGTAATTGATGTATGTGGACTTTTTGCTATAGCCCAGTGTATCAACATCAGCTTTATTTGAATATCAGAAGTGCAAAGTTGCACACACACAAACACACTCACAGTATCAGTTGCCCAGATGACATTTTGTAGCAAACGAGGAAATCACAACTGCAGGAAGTGTTGTATTTTATGCCAACAACAATATGACAGTTTTCTCTGTAAAGAAAACATGACACTTTTCCAAATATCAGAGGATGTCTTGGCAGCTCAAGGGATTCCTGTACTGTCACTGAAATGGAAGGTCACGGGCTGGCTTCATGTTTTCTATAGTTTCAAAATGTGGCGGTGGAGTGTTTGCACACTAAATGCTGTAGGCTAAGGGAAATCTTTGCCTTCATCTCTGAAAGAAATGACAGGAGGAAAAAGGTCTTACTTTGACAGCAATGACCTCTAGGTCTAAGGTTCCTGTCCCAAGCAACCCCCAAGTAAAATTACCTATGTTAATGTGCAGTTGTTGTCTTTAAACATATATAAAAAATTAAAAAAATAAAGCTTTTGAGGCCTTGGACAACTTCTAGCACTGTCGTTGCCCAAAAGTGTTAAGTTCAGCTATGTCAGGCAGGTGGAGATTGTGTCTAAGTCAGTGAACATGCTTGTAAAAGATCAAACTTTACTGCTAGATGCTACAGTATGTGTTTGATGAAACTCTGAAAAATAACATGAAATTGCCTCTGCTTTTTTTGTGTGGAAAAAATGATGAAGTGCCTATCTATTATGCAGACAAGTACATTCTTATACTATTCATGCACACTATTTTGAACACTATTTTCAGATACATATTTGTATCCTAATTTGACACAGACCAGGGATCAAGATAGTCAAGCAGTAGAGGGACTGTGCATTTATGGGGAAATATTTTAACTCCAGAAATGGCATTTAGAGATACAGTCAAACCTCGGTTTATGAGTGCACCAGTTTGTGAGTGTTTTGCAAGACGAGGAAAAGATTCGCAAAATCGGCTCCTCTGAAACCGAGCTTGACTCGATTTACGAGCGCCCTCCCCCCGCGATCTGACATCCCCCCCCCCCGCGATCCGGCATCCCCCACCCACTCGCGTCTTCCCCCCTGCCACGATCTGGCATCCCCCATGCACCCACACACCCAAACACATTGGCTTACCCCCATCTGGCACCAGCACCAAGGCACAGGACATGCCGGGGCCCGAAGATCTGCTATCTTCCTTTTGCTGGGCCTTGAGCATCTGCGCATGCTCAAGGCCTTCTAGTTCTCGCTCTCTCCAAGATTCTCAGAGAGAGCAAGAACTAAAAGGCCTTGAGCATGTGCAGATGCTCAAGGCCCAGTAAAAGGAAGACAGCAGATCTTCGGGAACCAGCACCAGCATGTCCTGTGCATTGGTGCTGGTGTCGGTGCCAGATGGTGGTAAGCCAATGTGTTTGTGTGTGTGTGTGTGTGGGATGCCAGATCGCAGTGGGGAGGGGGTGACGCGAGCGGGGGGATGCCGGATCGTGGGGGGGGGGGATGTGGAGTAGCGCCAGTGGCCTCGGGGGTGGGGTGGGGTGGGGGTGGGGGGTAAGGTGGAGCAGCGCTGCTGACCTCGGGGGTGGTGGTGGGTGGGAACGTATCAAGCAAGTTTCCCTTAGTTCCTATGGGGAAACTCGCTTTGATATACGAGTACTTTGGTTTACGAGCATGCTTCTGGAACGAAGTATGTTCGTAAACCAAGGTTCCACTTTATATCCAAATATTCAGTACACTCTGCGATCTGGACATCAGCGCAGAACATGGGCGTCGGAACAGGGGAAGCCACAACCTCCCCAAGGACCAGCGTTTGCTGTCGGTTAAAGCTCTACTCCCCCACCCACTTCCTCCCAGCGCTGCACTTTTAAATCTTTGGGCAGGCCCCATGCAGCATCAACAAGCAAGTCTGCCCTGGAAACCTTCATTCTACTTCTGGGAGCAGGCCTACTCATTGACAATGTGAGGCGACTGATTTAAAAGTAAGCACCGGGAGGAGGTGTGCGTGGAAGTCAGGAGCTGGTGAGAGGTCATGCCGCAGGTCTCCACTGGGGCCCAGGGCAGCAGTGCAGTAACGAGGGTGAGAGGCGCCAGGGGCAGTGGCGCTTCCTCCCCTGCCCACTTCTCTGCCTCCCCAATGCCCCACTCCTTCCCTGCCCCCTCCAGCCATGTGCATACCCCTTCCCTTTCCCATACCTCTTCCCAGTGCAAGTAGCATCACCAACTTGCTGCCCGCATTGACGTCGGCCCTCCCTCTGATGTCACTTCCTAGGCACGGGCCCAGGAAATGGCATCAGAGGAAGAGCTGATGCTGGTGCGAGCAACAGGTTGGGGTTGCTGCTTGTGCCGGGAACATTAAAGAGGTACGGGGAAAGGGAAGAGGCACGTGCACACAGTAGTGGGGGGGGGGGGGGGAGCGTGGAAGAAGTGGGGGGCAAAGAGGAGGATGGGTGCCGGCACCCCCACCAAGATGGCACCTTGGGCAAACCACCCCCTTGCCCCCCTTAGTATGCCACTACAGGACAGAACCCCTGGGCCCCCCTTAACAAAACAGCATTCCACTGCATATGGCACAGAATATTTAGGTATTCCAACCAGTGACTCCTGCTGTTATCCAGATGAATTCCCAAATTAACTACTGGGTATAGATTCAAACAAAAATGGTGTCTCAAAGGAATATACTAAACAAAAAACAAAAAATAGGGCACTCCAGTTTCAAATCCCTTAAACTGACGGTGGTGCTTAGAACCAACAGGGACAAGCCCCTAAATGTGCTTTTTGAAGTCTATCATTGCACCATCTTTTTGTCAGTAAGAAAGGATTTTCAACGTGCTGTAAACTTCATAAAATACAAAAAAGTCTTTCAACAAAGTGCAAAAAGTTGAATAAATAGACTTAACTCAAGTGCAAGTGCTTTATGCAAGTGCTCTTTGAAGGCTTCACTGCAGCGTGTAAAGCAGGTTCTGACGCATTTCGCCATTGACTTGTTGGCTTCTTCAAGAACCTACTCACGCTAGTTGACAAGCAGTGAAAAAACTTATTACATATCATCCTTTCACAAATACTTTAAACCGGAAGTGAAGTATTTGTGAAAGGATGATGCTACGGAGCAGCATGAGCTAAATGCCGAGCCACCCATAGGAATAGAATGGGTGGCTCCGGGGAGAGGGGGGCGGGTTCGAAGGGGGGGGGGGTTGGAGGGTGTCGGATAATTTATAATTTGTGTTCAAAGTGTCCTCCTTTAACCTTGATACACATGCGTAAATTCTTCAATGTTTTGCAAGCTCCATCCTGTTGAAAAATAAAGTTCTCAGAAATGTCTCAAATTTCAAACAAAGAACATCCAACAAACTCCAAAATGGGAGAGAAAAAAACAAGAAACTGCACAAAAGAAGAATCTCCCCACTCCCCACAGAAACAAGAGGGTAAGGGGGAGAGATAGCCCAAACAACGTGCAACCACAGCTCAAGGTCTTAATGATATTATGGTGGTGGAAGGGAGCCCTCGGTCACACAGCCTGCAAATGGGACCACAGCCCTAATGCACCAGCTGTTGCAAGTGCACACCCACATGGGTGTTATCTGTGAAACATCCCTGGGCAACCTTCATGTAAATTTTAGTGATAAACCAATACACACAAAAATGTGTTAAAGTGAAAAAGTAAATCAATAATGCACACACAAAGAACTTATTTTTGTTATTCAGGCTATCTCTACCCCACATCCAGGGGGACAAAAGGCATCGTCCAGAATCAGCGATGCAAGCAAAAAACATCTAAGCGTCTACTGGAAGTAATTAGCTTCTCCGTAGAAGAGTGTGCCGGCCAGAAAAGAAGTTAGTCCAACAGGGCTCCGTTTCGGGGACAGAAACCCCCTTCCTAAGGAACCAACTGCTGTTTATTTGAACAACGCTCTCAATCACCAGCCACAAGTGAACAAGCACAGTTGAAAATGGGGCTATCTCTCCCCCTTACCCTCTTGTTTCTTTTTTTTTTTTTTAATTATTATTATTTAATCTTTATTTATTTTTAAACTTATAAGTGTGATAACATATCCATACAAATAACCATAAATATATCACTTAATAATCAACAATGATACATATGATATTCTCTTATCTCCCCCACTCCCCACCCTTATCTATCATATAATCAATACTTATACAACATGTAACAATAAAAATACCCTCCCTCCCACCCCATAATTGAACTTGTAAATTTAAGGGAAGCAAGATTTTTCTAATCATTACAATACTTTGTTAATGGCTCCCAAATATCTTGAAATTTCCTGAAACAACCCTGTTGTATTGCAATAAGTCTCTCCATTTTATAAATATGACATAAGGAGTTCCACCAAAAATTATAATTTAATCTATTCAAATTTTTCCAATTATATGTAATTTGTTGAATGGCAACCCCAGTCATTATAAGTAATAATTTGTTATTATTTGTAGATATTTGACTTTTTGCTCTCATTGCCATACCAAACAGCACAGTATCATATGATAATGCCACAGGGTTATCTAATAAACAATTAATTTGGTCCCAAATTGATTTCCAAAAATTCATAATGAATGGACAATAGAATAATAAATGATCTAAAGTCCCTGCTTCGAGATGACAGTGCCAACATTCATTAGACTTAGAGCTATCCATTTTTTGTAAATGAACAGGGGTCCATAATGCTCTATGTAACAGAAAAAACCAAGTTTGTCTCATGGATGCCGACACTGTACATCTCATCCTCCAAGACCAAATTTGTGGCCATTGAGACGCATTAATTTGATGCTTAATTTCAATGCTCCAAATGTCTCTCAGACCTGTATTTGTTTTTTTTCTTAATAAGTCCAGTTAATAATTTATACCACTGAGCGGCCTGGTGACCCAAGAAGTCTGTCTGAAAACATAGGAACTCCAGACTATATTGATTATTAAGGTTTTTCTAGTCAGGGAACCCCGCCTGAATGGCATGCTTCAGTTGCAACCATCTAAAACTTTCTGATTTAGTAAGGCCATATTTGTGCTGCAACTGTGAAAATTCAAGCATTTTACCATTAGAAATAACATCCTCTAATACACAGTTCTTCGTCCGTGGACTGGTGCCGGTCCCTAGAAAATTCCTGCCGGTCCGCGTAAGGGTAAGGGTTTTATTATATTAGATAGAAATTGGTCACTTATCAAGGTCAGTCAATGTCTGATATCACCTATACGTATATAAAGGGCCCAATATTTAGCTGATGGCAATCAGCATTTTGCTGCCAGCTGCCAGTGTTAAACCCTGAAATTTAATGCCAATATTCAGCACTTAAACGCCTATGGTGAGCAGCATAAAGAAAGGATTAACTTTTCAGTGGTCCTGTTTGTGCAGGTACCCTACCTGGTTAAGTGCTGAATATTGACACTTAAATGACCAAGTGCTGATTCTTCCCTGCTGCTCCCCAAAATAGCTGTTTTTTTTAGCTTGGCGCTAATCTGTTATTTTCAGCAGCACTAACCAATTTAATTCCCCCCCCTCCCCTTTTTACTAAGATATTTCTACTGCGGCCCAAGGTGTTAGATGCTCCTACGCTCAAAGGATTCTATGAGCATCAGAGCGCTGTCGGAGCATTTAGCTCACCCTTCTTTTGTTCTTTCCCTTAAGTGTTCTTTTTCTCTCTATCAGTTGTAGTTCCAATCCTTTCTTCCCTTTTGTTCCTGTTTGTCCTTAAAAATATTGTCTTTTCCCTTGGTTTGTTTTTGTTTACAGGGATCCTTTTACTAAGTTGCCTAGAAGGTTCGAGTGGGCGGTATAAAAAATTTTAAATAAACTTGAAACTAGCGCTCCGGGCCATGGTAGAAACCTCTACCGCAGCTTAGTAAAAAGGGGGAGGAAGTGCCTCTGAAAATTAATGGTTAGTCCAAAACAGCTAATTTAACTTGCCAAGAACCTTTTTAATCATTTAAATCACTTTGAAGATCAACCCAAATATAAATCTAAGTGATTTATATTAAAATACGGGAGGATGAAACAAAACCAATGAGAATGTTAAGGAACAGAAAGAAAAAGAAAGCATACAGTTTTACATAAGGCAAAAATCTGGAGAGGAAAGATCAGTAAGTGAAGGAGTATGTGTCTTCACTCTCTTTGAAAAGTCCATCAAAGAACAGAGGCTGAGGCCTAGCTTAGGGGTCCTTAGCATGCTCTTCCACGAGTTCTTTCCACTCGCTAGGGCCATTTTTTACTGCAGCCCGAAAATGGGCGATTCCCTATTTTTTTTCAACTAATGACCATGCACTGTTGACATTAGCATGTAGCCATTAACGAGAATTACTGCATGAGCTCTTACCGGCATTTGTTTTCTAGGTGGTAAGGGCTTCCATTATAATGCTACCCTAACTAGTTGTGCATGGAAATGTAGATGCTCTGAGTAGTTCCATATCAAAAAAAGAGATCCAACCTACCGCTCAATCTATTCAAATAAAGAACAAAACTATACAGTAAATATAAATACACGCACATACAGTATTGTTAAACAACCAAGGGGTTGAGTGCACAGAAACATGACGGTGAAGCAGTTAAACGCTATTTCTGAAGATGGAATAAAAATTTAAATGAGTTTTGGTACACAACATTCTGCATCCATACATTTATATGCACGTATTTGAAACACTACCTCTGAGGAAGCCGAGAGAGTGAAATGGTTTAGCATCGTCATGTAACAGTTAATTGCTTCAGAGTTTTCATATATTTATTTTCAGAAGTCAAGATGTAGATTTTGAAAAATTGTGCACTATAAATAGTATTTTGCATAACAACAAGTTTTTTTGGGAGGACCGATGATAACAAATCTAATCTAATCTAATTTCCGTCTTATATACCAGATCATTACAGCAAGGACTTGAGCTGGTTAACAAAGTTTAAAAGAATATAATATAAAACAATGAAGGTAATAGAAAATTTTTCAATAAATTAGATCAGTCCTCAGTTAAGAACCTCTGAAAGAGATATGTTTTCAGATTTTTCCTAAAAAGTAATAGAGATAATGATCTTCTGATAATCGAGGGAAGATCGTTCCAAACTTTTACCAAGGAATAGGCTAAGGAATGTGAGAATTTACCTAGGATTTTAATCCCTTTAACAGAAGGGAAAAGCAATTTAAATTTATGTGTATTCCTGGTAGTGTGAAACCTAAGAGTGTTAAATGATTGAAGTAATAAAGGCAAAATATGCAAGTTTTTTGTTGAGCGTCTGGTTGTCTGAGGTCATTTTTAACTTGGTTGTTTAACAATACTGTACATAAATGAATTTATATTTATAGGGCTCCTTTTACTAAGCCGTGTTAGGGCTCTAACACATGGAATAACGCACGCTAAATTGCCGCCTGCACTAGACCTTAACGCCAGCATTGAGCTGGCATTAGTTCTAGCTGCGTAGCGTGGGTTTAGCGTGTGCTAAAATGCTGTGTGCGCTAAAAACGCTAACGCGGCTTAGTAAAAGGAGCCCATAGTGTTGCTCTTTATTGTGATGATGAATAATAATAATAATAATAGTTTACATACCGCAGGACCGTGAAGTTCTATGCAGTTTACAATGGTTAAAAGATGTTACAAATTAATTAGAATTAATAAGGTTAAGCTAGTTATTAACATCGCTAGAGATCAGTTATTGTGGAGTAGGATTGTACAGGTTAGTTGCCTAAATACTTCAGGAACAGGTATATTTTTAGGTGTTTCCTAAATTCCCCATAAATAGTAGGCGTGAGCCATTGTTCCAGATCTTTGCCCCATAATGCCGCTTGATGTGAGAGAAGATGTTGATGGTATTTTTTAAATTTACATCCTTTAACCGGTGGGGAAACAAAATTCGAGTGTGAGCTTCTCTTATGTCTGTTGTTTGAGAAAGAGAAGAGGTCAGTTATATATTTAGGGGCTAAACCGAATAGTGCCTTAAAGCAAAAGCATCCGAACTTAAACTTCCCGCGTGCCTCTATCGGTAGCCAATGTAGAAGTCGGTAGGAAGGTGTTACATGATCAAACTTCTTCAACCCCAAAATTAGCTTGACTGCCGCATTTTGCACCAATTGTAATCGCCGCATATTCTTCTGGGAAATTGCCAGGTAGGCGATATTGCAATAATCTAATTGACTCAGTATAAGGGATTGTTCTAGGATTCTAAATGATGAAACATCGAAATATGCTCTAATGGACCGAAGCTTCCAGAGAGTAAAAAAAACCTTTCTAACTAAGGAGTCCACCTGGTCTTTCATGGTTAGACTCTGGTCCAATGTTACACCCAATATCTTCATAGTGGGTTGGATGGGATAACTATATTTACTGATGCACAATGATGTTTTTGTGTCGACTAGGTGTGGCGAAGCTACAAAAAATTTTGTTTTTTCTGAATTAAGCTTCAGTTTGAATTCAGTCATCCATTGCTCCATCGAGTTTAGTACTTCTGTTGCCTTAGAAGTGACTTCCGAGAGAGAGGTATCGAATGGGATAATGATTGTAAAGTCGTCTACATAACTAAATAATTTTACTCCAGCTGGGTTAGTTGTGCACCTAATGATGACATGTAGAAAAGCAATGGGGATAATGGTGACCCTTGCGGTACAACAGATGGATTGCTCCAGGTATCAGAGAGATCGTAATTAAAACGTACTTGATATGTGCGGGACATAAGGAAACCTCGAAACCAGTCTAACACTTCTTCTCTGATACCAATTGCATCTAAGCAATGCTCCGAGTAGCCCCCACACGTGCTCCTCTTCTACATAAAATAAAAATATTTTTAGCACGCAGTTAAAGCTGCGGTAGTGGCTACAGCTGCAGTAATTGCTGCGATGCCCAAAGGGATTTAATGGGCGTCAGAGTGTTTGCCGTGCCGCAGCCACTACTGCAGCTTTGTAAAAGGGAGGCTTAGTGCGCACCAATCTGAAACTTAATGCAGGATGCCTGAGTGCATCCTGCAGTAAACCATTTTAAGATGCGGTAAACGTGCTAGCGCTTACTGCAACGTAGTAAAAGGATCCCTTAGCAAATAAAGAAAGGCAGCAGAAAAAAGAAAAAAAAAAATCAATAAGATTAAGGGCTCCTTTTATGAAGGTGCGCTAGTGTTTTTAACGCACGCACCGGATTAGCGCACGCTAGCCGAAAAACTACCACCTGCTCAAGAGGAGGTGGTAGCGGCTAGCGTGTGTGGCATTTTAGTGCACACTATTCCACGGTGTCAGGTCAAAAGCGCGCCGGGACAAAGGCGCGTGCAGACAATTGAGCGCAGCGCGGAGGCGCGCGTTGAAGAAAATTACTGTTTTTAGGGGCTCCGACGGAGGGGCATGGGGGGGGAACCCCCCACTTTACTTAATACAGATCGTGCAGCGTTGTGGGGGCGTTGTGAGGGGTTTGGGGGGTTGTAACCCCCCACATTTTACTGAAAACTTCACTTTTTCCCTGTTTTTAGGGAAAAAGTTAAGTTTCCAGTAAAATGTGGGGGGTTACAACCCCCCAAACCCCCCACAACGCCGCCACGATCTGTATTAAGTAAAGTGGGGGGCTCCCCAACAAAACCCCCCGTCGGAGCCCCTAAAAACAGTAATTTTCTTCGGCGCGTGCCTCCGTCTTGCGCTCAGTTGTTGGCGCTCGCCTTTGTCTTCCTCGATTATGTCTATGAACCCTATTCAACGCGTTGAGGCCCTAACGCACCTTCGTAAAAGGAGCCCTAAGTTTACAGTTTTGACAATTGTTTCAGCACGTGTCTTGACTTCTTTTAAAAATTAGAAACTTTTGGGGTCCTTTTTGCTAAGCTGTGGTAAGCAGTAACGTGTGCTTACTGCAGGTTAAAAAGCAGTACCATGGGGCCCACTTAAGTGTGTTGCAGTTTAGCAACAATGTTAATAAGGTAAATGTCACGTGGAAAAAATTCTCAGGATAAATATGTAATAACATATAGGGCCTCTTCTATCAAATTGTGCTAGCAGTTTGTAGCACGGTGAGCTGCGCTGAATGGCCCACGCTGCTCCCAACGCTCATAGAGTTCCTGTGAGCGTCGGGAGCAGTGCGGGCCATTCAGCGCAGCTCTCTGTGCTAAAAAGTGCTAGCGCAGTTTGATAGAAGAGACCCATAGTGTGTCGGTAATCTTTGAAAATAAACCCAGGGTATTGGGAAGATTATGGTGTAACAAGAAATGCAATAAACTAAGTTTGGCAAAGAATAAAGGAAAAAACATAATTGACAAATAAGTTATCATTCTGTATTTTTTTAATAAAAAATAACAACCTATCTATAATAAGAAAAAAAATATCCTTAGGAATTCAGGTATTGTTTCTTTAAAAAAAACTTTTAGCACAGGACTGTCATTTTAATGATATATCAGGAATCAAGTTTCAAATTTATTATGAATTTCTTATACCGCCTAATCAGGCTTCTAGGTGGTGTACAAATACTAAATACATAGAAAAGGTACATTAAAACCAAAATTTATAAAATTAACAGCGTTGGACAATACTAGGGAATGTTAGTACAACAAATTACTTGACTTACGGACCTACACCAGACATAAGGAGATTGGCAAGAACTACAATATTTGTAAAAAAAATTAACACACACAAAAAAATACATAAAAAGGGGAGAACGATAGGGAGGGAAAAGGCCAGAAGAGAATTGTTTGTCCTCACAAGGGCAGTCATTATCCAAAAGCATCCTGGAACAGAAAAGTTTTTAAATTGGATTTGAATTGATCTAATACAGACATTGCCCGTAGGTGCCGTAAATGCGAAACTGTTAAATCTCGTAGGGCTCCTTTTACGAAGGGGCGCTAAGCGTTTTAGCGCACATGCCAGATTAGCGCGCGCTAGCTGAAAATCTACCGCCTGCTCAAAAGGAGGCGGTAGCGGCTAGCAAGCGCGGCAATTTAGCACGCGCTATTCCACGCGTTAAAGCCCTAATGCGCCTTCGTAAAAAGGAGCCCATAGTGTGAATTAGCCTCAGGGATGGTATGGTAAGGTGGAAATGATGTCAAGGTAAGCAGTCACTGGCCCACGGGTTAACGTCTAATTTAAATTATGGGTGCCACGTTTGAAACAGTTTGATATCATTGTCTGGCAAAGAAAGTATGAGCCCATGCAGCTTCATAAAAGTAAGTGACATTGGGAAGCAATAAATGTTGAAAAGGGATTGCAATAAGTGCATTAGAGAGCCGTCTGTTAGTTCGCATAAAAGCAAGTAGAGCATTGAACTAATTAGAACGGGCAAAAAGAAGAAAACACTGTATATACAGTTAACAGGTTACAATTTATCATAGTTACAAGTTTTTTTTAAATACAAGTTTTTATCCTAATTCGACACATACCAGTAAACATAGCTCTGCATTAATTGGTTAGTGCAGCTACATCGCTGTGTCCTAAGAGATTAGCATGTGGTTAGTGTGTGAGCCTTAAAGCTCAGATTCTGTAACCTTAAAAGCGGCCGCTGATCACGTGACAAGTACACGATGGTGCCTACATTTCTGGCGCCCATCTGTGATGTGAGTCGTGCCTCTGTAGGCACTTTAGGCCGCCTAACGCCACTTCTAGCATTAGCCATGCCCGCAGTGGCACTGGGTGGCCTAAAGCGCCTATGGAGGCGTGATTCCGGTGCTAATTTTTTAGGCACCTTGAAATTCAGTTAAAAATGTAATTTCAACGGTATTTTTTTTACTGAGTTTGGGCGCCA
Organism: Geotrypetes seraphini; assembly: GCF_902459505.1. Lineage (NCBI taxonomy): Eukaryota > Metazoa > Chordata > Amphibia > Gymnophiona > Dermophiidae > Geotrypetes > Geotrypetes seraphini. The sequence continues at coordinate 273,773,331 of NC_047087.1, read as the reverse complement.
TGTAGAGAATCCAGGCCTTACTACCTACACAGTGGGTAGCGGTAAGGACTCATGCACTAATAGTGAAATTAGTCCATGGCCATTAATAGGAAAAATGGGGTCATTTTACCATTGCACTAAAAGTGACCTCATTGCCTGGGAAAGACTCACTCTGGGGATGGTGCAGGCCACCTTTTAGCACTGCTTAGTAAAAGGACCCCTTTGCATTTATAGCTTAACTGCAAAATCCAAATAATGTTTATGGCAGGCTTTGGAAATAAAACAAATCCAATCTGTTTCCCACAATCCTTACTTCCTATGTCATGTCTGTCACGCAGGGACTGTCTCTTATTTGTTTAATGTAGAGCATTGTAGAAATGATATGTAGAAGTCTTAGTAGTAGAAATATTATATATCTCAGTTATGTTTCCTTTTGTCCTTTATAAACTAACCTTCCCCCTTCCCCCTTTATCAAGCTGCGCTGCTGAGCAGTATAAGCTAAATGCCGAGCCACCCTTTCTATTCCTATGGGCAGTTCAGCAGTTTGTGCTGCTTGGCAAAAGGGGGGGGGGTAGAGGTAGGGGGGAAGTAAGTGAGGGAAAGTCGACTGTTGTATTTATATGTGTCTAAAACAAAAGGTACATAATTTTTAAAAAGTCACACTGCCGCTATAATATTGTTTCTCTGTATCCTTGATAAATGGTGCTGCATTCTAAACAGGAGAGCAAAAGGTCTAAGAACTGATCCTGATCCTATAATAAAGTTGTTGCCTGCCTAATATAGTATGTGATATGAAGGTCTAGATTTTAATAGCAGACCACAGCACGAATGTCCCAGATGATATAAAAAAAAAATCCCTCTTCAGCTTTCTCATTAGTAATCTGTAAATTGTCTCGGTGTCTGTTGGTTTCAAATCAGGGCAAGTACCTCTATTCCTAGTGTGAAGCCCGATAGGATAATAGAAATAATGTACTCTAATCAGTACCAAACATATGAGAGTCCCAAATTCATAACAGGCAAAAAGGCAAATTTGATGAATGCTATTTGGTTGCTGTTTACAGTTTCAGGAATCTTGAGAGGTAGGTTGGGTGCCATAATGAGTCAGGAGGCAAAGGGGTGAAGTACTCCTCAAATGCCAGCCCTGGTGTTTCAGATCAGTCCTTTGGGCTAGATACACTAAGCAAACCAATTGGTTTGCGAGCCCTTTGCGACCAAATTTCCCTCCAACCCCATTCACTAACACATGTAGCGATCCAATCCCGACCTTCCCATGAAAAAATTAGCAAAACCCCATGCAAAATAGCCAAGCGATAGATTCACTAACAATTGCTTGGCTATTTCGAATTGGGTTTTACTATTAGCAAACCTGACTGCTGCAGAACTGTCGGTAACTCAGTTACTGACAGGTCTGCAGGTTTTATGACAGGCCTGCCTGTCTTTTTTGTTCATTTTTTTCCATGGCACAGATATTTTGCTTTCTAAGTTTCTATGTTCATTATTAGATGTTACTTCTGCTTAGATGACATAAAGTTCATCTTTTTCACTGTTACAATACTGCCAGATTTAACCCTTTAAAATGCCTGCCTGGAAACCATTGCTTACTGGCTCCAGGATCATAGATTAAAACTGAATCCTCTTAAATCTGAGGCCAGGAGGATTCACAGTTAAAAGTGGATAGATTCCATACAAACGTAAGGAAGTTCTTCTTCACCCAGAGAGTGGTAGAAAACTGGAATGCTCTTCCGGAGGCTGTTATAGGGGAAAACACCCTCCAGGGATTCAAGACAAAGTTAGACAAGTTCCTGCTGAACCAGAATGTACGCAGGTAAGGCAAGTCTCAATTAGGGTATTGGTCTTTGACTGCTGGGCACGATGGACCACTGGTCTGACCCAGCAGTGGCAATACTTATGTTCTTATGGACTTTTTTTAATGAGCCTCATAATATGATACTACATATGCATAGTTGCTCTTGATTCGACCTTGCCATTTTCATAGATCATAGAAGTCTATCTGGCACTGGCCTAAGTAAATAGACTCTACTACAGGAAATATCGCAGGATGATTTTGTACAGAACTGTGTTCAGTAGCTGTATGCTACAAAAACTGGCTATACTTAACCCAAATGTAAAAATTGTTGTTCATTATTTTATTTATTTATATACCACTTATATCCCAAGGTAAGGGAGAGCATCAAAATCACGCGTCCATCTTGTAACGTGGCCAAGCTCCTCCCCTATCCTAAATGGTTTTACATTCAGGTACTTTATCAGACTCTATCTAGTGTTTCTGGGACAATTAGGGGATTAAATGACTTGCGTAGGGTCATAAGGAGCAGTGAGGGATTTGAACCCACAACCTCAGGGTGCTAAAGGGGTGCTCAGGGGTGTCAAAGTCCCTCCTCGAGGGCTGCAATCCAGTTGGGTTTTCAGGATTCCCCCAATGAATATGCATGAGATCTATTAGCATACAATGAAAGCAGTGCATGCAAATAGATCTCATGCATATTCATTGGGGAAATCCTGAAAACCCGACTGGATTGCAGCCAGCGAGGAGGGACTTTGACACCCTGCTGTAGATCTAACCCAGGGGTGTCAAAGCCCCTCCTTGAGGGCCGCAATCCAGTTGGGTTTTCAGGATTTCACCAATGAATATGCATGGGATCTATTTGCATGCACTGCTCTCATTGTATGCTAATAGATCTCATGAATATTCATTGGAGAAATCCTGAAAACCCGACTGCACTGTGGCCCTCAAAGACCAACTTTGACACCTGTGATCTAACCACTGTGCCACACACTCCCAATCCCATTAAAATCCCTAACTTGCTTCCTGCTTTAGACCTGCTACTTTGACCTGTTTTCAACTGAACAGCTATCAGTGTACAAATCTTATGAGATCAGTGACAATTTATGACGTGAGGGTGCAATCTAGAACCCCAATTATCAGTTTGTCTGTACCATAACTTTCCAATCTGTTCAGTGTTGCTTTCTCTCTCTTGTTCCCTACTCATCTGCATGCTCCATGCCATTTGAGCTCTAATTCAGTAACTTAGCAGCAAAATTCACCCTAGAGTATGATTGTTATAATCAATTTTGGTTTGTTAATTAGAAAACATATGCCAGAAAATAAACTATGTATTTTAGATGTCACTGGCTACGAGGGTCACTTGTATGGTTTTCTGTATCTCTAATAATTTCTAAGCTGCTGCAGGCCTTTCTCTCTGCTTCCCTATGCTGCTTTGGGCCATTTTCTTAGTTCCCTGTTTGTCTCTCTGATCTTCTATCTGTTCCCCTGTGCAACTCCAATCATCTACCAACTCGTCAACCTACCCTAGCCCACTCTTTCAGTCCCCCCCCCATGCTGTTCTATTCCGCTCTCTCTATTGCTCCAATCACTCCAGGCCTTAGCTCCCAGTGCTGCTTCCGTCCTTTTTACAGCAGCTCCCCTGCTGCCACTCTGATCCTTTCTCAGCTCTCCATGACAATCTGATCCAGCTCTGATCTCCCCTTGTATAGTACTGACCTTCTTAGCTCCCCTGTGCAGCCAAATCATGCACTGCACTGAGAAGGCAAAACACCTCTGAAATCAAAGAGAATTTGTGAACCAAAGCAACTTGTTGTAGAGAAAAGCCATGCATGCACTGGACTGGCCTGTACCATGTTGAGTCAGATAATGCTGTAGGGAAGTGTGAAAACAGGAACATGTGTGGTGCTTGTATTGAGGCAGTAGCAGGATATTTAGTGTGATGTGCCAGTCTGGAAGTAATTCAGCAGGTCAGTGCATAACACTGGGGTACAACAGACATTGACTCGTAGCAAAAATGACATTCTAATAATGTCTGATATTTTCTACTTTAGTGCATTATAAAATCATAGTAATCTTTGATAGTTCCCCTGTTCTTTTGTTGTTGGTTGGTTTTAGCATGTCTACCTCGATTTCACAGTGCAGGCTTGGCACATTCTTGCCGACTAAACTACCTCATGGGGGGAAGGTTTTTTTTTTCCAGATTGTCTGCACTGACACAAAAATAGTGCATACTTTTTAATCCACAGGCCATGCCAACTTTTCAAAGCGAAAGGAGGTGCAGATTTTTGCTTTGAATTAAGCAAGTACAAAGTAAGCTTGGTCACATTAGCCTGCTATTTCTGGGGGCAAATGTTGCTGTCTACTTTTCACCCCTACAAACATCTCCCCTCAGTTCAAATAAAAGTATGAGGGGGGGGGAGGGCGATTTTCAGCCACTTCATTAACATGGGAGAACACTTTTTACACATATAAACCTTTTCGAAAATCAACCTCCCTATACCCCGTCACTAAAATGGAATATACGAGGGGGTGCTGAAAAGTTCTCAGCCCCACCAAGAAGCGAATGGCGTGGATATGGTTCAATCAATGATCTGAAACAATGTCAAGACAGAGAATTTCATTTCTGCAGCTTGGCACTTAACGAAATAAGATAACACTGGTTTCAGCTCCAGTGGCAAAATAACGCTCAAAATTTAGGAAGTTGGTTGGTCGGGCTGAGAACTTTTCAGCGCCCCCTCATACTATTTGGATTTCTGCTGGGTACTTGTAAACTGGTTGGAAGTGACATCACTGGATGCGATTCCGGAACGGGCTATTTCAAGTCCTGTAGTTTTCCTGTGCCGTTGTGCACGTTGTTCAGAAGGAATACAATTTGAATCCCTGAAGAAACCTTTATGTGGTGAAACAAGATCTTGTTATTTTTTTCCTAATGCTGGATTTCTAGTTGGAAAGTGCACAGTGGTGGGGTTTCCCCCTATTAGATCTTTACATTTGGGGCTCCTTTTACTAAGCTGCGGTAGCGTTTTTAGCGCGCGCTGCAGAATGGCGCACGCTAACCCCCGTGCTATGCGGGAAAACTAACGCCAGCTCCGATGGAGGCATTAGCGTCTAGCGCGCACGCTAAAACCGCTAGCGCAGGTAAGTAAAAGGAGCACTTGGTGGGTGTGTTTTTTATGCCAATGACAAAAACAACGGGCCATCGAGATGATTAATGAAATCTGTTTATAATGAATTTTCGATCACCTTACAGTTATCATCACAACTGGTAGGCTATCATAGTTATTTCCTAGCACTAAATTCTACTTCTTGATTTTATCGATACTCCTCTTATTTCCCCCTTGAGTAATTAAACCGATGGCAGGAACATCATAACTATACAGACATCAATCCTCAGAACCTCTTATGATATATATATCATTTCAAGTCCCCATCTTATATATCTTTATAATCATTTGTGCCAAACCACCACCTATTTTATCTTTATTTTCACACTTTTAATTTATAATACCCATAATTAATGACTCTAAAAAAATCATTGGTATGAATCGTACGACAGAAAATTTTTGGCACTCTGTCTGAAAGGCAACACTTATCTTAGTGGATCCTGCCACCAACAACGTTGATGTGTAGTAGAAACTCCTGATGCCCTTTCTTTCTGTGGGCGTTTCAACCTCAAAAGGGTCTTCCTCGGGGGATGTTGAATATAAGCTGCCTCTCCAAAACTTGTAATGGACTTATTCCAAATTTCTTCAACAATATATAAGCATTCATCTTACTGACTGCCGACCGAACGGCATTGTCTCCGATGAGGATTTTATTCGGAGTAACTCCAAATTTTAACAGGATAATTTTCTATCCATGTGGATCTTTATGGGCTGACCTACTGCTGGTGAGTAACATTTTGAAGCTTTTTGATTTTCCTGTTGCTACTTTTTGGTTCTTGAGAGACTTTTAAATACCTACATGACGTAAATATGCATGAGTCGAGGAATGAGAGTGCAAAGGATGAAATTAAGAGGTGATAGGCTCAGGAGTAATCTAAGGAAATACTTTTTTTACAGGGTGGTAGATGCATGGAATAGTCTCCCGGTAAAGGTGGTGGAAACAAAGACTGAGTCTGAATTCAAAAAAGCATGGGACAGGCAAGTGGGATCTCTTAATGAGGAAAGGAGATAGTGGATGCTGCAGATGGGCAGACTGGATGGGCTATTTGTCCTTTTTTTTTTTCCCCAATCATTTTTATTAATGTTTTCAGATTTACAAAAGCAAGCAGTACAAACAATCTGCCATCTTGTTTCTATGTTAAAGCAGCTGGCTGAGAAGCAGGGAAGCCCCTTCAAATCTCACTGTGTGGTTCCTTGTGTCCTTGGGCAAGTCCCTTAATTCTCCATTGTCTCAGGTACAAAAATAAACAAAGCAAAACAACAAAACAAACAACCCCCCTCAAAAAAAAGAGAGAAATTGTGAGTCATCTGGTTATAAGGAAATACCTATAGTACCTGAATGTAGCTCACCATGAACTAAAACTGAAAAAGGTGTGACTCATAACAAGCTTGCTCTACCGGCATTCTCTTCTTCAGTTACATTTGCTATCATCTCAAAGGAAATTATTACTGCTTGGGCTCCTGGTTTATTGGATTCCTTTCCTCTTGCAACTTGAATAGAATTACTTGAAGTTTTGTAAATTTCTGAAAACTTGTTGTTTAATGAGTATGTTCTGATAGTAATGCCTCTTTTATTGTGTTGGATATATGATTCTCTAATTTAATTAACTTTGCTGTAAATCATCTTGAGCTAGTGGTATTGATGGGATATAAAAATTATAATATGGTGTATATATGTACATTTGTAAAATATGTTATATTATACAGTACAAGTGGATCAAGTTTTGTTTTTTGTTTTTTTTACTGCATCAAGATTTATAAAGACTAGGGAACACTTGATGAAGTTACAGAGTAATACTTTTAAAACTAATAAGAGGAAATAAGAACATAAGAGTTGCTGCTGCTGGGTCAGACCAGTGGTCCATCGTGCCCAGCAGTCCGCTCCCACGGTAGCCCCTAGGTCAGAGACCAGTGCCCTAACTGAGACCAGCCCTATCTGTGTACGCTCTGGTTCAACAGGAACTTGTCTAACTTTGTCTTGAATCCCTGGAGGGTGTTTTCCCCTATAACAGCCTCCAGAAGTTAAGCTCTGGAATGCGTAGTAAAAGCGGTTAATGTAGCTGGTTTTAAAAAAAAGGTTTGGACAAGTTCCTGGAGGAAAAGTCCATAAACTGCTGTTGAGACAGACATGGGAGAAGCCACTGCTTGCCCTGGATCATTGGCATGGAATGCGGCTACTATTTGGGTTTTTGCCAGGTACTTGTGACCTGGATTGGCCTCCATGAAGATGGGATACTGGGCTAAATAGACCAGTGGTCTGATCCAGTAAGGTTATTCCTAGGTTCTTATGTAATCTTTCAAGATGAGAATAAGATTTCCACTCCTCCTAGGCCCAACTGGAAAATTTGAGCATAGGGTTAGGAACATTGTAATCCAATGAGGTGAATTCCAGATGAAACCAGCCTCCCTGTGTTTAGCTAACTTTTGTGAAGCCCAAGAAAAAAGCAAAAATAGAGTGAAAATCTCCCTTGTAGGCTGATGATATATCTAATATAATAAAATGGTAGGACGCGCATGCGCACTAAAAAAATCGTGTTCCCTGGTCCCGTCGCGGAAACACGAGTGCGCATGCGCGCCTACTACGTCACCACAGCCTGCTCTCCACCTCGCGCCGCTACAGGCCCCACACTCGCAACTCACACATCCGCTGCAGCCTAGCAACTCCGACCACAACCTTCCCCCCTCAACCGCCTAGGAGCTGCGGCGGGGGCTTTCAGAACAGAATATGTTTACCATGTTTCTTTAGGCAGCCCCGGTTGTTTACTTGGATTCAGTGTCAGCATTAGGGTTCGCCGGACGCCAGCCGTGAGAGCCGGGTGAGAAAGGCCGCCGCAGCCTCGCCGCTAGGTAGGGGGACAACAATGGCGCTTATGCTCAAGCCGCCGCCACGACTCCTCTCTCGAACCGCACCAGGATCGAGAGAGGAGCTGCGGCGGGGGCTTGAGCATAAGCGCCATTGTTGTCCCCCTACCTAGCCGCGAGGCTGCCGCGGCCTTCCTCACCCTGCTCACATTGAATCCAAGTAAACAACCGGGGCTGCCTAAAGAAACAAGTGCTTGGCCTGCCAAACAATTCCTGCCGTTGCCGAAATTTGCCCCACCGTTCCTTCCCTTCCTCCATCAGGTCAGTTCAGCTCCGTCTATGTTAAAAGCAGCTGCTTTGAAATTGGAGCCCTGCCGCCACCGTAACACGTTCCCTCTGCCGCGGTCCCATATGTCAGAGAAGGGGCGGGACCAAGGCAGAGGGGAACGTGCTACGGCAGTGGCAGGCCTCCGATTTCGACGCGGCTCCTTTTAACATTGGTGGATTCACTGCACCTGATGGAGGGAGGGAAGGAAAGGTGGTTGGGCGCTGTTGAGCCCCTCTTTGCCCTCAGACCCTCTCCTAACTGCTCCCTCCTGTCTCAGACCACTGGGGGGAGGTGCCTGTCTTCAGCTGCCGGGATGGAGGGAGGGAAGAAGAAAGAAGGGGCCCTGGCAAGCGAGTTATCAAAAGCCAACCATAGCCTGGGACCCCTACATGATATGAATAATGACCAGACAACAAAAGGTAAGAAAAATAATTTTATTTTCTGTTTTGTGATTACAATATGTCAGATTTGAAATGTGTTTTGAGGGAGGCTGCCGCCGTGGCTTTGGACAGAGGGGTACCATTTTCATGGGAGCCGGCCTTCGGAGAGGCTTGGGACGCGGGGACGGATGCGGGAGGGGCTGCCACTGTGAAGGGCTTTGGTGGGGGAGCCAGCCAGACTGCAAGTGTGGGGACGTTGTAAGCATGGATTGGTCAAGGAGCTGCCGCTTCCGAGGCTTTGAAATTGCTCTCCCACTGTCACTCCCTCCCGCCCTGGCTCTGCCTCTGCCCCTGCCCAGGTTCAAAAGCAGGAGAGGCGGTCATCTAGCACCCGTTAATCTAACGGGCTTAAACACTAGTATATATATATATATATATATTATGCTCTGCTGGTCAAATTGTTTTGCAGATAGGTTGTTTGTTAAGTTTAAGAGACAGAGAGGGGAAGTTATCAAGGTGCAGTAAAAGATCACTTACATATACCCAAGGCCGGATTCAATGGTAGGCCCAGTAGGCATGTGCCTAGGGCCGAAAATGTCAGGGGGCCCCCCCAGTGCGGTGCTTTAGGGCCGTTTGGGTCCTCGTAGTCTGGGCATTTCTCCCCCTAACTGGCCCATCTCCCTTACCTTTGCGGCCAACTCCATTGCTGGATTTGCTTGAGGCATCAGCGCGCCCCCTACCGCGCAGCCAAATCCCTGCTGAACCTCCGATCGCGAGACGACTGACATACCTCCCTCAACAGCAGCATCGGCAGCACTCTAAACAGACTGCTTCATGGCCTTCTCCCGCAGGGGCCTTCCCTGTGCTGCATTGCTGATGACATCATCAGTGATGCAGCAGAGGAAATCACCGTCAGAAGGCCGCGAAGCAGCCTATTTAGAGTGTGCCGACGCTGCTGATGAGGGAGGTATGTCAGTCGTCTCATGGTCGGAGGGTCGGCAGGGTTCGGATGGGAGAGATGGAAAGATGGGTCAGTGGGGGTTCGGCTGCGTGGCGGGTGGGCGAGGGGAATAGAAAGATGTTGCTCAAGGGTTCTACTGCATGGTGGGGATGAGAGGGCTAAAAGCCGTGCAAGGGTTCTGCTTCACGGATGTGGTCCCTCTCCACAAAAGTGGAAGTAGGGAAGAAATAGGGAATTACAGGCCAGTAAGTCTAACTTCTGTGGTAAGCAAATTAATGGAAACACTTTTAAAACAGAGAATGGTCAAGCTTCTGGAATCCTGTGGATTACAGGACTGGAGGCGACATGGATTCACTAGAGGCAGGTCTTGTCAGACAAATCTGATCAATTTCTTTGACTGGGTGAACAGAGAATTGGATAGAGGATGTGCGCTAGATGTGGTATATTTAGATTTTAGCAAAGCCTTTGACAGTGTTCCACACAGACTTCTAATAAATAAACTGAATGCCCAATTAAGCTTTTTAATGATCAATAATTGAAAATTAGGTGCCTATAAAGAAAAGTGATTCTGTAACAAGGCTCCTCTAAAAAATTTAGGCAGCCTTCAAAAAAAATAGGTGCTATGCATGTTGGGCATGGGCGTAGCTATGTGTTAGGCGCCTTGTTACAGAATCGCTGCTCTTAAGCATGCTTAAGCGCTTGCGTGGCCGCCTAACTTTTAGTTGTGCCTAGAGCTGGTCTATTTTTTTGGCGCCTCCAAAATAGGTGCCCTAATAGGTGCTGCTCAGCGCAATTCACTAAACAGCAGCCAACTGTATGTGAATTGTGCTGCACGGTGCCTATATTGGCACCTAACTTTTGGGCGCTTCTTAGAAAATTTGGGCCTTAATGCTAAGAAATGCAAGGTCATGCATTTGGGTTGCAAACACCCGAGGTAATGTTACAGTTTAGGGAGTGAAGAACTTATGTGCACGATGGAAGAGTGGGACTTGGGTGTGATTGTATGTGATGATCTTAAGATGGCCTAACAGGTTGAAAAGGTGATGACGAAAGCTAGAAGGATGCTAGGGTGCATAGGAAGAGGTATGGCCAGTAGAAAAAAGGAGGTATTGATGCCCCCTGTATAAGACTCTGGTGAGACCTAATTTAGAATATTATATACAATTCTGGAGGCCGCACCTTCAAAAAGATATAAAAAGGTTGGAGTCGGTCCAGAGGAAAGCTACTAAAATGGTGTGTGGTCTTCATCATAAGGCGTATGGGGACAGACTTACAGATCTTAATATTTATACTTTGGAGGAAAGGCGGGAGAAGGGAGATATGACAGAGACATTTAAATAAAAAAACTAGAAAAATGTTATTAGCCAAGTGGTGGATGTACCCACTGAAAACCATTTACTTAAAGTGAAGAAATCTGGGTGCCATTTTGAAGCCAAGCCGTTGACGGAGCTGGAGAGAACGGGAGTTTGTCTTGGAATTTTCCCTGATGCAGCCACTTGCTGGTGAAACAAGAGCCTTGTTGGAAATTAGATCTTCTTATCTTCGCTTCAATGCTGTGTATGCTATAGCAGGAACATCGATGTATTGGACTGAGTAATGTATCATCTGTGAAGATAAGTACTATTTTTGGTCTCTTGTTCTTTTTCCTTTTCCCTTTTCACAGTGGTGGGATGTTTCCCAGTTTGGAAAATTACATTTTTTATAATTGTGGAGTTTTTTTGCCTATGATACAGAATTAGAATGGCTTAAAAAGTCATTGGGTTACCATCTGTATATTTTTTATGGTGGAGGCTTATTCTCCACTTCAGGTAAATGGTTTTCAGTGGGTACTTCCACGACTTGGCTAATAACATTTTTCTATTTTTTTGAATTATATTTTGTTATTATTATTTTTGTGCATGAATCGAGTCAAAAGAACATAAGAACATAAGAATTGCCACTGCTGGGCCAGACCAGTGGTCCATCATGCCCAGCAGTCCGCTCACACGGCCGCCCTCTGGTCAAAGACCAGCACCCTAACTGAGACTAGCCCTACCAGTGCACGTTCTTGTTCAGCAGGAACCAGTCTAACTTTGTCTTGAATCCCTGGAGGGTGTTATCCCCTATAACAGCCTCCGGAAGAGCATTTCAGCTTTCTACCACTCTATGGGTGAAGTACCTGATTGTAAAAACCGCTTAGATAACCTTGATAGGTGGTATATAAAATCCTAATAAAAAAAACTTTACGTTTGTACGGAATCTATCCCCTTTCAATTTTAGAGAGTGCCCTCTTGTTCTCCCTACCTTGGAGAGGGTGAACAATCTGTCCTTATCTACTAAGTCTATCCCCTTCAGTACCTTGAATGTTTCGATCATGTCCCCTCTCAATCTCCTCTGTTTGAGGGAGAAGAGGCCCAGTTTCTCTAATTTTTTGCTGTACGGCAGCTCCTCCAACCCCTTAACCATTTTAGTTACTCTTCTCTGGACCCTTTTGAGTAGTACCATGTCCTTCTTCATGTACGGCGACCAGTGCTGGACGCAGTACTCCAGGTGAGGGCGCACCATGGCCCAGTACAGCGGCATGATAACCTTCTCTGATCTGATCTGTTCAAGATCCCCTTCTTTATCATTCCTAATTTTCTGTTTGCCCTTTTTGCCGCCGCCGCACATTGCGTGGACGGCTTCATCGATTTGTCGATCAGAACTCCCAAGTTCCTTTCCTGGGAGGTCTCTCCAAGTACCGCCCCTGACATCCTGTATTCATGCAAAAGATTTTTGTTACTGACATGCATCACTTTACACTTATCCATGTTGAACCTCATTTGCCATGTCGATGCCCATTCCTCGAGCCTGATTATGTTATGTTGCAGATCTTCGCAATCCCCCTGCGTCTTCACTACTCTGAATAACTTCCTATCGTCCGCAAATTTAATCACCTCGCTCGTCGTACCTATGTCCATATTGTTTATAAAGATGTTAAAGAGCACGGGTCCAAGCACCGAGCCCTGCAGCACCCCACTGGTGACGCTCTTCCAGTCCGAGTATTGTCCATTTACCCCCACTCTTTGTTTCCTTTGCTCCAGTTTTTAATCCACGTGAGTATTTCACCCTCGATTCCATGGCTCGCAATTTTCCAAAGTAGTCGTTCATGTCGAACGCCTTCTGAAAATCCAGATATACAATGTCGACCAGATCGCCCTTGTCTATCTGTCTGTTTACTCCCTCAAAGAAGTGCAGCAAGTTCGTCAAACATGATCTGCCTTTGCTAAAACCGTGCTAACTGGTCCTCATCAGCCCGTGTCCGTCAAGATGATCAATGATGCTGTCCTTTATCAGTGACTCTACCATCTTTCCCGGTACCGAGGTCAGACTCACAGGTCTGTAGTTTCCTGGATCTCCCCTCGAACCTTTCTTGAAGATTGGTGTAACATTCACCACCTTCCAGTCTTCCGGAATCTTTCCCAATTTGATCGACAGATTGGCTGTTAGTTGAAGCAGTTCAGCTATGGTCCCTTTCAGTTCCTTGATGACCCTTGGATGGATGCCATCTGGTCCTGGGGATTTATCACTCTTTAGCTATCAATCTGCTTACACACCTCCTCTAGACTGACCATCAATCCTGTCAGCTTTCCATCTTCGTTTCCAGCTTATAGCCTGATGAGTTCTGGTATGCTGTGTACATCTTCTTTGGTAAATACAGATGCAAAAAATGTGTTCAGTTTGTCGGCGATTGCTGTGTCCTCTTTTAGCGCTCCCTTTATTCCATGGTCATCCAACGGTCCCACCGCTTCCTTGGGTCGTTTCTCCTTAATATATCGAAAGAACGGCTTGAAGTTCTTCGCTTCCTTGACTATTTTTTCCTCGTAGTCTTTTTTGGCCCCTTTTACCGCTTTATGGCACCTGCGTTGTTGTTTGTGCTTGTTCCAGTTTTCATCCATTTTTGACCTTTTCCATTCCTTAAATGAAGTTTTATTGTCTCTGATCGCTTCCTTCACCTCTACAGTGAGCCACACCGGTTCTTTGTTCTTTTTCCTTTTGGATCCCTTGTTGATACGTGGTATATATAGATTTTGCGCCTTGGTGACTGTGTCCATAAAAAGGGACCAAGCTTGCTCTAGCATTTTATAGTGCTTATCCTCTTCTTAATCTTCTTCCCTACCATGAGTCTCATCCCTTCGTAATTCCCTTTTCGGAAGTTCAGTGCACTGGTTGTCATTTTGGACCGATGTTTCTCCCCTGCGTCCAGATCAAAGTGGATCATATTGTGATCGCTGCTTCCCAGCATCCCTTCTACTTCTACATCTTGTGCTGGTCCTTGCAGGCCATTTAGAATTAAGTCCAGAATTGCATTTCCTCTAGTATTTTCCTTGACAAGTTGTTCCAGGAAGCAATCGCCTACAGCATCCAAGAACTTGGTCTCTCTAATGCACCCGGAGGTACCTAGGTTCCAATCTATTCGGATAGTTGAAGTCACCCATGATAACTGTGTTGCCTCCCTTGCAGTTGCGTTTAATCTCGTCTGTCATTTCTCCGTCAATTTCTTCGGACTGCCCTGGGGGTTGGCCATTTGTTCCTGGAATTTGGGTCAAAATTCCAGGCCATTTGTTCCTGGAATTTTGACCCATAGAGACTCTAACTTATCCGTCAGTTGTGGCGTGTTCTCTCCAGTAGATTCAATTTCCTCTTTGACGTATATGGCAACGCCTTCACCATTTTGTGTCACTCTGTCTCTGCGGTATAGTTTGTATCCCGGTAGCACAGTGTCCCAGACATTTTTCTCAGTCCACCATGTTTCCGTGATGCCTATGATGTCAACGTTATCTTTTTGTGCCATGGCTTCTAATTCACCCATCTTATTTCTAAGGCTCTTTGCGTTCGTGTACATACACTTGAGTTTGCGACCTGTTCCTTTCTTGCATTTCCTTCCTTCTTGTGTCCTTTTTGATCTGTCTTGCCTGTAATCCGGTGAGTCTTTCCCTCTATCTTCTTGCACGGTATCCTCCGGGTATACCGGTTCCCGAACCATCGACTCTCTCTCTCTCGGTCAACTGTCGGCTCTCCCCTTCTTTCTAGTTTAAAATCTTGTCCACTTCTCTCTTGATGTTGCTTGCAAGTAGCCTCGTTCCATCTCTGTTGAGGTGGAGTCCATCCTTCCTGTAGAGCTTGCTCTTCCCTCAGGAAACTCTGCAATGACAGGATGAAGTTAAGAAGTAATAGGCTCCGGAGTAATCTGAGGAAATACTTTTTTAGCGAAAGATGGTATATGTGTGGAACAGTCTCCCAGAAGAGGTGGCTGAAATTGAGACTGTGTCTGAATTCAAGAGGGCCTGGGATAGGCACGTGGGATCTCTCAGAAAGAGAAAGAAATAATGGGTACTGTTGATAGGCAGACTAAATGGGCCATTTGGCCTTTATCAGCCATCATGTTTCTATGCTTCTATGTCTATAAAATGGGATGGGAGGAAGGGAGGGACAGAAAGATGCTGCTCAAGGGTTCTGCTTCATGGGGGGATGGGAGGGAGAGATAGCATTTGATGTCTATTATATTTTTGAAATGTGATTACAGTTTGATTTTAAATATAATTATTTTATACATTCAAGATATTTGTAATTTTATGTTCACGTGTGTGTGTATATATATTTGTGCCTCATTTACACAGCTTTTATTGTTTTAGTTACTTGTTTGTCCACTGAAGAAGGCATTCCAAATTGCCGAAACTTGGATCCTAGTTGGGATTTCTTTTGAAAGATCTGATTCCAAGTCAAACTACTTTATTGGGACTTTCTGTTAAAGTGTTGTTTGGACTTTTTGAGAATAAATATAACTGTTGGTTGCTTCATACATCTCACTTGCCTTTTTTTTTTTGTTTGGTTTATGTTAACGCAAGAATTCATCTTTTCTGGTATTTAGTTATAGCTATATGAGAAACACACACACACACAAAATGATTCATATGACCGTTTTGCATGCCCATGCTCTGCTCCCAATCAAGCTTCACCTATGACACCTATGACTATTTTTTAGTAGACCAAATATGGGAAAAAGAGTCAAGGAGAGAGAGAGAGAGAAAGAGAGGAAAGGGAAAAACAGGATAGAATCCAGAGAGAGAGGTTTTGTGGTTATTGTGAGTTTGTGTGATGAAACACTTTCAGCTTCAGAAATGGATTTGAATTCAAAGAATGCAAATAGATGATCCATTTCTTCATATACTCCATACCCACAAATATCCATAGCTTCAATCTAGCTGAGATTACGACCAGTATATCCATAGTATTTTATAAAAACATATGGGTACTTTTGCATTTTAGAAAATAGACTAAAATTAGACACCTTCTTCACCTCCAATCCCAGGTGATCTGTTATAAATTAGCTTGTTAGTGTCAGTCAGCACTATAGTTTTATGGAACATTTTCACAGTGATCACAAAATCTGCTGCATTTCACTAGCTAATGAATCAAACCATTTTGAAATATCTTTGCTAAAAATATTTGAGCAAGCCGTGAATTGAACCCTATTTATGAATTTATAGTGTGTTAAAGAAAAGTTGGTGCTATTAAACCGAGCTGCATCATTGGTCACTTGTGGCACATAAGGACACTTGTATGCTTAGAATAAACACAAATGCTGGCCATTATAAAATTATAAATAGAAACATAGGAGAAGATATTCAACCACTTACAGTTGCAGGCTGAATTTTACTCCTAATATTCAATGCCGGTCAATATCTGGACTCTGGCATTGGATATCTGGTTATGAGTGGTCTGCCTGGACTGCGCAAGCTTTAACTGGACAGTGCCTGGGCTGTCACAGATAATATTCAGCTACACTAACTGCTTCTGCTAAATATTGCTGGAAGGCCAATTCAGTTGGGTTTAACCAGGCAGGAGCCTCTCCTGCCTGGTTAAAACCTTTTGAATATTGAGACCATAGTAACATAGTAGGTGACTGCAGAAAAAGAAACCATTGAACCATTAGCCCATGGTACTTATCCAAGAGAGTTTTTTTTCCCCCCAATATCTTCCACTGGGAAAGGGAAAGGGGAAAAGGGAATAGGATTTGATATGCCACCTTTCTATGATTACAATCAAAGCAGTTTACTTATTATATACAGATGCTTACTTTGTACCTGGTGCAATGGAGGGTTACGTGACTTGCCCATAGTCACAAGGAGTTTCAGACAACTGAGTGTGCAAGGACCTCTTTTTAGGGTGCATCCAGCACTCTTTTATTGCAATCTTAGGGCTCCTTTTACGAAGCCACGTTAGAGGTTTAACGCGTGTAATACCGCGTGGTAAACTGCCGGCCGTGCTAGCCGTTACCGCCTCCTCTTGAGAAGGCGGTAATTAGCGCGTGATAAAAAGTCACACGCGCTAAAGCCGCTAACGCGGCTTCTTAAAAGAAGCCCTTAGTCCCACACTAGTGTAAAAATCAGCCTCTTTGGATGGTTCCCCAGGACCAATGGTGTAGCAAGGGTAGGAGGCACCCAGGGTGGTAGTGGCCCCCACATCCTTCTTTCTGCACCCTCTTTTTCTACGACAAACCCCCCCCCCACTCCTTCCACGCCACACTTTTGCCCTCCCTTCCCATCCCCGTACCTCTTAACATTTTCACCAGTGTGAGCAGCTTCTCCAGCTTGCTGCTCACGCTGGCTTTCTTTCTGACGTCACTTCTTCACCCTGTGACTCGGAAGTGATTTCAGAGGGAGCCAGGCTGGCGTGAGCAGCAGGCTAGAATGGTTGCTTGTTGCTGGCAAAGATTTTAAAGAGGTACATGGGGGCGGGAAAGGGAGAGTGCGGACATGGCATGGGAGGGCGAAGAGGTGCCTGTGATTGGGGCGGACCACCCCCTGACACCCCTTTCTACGCCACTGCTTACCACCACCAGTCCACTGCACCAATTAGTCAAAACAAAGGACTTATACCCTGAAGATAGAACCACTTACAGAAGTATTTACATTTCTGCAATAACTCTAGATATTACTGTATTTAAAACCTGCCAGACAAACTCAACTGATATTTGATTCTTGCATCGCCAACACTGACACAATCTGAATTTAATTTCTCAATGCTTAGCTATAAGGGAGTGCTGAAAAGTTCTTAGCCCAACCAAGCAACTTCCTAAATTCTGAGCGTTATTTTGCCACTGGAGCTGTAAACAGTGTTATCTTATTTCGTTAAGTGCCAATTTGCAGAAATGAAATTCTCCGTCTTGACATTGGTTCAGATCACTGACTGAGCCATTTTCACGTCATGCTCGTCTTGGTTGGGCTGAGAACTTTTCAGCACCCCCCCCCCTCGTACTATGTTACCACAATTAGATTCTTTTGGATACGTGTCGGTAACAGAATTATAAACTATAGTAGAGGTGTTGTTTTATTAACTTAGGGGCAAATTCTATAAGAAGCGCCCAAAAGTTAGGCACCGAAATAGGCACCGTTCAGCGCAATTCAAGTAAAATCGGGTGCTGTTTAGTGAATCGCGCTGAGCGGCACCTATTTTGGAGGCGCCCAATAAGTAGGCCAGCTCTAGGCACAACTAAAAGTTAGGCGGCCATGCGAGCGTTTAGGCACACTTAAGAGCGGCGATTCTGTAACAAGGCGCCTAACATGAAGCCACGCCCACGCCTAACATGCATAGTGCCTATTTCTTTGAAGGCGCCTAAATTTTTGGAAGCGCCTTGTTACAGAATCGCTCTTTCTTGATAGGCGTTTAAGTTTCAATTATTATTGATTAAAAAGCTTAATAGAGCTTGTTATTCAATTTAGATAGGCACTTATCTAGTTGGGCGCCTCCAAAATAGGTGCCTTACATTTGGCGCCGGTTACAGAATTTGGGCCTTACTGTTTAGATAACTAATTAGTTAACCTTGATCATTAAGGTTGCCACCTGACCTAGGTCAAAACTAGGTCTGCAACTGCTCCATTGGATTTATTGTTTTGATATATCACTATTGACATGAGTATTAAGCAATGAAGAATACCATAAATATAACAATTTCAAAAACACATTAAATACAGCATTGGCATATACAATTCAATAGAGTAAATTACAGGAATATAACCAACATTACTGAATTACTTCAGTGATTTATAGACCCATAATATTGTTGAAACAAAATTGTCTTAATTAATTTACAATAAACAGGATAAGACAAATCATTGTGAAAACTATCAAAGAATTCCAGAGACCCAGCATAGGAAAAAAAAACCCCTCTATTCCTGGTAGATACAAGTTTGACCTCTTTAATGTCTGGTAACTGAAGCTGATGCTTTTAGGAAGAACAAAGTAATCTTGGAGGAGAGTATTTAGATAATTTCTTGAATAAATA
The DNA here is from genome assembly GCF_902459505.1 of Geotrypetes seraphini. NCBI lineage: Eukaryota > Metazoa > Chordata > Amphibia > Gymnophiona > Dermophiidae > Geotrypetes > Geotrypetes seraphini. The sequence goes on along the minus strand of NC_047087.1, from coordinate 273,754,603 downwards.
CTCCAGTGAAAACAAACGCCAAGCCTTAAATGTATTTATTTATTTATTTAAGAAATTTATATACTGTATATGACCTACACGGTAACATACATAAAATTTGACAATACAACATAATTGTTATTAAAACAAATCCTATATATCATAAAATTACATCAAAAAGCATAAATAAAATCCTTGACAATACACACAGCTTCCCATCTTGATCACATTTGCACTCAATTACATAAACGCATTGACAAACAAATAGGTTTCAATAGTTTCTTAAAATCCAATCTGGATACACAAAACTGCAAGGTTCCAGTCAAGCTTGACCCCCCCCCCCCCCCCTCTACCGACACCATAGCATCTCAGATCTTGGAATGAACAATAGACTGACTTTTATTGGAATTTAATTGTATGCTTTTTTCAGATCTCAAAATTCTTTGTGGGTGGTAGATTACAAACCACTCCTTCAGTGTACCGGGAGAGACATGGTACACAACCTGATGAACTATCGACAGTACCTTGTATTGCACCTTGTGCTGGATCGGTAACCAATGCAGTAATTTAAGAATTGGTGTTATATGGGCTAATCTCAGCACACTGGTTATCAACTTTACCTTCGCAGTCCCTAGATACAATGTGCTACAATAATCAACCTTGCTTAGAATTAGCGTCTGCACTACTGTATGAAAATCATAATCCTGCAGCATCAGTTTCAACCTATATAACATTATCAACTGCATAACTGCATAACAAACGATGGACAAAGGGGACCCCATAGAAATCGTATACTTGGATTTCCAAAAAGACTTTGACAAGGTACCCCAAGAACGCCTACTACGGAAACTGAAGAGCCATGGGGTGGAAAGAGATGTACATAGATGGATCAAAAATTGGTTGGTGGGTAGGAAGCAAAGGGTAGGTGTGAAGGGCCACTACTCTGACTGGAGGAGGGTCACGAGTGGTGTTCCACAGGGGTCGGTGCTCGGACTGCTGCTGTTCAATGTATTCATAAACAATCTAGAAACAGGGACGAAGTGCGAGGTAATAAAATTAGCAGACGACACCAAACTATTTAGTGGAGTTGGGACAAAAGAGGACTGTGAAGATTTACAAAGGGACCTGAACAAACTAGAAGAGTGGGTGGCGAGATGGCAGATGAAATTCAATGTAAAGAAATGTGGGAAACAGAAACCCGAAGTACAGCTATACGATGGGAGGGCTGGAAATGGGTGAGAGTACCCTAGAAAAGGACTTGGGGGTAATGGTGGACAAGACAATGAAGCTGTCGGCACAGTGCGCAGCGGCCTCAAAGAAGGCAAATAGAATGCTAGGTATTATCAAGAAAGGTATTACAACCAGAACGAAAGAGGTTATCCTGCTGTTGTATCAGGCGATGGTGCGCCCGCATTGGAGTACTGCATCCAATATTGGTCGCCGTACCTTAAGAAGGATATGGCGTTACTAGAGAGGGTTCATAAAAGAGCAACGCAATTGATAAAAGGTATGGAAAACCTTTTGTATGCTGAAAGACTAGAGAAACTGGGGCTCTTTTCACTGGAAAAGTGGAGACTTAGAGGGGACATGATAAAGACTTACAAGATCATGAAGGCCATAGAGAAAGTGGAGAGGGACAGATTCTTCAAACTTTCGAAAACTACAAGAACGAGAGGGCACTCAGAAAAATTAAAAGGGGACAGATTCAGAACCAATGCTAGGAAGTTCTTCTTCATCCAAATGGTAGTGGACACCTGGAATGAGCTTCCAGAGGGTGTGATACGACAGGGTTTAGATAATTTCCTGAAGGAAAAAGGGATAGAAGGGTATAGATATAAGAATACTATACAGGTCCTGGACCTGATGGGCCGCCGTGTGAGCGGACTGCTGGGCATGATGGACCTCTGGTCTGACCCAGCAGAGGCAATGCTTATGTTCTTATGTTCTTACCCTACTTGTATTATCTTCAGTATTTGACTTTCCATAGATAGTGAACTGTCCAAACACTCTCCCAACACATTCATTTCCTTCTTTACTATCACTTCCTCACCCATCACACTTAACCTCTCTAAATTCCAATCATCCCTCTGATTCTTCACAATCATCACCTCTGTTTTTTTCACATTCAACTTTAAATCTTGATCATTCATCCATTCCACAATTGTCTCCATGTAATCCTGCAAACATCTCTCCACCCTTTGGACACTATTACACACAGAGAAGAAAAAGAGAATATCAGCATAGAGCCTATACTGTAGACCTAGCTTCCAAAACACTTCTCCCAATGTGGATATGTATATATTGAAGAGGACAGAAGATAGAGCAGAGCCCCGAGGCACCCCTTTCTTAACATCAATCAAGCCAGATACTTCTTTACCACTACATATTCTAAAGGATCTGCCCTTAAGATAGGATACAAGGTGTAGCAATATAAATTCTATATGCTTGGCCCCCATAAAATTTGAGTCTCTCCCAATTAAAACTGCGCCCACCTTAAAGCTGTTAGGGATAATGTTGGCTAGTAAGTTTACTTATCATGACCACATTAGCACAGTCATTCAGAAATGTTTCCATCAACTTAGAATGATCCGTTCAATTTCCAAACTACTCGAACCCGCATCTTTGAATACTCTAATTCACTCACTCGTGATCTCCTGTGTAGATTATTGCAATGCCCTCTACAAAGGCATAACAAAAAAAGAAATAAGACGGCTTCAGATAATACAAAATACAGCGATTAAAATCATCTTCAATGCAAAAAAATATGATCATGTTTCCCCTCTTCTGTTCAACTCACACTGGCTATCCGTAGAACACGGAATCAGTTACAAAATCCTATTCCTTACATTTAAAATCCGTAAAAGTAACCAGCCCGAGTTTATCGACAGACTTCTTATTCTGTATAACTCACCCCAAACTCTTCGCTCTATGTCTCAGAATCTCCTTACTATTCCATCACTAAGGCTAATTAATACCATAAGATCTTACAATTTCACTGTTACAGCACCCACCCTATGGAATTCTATACCTAATCATCTACTGGCAATATCTATATTAGATCAATTTAAATCTTGTCTAAAATCCTTTTTGCTCCAGGATGCTTTTGGATAAAAACTACCCTTTTAAGGACAAAACAATCCTCTCCTGATTTTACCCTCCCCATCGTTCTTCCCTTTTATGTTCTTTTTGCAAATATTGTAGTTCTTGCCCATTTCCTTATGTTTGATGTATGTCCATAAGTCAAGTAATATGTTGTACTAACCTTCCTTAGTATTGTCAATTTTTGTTAATTTTATAATTTGTTTTTAATGTATCTATTCTCTGTACTATTAGTATTGTACACCGCCTAGAAGCCTGATTAGGTGGCTTAAGAAATTTTTAATAAACTTGAAACTTGAAATAGGCAACCAATGTAGACCATGGAAAACTGGAGTAATATGTCTTCTTTTTGAACCAATGAAAAGTCTAGCAGTAGTTTTTTGGATAAGCTGCAGGTGATGTATATTCACTTTGCTGGAATAAAAAAAAGAGTATTACAATAGTCCAGCATCTCTCAAACTGTGTTCCAAGGCACAGTAGTGTGCCCTGAAGTGATTCTGGGTGTGCCACGAGAGATTCCAGAATTTTACTTTATTTTTTAAAATCCCTTCATACGTATACACTAGAATAGATGACATTTCTGTTGCGTATGCAAGAGTCTGTCAATGTTATGAATGTCTGTGTGCGTAAGGATACAATGACCCAGTCAAGCATCATTCTTTAATGTGATTGGTCCTTGAAAACTAATGGCAAGTAATTTTATTTGTATTTTTTATGCAGTAGTTATCCTAATGAGCATCAAAGCAATCAAGGCTTTTTTACCATTTAGATCTTCTGATCTTTGCAAACTTGGATTTTCAGCTCTGACAGAAATTAAAGAGGGGGGAAAAAATGACTGCAGATAGTGGATGATGAAATTCTTGTCGACTATCGAGCTGTGTTTGAGTTAATTTGCTCTCAAAAACAAGCACATCTATCGCATTGATTAGCAATTCTATTCTATCTACTTTAGTTTGACCATTGTTACAATTACCCATCCATAGCTTAAAGAACTTTAAATAAATAACTCTCAAATGTAATTTTTTGTTGGTTTTGAAATTTTGTAATTTCAGTTATAGAGTGCTGCGAAAAACATTTTCTATGTTTAGTGTGCTGGAGCTAAAAAAGTTTGAGAAACACTGCAATAGTCCAAGTGACTCGTAATAAACGCATGAACTAGTTTTGTCAAGTTTTCAGCAATCAAAATTGGTTTTAAGCGGTGCAACATTTGGAGTTGGTAAAAAACAAGATTTTACTACATGGGATATTTGAGGTTTGAAACTTAGGGCTCCTTTTACTAAGCTGCAATAGCGGTTTTAGCACGTGCTGAATTGCCGCACGTGCTAGACGCTAATGCCAGCATTGAGCTAGCGTTAGTTCTAGCCGCGTAGGGCGGGTTTCATATGACACATATTTTGATAAGACAACAAATAGGAGACAAAAATGTTCAGACAACCAATAGGAAATTTGCAGTTCTATCTAGTTTAGAAAAGCTGGAAGTTTTGTACAAGTCTATGGTTACAGTAGGGATAAAACAACAACTCTCTAGAGAATGACACGGTGGCAAAATTCATCACCGTTCCCATCCCCACGGATAACAACGGGAAACCATCCTCATGTCATTCTTTAAGGTGAGAGGTAAGAATCAGAGAATGAATGGGCACATCCACTGACCCTCAAGCCTTGCACTGATGTAGAAGGACTGAGGTTGAGATAGGCAGACACTAAAGAATGACACCGGATGGTTAGAACATAGGACCATATGTGTTGCCATACTTGGATAGATCGAAGGTCCATCAAGCCCAGTATCCTGTTTCTAACAGTGGCCAACCCAGGTCCCAAGTACCTGGCAGAAACAAAGAGTAACAACATTCCAGAGCTGAACTTGTGATGTCATAATGCCTCATTCCACCAATGCCTAAAAGCCAACCTCATCAGTGATGTCACAATGGCTTCATTATCCTATACTTGACTCACATAAGAATCAGATTATGAATGGGCACAACCACTGACCCTCAAGCCTTGCATTGAAAAATTCTATTGTGGAAGGACTGAGGTTGAGAAAGACACTAAAGAATGATACAGGAAGGTTTCCCACGGTTATCCGCAGGGATGGGAAAACGGTGATGGATTTTGTCACCATGTCATTCTACTTTGCAGTAACACATTTACACCAAGGTAAAACTGAGAACTCAGTGCTACAGAGAAACAGAATTGTGTATTATTCCATGGCATACAAAGTGGTGATGTATTCCCATAAAAATAATGACAGATTTTAAGAATATTAAGTAGCAAACTTTCACATGGGAATTATCACAAGCATTTACATAAGACAAAAGTAGAGCAACTGATACAATGTGATCTCTATGTCACTGTAACTTTGGACAGCATCTCTACTCTGAAAGCCTTTGAAGCTTATAAACTATAAAATTTTAATCATTAGCAACCTCTAGGGGATCTAGTGATAATATCTATAGGACAGCTTAATGCTTTTCTGTCAGAACTGAGAAGGACCATAATAGCATGAATTGAGTACTACTGATCTCTTATTGTCATCAGTTGTGTGGAAGATGAACAGTGCAATGGGTACTTCTACACGCTGTATTTTAAAGCGGCATTTCAATTAAAAATTTTTAACCACGATTAATCACACAATCAAAAGTATTTTATTTAATTGCTATTTATATGTTTATCTATTTAGCACGGTGGCTCTTTGTGACGCTGGGAAAATCTCTTGGGGTTCTTTTACTAAGATGCGCTAACAAATTACAAGGGGTTGCTGGAAAGTTCTCAGCCCAGCCAACCAACTTCCTAAATTCTGAGCATTATTTTACCACTGTAGCTGAAGAGGGTTATTTCGTTAAGTGCCAAGTTGCAGAAACAAAATTCTATGATTTTGACATTGTTTCAGATCGTTGATTTACAGTACTCCCCGATATTCGCGGGGGTTCCGTTCCAGGAACCCCCGCGAATCTCGAAAAACCGTGAATATGGTTTTTCATTGGAGAGCTTGAAGAGGGCAGCGGGAGAGGGCAGCAGGAGAACAGCCGGAGCGCCGCAGGAAATCACTCACAGTATGCTCCGACTGCCTCTTCCTGCACTAAGTCGGGCCTTATCCAATCAGGAGCTGTGTGTCAAAGCAGCTCCTGATTGGATAAGGCCCGACTTAGTGATGTAGCTGAAAGGGATTTCCTGCACTCACTGGAGCTCTGGCTGCTCTCTCCTGCCGCTCTCTCCTTGTCGGCGGTTCGCGGTCAGAAAATATCTCGAATGACCGGGACCGCGAACTGCTGACTGCGAACGACCGGGGGAACACTGTATCCATGTCCATGTCATCTTCTTCTTGGTGAGGCTGAGAACTTTTCAGCACCCACTTGTAGTGTGCGTTAAGGGCCATGCAGCCTACAGGAATGCAAAGGACTATATGGCATTTAGCATGTGCCAGCCATTAGTGCAGGAAGGGCTGTGGCCTAGTGGTTGAGCTGCTGCCTCTATACCCAGAGGTTGTGAGATCAAATCTTGGTGCTGCTCCATGTGACCCTGGGCAAGTTAATCCTTCAAAGCCCACTGCTTTGAAACGCAAAAGGTGGTATACAAATCCCTTTCTCTTACACGCTAGATCCATTGGTGTACCTTAGTAAAAGGACCTGTTAAGAACATAAGAAGTAAGAACATAAGAAGTTGCCTCCGCTGAGTCAGACCAGAGGTCCATCGTGCCCAGCGGTCCGCTCCCGCGGCGGCCCATTGCCTGAGCAGTGGTCCTTGACTATTTTTATAATCTATCTCTACTCCTATCCCTATCCTTAATCCTTATCTGTACCCCTCAATTCCCTTGTTCTCTAAGAACCTATCCAAACCTTCTTTGAAGCCATGTAACTTGTTCTGGCCTATCACAGCTTCTGGAAGTGCGTTCCACATATCCACCACCCTCTGGGTGAAAAAGTACTTCCTAGCGTTTGTTCTAAACCTGTCCCCTTTCAATTTCTCTGAGTGCCCCCTTGTACTTGTGCTTCCCCATAATCTGAAAAATCTGTCCCTGTCCACTTTTTCTATGCCCTTCAGGATCTTGAAGGTTTCTATCATGTCTCCTCTAAGTCTCCGCTTCTCAAGGGAGAATAGCCCCATTAACCCTCCAACCATTGCGTCATGATTAAATTTTTTTAAAATCACAACCAATAATGCATTAATCGCAGAGTAAACTGCGATCAACTTGCAGCCCGATTAAAAATACATCTTGAACAAGCTTACAATTAGTCAAAATAGAGCATCAAGGATAAAATCAACCTTTTGTAATTCAGCCTTTAGGTACCATTTGTGATGTAGCTGAAAGGGTTGGTTTCCGGATGATTGCTTCTTCTTTTTGAGTAGTTTACGGATATGACATAGAAGATGTATCTATAAACCTCATAGAAAGCCAGATCATTAGGTGGGTTTATCTGAATTCATGTTAGCCTTTAAGTGCCAGCTGTCATTCTATGCATGGCCTGCCTTCTTACAACTAACCTTTCTGTCACCTCCGCTTGTCTCCCTAACTTGTCCTATTATGCAGTAGCAAGCTGAGTCATTGTTTCAAGCAGGAGGTGACATGTTAATAGCTTAATAGTGTAATCTCACAAATAATAATATGCTGTCACACTGTCTGAAGCACAATGTTTACAGGAGAAGTGGTAATGTATGATGACAGTAATTTGAATAAAAATGAATTTACTGCTGTTGTCTCATTTGCAGTAAATTTTCACATCTTTCATGCACAACTGGTGCTCCATGACCTCTTTTATTATTTTGTTTCTGGTGGCTGCTGCCGCTGCTTCTGCCACTTGTTTTAAAGTGAAAGGCAGGGAAAATAAAACAGAAGCATGCAGCTTAATTGCAGGAAGGAGTTCACACCGCAGCTTCAGAAAATCTCACTTCATTTGTTTATGAAGATGATATGGTGTCAGACCAGGCTGTTTAATTAATGCAAACTAGAGGTGCCGATTGAAAAGCAGGCATGAACTGATAAGATTGTGTATTGACAATTTACAAAATTATTGTCATTAAAATGTGTCAGGTTTTTTTTTTTCCCATTTGGAATACAGAGAGAATTATTTGGCAAGGGAAAAAAAAAGTTTTTAAGCTTCTGCAAAAAAAGAACGACGGTACTGATTTGATCTTGATTGATGGAGGAAAACCAAGTTTTTCCCATTAACTCTGGAGAATTTTGTTGCTTTCCAGTTAACTATAAATGTAAGGAGTTCAAATCTAATATGCACTATACTGAGGGCTCCTTTTACTAAGGGGTGCTAGCATTTTTAGTGCGCGCTAAAGATTAGCGCGCGCTAACCACGCGCTAAATGAAAAATACTAATGCAAGCTCTATGGAGGCGTTAGCGTTTAGCACATGCGGTACTGTAGCGCATGCTAAACACGTGCTAAAACCGCTAGCTCACCGTAGTACAAGGAGCCCTGAGTCTAATCAAAGATCCACCGAGTCCATTGTCCTGTTTCCAACAGAGGCCAGTTCAGGTCGCAATTCCTGAGCAGGATCCAAAGGAATGGATCCGATCCATATTGCTCAGGCCAAGACAACAGCACTAGCATTACAAAGCTTCCCAGGTTTGTAGACTGTTTCTTCCCACTCCCCCTCTTCGTGCTCCTGGTCTCCACCCTTGACACCGCCTCTTAGACTTTCCCTCATTCCTAACTGCAGCTACCCATCCCCCTCTAACACCCTTAGCTACCTTCCATTTTCTTATTCTTGTTTTAACATCTTAGACCTACCCAGCCCTCTTCTTTCCTACCTGCCTCCGTTCCCCCGCCCCCCCCTGCCTCAAAACCCAATCCCCAGCTAAGTGCCATTTGTGTTTCTGACTTTCCTATGTGGCAAGGTCAGTTTCTTTCTTTAAGGAACTGTCTAAATTTGTAAAATTCAGCTACCATTCACTAACAAATTCCACAGCTTAATTGTGTATTGAGTGTGAAAATACTTTTTCTCTGATTTTAAATATGCTACCTATTAGTTTCCTGGCGTGTGCCCTAGAGCTCCTTTTACTAAGCCGCGTTAGGGCTTTAACACACGGAATAGCGTGTGCTAAATTGCTGCGCGCGCTAGACCTTAACGCCATCATTGAGCTGGCTTTAGTTCTAGCCGTGTAGCGTGGGTTTATCATGTGCTAAAATGCTGCGTGCACTAAAAACGCTAAAGCAGCTTAGTAAAAAGAGCCCCTAGTCTTAGTACTATTTAAAAAATGTAGATAGCTGTTCCCTGTTCCACTTTTCTCATGATTTTACTTTCTGCCTTATCTCAGCTGTTTATTTTCCAAACTGAAGAACCCTAGCCTGTTAAGCCTTTCTTGGTAGGAGCCCTTTCCATTCCCTTTATCATTTCATTTGCTCATCTTTGTACTTTTTCTAATTCTGTTATATTTTTATTCAGATAGGGCAGCCTGAACGTCACACAAAATCAAGGTGTGTTTGATGCATTGGCAATATGCTCTATTGTCTATTCCTTTCTGAATGACTCCTAAATTATATCTGCCTTTTAACTGCCATCACACACTAAGCAGAGGAATGACAATGAATATTTTACTGTGGATCGCTCTTCTAAAATGGTTGGTGCATTTTTGGACTCGTTCTTTTCATTCAAAATCCAAGTTAATAGTTTATTTAAAAGGCCATTTTTGAAGCTTAAAAATTTTTAAACTTGTTCTGCCCTGTTTCTCCGTGGATTGTTTTTGCTCTTTTAGTTCAATATTTAACAATGCCACAATTAGATTATTGCAACTCATTATACATCAGAATCTCAACTAAATTAGTGAGAAAAATTCAACTCATACAAAATACTGCTATTAAACTGATTTATGGCTCTAGGAAATTTGAGAGAGTTACTCCATTACTCATGAAACTACACTGGCTTCTTTTTGAAATGAGAGTAACGTTTAGGTGTCAGGTCAAAAGCGCGCCGGGACAAAGGCACGCCCAGACAATTGAGCGCAGCGCGGAGGCGCGCACCGCTCTAAATTACTGTTTTTAGGGCTCCGACAGGGGTGTGTGGGGGGGAAACCCCCCACTTTACTAAATAGACATTGCGCCGCATTGTGGGGGCGTTGTGGGGGTTTGGGGGGTTGTAACCCCCCCACATTTTACTGAAAGCTTAACTTTTTCCCTGTTTTTAGGAAAAAGTTAAGTTTACAGTAAAATGTGGAGGGTTACAATCCCCCAAACCCCCCATAAAGCCAGCGCGATGTCTATTAAGTAAAGTGGGGGGGTTCCCCCCCAGACCCCCCGTCGGAGCCCTAAAAACAGTAATTTAGAGCAGCGCGCGCCTCCGCGCTGCGCTCAATTGTCCGGGCGCGCCTTTGTCTTTCGCGCCGTTGTCTATGAACCAACATTTAAGGTGGCATGTTTTGAACACACAATAATTTTTGGCGTGAGTTAAATATAGGGCTCCTTTTACTAAGGTGCGCTAGCGGTTTTAGTGCGCGCTACAATACCGCACGCACTAAATGCTAACATCATCCATAGAGCTTGCATTAATATTTTTCATTTAGCGTGTGGTTAGCGCGCGCTAATCTTTAGCGCATGCTAAAAATGCTAACGGACCTTAGTAAAAGGAGCCCATAGTGCTAGGTCCTAGGAAAAGATCTCAGATGAATGATCATCTATTATGTTTTAAGAACGTTATGATAGCTCTTTTGAGTATTGGATTGCTTTGATATGGAATGAGCTTCCTATATCTATTAAACACCACCACCCTTACTTTCATAAAAGTTTGAAAACATATTAGAGTTTGTTACAGCTTTTGATTAGTTCATATGGTACTATTTGTTATTTCGTAGAAAACTTTGTATAATTTTTGCTTAGGTATGGGCTATGAGTGTACACTGCTTTGAAACTATCGGGATTTAGCAATTTATATCCCCAGAATAGAATAGAATGATTTTCAGCAGCATGTTGTTTTGTGCTTTATATACTGTTTTTAAAATCAAAGTTTATCCTATAGTGATGCTAAGATCCATTTCCCCGCTGGTGACTCCTGCCATTGAAGCCAACATTAGTCATCTAGGCGGGACCGCTGATAAGTTCTCAGCCCATAGAAACATAGAAACATAGAAATAGACGGCAGATAAGGGCCCACGGCCCATCTAGTCTGCCCACCTTAATGTCCCTCCCCTACCTTTGCCCTGTGAATAGATCCCATGTGCCGATCCCATTTGGCCTTAAAATCAGGCACGCTGCTGGCCTCAATCACCTGTAGTGGAAGACTATTCCAGCGATCAACCACTCTTTCAGTGAAAAAGAATTTCCTGGTGTCACCTCGTAGTTTCCCGCCCCTGATTTTCAACGGATGCCCTCTTGTTGTCGTGGGACCCTTGAAAAAGAAGATATCTTCCTCCGCCTCGATGCGGCCCGTAAGATACTTGAACGTCTCGATCATGTCCCCCCCTCTCTCTGCGCTCCTCGAGCGAGTATAGCTGTAATTTGTCAAGCCGTTTTTCGTATGGTAGATCCTTGAGTCCCGAGACCATCCGGGTGGCCATTCTTTGCACCGACTCCAGTCTCAGCACATCCTTGCGATAATGCGGCCTCCAGAATTGCACACAGTATTCCAGGTGGGGCCTCACCATGGATCTATACAATGGCATAATGACTTCCGCCTTACGACTGACGAAACCCCTTCGTATGCAGCCCATGATTTGTCTTGCCTTGGACGAAGCCTGCTCCACTTGATTGGCAGACTTCATGTCCTCACTGACGATTACCCCCAAGTCTCGTTCTGCTACCGTTTTTGCTAGGATCTCGCCATTAAGGGTATAAGACTTGCATGGATTCTGGCTGCCCAGGTGCATAACTTTGCATTTTTTGGCATTGAAGTTGAGTTGCCATGTCCTAGACCATCGCTCCAGTAGGAGTAGGTCGTGCATCATGTTGTCGGGCACTGAATCTTCGTCTGTTGTGCATTTGCCCACTACATTACTCAGTTTGGCGTCATCGGCGAATAATGTTATTTTACCTCGAAGCCCTTCTGCCAAGTCTCTTATAAAAATGTTGAATAGGATTGGGCCCAAGACTGAGCCCTGTGGTACTACACTAATCACCTCCGTCATTTCGGAGGGGGTGCCGTTCACCACCACCCTTTGGAGCCTACCTCCAAGCCAGCTCCCAACCCATTTCGTCAATGTGTTACCTAATCCTATAGAACTCATCTTGCTCAGTAACCTGCGGTGTGGTACGCTATCGAATGCTTTGCTAAAGTCCAGGTACACGATGTCCAGGGACTCCCCAATATCCAGCTTCCCCATTACCCAGTCAAAGAAGCTGATCAGGTTGGATTGGCAGGATCTCCCCTTAGTAAATCCATGTTGTCGGGGATCCCGTAGATTCTCCTCATCCAGGATCTTATCTAATTGGTGTTTGATTAGAGTTTCCATTAGTTTGCTCACTATCGATGTTAGACTCACTGTTCTGTAGTTTGCTGTCTCCATCTTTGAGCCTTTCTTGTGGAGTGGAATGACGTTAGCCGTCCTCCAGTCCAATGGGACGCTGCCTGTACTAAGGGAGAGGTTGAAGAGCGCGGACAGTGGCTCCGCCAAGACATCACTCAGCTCCCTAAGCACCCTGGGGTGCAGGTTGTCCGGCCACATTGCTTTGTTAACCTTGAGCTTTGACAGCTCACCGTAGACACTGCTGGGCGTAAACTCAAAGTTACTAAACGGGTCAACTGAGCCAACCCTTGTCTGTAGCTGAGGGCCGAGCCCTGGCGCTTCTCGGGTGAAGACTGAGCAGAAGTATTCATTTAATAGTTGGGCTTTTTCCGAATCCTTTTCCACATAGTCTCCGTCTGGTTTCCTAAGACGTACAATCCCGCCTGAGTTTTTTCTTCTATCACTGATATACCTGAAGAAGGATTTATCTCCCTTCTGGATGTTCTTTGCTAGAGACTCCTCCATGAGGAATTTAGCCTCCCTGACTGCTGTTTTGATGGCTTTTGATTTGGCCAGGTAGTCTGCTCTAGAGTCCTGCTTCCCTGATTGTTTGTAAGAGATGAATGCTTTTTTCTTCTCCTTGATCAGGTCTGAGATCTCCGCAGTAAACCACTGTGGCTTCTTGTTCCTTCGCCGTTTACTTACTGATTTTACATAGCGATTTGTTGCTTCTTGTATGGTTGCTTTCAAAGTCGACCACATGTCTTCCACGTTATCGGTTTCTTCTTGGCTTTGTAGCGCCTGGTGAACGAAGTCTCCCATTTCTTTGAAATTTGTGTCCTTGAATTTGAGGACTTTGGTTAGTGTAGTAGATTTAGTGAAACCTTTCCTGATATTGAACCATACCATGTTGTGGTCACTGGAGGCCAATGTGTCGCCCACCGAGACCTCTGTGACACTTTCTCCATTGGTAAGTATCAGGTCCAGTATTGCCTGATCCCTTGTCGGTTCCAACACCAGTTGCCTGAGGCTTGCTCCTTTCATAGAGTTTAATAGCCTCCTGCTGCTGCCGGAAGCAGAGGTAAGTGTAACCCAATCCACATCAGGCATGTTGAAGTCACCTAGCAATACTGTGTCCCCACGCAAGGTGATATTTTCTATATCTTCGATTATTTCCATATCCAGGTCATCCTGTTGTCTTGGGGGTCTGTAAATTACGCCAAGATACAAGCATTTGTCCTTCCTTCTGGCCAAATTAACCCAAAGGGATTCCCCAGTATACTGGACATCTGAGATTCTCGTGACTTAATGTCATCTTTAGTATATAATGCTACACCCCCTCCCTTCCTACCCTCTCTGTCCCGGCGAAGCAAGTTGTAACCCGGTATGACCATGTCCCACCCGTGGGAGTCTGTGAGCCAGGTTTCGGATATCGCCACCACATCCAGGTCGGCATTCCTTATTTCTGTTTCCAATTCCAGGATCTTGTTTCCTAAACTGTGTACGTTGACGTACATAGCCCTCCATGTTATATTTTTGTTATGTCTCAGTGGGGATATTCCTGTTTGAGCTATTTGAACACCTTTAGCATTGTTTGTGTTATTTGTGCTTTCCTGAGGCTCAGAACCACAATGTGTACTCCCCATATACCCAGAACTACAGTGTGTACTCCCCCTAGACCCGGAATTACAATGTGACCCATAAATATGATGTGACCCTACTCCCGACTCAAAAGTGTGTGCACTCACCCCTGACCCAGAATTTCGGTGTCTACTTTCCTCAGCCTCATAAATGTATTGGCATTTTAGTTCGCCTGGTATGTTGTTTGTGCCTGTACCCTCCCCCGACTTACCTAGTTTAAAGCCCTGTGGAGTAGGCGGGCTAGGCGGTGTCCAAGGACATTCTTCCCTCTTCTGGTTAGGTGTAGACCATCGTGTCCCTGTAGTCCTTGCAATGCTTCTCCATGGTGCAGAAACCCGAAGTTCATCTCCTTGCACCATCCTCGCAGCCAGTCGTTCGCCCTTTGTATTCGATCCTCTCTGGCTCCGCCCTTGCCCCTCACTGGGAGAATCGAGGAGAAGACTACCTGCGCATCCATCCTCCTCAGCTTCTCCCCCAGAGCCCTGAAGTCTTCAAGTATGCTGTCCGGGCTGCTCCTTGCGGTGTCGTTGGTTCCGATGTGGATTAGAACCATGGAGAAGTGGTCTCGGGGCTTGATGAGTCTGTCAATGCATGCAGTGACATCCCGGATCCTGGCCCCTGGCAAACAGCAGACCTCTCTTGATTGTAGGTCTGGTCTGCAGATTGGTCCCTCGGTGCTCCTCACAAGCGAATCTCCGATGACCACCACTCTGTGCTTCTTAGGGGTGGGTTGTACTGTTGATTCCGGAGTTGGAACCGTCTGCTGAACAACTACTTGTAGCTCTTTCTCCGGACCTTCCTGTAGCAGCTGATATCTGTTCCTCAGGGCGATATGAGGTGTCGATGTTGAGCTGTCCTGTATGGGGGAAAAAGAGACAGAGTTAGGTCCTCTGCATTTTCTTGTGGAGGAAGTCACCAACTGCCAGGAGTCAGCGTCTCCAACCACTTCCTGCATTCCGGTAGTTTGTCTCAAGGTGGCCGTTTTGGATGCTATGGGTGTTCCCAGGGTGGTCTTGTCAGGTTGGGGTAGTCTCCATTGAGAGCTATACACATGGGAGAAGATTCCCAATACTTTAAAGTGGTCGCTAAACTGGTTTCAGCTGGTTTAGCGACCACTTTAAAGTTTCGGGAATCTTCCCAAATATAGCCTCAGCCAGTTTAGCAATGGTGGGGGCGGAATGAAGTGGGCATTTCTCCCACTTCCAGGGGGGTGTTGGGGGGGGTTGCTTGGTGGTGGAAGGGAGTGGTCATTTCTCATGCCAGGGGGGGGAGGAGGGGTCTGGGGGCGTTTGCTTGATGGCAGTGGCAGGAGAGAGTGAGCATTCCTCCCGCTGCCTGTGGGGGTGTGTCGGGGGAAGGGTTTGCTTCACATCAGCGGCGGGAGGGAGTGGGCATCCCTCCTGCAGATCTTTGATTGGGGTCTTTTTTAAATTTGTGTGTTTATTCTGCACACGTGCCAATCGCTATCACCAGCGATCGACACATGCAAATTTAGCGACCCTCTGCTATTCTCTGCTACTCTCTCATTTGCATGTGTGTTTTTAAAAGAATGACTCACCTTTTTGAAATTGTTACAATAGTGGTCGCGATAGCGGCCCTTCAGATTTTACCGCCAACATTTGAGAATCTTCCCCTTAGCTCAGCAGTAGAGAATGACACGGTGACAAAATTCATCACCGTTCCCGTCCCCGCGGATAACCGCGGGAAATAATCCCATGTCATTTTCTAGTGTCTATTTCAACCTCGGTCCTTCTACACCAGCATTCTTCATAGCAAAGCTTGTGGGTCAGTGGTTGTGGCCATTCATACTCTGATTCTTCCCTCTCTCCTTAAAGAATGACATGAAGATGGCTTCCCGCGGTTATCCACGGGGACGGGAACGGTGATGAATTTTGTTACCGTGTCATTCTCTACTCAGCAGTTTTCCACTTTTTTTTTGTTCCTGTTGTTGTGAGAGTGCTACGATAACGTGCTTTTGATTCTGAAGAACAGACTGTCCGTCACAATTGAAAGTGGCAGGAATGCAGGATTCCAACACAACTGAACGCTGCTTTGTGGCAATGTTGATTGCTACCACTATCTAGCTTCTCACTTCCACCAACAAACCATCTGCTGTAGCCTTCAGTATTCTATTAAACAAACAAACCCAACAACATTAAAAATGAAAGAAAATGACACGTTTCCACAACAAACACACTCAAGCTGTATAAAAGGAAAAATCATTCTAATCTGCTCCCCCACCCTCTCTCTCTCGCTCTCTGTTTCTTACTTTTCTTCTCTAGTTTCTTACAAAATCCATAACATTTTATTGGAGATACCCTTTTATAGTTTCTCTGCTAAAATCAAGAAAACCTATCATACTTGTTTTGAAATGAGAGAACTTGCTTGTTATAGATTCATTGAACCATAAGTTCTGACCAGTTGTTGACACAATTCAATTAATTTTTCCCAATTTTTTGAAACCTGTAAAAAAAAAAATTCTGTTACACCAAACCTTTTTTTTTTCAGGATTCACACGTTCCTAATGGACTATGGTCCTCTTTTACTAAGGTGCGCTAACCGATTATCACGCAGTAATCGACTTAGCGCGTGCTAAATGGTAATGCGAGCATGTTAGTCTATGGATGCGTTAAAGTTTAGCGTGCGCTAATTTGATTAGTGCACACTAATGGGTTAGCGCACCTTAGTATGTCTGTTGCATGTAAAGCCTTATCTTAATTATGATGTCCTCCCAAAAAGAATGCTTTCTTGAATGAAAATAATGCACAGGGATCAGTAGAAAATGGAAAAATCTGTTTTAAATTCTCGTTTAAGAAAAAGTACAGTAGTAAAATTATTATATGTTGAGGGTTGTTAGGTTGGTTTTTTTTTTTTGCTAGGCAACATTTTAAATTTCATGAACTTTTTTGTGGTCATTCTGCAGAATTCAGACTTGCAAAAATAATCTCTATAAATCTTTAAGGGAGAATTCCCAAGTGAAATAAGAAAATGATGAACACACCTTTCCCACAGTATTTCCCCCAATTATCTCCAAAAAGGGAGGAAAAGTCTGTGAATGAGAGAAATTGCAAAAAACAGGATTTTTTTTTTTTTTTTTAAATCTTAAATTCATTTTTTTTTTCTTTATCCTCATATCTCTGTTTTTCATTTCTCATTGCAGTTATAAAGGTATCCTTGCATCTGCATTACATTTGTGGCATGACTGCTGTGAACTATGAAATGTTTTCTGTTGGGGCTACAAACTTAACTTTACCTATTCAGTATTATTTCTAATGCTTCTTATTGGAAACAGCCTTTCTTACTGGATCTGGTTCTCCACTATAACAATTTAGATTGAATATTTGAGAAGAGAATTGCTTGCAGCTGGAGAATAACTCATCCTCTTCTAATCCTCAAATCAAACAGTGTATAGACCCCCAAATAGTTAAAGGTCTCATTTACTAACCCCCTGTTTTACTAAGGTGTGCTATGAGTTTTAGCGTGCATTTAGCACACACTAAGTATATGTGCGCTAACCAGTAACGCGGGTCCATAGACTAACATGCATGAATTAGAGTTTAACATGTGGTTAGCGCGTGCTAATATTTAGCACACATTAAAATACTTAGCATACCTTAATAAAAGGAGCCCTTAGTGTTCCTTTTACAAAGCTGCAGTAAGCACTACCACGTACTTTACGTAGGTTAAAATGTACTACCACGGGACATGCTCATTCATTCTGTGGTAGTATTGGCATCTGCAGGTACTTATGTGCTAAAAATAATACTGGGGTGTGTGTTTGGGGACAGAGAGCAGGCATGCCAAGTGCTAATTGGTTACAACAGCTACACCCCTGCATGATAAGTGACTAGCAGGTGATTAGCACATGAGCACTTGCCTGATTCTATAAACAGTGCTTATCTCATATGCGTTAGGCGCTGCTGTCAATCAGCCACTAGGCTTCATTTATAGAATCACAACTAGCGCCTTGTTTTTAGGCACTGGTAGATGTTAAAAACCTTAGCTGTGCTTTGTGACATTTCCGCTCCCTGAGACGGTCATGTCAGAGTGAAACCCCAGCCTAAATCCTGTGCCCAAGACCAGAGACTGTCCGAGAATGATCAGGCAGGGGATACTGAAAGCAGAGCTGCCTATCCTGAGCCATCTGAATC
Organism: Geotrypetes seraphini; assembly: GCF_902459505.1. Lineage (NCBI taxonomy): Eukaryota > Metazoa > Chordata > Amphibia > Gymnophiona > Dermophiidae > Geotrypetes > Geotrypetes seraphini. Next base: position 273,736,350 of record NC_047087.1, on the reverse strand, counting down.
TGATCAGGAGCCAGAATACAAGTTAGCTCCACGGCCCAGTAAAAACCCCAGCTACATTAAGAGGCTTAATCAGGCTCCCAGATGTATTCTGCCCAGCAACCTGGGGGGGAGCCCAAGAGCACGAAAGCTAGGCACACAAACACCTAGTACAGGGTGTGGCCCAAAGACTCTTAAGCAGCTCTCCAAGGCAGTAAGACAGGCTACACACGAGGACCTGGCAGAGAAGGTTCTCCGGGCCAGGCAAAGGCCAGTCCTCGCTCAGGAACCCATGGAGTGTGAGGATTCCTTTGCTCAGGAGCCAGCAGAGCAGCTGGGTATGCCAGAAAATATGGACACGGATGAATGGACAATGCCTGAAGCTGACATCGAGGAAGCCATGGATGTGAGCTTGGCGGCTTCTCACTAAGTACTGCAGGTACGGAGGTGTATAATAATATAGTGGTGAAGATTGATAGAAAACTATTTTTGTTTGGTGTGTAAAGCCAAGTCAGAGCAGTGCTGCACCAGCTTGATTACGTTGCTGCACTCCAGCTGTGCAAAAGCCCAGAGAAACTGAAGAACGTTTTCTGGCTTGTGAAGCAGTTTCCCTGTTAGCTATCTAAGTTCCAAGGACTTACAGAATTGGGGTAGGAGCCCCGAAGATCTGAGGGTTGGGATTCAGAGGGAGCTTGTTAAAGCTGAGTAATAAAAGGGGATCCAGCAATTCTGTGGCCCAACAGTGGGAAGGACTGGAAACTGATTATTGCTGGAATAACAAGGGCCTGCAGTAGGGCTTTATTTTTTTTTTCCTTTTCATGATTGAAGTTTGCTTTACCATGTGAAATGTGAGTGCCTGGTGAAGAAACTGGATTTTTGGATTGAAAGTCCAGGACTCAAGAGTATTCTTGAGGACTTTTTTTTGGGACTAGTGTTGTGTGCTCTTACTGAGACTGTGATTCAGGGCCGGGTAGAGCCCTAGAACCTTGACTGTGAACTTACCTAACCTAAACACTGCTGTTCTTTCATTGAACTGTTTGAGAGATAAAAATCTGTTTTTTTTTTCCTTTGGAGAAAAAGGAAGCTTATGCGCTAGTGCTTCTTTATATGATTTTTTTTGGTTTTCTAATCATTGGGTTTTGGAGACAAATTAAACTTTGGACATTGTTTTTGATTTGACTTGGCTCGCTGTGCTTTATTGTTGCGAAGCCCAAAGTATTGGGACACCAGTGAGGTCTTTCACATTGGGAGCCACGCCAGGGTCGTGCTGCCACCTGTCGGTGGTCTTTCACAAGCTTCTTGAGACCCCGGCAGGTGACAGCTTCCATTTAGGCCAGGGTTATCTTGGCCCAAAATGAAGGCACATTAGGTAGGTGCCTACTAGCCTAAGTGAAACCACACTCTAAATCCACTCCTAATCATGTCTACTTGCTGGTAGGTGCCTCGTTGCAGATGCCTACCAGGAAGTGGTAGGCGCCTACCAATTTGGATGCCTACTGGTTAATTAAATTTTTTTAAATTGTTTTTTTAATGGCATTTTCAATTAGCAATGCTAATTAAGCCAAGTAAAAAAATTAAGTTAGGTACCTAGATCAGCTAGGCATGCCTATCTAGGTGCCAAAGTCTTGGCATCTTTTATAGAATCAGGGCCTTAATGCCTACAAAATAGATGTACGAGTTAAGGGCTTATGCGTTAATGGTCATGCACTAATGAGAAGATGAGCACATGGCCATTATTGCATACATGGAAATTATAGCCATGCTAAAATTGGCTTAGCGCTTGGGGAAACCCACATACTAATCATACTGCAAACCACTTTTTAGCATGGCTTTGTAAAAGGGCCCATAAGTGCTAATGTGCACTTAACATAAGAAAAAAGGCTCACTGCAGAATGTTTCAGAATATTTTATAGTAGTTTATCTGTCAGTGCATGCTATATTGTGCATTAGCTATTTCTTAAAAATATTTTTTACTGGGGGGTATGTCATGAGTGGAGAATGAATGTGGAAGCATTAACCAGCCAGTGCGTTCACATTAGCACACACTAAGGGCCTAATTCTTGAAATGCACGTTCTGATTATAGGTGGCAGCCAATCAGGACATGTTTTTAGAAAAAAATTGAGCAGGGACAGATTGTAGGCATTCGTAGTGCAATTACAGAGACATGGGCATGGTTTCGCCCGGAAGTGGCCTTGGGCATGCTTAAGCATCCTTATGCATCTCCACAGGTACAAAACAGATGCCTTAAATGTAGGCCTGCAAAATGCTGAGCTACTTTGTTACAGAAACCTATGAATGGTAAAAAATTCCTGCGGTGCCCTGAGCTTAAGACCAGAGTTAGGGAAGTAGTACAAGATCCTCCAGTAATTAACTCCAAACCTTCTCCTAGGGCCATGCAAGAAAATAAATCATCTCTAAATAATAAACCCAAAATAAAGGAAATACTGCAGATACCTGTTTATCCTTGCCTAAGAATAACATGGAAGCAAAAGAGGGAAATAAACTACAAATCCCAGCAGGCAACTGGCAGGCAAGGGCCAAACACAGGGCTGGATTGATTCCTGCTGCTAGCCCAGCTGCAACTGGGTCTAATCAGCCTAGCAAATATCGGAGCTCTAGAGAGGAAAGATCTAGTACCTCAGCTGGGACTAGATCTAATCAAGCAAGAGTGTCTGAAAAGTGTGTGTTCTAAGCTAGGGAGGCAGCCACAAAACCCTCAGAGTATTGTCAGCTATTGAGGGGAGCAAATCTCTCCAGCCAGGAAGCAGAAGGCCCCAGACACTAAACTAAGCTATAACTTAGCTTTGTATACCGGGTCTTCAGCCAGAAAGGAGCTCAACTCGGTTAACAGTAACTACAAAAAATACTTTAAAAAGTAACAATCAGAAAATATTAATATGACTAGTTTCCAAAGTGTTTGGCAAATAAAATAGTTTTTAAAGATTTATGAAAAAGTTGAAAAGGACCAGGACCCCTTAAAATAAGAGGAAGTTCGTTCCATAGTTGAGAAAATTTAAAAAGCAAGGATTGACTGAAATTCTTGACTCCTTTGATTCCTTTCACTGAAGGAAGGAAGAGTTTGAATTGTTGGCTGCCTCTATAAGCATTCCATAATAAAGGGACAAGAGGGATGAAGATACCATATACAATTTTGAAAGTAATACATGCACATTTAAAGTGAATCCTGATATAGACCGGAAGCCAATGAAGGTTTAAAAGCAAAGGAGACACATGGTCAAATTTACTTTTTCCAAAAATTAATTTCCAGCGGTATTTTATATCAGTTGGAGTCTTTGAAGGCAGGTCTTTAGATAGCATTACAGTAATCTAGCTGGGATAATATGATAGATTGGACCAGAACAGAGAAGTGTTGTTGGTGGAAAAGGTTTCTGACCTTTCTCAACATTCAAAGGCTAAAAAAGCACTTCTTGACAAGAGAAGAGTCTATGGGAACTCCCAGTATCTTGGAAGAGAACTTGATCTGCTGGGAGATCCCGGAATCCAAAGTTACATTTGGAGGAAGACAGTCCAATTTTGGGCCTAGCCATAAAAGTTTTGTTTTTGCAACATTTAGCTTCATCTGGACAGACATAGCCCAGGCTTGGAGTTTGAAGATACAATGATTTAAGGCTGGGTTGGTGAGATCTGAATCAATCTCAATTAATATAAAGATGTCATCCGCATAGGTGAACAGGAGGAGCAGGTAGGAGACCTCATGAAGGAGGCTTCTAATAACTTTCTTGATGTTGATTTAAATAAAGTTGAGATGCTAGAGGAATCAAGTACTGTACTGGAGAAATGGAAACAGAGTTTGTAGAATGGTCAGATGCTGAAGAAGGGGAAATGTGCTGAATCCTGTGAGAAGAAATGGTGTGGCAGGAATGATATGATGTGGCCTAAAAGGATTTAAAAGTCAAGTTGAAAGATAGTGCTACTCTTTTAAGATCACAGATGAACTGAATGCAGCCAGCCCAGGCCATGCAAGTAGCTTGCTAATTTTGTGTTTAGTCTGCAAAAGACACAGACATTTTGGTTTACGAAACAGTCCTCTGAAGGTTTTTTTTTCTTTTTGGCATTCAGTTAGGATTTTGGGAGGGGATCTGGAAAGTCCTGATCTAATGGGTACAGGAATGGATCCCATGCCTTAGGTTGTTTAAAGTGCTGGTCCACTGCAAGGAGTTGCTACAGAGGCAGGCTGTTCCAGGCAGTGATGCTTTGAGCCTTATGGGAAACCAAATGCTGAGAACTGTTTTGAACTGTGGTGAGTTAAAGGTAATGTTTTGGATTTTTGCTTACCTGCGATTACTCTTTTGTTTTGAGCACATCCTTCGAGAGCGAGTACTGTGAAGCTAGAGGGCAAAGAACATTGCATTGGACAGTTTATTATTGCATTTTATTTTTTAAAATTTCCTACTCAACTACCCTTCATACCTTGTCTTCTGCTTGGCCGAGGTTTGTGTGACTTGGGTCAGAGCTCTGGCATGATCCAGTCCAGGCCTTGCCCGATCACAACTTTTAGATGTAGACGTGATTCTCTTTAGGACACTGATGCATGATTGACATGTGATCTGTGGCCACCTCTTAGGTGGCTGCCGATATTAGCATCCTATAGAGATTCAAGCCCTAACTGGTTACTGAGATGGCAGTAAGTGCTCCCACATTAACCTTTTCAGGTAGTGTGGGCTAATGTGAACAAAATGGACAAAAGCCATGGGGCAGTCTGAGATATATCCAAGGATACCGAAGGACTGAAGGATCTCAAAGAGGTTCTTGTGGGCTCACTTAAACAGATCCTTGGAGACTGGGGAGGTTCTACAGGATTAAAGAAGAGCAGATATGTTCACAGAATGGCAACAGAGAATTGGGAAAACACAGTCGGCAAGCCTTATTTTGGTGACTAGAAAAATAATCAAGGTACTGCTGAAAAAAAGGACAGTAAAATTCCAGAAATCCATAGAAATATGATGGCAGATAAAGGTCAAATGGCCCATCCAGTCTGCCCAATGACTTACAAGATCTGAGACAAAATGGTTTTACCAAAGGAAAATCATGTCATATGAATCTGATTTCTTTGACTGGGTTACCAGAGAACTGGATCAAGTGAACATGCTAGATGTGATCTGTTTGAATTTCAACAAAGCTTTTGTCATTGTTCCTCATAGGAAATTGAACAGGCTGAAACTTGTTGACTGACAGAAGACAGAGGGTAGTTGTGAATGGAATTCACTTGAAGTGCCTTAAGGATTGATATTGGAGCCAAATCTATTCAATACAATTGTGAATGACTTTGCTGAAGGGTTAGAAGGAAAAATTTGTCTTTTTGCTGAAACGACAAAGATTTGTAACAGAGTGGACACTCCAAAGGGAGTAGACAACATGAGAAGTGATCTAAAAAGAATAGAAGCATGGTATAAAATCTGGCAATTAAAATTTAGTGCAAAGAAGTATAGAGTAATGCACATGGGATCGTGACACCCAAAAGAGCTGTATTTGCTAGGGAGTGAGAGTCTGATAAGCACAGACTGGTAGAGGGACTTTCGCATGAACGGGTAAGGGGATCATAAGGCAACAAACCAATGTGACAAAGTGGTTATTGTAGCCAGAAAATCTAGGCTGCATAGAGAGAGGCACATCCAGTAGAAGTAAGGAAGTGTTAATACCTTTGATCAAATTATTGTATTCAATTTTGAAGATCGTATCTCTCTATGGACATCAAAAGATTTGAGATGATTCAGAGGAAGGTGACAAAAATGATATGGGGTCTGCGCCAAAAGATGTGTGAGAAGAGATTTGATGACCTGGATATGTTTAACCCAGAGGAATAGGGGGAATGTGATACAGATTTTAGATACCTAAAAGGTATTAATAATTCTTCATTGAAGGGTGGTGAATGCGTGGAATGACTTTCCACAGAAGGTTGTTGAAGTCCAAAATGGTGACAGAATTCAAGAATGTGTAGGATAAACACAAGTGATCTCTATGTAGAAAACGATGGAATCCAATTAAACTAAAACTTAAATGATCTCATACTGAAATGCGCTTTGACAGCAGCTTCATACAGTGGCATAGCGAGGGTGAGAGGCAGCTGGGGGGTGGTCAAGCATGGTGTCACCCTTGTCTCCACCCCACCTACTGCTTCCCCGATCCTGCTTGCCGTGTGCACCCCCCTTCCCTTGTACCTTCCCTTCCTTTCCCTACCATCGGCTCTCCCTCTGACATCACTTCCTACATGCAGCAACTGGAAATGACTTCAGTGGAACAGCTGACATGGTCACGAAGAGAACGTTATTGACCACCGTAAACAACTTCAACTAGAGGTATGGAGGAAGGGAAGGTGGCGCACACGTGGAGGGGAGGCATGAGAAGAGGCAGGGGGTGGAGAGGAAGAGGGGTGCTGGCACTCCCACCAATATGGTGCCCAGGGCGGACTGCCTCATCCCCCCTTTACTACACCACTGGCTTCAGATGTTGTGAAGTAAGATAAATCTAGGCAGACTTTTATGGTATGGCTCCAGTAAATGGCAAAGAAAGATCAGGATCAAGGTTGAAATAGGCCACAATAGCAATTCTATAAGATGGGAAGTGGGACAGAGTGCCAGGCAGATTTCTACAGTCTGTGCCCCAGAATAAGTAGGAAATTATACATTTTAAAGGGTCCTTTTACTAAGCTGCGGTAAGCAATAATGCATGCTTACCACAGCTTAAAATGCATTACCGCGGGGGGGCGCTGTTGAGCCCGACTGGGATGGTCGCTTGAACAACTAGCTCCAGCAACCTTTCTTTACTTTTTGCTCTTTTGCTGCAATATTTTCGTTTTTCACCCCTCTAATTACCACCTTCAGCTGTATGAACTATGGCTTCAACTACTAAGGGCAAGAGACACAAGCCAGACCCACCTTCTCCGGCGAAAAACTCCAATTCAGAGACTTCTGATACTGCTGCATCTCCCTCCATGTCTGACTTGTGGGAAGCAATTAAAACAGTTCAAGAACTTATGACAGACACCAAAGATGCAATATCGGAGCTTAAAGAAGATCTGGCAGTGATTCACACTGATTTGTCTTCATTTAAATCCAAATTGGCTGATTTAGAAATCAAATCGGCAACTACGGAGGCTAATGTTAAAGCACTTCAGGGCCATGTGAAACGCACGCTGGCCCTGGAGAAAGATATGGAAGACGCGAGTAATCGTTCTCGCCGGAACAATTTGCGTCTTTTGGGGGTCCCGGAAGGGCAGGAAGGAAACAATATGGTCACCTTCCTCGAAGCGTTCATCCCCAAACTGCTGGATCTTTCATTCACCCACGACTTCGAGATTGAGCGAGCCCACCGGTCGCCATCTTCCAGGCTCCCACGCGACCGTCGACCGCGACCCATCGTGATGAAAATCCTGAGATACCCTCAAGTTATTGCTATACAACAAAAAGCAAGATCTATGGCTCCCATTACTTATGAGGGTAACCGGATTCTTATTCTCCCGGATCTTCATAAGAACACAGTCAAAACCCGGCAGCAACTCCTAGCATTCCGTCCCCAGCTAAAGAAGATGGGCGCCCGCTTTGGCCTCTTTTATCCGGCGCGGATGCGGGTGACATATTTAAACCAAACAAAAGACTTCACCGATCCGGAGCTTTTGGCCACCTACATAGAAGAAACTTCGCCCACCCCGATTGACAATGTGTGAGTCTGATCTGCCCTGCTCTGCTAGCAGACGCATGGCTGTGCTTTAAAGAGTGACTCTCTACTTCAGAGCAATGGAATTTTCCTCACCACGATGCATTACTTCCTTTTGTAATTATGGCTCAAGTTTTTTTTCTTTTTGCACAATGTCTGCCTACTCTCCTTACCTCTACTGCACTCCTCTGCACCACGAGCTGACAACGTGCTCTCTGTTTGTTTCCTTTCCCGCCTTGGGCCTCGGCACCATTAGATTTAATGCTGCCTGCATCTGTCTCTGGAGCCGTGTTCAGCTCTCTCTCTCTCTAGCCTCTCACTGTGTGCGGCTGCCTTCTGCTTTCTCCTCGGTCACTCTGACACCTTGTTTTCACTCACAGCGTGCTCCTGTATCTGTTCAGCCCTGTTAGTTCTGCTTCAACTGTTTTTGCTACCTGGATTGTTATGACTGGTTATCTTTCAATTAGCCTAATAGGTCAGTTGTTTACTCAAGGTTTTACTGCTTGAACTTGCTGATATCCTGTTTTTGTTTTCCTGCAGCAAGAGCTCCTGTTTTCACAGTCTTTGTCAATAGGTTTGCTGGTGTGTGCTGTCCTTCGGCCTGGGCCTTGGCTTTGGCTTCTCAGCCCACCCATATTTTATGGCCTGCTGCTATTTAGCAGGGGGCTTTCTCACCTTTTCCAGTATATTTTATTGCTCTTTACTTCTTTCTCTCTTTATTGGTATTTCACTGATATTTATCACTCCTGTTCTATTTACTACAGATATGTATGCAGTTTCTGATGGGTATTTCATTCCTTATATTTTATATGCAGACAATTATCAGATTATTTTTATTATCTTCAAATGTCATTATCAATAACATCTTTGAATGTCAAGGGTCTTAATAATGTAATAAAACAACGGAAGTTAATATCATATTTGGATGATATTAAATCTGATGTTATTCTGCTACAGGAAACTCATCTTAATTCTGCTGACTCTGCCAAGTTTACCAAACGTGGTTTTCTTCCTCCCCTTTTCTCCCCTGCTGAGGATGGTAAGAATGGTGTCATTACTCTGGTGAGACAACATCCCTCCATTTCCACACTTTTTAGCTCTCATGATACACATGGTAGATGGGTAAGTGCTAAGCTTTCTATTTCCAATCATGCATTGCGAATCATTAACATCTATGCACCTAATATTGATTCTCCAGATTTCTTTCATAATATCGCCAACCATATATTGCAGGATCCAGATACTCCCGTAATAATAGGGGGGGATTTTAACCTCATTTTGGACCCTAGTAGGGACCGGAAATCACACGCCCCCTATAAAAAATCAAAATCATGGTATGCATTGCATGATATTATGACTCAGTTACAACTAACAGATCCTTGGAGAATCCATCATAGGGATGATGAACAATTTACATTCTTTTCTGCCCCCCATGCCACATACTCCAGGATTGATTATTTCCTTGTCAGCACATCTATCTTAACACACATTCTTTCATCTGACATTCACTCCATAACTGTTTCAGATCATGCTGCCATTACAATAAATTGCACACATTTCTCCCTAGAACCTCGCAGTAAGCAATGGCGGTTTAATTCTTCACTCCTTGCTGAGGACCATTTTTCGGATTGCATTAGTGCTGCCATTGAAGAATTTTTCAAATTCAACATTCCCACACATACTAATTGGATTGTTACCTGGGACGCCTTTAAGGCATTTATTCGTGGCACTATTATTCAATTCTCAGCCAAACTTCATTCTTCTCAGAAAACTGCACAACGGGATCTGGAATCCCGCATTCGTTTGGCTGAGTCCATCCATATCTCTGATACATCTAATATACAAGCTCTAACTGATCTTCGCAATCTGAAATTGCAATACAACTCTCTTTTAAGCTCCTCTGCTGCCAACTCTGTTTTTGTTCAAGCATCCACATATTACGCCGACAATAATAAACCGGGTCATCTACTTGCAAACTATCTGAAAAAATCTCAAAATAAGATTACCATATCTTCTATTAAAGATGTATCTGGGCAGTTATCTACAGACTATTCCTCCATCTCTTCTGCCTTCCATGATTTTTATCAACAACTATATTCATCAGAAACCTCCCCCTCTATTCCTCAGCTTACCTCATTTTTATCTTTTCCCCATCCTTCACTCTTACCTACCGAGACGTCTCCTCTCTCCTCTTCTTTCTCTGCTCAGGAACTCCAGGACGCCATTAACTCTCTAAATTCGAATAAATCACCAGGCCCCGATGGCATTACTGTTGAGTTTTACAAGGCCTTTCTTCCTACTCTGCTTCCACATTTGCTATCTTTCTTTCAGTTTCTCTGCAATCAGGGCGATTCTTCAGGCTCCTTTACAGAGGCTACCCTTATTGTGTTTCCCAAACCCGGCAAAGACCCCCAAGATGTCAAAAACTATAGACCTATCTCTCTAATTAATGTGGATGCTAAAATCTTTGCTAAAATTCTTGCTACCCGGCTCCAATCTGTTCTTCCATCTCTTATCTCCCCTGATCAATCTGGCTTTATCCATAACCGATACTCCTCCAATAATACCCGCCTTTTGTCACATATCATCCACCACACTACATCTCATCCAGACAGACTCTTGATTATGGCCCTCGATGCTGAAAAGGCCTTTGATCGCCTAGAATGGCATTTTCTTTTTCATATTCTCCGTTGGTATGGATTCCCAGATCCTTTTATTGATATGATCAAAGTTCTATATTCCCACCCGACGACTCGGATTATGATTAATGGCCGTACCTCGCAACCTTTCTATCCATCCCGTGGCACCAGACAAGGATGTCCCCTATCCCCATTACTTTTTAATCTCGCTCTGGAGCCGTTATTAGCGGCTATCAGACACGACCATAGAATTAATGGCTTCCAGTCTGACCAATTTTCAGTTAAACTCTCGGCCTATGCAGACGACATCCTGCTCTACATCACCCCGGACTCTCTTTCTCCTGTTCTTGAACAAATTAGACAGTACTCAGCCATATCTGGCTATAAGCTAAACATAACTAAATCAGAAATACTTCCGCTAAATTGCATCGATGTCCAAACTGATGCAATTAACTCTGGCTTCATATGGTCCCCTACCAAAATTAAATACCTTGGTTTATTCTTTGGTCCTACTCTCGAATCCACATTGAAACTTAATTCTGATTTCATCTTCTCTATCATTCACACTTGTACTTCCAAATGGTCCCCCCTCAACCTCTCCTGGTGGGGCAGACTCTCTACAATACGAATGATGATAACTCCCAAAATAAATTATGTTCTCAGTATGCTTCCATGTCTTTTTTCTCCCTCCATCTATTCTCGTATTGAGCGTCTCCTTTCTTCCTTCTTGTGGCACAACAAACAGCCCCGGATTGCCTTGCGTAAATTAAAGTGTCCTCGGGACCAGGGAGGTGTCAACTTCCCTAGCTTTCGGGAATACCATTATGCTTTTCTATTATCTCAAGGCTCCCTATGGTCTAATCTTTTCCTCATAAGCACACCGCCCACGTGGTTATCCTTAGAGCATTCTTTACTCGATCCGTACATCATGCAACATGCTCCTGCCATTCCTCTGCCTTCAGAGGCCAAACGCAATCCGATTTTACATAGTACTTGGCAAACACTTAACCATATTGACTCCATCTCAGAGAACAAATTAGCTGATTCATTAGCGGCACCTATTTGGCATAATCCCAAACTTAAAATTGACAATTCCGTGGTACTTTGGAAATCTTGGCAACAGCAAGGTCTCTGTACTATTGCGCATCTTATCAACGCGAATAAATGGATTACCTTCTCGGACATTATGGCAAAATTCCATATCCCTCCCACCCAATATTTTAATTGGATTCAGCTGCATCATTGTCTTACTGCGAGGTTCTCATCTCCCGCATCCTTGCATACTACTCCTGACCTCCACTCAAAGATACAACTTTTCTCTGCTTCCAAAGGTCAATCTTCAAATTGGTACAAGTATATGCAGGCAAAATCATATCCTTTCCTCATCGAATCCATCTCTAAATGGGATCCGATGTTGCAATCCCCTATTACCGAGCAATTATGGTTGGCGTTATGGCCCAGATTATTTAAATCCCTTCACTCAGCCTCTCATAGACAAACAGCTCTTTTCCTCTATCATAGAGCCTTCTGGACTCCTATTAAATCAGCCAAAATAATGAAGTCCTCAGTTAACTCTTGCTGGTCTTGCAAAGCATCTGAAGGCTCCTTGCGGCATATGCTCTATGATTGCCCCCATTTGCAGATTTTCTGGAATTCGATCTGGCACACGATTTCTAAAATTTTCTCTATCACTGATCCTTTCTCATTTGATATTTTGATTCTGGGTTCCTCGGCACTCACTGCCCATCTATCTGTGTATCATGACCGCCTTTTTACCCTTTTATTAATTCTAGCCATTCAACTTATTTTACATAATTGGAAAGATTTTACAAAATTAGATTATAACCAATGGTGGAATTCAATGTGCCTCCACAATAAATTTGAACGACATATGGCTGACCGCCATAAATCTAGAGCGACTTTTGATAAAACTTGGTCGATTCTGGCAAACATCAGCACTTAGACCCTTGACCATAAACAGGATCATTTACCTATAGTATTCTGGTTTGATCTTTCCTTTATTTTCTCTTTATTTTATTTCATACTATTTTGTCATTGTCTGCTGACGATATACAGTCACATGTGCACTGTTTTAGCGTGGACTATATTGTATCTTATCTCTCTCGATTTACTCCCTTCACTATCCCATACGAAGCTTGTTCCTCGTTCTTATAGGCTTTTATGATGTGCATACTAACATGATTGATATACTGTTTACTGTTCATTTATCTTGTTATTGCCACTTCTTATTATGTAATTGAATATACTGGATGGGTGTCATCACCCGGTTTATAACCTGTGCTTCCTTGGAAGCTCTTCTTTTTGTACTTCAGTTTTTTTTTTTTTTTATGTTTTCCAAAAACCAATAAAAATTTTTTTGAACTGAAAAAAAAAAATGCATTACCGCAGGGCATGCTTGGGCACCCTGTGGTAATTATGGCATCAGTGTGTGATTTCTATATGCTACTAAGGTAATATGTGCAGTAGAAATAAAAAATTCAATCAGATTCATTTGGCACAATCCACCTTTAGTAAAACCATGTTGCCTCGGATCCTGTCACTTATTAGATTCTAGGAATTTCACTATCCTTTCTTTCAGCAACACTTCCATTATTTTTCCAATAACCAAATTGAGGCCTGTAGTTTCCCGCTTCATCTCTGTGACCACTTTTGTGAATTGGCACCACATCCACCCTTCTCCAATCCCCAGGAACCACTCCCGTCACCAATGATTTGTTGAACAAATCTTTAATAGGGCCTGCCAGAAGCTCTCTGAGCTCCATGATTATCCTGGGATGGATCTCGTCCAGTCCCTTTGCTTTGTCCACCTTCAATTTTTCAAATTGTTCATAAATACTTTCTTCTGTGAATGGCGTGGTATCTGCTCCATTCTCGTGTGTAACTTTGCCAGACAATCTCGGTCCTTCTCTAAGATTTTCTTCTGTGAACACAGAAGAGAAGTATTCATTTAGCATGTTTGCTTTTTTCTCATCACTCTCCACATATCGATTCATAGCATCTTTTAATCTCGCAATTCCATTTTTCATCTGCCTCCTTTCACTAATATATCTGAAAAAAATTTTTGTCTCCCTTGTATTTTAAGCCATTTGCTCTTCCGCTTGCACTTTCACCAGATGTATCTATCTTTGCTTCTTTCAGTTTCACCTGGTAGCCCTTTCTGAACATCTCTTCTTGAGTTTTTTTTAATATTTCACAAATGCCAACTCTTTCTCCACCATTAGTTGTTCAGTATATAATATTGAGTATGAGTGCATTCTTGTATTTCATAAAACAGTAAATGAATTATTTTTAAGTGAAGTTTTACCTAGGCATCCATAACAGACAAGCTGGAGAAAACCAGCAATTTTTGTAGACCTCATTCATTGACCAAACAAAAAATGTCGAGTTTTTGAAATGATCTAGAAATCTTCATCAGATTTTGAAAGCTAAGTAAAAATATAAATCTGTTAATTTTATTGACAGATTGGTTCCATGAAACAACCATGAGACGAAGGATTATAATGTCTATAGAGATTTCTTCTGAGCAGTTAGTAATAGATTGTATGGTGTTCCAGACGTAGGTCCAAAAAGAGCGGACTAGAGTACAATGAAATAACATATGATCAAGAGTTCCTTCCTCTTTCAAACAGTTCCAACAAACAGAGTCTTGTTTTAAGTTAGCTTTCCACATGCGAAGTGGGGTCCATATTGCCTGCCACATAAGGAAGTACATTGATTGTGATACTCTAGAAGATAAAAGCGGGCGATTTGTTGATGACCAGAAAAGCTCCCAATCAATGTCAGAAAGCGGAGTGGTAAGTATAGCGTCCCAGTGCTTCATAGATTGAGGTGAAAAAGTGAAGGAGTGATCTCTTAAAATACTGTAGAAGGATGATATCGCCTTACCTTTTAGTAGAGACAGAGAAGACCAGTTGTAAATAGTATTTTTGGAAGTCATATAGTCAAATCGTATATGTAAAGACGGCAACACTCCAGTGAGAGAACGCCATTGTGAATAAGTAGAAGGAGGTAGCGAGTATGTAGAGCACAGTATATCGAATGGAATTAACGAGTTGAGGGTAGACAATTGATGGACAAACCATATACCTGCCCGCTGCCACCTTTTCCATGATAGAGATTTGTCGTGATTTTGAATTTTGGGATTGTTCCAAAGGGACATGAGTGGACTAACCTTAACTGAGATTTCAGTCAATGTATCTATAAGATAAAGAGCATGCTGCGTTGCACCCAATAAAGAGTATCTCTTTAAGTGCCTTGGTATTGACACCGTTAGTAAGCATGAGATGTGTAAAGGTGTACATAAAAAACATTCCATTTCAAACCAGGCAGGAAGATCTTGAGTGGGAAGATTTTGAGTGGAGGAATTAGTGAGCCAGTAAGCTCCATATTTGGCTAATGAAGCAATATAATAGTGATAGAAATCAGGAAAGTTGAGACCACCGTTGATCTTAGAGGCTTTCAGTTTGGCGAGAGCGATTCGAGGTTTTTTCTTGTTCCAAATGAATTCAGATATTTTCATATTTAGCCAATGAAATAATGATTTCCGGCATAACAGAGGGAGCATAGAAAGAATATAATTAATTTGAGGGGCCAGAGTCATTTTGATGGATGCAATTCTACCCCACCAGGATAGAAAGAGTGGGTTCCATCTAGATGTAGTGTTTAGAACTAGATTTTTGACTTTAGATATATTAAGATCTTGAGCATGAACCGAATCTTTATGTATTAAAATCCCCAAGTATTTCACAGCTTCATGTGACCATGAGAAAGGAAAATGAGCCAAATCTGATGGAAGTATATTATCATTTAGAGGGAAGATCTCTGATTTCTCCCAATTAACAGAGTATCCGGAAAGGAGGGAGTATTGAGTGATAATATGAATAAGATTGGGAAGGGAGAGTAAAGGGTCTCTCAGAAAAAGTAAAACATCATCAGCATAAGCTGCTAATTTGAAATCTCGATCAGAGGAGGGAATACCTTTAATTGAGGGACTTTGTCGTATAGCTGAAAGGAGTGGCTCTAACACTAAATTAAATAGCAATGGTGAGAGAGGACAACCTCATGCACATTCTAAAAAATTGGAAATCACCCTCGCTATTAGATTATACCTTTTGGTGGAACTCTCTGAGTATGTATCATAGATTTGAATCCTACGCATATGAGAAGAGAGTTACATTCCGAACCTGCATGAACTTGAAATACAACAAATCTCCATGGTCATTCTTAGATTCCTATGTACGCTCATCTTCTTAGACACTCCTGTTATCCTTTTCTTCTCCTCTCTTCTCTCTTTCATTTTTCTTTCCTTTTTTCTTTACTGCTCTCTCTTATCTTTATCTTATATATCCCTTACATACATTTTTAATAATTGGAGCCTTTGCTCCTATACAGTTAAACATAAATTTATATATTTTATATACAGAAAGCTTTATTTTGTTTCTATGTACTTTAAATGATTCTTGTATCCTTTAAAATACTTAATAAAAACTATTGAACTTAAAAAAAAAAAAAAAAAAAAAAAGGAAGAATTATGACAGATTAAATTACAACTTTTGGTGGAATTCAGTTTGCCATATATATAAGATGGAGCGTACATTTGCAACACAAAAAGGATATATCGATAAGTTTAAGAAGATTTGGGGACCATTAACAGATTTTTGTAATTATTGATATAATTTTTTCCCATAATGAGATATCTGATAAAGGAGGGGGGGTAGGTTTATTCTCTTTATCATAAAATATAAATAAATTATCATAATAGTTGTTATATTGTGTGCAACTAACAAAATAAGGGATTCAAAATTGAATAATAGTTGATAAAATTATTAAATTTTACATGATATCTAAAATTGTAGTAAGGATTATATAAGATATGTTGTATGTACAGTATGTTATGGAGATATCAAGTGTATACTTAAGGTAATTGTATGAATCTTTATGATACACTTGTTGATATATGAAAAAATTAATAAAAAAATGTTAAACAGAAAAAAAAAAAAAAAAAAAAAAAAAAAAAAAGAAACAACCATGAGACTAATATTCAAAAATATTGCAGTATAGTTAAATCCTTTTCTGAAATACACTGGAATTTCATATGTCATCATCTAGCTATCTCAATTCAGATCTCTGGGTTCTGTGTAAAATGGGAACCCATGCCTCTATTTTTTTATTTTAATGCCAAAAAATGCAATCTTTCCTTTATTGAGAAATGAGGAGCTGCTCTATATTTTGGATAGTGACTACATTAATCAAAGTCAGAAGAGTTTTCATTTCTGCATGGAAAAATGCACCATGCTTGACCACAGCAACTTTCAGAACAGAAGGTTAAAAATTTTGCATTTTGAAGTCATATTTTTGCTTAGTTGTGCCTTAAATTCCAAATGCATTTGAAAATATAATACCATTCATTGCAAACTAATTGAAAGAAAAGCCAACTGAGGGAATTTCATATTTGAAACCAACATAGGTCTTACTGCTTTCTTTATGACAATAAAGATTTGCACAGATCTGAAGAGAATTTCTCTTGCCAAGTCAGGTGGAAAAGACAGTTGATTTGCAAATTAGCCTTGCATCCTCCCCAAGGGCTCTTCCCAACATCTAAAGCAGACAGTGGCTCCTCTGCCAGCAGACCATATCCATGGATAACACCTAAAGGTTTATTCATTAAGAGACTGGCACTATGAATATCATCACCATATACTCCCTGTGTAACCTTAACCAAGAAACTTAACCTCTTTCATCATTTTTTTGTGCTTTCATTAATTTTCCACTCCCAGTATGGGAAGTGTACTGGAGCTTAAAGAAGTAATTGCAGCCTCTTTTCTAACTCAAGGATTTTCCCTCAATTTATGCCTTTGGGACACATTTTGAACAGAGTCTTAATTGCCTGGGCTAGTGGTTGTAGCTACCCTACCTTCCTGAATCCTGTTAATGGTTGATGTAAGGTGTTCCTGCCTAAATGTGTGAAAATAAATGTATAACTTAGTGCTTGGAGTTGCACGTATAAGTACTTTGAATTTACGATTTTGATGTTGGCGCATAGAGCATTGTTTGAGTTACAACCGTCATATCTTTCTAACCTAGTGTCGTTTTATGCGCCTAGGCGTTCATTGAGATCTTTGAATGATAATAGAGTAGTTGTTCCCCATATTTCGAAGGCTCACCTTGCCTCGACGAAAAATGGTGCGTATTTTTTAAATCTACCAGTTTGCTGGTAGATTTGAGAAAGGAAGAATCACTCCAAAATTTTAAAAGACATCTAAAGGCACATTTTTTTTCAAATGGCCTTTTTAAATTAATTAATTGAATCTGGAACTGCAGTCTGCATTAATTTGCATCAGTTTGTATTAATCTGTATTTATATAATTTTATTTTTATTTTTTAAATAATTAATTTTAGCTGTAGTAGGGTATTATGTATTAGAAATGTTAATTTTCTCTTTTTTCATTCTTTCTTTTTCTTTCCTATTTTTAATGGAGTTCTTTTCATAAATTTGATTGAGTTATGTTGTAAACCGCTTTGATCCTTTTTGGCTATATATGCGGTATACTGTATAAAGATTTTAATAAACAAACATTAACCCCCCTCTTCTACAAAGCCGTGCCGTAACAGCCCTGAAGTCCATAGAGATTTAAAGGGCTTCGGGGCTGTTGCTGCGTGGCAGCCGCTAGCATGGCGTTGAAGAAGAGGGGGTAAGTGCTATTGTATAAGAGAATGCATAAGTTATTTAACATGTATCTGCATAGTGGGCAAAGCATGGGCAGGAGATGGGTGTTTCTCCCACTTGCATGCAGAATACTGTAAATCAGTGGCGCAAACTTTTGGATGCCACGTTACATTAAACTCAGGGCCACGACCTGAGGTCCTACGTACATGGGTGGGCGTTGGTGTGATGACATCACTCGCATGTGTGTTGTCCTCATTTCAACATCCGCCCATGCTTGGAGGCCCTCCAGAAGGGGGCCCTGAGCTCCCTAACCCTGGGAGGAGAGGTACTGCGGCTGACTGCCTAAAGGACGTGCCTCTCGCCACGAGAGGCACATCCTGTAGACAGCTAGCACCGGCACCTCTCCTCCTCATTGGCGCCTTGCGACACACCCTAGTGTGCTGCGGCACAGTTTGCGATACACTGCTGTAAATAATACACAATGCAAGTTGCAGTTAGGTGCACTCATTTACACCTGCCATTGATCTGACATAAGTGGGTGTGCCTACCTTTAAGCTTACCAATTTGAGTATAGGCTAGTATTCTAAAAATATAGCTAAGAAAAAAATATCAGATATCACCCACAGATCTTGCTCTTTTCTTCTGTATCTTTACTGTCTATAATGCATCATTTCCTCATTTTATTTAGAGCCCAAATGCAATATCCTGCAGTTTGCGCATTATTTATTTAATTTATATTCTGCATATCCTACAATTCTATGCGGATTACAAATTATTTAGGCACTCAAGTATTTTTCCCTAACTGTCCCATGGGCTCCCACTCTATCTAATGTATCTGGGGCAATGGGGATTAAGTGACTTGCCCGGGGTCACAAGGAAAAGTGCAGGATTTGAACCTGCAACCTCAGGATGCAGAGACTGTAGCTCTAACCACTGCACCACATACTCCCCAATTTAGCAGCTTAGCTAAGCCAAACTTAGCAGCCAAACTAGACCATTCCTCAAGCACTGTTGGATTTTTATTCATGCTTTCTATGTTTTCCAGTGTCTACCCTGTTGCAGATTTTGTTATCATCTGCAAGAGGGCAAACGTTTCTCAATAGTTGACTTGTCTAAGTCAGTTGGTGACGGGACAAAAGCGCGCAAGACTTCGGCGCGTGCCAAAGTCCTGCGTGCAAATGACTATGAACCCAGTTGGTGATGGGACAAAAGTGCGCGAGACTTCGGCGTGCCGACATTGCAGCGCAGACAATTCAGTACAAGACTCCAGCGCGCTGCCTAAAAAGTTACTTTTAAAGAGCTCCGACAGGGGGTATGGGGGGGAACCCCCCCCACTTTACTTCATACTCTTCGCACTGCCTTGGGGATGTGTGTGGGGGGGTGCAATCCCCCACATTATAGAGAAAACTTAACTTTTTCCTAAAAAATCAGGAAAAAGTTAAGTTTACTCTATAATGGAGGGCTCCAAACCCCAACCCCCCCTCATCGCAGCGTGAAGAATATGAAGTAAACTGGGGAGGGGGTTTCCCCACTCACACCCCACGTCGGAGCTCTTTAAAAGTAACGTTTTAGGCAGTATGCTGGAGCCTTGCGCCGATTTGTCTGCACTGCAATGTCGGTGCGCCGAAGTCCCGCACGTGAATGACTATGAACCAAGTCAGTTATATTTGACGAAGCATAATTTTAGTCAGGTTTTGCATCTTTTGGCCAAATAATAAAGAGGTATACTTGTTATACTTCCCTCGTAATCCTTCAAATTTATTGCTTACAAAATAATGAATACCGGTAGATCTGTACCTAGAGCGTAGTAACAAATCAGAAAGACAGAAACATATAAAAACAGGTATACATCGCTATACTCTATGAAGTCAATTTTCAAAGACTTGTGTGAATGTTCTCCTGTAAAATAGTTAACTCATCAAAGTCTTCCATATTTGAGTACGTTGAATTTTAGTCACTTCTTGCAGACTGTTGACTACTGTAATAATAAAAAGAGGTTTCTAGGCCATTGTAATAAATGTGCTAATATTCCAAATTACACCATTCTTTTAAAATATGTATAATAATGTTCTACTCTTTACTCAGACACGCACGTACTGCTGGAAGCTGAAAAGCCATTTTACATTCCTTTTTGATGGTCTTAGATTCTTCGGGCAGGGAGGAAGATTGTCTCTGTTACTTCCAATAATACAAATCCCATAGCCATACATGTTTTGGTACTCATCCAAAATCAAAGAGGTATTTGTGAAACATTAATGATGTGATAAACCAAACCAAATAGTTCTGTCTAGTGATATGCATAGCAGAAACAAATATTCAAACAAAAGAACTAAGGTGTGGTGTAGGCCTTCGGGGTGGGTGCAGGCCTTCAGGGGGAACAGACCTTCAGGGGGGAAGTGCAGTCCTTCAAGGGGGGTTGCAGGCCTTCAGGGTGGGTGCAGGCTTTCAGGGGGGGAAGTGCAGTCCTTCAGGGGGGGTGCAGGCCTTCAGGGGGGACAGACCTTCGGGGGGGAGGTGCAGTTCTTTGGGGGGGACAGGCCTTTGGGGGCGACAGACCTCCAGGGGAGGGGGTCCTGGTGTAGAAGTACATGGAGGGAGGGAGGGAGGGAAGGGGGAGTTCAAAGATATTTGCAAATGCTGGACTTTGGGGGAAGAAATAATGGGTCTAAAAACAGAGGAGTGGGTAATGGGATTTAGGAAGGGAAGGAACAGAAAGGGAGAGAAGTTGGACACAAGGGATGGTGTGGAGGGGGGAAAGAGATACTGGATAGGAGGATAGTTGGGAAGAGAAAGGGAGAGATGGTGGGGAAGGAGGGAGAAATCTTGGATGAAAGAGTAGTTGAGAAAAGATGAATCTGTGGATGGAGATGAAAAAAAAGGAAAGATGCCAGACCTCCGGGGGAGGGAAGGTAAACGGAAGTGGAGGACAGAGATGGCAGATTGATGGTTAGCACGGAGAAAGAAGAAAGAAGGAGACCATGGCAAGCAAGACAACCAGAGCCTGGGATCAACAAGATTTGAATATTGACCAGACAACAAAAGGTAGAAAAAATAATTTTATTTTCTGTTTTGTGATTACAATATGTCAGATTTGAAAAGTGTATCCTGCTAGAGCTGGTGTTAGACCGCTAACGTGAGCTAGGATTTAACAGAGAGGAAGAGTCCTTTTTGTTTCTTTATTTTGTTTACACCACTGGTTCCCAACCTTGTCCTGGAGGACCACCAGGCCAATCGGGTTTTCAGGCTAGCCCTAATGAATATGCATGAGAGAGATTTGCATATAATGGAAGTGAGAGGCATGCAAATCTGCTCCATGCATATTCATTAGGGTTATCTTGAAAACCTGATTGGCCTGGTGGTCCTCCAGGACAGGGTTGGGAACCACTGGTTTACACCACAGACACAGTGCCAGTGTGGTTAGGAGAAGCCAAAGGGGGTGAAAAAGCTATAAAATAAACCCACCAGGATGTTTGAAAAAAACACCCAATTGGGCAGGAAAATCAAATCGAATTGAAAAACCAATTCAATAGGCTGAATCGAATTGAAATTTTTTTTCCTAATTCGGGCAGCACTAGTTTGCGCTACTGTCTTAGACTTTAGGACCTAGGATTGGGGAGAGATGGCATCCTCAGTACTTTATAATGTAAGTGAAACGAGGATTTGGTCAGACTTTTGAGGGGTCTGCAGAAGAAAAATATTGTATAGGCCGGGGGAAATGAGAACTTTTCTTCCTATTTTTGTGAATGGCAAGGCTGAGGATGTCAGAGTTCAGTTAAAATATGTGCTTTTTATAAAACACATTATTATATTTTCTTATAGTTTATAAGCATTGCTGGCCTACCCGGTGAGGTGTTCCTAGTGGTGGTGGCAGTGTGTCAATGTGTTGAGAGGAAGAGGTGGTCTGGGAAATTCTGCTGAGCAAACTCCGGGCCCATTTCCACCCCCCAGTTAGTCCACTCCACTCAACTGGTTCACACACTGAGTGGGTCTTTGGATGTTGTGCCTGGGTAGTTGTTTTGGGATCTCCTCCAGTGGTTTGTCAGTATCTCCTTGTGGTTGAAGAAAGGAAACTTTGTTAACCTTAACATTGACCTTCAGAATATGTTTGTAACAGCGCTGCTTGTGTGGCATTAGGCTATGTAGTGATCGAAAGAAAAAAACAGACCTTTGCACATTTTTGCACTATATGGTGGGTGTATGAGGAGATTCACATTTCCTGCACAGCTAAGTCCGTGTGAAGTTACCTTGTGCTGTATTTGACATCTAGCAAGGTCTCTGTTTGGAAGGAAAGATCTCAGCTTAAAAATGAAGTGGCCAGAAGTTATGGTAAAAGCAGATAGTGTAGCTGGTTTTAAAAAAGGTTTGGACAAATTCCTGGAGGAAAAGTCCATAGTCTGTTATTAAGACATGGGGGAAGCATCTGCTTGCCCTGGATCGGTAGTATGGAATGTTGCTACTCTTTGGGTTTTGACAAGGTACTAGTGACCTGGATTGGCTACCATGAGAATGGGTTACTGGGCATGATGGACCATTGGTCTGACCTAGTTAGGCTATTCTTATGTTATGTTCTCATCTTTAGGGGCCTTTGTTTTCACTTCTTATTTTAATGTATTTTTTTTCTGGGAACTTATCAGTGTTTTTTTATAATGGGAACAAAAATGGAAGAGAATTAATGTGTGTGGAATGGGGGGGTGTAACTAATTTCTTCAGCTAAATAATTCAATCCACCTCAACCAGACATAGGAGAACTCACGCACCATTCACACACCCTCCAACCAAAAACGTCAAAAGAAAAAAAACAGTTCAACAACCTCCTAGTCATTCGAGCTGCAACACTCAACCCCCAACTCTGCAACCTATTGACCTCGACCACAGACTATAAAACCTTCAAAAAAGAAATAAAAACCCTTCTATTCAAAAAACACATAAAACTGAACTAACACAATCAGAACTGTCCCAAGGATCACCTGCAACTACTCCATATGTACTTCTGATGTCATGACAATTCAGACATAATTTATGTTATGTTTGTTATGTTATGTTTGGAATAATAGTTACATATATGAGGTTCAATAAAAGAAAATTTTCACTGCCTGTTTCTATTATGACCATTTATTCCGTTTCATGGTTATTACAAAAAATATTTTTTTACATGGGGGTGTGTGCCAAAAACTGATGGGTCCCGGATGCCACATACCCTAGGTACGCCACTGCTGTAAGGTACCCCACTATTTAGGTGGCATGGTTGGGTGTTCAGTCCATCACTTTGCAGACCCCTCCCACGTCCAACAGGGCTTGTTCTAAGCGTTTTGGACTTGGACGAAAAGTTAGACGAAAATGTGGTATAAAGATGGACGATTTAGCGATTTGGACGATCAGATCTGCAGGACGTATACTTAGACGATTTTCGAAAGTAAAAAAATTTTGGACGTATTTTTTGAAAATGTGTCCTAGGCTGTTTTTTACTTTGGATGACTTGCGAGTTGGACGTAAACGGACTTAGACGTCTCTTTCGATTATGCCCCTATCGATTATGTCCCTTTCGATTATGCTTGTGTACATTTCTTGTCAACACACACCCGACCGTAGTTCTAGTGCACTAGCGGGAAGTGATTTTATGGTCACTCTCGAATATAGCTGTTAGGCCCATTTAAGCCTGTGAAATTTGGAGTGGTAGGGTTTAGCTATAAGGCATTTTATTTGTAAGGTTATTTTAAAAATTATAATCAAAAATCACAAAATAATTTAAAATTATGAATAAAAATCATAAAATTAATTGAAAAACAAAGAAAATCATAAGGAAGAGAAGGTTTTTAAGCCAA
Source organism: Geotrypetes seraphini (assembly GCF_902459505.1). NCBI lineage: Eukaryota > Metazoa > Chordata > Amphibia > Gymnophiona > Dermophiidae > Geotrypetes > Geotrypetes seraphini. Next base: position 273,712,551 of record NC_047087.1, on the reverse strand, counting down.
TGAGGTAGCTCTAAAAACATAGCCCGTTTGAAAGCTGATGAGCAATGACAGGCAGGAGTCTGAGGCTTTTTCTTCCTTGTCTTATAAGATCGTTTGAGCTAAACAGAAATTTAAACATAGTTGATTCCTTTTTAGTGGGGAACAAGTGAATATATATCAAGGGTTTTTGGAGTGTTGAATAATTAGTCCCTTGAGTTTTTCATGTGGTAAATTTGATTGAACCCCACTATTTACCCTTCTTCATTGAGAATATTGACCATTTCAATCTATAGGACATTACCTCCTATCCAATGACTCTAATTTCCTCAGAAGGCTTTCATGAGGTAGTTTGTCAAATGCCTATTGAAAATCCAAATACACAATATCGACCTCACCTTTATCCACTTGTTCATTCACCCCTTCAAAGGAATGCAATAGATTGGTGAGACAAGATTTCCCTTGACTAAATCCATGTTAGCTTTCTCTCATTAATTCATGCTTATGGATAGGTTCTGTCATTTTGTTTTTTATAAAGTCTGTACCATTTTCTCCAGCACCGACGTCGGCCTCACCAGTCTACAGTTTCCCAGTTCCCCTCTGGAACCCTTTAAAAATTGGCGTCATGGCCATCCTCCAGTCTAACAGCTCTGCAAGTTCATTTTTCAATTCTATCAGCACTTTGGGATGTATACCATCCAGTCCAAGCAATTTGTTACTGTTCAGTTTGTTAAATTGAATCATTACATCTTCCAGTGTAACAGAGATTTGTTTGAGTTTCTCTGATTCATCAGAACTGAATACCATTTCTGGCACTGGTAACTTCCCACATCTTCATCGATGAAGATCGAAGCAAAAAATTCATTTCATCTCTCTGCTATTGTCTTCCCTGAGAACCCCTTTTATCCCTTGGTCATTTAGTGGTCCAACCAATTCTCTTCCTGGCTTCTTGCTTTTAATATACCTAAAAATGTTTTTGCTGTGTTTTATTTTTCTTCCAGCTCAATCTTATTTTCAAGATCTCTTTCTGCCTTCCTTATTAGCGCCTTGCATTTGACTTGCCATTCCTTCTGCTGTTTACAATTATTTTCAGTCGGATCCTTCTTCCACTTTCTGAAGGATTCTCTTTTAGCTCTAATAGCTTCCTTCACCTCATTCGTTAACCAAGCCGGTTGCTGTTTGGTCTTCCTTCCTTTTTTTCTTAATACATGGGCTTCAAGGATGGTATTTTTAAATAACATCCACATCTCATGCACATTTATTCCACGTAGGTATTTAAACAGCTCTATCATATCCCCCCTATGCCGCCTTTCTTTCAAAGTATACATATTGAGATCTTTAAGTCTGTCTCCATACAGGACACAGTCCATTAACTCTTTGTTGTCGTTGGTTTTCAGAGCCAATCCTCAACTTCAAGCATAATCCAATATAGTCCCATTAGAAATCAGATGGATTGTGTCCCGAATGAGCAGATAAGTCCATTTTTGAGCATGTGGAGGGTTTTCCCATACTTTAGAGATTGTAATGTAGTTCATTGGTGGAGTTTTTCTATGCTGATGAAATGACTTGAGGTAGCTTTAAATTATTGGATGTAAGTGGCTGCTAGATTGTGTTTGAGGCTTTTTTCTCCACCTATTTTTTTTACCTGCACGGTCTCTGGTGGGGTCCCTCCAGTGGACACTTCACAACAATTAGAAATTTTCTCTCACTCCAGAATTATAAACCATATTTAAATAAGGTTTCACCAGAGTCTTATATAAGGACATCAATACCTCCTCTTTCCTCAGTGGTGTAGTAAGGGTCAGTAGCAACCAGCAATTAATGAAATGCTGACCACAGTTGGCTGATTGTTGGATCTTTTGTTTTATTGGAACTCCCAAGTCCATTGAATTGTCTATAGTTTGATGAGAACCCAGAGCCTACTACTAAAGGATTTGATTCCTCAACACAATTTGAAATGTCTGTATACAAATGCTAGAAGCCTAAAAAAAACACAAAATAGGAGAGTTACAGTATATAGTACTGAATGATGAGGTAGCTATAATACACATCTCAGAGACCTGGTGGAAGGAGGACAATCAATGGGACACTGTATTACCTGGGTACAAATTATATCGCAAGGATAGAGTAGATCAAATTGGAGGCGGAGGGGGGAGGAGGTTGCACTATATGTTAAAGAGGGAATTGAATCAAATAAAATAAAACATGGATAGAAATTCCATGTGTGAAGGGAAGGAATATAAAGGCAGGGTTATGCTATTGTAGACAATACGATGAAACCTTCCGCCCAATGTGCAGAGTCGGCCAAAAAAGCAAACAGGATACTAGGAATTATTAAAAAAGAATGTTATAATGCCCCTGTATCTCTCCATGGTGCAACCTCATCTAGAGTATGCGTTCAATTCTGGTCTCCTTATCTCAAGAAAGATATAGCAGCGTTATAAAAGGTTCCAAGAAGAGCAACCATGAGAGACTAAAAAGGTTAGGGCTATTCAGCTTGGAAAAGAAACAGCTGAGGGAAGATACGATTAAAGTCTATAAAATCTTAAGTGGAGTAGAACAGGTAGAAGTGCATCAATTTGTTTCACTGCATCAAAAATGACAAAGGGCTAGGGAGCACTCAATGAAGTTACAAGCAAATACTTTTAAAACTAATAGGAAAAAATATTTTTTCACTCAGAAAATAGTTACACTTTGGAACGCATTGCCAGAGATTGTGGTAAGAGCAGATAGCGTAGCTAGTTTTAAGGAAGGTTTGGACAATTTCCTGGAAGAAAAGTCTACAGTATAGTCTGTTATTGAGAAAGACATGGGAGAAGCCACTGCTTGCCCTGGATCGGTAGCATGGAATGTTGCTACTCCTTGGGTTTTGGCCAGGTATTAGGGACCTGGATTGGCTTGATGGGCCATTGGTTTGACCCAGTAAGGCTATTCTTATGTTCTTAGGTGATATTTATTTTTTAACTAAATTTGTGGTATTTTACCCCATTTCATTAACTTGGCTTGAAAGTATGGCAGAGAACTATAGTATGCATTATAATGTGGGGATGTGCTGCTGTATTTAACAGAGATAATGGGCTGGCTTTGCTCATGAAATTAAAAACATGCTCACTTTTGTCATATTAAAGTATGGCATGCTTTGCACCTTTTGGCACTTGTTAAACTGAGCCACTAAACCTTAGTAAAATGAATGTAGACCCAAAGAATCATTTATCTGTTTCAGAGCACCGTTTTTCAAGCAGTCTGACTGGAGGCAGTCTGGGCTTAAACTCTAGCTACAAAAGCTGCGATAGCCACTAGGGCATGCTTGGAGCTTGTCATGGCTTTTGGCTAGGCTGTGGTCCGGCTCATTATGCACCTCATAAAGAAAAGAAGTTATTGTCATCAAAATTAGCAGAAGCTGGAATTTGCATTCATGGATATTTTGGTTCCATTTCTGTCCCCTGGGACTGGACAATAAAGGCAACATTCTACTGGTTAAGGTAGGTGAAGTTAAATAAATGCTTATTGCATTTTTAATGTACTGTATTATGTGGAAGTGAAATTTGCTACCAATGAGAATTCAGAATTAACTGTTTGTGATATTCATTGGTTTTTTGTTTACCAGGAACACTTTGAAAGATATTGATGCAGATATTTTAAACAAATACAAGTTTATTGTTTCACAGTTTTATATTTTTGAGGGGAAGGTTTTTTTTTAATTTTTTAATTTTATTTAAAAAGAACAAACATCTATTCCATATCAGTTACTATCCAACGAGCCACACCATTTAATAGTATTTGAATAGATACTATAGAGATGTCTGAATTATATAAGAACATAAGAATAGCCTTACTGGGTCAGCCCAATGGTCCATCAAGTCCAGTAGCCCGTTCTCACAGTGGCCAATCCAGGTTCCTAGTACCTGGCCAAAACCCAAGGTGTAGCAATGTTCCATTATCCAGAGTAAGCAAGATTCCGGAACCCCAAATAGTAGCAACATTCCATGCAGAATCCCCAGAGAGTAGCAAGATTCTAGAATCCCAAAGAATAGCAACATTCCGTGCTACCGATCCAGGGCAAGCAGAGGCTTTCCCCATGTTTGTCTCAATAACAGACTATGGACTTTTCCTTCAGGAAATTGTCCAAACTGGCTGAAAAGAGTGATTTAAGCTTAAACTAATTAAGCCTAGTGGGTGGGTACTATCTAGACCAAAGGGGCTGGGGAGTTGAAGGACATTTAGGATGGGAGAGCTGTTTGTTATTGTCACCACCTGGAGAAGGGGAAAGACAACGAGGGGGTTGCATCTAAATGTAGGAAAGAGATTGCAGAGGCAAAAATAAAGTTATGTGGGTCCCAGCTGATATTTATCTGGGAACCGCATAACTGATTTATGCATGTCCCAGCTGAATATTGGCTGCCAGGAGCTCCAAGGACAGAGGCACAGTGTAGGAATGAGTGGGTTCATTCCTGCCCCTGAAGAGACCACTAGACCACCAGGGCTTTCTAAGGTAGGCCTGGGGAGGGACTATAGGTGGTTGGGTAAGATGGGATTGCATGAGGGATGGGAGGGAGTTTGTTTCGGGTTTCAGCTGAAAATGCATGGGCATTTTTGGCCAAAACCCGAACTCAAATTGTGGTCCAGTTTCAGTGCTGAATCCAAAACCAAAACTGAAATTCAATTCTAGTTCTTGTCTGGTTCTAGTCTATTATTCAAGCTTCAGGAATACTTACAAGAAACTTTGTGACAGAATGAACCAGCCAAAGTATAGGAAGTAAAAGATTAACTGTCACTTAAATAAAAATACTGATAGAAGAACTCAGTTAAATTTATATCTGACTTGAAAGGATAGGAGGAAAAGCCCTGAAATATCAGGGTTTAAAATTTTTTTTTTTAGCATGATTAGATTTCAACATTCTTTACACTGTTAACAATAAATAGGCACAAGCCAGTTTTAAACCTGTGACCCTTCAGTTAGTGAACCTTCTGGGAAGAGCTATTCAGCCTCATGAAATTCTGCTATACCTTGCCAAAGCCTAGCTAGGTCTTATATGTCTGGGGATCTTAGTTCTCATTTCCTGATTGATCCAGCAGAAATCAGCTCAGGGCCGGCTTGAGCATTTCTACCCCTTCCCTGGGCTTCTTTCTTTTACTTCTGATTTTTTCTTCTGAGGGTTCAATACTAGACTACAACAAGACAAGAACTAGATTACCTTGAACAATCCTTGTTTTGTTGTACTCTAGTATTAAAGCTTCGTTCCTGATATGGGTTTTGTGACAGAATGAAGCATTCAAAATAAAGGTACTGAAAAAATGACATGGTCATTTACACAAAAAACTGAACTCTGAGGACTTCCTTAAGAGATCAGACTCCACAGGTGACCCTTGAGGGGAGGAATGCTGGCCTAGGGCTTAACATAAGTAAGCTTAGTTCTAAGAGAGAGGTTATAAAGGCTCAGTGTTAAAGATAATTTTCACAGCAACCTGTGAACTACTGTCTGCCTCTGCCCACCTATCCTCCCCACAGCCCACCCATCCCTAGACTCAAATTACTTGTATACTATTAAATTACACTTCACATTTTTCCAGCTGATCCTAAAAAGGACAATCTGCACAAACCTGAAAAACCTAATCCCCAAGTCCTCTCACCAGATCTAGAAACTCACCCTTTTCCCCGTACCTGAAAAGGTACTGAAGGAGGATCTTGGCTGGGTCAAGAACTTGTTGAGTGGAAGGCAACAGAGGGTAGTGTTCAATGGAGATCACTCTGAGGAAAGGGATGCTACCAGTGTGCCTCAAAGTTCTGTTCTTGGATCTGTTCTTTTTAATAGTTTTACAAACGATATTGACGAAGGGCTGTCGAGTAAGATTTGCCTCTTTGTGGATGATATAAAAATCTGCAATAGAGTAAATACAAAGGATGGTGTGAATAACATGAATAAAGACCTGGCGAAGCTTGAAGAATGGTCTGAAATTTGGCAGCTAAAATTTAATGCTAAGAAATGCAAGGTCATGCATTTGGGCTGCAAAAACCCAAGAGAAAGGTACAGTTAGGGGGGTGAAGCAATTATGTGCACGACAGAAGAGCAGGACTTGGGTGTGATTGTATGTGATGATCTTAAGGTGGCCAAACAGATTGAAAAGGTGATAGCGAAAGCTAAAAGGATGCTAGGATGTATAGGGATAGGTATGGGCAGTAGGAAAAAGGAGATATATTGATGCCCCTGTATAAGACTTTATTGAGACCTCATTTAGAATATTATGTACAATTCTGGAGGCCGCACCTTCAAAAAGATATAAAATAGATGGAGTCGGTCCAAAATAGTGCGTGGTCTTCATCATAAGGCGTATGGGAACAGACTTAAAGATCTCAATTTGTATATTTTGGAGGAAAGGTGGGAGAGGTGAGATATGATAGAGATATTTAAATACCCAAATGGTGTAAATGCACATGAGTCAAGTCTCTTTCATTTGAAAGGAAGCTCTGGAATGAAAGGGCACAGGATGAAGTTAGGAGGCGATAGGCTCAAGAGTAATCTAAGGAAATACTTTTTTACAGAAAGGATGGTAGATGCGTGGAACAGTCTCCCAGAAGAGGTGGTGGAGACAGAGACTGTGTTTGAATTCAAGAAAGCTGGGATAGGCACATGGGATCTCTTAGAGAGAGGAAGAGATAATGGTTACTGTGGATGGGCAGACTGGATGGGCCATTTGGTCTTTATCTGCCACTTCTGAGGAGGAGCTATCCTACCTCTTGAGGATGCCTATCTGTGCCTGGCTGTTCTGGTACTCTTAGATACCGTTTCCTGATTGGCGCAGCAGAAACCAGCTCAGAACAGGCTTGAATATTTTTGCCCTGTCTCTGGGCTTGTTTACTGTTGCTTCAGTGTTTTCTTGTCCAATTGTGCTCTAAGAACTAAGAAATTATAAAAACAAAACACAAAAATAAAATGAAAAAGCCAGCATAAGAAACAAGAAACTTTTTTTTTTTGCCTGTACATCCTTTTGAATACTAGCATTACATATCTAGATTTTTTTTATGGCTGCTAGAAGTTTCCTAGGTATGCCAATGTTTAGTTCTAATACCTGGATAACTATGTAGGCATGTCAAGATTGATACTAAGTAGCAGATTTAAAACAAAGCGGAGAAAATATTTCTTCACATAATTCATTGCTGGAGAATGTGATGAAATCAGTTAGCTTAGCGGGGCTTTAAAAAGGTTTGAATAATTTTCTAAAAGAGAAGTTAATAGGCCATTATTGAGACGGCTTGGGGAAATCCATAGCTTATTCCTAAGCAGCATAAAATCTTTGGTCTGTCTCAGTATGACAATTCTTATGTTCTTGTATATCATTGACTTTTTCTATTTAATTTGAATTGACTGCACATCCCTGATAAAGATGAGGATTCCAAGACAGTCAGTGGAAAGGAAAAGATCCTGCTCTTAAATCTGTCAAATTTCTAAAACTAACCAACAGTTGCATTCATTTAAAGACTGTGGTGGTGGCCACTGTCATCGAATGAACACCATCCGAGTTGGCTACATGCTAATCGGTTGTCAGACCTATAAAGTTATAGATGCTGTTTTGTTGCCATTGTCAGGAAAATGACTTTTCATTAGCGTCTTAAAATAAATCAGTGAATCTTAAATCTGTTGCAAGAATGGCAATTTTGTCCTAAAGTATTCAAATTGTAATAAACTATGAAAAAAAAAAATCCCATTTAGTTTATAGACGGAACATTTGTTTACATTTTGAAACTGGGATATATTTTGGATGCAGTGCGGGAAATAAGAACTCACTTCCCCCCCAAAAAAAAATAAAAATAAAAATAATAATTAATACATCAGGACAAATTTTGAACTGCCAGTCTTGTGTTTACTGCTTCTCAGCATTTCTAGATGCACTTCAAAAGTCAGGAGTCACTCATGCTTGTGAAGCACTACCCCCTTTCAGAAGTATCGGCTCCTACCTAACCTGTGAATATTCATGTCTGCTGAAAATAATAATGGTATTATTGTTGTGGAAATCTTCAGGGAAGCTAGCTGCCAGAGAGAGATTATTTAAAGCAGGTCTTCCCAGCACCCCTCCCCATTGTAAAGGCTCAGAAAAATTCCTTGTAGACAGATAGACGCTGCCTTTTTCTTTTCTGAGGCAGCGTTTCCAAGGATAAAATCTTACTTGCAAAGATCCTTATTACATGTCTGTACCCTTAAGCTGCTGAAATGACACTGTCATTTACAGGTGGTGGACTGAAAGCAAGCAAAAGCACCGAGCCCCTAAAGTCTCAAGTCAGTGCAATCAACTTCAACTCCCAAATTGTCCTAGAAGGAGAATAGCATCGGATTTGTCTTAGGCTGTTTGGCCAAACTGGGGCACAGATGGGATAATGACTTTTACAAACAGCATTTTGATGAGAGGAGGGGAGAAGGAATCATATGTAAAATGCACAAAGGCTGCATAAACACACTGGTGCCTGCAGCTGGAACAAACTAAAAAGATGTTTAATAATTTAGAACCAAGCAGGCAGGGCCTGTGCAGCTGTTGTGTGCAGGGGACCATGAAAGTCTTCCATTTGACAGCTGGCTCCATCTTTCCCCAGTTGCTACGTGAAGAAGAGAATGCAGATTTGGGATTAGCCAATCCCTAGTAACCTTGCCCATCTGCCACCAAGACCCCCAGCTCCGACTCCCCTCAGTAGTGAAGCACACACATAAAAAAAAGCCAGTCTACACTCTCCCAAACATATGTATGCATCAGTATCAGCCGTCAGCCATTCCAAGGGTCTGTTGACATGCCGCCAGTACATGGCTGCTGTCGTTTTTGCTGGAGGGCACATTTTACATTTCACACATTTGCAGAAATACAAAATGCTGCTGGATGCAAACAATTCAGGGCCTAATTGGCTGAATGACTTCAATGTTACCTTGTGTCCCCCACCTGATTAACATAGCTCAGCTGGGAGGACTAGGAAAAGAGGAGGAGAAAGGGATTTGGAGGGCAGGTGAAGCAATGTTTGCTCATGAAAAAAGAGATCCTTAGCAAAGTCCCAGCTGAGATCCAGCAGGCCTGTGCCAGGCTGATAGCTGCTAGCAGTGGGGAATTTTTTATATTGATGTTTGTAAGCATATAGCTATAGAGATTTTTTTTTTTTTCTATTAAACCAAAATGTATAAAAAAAAGTCTGAGATATGATGTTTTGAACTGCTCAAGATTAGCCTCTTAAAAAAAATATTCAGCAGTAATTTGAAAACCCACCCAAATATTTAGATAAGCAAATTGGCACATATTTCTTCCCCATTTTATGAGAGGGGGGGGGGGGGAATCATAGGGCAGTGAATGTTATAAAGAAGCAATGGATCTCTGCTAATAGTATGCCAGCACATGTTTCTCAGCCAAAATATATTAGTCCATTTTGACAGTAGCTTAGTTCATGTGCAAGTCTTATTGTTGTCCTTTTGCCATGGAATGTGCAGCAATAAGCCAGGAGAGGCAGATGTGGTATATTTTTGGTTCTTTAACTGGTAAAAATATTTTAGACATTTAAAGGTCCTCTAATGCTGAGCCTCTATTAATAGTAAAAGATGAGAATCAAAAAATGATTGACCATTATTTGAAACTGCAGTGGATAAAGTGCATAAGTCCAAATCTTATGAGGACATTACACAGATGCTTTAAAATTGATTTACTGCATGAAGCTAAGGTCATTTTACTCCCATTACAAAAAGTAATATTAATATTCTTTATTTTCTGAAGAATTTATTTCCATTGAATTATCAATGCATTTTGGAATTTGCTATTTAAACTAGCAACTCTTTATCATGAATCTACTAAAATCTATCAGGGCTGGTGTAATCATAAGACAGACTAGGCAGTTGCCTATAGAAGCAGTTTCAAGGGGTTACATAGAAACATAAAAATATGATAGCAGATAAAGGCCAAATCCAGTCAGCTCACTATCTGCTCTTCTCTCCAAGAGATCCCACATGCCTGTCTCATGCTTTCTTGCATTCAGACAGTCTTTGTCTCCACCACCTCTGCCAAGAGTCTATTCCACACATCTACCACCCTTTCTGTAAAAAAAATATTTCCTTAGATTACTCCTGAGTAGGGTTATCAGATTTTTGGGAATGAAATTTTTGGAAATGAAAATCCGGAATAATTTGTGTATAAGATTTTTATTACCGACATGCATCACCTTACAATTATCCACGTTAAACCTAGACACTGGTTATTAAATGTTAGACACTGGTATATTAGGCCAGGGTTTTCCTGGCCTAATTTACAGGCTATTAATGATGCCTAAATCATATCATGCCTATTCTTCACCCCTAACCATGCCAACTTTTGAGGTTGACAAAAAAGTATGCGATAAACATAGAAGATCTCTAATTAGAAATCGAAGGATGTAAATTAAAAAACTGGACATACTTGCACGGTCTGTGTCCCATATGTGGTGATTTGGTATAGGATGGGCTGGGGAGGGCATCAATGGGAACACCAGTAACATGAGGATGTTACTGGCCAGACTTTATGGTAGATATCTTGCAAACAGGATGGCTGGATAGGGTAGAGTGAGCTTGGACGACAACCTAAGATAATACCAGGTGGGCTTTACAGTGTATGACCAAGGAAGAGACAAGTTAATTTAATTGTGCATTTTTAATTGATATAACTAATGGGCAGACTGGATGGACCATTCAGGTCTTTATCTGACACCAGATGGTGCTGCTCTGAGTTCCGCATGGAGCTCTTAATTGTGTTTTTTTTTTTAATTGTAACCCTCCTTTTACCCGATAGCTGGAAAGGGACATACAAAGTTATTTATTTGTTTGAGGACCAGAGCTGGGATGAACTTTTCAGCTGGAGTCCACAACAAGCAAGCACCAGCCACTCCTTTTGTTTCTGCAAATAACGTAGACCACACCAGGGTTTTAAGTCCAAACTCAAACTTTACTTCTTCCAATCAATGAGAAGAGGCACTCTCTTGAACAGTGAACAGGAATGTTGCAGAACAAACTCTTAAGTGTAAACAGATTCTCCTCTCAGGTTGCAAGTATACAGTCCAAATCTGTCACTCTGGGATGAAAACCCTCCGTGTTGGTTGGATTCTCTGATCAGATGGTTGTGGATCACCGAAACATAAAATTTACGGCCTTCTCACAGCCCTTAAATCTCTTCTGGAGGTAGGGCTACTTTCAACTAGCCCTCTCCTTTCAGAGATTCAAGCACTGAGGCTGGCTTCTTACTTTTCTGACTTCCAGAAACTGCTGGAACTCATAGCTCAGTCTCCAACAGTCTCTTGAAGCCATAAAGTCTGCACCCTTTCTCCTGTTTCCTTGACAACTCCCTATCTTCTTAGGTGCAGCTGGCTTCCACAGAGCATAAGTTAAAAATTCAACTACTCGGGCAACCCTAAAGCCTAGGGCTGCATATAGCAGAGCTGTATAAATCCCCAGCACTGATGATGGTACACACTTTTAACCTTCCCACTAGTTTAATAAACAGGCCTAAGAAATTCATGCACCCCTTAATGCAGTGCATGAAATCTCTGTCCTGTTACATAATATTTTAATGAGCATTTAATGGCATGGTCAATTACCATGCCAATTAAGCTCATTATTTTATTTTGAGTTCCGCATGGAACTTGGCTAGGCGTCCCCAATTATGGCACCTAGCGGCATCTAACTTAGGTGCTGTTTATAGAATCTGGGTCATTGAGATCTTTAAGTCTGTCCTTATATGGTTTATGATGAAAACCACTGACCATTTTAGCAGCCATAGGGTTGCCAGATTTCCTCTGACCCTGCTCCATTCCGCCCCGAGCTCTGTCCCATTTTGCCTCCAGCTTTGTCCCATTCCACCTTTAGCCCCGCCCCCAGCCAAACCTCCTGACTCTTTCCCTAAGGTCTGGAGGGCCTTTGCGCATGTGTGGACATCAACACAATGACATCACGTGCATGCTCACACACGTTTGATGTCATCGCGTTGATGTCCATGCATGTGCAGGGCCTCCAGATGCGTCTCCAAGCACGGGGACTTTCAAAACCCCAACATACTGCTGAGTTTTGGAAATCCCTCCAGGCACTCAGACAGTTCTCTAAAAAGACTGAGTTTTCCCGGACGTCTGGTAACCCTAAGTAGCCGCCCTCTGGACCAACTCCATCCTGTTTTATATCTTTTTTGAAGGTGCAATCTCCAGGATTGTATACAATATTCTAAAGGAGGTCTCACCAGAATCCTAGACAGAAGCATCATTCTGCTAATTCTGGTTAATTCAAAAATGAAACTTACTTGACGCTAATTATGATTGGACGCCAATCTGTCTACTTGCTATTCTGTAACAATGGGCACATAAATTGGATCTTGTGCAACTCAAAAGGGGCCATTGGAGGAACATGGATGAATCGGAGGCATTAACTAAAGATTCACACAGTGTTACAGAGTAGTAGGAATCCCTGTCCAATTTGCACACCAGAATTTACACCAGGTTTCAGCTGGCATAAATCCTTGTGCCCGTAGTTGACTTCTCAGTTTGGTGCATAAAGCTGAGTTCATGCTCAATGCTATTCTATAAAGAGAGCTCATCCCAGAGCACCCTTTACTGAATAGCACTGAGCACCAAATTTTATCGGTGCTGAATTTTCATTACCATTTATAGCATCTGATCCTTTGTTATTAGGTAAATCATAGAACACAATTGTGTTACTCCTGGAAGGAAGGGATCTGTTGAGTATAGGGCAGGAGCAATTCCCATTTGCTATTGCCCTTGCTGGTGTTGGGTTCAAAATGGAGTTGGTGATCCCTAGTGATAATCTAACAATAATACTGCTAGGACTCAAGTTCCCATATAAAGTTGATCTCAAGTTGTCCCATTCAAATACTACAGGAATCACTAAGGTTACCAGACATCTGGGAAAATCCAGACATGTCCTCTTTTTAGTGAACTGTCCGGGTGCCTGAAAGGATTTCCAAAACCTAGCACTTTGTCCGGGTTTTGGAAGTCCCTGACCTCAGGGCCATGTCTGGAGGGTATCTGCTCACGTGTGGATGTTGACGAGATGACATCATGCGTTGACACGATCCTGAGCTCGGGGAGGTTCATATGGAGGTGGGGTGGGGTGGGGGGAAATGGGACGGAACGGGACAGGACCAGATGTCCTCTTCTTTCATAGATGAAATCTGGCAACCTTAGGAATCGCTAACCTACGGCACTAAGATATTGCAGGTTAGTGATTCTCGCAGCAAATTAAAGTGCAGCAAATGTCCAACTTTTCCCATACCGTAGTAACTACCTCTCACTTCCTAAATTGCTAACAAACTTTATATTTGCACAACATATAATTAAACAGTATTTCATTTTCATACAGGAAGTTGCTATTAGGGCTCTCTTTTCATTAAAAACAAAAACTGAACTATCTAAGATAATTTTTCTACATAGCTAAAACATCTTGGAAAGGTATATGAAAGAAAATTTAAAAAGTCTTTCTGTCTAAATAAAAAAAAACTATTACTTCTGGGACATCTAAAACAATTCCAGCACAAGCTAATAATTTGTGAGAGATTTACCCCCTCTTCTACAAAGCCACGCTAGTGGCTGCCGCGCAGCAACGGTCCCAAAGCTCTTTAAATCTCTATGGGCTTTGGGGCCGTTACCGCGTGGCTTTGTAAAAGAGAGGGTTACTTATGTTCATTCACATCACTAAATTGTTGTAAACATTTGGAACGCCAGGTAAAAGTGGTGCAGATCTCACCATTATTTAATTTCTCTGTACTATATAGTACCTTGCATTGCAATTAAGCAAATAGTCTCACCGCCTGACTGCAGCTATCGGTAACCTTTGTTGAATGAGAAGGCTGCGGCTGCGACTGCTGGAAGCTTCCTTTGAGGAGGGTCTTGCTACGTAGTATCCCTGCAAGCCATGGGTCCACCAGAGGTAGAGAGCTCATTTAATTGGGTTGATCACACTTTGCTTCCACATTCGTTGTCACTCTCTTCAAAGAATGTTGCTGGTAGCTACAATAATAGGCTGTAATCCAGACACTCTCAGCTTGTTATGAGCTTGAGGGGACACATTGGAAATGTTCAGATCTGGACTGCCGCTTGAAGGAGCTAAATATTCAATTCGGCATTCAAGCAATCTTATTTAGCTGATCTTCTATTTTTACAGTAATGGGTCATAGTAGTTAGTTCAGTCTGTTGGTGCAAGAGGTGTGAGCCACAGAGACTGCTCTTATTTATAATTCAGATATGTTTCAGTTTTAATGGAAAAAGGATCATAATTGCTGCTTTGAATAACCGGCTTGTTTTTCCTTTCTCATCCCTCCTACTGAATCGTTCAGTCACTGAGGGGGTAATTCCTTAAAGTACGCAATTACATTTATGCACCAATTACACTCGGAACTCATTAGAATAATGCAATATATGCATGCATGTAAGTACATATGCATACAAATGGCAATATTTTCCCTAAGTGCTATTTTGTAAATACATGTATATCTTACCTTAGAATATGTTTTACAGGTAGACATGTTTATTCGTATTTAGAGACTGCCCATAGCTACGACAACAGAGCGGCGCAGAAAAATTAAAAAAAGAAGGAAAAGAACTCCATTGTAATAAGAAAAGATAAAGAAAATAAAATTATAACAATAAAAGAATACTATATATCCTGCTATTGGGAATCCCTCCCTAGGTTGCGGTCCAAAAGATTTTGAATACCTCAGAAAACAAGAATCTTTATAAGAGAATGCTAAACCAAAAAGGAAGGTTTTAAATAAGCTTTTGAATTTAATATAAAAAAATTAATTATGTAATACAGTAGGAATAGAATTCCACAAAAATGGAACAGAAGCAAAAAAAGGCAGAATTACGTGGGGAAGTCAATCTAACCAAGTGAACTGAGGACAGGGACAACTGCTGAGTATTAGAAGAATGCAGATTTCTAATTGGCCTATATGACACTGGAAGCTTTGATAAATAATCAGGTTAGAAACATAGAAACATGATGGCAGATAAAGGCCAAATGGCCCATCCACAGTAACCATTATCTCTTTCTCTCTTTGAGAAATCCCACGTTCCTATCCCAGGCACTCTTGAATTCAGACACAGTCTCTGTTTCCACCAACTCTTCCGGGAGACTGTTCCACACATCTACCACCCTTTCCGTAGAAAAGTATTTCCTCAGATTACTCTGGAGCTTATCACCTCTTAACTTCATCCTATGCCCTCTCATTGCAGAGTTTCCTTTCAATTGAAAGAGACTCGACTCATGCACATTTATATTAAGTAGGTATTTAAATGTTTCTCAAGAAAAATAATATAATAACAAAAAAATCCAATCTCTAACATATGAGGCTGTCATTTGTGGTACAATATTACATGTCAAGCCCTCTATAGATCAATATAGAGGCCGTTTTTTCCTTATAATGACTGGGATAGCCATCCAGATGATCACCCAAAACTGGAAGAACTGTGATCGTTTAAATTTTTTGTTCTGGTGGGCAACTCTTTGCTCTAGTTATAGATGTGAAAGGATGAATGCTGAGAATTTGGGACATGGTAATATATGTAAATTGATATGGGACCCATTGAGATAGTATGTTACCTCATTATAATTGATTATTGAATGTAAGTCAGGGTGGGGGGTATTTATATTATAAATTGATTTTTAAATATTTACACTTGGGGTGGGTGGGAAGATATCAGTATTTTGAATGGGGTAAGGTTTTTGCAGTAATATATGTTTTTGTGTTTTAATGAATAATCATTGGGTGGGTAGGGGGGAATGGTTGATTGTGAACATGTGTAAGTTGCTTGTGCTTTTATTGTATAATTATTTGTTACATTTGTTGTATTGCACTATTGAAGTTTTGAAAATGAATAAAGTAAAAAAAAAAAAATCCAATCCCAAAAAATATATCAATGTTATTAGCCTAGTGGTAAAGATACCCACTGAAGCACATTTACTAATAGTGGAGAGAAAGCCTCAACTGCATTAAAAAATGCTTTCAATATCAGATGGCAACCCAGCGGGTTATAAGCCAGTCAAATTCTGTCTCATAGGCAAAAAACTCCACCAAGTACAAAATGCTGTTTTCAAAAATGGGTTAACCCACAACACTGTGCACAAGAAAACAACAGAACAGCAAAAAGAACAGGTCATATCTCCCCTCTCCTGCCTTTCCTCCAAAGTATATAAGGTGTATGGGGACAGACTTGAAGATCTCAAAGACCACACACCATTTTAGTAGCCTTCCTCTGGACTGACTCCACCCAAATACAATGCTTTAAAGGTTAAAGTTAATGCTTTATGCATTAATCAAAATTTTACAGGAAGCCATACATATGAGTGGAGTCTGAGAAGAATATTTTGGGCATAGGGCTTACATCTACACCTTTTACTTATAAAATATTATAAGTTACACACACAACTTATGGCTACTAAAAGTTATGTGCATTGATACTTGAGCTTTCTGTGTTGCTGTTTTAGTGTCAGCATTTCTGCGTCAATGTCACATGCAACGCAATAATTTTGGTTGCACTGGAATTTTGAATCTGACCAAAATTATTGCTCCTCTCTCTGTGAGACCTTGATGCCATCCACTGCCTCTCACCACTGATTTCCAGTTCTCGAGAGTAGGGCCAATGCCTGCTCACAGTAGGGAGGTTCTTGGGAGAAGCTGGCAGTCCTTGAGCAGAAGGGAAATGTGGGCTGCCTTGGGCAGTGTCTATGAGGGAGGATGTTAACCATGGTTGACTAAATTAGCTCCAGATATTCAGTGCTGGGCCATGTCCGTGAACCAGCACTGAATATCCACGGCTAATTCACAATGCCCTGGCTGCTGTTTCTTATGTGCGTCTTGGCTTAATATTGGCAGGATTTGCATATGATATTCTTGCCAAAATTGTCCCCCCCCATACTTCCCTGATACCTCCTCCCACTACCTGCAATGTAAATAACCCCCCAGCCTGTTCCCCCCACCCCCCACTACCAAAGATACAAGGTAGGTATGGGCTCCCACCTGCACCGGTCCTCTACTCCCCTGGGCCTACCTTGCAGATTCCTGGTGGTCCAGGAATGCCCACTCAATCCTGCCCTAGACTTGCAATGTAAATAACTTGAAGTTCTATGAGGCTGCTGCTAGAGACCATGGTAGCCATTTTCTAGCAGCCTCCATCCAGGGCAGGAGTGAGTTTTCCTGCTCATTCACTACTGGACCACCAGGTATTCTGCAAGGTAGGCCCATGGAAGGAAGGGGCCCATGTTGATCTTGTATCTTTGGTAAGGAGGTGAGGGGATTGGGCTAAGGAGGGTAGGAGAGGGGGATTGAGACTGGAGGCAACTTGAGCTGCTTTCCATAAGGTAACTGGTCACCAGCTGATATTCAGATACGTGCCTGGCATAAAGTTAGGATATCCTTTTTTCTGCTCTGCCTCTTACCCAACCCTAACCTCACTGGTTAGGAGTTGAGTATTAAGAAACAATATTCAGTGGCAGTGTCTGGTTAAGTGTCACTGAATATTGCTGCTACTTCCCAGACAAGTGATTTAGATGGGCAAGAGCCTCTCCTGACTCTTTGAATTACTTTGAATATTGGGTCCTTTGTGGACATAGTCAATGAACAATTACAGAAATAAAAATATTAGAATAAATACAATATCAACACAATACACATTAAACTTCCCCTTTAACAAAGATGCACTAGTGGCTGCCGCATGGCAAAAGCCCCAAAGCCCATGGGGATTAAAAAGGCTTTGGGGCGATTACCGCAGTGGCAGTCACTAGCGTTACTTTATTCAAGGGGGGGAGGGTAAATCATCTACACAGAGAGAATAGGGTGTAAGTGGAGGCAGAAAACATAGACAGATAAGTGAGTAACATGCGTTAGATATGTAAGGGTGTTTCCTTATTTGCACCTGAGGGTTAGGCCTCTCTGACATCATCAAGCCTGAACCATTGTCTGCAAGAAATCTTTCCAGCATGAACTTTGCAAGAAGAGAAAGAAGAACACATTTTTGCTGTTTCTGCCTGATGCATTCTGGGTATGTACCAGAATGGTATTTTAGTCAAGGACATCCATCTATGCCTTCATGCTTAGACTGTGTGATTCCTGGGGGAGTTATACTCCTATGCTGTCCTTATCTTTCAAACGGCGCCTGTGTCTCCTAGCCTGTATGAGACCTTACACAGAAAAGCTATTCATCTAAGATCTGTTTCTGGATTGGTCTGAGGAAGTCATCTGACGAGATCCAAGTGAAAAGTTGCTAATTATAATTAGTCTGTGTCGGGATGCGAGGGAACTCACATCTTACCACAGGTATTCTCCATGCATCTATTTCTTAATAATTAAGACCTGAACAGTTACCTTGTGTGACTCTCTGCCTGAGAGAGAGTGAATCGGACCTTAAACAGCTCTGAATTCCATCACTTCAAGGAAACTTGGCGGCCAATAAATTATAGCTTACCAGTGGCTGACGAACACTCGTTCCTGTAACCAAAGGATTTTCTACGTCTACTAAGCTGAAAAGAACGTTTTCCATTTCACCTAAGTTTCGGCAGAGGCCTAATCAGATGGTGAGAATAAGGAACTTATTATCTTATCAGCTGGGGTTAGATAAGTGCATCCGATTGTGATATAGGATAAGGTTTGTAAAGTTACCTTGGTGATAACTGTAATCATTTGCTGCTAATCAGGGATTATTAATATTATAAGGAATTGTTTAGTGTGTGTAAGAATTAGTTTATTAGTTATCTAACAAGTGTATTGTGATAATTATGTACTAAGTTTCATATATGTAAATCAGATATTTTGTGAACAATATTTAGATATTGCTACTGGATTGTGAATTATATTTTTCTATTTTCATAATAAAAGTATTTCTCATTAGCCTGGATCTTGTGTCGTGTAAATAGGCAAGAAAGCTGAACCTGGCAGAGTTTATGGTTTTCCCTAGACAAAACTAACAGACACGTAACTTGTTTATGTAACTGATTAGTGTCTTGCTACAGATAAATCTTGCTACAGATAGAAAATAAGAGTGACTAACAAGGAAAAACTGCACATGGAGTACGAAAAGGCGCTGCCAGTGTACATGTGCTATATAAATCCTGCTACTGTAAGTGCCGATGTTAGAGTCAGTGGTCCATTTACATTTACTGTGTGAAAACATGTTCGACATCAGAATCAAGTGAAAAATACTGACATGTAATGTGGGTTTCACATGAGGGGAAGCAAGACTGTTAGCCAGAGTTGGGTGAGTGCTGTTTTAAACGCACACATAAGCTGTAGGTATGTCAGCTAGCTCGCATTTGCTCAACCACAGTCATATGGTCAACAGATGAAATGTACATTTTGCCCATAATCCATATTAATCCTTTCCCATGGGGAACTCAAGCCATAGCCCTCATGGTAACAAAGTTCAACTTGAGTTGCAAGGAGTTAAATAACACTAAACTGAAGATGACTATTTACAACCTCAAAAAAAAAAAAGAAAAAAAAAGAAAATGTCCTACAGCAGTGTGGGTGAAATTCACATTTTTTGGGAAATGTGATCATACATGTATCGGGCTATTCTATTATTTCCATGTTACTATTCCTGCCCCTTTTAAAGAGGTTTCTCCCATGTCAACAAGAAAAGAGATTTTATGAACTAGTACTACAACATACTCCAGCTTCCATGCAAATGAATATTCCTGGTGATTTCCCTGTAAAGTATATGTAGCCTTGATGTGGAAATTGCCATCAAACATACTGAACAAGGGCAGATTGACCAGTCTATTAATAGGGTAGGCCTGAGGGAGCCCCACGCTCCTCAAACCAGCAATCAGTAATACATATTGAAAGGCCAGTTATAAATTTGAACGTATGAGTGCAATACAATTGGGACATTATAAGAAATTCAAGGAGGTTTGGGACCCATTGACAAAATTTTGTAAAGATTGATTATTAGTTTTAGCCCTTTGATTATACATGTCTAGGATGGGTGGGTGGGAGGGGAGCGGGGATATGCCTTTAATTTATTATTTGATCGCAATTTTGTTTGTCTTGATCATTGGTGTTACTCTTGATTATCTTTATGCTGTATGAAAGGATGGGTGGGGGGGAAGGGATATGTATTTATTATATCATTATATCATTTGATGGAATTAAGTGCTGTTTATTTGTACATTGTTTGATAATATATTGCACTTGATTTTAGTTTTTAAAATGAATAAAGATAATTAAAAAGAAAGGCCAGTTAGGGGCCTCTGAATCTTACTGATTGGGGCTTCAGATCACTGTCAGTTTGCCCCTGACACGGAACCTAATGTTCAATGGAAGCTTCTATACCGTTCCTACTGATGGTAGTCAATTCAGAGCGGTTTGAGTCAAATATATGTATATCATCTACGTACATATAGTATTACAGTTTCTGTATATCATATATTCATCTTTCTTTGTATTATTCGTGAGTTCACCCTTTCATGTTCCAAGTGGGTAGCAGCCTGCTGTTTTCTCCATGTTGCTATTCCCCTAATTGGTTCTTTATTTGCTAAAGTGTTCTGTGAAGAGTATTGTCTTTTTTCCCTTCTTGAACTTTTTGGTGTCCATTTTCTATTTTTAATTCCCTCAGAAGAGAATTCTACCACATTGGGGCCATCACTGAGAGCATTCTGTTCCTGACACATTTGTATGTGGGCATTTGTGCTTAATCATTTGCTGGCAAGTGGTGTATGCATATTTTGCTTTATAGGAGCCAACTTTTTAAAATGAATGGAGGTGCTCAATTCCAGCACCCATTGCATATATGTTAAAAGGAAAACAATGTATGGCAGGATTATGGCCACAATTGGCGCTAGACCATTCCATATTTAAATGGGAGGACTCATGGCTAAAAGAAGAGCTAGGGAAGCACTGAACGTCCCACCAAACTCTTTTCCTCCACAACCCTAATCCTTACCAGTTTACTCCACCACACTATTTCTTCTCCTCCTTCCCCTTTCCACCCACAGCCTGTCTATACCACAGTCATATCCCTTCTAATTCAGCCTGGCCTATCGATCCTACCTAAATTCAGCAGGGATGATTGTTTTATTTTTGTAAAAAAAGAAAATGATGTTCCTCTTCATTTCTCTTTGATTATGAGCCTTTACTATAGGTCCTCTCCAATACTAGAAGTTTTTCAGACCATGGCATTACATACTGCTAAAACTTTCTCTGCTTCCCCATGTCTCTTCAGTTAAATAACTTATCTATCCTGATGACTGTAGACCTGGAGGACAATGGCAAAATGTCATCTTATCACAGCAAAATAAGTTTTGTAAAAATAAACAAAACAAGTAAATAAACAAATTTAATGCAAAAATGGTAAGTGTGAAGGCTTTGGGGTTAAACAAGAGGAGTGGCTACCATCTGCCCAGTATTTACTGTACAAGGCAGATTGCCTAAGAGGCACCTTGTGCGATGCAGTTCCAGCTAGTGTGAGAGCATATGCACTATCAGTTACCACATGGAATGCGGTGTTGGCTTAGACAGAAAATACATAAATAATGCTACAACATGCCATGGCGGTACACCCCACTCTTCCAACATATTCTCCCCCAACCCCCTGCCCTGGGTTGCATCGCTATTCACTATTCGCACACATAATTTCTCCAACCCCCCAGCATATCATTTGGCCCTTTAAGTCAGGACACCACAACTCTAATTTAACCCTACCTCCAGTCATTCCTCAACTCCCTTTCACAAGTTTCTGCTCCTCAACAGAAATCTCTGCCCCAGCATAAGTCCTCTGAACCCCCTCCCCCCCCCCACACAAATTGCAAAATCCTCTGCACAAGTTCCAAGACTCTCCCATTAGCACTTTTAGCCCACACAAGCTCCCAACATCCTAATCCAAATCCCTCCTCTTCTAAAAGCACCGCCCCACATCCTTTTATGGACTGATGACTCTTAGTGGTAGTACCACAAGACTACTTATTGCTAGGAGTAGGCACCATTTTATGGGAGTTGCTAACCTGCTCATGGCTACATTAAAAGAAGTCCAGACCCTCTAGGTAGGTTACAGAAAGGGGGCCAAAGGGTGGGGGGGGGGGGTCAGGTAGATCATCGGATATGGTAATTCTGAGGTAGGGTCAAAGCTTTGATGGCATGTTGATGGTGGGGGCGTAGCTATATGAAGTGGTCAGGGGCTTGACTGGGACAGGATGTGAGCTGGGAGAGGGTGGGGTGCTGGCATGAGGTTATGGGCTGGGCTATCGGGGAATTTGAGTGGGAGCTGGAACTTGTGAAGGGGGATCTAATTGTGTGTGTGTGGGGGGGGGGATACTTTCAATACTTTGCAGCTTGCTAATTTAACCAGTAAGCTACTCCTACAGAAAAAGCAAATAAAAATATAGGCTCTTTTAAAATCTATTTTATAATGTCAAGAAGACTGAGGATATCATCATGTTTTTGCCCATGTGTCATTTGTATCATTATCCACACCAAATTTTGAAGACATATCAGAAGGGCCCAAGGGGATACTGACATCATATTTTTAGGCCCTGTCAGTTTTGTATATAGTAGAGCTTCATGCACTTAAAATGTTTTACAGCTGGGCTGTGTGAAAATAAATAAATTCAAATGGTTATTTTCACTATTGAGAGAGTATGATAAACTAATATTTCAAAACTCTAGCTAGGCCCATTTATTTGTAATGCAAGTGGTATGTAGAAAACTTATAGGGTTTCCAAAATGTGATAAGTTTTCCCATGATTTTTTTTTGGGTGGGAAGGGGGAAGTCGAGTGGGGGAAGGGAGCAGAAAATGAAATCCAGATTTGTAATTCCTATGTGGAGAAATATGATCCTTGCCAATGTTTAAGTAATATTTCCTGTAAAACATACAAGGCCATCTGCAAATCTGTTTCCAGACACATTTAGCAGTGGCAAGGGCAAGTGAAAGAGACAAGAATGGAGCCTGGCATTTCACCTCTGGGAGATGAAACATTAAACACAAAGTTTCTAAAAGGCACTTCCTCAGTTTTACCAAGTATTTTAACTACTAAACAGCTTGAATGTGTTTAGCTTCCAATGGCTCATACTTTTTTTTAGAACAATTATCATTTACAGTATATAATACCAAGTAAAATTAGGAAAATTAAACAGGTGTAATCTATCTAGAGCTCTATTTACCAATCAGCATTAAAATTGGAATATCATAGTAATACAGTAAATGACGACAGAAAAAGACCCTCAGGATCCATCCAGTCTGGCCAACAAGATGGCAGAGCCACACTTTCCACTGTGCAGGCCCCAATCACCCATGTTCAAGTGCCACTTGTGAAGTCACCACCATGCCAGCCATATAGGCAACCAAACATGATAGGGCTGATACATGATTATAACCAACTAGTTTTTTAGCCCGTTACATTAACGGGTGCTAGAATAGATGTGTAGCCGTAGGTATTTCTTTCTTTCTGTCTTTCTCCCTGCACCCTGTCTGTCTTTTTCTTTTTTTCTTTCTATCTCCCTCCCCCTGTCTGTCTTCCCTTCTCCCTTCCTTTTATCTCTCCCCTTTCCAGTAGTACCCCTTCTCCCATACCTGCTCACTGTCCAGCATCCGCCAGGCCGGGCAGCCTTGGGACTTTTGCTAGGCTGGCCCGCCTCGCATTATTGAAGTGGGCCGTCCTAGCAAATGCCCCGCGGCAGCTACCACTGCTGGTCTGGGGGTGAGAAGTAGAGGTGTAGTCAGAAGTCAGCCGGCGTTGGAGATTGGGGTAGGAACGTTGCTGGGGAAACTGCCGCACGCGTCGCAAACCGCCAAATGCTCCTATTGCACATGCGGCGACACAGAGCCACGGATCAGGGATCACGAATCACGGCCTCATGGAGTTTCAACTGCGCATGTGCGCAAAGGGTTTTATTATAGCAGATACTCCAAGTATTGCTGACAGTATTCAACTTACCAGACAAGATGTCCTCCCCTTACCCCTAAGCTGCACAGCACCCCCCCTCACAGTGACTATAAAATGATCTAACACATGGGAGTTGACAAAACACAACAATATTAGTAATACACTTCTTAGCAAGACAACAGGAAATGTGATTAAACAAAAACTAGACAAAAAATGAAATTGCCACAGAAATGATTGATTGGTTTAAGTTGTGAGTTTTGGTTTCCCTGGTTCGTGTGACGTCGTATGTGTGGGAGTATGTTAAGGGGCGTGGCCTGCTGACGTGTTGCCCGATGCCAGTAGCGTTTCTGTTTGCAAGATGGAGTTCTCGTCCCGGTAAGCTGAAAGCAGTGATTATTATTCTATTTTGTAATGTGGCAGAGTGTTTTGAAGTATTTCTAGTGGGTTAGTGAAGCCAACTGGTGAAACCCGGGTTGGGGGGTCGGTGAATTTGTCTGTATGGTGTTGTAACTTTAAGGAGGTGCCCGGAGCAGCTGTTGATTATTTCCCACCTTGAACCATCTTGAACCAAGATAAGTCATTATAGTTTTTCTTTGCACAAGATTTTGTCCATTGTATGTTATGTACTTGGTTTCAGTGGGTGAGACTGTGAACCACTATGATGGTCTCGCTACACAGCTACTCCGTGATCTTTGTTCACTGGGATAAAGTTGTGGGTCTGAGTGTTCACTTTGCACTAGTTACATTCATGAATTGAATATTCTCTAAGATTTTGTAATTTCTAGGTGATCAATGATAGTGAAGAAAAGCAATGACCACAAACGCTCACAGTCTAGGCCAGTGGTTCTCAACCCTGTCCTGGAGGACCACTAGGCCAATCGGGTTTTCAGGCTAGCCCTAATGAATATGCATGAGAGAGATTTACATATAATGGAGGTGCCAGGCATGCAAATCTGCTCCATGCATATTCATTAGGGCTATTCTGAAAACCCGATTGGCTTGGTGGTCCTCTAGGACAGGGTTGGGAACCACTGGTCTAGGCAACAAAAATCATGATCTGCAAGCCCTAATGTTAGAGACAGACTTGGATATTGAAGCGCTCACAGAGACATGATTCAATGATTCCCATGAATGGGACACTAACATACTGGGCTATATAATCTTCTTAGTTAGGACAGAGATAGTTGAAACGGTGGAGGGGTAGCTGTCTATGTAAAGACTGATATCCAGGTAACTGAAATGCATGGGGTCTGGAGAGAAGAAGAAGCGATATGGATATCTTTGAAAAGAGAAGATGGAGCTTCTATCTATGTGGGTGTTGTATACAGACCTCTGACTCAAGCACAGTAAATTGATAAAGATCTTGTTGCACATATCTAAAAGCTAGGGAAGAAAGGAGAGGTACTATTGCTGGGTGATTTCAACCTGCTGGTTGTGGATTGGAAAGTTCCATCTGTGGAATTAGAAAGAAGTAGAAAGATAGTGGGTGCTCTGCTCAGACAAATAGTGATGGAACCGATGAGACAAAAAGTGATTCTGGATCTGGTGCTCACGAATGGGAAGAGTGTCTTTAATGTCCAAGTGGGTGCCCTCCTGGGCAGTAGTGATATCAAACGGTTTGATTGATAAAACAACTAAAGCGGAGGTCAGCCACACAAAACTCAAAGTCCTGCATTGGACTTTAGTAAAATGGAGGAGTATCTGAAGAAGGAGCTATAAAAATGGCTACCGACCTTTATGTGAGGAAAATTAAAGAAAAAGGAAACTGATATGGTTCTCCAAACTAGTGGCAGAGAAAATAAAGGCAAAAGAGTTGGTGTTCGTGCCTTATAAAAATACTCAAGAAGAGGAGCACAAAACGGAATACCAGATGAAAATGAAAGAAGCCAGGCTGAAGCACAAAGATAAAAAAGGGAAACAATTTTTTTCAGGAAGATGAAAAATGGAATTGCGAGACTGAAGGAAGCTATGAACCGCTATGTGGAGAGTGATGAGGTCAGGGGCGAGCAAGAGGGCAATGCAGGAGAGGATCCAGCATTGGCACAGGCATTGGCAATGTTCATCTGGGACCTGTATAATCTAATCTTCATTTTATATACCGAATCTACTCCCTAAGGAGCTTGACTCGGTTTACAGTTCGTTATAAAATGAAACATAACAAGTAAAAACTGTGGGATAAAAACAGAAATTGGTTAGATTAGATGGATGGAAAAAGTTAGAAAAAAAAAGTATGCTGAATTGCTTAAAATTACTATTCGACAGCTAAAATCAAATTAACTATTGTGAAAACAACCAGGTTTTTAAATTTTTTTGAAATTGATATAATTGATCTACCAGTCTTAGAGAATCTGGAAGTCCATTCCAAATTTTCACCAATTTAAATGTATAAGGTGAGCGGGTGAATTTAGGACAGCTCAAAAGCCAGTTATAAATTCTGATCCATTATCCGTCAGTTCCTTTTGGTCTAGCTATCTGAAATTATAATAGTCAACTTTGTTCCCACATTAAGTCAGAAAGAACCATCAAGGCTGTCAGTTCCATTTGCTGCAAATGAAAAAAAAAAACCAACACACTTCATAGAAGAAATCCATAGATTACCTCTGAATTATAAATGAGAATTGGTATTTTGTAAGATAGAAATAGAGAGTGTCAGAGTACCAGGTTTATCTCGCTGGCCTGCAGTAACCACTACAGTATTAGGTCCCTGGAGATCCCGGCATTCTCATGAGATGACTTCAGCATTGC
Organism: Geotrypetes seraphini; assembly: GCF_902459505.1. Lineage (NCBI taxonomy): Eukaryota > Metazoa > Chordata > Amphibia > Gymnophiona > Dermophiidae > Geotrypetes > Geotrypetes seraphini. The sequence continues at coordinate 273,685,968 of NC_047087.1, read as the reverse complement.
ATTACTGCTATCACATATCCATTATATATATGCTTTCAGACAAGTGGAAACATTTTCAGAAAAACAATCATGAGTTCTTGGCATGAAACTCAACTCTGTTGTCAAGGCACACTGACTGGCCTCTAAAGGAACTTATTCAGTCCACACAAGTATATTGTTTTTGGATTATTAGAAAGAAAATAGAGCTGCTAACAGTCTAATATTGTTTGCAAACAGTTTCATGGAGTTTATTGATTAACACCCCCCCCCCCCTTTTATGAAGCCGCGACAGGGTTTTTAAAAAAATCACTGGCCGTAGCGAAAAAGCTCCGACACTCATAGGAATTCTATGAGCATTGGAGCTTTTACCACCGCGGCCGGCAATAAAAAACCCTAATGCGACTTCATAAAAGAGAGGGAGGTGGGGGAAGGGTTAGAGGTAAGTAAAGAAAAGTAAACAGCATAATATAAAGTGATATATTTTTTTTAAGTTCTACTTTTTTGATGCCTTTAAATATATTTTCCTCTTTACAGTGAATATTTATAACATTTTTACTGCTATGATGTGATCTTATTTCATTATTTGGGAAACAAGGCCGTCTAGCTGTTAAAGACAGGTGCAGAGTTAAGAGTAACCAAATATAAATGTTAAATACTGTGATTTAGAGCTCCACTCTCATTAAAGGTCTTCCTTAGGAGGCACACATTTAATGGAGCACAAGGGACCTCTAGAATGGGTCAGAGATCTGGCCCTACAAGCTGGCAGGGTGTAGCAGTTTTCTTTCATGTATGCTAAAGTGCTACAATACTAGAGCAATTCATCAGGAAATATTGGCTTCAGTAATAAAACATCACGGCAGCTGATAATGCAGGCCACTGCTATGCAGATGGAGAATGCCTATACCGGAGCACCCCATCACCCCTCTTTATTTAGCTGAAGAATCTCTGAGAACGTGCTTGATCATTTCCAATCAACTTCTTCCTCTGAAAGTGTTCCACTTTCAAGAAACCTTTCAAAAGGATTGGTTCTAGATCTTATTAGATTCTACTTAAATCTTGCAAGATCCTACTTAAATCTTGCAGAATATAGCCTATTTCTTTCTAGTTTTTGTGCTCCCGGCAGGGTTCACTGTGTTAGCCATTATAGCTTATTATCATGAAAGCACACAGAATTTCAATCCCCAAACTAGTATGTTCTGCATCACACTTTTATATTTAGAATCATACAAAACATTGAGAATGGAGCGGTGTGTGTATGGAGAATTAAGGGGGGGTGGAGTTGGAGGTCCCTGACCTGAGAGGAAGGCTGAAGGGAATTATTAACAGTCTATAGGGAGGTAAAGTTCTGAGTGGATTTGGCTGAGAGCAGCATTGTGGAGTGTTTCGGCTTAGCAAGGAGGAAAGAGTGACTTTGGGCTGAGAAAAGAGGGTAAGACCCAGAATGGTTCACCAAGAAGTTAAAGGGGCTTTGCATTCCAAGACTATGGCCAGGAGGGGACAGAGACTATGTGGATATCAATTTTGGCGAGTAAATGAGAGAGTGAATGACCTTGCGCAAAGCAGAGTCTCTATGGATGGTTTCAGCTTGGCGGAGATATAAAATGGTCCCAGGCTGAGAAATGGGAGGGGGGGGGGGGACCCGGCATGGCTCATTACAGTTACTATCGAATTGTGTGAAGAGAATGAGAACACAAAGAGGGATTTACTAAAGTTACTGTGTACTGAAGATGTATCTGAAGATTTGGATTAAAAGGCTCTTGTAAATTGTTTAAAAGTTTGGAATTGCAGCTCAGATTTTCAAGTAAAGTTCAAGTTATTAATATTTTATCAGTCTCAACTTGATTCTTTTCAAATTAAGTGAAAGACTGTGACATGATTGCATACCAGGAAAAAATTATCCTTCAGCCTACACCCAGCTCAAAATCAGAACTTTGTTTTGTAGATCCTGGTCGCGGGTACCTGATTTGAAGAGCTAGCTGGTGCCCAAAGACATTGTAAGTGAGACCAGGGTTGCATGTATTTAACCCTTTATTTGTGATTGTTGCACAGAAGCAACATATGTCTTCTATGGCTCTTATGGAAGATCTGCATCTCCAAATGCCTGTTTACTTGGCACTGTTGCTCTCGTTCAACATCAAGTTACATAAAGCAGCCATATAACCATCTGCCAGTTAAAGGCTTAACTAAATAAATAGCTGTTGCCTTTGTTTTCGCTTTGTATGATTTTTTTTTTTACACTAGGGTCTAGGTTTACAAAAGTGCACAATCATATTAGAGCATGCTACCATGTATGAACAGGCATATTTATCACAGGGTCTATTTTATGCAATGGGTCCTATTTAACAAATATGGTATTAGTGAGCAATAATATGGTAGCAGACTTCAGTAATTCTACTCCTAATTGAAAACGATTCTATCTTTCATTACCAATTATTTATTTATTTAATTATATTTATTTTAAACACTTCTAGCTAGATATATATAAAAATCTAAGTGGGTTGCAACCTAAATACCCAATAAAATAATCAGTTTATTTGATGCATATCCTCCCTCTTCTAATTCCTTCTGTACGTCCCGTCTTGTGCACTGCAATGCAAGCCAACACAACTCAAATTAACTTCTATTCAAGAGCATTTTTGATTGTCTTGTTGAGTCAAATGTTTTTGTGAATAGAATATCTCCATGAAGTTGCTTGCTTTCAAACGTGGTCTCATTCTGGAATATAAACTGGCGTTTTTGTGAAGTGCCTATAAATATTTGATACGTATCTGTCTTTAATTAGGTCGTAACAGTATTAAAGTGGCAAACATCCTTTCCTTTCCACAAATTGGACCTGAGAATCACAAACAAATTAATTTGTGTCTCAAGGTTTGGACTGGGCCTTTTGGTCTATACTAGCACTAACACAGGCACTTATGACCCTCTGGATTTCAAACGCCTGAGGGTAAAAAGCAATTATAAAAACATGACTCTCCCAGATCAGCTTTCAACTCTGCCTTGTCTCTGTTTTATTGACGGGAGATTGAAGGAAGATTCAAATCAGCCATCCTTCAATTCCTTACCAGCAGGAAAATGCTGAAATCATTAGCTTTATCCTGTGCAAATGAGCTTGTTCTATCCAAAATGACTGTTGGATGATTCCAAATGGGCAAGCTGCCTTTTTTCAGCACAAATATACAGATTTTGCCCATATTCTTTGTAGCTTTTTGATTGTTCATTTCTCACAATCCCAGTAAGAGCATGACAGATTGCTTTCTGGAGGAAAGACGAGATGTTTTCGCTGTGTCTTTAATTGCATAGGGTTGTCACCTCATCCAGGCCAACACATGGTTACCACTCTTTCCATACAAATGGAAAAAAACACCAGGAAAGGTCCAGCCTCTTTGGCTTCACCTAAGGAAGGTAGAAATCCTAGTTATAGAAGAATATAACAATTAATCATTTACAGTTTACGGCTGACTCCTATATTAAAGAAAGCATAGGACTGTGCGGAAACTCAAAATATTGAAAAACTGGATCTTTGATTATAAACCCAAAGTAGAACAGATGATATCTTGTTTTCATTTCTAGTAACTTTAGGTTGGCAGTCTTATTAGAAGGTCTGATATTCAAATTTTGCTTGTGATTATACCTTCAGATCAACTATAACTGATGGTGATGTGTATTGTAAGTCATGCAGCAAATGAACCTACACATGAACACTCAACTTGGTTCTTTCATGACTATCCTGCCATTTTACTAAGCCATGGTAGAGGTTTCTACTAGTGCTAAATACTCTGACGCCGCTCTGATGCTCATAGAATTCCTATGAGTGTCTGAGCATTTAGTGCCCTGGGCCGCGGTAGAAACCATTTTGAGCCAATCCAAGATGCACTGGGAGGGGAAAGCCCCATCATTTGCAGCATGTGGCCCTTTAGGCAGGAGGGAGGGAGCTTCCCTCCTGCCATTTTCCCATCCAAAGGTATGGGGGGGATCCGGGGATGTGGGAGGGGGGCCCAGGAATCAGGAATGTTGAGGGAATAGGGGGTGGAGATGTCAAATGATGCTGGGGGGAGGTCCAGGATGTTGGGGATGTCAGGAGGATATGGGGGATGTCAGGGATGTAGCAGGAAGTCCAGGCATGTCAGGGAGAGGCATGTAGGGCTCCACAGCTCAGCTGATCCTGACAGGGGGAATCCCCATCAGTTGAGCCGCCAGGAATCCCCAAAACTGGCTCAGTTGATAGTTATTCCTCTGCTGTGGTCAGCTGATGGGAAACCTATGGGTTTTTGTTCCTTTATTCACTGTTATGGGTGGTAGGAGGGGGTTATGACCACTGGGAGAGTAAGGGGGTGCCATGCCTTAAATCCTCCAGTGGTCTTCTTGGAACTTAGACAAAACTCAAACAGGTCTAACTGCCAGCGTATAAGTTCCCTCTAGGAAAGCTTTGATTATGGCTGGGGGACATCCATGTTGAAGCCTGCCCAATTCCCACCCATAACACACCTCCCAACATACCTATTTGATCTCTGGATGTACAGAAGCTTAGAAATGCTGCTGCATGTCCAGAAAGTTGGTTTTATCGGCACTTGGACATCCCTGCTATTAGGATGTCCACATGTCGACTTAGGCTGTTTTTTGGACATTTTAAAGTTTTGATTATGAGCCTCATAATGGTCTCATAAAGCCTGCAAATTTCCAGACACTGTGCCTTAGCTAAAGAGTTGAAAGGGTTATATATGGTTAGCTAACACATAACCAAGCTATGAACCAGAAATGTAAATCTGATTTTCTCACTTTGGGTAGGCCAATGAGAAGCCACCTATTCATAGATGGGGGTGCATGCCTAAAATGGTTGCACCCAGGCGTTCTCTGATAACTGCCAAATCGGCATGCACTAGCCACATGCTAAAAATAATTATAATTATTTTCTAGAAACATGAAGGCAGATAAAGAACAAATAGCTTAGCTAGTCTGCCTAACCATACCATCAGTTATTCCCTCCTCTCCCTTAGAGATCCAACGTACTTGTCCCAAGCTTTCTTGAATTCAGATATACTTTTTGTCTCTGCTGGGAGGTCATTCCACAGATTCAACACCTTTTCTGTGAAAAAGTTTAAAGACCGGACATGGTGAGACCTGGAAAATTGCAACAAGCATGATACCAGCCGTGGAAACCAGAGAGAGTATATAACCCAGCTTCATGAGGAGAATATTTTTGAAGTCACCAGAGAATCTTCCATTATAGGGGAAAAAGTGACCAAGGGCTCCTTTTATCAAGCCGCGCTAGCGGTTTAATGCACGTAATAGCGCATGTTAAACCGCCGGCCGCACTAGCCGCTAATGCCTTGAGCAGGCGGTAGTTTTTTGGCAAGCGTGGGGGTTAGTGCGTGATTAAAAGTCGCATGCGTTAACCCCGCTAGCGCAGCTTGATAAAAGGAGCCCCAAGTGATTTTCCCATAAAAATTCAAATTTGTAACCAGTGGACTTTCCCACCAAAATTCAAATTGGTGACCAATGGACTTTCATAAGAACATAAGCATTGCCTCTGCCGGGTCAGACCAGGGGTCCATCGTGCCCAGCAGTCCGCTCCCGTGGCGGCCCCCCAGGTCCATGACCTATAAGTTCTCCACCACCTAAATTGTTTATACCCTAATCCTGAAGTACCCTGCATAGTAAACCCTCTATTTATACCAAGTTTATTAAAATTTTAATATACCACCTTATCATTTATTTCAAGGTGGTTATACATTTTAAAATAGGGTAGAAACAAAAAATACAATTTAGCATAATTTTAACAGAGGGCTCCTTTTATCAAGCTGCGTTAGCAGGGTTAGTGCGCATGACTTTTAATCACATGCTAACCCCCGTGCTGAGCAAAAAACTACCGCCTGCTCAAGGCAGGCGTTAGCGGCTAGCGCGGCCAGCGGTTTAACGCACGCTATTACGTGCGTTAAACCGCTAGTGTGGCTTGATAAAAGGAGCTCATAATAAACATACATGATTAGACAAAGCAATGACATACATGTCTGGACAAACGGGTGCAAGTGGAAAATAAGGGGGGAACTACAATGATGAAAGAAAAGTAAGCTATAAAGGTAAAAACAAAAGGGTGGGGTTAAAAACAAGTATGTCCAATACAAGAGGACTCATAAAAGATAATTATTTTTTTTTTTAAATCCTTAAAAGGACATTTACACTTGAAAGGCATCTTTAAAAAGGAATGTGTTAAGGAAAGATTTAAATTATCTTTCCTTAATCTCTCTTAGAGCATTTGGTGCCGAGTTCCAGAGGGTCGGGCAACTACTGAAAAGATAGTGTTTCTTCTAGTGTTAATATGGTTCAAGGCTGGGATTACTAAAAGTGGGTTTGAGGACCCACTGTTTATAAAGACAAATTGCAGACCTCACTCGTACCTTGAAGAAAGCCACAGCATGATGGCTGAAACATCTTTTTTTTTTTTTTTTAACCTGACCAGACACAGCGAGACTTGGAAAACTGCAATAAGCATGATAACAGCCATGGAAACCTAAGAGAGCGAATAATAAGATATGCTATTCGATACAGCTCTACTTTTTACACTTGGACATCCCTTCCCCTTCTGTGACTGAAGTTGGATGTCCATATTTTGGGCCTGCCCTAAACATGCCCAGATCATGACCCCTTGCCAAATGGATATATTGCAGTGTTAGACATCCATATCCTCTCTTTGGTAAATTGAGATTTGGATGTCCATTCAATATGGACATCTAAATGCTAGTTTTCAGATGTCCAAAACTAGAATAGAGCTTCTAAACCATCTAAGGCTCTTAAAGAATTAGCTACTGAAATAATAAAATATGGTTTAGTCAACAATTTGCATCTCTAAGGGCTTGATTCACATCTACTCAGTGTATATTATTCTCAAAACAGGCTTTCCTGACATCAAAGATTATCCAAAGTGATGATGTTTGCAGAAAAAGATGGAGGCTTACATTGTATACAATACTACATCAAGTAAAAAATTATAATTTTATAGTATTTCTCTAATATGATTTATATTTATTCATACAAAAGAAGTGTTCTCATTCTACTGCTTAATAGTACTGGTCAAGGAAAAACCATCACTGAAAAACTATGTATAGAAACATGATAGCAGATAAAGGCCAAATGGCCCATCTAGTCTGCCCAACCGCAGTACCCATTATCTCTTTCTCTGAGAGATCCCACATGCCTACCCCAGGCTCTTTTGAATTCAGACAGTCTCTGTCTCCACCACCTCTTCTGGGAGACTGTTCCATGCATCTATCACCCTACCTGGAAAAAAAAAGTATTTTTAATTTATTCTGAAGCATCTTATTTTATTATACTGTTTAAGTTAATTTTAATAAATTACAGTGACAGTCCTATAAAAAGCACATGAGGGGGTACTGAAAGGTTCTCAGCCCAACCAACCAACTTCCTAAATTCCAAGCATTATTTTGCCACTGTATCTGAAAAGTGTGTTATCATATTTTGTTAAGTGCCAATTTGCAGAAACAAAATTCTCTGTTTTGACATTGTTTCAGATCATTGATTGAACCATGTCCATATCATTCTCTTCTTGGTTGGGTTGAGAATTTTTCAGCACTCCCTCGTAGGACATTCACATTTATATCAAACAAATTAATTATGATCTGTTTAATACCAATAAATACTATATTGCTAATGAATACTGCCATTTAGAGTGGAGCCTGGATGTATATGAATGATTGCCACATGGTATCTTTCTCTTAAAGAGCCACACTAAGCTTAAACTAAAAGGAAGGTCTGAAAACTAAACTAAACCTCTGGATAAAGAATATCAGGTCAGTATTTAAACATCACAGTCAGAATTACTTATGAACACCAGCTGCAGCATTTAAATATTTTACATATATTCAATGCAGCCATCTGTAGAAGTGGCAAAGCTAAATATATGCATTCAGAAGCAAATTTTCACTCATTATCTATAGAGCTATACAGATACATTTAGGACAGCTTTTTTCCTGGCCTAAATCCATATTCCTATATGAATAGTGGTTAGATATTGCTGCCTATCCATAGACTTCGGCAGAATGCCCACACACAGTCCCTGCACTTTCCAGATAGAGCGGCTGAAAATTCACAGATAGAAGGTTTATACATTTCAAGGCTGTCTTTGTATGGTTGTTCTAATTTCTCTCTCTCTCTGTCATTTTCATGGAATCTCAGTGTGCATTCTGAGCTTCTGAAAGTTTGGAATACTCTCAGCTAAGCCAATGGAGCTGGAAAAACATAGTTAAATTGTTGCTATTTGAAAAGCAGTGCTCATCTACTGGAAGACTCTTAGCCTGCAGCTTCTCTGCCTTGTACTATGCATGGATGTTCTTTAAAAGCCAAGTTGCTTTCACTCATTCCGAAACATAAGAACATAAGAACTGCTGCTGCTGGGTCAGACCCATGGTCCATCATGCCCATCAGTTCGCACACGCGGCAGCCCAGTGACCTAACTGAGACTAGCCCTACCTGCGTACATTCTGGTTCTGCAGGAACTTGTCTAACTTTGTCTTGAATCCACAGAGGGTGTTTTTCCCTATGACAGACTCAGGAAGAGCGTTCCAGTTTTCTGCCACTCTGGGTGAAAAAGAACTTCCTTATGTTCGTACGGAATCTATCCCCTTTCAATTTTAGAGTGCCCTCTCGTTCTTCCTACCTTGGAGAGGGTGAACAACCTGTCCTTATCTACTAAGTCTATTCCCTTCAGTACCTTGAATGTTTCGCTCATGTCCCCTCTCAATCTCTTCTGTTCGAGGGAGAAGAGGCCCAGTTTCTCTAATCTTTCGCTGTACGGCAACTCCTCCAGCCCCTTAACCATCTTAGTCGCTCTTCTCTGGACCCTTTCGAGTAGTACCGTGTCCTTCTCATGTACAGCGACCAGTGCGACTAGTTCCTCTATTTTCTAGGTTCTCAAGCTAGACCAAGCCATTTGCAATGAATATTACTGAACACATACTGTGTGCTTCTATTTTATGTTCTTGTACTACAGGTAACTCACCAACTTGTACCTGATATATTCTTGCTGTGTCCACGGAGTCTGGATATTGTTCGTGATATTGTGATATTGTTCGTTTGAACTTACTAGATTGCCACATCTGGTGCACAGTTGGCTTACACAACTAAAGTCAGACAAGAATTCCACTCCAGGGATAGGCAAAAGATACAACCATCATACAAGGATCAAGAGAATTAAAAAAGGGTGAAAAAAACACATACTCATAAAGTCTCCACACTAGCATTTCAAAAGGACTCCTTGGAATCAATCGTCAGTTCTCCAAATTCCAATTGGAAAAAGTCTGCATTTACAGCAGTTTTGAATCTCTTATAAACCGGTTCAGCATGGAGAGGAAGGGGAAGATCATTTCTCATTGTTAGCACAAGAAAAAAGAAGGTGCTAAAGCCCCCATTCATCAAGTTGCATTAGGGTATTTTTAATTACTGGTTGCTGTGGTAAAAGCTCTGATGCTCATAGGAATTCTATGAGTGTCGGAGCTTTTACCACAATGGCCGGCACTAAAAAGCCCTAACGTGACTTGATAAAAGTGGTCCTAAATCTAAAGATTCCAGTTGAGCTGGTGATGGTCCTGGAAATAATAAATTGTAGTCAATTAGGGCCAAATTCAGTAAATGGAATCCAAATTTGGACATTGTAAAAATAAATTTAAAAAAATTGACAAGGAGTTATGTCTTATAAAGGGCACTCCGAGTGGAGCACTTTTTATAAAACAGCACTTGGATCCCATTCCTGTGTCCAGATTTGTGCACTGGTATTTATATCAGCTGAAACCTGGTGTAAATATCAGTTTGCTGAAGACAATCTTCGCTAAACATTTTGAAAATCTATCACATTAACTTTTCTTTAATTGATTATTCTTTCTTTTCTTTTGTTCATTCATGTATTATTTTCTTATTGTTAATTGAGTCGAGCTCTTACTGGTGATGACCTGGTCTTTAAATTTAAGTTTTAGTTTAGTTTAGTGCCAAACTCTTAGGGCTCCTTTTACTAAGCTGCGATAGTGTTTTTAGCGCACGCAGAATATTAGCGTACGCTAACCCCACACTACACAGCTAGAACTAACACCAGCTCAACCGCTAAAGCGCTAAAACTGCTGGTGCAGCTTAGTAAAAGGAGCCCTTAGAATTTGGATGCAAAAAAAAAAAAAAAGCACTATTCTATTAACTCCATGTGCAGCCCCCCCTTTTAAGTTACTCTAAGGCACACAGAGCTTTAGAATAGCATCCAGGAAGATGCATGGGCAAATATTTAATAATGCCAATAAAATGCAATGATTGAGGCAGAGAACATTTATACCAGTTTTGGTGCAAATTTTTGTTGTCTCACTATCTAGTTTTTTAGCCTCCTGATACAACCTAGTAGGAAGAAACTTATCTAAGTTGGATACTGTCTTTGGACCCCTCCACTTCTGTGGAAAAATACAATTGTTGTTATTTGGATTTCATTTTGGACACTAGCCTTCTTTGAGTCCATTCCCTCTCTCTGCCATTCTGGATTAGGTGGACTAGCTGCCTACCAGTTTTCTAGAGAAGGTAAAACCAATGAAAAAACCCTGACTTTTGGTCATATTAAATTATTGTGCACTCTACCAAAATCCTTGTCCATGTTGTCATAAGGTTATACAAGTTGTGAAATTTTTTTTTTTTTCTAATTTTGAAAATAGGGTAGTATCATTTGGGCTTCAAGTAACATAGTCGGTTTGATCTCTTCCAGAATCGATGTTAGTTCTTCTGGCAGTCCATGATATGCATAAAATCCTTCTCCAACACCAAAGCTCAAATGAGTCAATCTTCTTTCTGTCTTGTTTCTGTAGTGTCCAGCTTTCACATCCATAATTGACCACTGAGAAAATGAGTGCATGGACAAGTCTGATCTTCATTTGGAGTGTTATTTCCTTGCTTTTGAATACTTTGTCGAGTGCCTTCAAGTGCTAAGTGAGAAAATAGTATTTCACTAAAATTAAGAGATCCTTTATGTGCTAAGCAGTTAGGGGGCAATTCAATAAATGATACTCAAATTTTAGAGTTGATTACCACACCTAACTTTGAGGTGCTAGACTTCTAAATCCTACTTCTTCTTCTTCTTAGGTGCCATCAACTTGTGCTCGAGTCCTACTAACTTGATGAATTACAGATCTAAAAAGAAATTGGTTTTGTGCTAGTCCAGTGTCATCCCCCTGGTTGTTTTCAACATGTCCAGCCATCTGATCGCAATATTATTTGCAATATCCTACTTAGACCTTTTTTTTTTCTTTTTTTATCTTTATTCATTTTCAAATATTAAAAGTGCAATGCCCAGGTATAAGAACATATAACAAGTCAAGAAAAGCACTTTCAACTTACAGATATTCAAAATCAATCATTATATCCCACCCACCCACCCACTGATTAAATAATAACACAAAGTATATACTCTTTCAATAACCTAGCCTTATTTAAAATAATACAATAGTACAATCCCACCCCCCTCCCTCCCACCTTGGATGTGTAAGAAAATGGCACCAAAATTAAAGACAAAATCAACTACATAGAAGTAATAAAAGGCATCAACGGGCCCCAAACCAATTTAAATACGTTACTATGCCCCAGCATTTCAGCATTCATTTTTTCATACTTATAACTGGAGCATAGGTTCGCTCACCAAAAAGGAAAATTAAGGTGATCATAGTTTTTCCAATTTTGTGTTACCATCTGCATAGCTATCCCAGTCATAATTAGGAAGAGCCGGCATTTATAATGATCCATGGGGGGCTTAATATGTAATAATGTTCCACTTAGACCATCATTAAAAAGAAGGGGGAGTAATGGCAGTCATAAAGAAGAAGGAGATCAATCAAAAAGAAAATGAAAATAACTATAAACAGCAATATAATCTAATTCTATCTGCTCCCAAAAATTAATGATTAAAAAATATATTTTAAACCTCCCGGTTTACCAAACATTTACAAGAATAACATAATCTAAATGACGATCAAAGATCCACTATCTTTTGTCTATAAGAGAGGAATATTTTCCTATGTTCTTATGTTATTTTAGTTACATCAGGACATATCCACATTCTAGGTCCATAAGAAAAGGATTTTTAAACTACAAAAGTAAAGCCTCACCACATTATTTAAATCTTGCTCAAAGACAAAAGGAATGATTAAAGTAGATCTCTGATACAGAATCTTCTAATATTGCTGAAAGATTGTTTAAATCCAACTTCTGTTGCTTTACAGATTGTACCTGAACTGTCTTTCCTTGAGCATTCTCCTCTCCTCTATCCTAAATCTTTTCTCCTTCACTATTCACTTTTCCCTTCTTAATCCCACCAAGCTTCAATCTATTCCATCAACAGCTCACTCACTTACCTGAAAAGAATAAATTGGTATTACTGTTCCACCTCAATCTCCTCCCTCAAATTAAGGAATACACTCTTAATCTCAATCCCCCTGTATGTGTGTGTGTTGTTTGGGGGGATGAAAAACAAAGTTAGTGTTTTAGTTGCTAAGCAACTTGTTCATAAGCTGATTGGTCCATGAAAGACTTCATGACATCAGACTTCCTGCATAATAGTGACTTGCTTTTGGTTGAATGGAGCTCTTTCAAGGTTCATTTCTTTATAAGAAATACTGAAACTTTTCCTTAGCCAAGTACAATAACTTTATATCTTTGTCTACTGACTGCCAAGTCTTCTGTTTCCTGTATGACTTTTAAAACTTACTGGCATGGAGATCATTTATAAGAATGTTCACACTTAAAAAGCTGCATCTGCCAAGTGCATCTTGGACCTTTGCTGACAAGGTTTACTTTAGTCAGTATGCCCAGTCATAGTCTGTGATAAGATGAAACATGCTCAAAGTTGAAAGCTGTCAAACAGTGATTTATGCACCTCGCATGTGATTGAATCCAGACTAAAAAATACAGATCATTCAGTTAAAAAAATGTGCAAAGCAGAGTTGTTGTTTTTTACCCATAGTAAAGTGCATGATGCTTTCTTCTATTAAATTCCCCAAACAAGTTAGTATGTCACCAAATTAAAAGTAAGGGAGTGGAATGATAAAACAAGTAATACGTTTTGCACGTCTTAAGAAAAAGAGTTTACTAAAAAACTGGAAACTCTCTGGACTATGGGCCGGATTCTGTATAGGACGCCCAGTCTCAGAAGCTGCCTAAGCCCACCTAATAACCCGATATCAGCGTCCATGTCACAAGCGCCGGTTAGAGAATCGGGTTGCCGCTGAGCTTATCGTAGCAAGGGATCTCCCTGTCACGATAAGATTAGCAGCAACTAATCCCCCTGTGAAGACTACCAGCTCAGTCCCTCCTACCGGAACCCCCCACCCCCAAACATCACAGGCAACTGCTGGACCCCCTTCCAAAGATCACCGACAGGAGGGATGCCCATAGGGATGGCCTAAGGAATCTGGCCAATAAGAATCTTAGGCTATGCCAAGCAGAAGGAGTAGTGCAGAATGGATCTAATCCTCTGCACAATTTGGCTCTCTGAGAGAACCAACTAAAGCTATTGTGGGTTGTTGGGTTTTGTTTTGTTTTTTTGCATAATCGAGCTAATCTAGTTAGCTTTTTCTTAGAACATATCCATAAAAATACAATAAAACCTTGGTTTGCGAGTATAATTCATTTCAGAAGCATGCTTGTAATCCAAAGCGAACGAGAGGGCACTCTCTAAAATTGAAAGGAGATAGATTCCGTACAAACGTAAGGAAGTTCTTCACCCAGAGTGTGGTAGAATGCTCTTCTGGAGTCTATTTAGGGAAGACCACCCTCCAGGGATTCAAGACAAAGTTAGACAAGTTCCTGCAGAACCGGAATATATGCAGGTAAGGCTAGTCTCAGTTAGGGCGCTGGTCTTTGACCAGAGGGCCGCTGTCTGAGCAGACTGCTGGGCACGATTGACCACTGGTCTGACCAGCTGTGGCAATTCTTATGTTCTTATGCATCCCAGAATGCACTGTGAATTAGGCCTAAGATTCTAGTTGGCCCAGGTGCCTAAGGCCCCTCCTAAGGGAGGGTCGTTAAGCTCCTGGGCCAATCAGGGCCTGAGGCCCCTCCCAGATACATCCCATGATGCATCGGGAAGGGGCCTCAGGCCCTGATTCATGATTCATGGGCATCCCTCCTGCTGGTAGTCTTCACAGGGGGATTGGTTGCTGCTAATCTTATCGTGACAAGGAGATCCCTTGCTGCGATAAGCTCAGCAGCAACCCGATTCTCTAACCGGCGCCTGTGACATGGACGCTGATATCGGGTTATTAGGTGGGTTAGGCAGCTTCTGAGACTGGGTGTCCTATACAGAATCCGGCCCATAGTCCAGAGAGTTTCCAGTTTTTTAGTAAACTCTTTTTCTTAAGACGTGCAAAACGTATTACTTGTTTTATCATTCCACTCCCTTACCTTTAATTTGGTGACATACTAATTTGTTTGGGGAATTTAATAGAAGAAAGCATCATGCACTTTATTATGGGTAAAAAACAACAACTCTGCATTGCCCATTCATGAGAAGGTGGGCCAGCCGGCTGGAGGCAGGAAGGATACCTCGGTCCGGCCAACATTTTAAGGGGGGGGGGTTGGCAGGGGAGTATGTCCACAATGTTCAGGGGTGAGGGTTTCCAGCAGGAGGGACTGGGCATCCCACCTGCTAGCAATCTTTAGGGGGGGTTCTGGCAGTTGCTGGAGATGTTCAGGGGTGGTTCTGGCAGGATGGACTGGGCATCCCTCTTGCCAGCGATGTTCAATGGGGACGAGCAGCCACAACTGTGGCCACTAAACTTATCGCAGCAGGGAGATTCCTTGCTGCGATAAGCTCAGCAGCTATGTCTGCTTACAATGTAGGCCAGCATTTTGCTGGCCTATATTTTAGGTGTCTACTGCAGGCCTAGGGAGGCACATAGGGCTTCCTAGGCCCACCTAAGGCTACTTCTGGGCCAAGGCACGCCCACTCCTATCTTTAGGGGAGCTTAGGTGGCCTACGTGCCTCCCTAGGGTCCTGGAGGCGCCTACAATGTAGGCGGCCTGCCTCAGGAGGTTTAAAAAAAAAAAAAAAAGCATGCATCCCGATTGGCTGGTTAGGCAGCAGTTGGCTGCCTACAATCTGGATACCATTTATAGAATTTGGCCCTAAATGTATAGTCCTTGATGGAGACTATGTTGTTTAACTTGCTTTTTAACCAAACTTTTCAAACCACTCTCAAACAATAAATATAAAACATATGTACAATAATACGGATCTGCACAGTCACAAAATTTTCAGTTTCATTTTTTCAATTTTCTGATGTTTTTGGTTCATTTCACATATTTTGTTTTAAAAATCTTTGCTGTTTTGTATCCATACCCAAATTTAGGCACCTTTATAGAATCTTCTCTTCTCTCTTAGGCAACAGGCCTAATCCTTGACTTTCTCCTATTCTTTTTCTTGACCTCTGAGATAGAAGACCAAGTTCCTCCTGGGTGGGAAGTCCACTTCCTTGCCACCTATATCTTGGGACTCCTTTTATAGAAGGAAGGAAGTCAGATAGCAGTTCTCTACACTCACTTTTATACTTCTTTCCAATTTTGAAGAGCATCTCTTATCAAGGTCTATCAGACTTGCTCACTCATTACCTTTGAGTCATACTACCTTGAAACAGGGACTCATAATGGTCCTTCTGTTACTGCAAAGAGGCATATTTTGGCATCCTGATAAACACTGGAATCCAGAAATTGCTTTAGCAGCTCTCCATTAATCTACTGGCTACTGCAGTCAGAAAAAACTGAATATTACACAGAAAACAAACTGTTAATGCCTTAGGAAGCTGTGGGGCATGTGACCACAAACATTCAAGTTTAACATATATCCAAATCTATACACCTCTCCCTAACATTAAACACTTGCGCGCACGTACACACACATACACACAGTGAATCCTACACACACACACACTCACAAACTTGCGTACACATACACACACAGTAAATCACACACACACACACACACACACACAGAGTAAATCCTACACACACTTGCGTACACACACACAAAGTAAATCCTATAATCCTAGACCTATTGCTGCCCATACCTTATTTGGGCATAGGGCTTTTTAAAAATTATGTTAATGTAAGCAATTGCATTAAACTACTGCATCCAGTTATAATATAATCTGCCACAGAGACTAATCTGAGCCACAAATGAAGGCTAGTCCACCTTCAAAGTTATTCATAAAAGCGCTGGCTCTTAAGGAGTTGAGGCATATGCAGAACACTAGACATTCTGAATATATTTGATCTGCCGGCCTCCTGTAGTGAAATGTAAGGAAAATGCACATTAAAAACATAGTTCTGCCTATTCATTCTTGTTATTGTGAATTTAAAGACAAGACTTTTTGCTAACTGACACACTCACCAGAATAATGCGTCTATTTATTTTGCCTACATTAGAGTTTATCCTTTTATGTCATGTTAGTGTAACAGGGAAACTGATTTGGAAAGGCTGCCATATGACTTTAAGAGAAATTAATTATTAATATGAAATGAAAGTTCCCAGTATCATGCTGACAAAATGTGCACTAATGAATGTTGCATACATAGTATTCCCTTTTTATGAGGTTGTTCATTGCAGTGTTATGTGTGATACTTTTACCTCCTATATTTATTGAACCTTATTCCAAAATCTCTCTTTGCCACATGCCTTGCCCTGATATGTAAAATTCAAAATACAGGGCGACTTTTGAGAGGTGGTGCATCAGTTTAACGCTACATGAAATTCGAGCATCTCTGCTAACTGCAAGTGCTTGAATCATGGAAACTGATGAAGCAGACACATTTTTGTCAATCTTCCTTATGGTGATATAAGGAGAATCAAGCCAAAGTACAGAATGTCATGGTGACATGCCAATGCACATGCCAGAATGTGGATGTACGCTCTATAACTGGAAATGTTTTGCTGTGGTTGCATGGATACACTGTTCTAGTCATCCAAACTGATTCCGATTAATTAGCTGGAAAATATGGCTTCTTTTTTTGTTCTTACTAGGCAGAGAAAAGGTGTCATAAAACAAAATACATGTAGCCTGACTCTTTTCACATTATTTACTGAAAGAAGCTACAAGTAATAATGCATAATTGATTTGTCCTGCAATCATAGGTCACTGATATTTGGCATCTTCTGCCATCAGATCATTGACAAATCAAGTCACGGGACATTTATCTTCTATTAAGTGTAAATACTATTTCATAGATGTAAAGCAAGGAGTGGAAATGTCCTATATAGACTGATGAGCTCAATTTATTTCATAAACGTCCTTTTATTCATCCAGAAACTCAATGAGTCATTGAGTGGATGAATAAAAGGAAGTTTATGAAATAAATTGAATCCACCAGTCTATATAGGACATTTCTTTTTTTTGTGTGTGTGTAAATCTTTATTAAATTTCCAAACTACCATAGTGCAAACAAACAATTTCAATATACATAAGATTACACAAAATGCACATTCAACTTATAGACATTAATGTACAACTATTTCCCCCCAACCCACCCCCATCAAATAATCCTTGTTTTACGTCTTTGAGTTTGTGGATTTAGTTTTCCTGTTTTGTACCTAAATACTATTTGAAACAGCATGAAAGTTACTTGAGGCAGGATATCAGTCATAGCTTAGCAGCCATGCACAGTAGACAATATATCATAGTGATAAGAAAAAAGGCAAAATGGATGATCAGATATGAAAACAAGCCCTTTTAATAACATGTACTAAGCAGATAGTGCAAGGTAGCTGTTGGTATATGGATGTAGTAAACATTTCCACAAAAGCAGAGTGAATTCATCCTCTTGAGGGAAATAAGCAGGTTATGGGTGAGGCATAGGTGTATTTGCCGTGTAGTAATTTGGACACCTAATCGATGGCACACTAAGGCCCTGATTCTCCAAAAGTGCGTCCCGATTTTAGGCAGCTGTAGGCGTCCTACAGCTGTCTAATCAGCCAATCGGGATGCACGTTTTTTAAAAACCTGTTCTTCAGGCCAGACGGTTCTTGCCCGTCCAGCTGGTAGGCCCGCCTCGTCGAAATGAGGCGGGCCCGCCCCTTCCCGGCCCATCCCGCCGAAGCCTAAGGCCTGATTGGCCCAGGCTCTAGAAGCCTGGACCAATCAGGCCTTAGGCATAACGGGTCCGTCCATCCCCACTAAGTCTAAGGCCTGCCTGGGGAACATTTTTTTTTTTTTTTAAACGTGCATCCCGATTGGCTGATTAGACAGCTGTAGGACGCCTACAGCTGCCTAAAATCGGGACGCACTTTTGGAGAATCAGGGCCTAAGTGAAGAATTTTACTGTACTTCTGTAAAATGAATGTTGCATACAAAGTATTCTCACAGCATTCCCAAAGTATTAAAACAGCAATTGTGAAAACTGGCTATCTCCCTGAGGATCCCAGTCAGTTAAACTCTTTAACTCTATAGCCTTAATGTTATCAAACCGGACTCTAGTTCTTTGAACAAACTTCTTTAATAACTTAAAGCAAAGAATAAACACTCACAGTTCTGATGATCTCAAGACAGTTCTTTACAGAATCTTCATACTTAACCTGCACATCCTATACACAGGGAAGCTGGGAATGTACCCGTATACCTTGCAGGGGATAACACTGTGCTCCAGACTTAGTTACTGAATCTAAGCTGTATTGAGCTATCAGAATTAAAGGGATAAAACCCTAGTAAGGGGACAATGCATGTTCTAAGCTTTCATACAGTCATGCGATGTCCAACAAAATGGCTGAAGAGAAGGCAGGCTGTAGCCACAGGCTGCAGCCAAACGCACTGGAAGCAGCCGAGCACCCTGGGAGCTTGAGTTAATAAAATACACTCTGTTTACACATCTTAAAACAAGCACTCTATATACATATCTCACAAGAAATTGCTCACATGGAATGGGGCAGAACAGCAATTGTGCCTTAAGGAAAATATGAGGCAAAAAACAAAGGCCCTCTGAAAGTTTGGCAGAATTGAAGAACCTTTCTAGACATTAGAATTTGACAAATTATAGAGGCCTAGAAAGCCCCTTTTCAGTTGCATGCTGAAGAATTTACACGCACATCTTTATAGACTAGCATTTAGCAAGATGTGCATGTAAGTCCAAATTGTGCCAATTAATGCCAATAAATGATAGCGCTCAATTATTGGTACTAGCAGGTACATTACTTAATGAAATCACTAGTGGAAATTGGCCACATGCCTGAATTTGGGTGCACAATTTTAAGTGCCATTTAAGCGGCCCTAGGCGTTTCCCTAGGGCCACGATAGATGCCTGAAATGTAGGCAGTCAGGAGGGATTCAGCATCCCTACTGCTGGGGGATTGTTTTGTGGTTTCCATCAGGAGGGAGTGGGCATCCCTCCTACCACAGACAGTATGTGTGTGTGTGTGGTTTGGGATTTCCCTTCCACTGCCACTCAGCTGATCGCAGCAGGGAGATTTCCTTGCCATGATCAGCTGAGCGGCAATGTGATTCTGTAAACAGCATCTGTGACAAGGATGCCGGTTAGAGAATGGGCATCATATATAGAAAGGGCATCATATATAGAATCGTCTATATATGATGCCCATTTGTGAGTCTCAAAAGCCGCTTAGGGGCTGCTGAAACCAGACATCTATACAGAATCAGGCCCTTAATGCTTGCACCTAAGAATGCTCTATAAATGGCGCCTAGTGGTTGATTGACAATAGCACCTAGGAGTTAGACGCCATTTATAGAATCAGGTCCTAACTCTCTGCATACTGATGCCAAGAACAAATTAAAAGGAACTACAAAGTCCACTCAAAAAGGGTTTAGGAGTCCTGTTTTCTGCCATTGGATTAAGATCTGGTCCCTTATTTGGCTGCTTATTTTCATTAGGTCTCTAATAAAGGACAGGAACAAAGATGATTCAAGGGTTGGGGGGTCCAACTCAAGCATCTGTATTTAGGTGAGTAAATAAAAGGCCTAAAACTAGTTGTGTCCACTTTAGACTTCTACAGTTGACCGATTTGGCCCAAACAAATGTAAGCACCTAATTCTGGCTGAATTTCGGCCACAGTTTAGGTGTCCAAAACAGAGACACCTAGATCAGACACTCATCTTCCTTGGAAACTTGGTATATTTGTGTATGATGTCACTTGGAATGCTCTCATAACTGTTCCATGTAAATGAAACATTTCATCATACATTTTCCAGGTGCCTTCACATGGCATAAGCTTTGCTCAATGGTGTCTCTTCTAGAAAAACACTTTTCTAAGTGCTGTTCTACTTGAGTGGAGCATCTGACTTTGTTTTACCAAGTAATTTATTAATTGGTCACATGTTTGTGCCTAAGATGGCTCATACAAATTACCTTCACTTAATAGTTTAGCTGTAAGCTATATATGAAAATAAATTTTATTTAAGCATTCTTAATTAGCAAAGCTAAATTCTTGTTCTTTTGACAACTGATATTTCCTTTTGCTTGGCCTCTTTGAGCATGTGTGCATTATAGAACCACATCAAAGGATTCTAGACTGTTTTTAATGCAGGGTTTTAGTGATTTAATGCATCACCACAAATGAAATATTTTACATTATTGTATATAGACTGTAATGGGGGCAGAAGGAAGATTTATTTTCATCAATTAAGGATAACTGCATTACAAACAAACTTCATTCCGTCCTAACCCATATTGCATATTCTGTTCATGTATCTCTCTGACACATACCATGAAAAAGAGAGAGGAACCCTTAAAGTCCCTTTAAACCAGTGGTCTCAAACTCGCAGCCCGGGGGCCACATGCGGCCCCCCCAGGTAGTATTTTGAGGCCCTCGGTATGTTTATCGTAATCACAAAAGTAAAATAAAAGTTTCTTGATCATATGTCTCTTTAGCTATAAATGACAATATTATTATTAAGACTTAGCCAAAAGGAAACATTTATAAACTATAAAGAGTTTTACCTCATGCAAAATTGTTATTTCTTTAATAAGACATTAACTATTTTTTTTGCGGCCCTCCATGTACCTACAAATTCAAAATGTGGCCCTGCAAAGGGTTTGAGTTTGAGACCACTGCTTTAAACACAGGGCATCTAGGTAAGAATTTAGATATGTAAGTCAGGATATTCACAGTTCCTCAAGTATGTGGAGCCTTTTATAAAATACCTATAAGGATACTGACCAATGCCTGTGCATTTGCTGGTACCTACATTTGGAGCATTGCTTTCTCTGAACTATGCTTTCACAAAGAGTGGCATTATACAGGGCTTTACAAGGGCAAGTGCTGATGATTATGTAGGTGCTGATTTCACAGCATATCACATATATTTGCTGGCATTTACACATGTAAATGCCAGATTTCACATAATTGCACATCCAAGTTTCAAGTTTATTATAAAGGGCTATACCGCCCTTTAGGGTAACTCTCTGAATGGTTTATAGTGCTAAACAAATTAGTGAATGTCAAGAGAGAAAGGAACTACATTAATGATAGGACAGAGAAGAAAAAGAGTTGTGCAACTGAGCAGCTCCAGAAAGCACCATGGTAGTCCATGAAAGCATTGATTTTTGAGTAAAGGCATCCTGAAATAGGAAGGTCTTCAGCCTCTCAGTGCCAACGCAAGAAATAGAATAAGCACTTAAACATACACACCACAAGTCAGATCATTCAAAATTCCAATGTTTTTTTTTTTTTTTTTTTTAAATTTAGATAGATGATCATGCCGTCCAACACTCACTTTGCTCATGAAAGGGAAGCATTTAGGCACTGTGTTTTCTTCTGTTCTTGGTGTACATCTGTAGAGCAGCAAGAGGCAATGACTCTTTTAGTACTGCAAAAGGTATCCTGGGTTATGTCAGTTGTAACTAGCTCTTGTTTCATCCCACTCATTCCCCCAGCTCAGGTCTGAAGGCGATGCATGTCACCCACATAAATCAGCCCTGCACACAGAGTCCTTCTAGCCATTTCCTGGATTTAATTCTTCAACAGCCCAACTTGCCGTGGTTCCCAGCTTAGGCAAAGCCAGAAGGTGAAGGCAGACTTGTTTCGCTGCCCAATTCCCTGACTTTCTAGGGCCAACACACTGCACGCTCATACCCATTACTCGATTCCACGTTCAGAAGAAAGTGCTAATTAGCTCTGTCATTAGCCTTGTTTTCATTTTATAGTAAACTATTATGCATCATAAAAAATTTTTTTTATTGGAAGCAAACCTATAGGAAAGTAATGCATTAATGCTTTCAAGTCCACTGAGTATTTTTTCTTTCAGTTTAATTTTTCAAATTATGATAAATGAAAAAAAAAAAAAGCTTATAGCATCACTAAAGAATGCATAATGTGTAGTATAAGAAACAATAAAACAATGGTAAAAACATCTTATCAAAGGACCCCTATTGCACTGTTTGGAGCAGATGAAGTGAAATTTTCAGGTGAAAATGACCTATAGACAAATGGATCAATGTTAAGTCAGAGGGCAGTCAGTGTTTCTTTAAATGCTGAACTCCTCTCGTATGAGGAAAGACTAAAAGGGTTAGGACTCTTCAGCTTGGAAAAAAGTCAGCGGAAGGGAGATGATTGAAGTCTACAAAATCCTGATTGGTGTAGAACAGGTACAAGTGGATCAATTTTTTACTCTGTCAAAAATTACAAAGACTAGGGGGACACTCGATGAAGTTACAGGGAAATACTTTTAAAACTAATAGGAGGAAATATTTTTTCAGAGAACAGTTAAGCTCTGGAACACGTTACCAGAGATCGTGGTAAGAACAGATAGCATAGCTGGTTGTAGGAAAGGTTTGGATAATTTCCTGAAGGAAAAGTTCATAGTTTGTTATTGAGACAGGCATGGGGGAAGCCACTGCTTGCCTTGGATCTGTAGCATGGAATGTTGCTACTCTTTGAGTTTTTGCCAGGTACTAGTGACCTGGATTGGCTACCGTGAGGATGGGCTACTGGACTAGATGGACCACTGGTCTAACCTAGTAAGGCTATTCTTATGTTCTTAGACCTCACATTAATCCAATGGAAATGACCACATTTGAAACTGCTTGCCACGCAAAATTACATCAGCAAATGATGATAACGTAGATTACTACTGTTTCTTCTGTTGTGTTTTGCTTAATGAAGTAGACATCCAGAAACAGTCCTAACAACAGGGAAAAGCCTGTGCACAAATTTATACCTGTCCTGAAAAAAGTGGAAATATGTATGTCTAGAAAACCTCCAGGTGGTTCCATTCTTTTCATTCAGCTTTTGTTTCTTTGGCTCTGTCCCTTTGGAATTCTCTTCCATCTGATTTACAATGAGAACAAAGTTTAAAGAAGGTTCAAAAATTTGCTGGTTCGTATTCAGCTTGTGGTGATCAGCATTTTTCAAAGCAGGCTACATTAGATCCTGTTCAGTACTAGGTCTTATTCGGGTACTAGCACTGAATATCTGGGCCACTGGAAGTTATCCGGGTCTGACTGATACCGTAGTAACTTGACTGGGCATAAATAGAAAGGCATTTTATATCTAAGAACATAAGAATAGCCTTACTGGGTCAGACCAATGGTCCATGTAGTCCAGGGGTGTCAAAGTCCCTCCTTGAGGGCCGCAATCCAGTCGGGTTTTCAGGATTTCCCCAATGAATATTCATGAGATCTATTAGCATACAATGAAAGCAGTGCATGCAAATACATCTCATGCATATTCATTGGGGAAATCCTGAAAACCCGACTGGATTGTGGCCCTCGAGGAGGGACTTTGCCACCCCTGATCTAGTCCATCTTCTGTCACAGGGAGTGAGTGGGATTCGAAAGAGCAACATCAGGGTGGAAGGCTGTAGGTCTAACCAGTGTGCCTACTTGCACAATTGGTTATCCAGGCACTGACATTGAATACTAGTGGTGACCAGATATATTATGGGTCTTCCTGACTCCATTCTCAAACTACTCCAGCCTTAACTGGAAAATTATGTGACAAATCGGAGCTGACATTCAGTGGTACGGTCCTGTTAAGGGCTGCTGAATATTTGCTTCTGATTCATTCAACCCCATTTAACCAGGCAGGAAGTGACATTACTTGCAGCTGAGCTCTCAGCAGTCCTCACTGCTATCACCAATAAAAATAAACATTAAACAAACCTCTGGGTAAGGACATAAGAACTGCTGTACTGGGACAGACAGAAGGTCCATCAAGCCCAGTGGCCAACCTAGATCCCAAGTACCTAGCTAAGTCACAAGTAGTAAAATAGATTTTATTCTGTTTATCCTAGGAATAAGCAGTGGATTTCCACAAGTCATCTTAATAATGTCCTATGGGCGTTATTTTAGGAAATTATCCAAACCTTTTTTTTAAACCCTGCTAAGCTGGTTTCACCACATTCTCCAGCAACAAATTCCAGAGTTTAATAACATGTTATGTGAAGAAATATTTTCTCCAATTTGTTTTAAATCTACTACATAGTAGCTTCATTGTATGCTCCCTAGTCCTAGTATTTTTGGAAAGAGTAAACAAGTGATTGAGATCTACTCTTTCCTTTGAACACTTTTTAAAATACATTTTATAAAAGATTCTCTAATTGGTCAGACCTGAGACTAGAGCCATTATGAAGAACAAGTCATTGGTTTGTTGTCCCAAGCATTTGTATTCAGTGCTGAAGCACACTGAAGAAAGTTCTTTCTGCTCACAAATGTGATAATCAGTTTTAAGTGCTGCAATTTTCTCCATAGTTTAATTATTGTATTCGTGTGCATAATTTTCCTCTAGAAACTCATTTGATTTTCTTTCAGAGTTGTGTATAGCCATGACTAACACTATTTTCAAAATATTTATTTGGGCTTTTTGAAAAAAAAAAAATAATAATAATAATCACTTTTAAAATCCCTGCACGGTCCACCAAAGCACAGAGGCCCAGTTTATACAGTTGTTCGGTACATATAGGCTCTTTTCTCTCTTCTATTAGCCTAATAACATTTTTTCATTCTGTTTTTAGCAGTTGCACATCCTTTCTGAGAATGCATAGCCAAACTGAACCCCATACTTGAAATATGGCCTGACAAAGATTTTATACAAGAATATAATCCAACACATCAGTTTACTTTACCAATCACTGTCACAGGTGAATAATACATTGGCTGAGACCCTTATAAATTTGATCTTTTCCCTAAATTCTTACTTTAGTGCTGCACAGTGCCACATCAGAGAATGTACGTGACACCATTGCTTCTGTGTTACATCTATCAACTCAGATTAAGCATGAGGTTGTGGTGGGATCTTCAGTCATGATGCAACAATTTTGGGTCATCTTACTTTGAATACATAGATTATCAATATTGAATTGTTTTTGCACAAGAGAATTAACCTTTGTGAGGATTATTATGTCATGCATAAGTCGAAATGAGCCTGTATCAGTAAATATTGTAGTCATGCATTCTTAGGCATGTTTCACAAATTGAGAACAATTTCCCAGAGACAGAGGCCCATGGCCACTTTGTATTTCATGCTCCTAATCTCGACTTTATTCCTAATTTTCAAAGGGAAAGTACAACACAGGAAAAGGGAAAGTACCAACACAAACAGGAATGATTTTGAGAGGATGAGCTAGCTAAAGGTGGACAAAGCAATGGTGCCGGATGCTATACATCTGAGGGTAATGAATGAACTGTGGCTCTGCTGGCTTACATTTTCAATGCTTTTCTAGAGATGGAAGTGATCCTGGAGGATTGAAGAAGCACAGATGTGATTCCTCTCCACAAAAGAAGAAGGAGGCTGGAAACTCAGACTGGTAAATCTGACTTCTGTGGTAACTAAATTGATGGAAATGCTTTTAAAACAGAGAGTTTTATGGAATCCAATGGATTTCAGGCCCTGAAGCAGCAGAGTTTCACAAGAGGCAGGTCATATCAGACAAATATGATTGGTAAATTCGAACACATCACCCCGCTTCTCAAAGAGGCTCATTGGCTCCCAGTCACACACCGTATAATTTATAAAATCATACTGCTCTCTTTTAAAATCAAACTTTCCCATCTGCCCTTATTTCTCGACAAATTACTAATACCTCAAAGTTCTCCCCGTTCCTTACGATCTACCGACCAAAAACTCCTTTACATTCCATCCCTAAAAGAATCTTACTATACAAGGAAAACTAATTTTGCTATAACAGCCCCCACATTATGGAATTCTCTCCCTCAATTTCTCCGGGATGAAATTCATTTACCTAAATTTAAAACTAATCTTAAAACTTTCCTATTTCAGGATGCCTTTGACAAATCCTAATCTTTTCTTTTTCTATTTACTTACTTATCTTTGTCCTAAAAGCTCTCCTTTATTTCAGCGCATATCTTTTATACCATGCACCCTTATCCTTCATGTCCTATCCCTTCCCTCTATCTCATTTCTTCTAATATCATGTAACTTTTTCCCTCCTTCCCATTCATCCTCACGGTCATGTTTGTCAGTATATGTCTAATATGTTTTCTCTAATTTTTCTAATACACCAATAACTAGTTTTTACTCTCCTATTTTAAATTTTTTATTGTTAACCGGTCAGATATTTGTTTTATGATCGGGATATTAAAAATCAATAAACTTGAAACTTGATTTTTTCAATGGGTGACCAGAGAGAACAGTAGATGTAGTGTATTTAAATTTTAACAAAACCTTTGACACAGCGCTGCATAGGTGCTAGAGAATGACATGGGGAAAAATTTGTCCCCGTCACTGCCCCATCCCCGCGACCACCATCCCTGTCACTGCCCTGTCCCCACGATGACTGTCCCCGCCCTGTCCCCTTCCCTGCTACCACTGTCCCCGCCTCATCCCCGTTCCCGTGACTTCTATCCCCCCAGCATCCATACAAGCCTCAGTACAGCAATATTTCGCTTATTCCTTCCTTATAAATCAAAGTTCTGGCTGCTGAACTAGAGAAAGAGATGTTCAGCTGGCAGGGCTTTGTTTATACATTTTTATCAACACAATTAATATACTACTTTATCCTAAATCAAAAAAAAAAAGAAGAAGAAAATAATCAATTCCTTCCATCCACTATCTTGTCTTCCATTTTCTCTGTTAATGTGCCTCTCCCTTCACCCCCCTTCCTATTGGTCTGGCATCCATCTTCTTCCCTCCGCTCTCCCCATAGTCTGGCATCTCTGTTTTCTTCCCTTCCAGCGTCTTCTCCTCACTCTCTGTTCCCCATTTCCCTTCAGCGTCTTCTCCCCACTCTGTCTTCCCCATTTTTTCCCTACAGCATCTTCTCCCCACTCTCTGTTCCCCATTTCCTTTCAGCGTCTGTACCTCTCCACCCCCTTCCGCATCTGTTCCTTTCTTTTCAACCACCACCCTTCCCTCTCGCCACCTCACCTTCCTTCAGCACCCCTTGCGCGGCCTGAGAATCTCCCTCCCTCCCCCTTACCTTCGCAGCGCATTTTAAGTTACTTTCCAGAGTAACTTGCTCAATCTGGCCGAGCCTGCCTGCAGTCACGTGTGTCTGTGTACAGAAGCTTCTTCTCTGATGCAAGCTGAAGTTGCATCAGAGGAGAAGCTTCCACCCATAGAAACACGCGACTGCAGGCAGGCACGGCCAGTTTGAGCAAGTTACATTAAAAACTAATGCATCGCGAAGGTAAGGGGGAGGGTGGGAGATATATTCAGCCAGTAGGTAGGAAGGAGGGGGCCGTGCGCGATCAGTGACTGCACACGTTCCCTCCCTTAACTACGGGGACAAGGCCATTCACTGCTCCACGGGGCGGTGGATGGCCTTGTCTTTGTGCCTGCAGTGAGCACTTCCCAACCCACACTGTTTCGGTGGGTTACCCACGGCTACCCACGGCCAGCCACCGTGTCATTCTCTAATAGGTGCCTAATAAATACTTGGGTGGTTTGAAAAGTTTGGAAAAAAAGCAAGTTAAAATATGTAGTCTCCATTAAGGGCTATAGAGGGGCATAATCGATAGTGTGCCTAAGTCTGAGGGACATTTTGAGCAACATGTCCACAAACACAGTAGGAAAAATGTTCATTTTCCAAGTTGCCCAAACATCTATCTTTTATTTTTGAAAATAAGCTAGGTATATGTTTTGGTCCTTAGGACTCCTACCTTTTTTTGCCCATTTTCAAGAATAAAATTGTCCACATGAAAAATGCACAAAAGCAAGTTTTGTAGATGTACCCACCAACTACCTTGTCTGATCGTGGCAGAGGAATCCCCATCAGCTGAGCCAGTTTCGGGTATTCCTGGCGGCTCATCTGATAGGGATTCCCCTTGCCAGGATCAGCTGAGCTGCAGAGCCCTACATCCCTGACAAACCCTGATATTCCGGACCTCCCGCAACATCCCCTGACATTTTCACCCCTCCCATCCCCCAAACATTCCTGGGCCCCCTTCCCCCTTCCCACATCCCCAGACCCCCTCCCATACCTTTGGATAAGAAAACGGCAGGAAGGAAGCCCACGTCCTCCTGCATACAGGGCTGTATTCTGCAAATGATGGGGCTTCCCCCTCCCATTGCATCTTGGGATGCAGTGGGAGAGGCTGAAGGCCCTGAGTGGTTCAAAATCACCATTTTAAGCCAATCGGGGCCTTTGACCCCTCCCACTGCATCCCAAGGGAATGCAGGACAAGTAATGAGGGAGAGAGAAAACTGGATGCAGGGGAGCTAATAGGTAGGAGTTGCAGAGCAAGAATAGGGAGGGAGAAGAATAAAGATCCAGGACAAATAGTGGAGGGAAAGAAAGAGGGGAGAGAAAGGGGGATGCTGGGTAGAAAAAGAGAAGGGGTAAGGTGTGCTGGAGTTGGTACACCCAGAGAGACAGCTGAGCTTTTGCCACCAAAGCAGGGAGTGAAGTGCTGTGCTGAAGTGAGTGAGAGGAATGGGGACATCATTCTACACAGCTGCCTTAGGCACAGAAAAGAATGGGTCCTGACACGGCTGTCACTTTTTATTTTCCTCCCTTATCCTGATATCTCTAATAAGTTCATTTTTGAAAGGTGTTAGCAAGCAGGACCATATTTAGACATCACTTCTTAGGTACCAGTTGTAGACATTTCAGTTGTTATGAGGTAAATATGATTAGACCTGATTTCAAAAGGCACACCATTCCCACCCCTCCCCACCACCACTCAATATTTTCAGCTTCCATATTTTGCTACAGGTGGTGTGGCCTATAGGGCAAATGAAAGGTGATACTAGGTATAGGCATGCATGGTGTGAACTCCAGTGCTGAAAATGTGTAATAGAGCCTATATTAGTGAAACACATTGGTTGATGTCATGCTGAACACTAAATCAGTAGTAAAAATGTGTGAACCTTGATTAAGATAATTTGCGGGATTGGTTGATGAGCCTTTCTGAAGCAATCCAAAAATGGATTTTTATAGTCTGTAGCTTCAAAAACCAAACTGATTTCCCTGGCAAACCTGTGAAAATTAAGTCCAACGAAGTCAAACCAGTCTGAAAATCTGCCTGTTAATGAGTTTGACTTTAAATTATTCATCCATCTCAAGCTAGTAAAGATTTCCTAAAGATTGTCAATAAATCCAGATCTCAACAAATCATCACATCAACAACAACTGCAGAGTTTAATGAAATCATCAAATTCCTTAATAAAATGTTTATAGAATGGCTTGTAAATCTTTTACCTGCTTCCAAAGCATTTCTAAGAAGCTTGTGTTAAGTCAGACTACAATAATACTAAAAATTTTCATTTAGTTAAGAGAATAAAATATGGAGAGCCATTTGGTCATTACTGTCTGCTCTTCTGGAACCGGTAACCTCCTAGTCACATATATCACAGAGGCCCTGTCAGAACTCATATACACTGTTGATAGAGTGCGCATGTTTGTCTACAAAGGGCTTTTAAATGAACTAATGCATGATTTATGTGGACTACTTTGAAGAAAATACCAATCTGTCTGGACGTGTCGACATGTCATTAGATGCATTTGTCTGGGTAAAGCAGGTACAGTGCAAATGCAGAACTGAGATGAATAAAATGCAATGACATAAGTTGGAGGGTGTATTAGAGTGCTTGGAAGGAACGGGTGAGTAGGGCTAATCTCCGTTTATAAAACAGTTCTTGGTAGATAACTTTCACTATTGTGTTTGTATTCTGTGCTGACAAAATTGAAAGGCACATGCATTTACTTTGTAATTCATCCAAGGATGAAATCACGTTTCCTCACGAATGAAAAGTTTTCATGGTGCATAAAAAGGAAGAAAATAAGCTTTACAAGACTGTTTTTGTAGACTACAATTAGCTCACTAGTTATGATAGCCATTTGGTTTGCATTGAGAAGTCATGAAATATCAGTTGTAAATCCTAGATTCGATTGGCAGGGGAATGTCAGCATTGGCTCTTCCTCTGATGTCACTTCCTAGGCGTGGGTCCAGGATGTGATGTCAGAGGAAGAGCCAACGCTAGCGCGACAGAAGCTTGGGGGTTGCTGCTCGTGCCACGAACGTTACAGTGGTATGGGGGGAAAGGAAGTGGCAAGCATGCACGACAGTGGGGGGGGGGGGGTGCAGGAAAGGAGCGGAGGGGTAAAGAGGAGGATTTGTGCCAAGCTAGTGCCCGAGTCAGACCGCCCCCCACCTCCCCTTTACTAAGCCACTATCTCATGATATGTTACAATTGTGATGGGGCATCTCTGAGCATTTTAGGAAATGTAAGGAAATTGTCAGCACCAGGGAATATGATTCTAACAGTGACACACAACTGCCTAGATGTGGATGAAACACTTTTTTTGTTGTTGTTTAAATACTGCTTTAGGCAAATGAGGGTATCATGACTAAGACTGCAGTTATAGGCATCCTTCTGTTTATAGTCCACTGAAATCAAAATTAGAAAAGGCAGAAAAAAATGAATTTGTAAGAGGCTTGCTCAAGGCATATAGAAGAGGAGATGGTATTTTGAACCTGGTTGATCTGGTTTCAGAGTTTTCTGTTTTAACCATGCTGCTCTTCCACTTGATCTAGCTTGCTGTGCTAATTATTGCAAACCTCAGGAAAATCGTTTTAGATAAATTAAAGGGATTTTCACTAATCACACAAAGCTCTAAGTTTCTGGCACCAAGGCAATAATAATTCATGCTGCTTGCATATAAAGTATGACATCATTAGAAAATCACTAATCTAAACGATTGATACAGAAAGCTGTACATTAAATCCTCTTTGTAATGCTGCATGATGTGCCTGTGATATGTGACATGATTACTTCATTTTGGCTCTTACCTATGCTCAACTCTATTTTAAATCCACTAATTATTATTATATTTTCTGTACCTCATTATAATGTAGATGAAATTTAATGTGGACAAACGCAAAGACATGGGGGAAGCCACTGCTTGCCATGGATTGGTAGTATGGAATGTTGCTACTATTTGGGGTTTTGCAAGGTACTGGTGATCTGGATTGGCCACTGTGAGGACAGGCTACTGGACTAGATGGACCATTGGTCTGACCCTGTAAGGCAGGGGTGTCAAAGTCCCTCCTCGAGGGCCGCAATCCAGTCGGATTTTCAGGATTTCCCCAATGAATATGCATGAGATCTATTTGCATATAATGAAAGCAGTGCATGCAAATAGATCTCATGCATATTCATTGGGGAAATCCTGAAAACCTGACTGGATTCCGACCCTCGAGGAGGGACTTTGACACCCCTGCAGTAAGGCTATTCTTATGTACTTATATAGCTGTAGCAAAAAGGTTGATTCCTAAAATTCACGTACCATAATACACAAGGTTTTTATGGGTTATATTCGTATTTTGTCAAAAATAGATACTTTCTATTGTCTTCAGTGGAGGATGTATTTGAATTCAGAACATTTAAAACAACAAAGAATAGCCATACTGGGTCAGATCAATGGTCCATCTAGTCCAGCATTCTGCTTCAAACAATGGCCAATCCAGATCAAGTACTTCAAAGAAACCCAAATGGTGGCTTCCCCCATGTCTGTCTCAACAGCAGGTTATGGGCTTTTCCTCCAGGAACTTTTCCAAGCCTTTTCTAAACCCAGTTATGCTTATTGCTGTTACCACATCCTCTGGCAATGAGTTCCAGGGCTTAACCATTTGTTGAGTGAAAAAATATTTCCTCCTATTTGTTTTAAAGGTATTTCCATGTAATTTTTTGAAAGAGTAAGATATTGATTTACTTTTACCCATTCTACACCACTCAAGATTTATAGACCTCAATCATATTTCCTCTTAGCCATCTTTTTTCCAAGCTGAAGAGCCCTAACCTCTTTAGCTTTTCTTCATATTGATTGTATTTATTTATTTACAGTTCATACTACCTGATCACCCAGCGTTGCCCGGATATTTATTTGTCAAAATCTTCCAGTATTGATAGACTTGTATTCAGTGATTACGAAACCACAGCTGCACTTCCTTATATGCTAACTGACTGTGTGACATCATTCCTCAAGCTTCACATAATTGTTCAAAGCAGCTCCATTCTATATAAAACACATGCTACCCCTTTCCCACCTCCACGGTATTTTTTTCATAGAATTTTGTTTCTGCAAATTGGCACATAACAAAATAACACTCTTTTCAGCTACAGTGGCAAAATAATGCTCAGAATTTAGGAAATTGGTTGGTTGGGCTGAAAACTTTTTAGTACCCCTCATAACCATAAAGCTTATAGAAGCTGGCATCTAAATTCACCTGCCAACAGTGAGCATAAGATACAGAATACTAGCACTTATGCATTGGGTATAAGTGTTAGGCACTACTCTGTAACAATACTCATAACATATTTCAGATTAGAATATTTCAGTCCCCGTCACTGCCCCGTCACCGGACCACCGTCCCCTTAACTGCTCCATCCCTGCCGTCCCCTTCACCACCCCATCCCCGAACCCGCCATCCCCTACACTTCCCTGTCTCCATCCCCACCATCCCCTTCAACGCCCCATCCCTGCAGCATCCACCCTTCCTTCTCGCCACCTCACTGCCCTTCAACGGCCCAAGAATCTCCCTCCTTCCCCCTTACCTTCGTGGCATAAAGAAACTTAAGGGAGGGAAGGCTTGCGGTCACCAATTGTGCGCACAGCCCCTTCCCTCCCTCCCGCCAAATCTCCCTCCCTCCCTCCCCCTTACCTTCGTGGCGCTTTAGAAAAGAAACTGATGCCGGCAAAGCCTACCTGTGCTGCCCTGCAGTCACGTGTGTGTGGGCAAACGCTTCTCCTCTGACAATTGTCATTTTATTAATACAAATAAAACAGAGCAAGGTTCAACAAAACCCATCTCCCCTCCCTTTCACAAATATCCCCTTCACTATTGTGAAAACTGAACAAACCAAATTACTTCAGAATGCTACATAGAAAAATCAAGCTAACAGAATACTTTAGTCACACACATGGCAAGAATAATGTTAGGGGAGTGCAACTAGGGCAACTGCCCCCTGGTCAGAGAGAGAGCCCTAAGCCAGCTGGAAGCTAAAGAAGCACAGCTTGGACTTTGCGGTCCCCAGTTATATCTAATACCAGCTCTAGCAGGATACATATTTCAAATCTGAAATATTCTAATCACAAAATATAAAATAAATTTATATTTTTTTCTTTTTGTTGTATGGTAATTTTATTCTTCAAATCACATTGGTCTCAGGCTTTGGTTTTAGGTTCCTTCTGTCTTCATCGTGGCATGGCTGGCTCCTGAAGGTAAAATAGGCACAAGAGGAGCTGGGGAGAAGATGCAGAGTCTGACATGGGTGCAATTTTTTTACCACAGGAGTAAGACTTTTCACCGCTCCCACGGGGCGGTGAAAGGTTTTGTCCCCATTCCCGTGGTAAACCAGTTGCAAATGTCTCCATTCCTGCGGATATACTGCGGTGACCCACGGTTTACCACGGTAAATGGTCCCCTTGTCATTTTCTACTCCACATCATCACCCTTGAAAATCATTTCCAGTTCAGGGAGATCTCATCTTCTTCCGTAAAGACTGAAGTAAATAATTCATTCTTTCTCTCCACTATGGCCTTATCCCTCTGAGTGCCCCTTTTGCTCCTTGATCATCCAATGGTTCCAAGGATTCCCTCACAGGTTTTCTGCTTCATATATATCTAAAAAAATTGTTATAAGTTTTTGCCTCTTTGGCAAGTTTATCTTTATATTCTTTCTTAGCTTTATTAATTATTTGCATCTAACTTGCCATTACTTGTGTCTCTTCTTATTTTCTTCATTCAGATCCTATTTTCCATACTATAAAGGATGTTTTTTTGGCTCTAATAGCCTCTTTCACTTCACCTTTTAACCATGCCGGCTCTTGTTTCCACCTTTGCTAATACATGGAATACATCTGGTCTGGGCTTCCACGATGGTATTTTGAAATAACATCCACACCTAGTTTACAGTCGTAACCTTTGCAACACCACGACAGCCTTCTTACTCCACAACTATTACAATGTGGGTGAAACTGTCGTGGAGTAAGAAGGCTGCGGTGTGGAAGCAGAGTCTATGCTGTGAGGGCACATTGGCTGTGTGGAAGATGCTGTGATGCTGTCAGATGGGAGTATGCTTTGAGATAGAAGAGGAACCACACTAACTGAAGTGAGTTATTCAGTTAAGTGATTTTTTTTTGTTGTTGTTGTTGTTATTGTGTTTTGATGTGATTGGTTTATATTTTTTGAACTGATTTATTGGTTCGTCTTCTCAACTCATAATAATAGATTCCTCAATGTAGTTTGATATCAATTTATGGACAAATGCATCAGCATGTTCTATGAGGCTTCCTCTGGATGACTAAGCTCCTTTATTGTTTCCAGATGAACTGCCGTTTTTGATGTTATGCTATACCTGTATTTTTTGGAAGCTTTGAGAGACTTACCCCCACTTTTACGAACCTGCGATAGCAGTTTCTAGCACGGGGAGCCACGCTGAATGTGCTGTACTGCTCCTGATGCTCATAGGAACTTAATTAGCATCGGGAGCAGTGCGGGCCATTCAGTGCAGCTCCCCGTGATAGAAACTGCTAATGCAGTTTCGTAAAAGGAGGCCTTAGACTTTAATGAATTTTTTCCCTAAAGTGTGTTGGAACCACTGCTTTTTGTGCATTTTCTGTACATTTTCTTTGGAGTTCTTTTTGATCTATGATTAAGGAGTGCTTGCTCAAATATTTGGCATATGCTTGAATTAAGCGTGGTGCTGTATATACGGAGGTATTTTTCTCCACTTTTGTTGATGTGTACTGAGTATATGTTTGTTTTTAATGGTTTGTTCCTACTCTAGCCCTTGGCAAATTTTTTCTGTGTAGGAGGTAATTGAAATCACCCATTATTAGAATGTTGCCCGATTCTCCAGCTGTCCTAATTTCTGAAAATATTTTTTCATCTGCTCATTTTATCCCGGGATATGATATTATAATCCTACCTTTATATTCCTTCCCTTCACACATGGAATTTCTATCCATATGGATTCCACACTGCTATGTTATGCAGAATGTTTATTTGATTCAATTCTCTCTTTAACATATAGCACAACCCCCTTCAATTTGATCTACTCTATCCTTGCAATATAATTTGTACCCAGGTCCCATTGTCCCATTGATTGTCCTCCTTCCACCTATTATATCTACCTCTTCATTCAGTGATATACAGTATATTCTAACTCTCATATTTTATCTTTTAAGCTTCTACCTTTTATATAATAACACTTCAAATTGTGTTTTTTCCTTGTAACTACAGGCTGCTGAAAAGACAGGGAAAATTTGAGTCTTACTCTGCCTTCCTCTTAAACCCTCCTAGCTTTATTTCACCATTGTTGAAACCTCTCTGCTGGGACTCCCTAAATACTGTATACTGTTTCAATAGTATACCTCACGCTGAACCATCCGCCCCCCTGGGTGACTGTTGGCTTTCCTCCACATATCACTTTAAAAGCTGTTCTATCTCCTTTTTAAATATAAGTGCCAGCAGCCTGGTTCAATCCCAGTTAAGGTGGAGACCATCCTTTCGGAACAAGTTCCCCCTTTCCCAGAAGGTTGCCCAGTTCCTAACAAATCTAAATCCCTGCACCCTTGTCTCAATCACGCATTGAGATTTCAGAGCTCTGCCTGCCTCTTGGGTCCTGCGCGTGGAACTGGGAGCATTTCTGAAAATGCTACTCTGGAGGATCTGGATTTCAGCTTTCTACCTAAGAGCCTAAATTTGGCTTCCAGAACCTCTCTCCCACATTTTCCTATGTCATTGGTACCTACATGTATCAAAACGGCTGGCTCCTCCCCAGCACTATTCAAATCCTATCTAAGTGTCTTTTGATGTCCGCCACCTTTGCACCAGGCAGGCAAGTGACCAGGCAATCCTCACATCCACCAGCCACCCAACTATCTACATGCCTAATGATCGAATCACCAATTACAACAGCTGTCCTAACTCTTCCCTCCTGGGCAGAAGCCCCTGGAGACACATCCTCAGTGCGAGAGGATATTGCCTCCACTGGTGGGCAGGTCCTAATTACAGGATTATTTCTTAGAACTATAATCGGCTATTATTCTATGGGGACTAGCTAAGTAAAGTTTGCTCTTTTACGATCTAAACTGTCTGTAGAAGGGACCCTACCATTTAGCCTTTCTCCCCAAACTTATCAAAGCTCAGAGCAAAATAATATATATTTACCCAAAGATATGTCTTCTACTCTTCCCTCCTCTCTTAAATATATTATTATGTAACTTTAATGGTATGTCCCTTACTTTTTGTACTTTAATGAATGAGTAAAGAATCAATTTACGTTTATCCATTCAGGGTTGTATAGATTTTTATCTTATCTCCCCTCAGCTGTCTCTTCTCCATGCCTAAGAGCCCTAACCACTTTAGTTTTTCCTCATATGCGAGTCAATCCATCTCCGCAAACATTCGGATTGCCCTTCTCTGTACTTTCTTTAATTCTCCTATATCTTCTTTGAGATGCAGCAATCTGATTTGCACACAATGCTCAAGGTGCAATTGCATTTTGGATTAATATTATTTGTTTTATTATCTATTCCTTTCCTAATAAATCTTAATATGTTGTTTGCTGTTTTGGCTGTACACTGATCAACACAAAGGCCCTTTTTTACTAAGCCGTGGTAGATTTCTATCTTGGCCTGGAACACTAAATGTGCTGACGCTATGAGCATTGGAGCAACGAGCTCTCCAGGCCGTGGTAGAAAACTCTACTGCTGCTTAGAAAAAAGGGGTGAGGGGGAAGTTAAGTGAAATTGATACATGCTTTTTCTAATTTTTTTTTAAATCAGAGAATAACCACAATAGTATGCAGTTCAAGAGACCATATTGGATTCTTAATATCATTTCAAAGCTGGAAAAGCCTCCTGAAAGACAAATGCAGGCAGAATGTGCGATTGAGAAACGGCAGTGGCTTCTTTTGTTCTTCTGTAAGATGTAGAAATTTGCATCCAAGTAGGATAAATAATGCTAAATCCAAGCTAATCACATCTTAATGAAATTTGATTTAACCCAGAAACACTGCTATAAGAAAATATGCATTCATAACAATGCATAATTTGTGCCATGGATGACAGAAGCTCCATGGCTCTTTAGTTAACTGTTTCTATTTAGGTGGTGTAAATGTTATTGGCACACATTATTTCTTTAGATTCTGGTGTTTTCCATACTAATATTTACAATAATCTCATGACGTACTTATGTCAACACAGGTTTAACATTTCAATCCACTGTTTTTGCTGTACTGTTTATTAAAGTCAGCAGGTACATATCTAACCTATGCCACCTGCATAAACTATAATATACTGCATTTCATCAAAGGCTGCATGGATGATAAAGAGGGGCTTTTTCGATATGACATCCAAATCTGAGTTTGGACATTTTGCAGAACACACAGAAAGATCTAGTAGCAAACGTAGCAATTTTTGAAACTGAAAATGTCTATCTTTTTGTTCGAAAATGGCCATTTTTCAGATGTGCTTGTCTTTCTGAACCATTAAAAAAAATATATGGCCAAAAGAAAAACACACAAAACAAGTCATTGGGGTGTAGGAGGGACCAGTGTATTTAGTAGACTGACCACACAGACATCCTAGCAGAGCAGTGGGGGCACACTGGGGGACACTGCTGTGAATTTTATATAAAAAGTCCTAGGTACATATCTCACCATAGCCCCCTTATATTGTATGGTGATTCCTACAAAACCCACCTAAAACCTACTGGAACCAACTGTATGCCACACTAATAGCCCTTATGTCTGCAGGTGTCACCTATATGTGGATACAGTGGGATTTGAGTGGGTTTTGGAACGCTCATATACTACTACACTAGAGAGTGACATGGGGACAAAGATTTATTCCAGTCTCCACTTTTTCATCCCTGTTCCTTCACTGTCCCTGAATCCCCTCACCATTCCTGCAGTCTTAATTTTCTTCCCTGCATCTTCCCACTCAAAACAGAAAGATGATTTTGTGCAATTTTATGGACCTAAAGCATTGCAAATAAACATTTTTAGCCTATGGTGTGTGTATGTGTTTAGGGGGGAGGGGGGTTTTAACTTTTATTTTGATTGAAAGAACATTAGTAAAAGTACAACTTGTGAGGCATGCTGGGTTCTGCATTGTTCACAGAAAGAAACAAATATCAGCTCAGTACTAGTGATATTTTAGTCCAGATCTCCCCAAAAGTTTAAGACCCCCTTTAATCAAGCTGCGTTAGGTTTTTTTTAAATCACTGTCTGTGGTGGTAAAAGCTCGAACACTCAGAATTGGTAAGAAAGAAACTTAGGAACAGCTCAGAGAAATCACAAACTGTGGAGCAAGCCTGGTCTTTATTCAAGGACACGGTGAATGTAACACAAAATCTGTGTATCCCCAGATTTAGAAAAGGATGCAAAAAGAACCGAACAAAAGACCCGGCGTGGATAACTAAAGAAGTGAAGCAAGCGATAGGAGATAAGAAAAGATCATTCCGGATGTGGAAAAAGGACAAAAACGGGGAAAACTGGAAAGAGCACAGGAAGCATCAAAAGGAATGTCACTGTGTGGTTAGAAGAGCATAAAGAGAATACGAAGAGAAGCTAGCCAGGGAAGCACGAAATTTCAAACCGTTCTTCAGATATGTTAAAAGGAAGGAGCCAGCAAGGGAAGAGGTGGGACTGCTGGATGAAGGAGATAGGAAGGGAGTGGTGAAGGAGGAAAAAGAAGTGGCGGATAGACTAAACATGTTCTTTTCGTCAGTATTTACAAAAGAAGATACATCAAACGTGCCGGAACCTGAAAAAATCTTCAAAGGAGATCAAGCAGGAAAATTAACATCCATGGAGGTAAGCCTTGAAAATGTACATAAGCAGATAGATAGATTAAAAACTGACAAATCTCCAGGCCCAGACGGAATCCACCCTTGGGTAGTGAAAGAACTAAAGAAGGAAATAGCGGAACTACTACAGCAGGTTTGTAATCTATCCCTGAAAATAGGCGTGATCCAGGAGGATTGGAAGATAGCTAATTTTACACCTATGTTTAAAAAAGGATCGAGAGGTGACCCGGGGAACTATAGACTGGTAAGTCTGACTTCGGTTCTGGGGAAGATGGCGGAAGCGCTGATAAAAGACAGCATCAATGAGCATCTAGAAAGGAATAAACTGGTGAGAACAAGCCAACATGGCTTCTGCAAGGGAAGATCGTGCCTAACAAATTTATTGCACTTCTTCGAAGAAATTAACAAACAAATGGACAAAGGGGACCCCATTGACATAATATACTTGGATTTTCAAAAAGCCTTTGACAAGGTACCCCATGAACGCCTACTATAGAAACTGAAGAACCACGGGGTGGAAGGAGACATACATAGATGGATCAAAAATTGGTTGGCAGGAAGAAAGCAGAGGGTAGGAGTGAAGGGCCACTACTCAGACTGGAGTAGGGTCACGAGTGGAGTTCCGCAGGAGTCGGTGCTCGGGCCGCTGATCAATGTATTTATAAATGAAACAGGGACGAAGTGCGAAGTTATAAAATTCACAGATGACACCAAACTATTTAGTGGAGTTAGGACTAAAGAGGACTGCGAAGATTTACAAAGGGACCTGAACAAACTGGGAGAGTGGGCGAATAAATGGCAGTTGAACTTTAACATGGAGAAATGTAAAGTCTTGCATGTAGGAAACAGAAACCCGATGTACAGCTATACGATGAGTGGGCTGGTAATGGGTGAAAGTAGCCTAGAGAGGGACTTAGGGGTACTGGTGGACAAAACAATGAAGCCGTCGGCACAGTGCGCAACAGCCTCTAAGAAGGCAAATAGAATGCTAGGTATAATCAAGAAAGGTATTACAACCAGAACGAAGGAAGTTATCCTGCCGTTGTATTGGGCGATGGTGCGCCCGCATATGGAGTACTGCGTCCAATATTGGTCGCCATACCTTAAGAAAGA
This sequence comes from Geotrypetes seraphini, assembly GCF_902459505.1. NCBI lineage: Eukaryota > Metazoa > Chordata > Amphibia > Gymnophiona > Dermophiidae > Geotrypetes > Geotrypetes seraphini. The sequence goes on along the minus strand of NC_047087.1, from coordinate 273,645,634 downwards.
TATGGCAATACACGAGATTGATAAAAAGGTATGGAAAACCTTACATATGCTGAAAGGCTAGAGAAACTTACATATGCTGAAAGACTAGAGAAACATGTCCCCTCTAAGCAGAGGCTTAGAGGGGACATGATAGAGACTTACAAGATCATGAAGGGCATAGAGAAAGTGGAGAGGGACAGATTCTTCAAACTTTCGAATACTACAAAAACGAGAGGGCATTTGGAAAAGTTAAGAGGGGACAGATTCAGAACCAATGCTAGGAAGTTCTTCTTCACCCAAAGGGTGGTGGACACCTGGAACGCACTTCTAGAGGGTGTGATAGGTCAGAGTACGGTATTGGGGTTCAAGAAGGGATTAGATGATTTCCTGAAGGAAAAAGGGATAGAGGGGTATAGATAGAAGATTATTATACAGGTCCTGGACCTGATGGGCTGCCACTTGAGCAGACTGCTGGGCGTGATGGACCTCTGGTCTGACCCAGCAGAGGCACTGCTTATGTTCTTATGAGTGTCGGAGCTTTAACCCCCATGGCCTACGATTAAAAAAAACCCCTAATGCAGTTTCATAAAAGGGGAGGTTAGTTCTTATTCCATTCACAAAATTATAACAAATAAAGCAAGAAGTAAAATGTTTATTGTGAGCAAAACAGACACAATTGCAAACATATCAAGAACAGCCCTCAGAATATCACACAAATAACTTTTTTTTTCCAGTGTGTAGCGAAACTAAAGAGCATAAGCAGACATTTCCAAGCAACAAAACAAAGCCAACAAATAAAGAAAAGAAAAAAAAAATCAATCAAGTACAGCCCTCAAGATATCACACGTAAATAACTTAGGGACTCTTTTATAAACCTGAAATAAATGCACCTAAAGTCCATAGGAAGCGAAGGGCTTTGGTGCATTTACCATGACAGCATCACTTCTGTGGCTTTGTAAAAGTGTGTTTTTTCTCTGTCATTTCCAGGAACCTTGAAATCTACATAGGCAATCTTTAACATTAACTTGTAGCATGTGGCTTATTGCCTTTTCAATGAGAAACCAAACAGCCCAGACAAAAGAATATCAATATCCACTACAGCTGTTCAAGTTTAGCATTTCCAAGCTACTAAACAAACTAGATTAGTACAGATAGTGGCGTAGTAAGTGTGTGTGTGTGGGGACCCATCTTTCTCTCTGCCCCCTGCTCCTTCCCCACACCCCCACTACCATGCGCACACCCCTTCCCTTCCCTCGTATCACGTTAACGTTCACAGCATGAACAGCAACCCCAACCTTCTGCTCACGCCAGCATCAGCACTTCCTCCGACATCACTTCCTGGACCTGCACCTAGGAAGTGACATCGGAGGAAGAGCCAATGCTGGCGCAAGCAGTTAAAACCAACCTGTTTAACCAATTTGTAACCAAGAACTCTTAAACCTTCCCCGCACTCTTATCACATGTACTCGATATCCCTACATTGTGACTTTATGTAACCAAAGACTTCATTGTTATTCTTTTTCGCTGACTGTCCAGCTCTTCTTGTTGTAAACCGCCTCGAACTACTATGGCTTTGGCGGTATATAAAAATAAAATTATTATTATTATTAAAAAATGTTTCTCGGTGCTCTGGAAGCTTCATACCATTAAGAAGTATTTTGATGAAACCTCTTTTCGGCTTTTGATGCAATCTTCCATCTTAAGTATTCTTGACTACTGTAATATAGTATATGGTAGGGGCTCCTATGAAAATTTTAAAGAGATTGAGAGTAGTCCAAAACACTGCGGTCCTCCTCATTTATGGTCTAAAAAATGGGAGCATATCAGTCCTTTCTACCTGAAACTACACTGGTTGCTGGTGGAGCTTAGAGTGCTGTTTAAGTTTTCATGCATCTGTTACAAAGTAGTGTTCGGTCTGTCACCAGATTACTTACTTTCTCATTTTTCTTGGAGTCGTTCTGATAAAAACACACGGAGAGCGCAGCTATTTACATATCCTTCTATAAAATCCTGTCATTACAAGAAGTTCCTCGAGAGAACCTTTTCTTTTCAGGCTGCCAAATTGAATACACGGCTCAGTAAAATGATGTTAGAAGCTTCTTCTTATTTAGATTTTAGGAAATTGCTAAAGACTCAATTATTTAATAAGCTGATATCTTAACGCTTCTCTCAACTTAATTTATGTTATTTTATCACTTGCATTTCTATCTATATGGTCTGCTTTTTATTCTAATGCATTATTAAAATGTGTGTATTTTATCAGGATATTTTTTACGGAATTTTGTGTATTATTTCTTGTGTTGTGAGCCGCTTAGAACCTCCCCGGTATGGCGGCATACAAATAAATTATTATTATTACTAGTGTTTAAGCCCGTTACATTAACGGGTGCTAGAGTAGATGTCTTCTGTCTATATTTTTTTTTTTCTTTGTCTCTCTCTTTTCTTGGACACTGCCTGTCTGTCTGTCTTTCATTCTTTCTGTCTGTGTCTCTCCCTATGTCCTTAGTGCCCTCAGTGCCTCCTGTCTATAACCTTAGTGCCCCTTCCTACGTCCTTAGTGCCCCAGTACCTCCTTCCTGTGTCCATAATGTCCCCAGTGCCTCCTTCACATGTCTTTAGTGCCCCCAGTGCCTCCTTCACATGTCCTTAGTGCCCCCAGTGCCACCGTACTGTGTCCTTAGTGGCCCAGTGCCTCCGTACTGTGTCCTTAGTGGCCCAGTGCCTCCGTACTGAGTGCCCCCAGTGCCTCCTTCCTATGTCCTTAGTGCCCCCAGTGCCTCCTTCCCGTGTCCTTAGTGCCCCCAGTGCCTCCTTCCCGTGTCCTTAGTGCCCCCAGTGCCTCTGTCCTGCTTAGTGCCCTCAGTGCATCCTATGTCCTTATTGCCCTCAGTTCCCCTTTCTATGTCCTTAGTGCTCCCAGTGCCTCCTTCCTATGTCCCCATCACTATCTTCCAGACTTTGTTCCACCCCACCCCACCCCCCGATGCCAGCCTGCCTGCCTGCCTCCCATCCCCCTGAGCAGCATGTTTTCATTTAACCCCCCCGATGCCAGCTTGCCTGCCTCCCATCCCCCTGAGCAGCATGTTTCCATTTAACCCCTGCCCCCCGGCGCCGACCCTATCTGGCACACCCGAAACCCCCGTTGACCCTCCCAGCCGACCCTCCCACCACTAGATAGTTGACAAACCTCTCGGCTCCAGCAGCACCTGAGGCACAGTAAACACGCTGCTTCGCATCCTTCTACTGCCCTAATTTCCTCTGCCGCGTCTCTGATGATGTCATCAGGGATGCGGCAGAGGAAATCAGGCCAGTAGAAGGCTGCGAAGCAGTGTATTTACTGTGCCTAGGACGCTGCTGGAGCTGGGAGGTTTGTGTTTGTCTCACGGTGGGAGGTTTGGCTGGGAGGGTCAACGGGGGTTTCGGGTGTGCCGGGTAGTGTCGGCGCCGGGGTGGTGGAGGGGGGGAGGGTCGTGTTGTGTTACCTGCCGCCGGTCTTGCCGATGTGGAGGACTGGCCGGCGGATGGAGGAGGCATCCCTCTGAAGGCACTGCGAGGTTCTCCGGCGGCTGGCATCCCCCCCGAAGCGATACTGTGGGGTTCTTCGGTGGCTGGCATCCCCCCCCCCCGAAGCATCACTGTGGGGTTCTTCGGTGGCTGGCATCCCCCCCCCTGAAGTGGCACTGTGGGGTTCTTCAGTGGCTGGCATCCCCCCCCCCCCGAAGTGGCACTATGGGGTTCTTCTTCAGATGACCGACGGAGGAGACGGCGCTGCAGGACCCAGCACCCGACAGATATAGACCCCGGGTTCTAGATCGAATCATCTGAGTTTCCATTATCCCCAATGGGGAACTTTGTTTTGGTAAACGAGCATTTTAGATTACGAGCATGCTCCTGGAACGGATTATGCTCGTAATCCAAGGTACCACTGTAGTAACAATTTCTATACCAGTTTTTCACCACTTATCTTAATTCACAGTGCTATGATGTATTCATGTTTTGGGTTCTGCTTCATAGATACCACCACTAATACCATCCTCAGTCAAAATAGAACCCTTTGTAGATGGACATAGAGCTGTGAGATCCATGAAGCAGAACTTGATACTAAAGAATCATTGAAAAATTTAGACAATGGAGCCAACTGTAGTTCCCTGTGTTTTTCCAGTATACTCAGATATATTCCATTCAGTCCCGTTGCTTTGTCTACCTTTAGTTTGGCTAGCTCTTCATGAACACAATCTTCTGAAAATCATTAAAACCATACTTCCATTGCTATTCATGTTTGTCCTTTGCAAATCTGCTTCCAGCCCTTATCTGTGAACCCAAAGCAGAAATATTTGTTAAGCAATTCCAATTTATCCTTAACTTCTATATATTCTTCTTCTTCACCCATGAGCCTCACAATATCTCTTTTGTACTTCTTTCTATCACTAACATATCTAAAAAAAATGTTTTCTCCCCTTACATTTTATCACGCCGGATGCTTTTTTTCTTCTATTTGTGTCTTTGCTTTCTTGACTACTTAACCAGTTTCTCAGAGTTTTTCTACACAAACTCAAAAATCCATCCGCAAGTAATTTTCAGAGGCTATTTTCCTGGGTACATGGTTTTTAGAAACTGACCTCATTATGTACATATATACACAGTGGCACAGTAAAGGGGAGTAGACCGTCCCAGGTGCCATCTTGGTGGGGGGCACTGCATTTCTCCGCCACCTCCCCCCCGCACATGCCCTCCCTTTCCCCACTCCATACCTCTTTAAATCTTCACCAGCATGAGCAACTTCTCAGGCCTGCTGCGCACGCTGGCCTGGCTCCCCTCTGAAATTACAGGGCCAGGAAGTAAAGTCAGAAGAAATGCCAATGCTGGCACGAGGTACTGGGGGGGGGAGGGAGGAAACGGCATGGAGGAGGTGTCATGGAAGGAGTGGGGGTGGGGTGGAGAGCAGGGCGCAGGGGGTTGCCACCGTCCTGGGTGCCTCCTACCCTCACGCCACTGTATATACATAGCAGAGTTAAACATTAAAAAAAAAAGCCAAATTAGGCATTTTTACAGGACTGTGCTGACAGAGGTGGTATTTGGAGTGATCATGATTATTAAATTATAATAAATGGGAGGGGGAGGTTGAGGGCTGAAGGGTTTGAGGGTACAAGATGGGAGTTTGCACCAGTCATGGTCAAATTATCACGTCATTTCAAAAGTCTCAAGAAACTGCTATAAAACAAAAGTGGCAGTCTTACTTAGATCAATTCTGGAAGGTTTTCTTACTGGATTTATAGATATGGCCATTAAAGATCTTTTTAAAGAAGATGTTCTGACAACTGACACTTAGGAGTCTATTAGCCATGGAAAAATAATGAACTGTGCATTTCTGAGTCTCCTACAATAATTTTTGAAAAGTTATATTATAGTTTTTAGTCTTTTTTTTTTTTACTTGCCTGACATATTTTCAATGTTGAATGCAAGGAAAAGAAACTCAAATTGGGCACTCAGAAACTAATTTGATTGAAGGTTATTAGAGAAAAGCATACTGCACTGAGTTTTTAATAAAATAACATTATAACCATAACTTAGGGAAGGGTAGAGCAGCAATTTTCTCCTAGGTGGGTGAAACATTTTATCATCCCGGTTCTAGATTTTAGCAACTTTACTCCCTTTTACAAAGCCATGGTAGAGGTTTCTGCTGCGGCCTGGAGCTCTAAATGCTCCGACGTTGCTCTGATGCTCATGGAATTCCTACGAATGTTAGACCATTTAATGCTCTGAGCCACAGCTTAATAAAATAATAACTTTATTTTTCTATACCGCCACAATCTTGCGACTTCTAGGCAGTTTACATTCAAGAGAGCTGGACATTCAGCGAGTTACAATAGGCCAGTGGTTCCCAACCCTGTCCTGGAGGAACACCAGGCCAATTGGGTTTTCAGGCTAGCCCTAATGAATATGCATGAAGCAAATTTGCATGCCTATCACTTCCATCATATGCAAATCTCTCTCATGCATATTCATTAGGGCTAGCCTGAAAACCCGATTGGCCTGGTGTTCCTCCAGGACAGGGTTGGGAATCACTGCAATAGGCAGATATTTAGAGGAAATACAGAGTACATCAACTTTAAGAATGCAAAAGTATAAAGTGTACAGTACGCTAAGACATTTTCGAGAGGACCATCTAGGAAAATGTCGCGAATTACAAAAATACATCGAAAAATTACAAGGGGTGGAGGGGTGGGAATTAGTTTATTTAGTAGAGGTGGGTTGTTTCAATTTTCAGGACTGTATTGATTTGGGTTTTTAAAAAAAATAATTTTATTTCAGCTTGTTATGCAACTGTTGAAAATTGCAACAAAGACTGTACAACCGTTAGACAAGGTGATCGGGATTATGAATCAAGAAGATTCTCTAGACTTCTGCATATTTGCTCTTAACCCTTGAGCATTTACTTGTATTCTCAATGCCCCACTGTTAGTGTACAATGCTGTCTGTATTTCCATTGCCTCCCGAAATAAAGAGAAATGCTCAGCCTTTCCAAAAATTGTTCCAAAATGACATTAGATATCAAACAGGGCATGCGGACACTAGGGCTCCTTTCACAAAGCTATAGTAGCGATTCTCTCGGGGCAAGTTCACTGAAGCCCATTCAGTTCCTAAGGGCTTTGGAGCATTTACCGTGGGGGAATCACTGCCATGGCTCTGAAAAAGGAGATCTAAAAGAACTAGAAGAAAGTTGATTCACCATTTGATTTTTGAGCTGCGGAAAACATTTTTGGGAACATATGTGGGCTCTGGTAAAAGCCACGGTCATGCTAGCAATGATGAATAGCAACTGATACGCTAGGGTAAGGCAAAAAAAAAATATCCAACATGCTTCAAAGAAAAACATTTGGAGCACATAGAGAGGGTTGGAGGCAGTGGCATAGTAAGGAAGCGAATATTAAAGCTCCTATACATTTTAAGCTCATTATACTGGGTTATCATGGTCTTCCACAACCTAGATCTGAATATAATGCTCGTTTGCTCAACATTTTTCTATTTTTGGCTATTAAAAATATTTTACACATATTCCTCAGAAGAAAAATAAAACTGTGCAGGATGTGGACCATCTGGAAACAGATGAAGTTAATTTGACAGAGTTTTTAGAAGACTCTCAAGATGTTATCCAGACTCGGTCCACAATGATATTAAGATGTATGAGTGAGACAGATAAAATGTTGTTAATGAAACTTTACTTTAAAAATCGACTGACCAAGTTCTGTGGGGATTTGGTTAGTATATTTCCTGATGTCTCAAGAGCCACACAGTTTAGGAGAAAAGAATTTCTGAAATTGAGAACTAGAGTATTGGCACTTGAGGCATCTTTTTACTTAAAATTTCCTTATAAATGTCTGGTTAAGTTACAAGATACTGAATTTGTTTTTTGGGATCCCATTCAATTGCAACAATTTCTATTAGCTCGTGAACAGAAGTGAGATTTCTTTTCTTTTCTTTCATTATTTTGATGAGAAAATAGGTTGGAATGTCCGTGTCCTAATTTAGTAGGGAATGATTTGGGTTCATTGGAATTCAACCCATTTCTTAGTTTTCCTTTAAAATTAAGTTAATAAATAATGCAAGTATGTCTCCCCATTAGTGGGCTTGTAAAGGATTGTTTTGTATGTTTTTTGTCTTAAAAATGTTGTATGAGAACCTTTTTTTTTCCTTGATATCTTTTGATATTGTAAACGTATTAAAATTTTATTAAAAAAAAAAAATATATATATATATATATATTTTACACTGCTGGAAAGACTTATCTAAAGTGGAAAATTTGACTTGGCCGATTGTTGTTGCGTGGTGCTTACTGGGAAACCCCCCTTCCCTTTTTTTTCTACTACTATACCTGGCGATATATTTTTATGCTAACATTTTAAGCTGGTTTTGTGTTACGAGTTTGACATGTTTTGACTAGTTGTAACATGTTTAAAACACTGTTGTTTACAAAGATTTTAATGTAGCTTGTCTGTAACATGTCCTGCTTCCATTTTGGTACTTACAGTTTTTGTTATGTTTGAATTTATATATCTATGGTATAATGTTATGTTATTTCATTGTTATGACTTAAAATTTCAATATAAAAAAAAGAAAGAGGCGAGGGGGGCTAGTCTGCCCTGGGCATCATGTTGGTGGGGGGCGCCGGCACCATTCCTCCTCATCTCCACCCTCTCTGCCTTCTAAAATTAGAAATTAGACTTGTTGGAAATATGCATGTTTCAATGCTGGGTTAGGCATATCTAACACAGCATAAAATAGAGATAGAGGGTTTGGGGCATTCTGGAGGCAGGGCAGCAAATATTACCAGATCTATCCAAAAGCTTAAATTATCTTTCCCCTCGTTAAAAGGCGTTATCTATATTGGAAAATTAGAGAAATCTCTTTACTTTAAAATTACTAAGCTTTGGAATAATTTTCCTGTTCAGATGCGTAATTTGGGAACTTTCCAGTTATTTCGTAAACATCTGAAAACGTGGCTATTTTCAAAAATGTAAATTCTGCTGCTCTCTACAGTATATAATCACTAATTCTTATTATATTTTCCTTTCTTCAAAACTCTTGTAAACCATGCTGAGCTCTATCCTTATAGAGAAGATGCAGTATATAAGCGTGGAGGGGCATAATCGAAAGGAATGTCTAAGTCCATTTTCGTCTAAGTCACAAGTCATCCAAAGTAAAAAACAGCTTAGGACACATTTTCGAAAAATACGTCCAAATTTTTTTCCATTTCAAAAATTGTCTAATTATACATCCTGCCGATCTGATCGTCCAAGCTGCTCAATCGTCCATCTTTATACCACATTTTCGTCCAACTTTTTGTCCAAGTCAAAAACGCCTAGAACAAGCCCTGTTGGACATAAGAGGGGTCTGTAAACTGATGGACTGAACATCCAGACATGGCACCTAAATAGTGGGGTACCTTACAGGACACTGCTGTGAACTTCACAAAAGGGGTGCTATGTGATCATCCCATTACAGCTCCCTTATAGGTCATGGTGAGCCCCCCCCAAACCACCTTCAGAATCCCCTAGACCCACTTATCTACCACCCCAATAGCCCTTATAGCTGCTGGAGCCACTTATTTGCCAGTACAAAAGGGTTTTGGGGGTATATAGGGGAGCGCACATGTTTCAATATCAATGCAGTGATTACAGGGACTTATGGGTATGGGTCATCCTCTCCATGGGTCCTAACCCACCCCCAAGACGGCTTAAGACTGCCTCTGTGCAGTACGACTAGGCTTTCCTATGCCAGGCTGCCAGGTGATGATGTTCTGGAGGCACAATTTTCAAGTTGTGATTAATATTTTTATGAGGATGGGGTGATCACTGGGGTAGTGTGTGGGTAGTGTGTGGGTAGTGGGTGAGTAGTGTGTTGGGGTCTGTAGTTTGTGTCTGCAGTGCTTATCTGGTGACTTTAGGTGGGCTTTTATGACTTAGACCATGTTTTAAATGGTCTAAGTCACAACGTCCAAGTTCCGTCTATGCTGTGCTGTATAACTTTTGGTTATACATGCAGTATGACTAAGTCTAAGCCTGCCCACGTCCTGCCCAAATCCCACCCTTGACACTCCTCCTGAAATGCCCCATTTAGCCATGGTCGTTCAGTGCCACTGTGAAGGCCTAGGTGGTTTTAAATACGTCCAAAACCCGGTTTTATTATCGGCACTTGGACGTTTTGGACTGATGATCGTCCAAACCGCTAAATCGTCCATCTTTATACCACATTTTTGTCCAACTTTTCGTCCAAATCCAAAACGCCTAGAACAAGCCCTGTTGGATGTGGGAGGGGTATGGAAAGTGATGGACTAGACACTCAGACATGGCACCTAAATAGTGGGGTACCTTACAGGGCACTGCTGTGAACTTCACAAAAAGGGTGCCATATCTTCTCCTCACTACAGCTCCCTTATAGGTTATGGTGAGCCCCCCAAACCACTTCCAGAATCCCCTAGATCTACTTATCTACCACCCCAATAGCCCTTATAGCTGCAGGAGCCACTTATATGCCAGTAAAAAAGGGTTTGGGGTGTATAAGGTAGTGCACATGTTTAAATATCAATGCAGTGATTACATGGGCTTATGGGCATGTGTCCTCCTCTCTATGGGTCCTAATTCACCCCACGATGACTTAAGCTGCCTCTGTGCTGGACGACTAGGCTTTGCTATGCCAGGCGGCCAGGTGATGATGGTCTGGAGGCTGAATTTTAAAGGTGTGATTAATATTTTTATGGGGGTGGGGGTGGGGGGTCGGTGATCACTGGGGTAGTGTGTGGGGGTCTGTTTTATGTGTTTGCAGTGCTTATCTGGTGATTTTAGGTGGGGTTTTGTGATTTAGACCATGTTTTACATGGTCTAAGTCACAACGTCCAAGTTCCATAAATCGAGGACTGTACAACTTTCAGTTATACATGCTGTACATGTACATGTACATGCTATACAAGTGTAAGCTGGCTCACGTCCTGCCCATTTAGCTTTGGTCGTTCAGCGGCACTATGAAGGCCTAGGTCATTTGGAAATACGTTCATAACCCGTTTTTAGTATTGGCACTTGGATGTTTTTGAGAAATGTTCGTCCAAGTTCCGACTTAGGCCGGTTTTTGGCATAGCACTGCTTAAAATAGGAATAATTTGAAACATCTTGATTAGATAATTGATATATTTGTTAAAAAATATTGACCTAGTTTCACGTATTGGCTGTATCTAGCTATTCAAAAAATATAAATAGCTCTGGAAATGCAACCTAGTTGGAACACAAGATAGCACATTTCCGTTGAACATTCTGATTATTCCGCAGAAATAGTATATAGAGATTACATGGTTACTTAAAACTAAACTAAACCTTATACCGCATCCTTTCCGTAAAGATAGAGCTCGGCACGGTTTACAGGTACTTTAATAAATGAGGGAAAAACATAATAAGAATTAGTGGTTATAAAGAGGGTAGTGAGCTTTACGTTTTAGAGAAAAGCCAGGCTTTCAGATGCTTTCGGAATAATTGGAAGGAGCCCAGATTCCGCAGCAGAGCAGGAAGGTTATTCCAAAGCTAAGTGATTTTGAAGAAAAGAGATTTCCCTAATTTTCCTGCATAGATGACACCTTTTATTGTCTGTGTATGTGCTAATGAATTTAAAAGGGAAACTAGTCATGTAAATTGCCCTTTCAAAATGTGTTATATTTACATACAGTAGGAGTTACCTTTTGTTATTTGTTGGTGAATAGTGTTTAAATAAAGAATTAAAAAAAAAAAAAAGAATATCCCTGTATTCTCCCACAGTTTAGTGTTATGGTTCTCTTCTAAATCTCTGTGGTTATTGGTTGACTTAAACTGGTATAGACCATCCGGGTAGAGACATGCTGAACAAGATATGCTCAGCACTGAGGAAGCAAATGATTTACATGTTCATTTCAATCTCATTAATTTCTTCTACTAAAATAAAGAAGGAAATGTTTCCCTTGTCAAAATATTTTTGCCCAGTGGAGTTCTGGTAATAAAGTGTAAAAATGCACAAGATAATTGTTAGCAGTTTGCAGAAATGCCCCTTTAGCGCTTGCAGTTGAGCTCATCTGCTTTGGCCTGAGGGCATGGGGGAGGGGGGAAAGGGAGTAGATGCTCTTTATTGCATTATTCATTTTACAAAGACTATGAGCTATACATTCACGATCAAAGCTAAAGCTTTTATCTATGAAGTTTTACAGTAGGGCCCGTATTCTCTAACCGGCAGCCGCCAGTCGTGTGTCAGTCATGCAATGATGCAGTTTAGAGAATCACACCTCCAGCAAAGATAGGCGCCAGAAGTGTAGGCTGGGTTTTTTAAGGCCTACATTTCTGGCACCTATATTTGACTTGAATCGTGCCTATGTAGGTGCTTCATGGCACCTAACAACACTTCCAGCATTAGCCATGTTTATAGTGGCTTTAGGCAGCAGTAGGCACCTCTGAAGGTGAAATTCTATCACTGTTTGTGTAGGCGCTGGTAGACGCTTTGAATATTCACTTAAGTTATGTTTCAAACGGCGTTTCCTTCTTAACTTAGATGCCGGTAGGACACCTACCAGTGCCTAAGTTAAGGCACCATTTATAGAATTTGCTCTTAGATGCAAACCGTTTCAAAGGATGCATGCTCAGAGAAAGTAGCTTGCTTATGGTGGAAGAGTGGCCTAGTAGTTACAGCTACTGTCTCAGCACCTTGAGGTTGTGAGTTCTATTCCAGCCTTTGGGCAAATCATATAACACTCCATTCCTTAGGTTCCACAGTTAGATTATGAGCCAGCTGGGACAGATAGGAGGGGGTGCAGAACAGTTCTCAGCCTAACTAAGATGAGAATGACATGAATAAGAACATAAAAATAGTCTTACTGGGTCAGACCGATGGTCCATCTAGCCCAGTATCCCATCTTCAGAGGGGCCAATCCAAGTCACAAGTACCTGGCAAAAGCCCAAATAGTAGCAGCATTCCATGCCACCGAACCAGGGCAAGCAGTGGCTTTCCCCATGTCTGTCTCTACAGCAGACTAGGAACTTTTCCTCCAAATCTTTTATAAACCCCAAAACATTAACCACTGTTACCGTATCCTCTGGCAATGAGCTCTAGAACTTAAGCATTCATTGAGTGAAAAAAAAATATATTTCCTCCTATTTGTTTTAAAAAGTATTTTCATGTAATTTCATTGAGTATCCCTTAGGCTCCTTATGCTCCTGCCCCAGTAGTCTCCAGAGTAAAAAATACCCCTAGTTGTAGTCTTGTAATACTACTGCTAGAAGTCATCCTGCCATATCAAATGTGGAGAGGCTTACCGTGTCTTGAGGGAGGGACTTATTTGGGGGGCTAATCATAGTGAGGGGGCTTACTTTGAGGAAGAGGATGCTCTTTGTGAGTGTGATCATGGAGGGGGCTTGATAGTTTATAGTTTATTAGCATTTGATATACTACCAGGTCAGCATGGATTTAGGCAATTTACAATAAAACATAATAAGATAAACTAAAAAGAAAAGGGACTCCATAGCAGTGGCATAGCAGGGTGACCGGTGCCCGGGGCAGTGACACCCCTCTCCCACCCTCTTCTTCTCCCCCCCGCCACGTGTGTGCCCCTTCCCTGCACCTTTTTAACTTTGGCGTGAGCAGCGACAAACTTGCTGCTTACATTGGCTTTGGAGCTCTCTCTGATGTCACTTCCTCCTGGCACGCGACAAGGGGGATTTGGAAAGGAGAAGGGGTGCTGGCGCCACAAGGAAGACCGTACCCGGGGACAGACTGCTCCCCTCGCATCCCCTTATTATGTCACTGCTCCAAGGATTTGTAAAGGAGAGACCTCAGTCAATTGCAGTACTCCCCTGAAATTCACGGGGGTTCCATTCCAGCAGCACCTGTGATTTTCAAAAAAACCGCGATAATTGGATGCGGTTTAGCGGAGGTGGGAGAGGGCTGCAGGGCCAGCTTTTTTTGTATCTTTGCGCTATGTAGGTTGCCCGACTTCGCTGATGCGCTCCTCTGCCGGAGGTTGCTCCCTCATTGCACCAATGGTCTACTTGCGCGTCTGTTTTTTTTCCTGGCATTCTTTGCCACGCTCTGGCGTGTAGCCGTCAAACTTTTTCAGTCTCTCACCCTTGCAGAGTGGCTTTCCGCATTGACTTGCAGTGGTGAGTGCGAGCTATGAAGTTGTACTCGGAGAAAGCGGCTGCACGGAGTGCTGGGTATTCACAGCACAGGAGAGAACCGCCTGGGGTAATATAAAAAAACTGTAATATTTATGAGGAGGGAAAAAACCCGCCAACGACTGGGGCCACGAACACTGAACCGTGAGTTTGCGGGGGAGTACTGTACTCCATAGAGAGGACAAACCAAAAGGGAAAAAAACCCAAAGTCAAAAAAGCCCTGCATAACATAGAGGTGGTGTGTCTTCAAGTAAGCTGGTATATCTTCTAGTTCCCCTCACCCTCTGATCCAAATGCCAGGCTAAAGGAATGTGATTTTAATAATACTTTGCATTTTTTCAGATTCCTGTCCCCTCGGATGATTTTAAGCAGAGAATTCCTAAGGGTGGGAGCAATCCACACAAACGTGTTTATACACGCAGATTCCCATTTAACACTAGCAACTCACGGTGAACACATTCTATGATCTTGCAAAGATCGCAACACCCTTAGTGGGGGTTCATAGATGAAAGCGCGCGGACAAATGATCCTAGACAAATGCGCGCAGGACGTCAGCGCACTGGATTAAAAGTTAAATATAAAGTTCTCCGGAGGAGGGGTTTGGGGAGGTAACCCCCTGCCCATTACAGAAGAAAGTGTAATTTTCCCTGTTTTAGGGAAAAATTAGTTTCCTCTGTAAGTGGGGGTTACCCCCCACCCCTCCAAGGGCAGCGCCAACACTTCTAAGTAAAGTGGGGGTTTCCTCCCCCCACACACCCCCTTCAGAGCACTTTCAATTTAACTTTTAGTCTGGCGCGTTGATGTACTGTACGCATTTGTCTGTGCACGATTGTCCTGCATGCTTTAGTCTCGTCACCCTTAGTGGTATGTATGGGATGGGGATTCTGAATGAGGAGGATCAGAACGGGAGCATTGCTTCAAGGGGGTGGATCACAACTACTGCCTTTTTAATATCCTTGGATAGCCTTTTATGTCATACTTATTATAAACTGCTTTAACACACTTTCAATGGCAGTATAGAAGCTTTTAATAAGCATAAACATAAGTATAATTTATCTGCTTCTCACATAGGGTGTGCTGTGGGATATAAATGCAGTTTTAAATTTACATTGACTTAGATTTTAAAACATTACTATTTCATTGAACTAAGACATATTTTATATATTCTTATATAACGTATATGGACTGGTAAAATGTTGGACTGATTTTTAGGACAGTTTGCCTATCTGTTTTCGTTTCAAGATATGATTATGCATGTAAGACCTTTCAGGATTGCCGACTAGACAAAGGTCACTAGTGAAATGAGATGAATATTCTCAACTAGCCCCTCTGCAGAAATATACACAACAGTACACTCTCTCCTCTAATTCATCATTCTGAGCTTTCAGATGTGCCAGGGGGTCCATGAAATAGAAGTGAATTGATGAAGCCCTAGAGTTATATTATCCCCTGGGTCAAAATCTAAAGCTTCTAAAAGAGCAGTTGGATAAAGTCTTCTGTTGTCCCAAGCCTATTGTTAGTTCATATGTGATATGTAGTACTTTGTGAACACCGAATCCTTTTCGTCTGTTTTGGACTCTAGTTTTGATCTTGCCAAGTGTATTTAGAGCCTGGTTATTCAAGGATCGTGCCTATACACACATATGCGCACAGAATGGGAGAAATGTATAATGAATCGGGCCTTTTGCTGCTTTAATGGTGTTCAAATTGCCATCTTCTAACAACTTTCCAAACTATTTTAATTTTTGTTCTCTTAGGCTGGCATCATGATTGTAACAGGTTTCCGGGTCTCGCCACGTCTGTGCAGATAGAACCAACGTTTCAGCCATCATGCCGTGGCTTTCTTCAACGTCGGTTCTTTCTACACAGACCCGGCGAAACCCGGTAACTTGCAACAATTATTTTAATCTTGTCTTTCCATCCTCATTCTTTCCAACTCAGTTTATCCCCATACAATATCTACATAATAGTACTTAAATGCTCTTATTGTATTCTCTAAGAGGGCAGAATGTCCAGGAATCAGCAAGGAAGGATTTGGGGCTACCTGCTATTTCTACTGTCATTTTGTCCTCTCTAAGCCAGTGGCCTTGGTGGTGTTATTTATTTATTTTTTATTTAAATGAGGAAATGAAGAAGCAGCAGCATGAGCAGGGGGGAGGAAGATGATGGCAGCAGCAAGAGGAGCAATGATTCAATGCAATTTATAATTCCATAGGGACATAGAAAAGCAAGTTAGAAGTTGTTGGAAGGTAGAGGAAAAGGCAGTGGCAGCTTGGATGACTCCTGTTCAGACCTTAGGGCAGAAGTGTCAAAGTCCAGTCAGGTTTTCAGGATTTCCCCAATGAATATGCATGAGATCTATTTGCATGCACTGCTTTCATTGTATGTTAATAGATCTCATGCATATTTATTGAGGAAATCCTGAAAATCCGACTGGATTGTGGCCCTCGAAGAGGGACTTTGACACCCCTGCCTTTGGGTCTGAGCCCTAATTACTAAACAAAAATCATCAATTCACCTTCAGGGAAGAGAAAAATTCTGTGCAAAGATAGAAGTATAACGCACAATAAACTTTAGCATATCTTTTAATAACAGGAGTAAATGCATATTCTTTTTTTTTTTAATAAATCTTTATTGATTTTTTTCAAATATTGAACAAATCAAGAAAAGCACTTTGAACTTACAAATATTCAAAAGCAATCATTTCCCTCCTTAATTAATCCAAAATACAAATGCATAAAACTTCCAATAACCTAGTTTTAATTAAAATAGTAGTGCAATCCCACCCTGGATGTGTAAGGAATCAGACAAAAATTAAAGGGAAATGACAACTATATAGAAGCAATAAAAGATACCAATGGGCCCCACACCAAGTTAAATACATTGCTATGCCCCAAGATTTCAGCATTCATCTTTTCATATTTGTAGCTGAAGCATAAAGTTCGCCCACCAGAAAGGAAAGTTAAGTCAATCAAAGTTCTTCCAATTGTGTGTTATCATCTGCATGGCTATTCCCATCATAATTAAGAAAAGCCAGCATTTATAACCATCCATAGAGGGATTTAACTTGTAATAGTGTTCCACATATTATAATTTCATAAGTTAATGGGATTGATGACTCAAGTACAACATTAATTTGTCCCCATATTGACTTCCAGAAGTTGAATATCAGAGGACAATAGAACAACAGATGATCCAGTGTCCCAATGTCTAGATGACAGTGCAGGCATCTATTAGATTTAGAACTGTCTAACTTTTGTAACCTAACAGGGGTCCAAAAAGATCTGTGTAACAAGAAAAGCCATGTTTTTCTCATAGATGCTGATGCTGTACACCTCATCCTCCAAGTCCAAATTCGTGGCCATCGAGACGCAGAAATATACTGTTTTATCTCAATGCTCCAAATGTCTCTAAGGTTAGAGTTTGGTTTTTTATTCAAGAATTCAGAAATTAATTTATACCACCGGGCAGCCTGATGTCCTAAAAAAATCTGTCTGGAAGCCATGAGATTTTAAGTTTCGCCAATCAGGGAATCCACTCTGAATGGCCTGATTCAACTGCAACCACCTATAATTTTGAGACTTTGAAATACTGAATGATTGTTGCAGTCGTGAAAAATCAAGCAGTTTCCCATTAGATATAACATCATCTAATATGCGAATGCCTGCCTGCATCCAATGCTTCTGATTTGCATGCATTTGTATGTACTCCATGTGATCCTTTAGGATGGTAGTTTTAATGTAGATTTTTTTTTTTTTAATATTAAGGGGCCCTTTTACAAATCAGTGCTAACAAGTGACCTCTTACATAGTTCTTTCTCATGCACTAAGGCCATTTTGACTGCAACAGTAAAAAGGCTGCCTTTTTAAAAAAATTTATATTAAGAGCCACAGAGCAGGAGTGGAAGGTAGCCTAGTAGTTAGAGCTAGTGCCTTAGCACCATGAGGTTGGGAGTTCAATCCCAGCCTGCTCGTTATGACTCCAGGCAAGTCATTTAACACTCCATGCCCCAGGTACCACAGTTATATTGTGAGTTTGGCAGGACAAATAGAGGAAATATTTAAGGGTAGCTGATTACTATTCAATGTATTGTAAGCTGCTTTGGGTGAATTTATCCATGAAAAGGCAAATAATACACCACCTATTTTGCAGGTGTTAAGGATTCACATGCTAATCAGTTAGGAATCCGCAATGTGGCTGAGCTAATTGATTACACAAAGCCCATTCACTGCCTTCAGACACACCCTCTCCATGCTATAAAAAAAAATAAAAAAAATTCTACTGTGTGGTGTGCATGTGCTAACCCAGAACTTAGTGCAGGATGCTAGAGAGCGCCCCACATGCTAGTGCTTACAACTTTGTAATGGGACCCCTATAACCCTTCCTATATTGAGAAGTAATACTTGAGTGGTAAAATCCACATGAAAAAACGATAGTGCTGCTTAATATATCAGTCTCACATTGACCAATCAAATGGAAACACACAACTCATGTTTCTGGTTTGCATATAGTCTATTTGCATTGCACTTATGATACAATGTTTATAATTAAGTGTATTTTGTATATGAATTTGGTCTGGAGACTCAAAAGCAGGGGTGCTCACACTTTATGGGTTTGCGAGCTACTTTTATAATGACTAAGTCAAAATGATCTACCAACAATAAAATTAAAAAAAAACCACAAAGCACACTGAAAGGCAGAGAAAATGTTAATTATTCATATTCCGGGTTTTTTCAAAGAGGTCACGGCAGATGACTCTATGCAATGTCACCTCAGTAACAAAATACAAAAATAGACAAATACACCCCTCCCTTTTTACTAAACCACAATAGTAGGTTTTAGCACAGGGAGTTATGCTGAATGCCTCGTGCTGCTCTCAATGCTCATAGGCTCCCTGCGCTAAAAAACGCTATTGCGGTTTAGTAAAAGGGAGCCATAGTGCAAAATATAGACAGCAGATATAAATTCTCAAAACCGACACATTTTGATCACTAAATTATATCATTTTTCCTACCTTTGCTGTTTGGTGATTTCATGAGTCTCTGGTTGCACTTTCTTCTTCTGACTGTGCATTCAATCTTTCTTCCTTTCTTTCAGCCTCCTGTATGTTTCCTCTCCTCCAGACCTCATTCTCTCCCCCAACTTTTTCTTTCTGTCTCCCTGTTCCCCCTTCTTTCTGTCTCCCTATCTGCCCCCTTTCTTTCTTTCTCCGTGCCCTCCCCCAAGCCACTCGGTTTGCTGCCACCACCATCGGGGACCAGCCCCCAAGCCACCGCCGTCCCAAGTTTTCCCTGCAGAAGCATCGCGCTGACCAGCATTCCGCTCCCTGACGTCAATTCTGACGTAGGAGAGGAAGTTCCGGGCCAACAAGGCATTTCTCCTCATTCCATCCAGCCTGAGCCCCATCTTTCCTTGATCCAGCATTTCCCTTCTGTGTCTGTCAGAATTACCATTCCACCTATTTTACAGCATCACCCTTCTTTGTGTTCATCTCACCTATATCCCTATCTCAACACTTTTTCAGAATCTTCATTTGTCTCTGTCCTTGTCTTTACCCCATGTTCACCATTTGCCCTTTCAATGTCTTTATCTCCCCCCCCCCCCCCACTTTTTCAGCATTACTTCTATGTCTCTATTTCACCTCCTCTTCATGTCCCCTCTGTATCTCTATCCTTATTCAGTAGGTCCTGCTTACCCTTTCTCTTCTTTGTGTCACTAACTCCATTTTCAGCTTTCCCCCCTTTTCCTTTGTTACTGCACCCAGTAGCCAGAATCTTTCCACCCTCCCTCCACTCCGGCCCAGCCCAGTATGAAATATTTCCTTTTGTTTCCCTCCCCTCTCTCTTTCTCTCTCTCTTCTGCTCTCTCACCCACGAGTCCTGCATCTGGCCCTCTCCCTTCTACCTGCACCTGGCAAAACCCCCCTGCTCCGCGGCTCTCTTAAGCAACTCGTCAGCAGCGGTGATCAAGACAAGCTGCCGACATCGAGGCCTTCACTCTACGAGTCCCGCCTTTGTGGAAAAAGGAAGTTGAAACAAGCGGGACTCGCAGAGGGTAGGCCCCGATGTCAGAAGCTTGTGTCATCGCTGATACTGAGTTGCCGAAGAGAGCCGCGGAGCAGGGGGTGTGGCCGGAAGCAGGTAGAAGGGAGAGGGCTGCTGGAAGAGGTAGAAGTTCCGGAGTATGACACAGACCCGGGCCAGGATGATTTCTTTTTCAGGCTGTTGCTGCTGCCGCCACCACGCCCCCCCCCCCCCCGAAATGACTAAAATGCCCGGCGTCGGCGTCTTTGACTTCGGGGAGAGGAAGGCTGATAGGCCCGGTAGATCGGGACGGCAACACGAGTCTATCACAGAGCCCGGGATGGGCTCTGGGATCGACTCAAGTTGCCTTCCTGAGCTACCGGTCGATCGCGATCGACGCGTTGGGCACCCCTGCTCAAAAGAAACCCTTTTCTCTTCACAGTTCAATCTGATAATTATCCATTCTGGGATTTCCTTTTTCTTTTTTTTACAGATATAAACACTCCAAAATCAATTATATGTTCAGAAATAAACCACCTTTAATTTAGAATATGAAATTTAAAAAAAAATTAATTATAAATATCTAATACAGTGTCTCATTGATCCATGGAGAAAATGCTTGGTTATCTTTCCCCACCCTAAAGCAGGTACACCAGGGATGCCCACAAAGCACACTGTACGCAGAGGAAAAAGTTAATTATCATTTGTATTGGGGGGGGTCAGAGGTCAAGGCAGATGACTTGAAATAAATTGATAAGGTGGTATATCAAATTTTTAATAAACTTGAAAATTGATATGCAATGTCACCTCAGTAACAACTATACAAAAATAGACAAATATATCCCCTCCCCTTATACTAAACCGTGATAGCGGTTTTTAGCGCAAGAAGCTGCGCTAAATGCCCCTCGCAACTCCCAACGCTATAAACCACTATCGCTATTTAGTAAAAGAGCCATAGTGCAAAATATAGAAATTAGATATAAATTCTCAAAACAGACACATATTGATCACTAAATTGAAAATAAAATCATTTTTCCTATCTTTTTGTCTGGTGATTTCTTGAGTCTCTAGTTGCACTTCCTTCTTCTATAAATCCAATATTTCTTTCTTTCTTTCTGCCCTCTCCCCTTTTCTTTCTGTCTCTCTTTCTTTCTCTCTCCCCCTGCCCCCCTCTTTATTTCTGTCTTTCTCTCTCCCCCTGCCCCCCTCTTTACTTCTTTCTTTCTCTCTCCCCCTGCCCCCCCCTGCCCCCCCAGCCATCACGCCGTTTTCTCCACTTCCCCAATTCTTTCTCTTTGCCTGCCACCACACCGATTTCTCCCTGCTTCCTCGAGCCAGGCCTGGCGTGTACAAGTGTCGGGCCCACAAGCCTTCACCTCCGATGTCAATTCAGACATCGGAGAGGAAGTTCCAGGCCAGCCAAGCAGTGATTGGCTGGCCCAGAACTGCCTCTCCAACGTCAGAATTGACATCGGAGGTGAAGTCTTGTGGGTCCACCCCTTGAACGCGCCTGGCCTGGCTCTGGGAGGCAGGAAGAAAAAGATTGCAAAGGCAACACGATCGACCATTTGGGCACCCCTGAGGTACACCATGTAAGTAAGGACCACTGCTTTGTATGGATAAGTTCATATATCCCATGGGCTACTGTTTAAAATATTTCTCTTAATTTGGCCCTCTTCTATCAAACTGCAATAGCAGTTTTTAGTGCGGGGAGCTGCGATGAATGGCCAGCGCTGCTCCCGATGCTCAAAGGAACTCATTGAGCGTTGGGAGCAGCACGGGCCATTCAGCGTAGCTCCCCACACTAAAAACTGCTTTTGCAGTTTGATAGAAGAGGGCCTATGTGTCCTTGTGAGTTACTGCCCCACTGGGCTCTTTCAAAATATAGCAGGACAAGGATTTGTCATACTGAAGGATTTCCAGCCCCAAATTATCGGGTTATAAACCAATGACATTCTAAAGTGCAGGGACATGCAAAACGTAGGTTCTTCCCAGTCCCTCAGAATGCTACCTCCTCTCATAAAAATTGTCTGATCACAACACCTCCTCCTGAAGACCCCTTCCCCCAAAGACCCTAAAAAAGTTCCCCATCCTTTCTTAGATCCCCTACCCTGCTGAAGACTCCCTTATACCCAATACCGTTATTTGGCAGCTTGACCCCTAGTGACATTATCACAAAACTACTACTAAGGATTGCTAGCGTCATTTAGAACCTGACTCCAATAGGCCTAGGAATGACTAGGATTGCTCCTACCCTGTATATCCCTAGATAGCAGGGATTAGAAGAGCTAGAATTGTGGAAGGTCTATGGGATGGTGAGGGGCTTTGAGGGCTTTGAGAGAAGGAAATCTTCAGAAGTGAGTTGAGTTTGGGTGGCTTCAGGAGGGTTTGTGTTCAGGGGGTCTTTGGGAGGTGCTGGCATTTGAGGGAATGTTTTTGGAATGAAGGGCAGCCCCTTCTTTTTACGTATGCCAGCACCTTTAAGATGCCATCCAGAAGTGCTGTATCCACCCAATGCTTCCAGGCAGTATGATTAATCGCAATCTGGATTGTTAATGTATTGTAGGAATCACTAACATGTGGTCCTGAGATGCCACAGGTTAGTGACTCCCACAACAACCTAAGGTGAAGTAAAAAGCCAACTTTTACCCCTCCTCCCCTCCCTGTAAGTCAGGAACCACCAAGGAACTATCCAAGCTCAAACATATTGCTTTTTCCCTTATCTGGAGAAAAGATCATGTGCAAGAGGGTGCAGAAACGTCCTCAGCCCAACCAACCAATTTCCTAAATTCTGAGTGTTGTTTTGCCACTGTAGCTGAAAAGAGTGTTCTCTTATTTCATTAAGTGCCAATTTGCAGAAATGAAATTCTATGTTTTGACATTGTTTCAGATCACTGATTGAACCATATCCACGCTATTCTCTTCTTGGTTGGGCTGAGAACTTTTCAGAATCCCCTCATATAGCTCTAAGTCACTTTTACATCTCTGGCAAAGAAACAGGTAGATGAGATGGGAGACTTCCAAGCATGCTGCTGCTTAAACTTGTGCTAATGCTGAAATATGTTCCCACATACTTTGTTTTTAGATAGAACCTGCTGGCCAGCTAGCCATATCATTAGAGATGGGGTGTCTCCTCAACCTTTCCCTGGTTTCCCAGCTTGTAACATTATTTGGCAACTGTCCTTGGTGGGGGTGAGTTGGCTATGCATTCTACTTTCTTCTCTCACAGGGTCAAGGTCTCCAAATGGTTCAGCTTTGGTCATACCATGACATCAATGAAATTCACTTCTAAGCCAGGGTATATGGAGTATGTTCTCAGGCTCTCAAATCTGCTGTTTAACTCTTGAAGTAGTACTTGCACTGTGGCAATGAGAGCTTCCTTCCAGAGATCATAGAATGTAATATATTTAGTCAACCTATCAAGATGGTTTGGAGGTTGATTTTAATTAGGGCCTATGGCACCTAGCATGAGGGAAAATATTCCTGTATCTTTCTGCCAGATTTTCTTGGTACTTGAGGATCTTTTCTCTCTCTCCATGAGATTCACAGAATAATTGCTTGGCACTAACACCTCCATTGTCAACACAGTTCTCATATTTTTCTCCTTTACCACAATGTCTGGATTTTATTTTTGCATCATTTTTTTTTACTGGTTGGAATAGGAATGTCCCAGGTGTTCACAACTTCATCATTCTCCATAATTCTCTCAAGAAGTGTGCATAGTTTACTTTTACTCTTTTGGTAGCTTTCATTGCATGTTCTGTACGATATTTCATGACTGGATTTAGGATGCTTAATATTATTTGGTGATATATAGAAGCAGGAAAAGCAAACAGAACAGATTTATTATTCAAATAAACGTGCTTTTCATTAGATAGAAAAAATGTCATCCCTTTCTGATTTCTATCTCCATTTTGCAAATGCAACACATGCACAATGTGTCAGCTGGCAAAATACAACACGCTTGTAAAGACAGAAAAATGCCTTTCAACTGCGTCTTAAACAAATATAAAACACTACAAATGAGAACCCCACAACAAAAAATGGTTTTTAAACATTTTATGAAAAACTCAAAATGGGGTCATGCAGAGAAGATATTAAAAGCCATCTGGAAAATGTTAAAGCACTGCTATAAATCAGATATAAATTATGTCTGAAGGAAAAAAAAAAAATGAACAAAACAACCAAAAGATGTGAATAAAAAAACAAACTGTTAAAACGTATTTTATTTATTTACAGTATTTATTTACTCTCCCCCCTTTTATGAAGCTGCATTAGGGTGTTTTATCACAGGCTGCAGCGGTAAAAGCTATGACGCTCATAGAATTCTTATGAGCGTCGCAGCTTTTACCGCTGCTGTCGGCGATAAAAAACTGCAATGCGGCTTCATAAAATGTGTGTGGGGGTATTTCTTATATACTGCTTGCAAGCGTTTTACATTTAGGGCTCCTTTTACAACGGTGCGCTAGTGGTTTTAGCAAACATCTGGATTGGTCTGATTGGAATGGGGAGGAGTCTGGACTTCTTTTTGAAGATGTTTGCTGCAGGGTAATCCCACGCCTAAGCTTCTACGTGTTTGGATGTATGCAGTTTTAGCACTTGGAGAGCCTCAATGGTTGCTGGTAGAGTAGGCTGAAATCATTCCCCTGATGCAGCTCAGCGAAACGGAGATTTTCCCGTCGGGCTGCAGGGCCGAGCAGGCTAGCATCGTTAGGGTGCATGGAAGACAGCTTGGATACCGTCTGCAGCTAAGTGGTTTTGTTTCTCCTGCTTGCCATTGTCAGTGTTTGAGACTATAGTATGTGCTCACACCTTTGTATGTTTTGAAATGCGGCATGCTGAAGTTTTTTAGGTGGTTCCTATGAGGGCTACTATTGTGTTTCTCACTGCTGATTTGACTGATACAATTTGGACCTCACTTTTATGTAGTCTTTAAGTGGAGTTTTTTGCCATATGAAGCTGAACTGAGGCTTTTTCTCCACGTTTTCTTTTTTTTTTTTGGCTGTTGTTTGAGTGAGTGGGTCTGTGTATGAGTGCAGTGAGTATACCTTGTAGTATCTCGGTAGGTTCCCATGTTGTTTCCAATAGGACATAAATTTAGTATTTTGGGGACAAAGTACAGACCCCCACATACTCCCCCAGTGATCATTGACCCCCCTCCACACCGCCATAAAAATCAGAATAAAAAAGTACATACCTACCTCAAGAACATCGGCACCTGGCATAGGAAAGCCTAGTAGAGCTGCACAGTCTGGGGGGTGGGTAAGTGAACCATAGAGAGGAGGACCCAGGCCCAAAAGCCACTATAACCACTGAATTCATGGTGAAAAATGTGAGTCCACCAAACCTCCCCCCCAAACACTACTGTACTACCATATAGGTTCCACCTGCAGCCATAAGGACTATTGGGGTGGTAGACAGATGGGTATAGTAGGTTTTGGGTGGCTCACCATGATCTGCAAGGGAGTTGTGGTGAGATGTTTGTGTGGCACCCTTTTTGTGAAGTTCACAGAAGTACCCTGTAAGGTGTCCCCCTACTCTGTTGTCATGTCTGGGTAATCATTCTATCACTTTGATGATCCCTCCCATGTCCAAAAGGTCTTTTTCTAAGCGTTTTAAACTTGGACAAATGTTTGGACGAGAATACGGTATAAAGATAGATGACTTGGCGGTCAGGATCATCAAACGAATTGACGTATGATTAGATGGTTCTTCAAAAAAAAATATTTTGGATGTATTTTTCAACAATGGACTTTAAACACTTTCGACTTTGGGCGACTAGCACCCTAAGCCCATAAAATTCTAATACGTATTGAAATATATGATATTGCGTAGATAACAAATCTTAATAAACTTGAAACTTGAACTTTCTTTGGATGATGCCATTCCACGGGTGTGAAGCTTTTTGAGACAAATTTTTGGAAGCTCTTCTGCTCTATGATGGTCCTCTTTATTACATTATTAATATATTAGAATTTGATTTATAAGTTATGTTATTTGATATTTATGATTTAGAAAAGTAATAGAAAATGAAAAATTAAGATTTTAGGGGACTTTCAAATGGACCAACATTGGGAATAGAACACACCTGATAGAACAGTAATAAAAAATAGTAATGTGACTTCTATCAATATGGCGATACCAAAGAATTTGAAAATTCAACAGAATGCTGTGACCTAAAAATATAAAAGTCAAGAATCTGGAGAAAGCCATGTTGAATTATGTATATTGTTAATGAAGCCTTGGGCAGACATTTCTACAAAAGAAAGGAGTGGAGGGGTGGCCTAGTGATTAGATCTGCTGCCTCAGCACCCTGACACCTAACACTCCAATGCTCAAGATACTACAGTTATATTCTGAGCCTGTCAGGACAAATAGGAAAAATACTTAAGAGTACCTTGTTACTGTTCAAAGTATTGTAAACTGCTTTGGGTGAATCCCTTCATGAAAAAGACAGCTTAAATAAATAAAACCTTGAAATTTGGATTAAAAAATGATGGACTTACAAACATAAGAGCATAAAGCCAATGGTCCATCTATTCCAGCATTCTGTTCCCAACGGCTAATTTAGGACATAAGTACATGGCAGAATCCAAAATAATAACAAGATTCCATGCTACCAATTTCAGGGACAAGCAGTGACTTTTCTCATGTCTATATTAATAGCAGACTTTGAACTTTTCCTTCAAAAACTTGTCCAAATCATTTTTAAATCCAGATACTCCAACTACTGTTACCACAGCCTCCAGCAACAAGTTCCAGAATAAATGCTTCCTCCTATTTGTTTTAAAAGTATTACCATGGGGACGAAAATACCTGCCAATGGAGAGAGGTGGTGAGTGGGAGGAACAGCCAGGAAGATCTGTGTGATAGCTGCTGGGATAGACCACAGCAGCAAGTGACATCATGAATACCCAACCTGGAATAGTTTAAATTCAGAGGTGCCATGAGGTGCATGGCCACGGGTGCATGGTTGCAGGGGCATGTCATGTCCCTTGGGACTCAAAATCTTAATAGTGCACAAATATACCAAATCTGAGATAACATCAGACCTAAATTAGCCACCTAGATAGTGAAGATCTACACACAAGTTCCTCAGAATGCCACACCGTATATTCGTGTGGTAGCCGTCCTCATAGGAACATTATAGTGTGTATTTGTATTGTTTCATAATATTTCATAATAATTTATAAAGTGCGGGTGCTTAAATAAGTTGTAATTTTCATTACTAAAGTATTGCTGCAATGGCAGTTACTTAGCTTTTGAAACTGGGTCTGCCTCAATCCCCACCGACGCGTTTCATGATTTCATCAGGGTTGGGGATGGAGAAAGCAGAGCAGTTCTAAATCTTAGCAAAATGCTAAATCCCTGTTCAATATGCCGGGGTTAGAAACCCATGCAATAGCACAACACACGCTCTTCACAAGGGACTCAAATCAATAACCGTTCTTCCAAAGATAGCATAAATTCTACTACCTTAATATACCCTCATGTATACATATTAATGTTGTATTCTTAAGGATCCTCAGCGGCACCACTTAGGGCTCAATTCAATCTCATTGCCCCAAGCTTTACGTGTCAAATCTTCATCGGGTCCTATCTTAACTTAATTCAATCATTTTTATATCGTTTTTTACTTTTGTTAAAGTTTTTTATATATTAATATAGTATTTAAAAAGCTATACTTAGCTCTTTATCATGTGGTCTCTGGCCCAGGGATTGTCATACCGACATGTTTCGCTATAAGTTAGCTTTATCAAGGATACTCCCCGTGTATTCAATCGCCAGCAACACGACCACTCTACCTATAGAGATCTATAGGAAGAGTGGTCGTGTTGCTGGCGATTGAATACACGGGGAGTATCCTTGATAAAGCTAACTTATAGCGAAACATGTCGGTATGACAATCCCTGGGCCAGAGACCACATGATAAAGAGCTAAGTATAGCTTTTTAAATACTATATTAATATATAAAAAACTTTAACAAAAGTAAAAAACGATATAAAAATGATTGAATTAAGTTAAGATAGGACCCGATGAAGATTTGACACGTAAAGCTTGGGGCAATGAGATTGAATTGAGCCCTAAGTGGTGCCGCTGAGGATCCTTAAGAATACAACATTAATATGTATACATGAGGGTATATTAAGGTAGTAGAATTTATGCTATCTTTGGAACAGGGGTTAGAAACCCGGCATATTGAACAGGGATTTAGCATTTTGAGGCTTTATTTATTTAAGCTGTCTTTTTCATGAAGGGATTCACCAAAAGATTTAGAACTGCTCTGCTTTCTCCATCCCCGACCCTGATGAAATCATGAAATGCGTCGGTGGGGATTGAGGCAGACCCAGTTTCAAAAGCTAAGTAACTGCCATTGCAGCAATACTTTAGTAATGAAAATTACAACTTATTTAAGCACTCGCACTTTATAAATTATTATGAAATATTATGAAACAATACAAATACACACTATAATGTTCCTATGAGGACGGCTACCACACGAATATATGGTGTGGCATTCTGAGGAACTTGTGTGTAGATCTTCACTATCTAGGTGGCTAATTTAGGTCTCATGTCCCTTGGGAGCCATGAGGAGCGACAAGGAGTATTAAAGACACATTTCCTTATTAATTTGAACTGTCATGTCATGTCTTTAATCTCAGTAAGTACTCCTGTTCGGGGTCTTATGGATAAGCATGTAGTTCCCACAGTGGGAGCTGCCAGTTCTTCCGCCTGTCTCTATCCTGATGGGATAACCATTAGCTCACCTGATAGGACCCTCTCCCTATACCCGGAACTTCCCTATGATCGCTTCTTCAGACTGTCAATACTCAAGGTTGTGATTTGGAGTCAGCAGCTCTGGAGGCACCCAGGGAAGCATTAGTGTCAGTTAAGAAATTTTGCCTGTTTCTTTGAAAGCCTTGGATGAAGTTAACTCGCTAAAGCCTTCTCATGAGATTTCTCTTCAAGATATTTGGTCAGTGGATGTTAGGATTTAGTCTTTGGTTACAGTCCAGATGCAGGAGACTGTAGGCAAGTTTGATGAAGTAGATAACCCCCTCCCCCCCTTTACAAGACCGTAGTGCAGTTTTTAGCTCTGGATGTGGTGGTAACAGCTTTGATGCTCATAGGAATTCTATGAGTGTTGGAGCTATTACCGCTGCGGCTGGGGGCTAAAAACTGCACTATGGTTTTGTAAAAAGGGAGGAGGGATAAAAAACAGGTAAAAAATCCCCTCCAATTTATGGAGTCTCAGATTACGCTGTTGAAGGCATCAGGAGCAGTAGCAATTAAAGATAGTTTCTACAATATGGTATGTAGAGGCTAGAAAATCTGCTGCGCTCCAGAAACCTACACTTTTTGAATTTCCACCATACAAGATTGCTTTCAGCAGATATATTACTTATACAATATTTTAGAGATGTGTTAAAATTTACCAAAGAAGATAATTTATTTTTATTTATTTAGATTTTTATCCCGTCCTCCCAATAGCTCAGAACGGTTTACAAATGAACATACACAGTGCGGAGTAACTAGACATATAAGTAGTACAACAGGTTTAGTGATTGGATTTATAGTTTTTGGAGAGAATTAAATACAGGGAGATTAAGCAGAGAGAGAGAAGGGGGAAATACAGTAGTTTAATTTAAGGAAAGTTATAAGCGTATAGGTGCAATTTGTTATGATAATACAGTGTTATTATATATCTAGATGTAATAGGAGGCCAAATGAAACAGAAGGAGGTTTCGCTACCCTTGCAGAGCCAAGTTTAGATTTAATAAACTGAAAGTTCTAATGATGTAATGAATACTAGAGGAACTCTTTTTGAAGCATTGGCCTCTGAAAAACAAAAGGTTAATGGTCTGAAAATGTATTTCAAAAGTAAGGAAGCTTTATGTTGTGGTCAGAGGGTACAGGTTTTCTAAGATGGGGCTCAAGCTACCCAGTTAAGAAGGCAATATAAAGAAATAAAACAAAAACCAAAGGAAATAAGGTGATACCTTTTTTTATTGGACTAACTCAATGCATTTCATGATGAGCTTTCAGGGGTAACCCTTCTTCTTCAGATCAGAAAAAAGCAAATGTAGACAAATATCAGTATATGTTAGGAAAACATTAAAGCATTTTAGGGATAGGAAGAGGGACGGGTGGGTGGGCAGGAGACAGAAAAGTGGCAGAGCAATTTTAAATGTCTTTATAGTGGGAGAGAAAGCCCAGATCTCTGTTAAGTCCTGTCTGGTAGGTGTCAAAATAACATCATTTTGATTCCAAAGGTTTTACGTTCTTGGATTGTCTTAAAGTTCCCTTTTAATATTCTCACCATAAAATCATTGGTGCAGTGGTCAGTTTTTCCAAAGTGTTGTCTGACAGGTGACATCCTGGTTGTTATTACAATTCTTAATATGATAACTATTTGGGTTGATTCTGGCCTTTAGCATTTGGCTTCTTTCACTGATGTAACTGAAGGAAACAGTTCCTAGCAATGAAATCTAAGGTTCTTGAGAAGGGAGCTACTTTCTTCTTAAAATTCCCTTGTAAATGTTTGGTTAGCTGGCAGGGGAAAAGCTATGTATTCTTAGACCCTATGGGGCTCATAATCAAAATTCAAAAATGTCCAAAAACCAACCTAAGTTGGCATTTGGACGACCTAATAGCAGGGGTGTCCAAGTGCCGATAATCAAAAACAACTTTCTGGATGTGCAGCAGCACTTCTAAGCGGGATGTGGGCGGGGCGAGAGCTGTGGGCCGACCAAACTTAGTCATCCTGCAGTGATAATTAAATGTTTGACGAGACTGCCTAGACGGAACTTATAAGTTCTGACTTAGGGGATCTAAAATCAGGTATAAGTGCCCAGGTGTGTGTCCAGAGAGCAAAGGGGTATATTGGAAGGTATATTATGGGCGGGAATCAGGCAGGCTTAAACTTGGACATACCCCAGCCATATTCAAAGCTTTCCTAGAGGGAACTTAGATGCCAGCAATTAGACTTGTTTGAATTGTGTCTAAGTTCCACAAAGGTCCCCAAACTGACAAGAAGACCACTGGAGGATTGAAGGCCCCCCTTACTCCCCAAGTAGTCACGACCCCCTCCCACCACCCAAAGAGTGAAAAAACCCCCCAACCAAAAACCCGTAGGCTTTCCATCAGCTGATCACGGCAAAGGAATCCCCATCAGCTGAGCCGGTTTCAGGGATTCCCTGTGACTCAGCTGATGGGGATCCCTGCCAGGATCAGCTGAGCCGTGGAGCCCTACACTCCTCCCCCTGACATCGTGTATCTCTCCCTCACTTCTCCAACATCCCCCTGACATCCCATACCTCCGCTGACATTTGCTGATATCTCCCTGTCATCCCATACCTCCCCCGACATCCCCTGATATCTTCTCCCCCCCCCCACATTCCTGGGTCCCCCTCCATATCCCCAGACCTCCCCCCCCGAACCTTCAGAAGAGCAAATGGCAGGAGGGAAGCTCGCTCCCTCCTGCCTACAGGGCCGCATGCTGCAAATGACGGGGCTTTCCCCTCCCAATGCATCTTTGAGATGCAGTGGGAAGGGCCAAAGGCCCTGATTAGCAAATCAATTCTGGGAGGCAAATATTTGTGTGGCATTAACAGTAATAGTGGACCATTCTGATAGTACCTCCTCTCATGCAACACATTTCTTTTTTTAGGCTGATTGTCTTTTCTGTATGACAGCAGAAATTCAGTTTAAGAAATCTTCAGTTACAGATAGAGAACAAATAAGACATAGCCTGTTGCAGAAAAAAAAATAATAGATTGACTGGGTACATTCTTTTTTTCTATGACACATGCCCATTGGATGCCAACCTATCTTTTAGTGAATCAAACCCCCTATGATTTATAGAAAACAATATTTAATATGTTTCTACTTGTAGGCTTGTTTTCAGAGACCTGACCTTTGAGTTCTGTGATTTCTCACTTTCTTACACTTGGTCATGAAGTTGGAAATGAAAATGTTTTATTTGGAAATTATTTCTCTCCATATGGAATGAAGAAAAAGCAGAAAACTCTTTAAGAGGTTGTTGTTTTTTTTTTTTTGTTTTTTTTTAAATTGAACTTTGGGTGACCAGCATGGAATATTAGTGCAGTATTACTACAATATAAAATGATGAAAGCTTTGTAGCTGTTTCACGTTAATTTGTTGTTTTATTTGCTAGCTTATTTCACTGCATTATTAAAGCATTTAGCACGGTATGTGTCATTAATATTCCAAAATGTAATTAGCATATTTAATCAAAAACAATTAGGAGCAAACACTGTTTCCCTTTTTAAGTAATAAAATATTTACAACTGGAATAAACAAATGGAAAACCAAAAAGCACTTTGAGGTGTTGATTTCTCACTCTTTCCAACTTTCTTCTTTGAGAGGAGACTTCCAGACTTTAAGCTCCCTCTGGTGGATTCTTTACCTAGATTTTCTCCAGGGAGCCTCAATTGTGGTATGTCAATTCTGAAGGAATAAAATTTCATTGCGGTTTCGGCATACTGTAATAAAGGAAGCTGCATGCACAGAGCAATCTTATTTAAATTCTACTTCAGAATCAGCCCTGACTGCTCAAATCATTTTTAAGAGCAATAAAGAATGTAAAATGTAGAATTAAGTCTTGAAATTCAACTAATAAAGCAGAATATTGTAACCTGAAGTCCAGCAAAATTACATAGTGACACATTTCAGATTAACCCAAAGTGTGCTGGTTCGATTATAATATGAAAATTGGATGCACCCTCTGCATTAGCCTTTTGTTTTATTTTCTGAGGAATGGGTGTATGTAAACTGAAAAATTCATCAATGAACATGATCAATGATTAATATTACCCTGACCCCACATCACAAGCTACTTAGTGGGGAAGTTATTAAGCTATGTTAGGGCACTAACCCATATTATTTG
The DNA here is from genome assembly GCF_902459505.1 of Geotrypetes seraphini. Classification (NCBI taxonomy): domain Eukaryota; kingdom Metazoa; phylum Chordata; class Amphibia; order Gymnophiona; family Dermophiidae; genus Geotrypetes; species Geotrypetes seraphini. Next base: position 273,613,043 of record NC_047087.1, on the reverse strand, counting down.
CCTCTTAACTTGAATTAAAGGGCTCTAATGCTGGGTGCAGTGTCCTAATGATACGAAAACGCAGAGAGGAACACAAGTCTCGGGATGTCCAGGAGAAATACTTTATTCAAAACAATCCCATTAAAATCAAGGTAAAAGCAATCTCAAGGTGAATTAGGTACAAATTGTGCCACTGATGGTACATGCTCACAAAGGTGAGACTCGGACCCAACACAGTCCGTGATTCGGCAAGTGATCAGCCTTCATCATGGGTCTTAATTTGTTGGACACAAAATTTGTGTCCAACACATTTCATGTGTAGTACCTAATGACTCAAACAAACCTTTCAGTACATCACCCTCCACCACCTTGTTGTTAGATTCAAATAACTGACGGAGTTCAGAAAAGCTGCAAGCACTTTGTCAGTTATTTGAATCTTACGGCAAGGTGGTGGAGGGTGATGTACTGAAAAGTTTGTTTGAATCATTAGGTTCTACACGTTTGTGTCCAACAAATTAAGACCCCCCTGATGAAGGCTGATCACTTGCCGAAACACGGATCGTGTTGGGTCCGAGTTTCACCTTTGTGAGCATGTACCATCAGTGACACGATTTGTACCTAAATCACCTTGAGGTTGCTTTTATCTTGATTTTAATGCGATTATTTTGAATAAACTATTTCTCCTGGACATCCAGAGACTTGTATTTCTCTGCGTTTTCATATCATGATTTGTTTGTGAAACACTGGTCCTTTCTCTTTGCTTGAATTAAATAAGTCAACCCATGTTACATAGTAATTAGATTCAAACATGCAAATGCATGCAAAGCATCTCATTATTAAGTAACCCTCTTTTATAAAACAATGTGGTTTTTTAGGGCCTGCCACGGCAATAACAGCTCTGACGCTCACAGGAATTCTATGAACATTGGAGCTGTAACCGCTGCAGCCGGTGGTAAGAATGCACTACTGTTTTGTAAAATGGGGGGGAGGGGGGTGTAAGTTTGGTACTGTAGCTTGGTTTATTTTACTGCCAAGGAGCACTGGGCCACCAAGCTGCTCACTTAAAGGGGTTGATACCAGACTTAGAAGTAGAGGTAGTAGGCATAGACCCCCTCTTGACCAAAACATCTTCCAATTAACCCCCATAAAGTGTCCCTCCCAACCAGATCTCTCCAGTATCAACATCCCCCACTAGTGGACAACTTCCACCTAGATGTATTACTGCAGTTCTTTCTTTTCTTTATAGTATTTTCCTTTTTTTGGGAGGGGGTGGTTTATCCTCTCCTATATCGAAAGAGCTCACTTTGCTTCCCATTGATTATAAGGTAAGATTTAAGGTCCTTTGTATTGTTTTTAAAGTATTAACTAGTCAGATATCAGCAACCACTGCTGCGAAGCTCCATATTTGAGAGCTTTGAGACAAGCTACTACTACCACTGCTAAACATTTCTATAGGGTTACTAGATATACACAACACTGTACAAATTACACTGCACAACAATTTTTTGGTTAAGTCTTGATTCCTGAAAAGTTTTTGGTGATTATGACAGGTACCAACTTGGTATGCTCAAATATGGTTTTGGTTTTACTGCATCACGTAAGAACTATGAGAAATAGACATTTTTATGTTTACTGACAATAAAATATATAGTCAAGTTTACGTTTCGCACAAGCGACTAAATGAAACAGAATTAAAAGTGTTTTGCTCCCGAGTTTCTTTTATATTCAGTGTCTGGTGCATCACGTTGTAGCATCCAACAATAGTCGGCAAGCATTGACGGATTCCAATTGCCCTGGTATCGTTTCTCCATCGTAGCTATGTCTTGATGAAACCTTTCACCGTGCTCGTCACTCACAGCACCGAGATTTGCGGGGAAGAAGTCCAAGTGTGAATGGAGGAAATGAATCTTGAGTGACATATTGCACTTCATTCTCTTGTATGCTTTGAGAAGTTTGTCTACCAGCTGAATGTAGTTTGGGGCTCTGTAATTGCCCAGAAAATTGTCAACAATGTCTTTCAAGGCTTTCCAGCCAATTTTTTCCGGCCCAACTAACAGATCTTCAAATCGCTTGTCACTCATAACATGTCTGATCTGGGGGCCAACAAAAATACCCTCTTTGATCTTGGCATCAGTTATTCTTGGGAACATCTGTCTTAAATAACGAAAACCTTCCCCTTCCTTGTTCATTGCTTTCACAAAATTCTTCATGAGTCCCAGTTTAATGTGAAGAGGAGGCAAAAATATCTTTGTCGGGTCAACAAGCGATTCATGTGCTACATTTTTCTGTCCTGGAACTAACTTTTTACGGAGTGGCCAGTTCTTTCTAGAATAGTGCGACTCTCTGTCTCGGCTGTCCCATTCGCAGATGAAACAGCAGTACTTTGTATAGCCAAGCTGCAGTCCTAGTAACAGAGCAACGACTTTGAGGTCTCCACAGATATTCCAGTTATACCTGGTTGATAAGACACTTATGGGAGAAAAAATTGTTTGCATCCAAATATAAGAAAAAATCACGACAAAATTGAAGATTTCTCTGAAATGGTACGTGATGGGTAATTTTTGATGTAATATTCATGATCAGCACCCAAAATTCTATAAGAAACACCCAGCAGTGTTCAGGAAGCAAAAACTTTGTTGTGCAGTGTTATATGAAGGTCCTTTCTCTGTCTCTATTGTGATCGCAATCCTGAGCAATGGAGGGTTAATGGAGGAGCTGCAGCAGGGATTGAACCCAGTTCCCTAGGATCTCAGGCTGCTCTTCCACTGCTAATAAATCTTTATTGAAAATTCCTTCTCAACACATAATTAAATTGGAAGAATATCAAGTATCAATATTCTATGAGATGTGCCCTAAATTTGGAATATATTGTCAATGAGAACAAGGAAGTTGCAAAATTTGGGAAAGTTTAAAAAGGGAGCTTAACATATTTTTATTTTTTCATGCTATATGGTTTTGCCAAGATTACATGAGGGCAATCCTTGCTGTATACTGTTTTGAATTAATTTCTTCAAAAATGATAAATAAATCCTAATAAATAAATAATACAGAAACCTTATGTAACAGCACATGTAACCTTAAAACATTTTACTGGCAAGACTGATTTGCCCATGTCAGTCATCCTAATGTGAAAGTGATCTCTTACTGGACTATTTAGAGAAATCTGCATAGCAAACACTTTTTTTTTTTTTTTAAATCTTTATTAAATTTTCATTGCTACTACAAAGTGCATAAAATTATACATACATTAATACTCAGAATCAACACTTACAGTCAATCAATAACAATACAAAATGAATTTGCCCCTCCCTTCCAAGGGAATGAATTTGCCCCTCCATTCCAAGGGAATGAATTTGCCCCTCCCTTCCAATACATCCAATCAAGGAATAAAACAAAAGAGATATCCCCCTTCCCCCCTTTCCTGGATGTGTGTGTAAATCAACAGGAAATTAAAGGTGAGACAAAACTATACCAAAGTAACAAAAGTCGTTAATGGACCCCAAACTAATCTGAATAAATTATTATGCCCCAACATATCTGAGTTCATTTTCTCATATTTATAACATATACATAAATTTGCCCACCAAAAAGAAAAATTAAGCCGATCCCAGCTTTTCCAATTCTGAGTGACCATTTGCATGACAATCCCGGTCATAATAATGAAAAGCAGGCTTTTATACCGGTCCAATGGGGGTTTAGTATGCAACAAAGTCCCACAGATTACTACATCATAGGTTAGTGTTATTAACATGTTATTAATATGTCCCCATATCGATGTCCAAAATTTAAGTATCAAAGGGCAATAAAACAACAAATGATAATGATAGCAACCACTTTTTAATTATACTGTTTCAAATTGTTTTACTTGATTTTTCTTCTAGAGATTAATTTACAATAGAATAATATGATTTGTGAGGAGAGGATAAAGAGCTTTTCAGTAATTAGTTCAAGAAAAGATGTATTTTCTATTGAGCAACATTTTAAAACCACATACCCAAAGAAGTTGCCTAACATTCACTTGCCATTAATTAAAATTATTGCCAAGTTATTAATTTTGAATCTCTAAACATTTCTCCTCCATTTCCTAAATTCTTAAGACTGATGATTTTTGAGGCAGTGTTGAAAGCTGCCTCTGGGCCTAAAATTGATTGAAAGACCATGGGGAGGCAGCCCTTGGAAGAAGGGCCATTTGAGTGAGGGGAAAAAGAGATTCTGAGATGCAGCTAGGGAGGAAGTTAATGGGAAATGAAACTAAAGCTGTGTTTGAACTATCAGGAGTCTTGGTATGGCACTGGCTTGTGTGTTTGTGTGTGTGTGTGTGTGTGTGTGTGGGGGGGGAGAATCAAGTTTGACTCATAAAAAGGGAAGCAAAAGGATCGAGAAGATGTAAAGTCCTGGAAAGAATACATTGACTTTAGGAAAGACATGAAGCACTTAGAAACTGAGTAACCAAGGATGAAGGATGACCAAATGGAGCACCATGATGGCAAATTTAGTAGGACCACATGAGGTTGCAGGAAGCAACTGAAAGAATGGAGCGCAGTTAGAGGCCTCAACGTTGTGGGCTAAGCCAGGATCTGAAAAACAGGGCTTGACTGAAGAATGAGGTGGTCCTTGCTATGCTACTCGTATATAGAAACGTGAGAAAGGTGCTCAGCCAAAAGGCTCTCTCACATGCATGAAAGTGTGCAGCAATGTGGAACATTTATACAACGTAAGAGAGAAAATAGCTCCTTAATCCATACGAACATGGAATTCTGAGGGCTACACAGTGAGGGACCCCCTGCTATGAATAATGTAAGAGTGGCTTGCCATTGCCTTCTTCTGAAGCATAGAGGGTTAAGTTGCTTACCCAAGGCCACAAGGAGCTACCATGGGATTTGAATCCAGACCTTCTGGGTTACCAGCCTGCTGCTTTAACCTTTTGGCCACTCTTCCACTTGCCTTGTGAGCTTAGACACTTGAAAATATGTTAAGTCATTCCATCAACATTTAGAAGTCATTGAAGCTTTGCAGATATTACTTCCTATCTGTATCCAGTTGTTTTTAGAATGCACTATGCTGATTTTTTATTATTAGCATGAAGTCCCATAAGTTTCACTGAATGTGCTTGGTAGCCCTTATTAACATCTGCCTGTTGCTCTACACTGTGATGCAAAGGGAAAAGTGTACAAATGTGAAGAAATAAAACTTACTTTATGAAGGGCAAAACCGAATCCCAGATTTTATTGTGGATGTATAGTAAAATAAAGTGTTAAACACTAAAAAACACTAAAGTTATTTTTAGACTATTTTTTTTCTTCTAAGTACAGTCCGTTGAAGGACACTGCCCAAGGGACACTGATTGCAGGCACAAGTCTAGCCTCATAAATTAAAAGCAGAGAGATTCCTAATAAGCTCATTTCTGTTGAAATAGGTTTATTACTACTTTTGCTGACTCCTGAACAATTCATGAAGTGTAAAGGGAGGGGGAAACTCTGATTTGGTTCTTGCAATTAAAGTCTTGCTCAACGGCTGGTCTTGCATGGTTAAATCACATTGAAACTCCAGTTCGATTCAGCATTGCTACTCCGTTTGTCTGCACTTGCTCACTTATTCTTGACTAGCAGAATGGTGTTTGCCTCCTTGTGATGGTGGTGCAGGAAACAAAAAACAGTAATCCAAAAATTCAGAAAAGCCTGGTGAGGGAAGATGAAGGTAAAACACCAGAAATCAATTAGAGAATTTCTCATCAGTCCTGGAGTATCTCATAACTGGTCTTATTTTCAGACTAATCTCAATGAATATGTATGACATAGATTTGCATTCACTGCCTCAACAGCATGCAAATCTAAACAAGATTATTCTTTCAAGATATCCTGAAAACTAAATTGAGTTGAGTTAGGTTTTTGCCACATACTTGTGACTCAGATTGGCCTCCGTGAAGACGGGATACTGAGCTAGATGGCCCATTGGTCTGACTCAGTAAGGCTAGTCTTATGTTCTTAGGTGCAGGGACTCCCAGATTGATCTGAGAACTGTTTTCTGTAGCGCTGCAGCAAGAAAAAATATTGGACAGATTTGGCGGGTCTGCTGGTCTGTGCCTGCCATTGTAGCCATCATGTTGGTTATTTTTGCACTCTGTTCTTTTTATTTTCACTTCCCCATTGTACTATCTCTATATCTCTGTAATGTATGCAGCCTGGCGTACAATAAGTACTTGCTTTCTATCTGCCTGAATATTTTCTACACTTGTCTCCAGTGCTTCAATATTTGTAAAGTGTTATATAGTATATCACTTTCATACAGTCCCTCCTGCCAACATCCACAAACTCCCCTGAATGTTCGCTGTCTGGAGGGATGCCCAGTCCCTCCTGCCAACAACCCCCACCCCTCCCGAAGGTTTGCCAGCAGGAGGGATGCCCAGTCCCTCCTGCCGACACCCGCAAACCTCTCCAAATGTTCATCGGAAGATGGGATACCCAGTTCCTTCTGCAGATACCCCCCAAAAGTTTACCTGCCCCCCCAAAAAAAGTTCACCAGCAGGAGAGATGGCAAGTTGCCTCTGCTAACACCTCTCCAAAATTCAATGCCACCCCCACCCCACGAATGTTTGCCCCTACCCCCACCAAGACCACCCTAACCTCACCCAGCCACCCCACCGCCACCATTACCCACACAAACTCCCCCTACGATCTTTGCCGGCAGGAGAGATGCCCATGGGAGTGGCCTAAGGTATCTGGCCTCAGCACCCTGGGGTTGTGGGTTCAAATCCAGCGCTGCTCCTTGTGATCCTGGGCAAGTCACTTAATCCTCCATAGCCCCAGGTACGTTAGATAGATTGTGAACCCACTGGGACAGATAGGGAAAATGCTTGAGTACCTGATTGTAAAACCGCTTAGATAACCTTGATAGGCGGTATATAAAAACCTAATAAAAACTTGAAAAAAAAAAACTTGAAAAAAAACTTAGACCATTCCCAGTGCTTCTCAGAATGCACTGTGAATTGGGCCTAAGATTCCAGTTGGCACAGGTGCCTAAGGCTCTTCCTACAGGAGTGCCTTAAGTGCCTGGACCAATCAGGGCCTAAGGCCCCTCCCCGATGCAGCCCTTGATGCATTGGAAAGGGGCAAGCCTGCCATTCTTGAGAAAGCGGGCCAGCCGGCTGGAGGCAGGAAAGATTTATCCGGCCTACCAACAATCAAAGGTGTGTGTGTGGGGGGGAATGGGGGGATCCGTGGGTGCTGGGGTAGTCCAGGGGGGGGTCTGGCAGGGGGGCGTGGATTCCCACTATGTTCAGTAGAGGTGGAGGGTTCTGGCAGAGAAAGGTAGGGGAGGGTCATTGGGGTGGGCAGACTAGATGGGCCGTGGCCGTGGCTCTTATCTGCTGTCTATTTCTATGTTTCTATGTTTCTATCCCTCCTGCCGGTAGTCTTGGTAGGGGATGGGGACTGGTTGCCACTGAACATATCGCGGCAAGGAAATCCCTTGCCGCAATAAGCTTAGCGGCAACCCGATTCTCTAACCGGTGCCTGTGACATGGATGTCGGTTAGAGAATTGGGTTCTTAGGCGGGCTTAGGTGCGATTCTCTATAGGACGCCCATGTAAGATTCTCAAAAGCCACTTAGGCGACTTCTGAGACTGGGCGTCCTATACAGAATCCGGGCCTAAAGGCTAAAATGTCTAGATAGGGCATTTTTTGAGGAAAAAAAAAGTCTTGCAGTTTCAAACATGGATGTTTTCTCTACTGGATTTCTGCCATTATAGAGTGGAAGTTATGCTCCAAATGCTACTCAATGGCCACAGATTTGGTCTTGGAGGATGAGATGTACAATGTCAGCATCTATGAGACAGACTTGGTTTTTTCTGTTATATAGAATTTTTTGGACCCCTATTCATTTACAGAAGTTAGTTCTAAATCTAATAGATGCTGGCACTGTCATCTTGATATAGGGACACTGGATCATCTACTGTTCTATTGTCCCTTGATACTTAAATTTTGGAGATCTATATGAGATCAATTCACTATGATATTGGAAGTCCCATATGTTTGGAAGTGTCATATGTTTGAAACATTATTAATGCCCAAGAGTCTAATAATTGCACATAAGAATAGATTACTGCTCATCATGACAGGAGTTGCTATGCAGCTTATTACTAAAAACTGGAAAAATTGGGACAGGTTAAACTATAACTTTTGGTGGGAATTCTTATGCCAAACTTATAAGTCTGAACGTATGAATTTGTTGCGATTGGGACAATATAATAAATTCAAAGAAATTTGGGATCAATTAACAAAATTTTGTTTGACTTGATCATTAGTATTACCCTTTTTTCTCTATAGGAACATTTTTATACATCCAGGAGAGGTGAGTGGGTGGGAGGGTATGGGGTGGGGGAGATATGTACTTATAATTATATCATTTGATTGTACTGAGTGCTGTTTATTGTGCTAATTGTTTGATAATCTGTTGCACTTTATGTTGGCTTTTAAAATGAATAAATATTTTTTTTAAAAAAGAATTATGGGGAACATATGTATTGAACTTACATTTTTTCCCAAACAAAACCTAAATATCCAAATACTTCTTATGTATTACCACTGCTGCAGAAGGAAGGTCATTTTATAAGGAGTAAGCACATTTTCAGGCACTTATTTTAAGTCAGCACCTACTTGTCTTTATAAAAAACTATTATAAATGGCAGAAACTGTGCTATATTATACCTGCCTTACAGCAGATGTAAATGTCTATAAATATACCCTCCAATATTCAGCCAGAGGTGGACCTGATATTCAAACCATATATTCAATGCTGGGCCATTTCCAGCAAACTGCATTGAATACCTGTGTTTCTCAATGATGGTTAGCACATGGCTGGTTAAGGCAATATTCAGACTTAACTAGTCATGGCTTAGCAGGCCTGTTTCTTATGCAGCCTTATTTGCCCACTAAGCCTGGATGCTTAAGTTACGCATATCGGGAAGTAAGTGATCAGGCCCCAGAATGGCCTCAACATTATTATCTTCCTTTTGGCAGCTAAGCGGGCATTTTCAGCAGCAATAACCAGCTAAATGCCTCTGAAAAGTCACTGGACAACAATATTTTCCTAAAGGTTTTGCTCCCTTAAAACAAACTGGTGACTATGATAGACCCCTTCAAAATAAACACAAATATAATTTCCCACTGACTGTTTCACATAGGAATATTGAGAAACATGATGGTATCTTTAATTGACTAAAACATATTTTAGTGCACAAAGTTTCTGATAAGCTGTGATGGTTTGCCATGACTAAAAATGTTTTCATGCAGATTTCCATTTGTACTCAGTGTCTGGTGCATCTTGTTGCAGTGCCCAACAATAGCCAGCCAGCATTGATGGATTCCAGTTGCCCTGGTATCTTTTTTCCATAGTGGCAATGTCCTGGTGAAACCTTTCACAATGTTCATCGCTGACTGCACCAAGATATGTGGGGGAGAAGTCTAAGTGTGAATGTAGAAAGTGCATCTTCAGAGACATCTTCTGTATGCTCTAAGAAGTTTGTCAACCAGGTGAATATAGTTTGGTGCTCTGTAACTGCCAAGAAAATTCTCAATGACAACCTTGAATACTTTCCAGGCGATTTTCTCTAACAGATCTTCAAATCTCTTGTCATTGATGACGTGTCTGATATGTGCACCGACAAAAATGCCTTCCTTAATCTTGGTGTTAGTTATTCTTGGAAACATCTGTCAGATAAAGAAAACCTTTGCCTTCCTTGTTCATTGGTTTTGTTAATTTTTTCATTAGTTCAAGTTTTATGTGAAGAGGAGGCAAAAAATATTTTTGTCAGGTCAACAAGTGGTTCATGTATCACATTTTTGTTGTCCTGGAACCAAATCCCCATATGCAAACTGCTTTTATACAGCCTTTTCAGGTAGCATCCATCAAGCCCATGTACAAGCATGCCCAGGCATACCCAGACTGTATCATGTCCATGGATGTTATGCAACCTGCCCTGAATGTATGCCTGGACACGCCCACACTAAATCCAGCAAGGTATAATGTGAGCAATAGGCCTATATTAAGAATTAGGCTAAGAATTATTTACATTAGCATGAAAGCATAACAAGAATTATAAAAATGTACTTTTTAAAATTAAAACAGTACTTAATACATAATTTTAAATCTCATTTTCATGATTAGCAGCCAAAAATCTGTAGAAGCAAAAACTTTGTTGTCCAGTGAAATGACCAGTTAGATGCTAAGACACAAGTTAACTGTTGGCGGCTGATGCTGTCTGGTTAACTCATGCTGAGTATTGGCCAGCCAAATTTTATGTATGCCCATAGATTAGCATGTTTTATAATCTATACAGGTATATTAAGGTTCCACCCACACTGTGCCCAAACGCTGGCCCTGTACAGACCTATCTACAAAATAAGAACCATCATGTCAAAACACTTACTTTTCCGCTAATATGTGCAAATATGGCCACATACAAGGAAAAATGACTTTAGAAAAGACGATAATTCTATAAAGAGCCACGTAGATTTAGGCATCAAATATATACATAAATGATTTATATAAATAAAAGATCATATATTTTTATTTATTTTATTTCTTCCATTTGTGTGTCGCACATACCTAGGCAACATTACAGAGGAAGGGGTTAGAAGAGGGTATAGAGGAGTGGAGAGGAGAGAAGTATATAGAATATTTCATAGAAATTCCTAACTTTATAGATAGGAGCACTATCTATGTCAGTGGTAGGCAAACTCATTAGTATAGATCAGAGAACAAATTATAAATCAAGTTATATTGAATTACCAGACCTCAAATACCTCAAATACTCTATTGATTTTTCGTGCCCTTACTGGGGTGGTGTATTCATCATCGATCTCTGGTAAAGTGACTAGTGCTGTGCAAATGTATTTCAATATTTATAAATTTTCAATAAATATAAGGTGTTTTAAGTGTATAAGATGCATAAGGTGCTTGAAAAAGGAAAGCACTTATCTTTTGTGCCCGATGGCTGCCCAACCGTTTTGTTTCATCAGGGGCTATGCTTCCTTATAATATTGCACCATTACTTATTTTTTAAGAACATTGCCACAACCTGTAATAATGACACCTACACGTAGTCGAAATCGATTCGTGGCAGAGCCTATAGAAATTTGTCCCTGTCCCCGCCCCATCCCCTTGAGCTTGGTCCCTGTCCCCATAAACCATCTGATCCAATCCACATAAGCCTCGAATAGTTTTATACTGAACTTATTAAAATATAAAAAAGAAACAATATTCTGTACAATTGTCAATTTATAAATCAGCGTCTTCTCCCTACTCTCTTCCCCATTTCCCTTCAGCATCTTCTCCTCACTCTCCACTTCTCTTGCCCATTTCTCTTCAGAATCCTCAGTCCACTCTCTCTCCACTTCCCTTCAGCGCACACGCATAAAATCAAGCGAGCAATTTCATATCATTTTCATTCTATTCATTCATAGAAATTAAAGTCTAAATAATGCCAGTCACATAACAAAACATTATTATACAAAAATAATTCCCTGCACAGTCAAGTCTGCAAGGATTACTAGATGTCTTTCACCAGCTCCCCTCCCTTCCCCTTACCTTCGTGGCAATTTTCTTTCTTTTTTTTTTTTGTCTTCCAGCTGCCTGAGCTGGCTTTCATCAAGTCTCGTGTGGCTGCCAAAACTTCTCCTCTAATGCAACTTCCTGTTTTCGGTTGCATCAGAGGAGAAGTTTCGGCAGCCACACGCGACTTGATGAAAGTCGGCTCGGGCAGCTGGAAGACAAAAAAAGAAAATCACCACGATTACCTTCGGGGGAGGGAGGGATATGCCCAATCGGTGACGTGTCATTCTCTAGCTCAGGGGTGCCCACACTTTTTGGGCTTGCGAGCTACTTTTAAAATGACCAAGTCAAAATGATCTACCAACAATAAAATTTAAAAAAACACAAAGCACACTGTACTCTGAGAAAATGTTAATTATCATTTATATTCCTCAGGTTTTTAAAGAGGTCAAGGTACATGACTTTATGCAGTGTCACCTCAGTAACAACTATACAAAAATAGACAAATATACCCCCTCCTTTTTTACTAAACTGCGATAGCATTTTTTAGCACAGGGAGCTGCGCTGAATGCTCTGCGCTGCTCTCGATGCTCATAGGCTCCCTGCGCTAAAAAACGCTATTGCGGTTTAGTAAAAGGGGGCCATAGTGCAAAATATAGACAGCAGATATAAATCCTCAAAACGGACACATTTCGATCACTAAATTGAAAATAAAATCATTTTTTCCTACCTTTGTTGTCTGGTGATTTCATGAGTCTCTGGTTGCACTTTATTCTTCTGACTGTGCATGCAACATTTCTTTCCTTCTTTCAGCCTCCTGTATGCTTCCTCTCCTCCAGACCTCATTCCCTCCCCTAACTTTTTCTTTCTTTCTCCCTGCCCCCTTCTTTCTTTCTGTCTGCATGCCCCCTTTCTTTCTGTATGTCTGCTTTCTCTCTCCATGGCCTCTTTCTTTCTTTCTGTCTTTCTCTCTCCATGCTCCCTTTCTGCCTGTATCCCTGTCTTTCTGTCTCCCATCTCCCTTCTTTTTCTGTCTCCCTGCCCCCTTTTCTTTCTTTCTCCCTGCCCTCCCCTAAGCCACCGCTATCGGGGAACAGGCTGCCACCACCGCCGCAATCGGGGAACAGACCACTGCCGAGTTCTGAGCTCTCCCGACTTCCCTTCCCCGTAAAGAGGATGCTGAAGCACCGGGCCGATCAACCTTCCCCACCCAACGTCAATTCTAACATCGGAGAGGAAATTCCGGGCCAGCCAATCGCAAGACCTCACTCATTTAGAACCGTCACTACACTCCTGCAGCATCAGAGAGAACATAAGAATTCTTTACTGGGTCAGACCACATTAAGCCCAGTAGCCCGTTCTCACGGTGGCCAATCCATGTACCTGGCCAAAACTCAAGGTGTAGCAATATTCCATGCTACCAATACAGGGCAAGCAGTGGCTTCCCCCATGTATTTCTCAATAACAGACTATGGACTCTTCCTGCAGGAACTTGTCCAAACCTTTTTTAAAACTATGCTCTCTGCTCTTACCACATCCTCTGGCAACGCGTTCCAGAACTTAACTATTCTCTGGGTGAAAAAAAATTTCCTCCCATTGGTTTTAAAAGTATTTCCCTGTAACTTCATTAAGTGTCCCCTAGTCTTTGTAATTTTTGACGGAGTGAAAAATTGATCCACTATTCCACTCAGGATTTTGTAGACTTCAATCATATCTCCCCTCAGCCGTCTCTTTTCCAAGCTGAAGAGCCCTAACAGTTTTAGTCTTTCCTCGTACGAGAGGAGTTCCATCCCCTTGAGTTCCATCTTGGTCGCTCTTCTTTGAACCTTTTCTAGCACCACTATACCTTTCTTGAGATAAGGAGACCAGAATTGAACGCAATACTCCAGGTGAGGTCGCACCATGGAACGATACAGGGTCATTATGGCATTCTTAGTCTTGTTAACCATCCCTTTTTAAAGAATTCACAGCATCCTGTTTGCTTTTTTGCCCGCCGCCATAAAAGGTTTCATCATATTGTCTACAATGATATCCAGAAGAACCATCGGCTCAGTTGTGATGTGTGTATACTGTATGTACTTCTTTTGCAAGACATTGCTTGTATATCAAGTTAAAATTTAATAAAATGTTTTGCTTGTCTTGCAAAACACATGCAAACCAAGTTACTTGCAATCCAAAGTTTTACTATATATATATATATATATATATATATATATACACAGTATATAAACACAACACTTATATCCTCCAGTTCAAACGCTGAAGCTAAAGCTCAAGGCTTAACTATTTTATACCTAAAGCATAAAGTTGAAGCATATATGCAGGGGAATTTGCCTCAGAAGCTATTGCTCATTGCTCCAGAGCCAGGAAGGAGAACCCAAATTCCTTATTGGTTAACCTTCAATATTCTATCATAGGCAACCCCACTGTGCCAACTATAAGATGATTAAATATTATATAACTTATCTGTTGCTTCACGGCATACAGGCTTGATAATGTGGTACAGGCACTAGTGAAAGCTTCCTCTCCAAACAGCTGACGAAGGCCTACATTTCATGATTAGAAAATCATTTCTTCAGGGCTCTAAGGAAACACAAAAATAGAATCATGAGAACACGAAATTCAAAACCAATATCCTCTATCATCATCAAAATTAAAGCTTCCCAAACCTGCACTTTACTGATGCTGAGAGTCTCACATAGTGAAAAAAATGATGCTGCAGCGTCATTACAAAGGCTCAGTTGGTCACATGAAAACTGTCATGTGACCAGCATATTCGGAACAGATTTAAAGGAACAATGGCAGTGCATCAAAAAGCTAAAAGCTAAAAATAACCAGGTATAAGGTAGTAGAAATGAATCAAATCAATTGAAGCATTTAAACCATGAGGTTGTATTGATTTTAGTTGAAAAATCCAATGTTCTTCCCGCCTCAGAAGTCCTAGCTTTCTGTTACCTCCACATTGATTCGCTGTTATATGATCCAACACAAAACATTTCAGATCTTTGAATTCATGATTGTACTGTATACAGTGCTGCACCATTGGGGCTTTTAGTGCACCCCTCATAATGGCGCTCCTATGTTCATTCACTCTTAAGCAAAATTGCCTTGATGTTTGTCCAATGTATAGTTTACCACAAGCACAGATGAAACAATATACCACATAAGCTGTGGTGCATGTGGTTTTGTGCCTTAAAGTGTACTTTCTTTTATCGACAGGATTCACAAATTCAGTAGGAGAAAGAGTAATGTCACATATTCTACAGTGACCACAGGCAGTGGCCAAGCATATGTGACACCTGGGGCCCATCATTTTTTGACTCCCCCCATCTATACGAAAAACATGATTTTTAGTAACAATCCACACGTCACACATGAGTACCTAGGAAAAAGCAGCATCTTACATACTGCAGTGAGCAGTACAACATCAATAAACCCATTGTAAAACTAAGCAAGCCAGACTAATACAGATCAATCCTACACTGTCAATCCTAACAGAAAACCATGTCTTTCGAACACACAGAACACAGAAAACACCTTTGTCTAGTATGGAATATGTCATCACAAACTAACCCCTCCCCCTTTTACAAAACTGTAGTGTGGATTTTAGCCACGGTGTTAACAGCTCTGACGTTTATAGAATTCTGAGCATCAGAGCTGCTACCCCCACGGCTGGCGCTAAAAAACGCTCCACAGTTTTGTAAAAAGGGGGATAAAATAGAAATACATAGACAAAGGTTAAATTGAACCAGCAAGAAGCTGGACTCTGCATACAGTGCAACACCTACAGAAACAGTGACACATGTCTCCTAAAGCAATAAATAAATAGAAAATTTTTGTTCTACCTTTCTCTTCTCTGGTTTCTGCTTTCCTCATCTTCTTGCTACTCTCTTCCTTCCATTCACTGTCTGCCGTCTTTCTGCCCCTATATGGCATCTTTTCTCCTTCTATGCCCCTTCCAGAAACTGTATGCCTCCCCCTTCCATCTCTCCTTTCACCCCCATTGGTCTGGCATCTCTCTCCTCTCCTTCCCTCTACCACACCTCTCTTCTGCAATCCCTTTCTTCCCTCATTTTCCTTTTCAATTTATTTTCTGCATTCATCTAGATTACGTTCTTACTATCCTCTCATCAATTTCATTTTTTTACTGTCTACCTACAGCTCGCCACCTCTTTCCCTCACCCCGTCAAGTATTTCCCTATCTCAATCCTTTTCCCCCTTCATGTGCCCTCCTTTTATTTATCCCCTCTTTCTCTACCCCTTCCATCTAGTACCTTCTCCTCTCTCTGTCCACTTCCATCATCTGCTCCCCTTTTTCTCTCCTCCCATTTCCTTCCTGCATTTGCTCCCTTATCTCTCCCATCCGCACTTCCATCCAGCATAGGCTCCCCTTCTACCTGCCACACTATCATCCAATGTCTGCCCTTTCTCTCTCCATCCACCCCTCTTCAATCAGCATCTGCCCCCTTTCTTTCCCTCCAATCCAATTCCATCCAGCATCTGCCCGTTCCATCCACTGTCTGCCCCTTCCAGAAACTGTCTGTTTCCCACTGCCATTTCTCCTCTAGACCCCCCCTTTGGTCTGTCATCCATCATCTTCCCTCTGTTCCCTCATGGTTTGGCATATTTATATTACATTACATTACATTAGTGATTTCTATTCTGCCATTACCTTGCGGTTCAAGGCGGATTACATCCAAACTAAAACAAGAATTACATTTCAACTTTGAAGTAATAGATTAAACGATGAGATAAAATTTTAAGGGAGAATTATGGGTTTTAGATAATGTTTGGTAACTAGAAAAATTAGAGAGACACGGGTTTATAGAGTGTTGGATGTTGGGTTAGGATTGTTGTGCTGGATAGGTTTAACGTGTTTTTTGAAGAGTATGGTTTTAATTTCTTTCTTGAAGGTTTTGTAATCTGTGGATGAAGATAACAGAGTGGTGAGTTGTTTGTCCAACTTAGCTGCTTTGGAGGCTATTAGGTTGTCATAAAGTTTTTTTCATTTGACATTTTTGGATGGTGGGTAATAGAATAGTGAATGTATTCTTCTGTGTTTGATTGAGGAGGATTGATTTAGTCTGTTATTCCAGTAAATCTCCTTTCATCTCTCTTTCCCTCCCCCTGTGGTTTTTACAGCTCTCTCTTCTCATTTTCTCCACTCAGATCTGATATCTTTGTCTCCTTCCCCATTCTCTGGCATCTTTCTCTCCCCTTTCCTTCTCTGGTCTTCCTTCTTTATTTTCTGCCTCCGTCTAAATTAAATTCTTTCTTACTATGCAGTCCTCACTTTCCCTCTTTTCACTGTGTCTACCCACAACATGCCACCCCTTTCCTTCACCCCTCCACTATTTCACTAACTCTGTCTTCTTCCCCCATCCAGCATATGTCCTTTTTCTTTATCCCTCCTTCCATCCAGTATGTGTTCTCTTTCCGCACTTCCATTCAGCATTTTCTCTCCCTTCTCCCCACTTCCATCATCTGCCCTCTTCTCTCTCCCCACTTCCATCATCTTCCCTCTTCTCTCTCCCCCTTCTCCCCACTTCCATCATCTGACCCTTCTCTCTCTTTCCTCCCACTTCCATCATCTGCCCCTTCTCTTTCTTTCCCCCACTTGCATCAACTGCCCCCTTCTCTCAATCTCTCCATCCACCACAGGCCCATCTCTCTCCCTTTTTCTCACATTTCTTTCCAATTTTGGCAACAAGATTGGCAAGCCCCCCCACCCCCCCACGATGACACTCAAGTTTAGCAATGGGCCTCCTTCTCCCTCCCAGTATCAACAGCACTTCAGATCGGCAACCGCGGTGCTCAGGCCAAAGCTTCCCTCTGACTCAAACTGCCTGGGTGGAAACAGGAAGCTGAATCAGAGGGAAGCTTTGGGCTGAGCTCCGCAGTTGCCAATCTGAAGTGCTGTTGATGTCGGGGGAGAAGGAGGCCCTTGAGTGCCGTCGCGGGAGGGGGAGATGCCGATGCATCCCAGATGCTGCCGATGGCCCCAATCTGATCTTGCTGGCCCTGTGCGGACCGGCAGGAATTTTCTGCAGACCAGCACCGTACGACCCGTACCTGGCCGGCTGTGCATCCCCCTAAGGCGTGCACCCAGGGTGAACCTCTCCCCCCCCCGCCCCACTTTGGTACGCCACTGACCATAGGCTACATGTCCCCCTAATTTTCTTTTACTTTTGGGGAACTAGGAATCGCAGGACATAAAACTTCTTTCAAGTTGCGATGTTGCTTATGTGCTATTTGCAATTGAGTGTCCTGAAAAGCTGGAAGTAGGGTTATCATATGCCAGTATTTTTTCAAAATTCTGGACACTTTGCCTATACTCTACCCATAATGTAAACTGCATGTGATAGTGGAATCTTGTTCATTGATGTTATTGGTTCGATTTGGTGATAAAAGTAGATCTCTGCTGGCATATAGAGCCCTTTTATAAGCTCTACGGACATGATTTTTAGGATATCTTCGTGCTACTAGTCTTTTAATCAGATCTTTGGATTTCATTTTACATTCTTCTGTGGAAGAACATATTCTCCGATATCTTAAAAACTGTGATACCGGTAAACTTTTCTTAAGGTGTTCTGGATGAGAGCTTGAAAAATGAAGAAAGGCGTTCCGATCTGTAGCTTTCTTAAACCCTGTTGTTTCTATCTTGTTCTGTTGTCTTGTATTAAGGACATCTAAAAAAGAAATTTCTTGAGCACTACATGTCATATTTACTTCGATTTTATCATGCTGCAAATTAAACCATTGAACAAAATCTTGTAAAGATAACTTTGAGCCCGTCCAAAAGAAAAAGATGTCATCTATATATCTTGTCCATTGATGAATCTGAGATTTGAATGATGAATTGGGTAAAATGCGCTCTTCAAATTGCGTGAGAAACAGATTGGCTATTGAGGGTGCCATGGTAGCCCCCATGGCCACCTCCGACGTTTGTTGATAATATACATCCTCAAATAAGAAAAAATTATTTGTAATGGCTAAATCAGCCAATTCATGAAGAAAGCTGGTAGGAATCCGTTTATCAATTCTTAAATCCAAATAATAAGAAATTACTTCAGGTGCCTCATTTTGTGGTATAATGGTGTACAAGGATTTAACATCCATCGTAACCATCCAAACTTCTGTGCCAGTAAAAAATATAGATGCCATTCTATTTAAAAACTCTGTTGAGTCCTGAACAAATGAAGGAGCCAGTTTCACCATCGGATTCAAAAAATGATCCAAAAAATTGGATAAAGGCTCTAATACTGATCCACATCCCGAAACAATTGGTCTGCCCGGGGGATCATGTAATGTTTTATGGATTTTAGGCAGAGTATACAGTACAGGACACAGCGGATTATGTGCAATCAGATAGTTGAATTCCTGTGTGGTTAAAAAACCTGCATCTAATCCTGACTTCGTGAGGCGCATAATATCATGTTGTAAATCCTTTGTGGGGTCCTTTTGTAGTCGCATGTAATCACCAAGTACCATAAGTTGTCTCTCCACTTCTTTGATATAATCTACTTTTGATTGCAAAACTACAGCGCCCCCTTTGTCTGCACGTCATATCACTAGATCTGTATTGTGTTGCAAATTTGTTAAGGCTGCATTTTCTGCTTTGGTGAGATTAAACCGGACACGTCTAGATTCCTTACTCATCTCAGTAATCTCAGAGGTGACCAAAGATTTATATGCTTGAAGTAGAGGATTCATGGGAGTCAGTAGAATCCATGTAGAATGTGGTTTAAAGATAGATATGAGCTTTAGCTTCAGCGTTTGAACTGGAGGATATAAGTGTTGTGTTTGTGGAATTTTGCTCCGGTTCCTCTTTATTTTTCTTTTTGGTATATGTACAGTATATACATAAAATATTTTATACCCGTGGGTTTCTTAGCATTTAGAGCTAGATTTAAGGCTTTTTCTACTAAGCTGTGTTAGGGCATTAACACGTGGAATAGCGCGCGCTACAATGCTACGCATGCTAGACGCTAATGCCAGCATTGAACTGGTGTTAGTTTTAGCCATGTAGCATGGGGTAAGCGCGCTAATCTGCTGCATGCGCTAAAAACGCTAGCGCACCTAGTAAAAGGAGCCCTTAGTAAACAGTGCTCAAATATTGGCGTAAAGAAATCAGTGCTCAATGCTATTCTATAATGAATGCTCAAAGAAGAGCGCCCATTATAGAATAGCACTGAGTCCTGATTTGTTCCCAAATTTGGGTACCTGGACTTATACCTGCTGCAATCAGGTGTGATTCCTAGAGCTAATTCGGGCACAGTATTCTATAACACTCTATGCAAATTTTAGTAAAACCCCTGACCTGCCCATGTACCTCCCATGACCATGCCTCCCCCCCCCCTTTTGAGCTGTGCACTATTGTTATAGAATAGTGCGTAGAAAAGATGTGCATGCCAATTCAAATTTGGTGCCAATTAACACCCAATTATTGGCATTAACTGGCTTCTTAGCTTACCTAGTTGGGTGCCCATCTTGGATTGATGTTCAAATATCGGCACCCAATTTTGGACGTCATACATAAAATCCAGAGATCAATGCACACTTTAGCAAAAGGATCCCTTATAGGTCTATGTGAACACATATGTACAAAATAATATCTCAGCTATGCACCATTCTGTAAGTATGCACTCCCCCAATTTAGGTGTGGGAATTTACACTAGCTCTCTGGCTGCCATAACTGCTTGTTTCTAATAACATACGTGCATTGTTTAATGCTTCTGCTAGAATTTTACTAAGAAATATGATCTTGGACAAGTAACTTAAACCTCCATTGCTTCAGTTATAAGTTAGATTGTGAAATACTAAGATGCACTAGCGTTTTTAGCGCACGCATGAAATTACCATGTGTTAAACCGCGCGATACGCTTCTAGAATAACGCCAGCTCAATGCTGGCATTAAGGTCTAGCGCGCACAGCAATTTAAACTAAACTAAACCTTGTTTATATATCGCATCCTCTCCATAATTATAGAGCTTGGCACGGTTAATATAAGGAAGGAACAGCATAATGGGGTTGGAGGTTGAGTATAGGGGGGAAGAGAGCCTTACATTTTTGTGAATAGCCCAGTTTTTAGATGCTTTTGGAATAGGGCAGAAAGGTTATTCCAAAGCCCTGTGATTCGGAAGAAGAGAGATTTCCCTAATCTTCCCGCATAGAGGATACCTTTTAGCGAGGGGAAGGATAGTTTGAATTTTTGGGTGGACCTGGTGGTAACGGGACTCAAGGAGTTCCAAGATAGTGGAATTAGGGGAGGGGGGATGCCGTGCAAGATCTTAAAAGCTAGGTAGGCGCATTTAAAATGAACCCTGGAAATTACTGGAAGCCAGTGAAGTTTGGACAAAAGAGGGGAAACATGATCAAATTTGCATTTTTGCGAAGATCAGCACGTGCTATTCTGTGCGTTAAGGCCCTAACACACCTTAGTAAAAGGAGCCCCTAGTGTATGTTAACTTGCCTTTTACTGGAAAAGTAGGTGCATACTGTAATGTTCTTTACAGAAGAGACTCCATTCCTGGCACCTGAATATAGACACCCTCTTCAAGACCTGAAATTCAATTCTTACAAATTCAGCATATGGAAACAGATTTTACATGTCGGCCTTCCTAATACAGTATGTTGAGACAGCTGTTTATCAGGTCACTGCTTTTTGTTTGCTGCATATGAAAAAGAGGACTTCTTTTCTTATTATAGCCTAGTTTGTAATTTATTTATAACTTGTCAGCTCATGTTGAAATCCTGGAAATTTAAGAACGCTAATTGGAAAGGCTTTTACTTCTGGCAACGTTTAAAATTCAGCTTGCTGCTGTCTAGCTGTGAGAGCATCCCAGAAAAGTGCTCTTGGGAAGGACATGCCACCCCTGTGGGGGAAAGATCAGGAAATAGCCACTCATTCACATTATCATATGCTGCTTTTTACCTCATGACATATTGCTCTATGATTTTCGTGTTGTTTTGCAGATTAGAATGGCTTATTCAACAGAGTCCAAAGAAACAAAATACATGTGTATTTTAACTCCTTTTTTTAAACACATGAACCAGTAAGAAAGAACTTCTGAAGTGTAGAAAACATTTGTTCAGTTCTCCAAGGAAAAGAAAGTCTAACCAAACAAGCATATAATATAGACACATTCCTCATGGGTAAAGTTATCCCTAAGCCCATATGCTTTAACAAATTAAGAAGTAAATAATTTGCTGAAGTTACAGTTCACCCACATCAGAACACCTCTGGAAATGAGATACCTGCATCTCAATTGCTCTTTCCTTTAGGGAGAGGTTTTCTTTCTTTTTTTCATTTTTTTTTTTAAAGAAATACTCCTTACTGTTAAATGATCATTAACTCCTCTGGACCTCAGTGAGTAGTGTGGCTATTTGATACAGGTTTTGCCTGCTGTTCTTAAATCTAACAAGCGACTGAGGGAGATTGATAAAAGTGAGCATTTTCAATAGGAAAAGCCCACCAGGGACTTTTCACTGCATAAAAAGAGATACAAAAAGGTTACTACACATATTCTATTATTCAGGGCATAATTTATCCATTACAATTTTTAATTTATGGGGAGAAAATTCTAGAATGGCCCCAAAATGGTTAAATTTCGCTCTTCAACTGATCATTTTGGTAAGTCAGGAAATGAATACATCTAACCCAGAGAGGCCATCAAAATCAGGCCACTGGAGACTCTAAAGTCTACTTACATAGGGTTCCAGGGATTTTTCATGTTCTTGTGGAAAATTTCTCTTTGAAATCCCTGAGCTGAAAATTTTAATCTCATTTGTGGACGTGAGCTGTTCTGAGAAAGGGTTGAAGAGTAACGTGAACACTTTTTTTTTTTGCATAATTTCATTTGTCAGGAGAGTCTTGCTGCTGACACTGGAAGAGTGATTTAATTGATTTTAATCATACACTTGAGATTGGGAAATTGCGCCCTCTGTCCTGAAGAATAATTCTAAATGGTCATGAGAATATCTAATTTGCCATTAATAGGTTCCTTTTTATTTTTTAAAATTTTGTTGTGAAGTTAAGATGATATGAGATCAAAGCCTGATGCTTTGAACTCTCGGCTCTGTTTATAGGCAATGACTTTAAAGCTGGGGCCTTTTCAAATGTTCCGTAGATTTTGTATTAAATGACAGCTGCAATTAAAAACGTTTGGTATACATGTAAATATATACTCTAGTCGACGTCAAAGAACAATTTTAATAACTCTATAAGGGAGCATAAACTTGGAGATACATTGATAAAAATATGAAGTATATGTCTTTGCTGGGCTGCCATGGTTTAAGATTGGTTACATTACTATAGTCATCAACCTTTGTTGTTCTCCTAAGCTTTTGTAGACAGAGAGCAGCAAGAGATAGGATGATAACAGGATAAATTAGAGGAGGGCTCTTGAATAGCTCTGGTTAATTCTACCCTGGAGAAGCCTATTCTATCAACAAGAAGCAAATACTGTAGGTGTTGAGATTGAAGACAGATGTAATAGGCTGACATATGCCTAAGAAGCTTGCCATAGAAGCAGAGCCCGATGTTAACATTTTTTCAAGTATTTTAGAAACAAAAAGGCAGTAAGGGTTAAAAGGGATGCTCAGGAAGTACCTGGAACTAGAAGAAAATCTAGGAGGCCTATTTACTAAAGTGTTTTGAAGTTCTTTACCTGCTTCAACACATTAACTGTAGAAGCTAAGGTGCATTAAATGCAAAGCTTCAGCAATAGCTGATTTGGGAAGGCTGCCATGCAAGCTAAATGTGTTATCACATGTTAACAGATTATGTGGTAGCTGCACAGGTTTATTTTCCATCATGTTAGTAGTTAATATATGGCAATGACCTCTGCTGCTTGGCACAGGCTTCACCCATCTCTACCCATTCCATGCCAAAAGGTGGCATTTTCTGTGTTAGCTAACATAGTAACATAGTAACATAGTAGATGACGGCAGATAAAGACCCGAATGGTCCATCCAGTCTGCCCAACCTGATTCAATTTAAATTATTATTTTATTTTTTTTTTCTTCTTAGCTATTTCTGGGCGAGAATCCAAAGCTTTACCCGGTACTGTGCTTGGGTTCCAACTGCCGAAATCTCTGTTAAGACTTACTCCAGCCCATCTACACCCTCCCAGCCATTGAAGTCCTCCCCTGCCCATCCTCCTCCAAACGGCCATGCACAGACACAGACCGTACAAGTCTGCCCAGTAACTGGCCTAGTTCAATCTTTAATATTATTTTCTGATTCTAAATCTTCTGTGTTCATCCCACGCTTCTTTGAACTCAGTCACAGTTTTACTCTCCACCACCTCTCTCGGGAGCACATTCCAGGCATCCACCACCCTCTCCGTAAAGTAGAATTTCCTAACATTGCCCCTGAATCTACCACCCCTCAACCTCAAATTATGTCCTCTGGTTTAACCATTTTCCTTTCTCTGGAAAAGATTTTGTTCTACGTTAATACCCTTTAAGTATTTGAACGTCTGAATCATATCTCCCCTGTCTCTCCTTTCCTCTAGGGTATACATATTCAGGGCTTCCAGTCTCTCCTCATACGTCTTCTGGCGCAAGCCTCCTATCATTTTCGTCGCCCTCCTCTGGACCGCCTCAAGTCTTCTTACGTCTTTCGCCAGATATGGTCTCCAAAACTGAACACAATACTCCAAGTGGGGCCTCACCAATGACCTGTACAGGGGCATCAACACCTTCTTCCTTCTACTGACTACGCCTCTCTTTATACAGCCCAGAATCCTTCTGGCAGCAGCCACTGCCTTGTCACACTGTTTTTTCGCCTTTAGATCTTCGGACACTATCACCCCAAGGTCCCTCTCTCCGTCCGTGCTGTTTAATGTGGCAGGTAGCATATGCTAACAGCATAGTATCATACAGTTAGTAGATACTAGGTCTTGCATTAAACACAACTTGTAGGCTACTAACACCTAGATTTTATATATAGTGCTGGATTTGTGTTTTAATCATAACAAAAGTAAAAATAAAGAAAAAAAGAATGCATGCACAAATTTGGACCTGCACCCAATTTGTGTGTGCAACTTAATTTAGTAATGAGTCAATTAGCATCAAAAATTAGGCACTATCAATCAGGGGTGGGGGGTTACATCTGTGCAAAAAGAGGGGAGTTTTTTTAGGTGGTCATCGGTATGGGATGAGAGGATTCCAAAGGAAACTGTTGATGTGTGGTATACTTGTGTGTGATACTGTTATAGGTAGCTGTGAGACCGGGTGACACCACAGGTCTCATGGGGAACTTTATTTGGTATGAACATTTATACAGTAGACATATTGGATTTGATAGGACAGCTAGGTCATCACTGACTAGTTGACAGGGAAACGGGGATGTAGGAGGCCACTCTAGAAGAAGGGTTAAATTTAGGCTCCCTTTTATCAAGCTGTGTTAGGGTTTTTTTAATCACCGGCCACTGTAGTAGAAGCTCCGATGCTCATAGAATTCCTATGAGTGCTGGAACTTTTACCGCAGTGGCCGGAGATTTTTTTAAAAACCAAAAAACCAAAACCCCTAACGCAGCTTGATAAAAGGGGGGTCTTAGTTTTAATGTGCTACATTGTCACTTGTTGAATTTTTAAAATAATGCTGTGGCCAAAAGATTTTGTTCCGGGAAAAGTATATGAACTGATATTTTGTAGTGATTGTTAAAGCTTCAAATGTGTTGCATGTGACGGAAGCTGTGTGAGTGCAAA
This sequence comes from Geotrypetes seraphini, assembly GCF_902459505.1. NCBI lineage: Eukaryota > Metazoa > Chordata > Amphibia > Gymnophiona > Dermophiidae > Geotrypetes > Geotrypetes seraphini. The sequence goes on along the minus strand of NC_047087.1, from coordinate 273,587,798 downwards.
ATGTTAAGGGAACTTTATTTTTTATCTGAGAAATGTACTTGGGGTAAAGTTGTATAAATTTGCTGTAGAAGGTAAATGGTATGTTAGGGACCATAACCTGTAATCTTTACAAGCAAGCATTAGATAAGATGAAAAGAGGAACTGCTTTGCTTCTTTGGGAATGTACCTTAAGTTTGCTGACTGAAAGCTCTGTTTAAGGAATATTGTTTTTTTTTAAGTGCATGTTGAATTGTGCCTTTTATTAGGTTTTGATGTTTCTTGATAAACAGGGGGATAAGAACATAAGAATTTGCCGCTGCAGGATATGATACAGCCATTTAGGAGAGGGGGGATGCAGGGAGGTCTCCAATGTGGCAAGTGGGCCTTTTCAGCTTCTTCACTCTGTTGCATTGGACGATATAGTCAAAATCATTGCAATTGGTATGCAAGTAGGTTGCACATAATGAGGAGTCGTGAGGACCAGATGTCAGGAGAACATAGACTGATCAGCACAAGATGGTCAACCTACTTGAACACTGAATCAGAAGCCAAGAACAGGCCTCGACAATGAGATAAGAACACACACTGAGAAGTCTTTGAGCTATTGTGATATATCCACCAATAAAGTGATTTTTTTAAAACTATATATCCCTGGCTGATCTCCTGACATCTTGTCCTCATGACTCCTCATTGTGTGTTCTCATCTTGTCGTCAAGGCCTGTTCTTGGCTTCTGATTCAGTGTACAAGTAGGTTGACCATCCTGTGCTGATCAGTCTGAATCTGCAAGCACACCAGCCCAAAGGTAAGGTATGTATGCGGTGGGGGGGAGGAAGCATTGCAATCAGCCCTTGACAAAGCTGCAGTTATATCCAGTGACCGTCTGGAGTGTAACCTTCCCTTCAAGTACCTGAACAACTTCAGCTATTTATACAAATAAGAAAAACCTGGAAAAGTATTATTTTAAGTTTATTAACATACTGTACATTTTTCTATTATATCTTATTAGCACCCTAATATGCTGCATTAGCCTAATGGTGTATTACAATAATCTTGAAATGTCAATTGCAATTTCTTTGTTGCTTCATATTAATGCAAGACATACATAACTTGTATTTTATTGTTTTATGTTGCATAAGGGATTTTGTAAATGCAATCAGCAGAAAAGGACTTTTGGTTTTAGCAATAGATGATTTTAATATAGTTATGTGCTATTATGGTTTGTGGGAAAGGTGCCCCAAACAGAACATTGAGCTCTATGATGGCATTGTCATGGTGATACAATATTATTTATTGCAGTGCTTAGTATATGAAGGTAGTCAATTACCCAGACTGATGTGCATGATAAGGTCCTACATTATAACAACCCTTCAAATAATACATCTTAGACACGATTTGTTATAAGTTTCTGCTCTCACAAATCCTCTTTAAAATAGGAAAGTCTGTTAGTTCTCAGGTCACTTCTTGGAAAGAGGCCCATCACCTCTGGGCACAATTTTTTTTTCATGCTATTATCTTAACTGCTATAACCAAAAGGACTGTATTTTTGTAGATTAAGTACAATAATGTATGATTAATTGTTGGAGAAAACAAAACATAAGAACATAAGAATTGCCATCTCTGGATCAGACCCTGAGTTCATCAAGTCTGGTGATCCGCACACCCTTAAATCCTAGAACGGTGGATTCTGCAATTACTTCCTCTGGGAGAGCATTCCAGATGTCCACCACTCGCTGCGTGAAACAGAACTTCCTGATATTCATTCTGGACCTGTCCCCCCTCAGCTTCAGTCTATGTCCTCTTGTCCATGTCACATTGGACATTGTAAATAACTGCTTTCCCTGCTCCATTTTGTCGAATCCTTTCAGTATTTTGAAAGTCTCGATCAGATCCCCTTGCAGTCTTCTCTTCTCAAGGGAGAACAACCCCAGTCTCCCAAGTTGTTCCTCGTAGTCCAGGTTCTCCATACCTTTCACTAGCTTTGTTGCTCGTCTCTGCACCCTCTCTAGCAGTTTTATATCCTTCTTTAGGTATGGAGACCAATGCTGGACGCAGTATTCCAGGTGCGGTCTGACCATGGCTCTGTAGAGCGGTATTATAACTTTCTCTGATCTACTCGTAATTCTCTTCTTTATCATGCCTAGCATTCTATTTGCTTTGTTCGCCGCCGCTGCACATTGCGCCGACGGTTTCAGTTATCTGGAAAGATGCTATAATCATCTTTTTTTAAAATTGAATTATATTTTTGACTCTAGGACAGAAGATAGGTTGCATGGATTCACTAGAGGCAGGTCTTGTCAGATAAATTCTCCGCTGCTTTTGCCCTTTTAGCAGCACAGTTCCATTCCTTACATATTCAACTTACAGATCAGGCACATTTGTTGCGTGTCCCTTGAAACCACCATTTTATGGGACCCCTGAAGAAGACGTGTTGATCAAAACATGGACCATGTTGGGTCACATATTTTATATAAAGTGGTATATTTGTATGCAAAAATCTGTTTGTTTAAAATAAACTACCTGCATCTTGTACATCTGTCTGCAGTTCTTTTCCTTTGTTCTTGGATTTAGATTTTAGCAAAGCCTTTCAAGTTTGGTTTTTTTTTAAATTCAATATTCTTTATTTAGTTTTATAACTTACAAAAATTGCTTATCGAATACCTAAGCAGTGTGCATGATAATAAATATTGATAGTGATATTATCCCAGGACAAGCAGGCATGATATTCTCACATGTGGGTGACGTCATCTACGGAGCCCCAGCGCGGACAGCTTTTCAAGCAAACTTGATTGAAGTTTCAAGTTTGCTATGCTGCACCACGCATGTGCATGCCTTCTTGCCCACTAGAGGGCGCATCCCCACCTCGTGGTCCTCAGTTCAGTCTTTTCCGTGGAGCCAGAAGCCCTGTGGAATTTGTGCTCTTCTATTTTAGCCTTCTGACACCGCGGCTGAGTGTTTATTTCTCGGTCACTGTGCTTACTTTGCTTTTTTCTTTGTTTTTGTTTAAGTTTTCGTCGAAAAAAAAAAAAAAAAAAGGATTTTTTGTTCGGCTCCGGGGGCTCCCGGTAGCCGCGGCCGCGGGACCTTGTTCGTTCCCAGCCGGTTTTTGTGTCCATGTCCCGTCCCTTGACGGGCTTTAAAAAGTGCACCCGGTGCGATCGACTCCTTTCGATCACCGATCCTCACCGGTGGTGCTTACTTTGTCTGGGTCCTGAGCACCCCTACCGACTCCAGCGCTCGGTGCTCTACTTTTCAGAAAAGGGCCCTCCGCCGACGTTGCGCTCATATGGCGGAGCTCTTTGCTGTGGACCCCGTGGCGGGGAAGGCCTCGACATTGGTCTCGGCTTCGGCCCCGGCTTTGACCTCGGCCTCGTCTCCCTCGACCTCGCCCCAACAGCCCGCTTCGTCGAAGCCTGTGTCCTCGACCCCGAAGTCGACGAAGGGTAAGTCCTCACTTCCTTCTTCTGTTCCAGCCTCGAAGAAGCCATCCTCGGGCTCATCGACGGGGGCGGGTGTGTCGTCCTCGGCCCCGCCCTGAGCGTCGAAGTCGGGTGCCCCGCGGGAATACTCGAGACCGAGGCCGCCCTCGAGGGAGCACCTGCCGGCCCCGGATCTACCTGCCATGATGGGGGTGCCGGCCTTTCAGGACTTGCTCCGTGCGCTCATTACCTCGGAGCTGTCCGGTGCCCTCGCACACCTCCTGCCACCCTCGGCTGCCCCGACGTCGGCTGCCTCGGTCTTGGTACCCTCGACTTCGGCCTCCGGGGGGGCTTCGGCCTCGGCCCCAACCATGCCCTCGACCTCGGTCGACCAGCCTGAGCGGAGTGTGCGGCCTCGGGACAAGGTGCGGAGGGTTCGGAGGATCTCTTCCTCTTCGTCCTCGTCGAGGTCCTCCCGGGGTTACTCGCCCTCGGGTCGGCCTCGGGCGAAGCGTCGGTCGAGGAAGCCCAAACGTCAACGGGTCTCTCCTCGACGACGCGGTCGCTCCTCGCCGACCGAGGCAGAGCTCCGCCTCGATAATCCGAGGCTACTCCGTTCCTCCGAGGTTGAGTACTTGAGGGACTCCTCGCCGAGATGGAGGGAGCGTGCCTCGGTGCCCCATACCCCGGGGACTTCCCGCAAGGGTTCCTCGGGGCATGGGCGGTCCCCGACCCTGTCGAGGTCGCTTGGTGCGGCTTCTTGGGGTTCGGGGTCTGGCACGGGTAAGGAACCTCGTTACTCCCGTGAGGCCTCCCCTTCTTTCTTGGCGACGAGGGCTTCTCGGACTCCCTCTCCACCTTCGAAGCCCTCCTCCTTTTCGAGATTTGTGCTTGATATGGGGAGGGCTTTGGACCTTGATCTGGCGTCTGGGTCGCAATACACGAAATAATTTTTGGAGGAGCAGGATTTGCCCTCTCCCCCCAGGGAGTCTCCTCGGCTGCCTCTCAACAAGGTTCTCCACCAGACCTTCCTGAGGAACTTGGACTCCCCTCTTACAGTCACAGCAGTTCCATCAAAGATGGAGTCGAAGTACCGCACAGTCCCTTGCAAGGGCTTCGATAAAGCGCAGCTGTCCCACCAGTCGTTGCTGGTGGAGTCGGCGTTGAAGAAGTCCCAACCTTCTAGGGTCTCGGCGGCGGTCCCCCCGGGCGGGAGGGACGGACGGACAAGTTTGGTCGTCGCCTCTATTCAAACTCCATGATGGCGGCCAGGGTCCTTAATTACGCATTCATCTTCTCATCCTATTTAAGGCAGATGGTGAAGGCGTTGCCCAGGTATTATGGGGTCATGCTGGATTCCCATAAGGGGGATTTTGGTACCTTTATGGCCAACTTGTCTCAGCTGCGTCTCTATCTTTTTCACGCAGTTTACGATGCGTTTGAGTTGGCCTCGCGTGTTTCCGCCTTTGCGGTGGCGATGCGCCGTCTCGCATGGCTTCGGACCCTGGATATGGACCCGAATTTGCAAGAACGTCTGGCCAATCTTCCATGTGTTGGCTCAGAGTTGTTCGACGAGTCCTTGGAGGCGGCGACCAAACGCTTGTCTGAACATGAGCGCTCTATCGCCTCATTGGTCCGTCCTAAACCCCGGGCCCCGCCACAGAAGCCGTTTAGACCTCCTTCGCAGCGATACCCGCAGAAGTCGACGCTGGCTTTCTCGAGGCCTCCGCCCCAGCGTCCCCCTCAGCAGGGCAGAGCGTCCCAACCAAAGCCTCAGGCGCAAGGGGTGTCTAAACCGGCTCCGTCTTTTTGACGTGATGCGTGGTTGGGGGCGGGCCCCCTCCGCACTGTCAAAGGACCCCCTTCCTATCGGGGGCCGATTGCAGGCCTTTCTTCCAGCCTGGGCCGAGATCACGTCGGACGCTTGGGTGCTCCGGATCATCTCCGAGGGTTACTCCTTAAACTTCTTAGCCATGCCGCCAGAACATCCGCCGGGGGCTTCTCTTGGCTGTCGAGCCCAGCTTCCTCTTCTCCTGTCGGAAGCCAGGTCCTTGTTGAGTCTTCGGGCGGTGGAGCCTGTGCCCCCGAACCAAAGGGGACGGGGTTTTTACTCCCGTTACATTTTGGTCCCGAAGAAGACAGGGGACTTACGCCCCATTCTGGACCTCCAGGGGCTCAACAAGTTCCTTGTCCGGGAGAAGTTTCATATGTTGTCCCTTCCAGTCCTGTACCCTCTGTTAGACTCGGGGGACTGGATGTGCTCCCTGGACCTGAAGGAAGCATATACTCATGTTCCGGTGCATCCCGCCTTCCGTAAGTTCCTCAGGTTCCAGGTGGGGGAGTTGCACCTCCATTATCGGGTCCTCCCCTTTGGACTGGCTTCGTCCCTTCGAGTCTTCACGAAGTGTATGGTGGTGGTTGCGGCAGCCCTGAGATCTCGGGGGCTGCAGGTGTTTCCCTACCTGGACGATTGGCTGATCAAGGCGTCCTCCAAGGAAGGGGTTATTTCAGCGACCCGACAGACTATCATCTTCCTTCAATGTCTGGGGTTCGAAGTAAACTTCCCCAAGTCTCAGTTGTGCCCGACTCAATCCCTTCAGTTTATCGGGGCCGTGCTGGACATGGTTCGCCTCCGTTCGTTCCTCCCCCCGCCACGGTTGGAGGTCCTGCTTCGCTTGAGTCACCAGGTTTCGTTGCTGCCCTCAGTTTCGGCGCAGCGCATGATGGTTCTGCTGGGCCACATGGCGTCGACAGTCCATGTCACTCCGTTCACCCGTTTGCATCTGAGGCTTCCTCAGTGGACCTTGGCCTCCCAGTGGCGTCAGGATCGGGACCCTGTCTCCTCCCCTATCACTGTGACTCCTTCTTTGAGACGCTCGCTCCTTTGGTGGACCAACTCGTCCAATCTTTCCGGGGGTTTGCTCTTTCTCGTTCCTCCGCATCGCAAGGTCCTGACCACGGACTCTTCGGAGTACGCGTGGGGAGCTCATCTGGACGGTCTGCGGACTCAGGGTCTATGGTTGGCAGAGGACCAGAGTTGTCACATCAATGTTTTAGAACTTCATGCCATTTTTCTGGCGGCTCGAGCGTTCTGCCACCTGCTGCACGATCAGGTGGTCCTTGTGCAGACGGACAACCAGGTGGCCATGTATTATGTGAACAAGCAAGGAGGAACGGGCTCTTGGTCCCTGTGCCGGGAAGCCCTGCGCCTTTGGGAATGGGCGGTCTCCCAGAACATCTTCCTGCGGGCGGTTTACATTCAGGGAGAGAAGAATTGTTTGGCCGACAAACTCAGTCGTCTTCTCCAGCCGCACGAGTGGGCACTAAACTCCCGAGTTCTCTGCGAGGTCTTCGACCGCTGGGTAACTCCTCAGGTGGATCTGTTTGCCTCCCCGGAGACTCGCAAATTGCCCCTCTATTGTTCTCGGATGTACTCCCCGGACCGTCTCGAGGCCGACGCCTTTCTTCTCGACTGGGGAGGGAGGTTCCTTTATGCGTTTCCTCCTTTCCCTCTGATCTTGAGAACGTTGGTTCATCTCAAGGCGTCCAGAGCCACTATGATTCTCATTGCGCCTCGTTGGCCTCGTCAGCACTGGTTCTCCCTGCTCCTTCTACTCAGTGCCAGGGAGCCTCTACTTCTGTCTGTTTTTCCCTCTCTGCTGTCTCAGATTCGGGGTTCGCTGTTGCATCCCAATCTTCAGTCATTACATCTGACGGCTTGGTTTCTTTCCCCCTGACTTCGGTTTCTGTTTCTCAGTCGGTCAGGGAGGTGTTGAAGCCTCGCGCAAGGTCTCGACTCGGCTTTGTTATTCCCAGAAGTGGACCAGATTTTCATCCTGGTGTTCCTCGCACCATCTGGATCCAAGTTCGGTTCCGGTGTCCTCGGTGCTGGAATATTTGTTGCATTTGTCCAAGTCTGGGCTAAAGACGACTTCCATTCGGGTACATCTCAGTGCTATTGCTGCTTTCCATCGGCATCTCGAGGGACGTTCTCTCTCTCTTCATCCTCTGGTGGTTCGTTTCATGAGGGGTTTAGTGAATGTTAATCCTCCTCTGAAACCTCCTCCTGTGGTTTGGGATCTTAATGTGGTCTTGGCTCAGCTGATGAAACCTCCTTTTCAGCCTATTGACAAGTCTCTTCTTAAGTTTCTCACTTGGAAGGTGATCTTTTTACTTGCACTCATGTCTGCTCGTCGGATTAGTGAGCTGCAGGCTTTGGTTGCGGACCCGCCCTTTACTGTGTTCCATCATGACAAGGTGGTTCTTCGCACCCATCCTAAATTTTTGCCTAAGGTTGTGTCTGATTTCCACCTCAATCAGTCAATTGTTCTTCCGGTGTTTTTTCCGAAGTCCCACGCTCATCCTGGGGAGGCGGCGCTTCACACGCTTGACTGTAAGAGGGCGTTGGCTTTTTATCTTCAACGCACCAAGTCTCATCGGAAGGTTCCTCAATTGTTTTTGTCCTTTGATCCTAATCGGTTGGGACATCCTGTTTCCAAGCGCACCTTGTCCAACTGGTTGGCTGCTTGTATTTCTTTTTGCTACGCTCAGGCTGGTCTCGCGCTTCAAGGTCGGGTCACGGGACATAAGGTCCGAGCAATGGCAGCTTCTGTGGCGTTCCTCCGGTCTACTCCGGTGGAGGATATCTGCAAGGCTGCCACTTGGTCTTCGGTTCATACTTTCACCTCCCACTACTGTCTGGATACGTTATCCAGGAGTGACGGCCGGTTTGGCCAGTCAGTTTTGCGAAATCTGTTTTCCTAAATTGCCATCCTCCCACCTGCCCTTTTTTGGTTGGCTTGGAGGTCACCCACATGTGAGAATATCATGCCTGCTTGTCCTGGGATAAAGCACAGTTACTTACCGTAACAGGTGTTATCCAGGGACAGCAGGCATATATTCTCACAACCCGCCCTCCTCCCCGGGGATGGCTTCTTTGCTGGTTATGGAACTGAGGACCACGAGGTGGGGATGCGCCCTCTAGTGGGCAAGAAGGCATGCACATGCGTGGTGCAGCATAGCAAACTTGAAACTTCAATCAAGTTTGCTTGAAAAGCTGTCCGCGCTGGGGCTCTGTAGATGACGTCACCCACATGTGAGAATATATGCCTGCTGTCCCTGGATAACACCTGTTACGGTAAGTAACTGTGCTTTTGGGTAACTTTATTCTTTATTTGTATTGTATATTAGGATATATTATGATATTATTATATGCAGGAAAATGAAATTATTGAATGATATTTATGTTACCTGTATAGATAATAGTGGAATATGTGGAATATCTTTTGTTCTTTCATTTGTATGACATTGTTTTTGATTAAAAATCAATAAAGAATTTTAAAAAAGAACAAAACAAAGATAAAATTAAAATTTTTTAAAATAGGTAATCACAATAACCAGGACATATTAACATGAAAGTGGGAAAGGGGGCAGAAATAAAATAATCAAAAGAAAAGAGAGACATTACGAGGGAAACACAGTAGGAAAGGTATTAAAATCTAATAAGATAATAGAAGCATATAGACGGTATTAACAATCAAATGCATCTTTAAATAAAAATGTTTTAAAATTTGATTTAAATTTAGTATGAGAAGAATCTTCCCAAAGGTACATAGACATACTGTTCTATAATGATGGAGCAGTGACAGAGAAAGATGATTTTCTGGTCATATCGTGAATTATATGACATGGTGATGAAATTGCTAATAGATTTTGATTGCTTGAGCGTAGTGATCGTGTACGTATATATAGTGTGAGGTATCTATTAATAAATCCAGGGGATTGTGTCCTTTTAGATTTGAAAGTTAGAAGTAGAATTTTATAAGTCAGTCGATGAGATATGGGTAACCAATGTGCATTGATTAGAAGGGGGGGGGGGGGGAGTTACATGATCAAATATTTTTGCTTTGAATAAAAGTTTTACGGCTGTATTCAGAGTTATTTGCAATCTCCTGAGTTCTTTTTGGCTAATTCCTTGGTATAAGGCATTGCAATAGTCCAACTGAGAAATGACTAGTGAATGTAAAAGAATATTTAAAGAGGAAGTTTCAAAGAGATTAGAAATAGAGCAAATCATGCGGAGTTTGTGGAAACACTTTTGAACTACCATACTGATTTGTTGATGATAAGATAAATTATTTTCCAATGTCACTCTGAGTAACTTGATTGAAGTCACTGACTGAAGTGCTGTGGAATTCAGACAAATAGGGGAGTGCCCTTGGTATGAGCCCCAAAGTTACGGACTGGGTTAGGAACTAGTTGATTGGTAGTGATCAATGGAGGGTAGTGATCAATGGAGATCACTCTGAGGAAAGGGAAGTTACCAGTGGTGTGCCTCAAGGTTCGCTTCATGGCCCTGTTCTTTTTAACATTTTTGTAAGCGATATTGCTGAAGGGCTGACTAGTAAGATTTATCTCTTTGCAGATAATACCAAAGTCTGCCATAGGGTAGATGTCTCTGATGGTGTGCAAAATATTGAAGAAGGACCTAGTGAAGCTTGAGGAATGGTCTAAAATTTGGCAGCTAAGATATAATGGTAAGAAATTCAAGGTCATGCATTTGGGCTGCAAAAAATCCAAGGGAACACTATGGTTTAGAGGATGAAGAACTTTTGTGCATGAAAGAGCAGTTGGGTTTGAGAATATGTGATGATGTTAAGGTGAAAACAAAAACTGTGGATACAGATGATGTTAAGGTGGTCAAACAGGTTGATAGGCGACAGCAAAAGCTAGGATGCATGGGTGCATAGGGAGAGGAATGGTCAGTAGAAAAAAGGTGGTATTGATGCCCCCGTATACAGGAACCAATTTTTTCAGAATTATTAGGGGGTGCTAATCCTATTATGTTACCCTTCCATGGGCAAAGTCAATGTATTTTCTCAATACATGCTAAACTGGTGAGACTGGACTCATTTGGAGCACTGGTCTTGACCTAGGGGCCGGCCCGTGAGTGGACTGCTGGGCAGGATAGACTACTAGTCTGACCCAGCAGCGGCAATTCTTATGTTCTTATGCTCTTATGTTCTTATGTTTAAGGTTATCAAGCACCCACAGAGCTGGTTCTATGCCTCTGTTTAAGACTCTAGTAAGACTTCATTTAGAATATTGTATAGAATTCTGGAGATCACACTTTCAAAAAGATATAAACAGGATGGAGTCGATCCAGAGGAAGGCAACTAAAATGGTTGATGGTCTACTTCATAAGGCTTAGAGGGACAGACTTAAAAATTTCAATATGCATACTTTGGAGAAAGGCAAGAGAGGGGAGATATGATAGAGACATTTAAATACCTATGTGGTATAAATACACATGAAGTGAGTCTCTTTCAATTGAAAGGAGACTCCAGAGTGAGAGGGCATAGAATGAGGTTAAGAGGTGATAAGCTCAGGAGTACTCTAAAGAAATACTTTTTTACAGAAAGATGCGTGGAATAGTCTCCAGGTAGAGGTGGTGAAGACAAAGACTGTGTCTGAATTCAAGAAAGTGTGGGACATGCATGTGGGATCTCTTAGAGAGAGTAGGAGACAGGGGATGCTGTGGACTGGCAGACTGGAGAGACCACAGGGCCTTTATCTGTTATTATGTTTCTATGATTCTATTTTTATTTCATGTTGTGGCATTAACTACATGCATTTGCTATTAGAGATAAGTGATCAGTTGAAGGTTAAATTGAACACGCCTGCTACACTCACCCTCCTCATAAAATTTAAGACAGTAGATTTGGTCAGCAAAGAACCAACTTGGTTAACAAGGATCACAGTTTTATTTGTAAGAACGTAAGAATACTGGGTCAGACCAATGGTCCATGTCACCCAGCAACCTGCTTTCTATGCTTTGTTGAATGCTGTATTTGAATTATACACTTTTTGGCTATTTCCATAAGGGGTGACAGTTCCTAACCAAAGTAAAGTGACTAGATGCAGCGTACTTAGCAAGATTCCATTATAGACTACTAGCACAAATCATCATTTATGTGCTTACAATTAGGTGTGCCTACTTACACCATGTCACTAGCAGGTGTAAATGTGTACAGTGTTACCCCGCAAATTTGCAATTCACGGACTCAGTTATTTGCGGTATTTTCTGATTGCCTCTTCCGGTCAGAAAATACAGGGAATGAGTCTGCAAATCAGCCTTCTGCACAGCTGATTCCTCCTCCTCTTCCCCCTGGTTAGCCAATCAGCCTTCTGCACAGCCAATTCCTCCTCCTCTCCCCCCTCCCCCCAGAGCATACCGGGTATGATTTACTGCACCCTTCGGCGCCCCAGCTGCCTTATCCTACCGTTTTACAGACTCAAAACTGCAAATTTGCGGGTGTTCCTGGAACAGAACCCCTGCGAATTTCGGGGGAATACTGTACACCTAAATGTGCCTCTTTAGGGCATAACTTACAGTATTCTATAAGGTATGCACATTGGCGTAGTACGGGGGGGGGTCCGCCGCAGGCAAGTCTTCCTAAAGGTGTGGCACCCCTCCTCCTCTCCGCCCTCCCACTCCTCTCCTTGCAGTGCGTGACCCTTGCCTTCCCCTGTACCTTTTTCATTTCCCCGGTGTGAGGTTGCTGCCTGCACTGGCATCAGCGCTCTCTCTGATGTCACTTCCGGGACTCGCGCCTAGAAAGTGACATCAAAGGGCGAGCCGACACCGATGTAGGCATGCTGCTCAAATGCCGAAGAAGTTAAAAAGGTACGGAGAAAGGTAAGGGGTGCACGCGTGGCATGGGGGAAGGGATGGGGCGCCACCGCCCTGGGTGCCGCTCACCCTTATTACACCATCCTTATTACACTCTGAGATGCGCAGAGAGCCCACAGGATCGTGACAAAACTTCTGGCTCTGCGTGTCCCTTACAACCAAGGGACCCTTCAGGACTTATCTGGCTGGCTAAAGCCTAACAGGGTCATGCAAGTAATGAGGCTCAGTCAGAAATGGCCAAATCAATAGCTTTATTTCAGCCACTGGCCAAATAAACCATAATACAAGCTTCAGCCTTGCAGTGTAAAAAAACAACACTCATTCCATGAATTCATACAGTTCTCGTACAGAGGAAAAAACAAAATTAACGGTTTCACGTTTGTCAGTAATGGCTTAAACATAGTCCCCTGCTTCTGGACTTTAACAGTATGTTCATAACACAGTCCTCTTCACCAGAGCAGTTAATTTATACACTTTAGGCTTGCAATATTCACTCAAATGTTTATCCAAAATGAGCACTGCCAGTCTTTGGCCAGATAATGAAAAGAGAAAGAAAAAACCTCCCAGCAAACTGGGAAGCATAGCATGCAGGTACATTACATGGCTTCACTTCAGCATAACCTTTTTTTAAATAAGCTGTTTCTTTATAAGCAGAACTTGTGCTCAGAAACACAGGCACTGTAAGGAAAAAACTTAGAACAGCGCAGCATGGAGAGAAGTTTAATTCAGAGCCAACATTCTGTTTAAGTGAAGAGATTCTAGGACATTTCCTTCTGAAACGTTGCTGTAGCAACTACACACAGCTGTGAGAGAGAAATGTGATTGCCTAGCCTGGCTGCTAGCAGAGAAAAACATTCAAACATTTGTTTGAATCAAAATCAAAGCTTTAAGACAACATTCAAAGTCTAGAATTCTAGGAGAGGAAAACTAAACTCTCTTCAAAGAAAAACCAAAATAAAACACACCTTAACTTGCAGCTCAGCATCTGCAGGTAGAAAACAAAACACATATGTTTCACTGCACTTCCATGTCCACAGGAAAGTTTCAGTTCCTACCAGACTCTCTTGGATGTCCATTGCTTCTTCTTGGTCCTGCTCCCAAATTCCAGAGGGAGAAAACATCTCCTCTGCCTCTGCCATAGGCCAATCTGTTTCTCCAGCCTCCTCTGGCAGGACAGAAGAAACTCACTCTCTTCCTGGCTCTCATCAGTTACTGCTCCAGTCCTTGCCTGGTTTTCTCCCCCTGCTACTCTGGACTGTCTCGCTTTAAGCTGTAGAGAGATACCCCCCTCCCCCCCCGAACCTGGATGGGGGAAGGGCTCTCCACACACTAGCTTGGCCTGTTTGGCTACATACAGGTTTCTTTCCAGCCCTGGCTCTTAAAGGGACAGGCTGATGGAAAGGTAGTAATCTTCTGGCAGTGTCAGGGACAGGTTTAAACTGGGTCAAGCTTTCCGGCCTATCCTTTTCCTGCCATTCCTCATCTGATGCAATCTCTCTGTCTAAGTAGTAGACAGCTAATTCTGCAGTCTGAGTTTCAACTTGATCAGCTCTCCTGCATTGGGGTTTAGTGAATTTCCTCCCCATCTTTGGGACAAAACCAGAAATGGAATTGGGTTTGTCACAGTATGCACAAAAATAGGAGCCCTGCCTATGCTCCACCCACGCTCTGCCCATATCTTTACCCCTTTGCATTTACACTCTGAGCAAATTAGATATCTAAATTATAGAACAGCTGAGCACGCACATTGCATTTGCTGTACCTGGGGAAAGTATACAGAAACCATACCATACATACCTTACATCCTCTTCTATACCTAATGTGACCATTTATTTTTTTCATCAAAATGGGACATTTATTAATTTAGTCCCACCCTCCCAATCCCGCCCTAGCCTCGCCCCAATCCTACCCTAGTCCCACCCCTAATCCCGCCCCCAATTTCTTCCATTCATTTTTCATGTACACATAATATCTTATTAATTCATAATGGTAACCATAAAATAAAAAAAACAACACAAAGCACAGTATACGCAGAGAAAATGTTAATTTTCATATATATTTGGGGTTTTTTCAAAGATGTCAAGGCAGATCAAGTTTCAAGTTTATTTAAAATTTCTTATACCGCCTAATCAATCCTTCTAAGCAGTGTACAAAATCATTAAAAACATTTGATTAACTAAAATCCAGTTTAAAAAGAATATAAACATACAACTTCCTGAGACATATAAAAACATAATATAGATGGGAGCAAAGGAGAAAGAAGGGCTGGAACTACAATAAGCAAGGAAAAGAAAACTTTTAAGGAAAAAAACTATAGGGAGGGGTACTGATAATAAAAATAACCTTCTAGGTTCTAGGTCGCCCTTAAAAGGGCAGTTAGGTTTCAAAGGCATCAAAAAAAGAGGAATGTCTTTAACTTCGTCTTAAAATCTTTAAGAGTTGATTTCTCATGTAGGTAATTCGGGATGCTGTTCCAGAGAGAGGGGGGAGCTTACAGAAAATATTGAAGACCTCATTGTGTTTATATGTTTCAGTGATGGGATAGAGAGAAGGTTTTGAGCTGTAGAACTGAAAGTCTTTGTTAGATTATAAGGGATAAGAAGGTTATTAATGAATTCTGGCTGGTTATTTTCTCTGGCTTTGAATGTTAATAGAAGAATTTTGTAAGTGATTCTGTGTTCTATTGGCAACCAGTGAGCTTTATATAAAAGAGGGATAATGTGGTCATATTTTTTTGCGTTGAATATTATTTTTACTGCAGTGTTCTGTACTATTTGAAGTCTTCTTATTTCCTTTTTTGTTATGCCTTTATAGAGGGCGTTGCAATAGTCGCTACATGAAATTACGAGAGAGTGGATCAAAATGTTCAGAGAAGCAGGTTCTAATAATTTAGATAAGGATCTTATCATGCGCAATCGATAAAAACAGCGCTGGATCACTTTGCTGATGTGTAGATGATAATTAAATTTACTGTCAAATGTAACTCCCAGTAATTTTAATGAAGATACCACTTTGATAACTTGAGTTTTGAGTTTAAGGGGAGTTTGTAGGGAAAGTCCATCTTTAATAGAAAAAATCATTAATTTGGACTTGTCGATGTTCAAAGAAAGCATGTGTGAATCTAACCAAGAATTAATTTTTTCTAATTTTTGATTAATGAGGTTTATTTTGTTTAAATTGTTTAAATTGATTGGATGAACTAGTTGGACATCATCCGCATAGATGAACGTTGTAAAGCCAAATAGATTGCTCTAGTATTAAGAGGGGGGCTGAGAAAATATTGAAGAGTATTGAACCTATCTTAGAATTGAACCTTGTGGGATACTGTATTCAGTTGTTATAGAATCCGAGGATGTTGTATTGAAGATTACCTTAGAGGACTGATCAGTGAAAAAAGAAGAAAACCAGTCTAATACTTGGTCTGTGATTCCGATATCCTGCAAGCATGACAGAAGAAGCTTATGATCTATTGTATTGAAAGCTGATGAAAGGTCTAAAGAGATGAGCAGAACGGACTGATGACGATCGAGATGGTAAAGGATTTTAGTGGTCAGCCCGATGAGTGACAGTTCAGTGCAGTGATGTTGACGAAATCCAGTCTGATTTGGATGTAAGACTTTTGTTTGTTCTATGAAGTTTGAAATCTGACGAAAGATGATTTTCTCTGTGAGTTTAGCCAGGAAAGGAATATTTGCGATTGGTCGATAATTAGAAGTTTCATGTGCACTGATTTTGCGGTCTTTGATTATTGGATGAATAATTGCCTCTTTACATGATTTAGGAACTGTTTTTGTAGATAAGCTGGTATGGATCAAGTTTAAAATGTCTGAACTGAAAAATGAAAAAAAGCGTTTCAGTAGGAATGGTGAAAGAATTTCCGATTTGGAGCCTTTTATATTTAGTGAATTCAAGTTTCTCTGAAGGTCTTGAAGAGTAGGTAAGATAAATCTTGAACATTTAGAGAGAGGAATATTTATGTGTGTGGACATATTAATTGATTCACCAGAACAAGAGAGAGTGGGATCTGTATTGGCTTCTAATTTTTTGAATTTTTTTAATGAAGTGGGAGGCGATAGTTTGAGCTGAGGGTAATGAGACTCTCAAGTTTGGCTATGTCTTCTGTGTGGTTAGAGATCTTACGATTGCGTATAACATAGTGGTGTGTTTAACTTTTTTTATTTGTTTGGTGTAGTATTCTTTTTTTGATCTATTAATTTCAGATTTGTAGTAACTAGCTTGTTCCTTGAATTTATTTAGGCTATATAGAGTTTTGTTATGTCGCCATTTCTCTCAAGAGAATGTAGTTGTCTTTTGATAAGAGTTAAGTTAGGATTATATCAGGGTTTTTTTTGTTTACGTGAAGAGATTGTATAAGTGATAGTAGGGACTACAGTATCTAATAGTTTGGTTATGGCGGCTTTCCATGAGGCAACTTTCTCCTCAATGGAAGCTTTGGACATTTCCGCTAATTTGGACTCAAAGTGAGAGGAGATGGATGTGCAGTCTTGAGAGTTTATTGTCTTGGGACTAAGGTTTGATGTATATAGTCTAATAAGCTGGGAGAAAGAAATAAGGAAGTGATCAGACCAAGGAAGTTGTGTGCAAGACTTGACTTGGAACCGGTCTTTCTGTAAGGCTGGCACTAGTACCATGTTAAAGTGTGTCCCGCTTTATGCGTGGGTGTTATGCCTATGGCCAGGGGGTAACTGAAACTCAGCATACTACGTGACATGTCTCCTCAAGTCTGCTTATCTGCTATCCTGACCTCCGTGACCTGGGTGCTACCAAAACAGAGAACAAAAGGACAGTAAAACCAGGTTGACCAGGTGTCCGAGTGAAGACAGCTGGTTTCTGCAACAAGTCTGCTTATCTGCTATCCTGACCTCCGTGACCTGGGTGCTGCCAAAACAAAGAACAAAAGACCAGGACCGGGTGTGCCTGAATCGTAGTGAAGGACGCTGGTTACTGCAGGATCAGCTGTATAACTATGAACTCAGCAGTTTTCACCCTATATAAGGACGGGACTCTGCCCCTAACATGAGAATCCAAGACGTTGCAATCATGGAACAGTCCTTTGGTCCACTCACCTATCAATTGCAGGGATTCCCAATTGTGAAGGATGGTAATTGCCTGGGATCACGGTGAAGCTATTTTATTCTTATATTTATATATACAGTGGTGCCTCACACAACGAACTTAATTGGTTCCAGGAGCAAGTTTGTTATGTGAAACGTTCGTTATGTGAAACGCGTTTTCCCATAGGAATACATGTAAAAAAAAATAATTCGTTCTGCAGCATAAAATATGCTAAGATGACATAAAAAAGATAAATTTTTTGTTATTATTTTTATTTAGATACATCTAAAAACATACATCTCCCTGTCCTTTTACTTCCACTATCTTCCTATCCCATCTCTATTTCCTTTTGTCCCTCTCCCCATGATCAATCATCTCACCACCTCTCTCTGCCCTCACCCTCAGGGTTCAAGATTGCTTCCACTCTTTTTCCTGTTGTTCTCTCTGCCTGTCACCCTATGATTTAGCATCCCTTCTGCCCTTGTCCAATATTTCCCCTTCTCTCCCTCCCTCTCATCCCCTGCTCCAACATGTGCTTTCAGCGGCCTTCTCCCCCCTTAAGCGTCTTTTCTTCTCCACTCCACCTTTCCTCCCTGCCTCCACCTTTGTGGCGCTTTTGCACCCGACCGACAACAGAACAGGCCCGGTCGGACAAATCTCCCTGTCCTGTAGCCGCGAATCTAAATTACCTTCTTACAGCAGCTGGATTATTGAAGCTGCTGTAAGAGGTAATTTAGATTCGCGGCTACAGGGCAGGGAGGTTTGTCGGCCGGGCCTGTTGTCGGTCGATCAGGGGACCTGACCAGCTGTGCACATTCTTCGAGGCGGACCGCCCCCTCCCCCCTCTTTCGTTCGCCATTGCCTTCTTCCTACTCGTAGACACTTCTCAATTCTTATAAAGCAAAAAAGTATTTGGCTATTAGTACTTAGCTTTTATCCGGGGCCCAGGGCAACTGATGACTGTATATGATGATAAATACAATCAACACTCGGCTATGATTAAACGCTCAACGGAGCGTCTCCGTTTCGCTCTAACTGTAGGTTCCTCGAGAGATGAAGTCTTCCTGATGTCAGCGCTGACGTCGGAGGAAGGGAGGGCTTTGCTTAAGCCCTCCCTCCGACGTCAGCGCTGACATCGGGAAGATTTCCGTTCGGCTGTGGGCTGCGACAGGGCAGGTAAGGAGAAGGAACCCCGGAAGGATGCAGCTCGGGTGACTTCGTTGTGTGAAACGAAGTCCGTTGTACGAATCACGACATAAAGTACGTTGTGCGCAGCGTTCACTGTGCGAGGCGTCCGTTATGCGAGGCACCACTGTATATATAATAATGGGTTATTGTTTATGCTTTTATATTGTCTGTGTGCTTTTCTGAGTGTCACTGATCATCCCATCTGACAGAAATAAGTGGCGGAACAGTGGGGCAGTGTAACAGAGGTAGAAGATTTAGATCCTTCAGGAGGATCTAAAGATCAGAGGTAGCAGCATTATTGGGGTTGTCGAAATGAACATTAAAGTCTCCTAAGATGACAAGATTAAGAGATGAGGTACTAAATTCAAAGACAGCGGACTGAAGAACAGTTGTTTGGATGCTAACATGAGGTGGAAGATAGAGTAGTAAATAATCCAAAGAAGGGTTAGATTTAAGTCTGAATTGTATAGATTCTAAAATACTGTTATCAGGAGAGAATTCAAGATTGGAAATTAGCGCTTCTCGGTGGATTATTGCTAGACCACCTCCTTCTATACCTTTTTAGTGGATATATTGATAACAGTAGCCTGAGGGGCATGAGTGAGAAAGATAGCTTTCATCGCCCTCTGCTAACCATGTTTCAGTAATATAGAGTATATCATATTTGTTTTGTATCATTGTGTCACAGAGCAGGTGGTGTTTAGATTTTAAAGAGCGGGCATTGATTAGTCTGAAATTGAGTACTTTCCAATACAGAGTGGGTAAATGAACACAGGGGGTTGGACAAGAGAACGGGAGATATGTCATGTTTATGGAGGAGGGTGGTGTGGTGTCCCCAGTGAACCAGAATTTGAGATGTCGAAAGGGACATATTAGCAGTAAAAGTTTTCAGTGTAGACGGAACAGGAAAGAGAGGATTTGAAGAATTTTGAGTAAGTAAAAACCATGCAGCGAAGAACCAAGACCACACTTAGGAGACGCATGAAGGAGCGCACTACGGAGCACTTTGTGAGTGGAGTCAATAGCACTGCCGCGAAGAGAGAGACACGGAGGATGAGCTATAAAGACAAAATATTATTGATATTAACCACAGAGGCACTCACAGACACATATAACAGGTGAAATGGCTTTAAAATATGCACTGCCACCTCAGTAACTACAGAAAAAATAAACAAATATAGTGCAAAATATAGACAGCAGATATAAATTCTCAAAAATGACACATTTTGATCACTAAATTAAAAATAAAATCATTTTTCCTACCTTTCCTGTCTGGTGATTTCATGAGTCTCTGGTTGCGTTTCCTTCTGACTGTGCATCCTTTCTTTCATTTCTTTCTTTATTTATTTCTGCACTCAGGCCCAACAATTGTCCCTTTCTATTCCCTCCCTCCTTCCTTCCTATGTCTTTAGTGCCCCAGTGCCTCCTTCCTATGTCCTTAGTGCCCCTTCCTGTGTCCTTAGTACCGCCAGTGCCTCCTTCCTGTGTCCTTAGTGCCCCTTCCCATGTCCTTAGTGCCCTCAGTGCCTCCTTCCTATGTCCTTAGTGCCCCTTCCTGTGTACTTAGTACCGCCAGTGCCTCCTTCCTGTGTCCTTAGTGCCCCTTCCCATGTCTTTAGTGCCCTCAGTGCCTCCTTCCTGTGTCCTTAGTACTGCCAGTGCCTCCTTCCTGTGTCCTTAGTGCCCCTTCCCATGTCCTTAGTGCCCCCAGGGCCTCCTTCCCATGTCCTTAGTGTCCCCAGTGCTTCCTTCCTATGTTCTTAGTGCCCCTTCCTATATCCTTAGTGCCCTCAGTGCCTCCTTCCTATGTCCTTAGTGCCCCACAGTGCCTTCTTCCCATGTTCTTAATGCCCCCAGTGCCTCCTTCCTGTGTCCTTAGTGCCCCCAGTGCCTCCTTCCTATGTCCTTAGTGTCCCCAGTGCCTCCTTCCTATGTTCTTAGCCTTAGTGCCCCTTCCTATATCCTTAGTGCCCCCAGATCCAGTGTCAGTTCTCCTTTGTACCTTGGTCCCCATCACTGCCTTCCAGCCTTTGTCCCATCCCCTCCCCCAAAGCCAGCCAGCCTACCTTCCTCCTTCCCTGCCACACTAAAACCAGCCTGCTTGTCTGCCTCCCTCCCTCCAGCACCGAAGCCTGCCTCCCCCCCTCCCGGACCAGCCCCTGCTGCTGCTTGCTACCCTCCGAAGCCTACCTCCGCTTCAACCCCCCCCTTCGGTCCGCTGCCGCTGCCGCCCACCACCCACTGCAACTAGAAAAAAGGAAGGGCCAGGCGCCAGCCCACAAACCTTTTTCCTGATGTCAATTCTGACGTCTGAGAGGAAATTCTGGGCCAGCCAGGCAGTGATTGGCTGGCCTGGAACTTCCTCTCCAACATCAGAATTGACAAAAGAAAGAAGGTTTGTGGACCGGCACCTGGACCTTCCTTTTCTTTAGTTGTGGCGGGCGGCAGTGGCAGCGGACTGGGAGAGGGTAGGCTTCGGCGGGTAGCAAGCAGCAGCAGGGGCCGGTCCGGGGGAGGGGGCTTTGGCGCTGTAGGGAGGGAGGCAGGCAGGCAGGCTGGCTTTGGCGCGGCAGGGAGGAAGGGGAAGCGATCACCTGTCCCATTGTCCCCATGCACAGCTTTGGGATGCTTTCTCTGAAAACAGGACATTTCGGCGTCCCGAAGATGTGCGTGGGGACAACGGAACAGGGGATCTAAAAACGGGCCGGTCCCGTTCAAAACGGGAAGCATGGTCACCTTATCTATATCACATGTTTAGACATGGATTTAATGTGGTTTGCAATAAGATTTCTAATCAGTGATCTTGAAAAATGCGATATAGATTGAAGAGGTGGAATGTCTTTGCATTTCGAGCTATTGGTTTGAAGAAAAGAAATGAGTCTCTAGAATCTTCCTAAAGTTGTAATATGTGGCCAGTAGATGCAGATGCTGTGGGAGGCCATTTAATTATTGTCATTCTAAAATTTTAGCACACAAATAGAGCTGGAGTCAAAAAATGGCACTCAAACTCTGGTGTCAAAAATAGTCGTCACTAAGCACTATTCTATAACGGGCACATGCCCTTTCAAGGATTGTGCTTAGCGCCGATTCCCATACCTAATTGTAGGTGCTGCTGAAACCTCGTCAAAATGTTGGTGCCCAAGTTAGGCGTGCTGAGGCTGTATTTTATAATTCCATGCGCAATTTATCAGAATGCCCCGACACACCCGTGGCCAAGTCCCCTTTTGAGTTACACGTTAGTAAAGTTAGTTGCCGAGCCTTACAGAATAAATGTCCAGACAGATGGGCGTGCAGATTTGATGAATGCCAATTTACATCAATAACTGGTTGTTAGCACCCAATTATTAATGTTAATTGGCTCCTTAATTAATTTACCGTGGGTGTGCATCTTGGTTGCGTGCACAAATTTGGGTTTGCAATTCTGGGTGCCATGTATAGAATCCAGGTGGTGGTGCTTACATTTAGGGGGAATTCATCAAGGGGTGCAAACTGATTTAGTACATCCATAGGAATATAATGAGTGTCTTAGCATTTTGTGTGCACTAAATCAGTTAATGCCCTTTGACGAATTCTCCCCTTAGATACTAAAATTGGTACATAACCAAACAGGAAGTATATAAGAGCTGAGAATTTCTGCTACTATTAAAACAAAACAAAACAAAACACACTGATATTTTATTTTGCGGGTACTTTCCTCAACACAGATATTGGGCTCCTTTTATGAAGGTGCGCTAGGATTTTTTAGCGCACGCAGAAAATTACTGTGCGCTATAGTGCGCGGTAGCCAAAATTCTACTGCCTCCTAAAAAGGAGGCGGTAGTGGCTAGCGCGCTCGGGAATTTAACGCGCGCTATTGCACGCGTTACGGCCCTAGCGCGCCTTTGTAAAAGGAGCCCATTGTTTTACTGAAGCCCAGTTGATTTGGATATTCCAAGTTTGTTCAAGATTATGTCTCCACAGATAGTAACAATGTTCAGACACTAAGGCCCTCTTTTACAAAGGCGCGCTAAGCGTTTTAGCGTGGATTTAGCGTGCGCTACAACAACGTGTGTGCTAACCGCTACCGCGTCCATAGGATAACATGCACGTGTTAGCATTTAGCGTGTGTTTAGCGTGCGCTAATATTTAGCGCATGCTAAAAAGCTTAGCAAAAGAGGGGGTAAAGTCCCTTATGCAGCAGTTTTGCCCCTAACTCCATTCGGAACCGAGCGTTAGAAGGGTAGGAGCAACCAAGGATCATTCTTGTCCTGAACTTGAAGGGATTAAATAAGGTAGGTCCGGGGGCCTTAAGTGAGTGTGGGGAGTGCTTTCGGAGATTGAGGGAAACTTAAATGTCGGGCAGGGCTACTTGAGTCCAGTCATCGAGGTCCACAGGCAGGCCAGTTTTTCAGGATATCCAAAATGAATATGCATGAGAGATTTGCCTACCAAGGAGGCAGTGCGTGCAGATCTCTCTCATGCATATTCATTGTGGATATCCTGAAAACCTGACCTTCCTATGGATCTCGACAACCGGAATTGAGTAGCCTTGGTTTCATGGGAGGATATTTGATGACAGTTTCTACTCAAGAAGTTTTCATTGTGATCTGAAAATTCTGCAGTGCTGAAGACAACTGTCAACCCAAAATATATGGAAACTAAGGCAATGACCTTTTCATGTGCAGGAGTAAAATTGTGGAATTCCCTTGCTGGGCAAATTCAGAAGTGCAGTGATAGGTGTTCATTCAGAAAGTTACTTAAAACACAATTACAGTATTTGATTATTGTAATGCCCTGTATCTTAGAATAACAAAAATAAGGAGTAGGGCATTGCAGGTTATACAAAATGCAGCAGCAAAATTGATTATGGGACTGTCCAAATAGGATCACATTTCGTCATATCTACAGCACTTGCATTGGCTACCAGTCACCTTCAGAATACAATATAAAACAATAATGATCTGCCATCAATTCTTGTATGGAAACATCTCCGAATTGTTTAAAACTAACATGTCCAGTTATACACCAAACAGATCATTACATTCTGAAAATTCAGTTTTACTGAAGACAAATGTAAATCCAAGGCTTGTTGAGACTGGCAAAGTGAGTTTCTGCTGTGCAGGAGTTAAAAAATGCCTTTTTTGGCAAAGCTGATGAACTGTTCATGATCACTGTTATGGTTTTAGTTTGTAATAATGTTTTAACATAATTTCTTTGTATGTCATGATGATTCTGTTTTTAAATTATGTATGTAGCTTTGTGAATCGTTCAGTTACAAACGGTATAGAAAGTTTTAAAATAAATAAATAAATAATATAATGCAGTCCTTTGAATATTGAGTTCATTTGTTTGATGATTTGCTGCAAGAATTGAATCCTTCTGTTTTTATTTGTCAATTTGTTTTAACATTTTATGTATGTAACAGTTCTGTAAACTGTTTTGGACTAAAACGCTATAGAAATTATAAAAATAAAAATAAATAAATATTCACCTCCCAAAAGGCCAAAATGTTGTGATGAATCAAGCCCTTACAGGTGAGGGATAATTTAATAACATGGCTTCTTATGAGAAATCCAAGACTATTTTATTGATAGATTTGCATGTGTTATTAGACTTTTGTAATGCTCATTAGGTATAAGCTTTGTCTGCAGAATAGCATGAGTAAATTAACATTACATTTATAGTTTGTGTTGCTTCTTTTAATATTCTTCAACAGCTTTCTACGCCTTTCAATTTAAGCTGTTCTCAAAAGATTATTTTTCTAGTCTTTTCAAAGCTGTGTAAGCTCTCCAAAAGGTCTGGCATGGCTATCACATGCTGAAGGGTGCAAATCTCTTATTCCTGCCCTAGGAAGTTGTTAAATCACAAGCCAAGGCTTTTAGAAAGTCTTTTCAAGAGTAGATGTTCTTCTGAGCTGAGCGAGGACAAGCCTTTTAAATGAGTCAACACTGCTTGAACATGAAAAATATGTGTAAAGCCAAGTTGTAAAACATCACGATGCACTGTGAGAAAAAAACATTCCCAACCTGACTAAAACTGCATTAGGAAAACTTCTGTGTTTATTCTTTGGGAGATATTTAATAAATTAGAAACATAGAAACATAATATAGAAACATAGAAGATGATGGCAGAAAAGGGCTACAGCCCATCAAGTCTGCCCACTCTGCTTACCCACCCCCTGTCTATGCCCTAATGACCCAATTTCCTTATCTTGACCCTCGTAGGGATCCCACATGGATATCCCATTTATTCTTAAAATTTGGCATGCTGTCTGCCTCGATCACCTGCACTGGAAGCTTGTTCCAATGATCAACCACTCTCTCTGTGAATAAATATTTTCTGGTGTCGCTATGAAATTTTCCGCCCCTGAGTTTGAACGGTGCCCTCTTGTGGCCGAGGGTCCCTTGAGAAAGAAAATATCATCTTCCACTTCGACACGTCCCGTGAGGTACTTAAATGTTTCGATCATGTCTCCCCCTCTCCCTACGTTCCTCGAGAGTGTAGAGCTGCAATTTGTTCAGTCTCTCTTCATACGAGAGACCCTTGAGCCCCGAGATCATCCTGGTGGCCGTCCGCTGAACCGATTCAATTCTGCGCACATCTTTACTGTAATGTGGCCTCCAGAATTGCACACAGTACTCCAGATGAGGTTTTACCATGGCCCTGAACAATGGCATTATGACTTCAGGCTTTCGGCTGACGAAACTTCTATTGATACAACCCAATATCTGCCTTGCCTTAGATGAAGCCTTCTCCACTTGATTGGCAGTTTTCATGTCTGCACTGATGATTACTCCTAAATCTCGTTCTGCTGAAGTCCTAGATAAAGTTTCTCCGTTCACTGGATTGGGAACTGTATGAGCTTACCTTTTTTAATGAAAGATGCACAGCTGGAATGGAACCTCGGCAATCTCTACTCATGAGCACTTTTGATTCAATGTCAGGTTCTCTTCACTCAGCTATCACTACACTTTCCCTCCACTAACATATATACAAAGGTGTGGTAGTGATTCTGCTGTGGTAAATACAGCAAAGTCCATAGGAATTGAATGCACTTCAGTGCATTGCTACCACAGCTTTGTAAAAGGGGCCCATGGTATAAATGTATCCAATAAACTATGCCATGCCATGTTTTGTATATATAATACTAGGTTTGCCATGCTATATTTACCACACTTGTTATACAATGCTTGTCATACTATGGGCTCCTTTTACGAAGCCGCATTAGCGGCTTTATCGCATGCATATTTTTAGTGCGCGCTAACCCCCGCGCTAGCCAAAAAACTGGTGGAGGCGGTAGCGGCTAGCGCGCGCTATTATGCGCGTTAAACCACTAACGCAGCTTTGTAAAAAAAGCCCTATGTTTGCCATGCCATATTTTGCCACGCTCCCTTTTCAAATCTGTGCAAAAGAATTTACGTTCTGGCCTAATACCAGAACCTAATGATGCCAAAGTCTACCACACCTGTTCTCCGTCTCTAACCATGCCCTACTTTTCAAGTAAGTCTTCAAACATCAATGGCATATACACTCAATGTCTCTTTAACCCGAGTCCACTCACATGTATACCAATCAGATACAATTGGACTTAGACTATATATAAAAAGGTCCCGTTGTCTATTTCATATATATTAAAGGAAGCCTCAGCCCCACCACTCCACCACTTTCTCTCTTAAACATTGTGGAGTCGGATGACACGAGCGTTCTCGGGAGACCCTTGATACAGCACTGTTTAGTGCGAAACATGTCATGTCGGGTCAGACTCCCAGACGTTGGCTGAATGAATAAGCTAAGTACACAGGCTTTTTGCAAATAATAAAAGTATTTATTAGATGATATTAAAACCATGGAGATATAAATAGCATTAATAAATTTTGATAAAAAATGCATATAGGCAGCCAATGATGAGGTGCCACGTAATTCTTCCCGCAATGAAGAATTAACATAGCGGTGGAGTGGTGGGGCTGAGGCTTCCTTTAATATATATAAAATAGACAACGGGACCTTTTTATATACAGCCTAAGTCCAATTGTATCTGATTGCTACTTTTCAAGTAGACATCATTAGGTGTCGGAGGGCTCCTGGACTTAGACGTTGCTAGGTGCTACTCTGAGATGGAATGAGGAATTGGCAACTGTATACTGCCTCTTTGTAGTTATACAACCACACTCAAAGCAGTTTACATACCGGTACTTCAAGCATTTTCCCTTTCTTTCCCGGTAGGCTCACAATCTATCTAATGTACCAAGCGGAACTCTTAATTTTCTATTTTTTAATCTTTTTTTTTCCAATTAACTTCAATGTCGAGGTTGGCAAGTTAAATGCTCCAATGCTCTTAGAATTCCTATGAGCGTCAGAGGATTTCCCTTGCTGGCCCATGGTAGAAAGTAATTTATCTACCAGGATATGTTAAGTATCACTCTTTCGTAAACTGGTAGCCAATGCAGTTCAGTTAGTACTAACATATCATGCTAGAATCGAGAGAGAGAGAGTCAAAACCAGATGGGCTGCCACATTCTGTGAAATCTCTAATGGTCTGAGTACTGACTTCAGACACACATATAATGAATTGCAGTGGTCAAGCTTGAAAAGAATAAAAGTCTACAAAACAGATCTTTGTCTAGCCTAGATAATATTGGTTTACTCAATAAATGCAACCTGAAAAAGCAATCGTTCACTAGAGCGCAAGACAACCTTAAAACAACCAACTTATTGTGAGATGGTAATACTTTGATCATACAGTATAATAGAATCTGAGTAGATGAGGACGGATGAGCTACGGACAGTATCTCTGTCTTAGCCACATTCATGGCAAGTTTATTATTATGCAATCATACAGCAGATTGTACAAAGAGCTCACTTAGGGGTCCTTTTACTAAGGCGCTAGCTGATTTAGTACGCGCTAAAAGCTAACACGTCCATTATATTCTATGGTGACGTTAGCATTTTGCACGTGCTAAATCAGCTAGCAAACCTTAGTAAAAGACCCCCTTAGCTTGTAAGCTTGAAATAAAATCAATATACAATATATATGATTTCTGATCCCTGAGGGATATATAATAATAATCAATTTATATACCGCAAGGCCGTAAACTTCTATGCTATTTACAGTAGTTAAAAAAAAACAATAAAAGAAGTTGAATAGAACTAAAAGAGTTAAAAGCCAATAATTAGAGACACTAAAATGATCAAAATAGTGCATAATAACATTTTTACGAATTATTATACAGTCAAACCTTGGTTTGCGAGCATAATTTGTTCCAGAAGCATGCTTGTAATCCAAAGCACTTGTATATCAAAGCAAATTTCCCCATAGGAAATAATGAAACTCAGACAATTCGTTCCACAGCCCAAAAACTTTAATGCAAAATACTGTATGTACTCGACTTTGCTTGTTTAGAACCGTCACTACACTCCTGCGGCGTCAGAGAGAGAAGAACCATTGGCTCAGTTGTGATGTGTGTATACTGTATGTAATTGTATTGCAAGACACTGCTTGTATATCAAGTTAAAATTTAATAAAATGTTTTGCTTGTTTTGCAAAACACTTGCAAACCAAGTTACTTGCAATCCAAGGTTTTACTGTATATTGATTTGATTTCAAGCTTACATGCAGCCTTCTCTTCTGGAGGGTGAACAATCCCAATTTTTCGAGGCGTTCTTTGTAGCTCAAATTCTCCACACCTTTTATTAGTTTCGTGGCTCGTCTCTGTACCCTCTCCAGCAGGATTATATCCTTCTTTAGATAGGGAGACCAGTGTTGGCCGCTTTATAGAGCAATGGTCAGACCACACTTGGAATACTGTGTCCAACACTGGTCTCCCTATCTAAAGAAGGATATAACCCTGCTGGAGAGGGTGCAGAGACGAGCCACGAAACTAATAAAAGGTGTGGAGAATTTGAGCTACAAAGAACGCCTCGAAAAATTGGGATTGTTCACCCTCCAGAAGAGAAGGCTGCGAGGGAATATGATAGAGACTTTTAAAATACTAAAAGGTTTCGACAAAATAGAGCAAGGAACTTCGTTATTCACATTGCCAATAGTGACTTGAACAAGAGGTCATGGACAAAAACTGAGGGGCGGCAGACTCAGGACTAATGTCAGGAAGTTCTGCTTCACACAGCGAGTGGTGGACGCTTGGAATGCTGTCCTGAAGGAGGTTGTGGCAGAGACCACCATTCTGAGATTCAAGGGCAAGTTGGATGCACACCTTCTTGCAAATCACATTGAGGGATACGGGTGAACAAGGTGTCCATTAGGGATCACCTAGCTTGGCCTCCGCGTGTGCGGATCACCGGACAAGATGGACCTGGGGTCTGATCCGGTGAAGGCATTTCTTATGTTCTTATGCTAAGTCCTCATTCTATGCACCAGTTTGCAGTGTATGAATTTGAAAAGGGGGTGTGGCCAGGGACATAAGCATTCCTAAAAGTTATAGTTTATTATTTATATTCCGCTTTTAAACAAGGCAGATTACAACCAAACATACACAATTAAAAAATAACAAAACAAAACAAACATGTCAAAAAACATCAGAACTGGCAATTCATATAAAAGACATCGACTATCATGCTTCATATTACAAAACAGAGGACACTTTAACAATTTGAAAAATTTACACAAATCTTTTTGTTGCTTGATGCATTCTGGTAGCCTGTTCCAGTCAGCAGATCCCACACATAGGAAAGTTCTAGATCTCATAGTCTGTAAACGTAATTTCTTATGAGTTGGAATAACCAAGTTACAATGTGTAGCAGAGCACAATGGTTGAGAGGGCGCATAGGGCGTCACACAATCCTGAAGGTATTTTGATGATAAATAATGTACACTTACCCCCTCTATTACTAAGCTTTTTAGCGTGCGATAAATATTAGCGCGCGCTAAACACGCACTAAACACTAACGCGTGGATGCATTACCGCTGAGTGCACAATTTGATTTGGTACATGATAAACGTGCGCTAAAATGCTTAGCGCACCTTAGCAAAAGAGGGCCTTAAAAAAACCCAACAAGAGCAACTTATATTTCACTCTGTACTCCATGGTCAGCCAATGCAATGAAATATGAAGTAACATGTTCATACTTCCCAATCCCAAACAAAGTTTGAAGTGGGCTTTGTTATAGAATATGCCCGATGTGCATACAACTTAGGTGCAGGCATTTAGGCCTGGTTATAGCTGGCCTAAATGGGTTCACCTAACTTATGCAAAGCACACAGGCTCCAAGTGCAATTCTATAAAAGGTGTGTCATATATAGAAAATGACCCTTACAAATAGTGCTTAGGACACTCAGATATACAAATGCAAATTTTTCTACTCACTAGCATTCTCTAGGTGTACGTAATTGCAAGTACTCAGAATGGGTTACAGGTTACACATCCCAACAATATAATCTACCATCATCCTCTCACCCTTCGCAACCTCCTGCAATTCCTCTCCACAGGCAACATCTAATCTAGTCGCAATGGACGATAAGTCAATTCATATCTGGAAACACTGTTTCCTCCAAATATCTCAAAACGTCAGATATAACAACTTAAAACAGATTCTTGCTTTTCTGTAATATAAAGTTATGCTATGTAAAATAATGTAATGTAAGTTATGCAAGTACTGGAAAGATAATGTAAAGTAATGCAAAGTAATTCCACGTAAAGTTTTGTAAAGTTATGTATGAAAAGTTATGTAAAGTTAGGTATGCAAAGTTTGTAAAGTAATGTAAAGAATTGTATTGTCATCTCCTGGAAATGACCAGCCATCTTCTAATGTAATCCGCTTAGAACCGCAAGGCACAAGCGGAATAGAAATCACTAATGTAATGTTAACATTGTCGCACACCCGGTACTGGCTGGTCAGAATGGCTACCGGGACGTGCGCAAGATATACAATCCAAAATCCAGACGTGCCTTTCTCAGGTGAAAAGCCCTGCTGGTGATTCAATGTCAGCTAATATATAAAGAAAACCAGTTAGCTAAATGTTCAATGAAAAATAGAACTGCTTTATTTGACAGTAGCGTGGAAACCAACACTGTAGCTACTGTTCTCAAAGTCCACATTCAAAGAATAGCGAATTCAAAACAAAAACCACAATGCAGCTCAAAGGAAATGGCTAATAAGTCAGCCAAGGTCTGAGCAGCCCTTTTCTTCAGGGTATATCACTGTTAGTCTTAATTAGCTCTTAGTCCCAGACAAGGAAACCCATAATTGAAAAGGTAAGTCAATTTACTTCTTTCAGCATACTGAGGTAGCCTGGAATTGTACAGGCTTTCCCCTGCTAGTTCAGGTAAGCTGGTGGGGGTGGGGAGTTGCTGAATCCACTTCAAAAACTTGCCAGAAAAATGGCCCCACAATCCCAGCCCAGGATCTTATGTGGATTCAATCCCCTCAACTCCCATTAACCTCAAACAGTAGCAAAACTTTCCTTATCTCAAGAAAAGGAAACAAATCCAAAAACATAGTTCACAGTCCTTCAACAATATAGGAGAGTTCTTCTGGAGTGAGCTTTGGAAATGCTCACCCACACACACACAGCCAGCACAAGTCCCAAAACACAATGCAGAAAAAAACACAAGGAGAAACTTCGCTTTCCTCCATGGGAATTTCCTCAGGCTCCCAGGTAAGGTCCATAGGTTCTTCAGTCTGTAGACCATTAAGCAGACTTGGCAGAGACGGCTCATCCAGGTCTCTCATCTCAACTTCATTTTCAGCCTGGAACCTAGAAGCACCTGGCCTCGAGTCTCCTTCCAGAGCTGGATCCAGACTGACTTTACTCAGCTTGCTCTGCTCTATTTGTCCAGCCTTCAGAGAGCCACGCCCTACTCTGTATGGGGATTGGGCAGCCTGGTTCTGAGCTTTCTGCTGTTTTTCTATTAGCCTAAGCAGATGGGGGCTGGGCTGGATAGGAGCTTGTCTCCTATGGGAAGTTTTAACCGGAGCAACTCTAGGTTTAGAGAACCTTATGTTCTCCTCTGGTTTCCCCTCCTCCCAGACTTCTTGTTCTAGGGCGCCCTTGCCACTGACAGAGCTCTGGGAACTGTTTGTAGGAGGGCTGCTGTACTGGTCTGCTCTCCTAACAGTCAGAGGTTTTTTGTCCCTTCTCTGGCACAAACCTAACTCTGGTGTCGGGTTTGTGACAACATACATAATATACATGTATAGTCAAGACGGTTTACAGTTTAACATACTTACAATACAATGTGGGCTTCTTAATTCAATATATATTTATACAGAGGATCTAGTTCTAATATTTATGTATTATTTTTCACAAACTGGTTACATATACATTTCTTTTATTTTTTCATATGATAATAATCAAGAGTTTAAGTGAAGAGATACATTTTTATTGCTTTTCTGAAATTTAGGAGTCCATCTGATCTGTTGGGGGCAATCGATTCTAGTAGCTTTGTAAGAAATGGGACTAGGATCGTCGTCTGGCGTTCTGTAGTTTGAGGGCACAACCAGAGGGTATTTAGAGATGTGTTTCCTCCTGAGAGCAGAGTGGCCTATTCGGCACATATAGAGAAAGCATAATTGATATGTAGTCAGGCACCATGTTGTGCAGGGATTTGAAGGCCAGCTTCAAGCCCTTAAAAACACAGCATTTTGGCTATGGGTAGCCAGTGGGCTGATGATAGAGCCTGGGAGAGAGGAGTCTGATTGCTGTGTTTTGTACACATTGTCAGACCATTGAATAGCGCATTGCAGTAGTCCATGTGGGAGAAGACGAAGGCATAGAGGAGTTGAGTGAAGTCAGATTCTAAGAAGTAGGTCCTTACTTTCCTGAGTTGTCACAGATAGTAGAATGAGGAAGAGACTACCTGAGATATGTGGTTGGATAGTGATAACATTGGTGTCAAGGAGTAGCCTTAAGCTGAATGCTTGGTCCTTTGCCGATATGGTAGCTGATTCCCAGAGTAGAGTGGGGCAGGGGAGAGTGAAATGCTCTTTGCGGATCCGAAGGAGTTCCATGATATATTATTCTATGCAGGCAAATTTAAACTATTAATTCTTTTCCTTGTGAGGTCCATGACCTTGATTTGGTTCTTTTGACATTAAATAATTAGCATACAAATTCTGCTATAATCTAGTAACTATAAAACAGAAAATGAAAAAGGTGATTTTCAGATGCATTTGTTTGGGTAAAGCAGTTCTTTCTGTGCAGAACTGGATTTTTATAAAATTATCTGTGCAATATACATGTAAACTTACATTTGGGCAACCTGGAGAATTGCCTTTACATACAGATGTGTGTAATTTAACCCAGAACTTTGTGCATGATAAAGAGCAGGTGGAAATGCCAGCCCGTTGGTCCCCTGGGTAGTCTTAAAGACAGAAGTACATACATACTTTCATTTTGAAAATTTGCCAAAGCTACATGAAGTCTGGTACGTGCATTCATTTTGCAAGCACTCAGCTTTAAAATTACCCCCCTCCTCCAAATGTAATAAAATTGTATTTTTAAACAGAGATGAAATCACTCAAGCATTTGCATACATCTGAAAGCGATGGAGTCAGAAGATTCTACCTGTAAGTATCAGGTGCAGAGATACACAGGCAGTGAATCTAATTGTACAGCTGATTTCCTTCCATCATTTCCATGGAGCTCCTGATTATATTGTATGCACTAGAGTACAGATGATTTTAATACAATAGGGAGCTATTTTCATATCCTTTTCTTGTAATAGATGAGATTATAAACGGGGCTGGATTAATCAAAAATCAACACATGCAATGCCTCTGGGCCCATTTAAGATAGAAGGCCACCCTCCAAATTGCAGTGAAAGAAAAGGTTAGGGCTTACTTCAAGCACACTTTGCTCAAACTGTATGTGATAACAGTATAAAATATTTTAAAATATAAGTGTTACCCATTGAATTTAGTTAAGCATTTCCTCTCGAGGCCTTCCTTTGTTGAAAGGCCCTCCCGATGTACCCGCAAATCCCAAGCACTACACCAATTTGCAAATAAACACACAGTGATAGGCAGCTGGCAAACAGAGAGCAGGTTTACAATTAATGAACTTGCAGAAGCAAAATAAATAGACAAGTTACTATTAATGTGGTTTCTGAAGGGATGAATGGGAAGACATGGGCTGCATGCAAAATCATTCCTTTACAGTCAGTATTGCTAAATGCCTTGTTGACAAGGGCACAGAATGTAGGAGAGATGTAGGGCTCATTGCATTATGTCTTGGTCTTAATAGAAAAGGACTACTTATCTGCAAATTGTATACTGTAGTTGCCATTACTTTAATAACTGTAATCATTCTAATGTCTTAAACTCAAAATTATATACCGCCTGGGGAATACTGTATACTATAGGTTGCTGGGATGATCCATGCTAAGTGTTTAATCTATAAAAACTATTTCACATGACTAGAATACAAGCTTATTGCAAATTACTGCCCTGATTCTATAAACGATGTCTAATATTAGGTGCTTAAATTGGCGTGCCTTGAAAATCTAGGTGCCTAATTTAGGCTCCCTTTTATCAAGCCGCGTTAGGGTGTTTTATCGCCAGTTGCTGCAGTAAAAGCTCCGATGCTCATAGAATTCCTATGAGGGTTGGAGTTTTTAAAAACATAAGAATAGCCTTACTGGGTCAGACCAATGGTCCATCAAGCCCAGTAGCCCGTTCTCACGGTGGCCAATTCAGGTCACTAGTACCTGGCCAAAACCCAAGGAGTAGCAATATTCCATGCTACCAGTACAGGGCAAGCAGTGGCTTTTCCCATGTCTTTCTCAATAACAGACTATGGACCTTTCCTCCAGGAACTTGTCCAAACCTTTCTTAAAACCAGCTACACTATCTACTCTTACCAAATCCTCTGGCAATGTGTTCCAGAACTTAAGTATTCTCTGAGTGAAAAAAAAAAATTCCTCCCATTGGTTTTAAAAGTATTTCCCTTTACCATCTTGGTCGCTCTTCTTTGAACTTTTTCTAGAGCCACTATATCTTTCTTGAAAAAAGGAGACAAGAACTGAACGCAATACTCCAGATGAGGTCGCACCATGGAGCATTTCTAAAAATGATATCCTGGAGGATCTGGATTTCATCTTTCTACCCAAGAGCCTAAATGTGGCTTCCAGAACCTCCCTCCCACATTTTCCTATGTCATTGGTACCTACATGTTTCAAGACAGCTGGCTCCTCCCCAGCACTATCTAAAATCCTAAGTGACAAGCTATTGATTCAGCTCATTCTGAGATTACTAAACCTTCTGTGGTGACCTTAATGTGATATGGAATGTTCTTGAAAACTGCCATGAATAAAAGATTTGATGATTTAACATTGCTGATTAGAGACATTCAGGACAAATATACTGTTTACAATGTTACTTTAATGGATCAAGCTGTAAAATTCAGGCTCCTGAAAAGGAAAGTATGGGTTTTTCTTTATTCCTCATTTAGAGAAGATATATTATGTTCCATTAAAGAAACATTCAGCTGATTCACCAATACAGATAGTGTCCCAGATTCCTACTGATGTATTGGATGTTTTGCAAGGACCACAAACTTTAAAGGAGGGAAATGTAATGCTAGCCACTTTGGCAGTGGTTTTTGCCTTAGTTATGTACTGGGACTATGTACTAAAGACTTTTTTTCATAAGCAAGAATTCTCTTTTTTTAGGTTTGAAACCTTCTGTTTTTTTCTGATGTGTCCAAAAATACTCAGTTTAGATGTAAGGAATTTTTGGCTTTGATATCCAAAGTTTTTAATGTGAACAAGCTTCTTTTGCAATTTCCAAGTAAGTGGTTTCAGAAATTACAGGGAAATAGATATGAGTTTTGGTCTCCTGACCATCTGAATAAATTTCTTTCTGAAAAAGTAGCTTCATCTGAATTTATATCTCAGATATGAGCTCTACTTTTGGCATCCCTGCAGTAATTATATAAATTCTCATATCTTTTTTTTTTAATTATTTATTTATTAATTTTTCACAATCATGTTACAAAATTCCTCTTAAACAAGCAAAACAGTTCTAGTATGTTTCCTTCCTTCTTTTAGTATATTGATTCTTAGTTTTCTGTTTCTCCTCCTTCCCAAATATTGAGGTCTATTAGGACTCATTTCATGTAAAAAAAAATTATTCTTTTCAATTTGATTAATAGTGTTTCCTATAAATGAGGACTTTTATTGCTTTTCATTGTACTTTAAGGCTCCGTTTACTAAGCTGCGGTAGTGTTTTTAGCGCGCGCTGTCCCCCACACTACATGTAAAAACTAACGCCATCTCAATGGAGGCATTAGCGTCTAGCGTGCGTGGCAATGGTGCATGCGCTAAAAATGCTAGCGCAGCTTAGTAAAAAGAGCCCTTAGTGTTCAACATAAAGAAAAGAAGAAGAAAAGCTCCCCCAAAGGACAACAACAAAGTAAAGCCCAAAAATTTGGGGTGTGGGTGGGAGAGGAAATGATAGAGGAAATTAAAAAAGAATGTAAGACATGCAATGTAATAATCATGGGAGACTTCAATTTCCTAGGTAAAAACTGGAACCTGGGAACTTCCAGCTGCGGCAAGGAGGCCAAATTCATGGAGGCGCTAGGGGATTGCTTCCTGGAACAAATGGAAAGAGAGCCGACAAAAGGAAATGCCACCTTGGACTTGGTCCTAAATGGCCTTACGGGACCGACAAAAGAAGTAGAAGTCACGGTCCCGCTGGGGACGAGCGATCACATGATCAACTTTAAACTTGGCATCGGGAAAGGGAAACATACCAAAACCTTAACCACGACCTTAAACTTTAAAAAAGGGTAAATACGATAGCATGAGAGCCATGGTGAAACAACGGCTCAAAAATAAGTTGGACAAAGTTAAAACGGTAGATCAGGCATGGTTCCTACTGAAAAATGCTATCACGGATGCACAAAATCTCTACATTCCGTGGATTTCCAAAGAAAGGAAAACTAAAGGCAAAGGAGAACCAGCATGGTTTACTAGACAGGTGAAGGAAGCCATAAAAGAAAAGAAGGACTCTTTTAAAAAATGGAAACGCACGAAAACAACCGAAGCTTGGAACAAATATAAAGATGATCAGAAGAAATGTCACAAGGCGGTGAGGGATGCCAAAAAGGACTATGAGGAGAAAATAGCGCAAGAGGCCAAAAACTTCAAGCCCTTCTTTAGATACGTAAAAGAGAAAAACCCCACAAAAGAGGCGGTGTGACCCCGCTGGACGACCAGGGAAGAAAAGGGTACATCAAGGAAGACAAATAAATTGCAGATAGACTAAATTCCTTCTTTGCATCTGTCTTTACGAAGAAGGACACCTCAACAATACCAGAAGCAGTGGAAGTGTTCAAAGGAATAATAGAAGACAACCTCACCACAGTAGAAGTGGACCTTGACCAGATAAACTACCAGATTGACAAACTTAAAAGTGACAAATCCCCTGGACCGGATGGAATTCACCCGAGAGTCTTAAAAGAATTGAAGGTTGAAATTGGAGAACTACTGCAAAAACTTGCCAACCTGTCAATTAGAACTGGGCAGATACTGGATGACTGGAAGATAGCGAATGTCACGCCAATTTTCAAACAAGGATCAAGAGGAGAACCGGGCAACTACAGACCTGTGAGTCTTATGTCTGTCTCTGGAAAGATGTTTGAAGCACTGATTAAAGATAGCATAGTCCAGCACTTGCATATATAAAACCTGATGAGATCCAGTCAACATGGTTTCAGGAAAGGGAAATCATGTTTGACAAATTTACTTCAATTTTTGAGACCGTGAGCAAACAAATTGATAGTGGAGAACTGGTGGACATAATATACTTGGACTTCCAGAAAGCGTTCGACAAGGTTCCACATGAAAGACTTCTCAGGAAACTACAAAGCCATGGAATAGAGGATAGATGGATAGGCAATTGGCTGGAGAACAGAAAGCAGAGTGGGCATAAATGGGATTTTCTCAGACTGGGAGAAAGTGACTAGCGGTGTACCCCAGGGCTCGGTACTTGGGCCAATCTTATTTAATATTTTCATCAATGACCTAGAGGAAGGAATATCTAGTGAGATCATCAAGTTTGCAGATGACACAAAGCTATGCCGGGCAATCAAATCGCAGAAGGATAGCAAGGAACTCCAGAGCGACTTATGTCAGTTAGAGAAATGGGCAGAGAAATGGCAGATGATGTTTAATGTGGAAAAGTGCAAAGTAATGCATTTAGGCGGAAAGAACAAGGAACACGAGTAGGAGTCAGGAGTAGGAGTCAGGAGCAACTCTGGGTAAGAGCGAACAAGAAAAGGACCTGGGTGTACTGATAGATAGGACCCTGAAACCATTGGCACAATGCGCGGCGGCGGCAAAAGAAGGCAAATAGAATGTTAGGCATGATAAAGAAGAGAATCACGAGTAGATCGGAGAGGGTTATAATGCCACTTTATAGAGCAATGATCAGACCACACTTGGAATACTGTGTCCAACATTGGTCTCCCAACCTAAAGAAGGATATAAAACTGCTGGAGAGAGTGCAGAGACAAGCAACGAAGCTAGTAAAAGGTATGGAGAAACTGGAATATGAGGAACGACTTAAGAGACTGGGATTGTTCTCCCTTGAGAAAAGAATACTGTGAGAGGATATGATCGAGACCTTCAAAATACTGAAAGGAATCGACAAAATAGAGCAGGAAACAAATTATTTACAATGTCCAATTTGACAAGGACAAGAGGACATGGAATGAAGCTAAAGGGGGACAAGTGCAGGACAAATAACAGGAAGTTCTGCTTCACGCAAAGAGTGGTTGACACCTGGAATGCTCTCCCAGAGTAGGTTATAGCGGAATCAACCGTCCTAGGGTTTAAAAGCAAACTAGATGCACATCTCTTTACGAGAGGAATAGAGGGATATGGGTGACTAAAAATTACGCCAGGTGTACACCTGGCTGGGCCTCCGCGTGTGCGGATCGCCGGACTTGATAGTCCGAAGGTCTGATCCGGAGATGGCGCTTCTTATGTTCTTATGTTCTAACACAAGGGCAATGTTTATTGTGTATTCATTAAAAAAGACTTGACTTTTTTATTTTTTTAAATTTCAAACAAAATGCATCAAACTATAAAGTAAAACAAATTTTGCCTTCATACATATGTCTAAAATAGTTCCTTACATGTGGATTTCGATTTACATGTGTAAATCAGCATTCCACATGTGTAAATGGTGGGTAATTCCTGAAGTGCATTAAGAGAACATAAGAACTGTCTTACTGAGGCAGACCGAAGGTCTATCAGGCCCAGCATCCTGTTTCGAACAGTGGCCAACCCAGGTCCCAAGTACCTGGCAGAAACCCAAAGAGTAGCAACATTCCATAGCTAAGATTGTGATGTCATAATGCTTCATTCCACCAATGCCTAAAAGACAACCTCATCACAATGGCTTGATTGTCCTATACTTGGCTCACTTAAGAGCATAAGAGTTACCATACTGGGACTGACCGAAGGTCCATCAAGCCCAGTATCCTATTACCAACAATGGCCAACCCAGGTCCCAAGTACCTAGCTAGATTCCAAGTAGTAAAACAGATTTTATGCTGCTTACAAAAAAACAGATAGGCAAGTGATGTGCAAAATCTATAAGAAACTAACAAATTTCTGGGATACATTTATTATTCAAAATCTATAAGATCCAGTCCAAAAATAAAACCAGCAGACCAGTATAAAATATATAAATAAATTGTTTCATTGTAATGAACACTGACTTCTCAATTGCTTGACATGGTGAGCTGTGTTCATAAGTAGACTGCTACTAACTTGTTTTTGGCTCAGCTCCTGATGCAGTCCCAGAGGGGGCAAAACATGCCCATGTTGGACAATTAAGAATTGTCAATGTTCGTTGCAATAAAACAATTTATTTATGTATTTTTATGTTGGTCTGCTGGTTTTGTTTTTGGACTGGATTTTTTAAAAGTGTTATAAAGCAAAATCATGCATTAATTTACTATAACACGTGTTAGTTTTTTTTTTTTATCATGAACTACTATGGCACATATTATTTTTTTTATCATGAACTACATAATAGTGAAACACAAAGCTTACAGATGAATGTAAAACATTCTTATTTATGTAAATTAACTCAGTTTGTACAGAACTGCATAAGCTGTGTTGTTGCTGAAAAAATAATGACAGTTCAAAGTTGGTCCTCTAGGCAAAATCTTAAACGGGCTGGAGATTTTGACATTTGAATAGCATAACCATATCACTTGCTCCAGCAGAGATTCCTCCATTTTGACCCCAGCATAGACCCTTCATCTCCTAAGCCCCCATATCCTGAAACCCCCTCCCTCATGAACTCCATGTTAATGACCCCACTCCATTGAAGAACCCCTGTTCATCACAGCGCCCCTTCACTCAGGCCTAACTTTCAAATTTCTGATGATCTAGCGGTTATGGGATAGAACACATCCCCAGTCACTTCTGGCTCTGTGGCTCTGGGTTCAACAGCCTGGCCTACAACCTCTAGCAGTAATCTAACAATATGACCATATTTAGGCAGGCGGCCATATTTAGGCAGCCATTGTGGGGGGTCATTGATTGGGATTTTGAAGGGAGTAGGAGGTCTTAGCGAAAAGGGCTTAGATTACCTTTTCTTCAAAGTGGGGGTCTATTTGAGGAGGTCTCTGGTGAGGAGGAAGGGGGATAGAACAAAAGAGCTTCACACTTCATAGGTAGACAATTCTGGCTACTTTAAGAAGACTCCCTGTAAGTATCAGATGTGCATTAGCAGCCCATTGCTGCCAGACAGTAGAAAAATACAACTTTTAAACTGCTTTATGCCCTACTGTATGAGTCACTAAACTGTGGTACTACATTACTGCAAATTAGTGTGGAATGCAATATTTTGCCACAGCTTGGTAACTTCTTCCATAACTTCTGCTAAATCACCAATCATTTACATTTCATCTAATCCATCTAATGCCATTGGGGGTCAAAAGACTCCTCTAAGAATTAGCCTTTATCTTCATTGGTTCAAGTTTTTGTGTG
This sequence comes from Geotrypetes seraphini, assembly GCF_902459505.1. NCBI lineage: Eukaryota > Metazoa > Chordata > Amphibia > Gymnophiona > Dermophiidae > Geotrypetes > Geotrypetes seraphini. Next base: position 273,547,499 of record NC_047087.1, on the reverse strand, counting down.
TGTGTGCATATAAGAAAAAAAGATAAATATATGATTCTCTTCTTATTCAATTTCCAATGGTATAAAGATATTTTCAAAAGAACTTATTTTTAGTCGATTTGGTTTCAGATATACTGTAGATATCTATTTCACCCTTCCCAACTGTAAATGACTGGCGATTCAGCAGATTTTGAAGTAAATTTGATCCCATTGAATATGGGCAGATAGCCACCTAGCTGCGATTTAGATGGCCATGTGCCATTCCGGGCCATCTAAATAGCACTGCCCCATAGGTAAACATATTCAGTGAAAATCTTGGATCCTGCAGAACACTTTCATGTCTTTAAGAAAACTTATCAGGACTAGTCCCCATCTATCAAAATACTTCCTTGATTTATATATAAGTCCTGTTTATATTATGATTACTGCATACATTTTTCTGTCACTAGTAATTTATTTGAAAGTCTTAACCTGCTAGGTTATGAATTTGGTAATATTTTATACTGACTGCCGTTCAAATAAGTCATCCTCTTCAGAATAATATTCAAAGACCTCTGTATAAATCTCAGACTCTGAATGGATCTGACACACAGACAGACAGAAAAGACAGACATATCATATTAACTTCTTATAAATCTTTGGGAGCTAAACCTATTTTTGTTAAAGAGTTACAGCATATCTGACACCCGTAGAATTAATATGATTAGCATCTCATATCAGAAGCTACTTTACATTTTCATAAGGATGATATTATAGACAGTGCATTCTACATTGAAAGGAAAAATAGGCATTTGTATTCCTCTTTTGGTTAATTTTCGACACTGCGTATTACTAATAGCAAATCTTTAAAAGGAGCTTGTGTTTCCACAGAAAACACAGGAGATACTACCATCACAGGATGTGAAAGCAGAAGAAAAACAACAAAGGTGACTGATTGGTGTTCAATCTCGTTTATTCAATCGTTGAACACCAATCAGTCGCCTTCATTGTTTTTCTTCTCCATTTCTATCCAGGCAGTCCCCAAGTTACAGACGCCCAACCTAATTCTGACTCATACTTAAGAACACGGTTGCGGCTTCATTTGATTTCACTGAGCAGTATTTCCAGTGGCATAGACTCCTACATGTCTCCTGTAGCAGATTCAGGAATGATGCATGGCCACATGAAGAACAGTGTGTGGTTGTGCATGCTGTACCTTAGAGGGAACACTGGGTAAGGACAGTTGGCCCTTTTGTCAGCTGGAAGCAGAGGTAAGCAGCAAGAATTTTAAAATCTACAAGTTCTGCGCTACAAACAAATCTGACTTAAGAACATCTTTAAAAATGTAACATGTTCTTAACCCGGGGAATGCCTGTACTATTTTTTTTCAAAAGCACACTTTCTAGACACATTGCAACTGATTAGCAAACAGCATTTTAAGATGAGCTTGAGCACAGAGTTTAGGCCATAAATGGATTGCATCAAGCTACCATTCAATAATTTGGTGATATCCCGGCACAATTGAAACACTCCCAGATGAACTTTACAGTCAGACATTTTCATTCGCTGCCTCCCTGCTCATGCATATTAACAAATGATATGCAAGGCCTCATTTAATTCACTGATTTTACATTCGGATCACTTCCTCTTTTACAGCTATTTTTAACTGGGCTTCATTAATCTTTGTTGAATACAATGGCATACATCTTTAATGCTGGTGCTGTCAAGTTATATTTCAGTTAGAGCTGCAAACTGAATGACAGCAAGCAATATTAATAAATTTAACATAGACTATATCAATTTTTAACAGAACAAGTGCAGGGAACTTAAATGTATTATTTTTCTTTCACATCATAGGGCTTATAACTAGATAAGTAGCAGTGGTTTCTGGAAAAGTTGTGACGTGCCATACAAATAGATTTACATCTCATTAATAAGTAAATTAGGCAAATGCCTTTCAAGTTCAGACAAGTACATAAGTGTAATCTCCATATTAAAGGAGTAGTCTTTGATAAACCACTAAGGATTTGCAGCAGCCAAGGATATGACATGTTGCTGGTGCCTGAAACTCTCCACATTCCCACCTTTAATTACACTGGTTCATTACTAAAGAGATAAGTGTCTCTCCAGTTAAGATTCTCTAAATGAACAGCAGGCAGGAACCTCCCAGTTCATTTTTGCTGAAACCAAGAAAAAGGTGGTAACAGTTATGGAAATTTAAAAAAAAATAAAATAAAATTATCACCTGCTCTTCCTCTTCCTTGCCAGTAATAAGAGTAAAATATTATGATGAATTCCTTGCAAAACACAGAGAAAAAAAAAATATCCACGAAGAATAATACAGTATTTAAGAAAGAAAAGGGAAAATGTTTTGTTTTTTATTTTTTTAAATCTTTTGACAACCACAGCAAAGATAATTTCTTCTAAATTTTAAACCCAGTGACTTGTCTGGGGTAAATAAAAAAAAGTTACGGTTGGTAGGAGACATCTTTTTGCAGTAGCTTTAGTGATTATAAGAAATTATATGCAAAGCCAAAGTTCTGATCCTAAGTTAATTTATAATTGGAAAAATTGTTTAATTAGTTTATGTCATTTTAATTAAGAATTAGAGAAGTATGCATTAGAAAGTCAACCAACATCAGACAGAACAACAGAAAAAAAAGCCCCATTATAAAGCTACAGCTTTATAGCACAGCACAGCACAGCACTGTCCATTTTCTCTTTGGTCCGATGGTCAGGATATTTGCTGAGGTTGAATATGGAATATTATCAGAATACCAGATCCAAAAAGACAGAGAACAAAATTCACTTAATTAAACTAATATAGTCAAACAAATATTCAAAGATAACGTTTTTAGCGCTGGCCACGGCGCTAACAGCTCCGATGCTCATAGAACTCCTATGAGCATCGGAGCTGTTACTGTCGTGGCCGGCAATAAAAACGCTAGCGCAGCTTTGTCAAGGAGGGGTTAACAAGTTTTTTTGGACCAATGATTATGGGCTCCTTTTTACTAAGGTGTGCTAGGGCTTTAACGCACGGAATAACGTGCGCTACATTGCCGCGCGCGCGCTAGACCTTAATGCCAGCATTGAGCTGGCATTAGTTCTAGAAGCGTAGCATGCGGTAATTTCCTGCGTGCGCTAAAAATGCTAGCGCACCTTAGTAAAAGGAGCCCTATATTCCTACCCCAATAAAGACACTGTCCGGTTGGTGGTGTCTAGGTGTTTGAGGTCCTTTTACCTTATTTTTTTTTAGTATACTTGCACCTTAGGTTATTGGTTCACTCTCTATATTTGTTTGAATATTATCAGAATACACATATCAAAAGGAGGAAAAGCTGTAGTTCCTCATTAATATATATGAAAAAGACAATGGTAAAGGATTATTTACATTGTGAACTATCCAGGAAAAGAGAAATACTGTACCAGAATGCATACCACTTCAATAGGTTTCAGGCTTGTAGGTGATATATAAATAATAATACTTCGACAATTTCCTATTGTAGAAGTTGATTTAGCCCATTTGAAATAGGAAAATGAAACTGAGGTAAACTGATTTTAGAAAAGTTTAATTAATAAAAATATTGCTATGTAGGAAATCTTGTAGGAGTGAATAGGGTAAAAATGGATGTTTTATAAAGTAAGCTGCTTCAATTTTTGGAATGCATTCATTGCCTCGATCCATATGCTTGAATATCCTCTTTTTGGATATACAAAGTCAACTGAATGAAGTTATTCTCCTATAAGAAAACAGAGAAAACTGAAATGAAACATGACATCTAAGAACACAGGAAATGAGATCATGGTCCATTGAGCTCTGATCCTGTTTCTGCAAATGACATTTCGGAATACAGGCTTAACAAGTCCATCAGGTTAATCATCTTTTATGGACTTTTCCTCCAGGAACTTTTCCTATCCTTTCGTGAGCCCTGGTATGTTAGTCTACTTAACCACATCCTCTGGCAAGAGATTCCACAGCTCAGTCATTGAAAAAATACTTTTTATGATCTGTTTTTGATCTGCTAGTCAGCTTTACGGAGTATCTTTACCGATTTGTGCATGCCATTTTACCCGTCATAGGCAAGAAATTACATTTCACACCTCATTGTAACACACTTAAAAACATAAGAATTGCCATATTAAAACAGATCAAAAGTCCATCAAGCCCAGAATCTTCTTTCCAACACTGGTCAACCCAGGTCTCAAGTACCTAGCTAGATCCCAAGTTCTTGAATTTAGAATAGGCAAGTAATTATATCTAAAATCCAAAACAACTTAAACATTAGAACTCTCTTTTCTGTATCTCAAACACTTATCATCACGGGAGCTCTGTCTTAATACAGGGGTTTCATGACAGAAACCAATAAATTTGGTCCCAGTAAGTGGATACAGTTGGCTACAGTGTGCAGACCTGTAGCAGTTTATGTGGTAGGCAATAAAAAAATCCTATTTATATGCTTACAAGCCTATTTAATGAGTATACTTGACTTTAGAAATTCCCCCCACCCCAAAGATTGAATCATTAAGGCTCCTCCTATGGAAGAGGCCTAAGAACACGAAACATCTTTTCACCCAGTACACTGTGCCATCTTCAGAGCAGCCAAGCTACTCAATTCCAGGAAGAAAACTTTTGCCTCAACTTACATCCTAATGCAATGTAGCATTTGTAGGTATAGCTTGATATCAAGGTTCTCTCATATCAGTGCTACCAGGTGCACAGTGAGCCATTGAAAGTCAAGGACTGGCCTAAAAATGTCCTCCTGGAACTGGGAAACTTGGCTCAGTTTTTAGTAGAGGTTCCACAGGCCCTTTTACACTAAAACCAAATACAATTCGTATTTGAATTCATTTGTTTCTGTTGTATATAGCAAAGGTAGGTATCAAGCTGCTTGAAATTCCCAGATATGACGTGTATGAATTTGGTGCCAATTTGGTATTTTGCATACAAATGGGTTTTCCATTTAGCATTTTGAATTACTCGGAACCAGTGGCGTACCTAGCATATGTGAACCAACACTTTCAATTGTCGACTGCTGTGTTGTTAGGACATTAAAAGATAACGTTTTGCTGAAACACAGTGAAGCAGGTGTCACCTCGCTATTCAATCAAAAAGAAGGAAAAAGCCTCAGAAAAGGCCCTCCCACCACCACAAAACGTGGAATTCAAGGTGGTTAGACGGTAACCTCACAGGCAAAACCTTCAAAAATGAATGGTGCGAGCAAAGAACTTATGCTTCACTTGTGTAATAATAAAGATAGAGGAATAAAGCCACTTATCTTAAACTGATCGGCACACCGACGGAGGCCAGCGTTTCACCGACTAGCTGCATCAGGGTGTGACCCGACCGATCAGTCTGCAAAACAAAAGAAAAAACAAAAGGAACTTAAACAGTTTCTCATTATGTTTTAACTTCTTAGTATTTAAAAACTACCTTGTACCTTAGAAGAGCGGAAACAACCGCTTCTGTTGAGTCCAAAGGAGATGGCTTACATGGGGCGGCTCTGAACTTTTGAAATTTAAATACCTCCGGTAGAAACGTCACTACCGGAAGTACATCAGAGAAAGAGTAGACAGCTGAGAGCTGATGACAACTCGCCAGCAAAAACCCAAAAACCAGTGATAAAATGAGAAAAAATAAAATAAAAATGAAATACAAACTAAATGAAAATGTAAACAACCAAGCTTTCTTTATGACTGCTTTTGATCGTTATTCATGTTTTGTTTCATTTAATCATTTCGTGTGTTTGAAGATTTTTTGATTTTTTGATTTTTTTGAGTTTTTAGAGATTTTTTGATTTTTATGATTTTTTTGAATTATCTAGTTTTTTAACTGGTTGAGTGGGAACAATGTGCCCAAACGGCACAATCAAAAAATCAAAAAATCTTCAAACACACGAAATGATTAAATGAAACAAAACATGAATAACGATCAAAAGCAGTCATAAAGAAAGTTTGGTTGTTTACATTTTCATTTAGTTTGTATTTCATTTTTATTTTATTTTTTCTCATTTTATCACTGGTTTTTGGGTTTTTGCTGGCGAGTTGTCATCAGCTCTCAGCTGTCTACTCTTTCTCTGATGTACTTCCGGTAGTGACGTTTCTACCGGAGGTATTTAAATTTCAAAAGTTCAGAGCCGCCCCATGTAAGCCATCTCCTTTGGACTCAACAGAAGCGGTTGTTTCCGCTCTTCTAAGGTACAAGGTAGTTTTTAAATACTAAGAAGTTAAAACATAATGAGAAACTGTTTAAGTTCCTTTTGTTTTTTCTTTTGTTTTGCAGACTGATCGGTCGGGTCACACCCTGATGCAGCTAGTCGGTGAAACGCTGGCCTCCGTCGGTGTGCCGATCAGTTTAAGATAAGTGGCTTTATTCCTCTATCTTTATTATTACACAAGTGAAGCATAAGTTCTTTGCTCGCACCATTCATTTTTGAAGGTTTTGCCTGTGAGGTTACCGTCTAACCACCTTGAATTCCACGTTTTGTGGTGGTGGGAGGGCCTTTTCTGAGGCTTTTTCCTTCTTTTTGATTGAATAGCGAGGTGACACCTGCTTCACTGTGTTTCAGCAAAACGTTATCTTTTAATGTCCTAACAACACAGCAGTCGACAATTGAAAGTGTTGGTTCACATACATTGGTTTTTCAATATATCTGTGTCTTTATAGCTAGTACCTAGCATATGTGACACCCGAGGCCCATCATTTTTTGACACTCCCCTCATCTATATGAAAAATATGATTTTTAGTAACAATCCACATATCACACAACAAGAGTGTACCTAGGAGAAGGCAACATCTTAAACACTGCAGTGAGCACTAGAACACCAACACACACATTGTAAAACTAAGCAAGCTAAACAAGCCAGATCCTGCACAGTCAATTGATCCTATACAGTCAATGCCAATAGAAAACCATGTCTTTTTCATACACACAGAACAGAGATACACCCTCACCCAATATAGAATAATCACAAACTAAAAATAGAAATATGTAGAAAAAAGTTAAACTGAACTGCCAAGAAACCAGACTCTGCATACAATGCTATACCACAGAAACATTGACACATGTGCCCTAATACTGTGCAAAATATAAAGACAGAAAATGTAAATTTGAAAAAACATAACAATCACCACTTTACAAATTAACAAATAGAAATAAAACAAATAATGATAAATAAAAAAATACCATTTTATTGGACTAATTCATTTTTCAATTAGCTTTCAGAGGCCAATCTTTCTTCAGAACAGTATAGTATGGTATCCTGTTATGGTATCCTGTCCTGACCTGAGGAAAGGGGTTTATTAAAAAAAAAAAGATTGCCTTATTCCATTTCCTATTTATAAACTTTTATCAATACAGTTACAATATTACTTGATTCTAAGTAAAGCAACAAAAAAAATCTTTCTACCTTTTGTTATTTCTGCTTTAATCATCTTCTCTTCGCTCTTCTTTCTATACAGCGTTTATCCTCTCTCCCTTCCATGCAACACCTGCTCTCTCTTTGCCCCTTCCTCCCAGCTTCTGCCTTTTCTCTCTACCCTTTCCATCTATTGCCCACACTCTCTTTGCCCCTTCCATCTACTGTTCACCCTCCCTGCCTCTTCCATCCACTGTCCACCCTCTCTCTCTTCAAGTTTCAAGTTTATTAGGATTTTTATATACCGCCTATCAAGGTTATCTAAGCGGTTTTTACAATCAGGTACTCAAGCATTTTCCCTCTCTGTCCCGGTGGGCTCACAATCTATCTAACGTACCTGGGGATATGGAGGATTAAGTGACTTGCCCAGGGTCACAAGGAGCAGTGCGGGGTTTGAACCCACAACCCCAGGGTGCTGAGGCTGTAGATCCAACCACTGCGCCACACACTCCTCCATATGGCATCTTCCCTCTTTCTATGTCCCTTCAATAAACTGTATATTCTATGACCCTTCTCTCCTTTGTGCATGATTCATTTCAGCTTCACCCCCTCTCCATTTTTCTGTCTCCACCCTCTCCCTCCATGCACTGGCATCTCTATCCCTCCATGTTCTGGCACCTCCTCTCCCTCCTTTCCTTCTGGTCTGGCATTTGTCTCCTTCGTTTCCCTTCCATTCCCCATGCTCTGGCATCTCTCTCCTCTCCTTCCAACTCCCCCTCCATTATCCGGCATCTTTTCTTCTTCCTTTTTCTCCCTCCCTCAGGACCTTATGTTCTTATGTTATGACCAAAGGACTCAGGCACTGCACACTGCAAATAAAATCAATATAAAAAGCTCATCCTTCTGGCTTCCTGATGTAGCGTAGCGAAACACAGACTGTGTTAGAGCCGTGAACTGACCTTTTCAGATAAGTGGTCTACTGTTAAACAACTTTTGTAGAGCCATAACATTTGCCACTCCAGTAGAAGCAAGTATCCTTGCTCCATCCAATGTGTTATGATTAAAATTAAAGCACCTTTCCAGCGACATTGTGCCGCTGCTGTGGCGTCTTGCTGAAGAGCTTATGAGCACATTTAAATATTTAAAAGCCTTTAAATGTTATGTGAAGATACTATTTGAGAAACTTGCCCAGTATTGATGAGAGGGTTATTTTTGTGTTTTGTTCTATACATCCATCTTTAGCATGAACTTTTAACATTCAACTTTCTTCCATTTTTCTGTTTTCTTCTCAAAATCTACTTTTCCATGCTTTCCCTTCCCATCTATCCATGTCTACCATCTCCTCCCTCTTTCTTCTCCCCTAAGCCCATCTATCCATAAGAAGCATTTCTTCTTATCTCTTCCCTGCCACACCCATTGATGTGCACCATCTCATCCCTCTATCTCCCCTTCCCCTCCATCCCTATGCACCATCTCATTCCTCTCCCAAGAACTGGCAGCTCTGTCTTCCCCATCCCCCTTCATATGGTCTGGCATCTTTCTCCTCTTCTTCCCATAGCCTGGAATATCTCTCCTCTCCCATGGTCTGGAATCTCTCTCTCCTTCCCTCCCTCTTCCCGAGGTCTAACATCTCTCTCCTCTCCTTTCTGCAGTTTGGCATCTCTCTCTCCCCTCCTTCTCTTCTATTCTGTGGTCTGGCATCTCTCTCTCTCCTTCCCATTCCAGTGGTCTGACATCTCTCCCTTCTTTGGGTCATCTCTCCTCCATCGCAGTGTAACATTTCTCCCTCCCTTCTCTCCACCACTATCATGTCCAACAATTCTCCCTCTTTCTTCCTTTCCCCATATACATCATCACTCTTTCCCTCTCATGCCACATACCTATGTCCAACAATTCTCTGTTCCTTTTCCCTCTCCCACTGAGAGCATTTCTTTTTCCAACTACTCCACTTTTTCCAACTACTCCACCTGTGCAGCATCTCTATTTTCCTCCTTTCCTACTCCCCCCAGTAACTGCATTTGTCCTTCCCAACCCTCTCCCAATATGTGCAGTATCTGTCTTCCCTACCCCTGTGCATCTGCCCTCCCTGCCTTCCCAATTTCCAACTCCCTACCCCCTACACCCAGCCTTTCCCTGTCAGGCTTTGTACCCAGCCCCCTTCTCTCCCCCCCCATCAGGCTCAGCCCCCAGCCCCCTTCCTTCCCTTCCCTGTCAGGCTCTTCACCCATGGAATTGGATTTCTTCTGCTGCAGAGCGGCAACGAGCACTGCTCCAGACCCCTTCCCACCTAACCTCTCTCAGGCTCTTTTCCCACAGAATCGGCTTTCTTCTGCAACTCATCGGCAATGAACAGGAACGCACTTTGGCACTCCTACTCGGAACTGAGTGGATTGTTGACTGGGAGGGAGATGCCCGGACTGTGATGATCAGCAGGGAGGGAGGGGGCTGCTGGACCACGTGATTGTGAGGGGTGATGTGAGGCACAGATACTTAACTGCGGGGACAAGGCCATTCACTGTTTCACGGGGCAGTGAATGGCTTTGTCTCTATACCTACGCCAACCATTTTTTTCTCCTTTCCGTTTCGATGGGTTAGCTGCAGGTAACAGTCACCGTGTCATTCTCTAGTCCTAGGTTCTAAATGCTGAAGTTGCCATCCAAGCTCACTCCAGCCTATTCAACCTTCCTGTCTGCAGGATATCTACCATAAAGTCTGGCCAGTAACATCCTCATGTTCCAAGTTAGTGGAGTTCCTATTAATGCCCTCCCCAGCCCATCCTACACCAAATCACCACATATGGGACACATACTGCGCAAGTCTGTCCAGTACCAGCCTTATTCTTTAATTTACATCCTTTTCTTTCTAATTAGAAATCCTTATGTTTATCCCACATTTTTTAAAATTCCATCATCATTTTCCTCTCCCCCCACTTCCCTCTGGGGGGCATTCCATGCCTAAGCAGGGTACCGGCATTACACCAGGTTTTAGCAGGTGTAAATCCAGCACTCAGTGTTGGTTGTGAGATCCGGGCAAATACTCTTGCAGAATACTAGAATATGGGCCTCTTATCCCTTGAAAAGAAGAGACTGAGAGAGGACATGATCGAAACATTCAAGATAATGAAGGGAATAGACTTAGTAGATAGAGACAGGTTGTTCACCCTCTCCAAGGTAGAGAGAACGAGAGGGCACTCTCTAAAGCTAAAAGGGGATAGATTCCGTACAAATGTAAGGAAGTTCTTCACCCAGAGAGGGGTGGAAAACTGGAACACTCTTCCGGAGGCTGCTACAGGGGAAAATGCCCTTCAATGATTCAAGATAAAGTTAGACAAGATCCTGCTGAACCAGAACGTACGCAGGAAAGGCTAGTCTCAGTTAGGGCACTGGTCTTTGATGTAAGGGCCACCATGTGAGCAGACTGCTGGGCATGATGGATCACTGATCTGACCCAGCAGCGGCAATTCTTATAATGAATAACAGTGTTAAACTGACACAATAAGATATTAGAGGTTTTCAAACTTCCAGTTAACCAGCCCTTCACCTATCTGAGATCAAATCAAGAATACATGTGTGTGTGTGTGTGTGGGGGGGGGGTGTGCTAAAAAGTTTTCAGCCCAACCAAGAAGATAATGACATGGATATGATTCAATTAATGATCTGGAACATTGTCAAAACATAGAATTTTGGTTCTGCAAATTGGCACTTAACGAAATAAGATAACACTCTTTTCGGCTACAATGACAAAATAATGCATAGGTTGGTTGAGCTGAGAACTTTTCTGCACCCCATCATATATAGGGCATTTCCAATATCAAAATTCCAGTAGGCAGACATTTGCAAATCCCTATATTTTCTGCATTTTCTTCCTTGATCCATCTACAAATGTAGACAATGCACTGCTAACTGATTCATGGCAGTCTAACGCCTAAAGTTGCAATATTTCTTGTCTGCTTTGAAATAATAGACAGAAAAAGGAAATACAATGTCATGTTTAAAAAGAAATCTCTTTTGGTAATTTGCCCTCTTTAATTCACAACCTGGGAAGAGAAAGAAGAACCGTATATCCAACTTAAAGGTGCTCTTTCTTTTTGATAGCCAAGAAAGCATTAATATCTACTGAAGGTCACTTAGGTTGAAGGACGTGCAGCAGTCAGCCATCTGTGATACATCTGCCAATTCAAAATATTAACTGCACTGTGAAATGTACTTTGAGTCATAACTGAAGAACCTTCTCAGTAACGGCTTTTTTTTTTTTTTGTTAATTTGCAAAGAAAAAAAGACCAATATGAAATTTTTCCGAGGTTTGCTGACAACGATCACCTACAACAATTATTAACAGATTTAAAGCAGGGGTTCTCAACCTCATACCTAGGCAGCCAAGATTTCAGGATATCCACACTGAATATTTTGATTGATTATCATTATTTGTATATAAATTGTATTGCACTTTTTGTTGGCATTGCAAAGCTGTGGTAGCAATTCCCACATGGCAAATGTGACACAGCTCATTCAATTCCTAAGGCGCTGCATCACATTTGCCTTGCTGGGACTCACTACTAAAAAGCTTCGTAAAAGGAGGCTTTGTGTAATCTGCTCTTATCCTCTACCAACCAACCTGAAACTTTTGTTCTTTCTAAGCTACTGTAACTTGTTAGTTAATCCCTCATATTCAAGAGTCTGGCTCAATACTTCGAGCCAAGCAGCTTTAGATATTCTAATGTACACTGTGGAATTCTTTTCCCCTGTAACGATGACGGAAATATAAAAATGACATTAAAACCTAAATGGATTTTCAATGTGATAAATTAATATGATTTCCACAACACTATTGATACAGGAGTTACCTGGAACTAACTTAACTTTTGTGTCTCTGGTTGATTCATAGGGCTGGATTCTATAAACAACTTCCAGATTGTAGACGATGGTAGGCATCGTACTGCTTTCTAACCAGCCAACTCACTTTTTCTAAAAAAAAAAACCCCAACCCCGAGGCAGGCTGCCTACACTGTAGGCATTTGTTACGGTTGAGGGAGTTGCATCTAGACACTTAAGCTCACCCAAAGTTAGGCGTGGGTATGGTTTCACCCATAAGTGGCCTTTGGTGGGCTTAAGCATCTCCCTAGAGCCGCAACAGACGTCTGCATGTGGCAATTGAGCTGATTGTGGCAAGGGAACCCCCGTGCCATGAGCAGCTGCAGCAGGGACATCCCCCCCTCCCCCACCGTGAATTCTTCTGGCAGGAGGGATGGCCACTCACTCCTGAACCCCCTTGCAAATTCACCCCACAGGAGGGATGCTCACTCCCTTCTGCTGGAACCCCTGTACCCCCTTCGAATTCACGGGGTGGGGGGGAGGGAGTTCAGTGTTCCCTGCTTCAGCCTCTCAGCTGATTGCAGCAGGGGGATTCCCTTACTGTGATCAGCTGATGGCAACGCGCTTCTCTAATTGGCGCCTATGACATTGGCGCCCGGTTAGAGAATCGGAACAGTTAGGTGGGGTTAAGTGTCTGTCTTTTAGGGCAGACGCAATTCTGTATAGGATGCCAGTCTGTGATTCTTAGCCGCTTCTTAGGCTGAGACCAGTATCCTATACAGAATTTCCTCCATAGTGTCTGTTGGAGTTACGCTGGGTTTTACTAAATCACAGAAGAGCTTCTTACCATGGGCCAATGAGGTAAATGCTCTGACACTTATAGGAATTAAATGAGCATTTACCTCGCCGGCCCACAGTAAGAAGCTCTTCCATGGTTTAGTAAAAAGAGCCCTAAATTACGGAGCAATTAATTTCCCCTTTCCTTGTGTGCTGTTTCTGATCCTAGTTAAAGCTCATATTTTTGAAGTGTGCTTATATTTTTTTGTACTTTTAAGGGCAAATTCTATATGAAGCGCCCAAAAGTTAGGCACCGAATTAGGCACTGTTCAGCGCGATTCAAGGAAAATTGGGGGCTGTTTAATGAATCACGCTGAGCGGCACCTATTTTGGAGGCGCCCAATAAATAGGCCAACTCTAGGCACAACTAAAAGTTTAGACGCCTATGTGAGCGCTTAAGCATGCTTAATAGCAGCGATTTTGCAACAAGGCACCTAAAACGTAGCCACGCCCACACCTAACGTACATAGTGCCAACTTTTTTGAAAGTCGCCTAAATTTTTAGAGGCGCCTTATACAGAATCATTCTTGCTTGATAGGCGCCTAAGTTTCAATTATTGCTGATTAAAAAGCTTAATTGAGCTTGTTAAACAATTTAGATAGTTGCCTATCTAGTTGGGCACCTCTGAAATAGGTGCAACAATAGGCACCAGTTACAGAATTTGGGCCTAAATGTTTGTCTGACTAACTCATGGGTAGGCAATTCCAGTCCTCGAGAGCCGGAGCCAGGTCAGGTTTTCAGGATATCCACAATAAATAGGCATGAGATAGATTTGCATCTCAAGGAGGCAGTGCATGCAAATCCATCTCATACATATTCATGATGGAGATCTTGAAAACCTGACCTGGCTCTGGCTCTCGAGGACCGGAATTGCCTACCCCTGGACTAACTGAACTATAAGTTATTTTTTTAAAGTATAAACCATTTTGATATCTTTAATTGAAAGGTGGTGTACCAAAATCATTGAAATGGTATTGCTCCAATCTATATGACTGACAGATTCCTTATAGCAGGGGTGTCCAATGTCGGTCCTCGAGGGCCGCAATCCAGTCAGGTTTTCAGGATTTCCCCAATGAATATGCATGAGATCTATTAGCATACAATGAAAGCAGTGCATGCAAATAGACCTCATGTATATTCATTGGGGAAATCCAGAAAATCCGGACTGCAGCCCTCGAGGACCGACATTGGACACCCCTGCCTTATAGCATCTTATAAATATAGAAGAGGATCACATGCTTTGTTCATTTTTCCATCTGCTCAGGATTGTAAAAGTAAGAAATCTTTGGATCATTCCAGGCTGCTTTCTACAATAAAGAATTTTGACCGTAGTGCTTGCTCTTACAAACATTTTAGAACCCAGTTGAAAACTTACCTGGTGGGTGGGGAGAGGGGAATGTATTAATGTTTGCTATACTTAATTATCTATATTATTGAAATTAAATATGTACTTCTTCTTCTATTAATTATGGGGAGGAGGGGGGAGAAAATGATTGTTTTTGGAATTATTTAAAGTGTGTTCTGTGTAGTGTTTATGTAATTGTATGGCACTGTTAACATTTGCAAATTAATAAAGATTTATAAAAAAAAGAAAACTTACCTTTTCTCAAAGTACCTGGTCAAATAGTTTTATATGTTCTCTATGTTATTTTTTATTATTAATCTTTTGTTAACCGAGTTGAACTTATGGGTACACAGTTTATAAGTACGATGTTATGTTATATGAAACAAATAAATATACAGTATATGCTCGAGATAAATTTGTATGCACTATCTCTATTGCATGCAATACCTCAGAAACCAGTGAAGCTGATGCTATACAAACAACAAATATTATTATATTAGAGATTCCTGTATGAACCTGACATGGCCATGTTTTGCCTTATCTATCTATCTATTATAGGCTTGCAGACTGATTAAAAATTTTAATCACATAATTAATCATGATTAAAATTTGTTATCAGTATGCCCCCCTTAATGAAGCCGCATTAGGCTTTTTTATCGCCAGCCATGGTGTTTAAAGCTCTGACACTCATAGACTTCCTATGAGTATTGGAGCTAATACTACTGACGGTGCTAAAAAAAAAAAAGAAGCCTAATGTGGCTTCATAAAAGGGGACCATAATGAACTGCCCCGTATCACTCCATGGTGCGACCTCATCTGGAGTATTGCGTTCAATTCTGGTCTCCTTGTCTCAAGAAAGATATAGTGGCACTAGAAAAGGTTCAAAGAAGAGCGACCAAGATGGTAAAGGGGATGGAACTCCTCTCGTATGAGGAAAGACTAAAACGGTTAGGGATCTTCAGCTTGGAAAAGAGACAGCTGAGGGGAGATACAATTGAAGTCTACAAAATCCTCAGTGGAGTAGAACGGGTACAAGTGGATCGATTTTTCACTCCGTCAAAAATTACAAAGACTAGGGGGACACTCAATGAAGTTACAGGGAAATACTTTTAAAACCAATAGGAGTTCTAGCACTTAGTCACAGGTTTATGTATTGGGGATGAGTTGGGGGAGGGAGGTGGAGTGGCTTCTTTGGGGCTCATCAGAGTCTATGGCCTCGGAGGGCCATTATGCTGACTCTGGCCTCGCTTGCCATGAGTCGATTTGAGGGGGGGGTTGCTGTTATCTCCTGTACATACTTGATATTGTGTTGAATATGATGCATCAATGTTTGCACTATGAACCTTTTGTGTTCAATTGTTTTGCTTGAACTGTTGTTTGCATCAATAAAAATTGTTTGAATCAAAACCAATAGGGGGAAATTTTTTTTTTTTTTCACTCAGGGAATAGTTAAGCTCTGGAATGCATTGCCAGAAGAAGTGATAAGAGCGGATAGCGTAGCAGGTTTTAAGAAAGGTTTGGACAAGTTCCTGGAGGAAAAGTCAATAGTCTGTTATTGAGAAAGATATGGGGGAAGCCACTGTTTGCCCTGTATTGGTAGCATGGAATATTGCTACACCTTGGGTTTTGGCCAGGTACTAGTGACCTGGATTGGCCACTGTGAGAATGGGCTACTGGGCTTGATGGACCATTGGTTTGACCCAGTAAGGCTATTCTTATGTTCTTATGCATAAAGTGTTCCCCCTCACATTTCCTCTTGTATAGTGCATAATATAGACAACAAAACTTTAATTACTAATAAAATTATTTTTTCTTGTTGCAGTTTTCCAGGTCTCACCATGTCTGGTCAGATATAACCGATGTTTCAGCCATCATGCTGTGGCTTTTTTTTCACAGCATACCCTGAAGAAATTCACACTAGATGCAGCAAAGCCCAGAAAACTGCAAAAAGCATGATGCCAGCTGTGGAAGCCTAAGAGAACTTATAACCCAATTTCACAGGGAGAACATCTTTAAATTCACCAGAGAAGTTTTCATTCTATGGCCAATAGATTTTCCCACCAAAATTCAGTTTGACCCACAAAATTCAAATTGGTGAGCGATAGATTTTCCTGCCTCATACACCTCAAGCTCTATCAACTGGGTTTGAGGACCCACTATATATAAAGACAAACTGAAAACCTCACAGTCTTCCCTGGAGAAAGCCACAGCAAGATGGCTGAAATGTCAATTCTACTTGACCAGACGCAGTGAGACCCAGAAAACTGCAGCAAACATGATGCCAGCTGTAGAAGCCAAAGAGAACAAAATCATTTTTCAAACCTTTGTTAACTGCTGATTTTATTTTTCTTGTCATCTTGTTCTCTGTCTCTGGTTCTGCTTTTCTCTATCTGTGCTTTGACATCTATTTCCATGGCTTCCTGCCATTGCAATATTTTTTTTCTTTCCTCCTTTCTTGTTTTGTATCCATCTTTCATATTCAAATTTCTTCCATTTTTCTGCCTCTTTCTCAAGTCTATTATTTTTATCCCTTCTCCTCCATCCATGAGGGGGGGGGGGGCATCTCCTTCTTTCTTTCTTCCATCCCCTTTGCTAGCACCTGTTCTTCTCTTCCCCCACCATCAAGTATCACCTGTTTCTCTCTCTCTCCCTTCCCTATCCATGTAGCTTTGCTCTTTGCTCCATCATCCAACATTGAACCATTTCATTCTCTTTCCCCTCATCATCCAGAATCACCCTTCTTTCTCTTTCCATCCACCCACCATCCAGTATCACCCCATCTCATCCTCTCATACACCACCACCATCTAGCATTGCTCCATCTATCTGCCCCACTCCAACCATCCCGAAATACTCTGTCCCATACCATTTTCCCCACCATCAATATCAAAACCGTCATCTCACATTGTCCTGTCTTTGTCTCTCCCCACCAACCATCTAGTTTGGCCTTATCTCCCCATATCCTGCATTGTCTCATTTCTCCATTTCTGCATTGCCCTATCCCCCCTATATTCTGCATTGCCCCCCCCCCATCCTACTTTGCCTCATCTGTTTCCTTTTCCTCTCCTCCTCCAACCGGCTCACTCCTTTACTTGGTCTCCTGCTCTTGCACTGGGCCCACTGCTTCTCTGGGTCTGCATGGTGGCTGTGACCAACAGCAAGCAGAAGGCAGGTGTGGTGCTATGTCTGTGTGCCAACACTGAATATCTAGGCAAGCTGCACTACCCATAAGTTATGTGGACATGGTTGATATCCAGTGTCATACCTGCATACCTAACTAAACAAAGTTAAGACTGCTATGCATTTAAGTGGTCTTACCTGTCCAGTTAGCTATCCAGGCAGTATTTATTTAAATTTCTATATTCTTCTCTGAAGAAGAATTTATTCTGGTACCCAAGCATTTTTTCCCTGTCTGTCCCAGTGGGCTCACAATCTATCTAAGGGCTGCGGGGGTGCGGCCCGCCCCATGCACTATGTTGTTGGGTGCGCCGGCAACCCTCACCCTCTCTGCCCCTTCCCACTTCTCCCCTCGCCATGCGCGTGCCCCTTTCCCCATACCTCTAGTTGTTCACCACTGCGGGCAATAACTTCAACGCGCTCCTCATGACCGCGTCGTCTCTTCTGCTGATGTCGCTTCCGGGAGCTGCACCTAGGATGGAGGGAGAGCCGATGGGGTCACGATGAGCACATTGAAGTTCTTGTTGCTCACGGTGGTGAACAGAGGTATGGGGGAAGGGAAGGGGGCACGCACGTGACATGGGGGAGCGGGGGGTGGAGGCGAGGTTGGGGCAGGAGCGCCACTTTCTCGGGCATCTCTCATCCTTGCTAAGCCACTGCTTTCCAATGAGATACATTTTATATAGGTATATATATTGCTTTTGTAAAATTGGTGCAACATATGCACCACTGTACCTTCAAAGCTTAGGCTGAAAATCTGAAAATAGAAAGGCAAAACAAAGTGGAATGCCACAACAGTTTTGATTATAAGGAATTCCAAGCATGCCCACCGAAGAAAGCTCTCTTTAACACAATGCAAGCAATACAGAGAACATTAGCAGTAAATCTGAGAGACTGAGATCGTACTTCCCATGCCCTGTCATGGTATGTGCATGTCATACTGTCATGGTATGCCACAACTACGTATCGTACAAAATCTAATACAAAAGATAACAAAAACTAGTTTTGGTTGTGGCAGATGTGCAGCCTATGATATTATGCAAGAAGAGACTGAAGTATGAGTGGCGTAGCCAGGGGGACTCTCTTCTCTGCTCCCCCCCCCGCCACACACTCATCCCCTTCCCCGTGCCTCTTTAACTTCTCTAGTACAAGCAGCATCTCCAACTGCTGCCCACGCCAGCCTCAGCCCTCCCTCCAATATCACTTCCTGGTCCCTCTGACATCACTTCCAGGAAGTGATGTCAGAAGGAGAGCTGAGGTCGGTACTAGTGGCATGTTTAAGCTGCTGCTCGTGCTGGTGAAGAGCTAGGGAAGGGAAGGTGCACAGTGGGGGAAGGGATGGAAGGAGCGGTAGGACAGAGAGGGTGAGAGGTGCCGGCACCCCCACCAAGACGGCATCCGTTGCAGTCTGCTCCCGCCCATTTACTACATCACTGTGAAGTATATATTCCAGGTAGATGGACTGTGCATTTAAGATTCTTTACTACATGTACTTCTTCAAACATAGTTCATCTACTAACTAGTGTATACCAGTCAACTTTGTTATGTGGCTCACACTTCAAGACTGCTGACCATGTGGCTCTTTGAATAACTAGGGGTGGATAGGACCATTTGGGTTTTACTTCCACTGAAAGCAATGGAATTAAAACCATGTCTCAATCTGTCCTCCTTTTTCTGGAGCCATATAGTAACCCTAACTATAACATTGAGCACAGAAAGGAAGTGGATCCTCTTATGCCACATTGTACTAATTATTCTTTCAAAGAATTCCATGTACTGTGTTGAACTGTTGCATATTATCTCCACATCAAGGCAATTTAAGAAGAGATTACGTCAGCTAGAAAAGAAATGGATTTTTTTTTTCTTTAAACACAATATGGCCAAAGGGTTTAAATAACAAAAATGGAAGGGTTAGCATTTTTTTTTTTTAAAGGTGTGGAGGGGCAGAATCAAAAAAAGCGTCTAAGTCCCCTTTTGGCCTAAGTCCCTAAACATTCAACCCAGAAGCAGGGAAAGTGTCCATAACCAAAACAAACGTCCATGTTTTGATTATGGCCTTCCTCTGCCTAAACGCCCAATCTCCACTATGTCTAAAGGTACACCCACACCACGTCTACACATTTTAGTCATAATGAAACAAAACAACGTCTAAGCCACAAACGTCCAACAGAAGGGCTTTTAGGCGAAGGAGGAGCCAGTCCTTCGCCTAAAAGCTGGATTCTGTAACCGGTGTCTGTCAAAAACAAGAGCTCAAGCCCTCTTGCCCCAGCCAACCGCGGCACCCCCGACATATCGGGGCAAGAGGGAGCCAAAGCCCTCTTGCCCTGCTGCAGCCGCGACCCCCCCTGACACGATCGGGGCAAGAGGGAGCCCAAGCCCTCTTACCCTGCTGCAACCGCAACCCCCCCGACTCGATCGGGCCAGGAGGGAGCCCAAGCCCTCCTGGCCCAGGCGACCCCCTACCCCCACCCCCCACTACATTACGGGCAGGAGGGGGGGAGTGATGCATCATGGCAGTTCGGGTAGAAGAGTGATGGCATTGTGATAGGGGAGATGAGGCATCTCTCCTGCCGCGATGGTTAGGTTGCTGGGCCGCTGAACTGATGGCGCCAGCGGCCATCAGCTCAGCGGCCCCTTTTTCGGCACTTAGACCTGGTTTTCTTTCGTCTAAGTCAAACAGGTCTAAGTGCCGACTAAACTGTTTTGGTTATAGGTGTTGTACGCCTAGGTATAGGTCGACCCACCTCCCGCCCACTGCCTGCCCTTTCCCCTCCTCTAAACACGCCTCTTTTCTCTCTGTGCGTTTAGAGGCAGGGGAAAGGCCTAAGCTGTTTTTAGATACG